>NC_139348.1:51568103-52768103 GCF_055883805.1 Amblyomma maculatum | reverse complement strand
TGAACTAGTGAGTGGGGATTGACCACTAGTTACCTAGTGTAGTTCATTAGACTAGGTACTTTTCCTCCGCCTACGGCGGTTTCTTCGCTCGGCCAAGGTTCTTCGCCCTAGTAGGCTAATCGTATGGAGGAGTCGGTACCTTTGGATTGCTTCCTCAGAAATGCGGTTACTACTCTCTCTGTGGCTCTTTTTCCGGTTGATGTTGGCGCCATTCGTATAAATGAGACTGAAGTTATCCACGAGGAACTTCCATCTATTACTCCACATTTTTTGGACATTTCGGAGGTGAAGGTCATCAAACGTTGAGTCCCTTTGTGACCTTCTGCCGTGTGTCAGGTATGGCAACTCAGCCATTAGGACTTTGCTCCCTTCGCACCTCGCTTGCGTTTAAGGCATTGCCTATGGCGCTGCCCTTAAAACCTCTCCCTCCAGGCACTGTTGAAAATGCTTGTCCCTGCTGGCGTGGTGTCTGTCTACCAGTGAGCAAGGCCCGCAGTGATTCAAGCATACAAAGTGCCATTTTAACTTTCGCCGGTCTCACCTTCCCGTCTGAAGTGAAAGTGTGGCCATACCCATTTCGAGTTGAACCCTTGGCCCCATGTCCGCTGCAGTGCCGCAAGTGCAAATATCTGCAGGTCCAAATTCGCTGTGGTTCATGTGGTTAACCCCACTCCGCAACAGAATGTGCATCTGAAGTTTCGAGTTGCTGCCTGTGCTTTGTCGCACACGTTGCTTTTGAATACAGTTGGCTGCTAGTAACAATGAGTTTGCGCGTCTTGAAATAATCGAAGAACGTCGTTGTTCACGTGGGGAAGATGCGGCAATATTCTGCTATGACTATGCGTCAGTCGGCTTCTTAAGAATCTACTGTTTCTTCTGCAGTGGCCTCTGACATTGAAACCTCTGTACCGGTGGTGATGGAGCAAATCTCTGCCTCTTTTGTGGAGACCCTTATGCCCGTGGTCACCAACATGAATGCGCCTTTCAACAAAGAAGCCTCTGCTACAAACCATGAAATCAATTCTAAGGTACTGGCTCTCAAATTTCCGATGCTTCTAGTTCAAGAATCCCTGGAGAATGCAGTAAGCGCAGTAGCTCCTCAGTTCGAAATCTCCCAGATCAGCTCTCTAGGTCTCGACCCAAGATAAATCTTGAAAGTGAGCCCCAAAAGACACATGTCTGCCGCAGAGTTCATCTTTTATTCAACATAGGTTTGTCACAATTTTCCAGAAGAACTGCCGATCAATTATTTCTGGTTTTGATGATCTCCTATGCTTAATACTTAAAATCCTCCCTGACATTATTTTACTTCAAAATTCCTGGCTTTCATATCAGAAGAGTCTATCCCTTAACAACGTTCGCGCGTTTACATTAGATTGCCCAGGCAGGGGTGGAGGTTGAGCGGTTTTAGTTTCGTCTAAATTATGTCGTAAGCTTTCAGTTTCATTTAAATTAGTTTGTCAAGATTATGAAATTCTTGGTTCGGAGTTTACTTTATCCTGTTTTACCCCTTTCACTTTGGCCAATGCGTGCTTTCCAAATGGCGTTCGTTGTACTTCATAGCTGGAATCTTTGTTAACTCATTTTTCTCAAAACCTTCGATTAGCGGAGCTTTCAATTCACATTTCTTGAGTCCAAAAACTGACTCTTGTGGGCGCGAAATGGAGGACCATGGCCTCCATTGCCACAATTCTAGGGATATAAACTTCATGCAGGGAATGTGTCCCTCAGCTCTGGACCTTACGTTTTTATCTCCGGGTCTTCTTATATCATCGTGGGTGACCATAGATAGCGGAACAAGCATATATCATCTTCCTTTTACCTATAATTTACTTCTTAAGTCAAACTACAAGAATCGCCAGTGGCGCTTGTTGAATTATGGTAAATACGAAACCGCTCTTCGATCTTCTCTTTCGTCTGTTTCCCTTCTGACGCTCATTCACGGGTGGCGTCTGTGCTGTTAAAGCTGCACGATGCGATTGAACCGGCTGAATTTTTTGTTGCCTCATCTAGTCAGCCCTCAAATTCCGGTTGGTGGGATCCTAACTGCGCTCGTGCTTATTGCTGCTGAAAAGCTGCATGGGAGAGTCTGCGTCATAATCAGTTGCCCTCTAGTTGGTTACAGGTTTCACGCTGCACTTTTTAAAACTGCGGTCATCAGTAAAGCAAAAACATAAGACTGATTTAATTTTTTTTATCTGATAATAAGCACTTGAGCGCTTTATTTCGCTTCCTGCGCCCTGCTAAATCTCCGCAGCAAGTAGTGTGGTCTTCATCTGTGGTGCTGAGCCCTAGTGAGGCGGCTGATTTGTTGGATACTGTAGGTCGGGGTCTAGAAATTCGCTTTTCTTCGCCATGCCCAAGGCCGCTCGCAATTCCCGGCAGCTGCAACAGATTTCTTCGAAGTGACCATGTCAGAATACGAAACCGCAATTTTAAAAACAACACGTTCAACTCCGGGCCCTGATATTACTGCTGGTATGTTAAAACTCCTATTCCAGATTAATTATTACATACTTTTAACTGTTCGCATAAGTACCGCAGGATACCTAGCTCTTGGAAGCTTGCCAAAGTGGTTCTACTACTAAAGAATGAAAGCCCTGGCTATGTCATCGAGAACATCAGACAGTTTTCTTTAACTGCTCTGGTGAAAACAGTAGAGCGCATAATTAATTCGCGCTTGTCTCAGTTCGTTTCAAGAAATTAATTTTCCCCCAGACAGTTTGGCCTCCGTCCAGAATGCTCAATATGATCTGCTCATATTGACCTGGAGAGTATAATTCGTTTGGCTAGTCGGCAACGTGAAATCTCTGCACTAGTAAATTTAGATATTTTAAAAGCTTAAGACAGGGTTGTTCATATGCTACTAATTTCTAATTTGATAAATTGTCAAATTCCGAACTACCTAGTTGCCCGGATTCAAGAATCTTTATCAGGAAGAAGGGTGGTCTTTCATTTCGCACATTTTCTCAATCGAAAGGCGTTCCTCAAGGTTCGGCCCTGTCCCCTCTCTTGTTCAACATTTTCATTTCTTCAATACCTTTGTGAGACGATGTCCACCTGTATGGGTACGCTGATGATATTGTCTTTTTTTCAGCCACAAATATACATGCCTTATATCACACCTTACAGAATTACCTAAATCCTCTTGAATCATGGTCTTTCCTTTTCTCAAAATATCAATAAATGCTTCATTCTAGTCTTTCCAGTCAGCTCAACCTGTTCCTATTTCTCTTTCGTACCCTCAGGAGAAATTAGTTCAGGTTTCTACCCTTAAGGACTTGCGCGTTTTTTATGATTCTAAAATGATTTAGAAACCTATAAGTGAACATATTAAGAGCAAAGGGAAGCCTGCCTAGGGTCTACTCCGTCGCATCAGCGACAGAAGATATGGAAAGAGAAAATCTGCTCTTGTTATGATCTATAAGCTTAATGTGCGCCCTATTCTGGAATTTGGCTGCTTCTTGTGTACAGGCTGTGCTGCTTACAAACTTCGACCACTTCTCTTGATTGAACGGCAAGCATTGCGGCATTGCCTGGACCTGCCGAGATTTTGTGGCAATACATGCCTTGTCGAGGCGGAGGGGCTTGCGAAACTCGATGAAGGCGTGAGCTCTGCTGTGTAGGGCCGTCCAAGATTGACAGGTCACGGCAGAGAGTTCTAACAAAATGTGATTCACTGGAGAAGGTAGTGGAAACCCGCTCAAGTATTTCCTGCCAAGAAAGCCCTATGGTCAGTCATAATAGCATTAATGATATGGCGCCGGAAGATGAGCCCCCCAGGTTGAAAGGCGTCCCACATGTTACTGGGGATGAACAAAGAGCAATTCCTAGTAGCCCCAGGACAAATGAGGCGGCTGGGCTAAAGCCAAAAGGGCACTCAGTGGTGGATGTGTCAGAAAGCGACCGGAAAGTCCGATGTTGCAAGGAGATATATCACATAGCAATATGGAATGTAAGATCTATGACGCACGGTAAACTTGATGTCGTCAAGCGAGAAATGGACAGATTGAACATTGATATCTTGGGTATCAGCGAGCTCAAGTGGACCGGAATGGGAGAATTTAATTTCGGCGACCATTATGTCTTTCATTGCGGGCACAAATCCAGGAGAAGGAATGGGGTCGCTCTCATAGTAAACACACGAATGGGCAAAGCAGTGCCAGGGTACAATCCCAAAAACGACCGCACGATTTCACTTCGGATACAAGGTCACCCTTTCAACATAACAGTTATCCAAGTCTATGCCCCAACCACTACTCCTGAAGAAGCTGCCGTTGAGAGATTTTATGCTGACCTAGGTCAGCAATGCCTTTTATACCGCACTCCATCATCAGATGTCGTTTTTCTCATAGAAGACTGGAATGCAAAGGTGGGGAGTGAAGTAATATCCGGAATTGCAGGCACGTTCGGTCTTGGTGAGCCAAATGAAGCTGGGCAGAGGCTAGGAGAGTTTTTTCAAAAAACAACCTGACCATAGCGAATACTCATTTTCTACAGCACAAGAGGCGCCTGTACACATGGATTTCACTGGACGGTGTGTACAGGAATCAGTTTAATTATATTCTTTGCCAGCAGAGATGGAGAAGCGCTATACAAGCAGTAAGAAAAAGGCCTGGGGCTGATTGTGGTACCGATCACCAGCTTCTTGTTGCCAAATTTAAGCTTCGATTGAGGAAAACGCAGAAAAGTAGAAGGCCTTTCAGGTATGATCTGGATCAAATGCCATTAGAATATGCTGTGGAAGTGAGGAATCGATTTCAAGAATTAGATCTAGAAGACAGAGAGCCCGAAGAGATTTGGACTGATGTTCGTGATATAATACATGAAGTTCCTACTAAGGTAGTTCCAAAGCAAAAGAAATACAAGAAAGCAAACTGGTTATCTGAAGAGGCTTTGCAGAAAGCTGAGGAAAGGAGGATGGCAAAAGTTATGTGCGAAAGAGAAAGATACAAGGTTCTCAATGCGGATTTTTAGAAAGGAGCAAGGAGAGATAAGAATGCCTTCCTGAACATACAAAGCCAAGCACTTGAGGACAACAGCCAATTGAGGAACACAAGAGCTCTGTATACGACAATCAATAATATCAAAGGAGGCTTCTGTGCTAAGCTGGGCGTTATAAAGGACAAACGAGGCAGGGACCTCACTGAAGCCTCAGAGATTAAGAGGTGGCAGGAATACACAGGACAACTGTACAAGAAGGACCCGGATGTGCAACCGCATATAATGCGGTTATGATTACTGATCTCCAGCCGGGCATCCTGAAGAGTTAAGTTGAATGGGCCTTAGCCAGCCTTGCTAAGAACAAAGCTATCGGAATTGATGGCATTCCAGCTGAGTTGCTTCAAAACCTCAACCAAGACGCTGTTAACGTTCTGCATACATTATGTCCACAAATTTGAACAACCCTGCAGTGGCCACAGGATTGGTGGTGGTCAGTTTACATCCCGATTCCAAATAAAGGCAGTGCCAAAGATTGTTCCAACTACCGCACGATCGCGCTTATTTCGCATGCTAGCAAGGTGATGTTGAAAATCCTGCAAGGTAGGCTGCAGCAGTATGTGGGTCGGGATCTTCCTGACGTGCAAGTTGGGTTTTGCAAGGGCAGAGGAACTAGAGACCAGATTGCCAACCTTCGCTGGATCATGGAAAAAGCAAAAGTTCCAGAAACCCATCTACTTCTGCTTTATTGATTATGCGAAAGCGTTTGACTGCGTACATCACAGTAGATTGTGGCAAGCTCTCTAAGAGTTGGGAGCTCCAATTCACCTCATCTGTCTCTTCAGGAACGTGTATGAAGGGCAAGAGGCCACAGTCAGAACTGGCATGGTCTTACTGATTGGTTTCCGATTGAGAGAGGAGTGAGACAAGGCTGCATACTGTCGCCCTGCCTATTTAACCTATATGATGAGTACATCATGAGGAAGGCCGGTCTGGATTAGTCTTCAGCTGGTGCTGAAGATTGCTGGAAAACGTATCAACAACCTCAGATATGCGGATGATACCACTTTAATGGCAGAAAGTGAAGTGCAACTCAAGAGACTTCTGATGCGCGTACAAGAAGAGAGTGAGATGTTTGGGCTTAAACTGAACACTAAAAAGACAAAGATCACAGCGTCTTGCCCTATTAAGTCCTGGAGCATGAAGGGACAAGAAGTGAAAGCTGTGACAGATTTTCTCTTCTTGGGCTCCAAGATTACCCCAGAAGGAGACTGCAGCCTTGAACGTAGGACACGCCTGCTTCTGGGAAAGAGGGCCATGGCTAGCCTTGACCACCTAGTGAAGAGCAGAGACATTAGTCTGCCGACCAAGATCCGTATAACGCGAGCTATGGTCTTTCCAGTTGTGATGTATGGATGCGAGAGTTGGACTGTGAAGAAGGCCAACCGCCGAAGAATTAACGCGTTTGAATTGTGGTTCTAGCGGTGACTCTTGAGAGTTCCTTGGACTGCCAGAGGCTCAAATCAGTCGATATTGTCGATCATAAACCCTGACTGCTCATTGGAGGGTCAAATTCTAAAGTTAAAGCTCAGCTACTTTGTTCATCTGATGAGAAGAGAGGAGTCGCTGGAGAAAGATTTGATGTTGGGAAAGGTTGAGGGTCATCGGCGAACGCAGCGAACGCGATGGTCAGATGGCATCCTCGAGGCGCTGCAGATGAAGTTATGCGATGTTAGGAAGATAGTGAGAGGCCGGAAAGCGTGGCGTGATATTGTCCATAGGGTCAGGAAGAGTCGGACACGACGGAACGACTGAACTGAAAGGAACTGCTCTGAGGCTCGGATACTTCCCTTGATTGCCGTTGTCAACAACTTGTGGTATAGTCCATTTCAAAATTATATGATTATTCCCTATCATGTCCACACGCAATTTTCCTGACTTCACCTAATTTATTTTTTCGTACGCATTGGTATCCCTATCAAAGACCGCACGATGAGCATGTGCGGTTGCTGTTAACTGTTGACATTAGATCTGTGGTTTCTTTCACAAGCCAGTTCTAGTATACTTCAGTTTATTTGGCACATTACATTTACCCAACCATGCCAACTCCTTGCCAATGTCTACTTTGGTTTTCATTTTGATTGTCCACCTGCAACATTTTCATTCATATGCTGTAATTGCCACTGATGCTGCACAGCGCGAGGAAAAGTCGAGTGTTCGGATTTTTTTTTTCTATTTGATTGGGGCTTTTTCACTCCGCCTTTCTAATTGTACCCCTATATTGGTTGAGAAATTTTAGCTATCGTTTTAGCCATACAGTGAGTTTGTTTAGATCGCTACAACGCTATTGTAGTCACTGGCGCTCTTTCCGCATTTACTGCCTTGACTTCTTCTACTGCATCTTTTTTACGTCGCACGTTTTAGTACCTTGCGCCGTCTCATATCCGCGAAATTTAACTTGTGAGGGTTTCCGGCGATTGTTAAATTAAATGAACGAATCAGAGGACTTCCTTGCATCCGCTTCTTTGAATGGCCCTATGCTGTTATTAATTCCTCACTTCTATTTATGGGTGGAAGCGAGAATGAGACAATTTCTTTGGGTGAAATCCTCAAATTCGGCCTTTTTATATTTTGACGGCTTCCGACATTTGAAGTATAAATATTTTCTTGGTCAGTGCCTTTCCCGTAAGTGCGAGGAGTGTCTGACGAATTTCAGGTACAGGATTCCTCCCCTTCACTTTTATCTTCATAGATCAGGCTGTTCTCCTTCAGCCATGTGTTCATACTGAAATGAATCTGAGACATTAGAACATTTGTTTTCCTCACTTGTCGCCATTTCGCCTCCCTGTGGAAGCTCATCTTTAAAATTCCTTGCAAATATTTATCTATATCCTTGACTCTGTAACAGTACAGAAGAAGATGAAGCTTACAACACAAGGGAAGGAGAAAGACGTTGGAAAAATACTCTCGTGCCGGACGCGCTGCCGTTGACCAGCTGAGCTCCCTGCCTTATCGTCTTGTTGTTCAGCGCTCCGACGTCTTACCCCCGTCGTAACAATCAGGTGCTGGGTACGACTACCCTCAAGACGCGTCCTCAACCACTGGAGCTTCGTCGGAGCCGTCGCCTCGCTGGTCTCCCACCCTTTTCAACAAGAATGCAGCAGACTACCGAGCAGCCCCGAAAATCAACACGGGACCCTCTACCCCCGTCTCGCGATGTGCCGCCGACCACCACGAATCCGACGCTATAATTTCGCGAACCTCGTTCCTTTGCCGGCCAAGCAGGGGAAGATGTTCATGAGTGGCTCACTCATTATGAACGTGTGAGCCGCTATAACCGCTGGGATTCGGTGGCTAAACTAGAAAACGCTGTCTTTTTCTTGACGCAAACCGGCTTGATGTGGTATGAGAACCACGAGGACTCCCTGACATCTTGGAAAAGTTTTGTCGAAGCGATCAAGGAATCTTTCGGTGATCTAACTGCAAAGAAGAAACAGGCCGAGCAGACACTTGCTCAGAGGGCCCAGGAAGCCAGAGAAATTTGCACCACCTACATCGAGGCCATACTCAAATTGTGCAAGATCGTCGCCAGCAGGATGACTGAAGACGATAAAGTAGGCCATCTGCTCAAGGGCATTGCGGAAGATGTCTACCACTTCCTCATTGCCAAGGAGAACTTGAGTTCGGTCTCTGACGTTATCCGACACTTCCGAACCTTTGAGACCCTAAAGACTCGCCGCATTACACCGAAATTTGGACGGCTCGCAAACGTCACTACAGTGGCTAGTATTGAAGAATCGCCATCGCAAAGCCTCCTGAGCGCCATCCGTGAAATCATTTGAGATGTATTGTCACGACGTGAGCAGCTTGCCCGGCCCAACGGCTTCGGAGGTGACGTATATGCTCTTCCAACATATATGGGAGTGCGTGCCCGCCGATGTCCGTGAATGCCACCGACTTCGCCTACCGCGAAGACCTATACACTCCGCGACCAAGACCGGACGAGAGTTACCAACAATTATCTTGCCATCAGCGTAGAGATCCTCGCCCTTACTCCAGTCGTACATCACGCCAATCGCCGGACATCTACATCGTCCCGGAACCACCATTTAGATATCCGCCGCGGCCTACCATCCAGGAGCCAGCTGACGCGTCACTTTTTGACCGACCTCTTCCGGTGTGCTACCGGTGTGGTGTCGCGGGTCACATTTCCCGCTACTGCAATCGGCGCGCATCGTTCAGCAATCCCCCTATGGCATCGAACCGACGCACCATCCAGCCCTACGTCGACAGCTATCGGCCAGAACATCCCTCCCGGAGGGGCCATTTTCAAAACAAAGGGCTCCGCAGCCATTCGTCAGCGTCAGACCGTAGTGTGACACCACCTCCGTCATTTCGTGTGCGCCGCTCTCCGTCACCACGGCGCCGATCTCCGCTACCAATGACGGAAAACTAGCCAGCGCGTCCAATGGAGGTGAGGTCGCTGGACAATGCGCGCTGCTACCTAATATTCCTCCGTCTGTGTACATGTTCAAGAACAAGGTCAATGTGATTGTTGATGGTTTGGCAACGATGGCGTTGGTAGACACTGGTGCTACAGTTTCAGTACTGAGTTCCGATTTAAAAACCTGTTGAAGAACAAAGTTATGTTTGTTTGGGTCAAAACGGCTAATTTTTATGGAATAAGTGGACAGTTATTTTATCCGGTTGGGGTATGCAGCGTTAAAGTTTCTTTGGGGGCACAGTATTTCCTGCGAAGCTTGCAGTACTGCCCCGATCTACACACAACGTAATCTTGGGGATTTACTTCCTGCGTATGTGCGGCGCTGCAGTTGATTGTCGAACGGGAGAGCTATGTGTTAGTGGTTTTCTTCCTCGTTAAGTTTTGGAAGAGACGTCGAATTATGAAGACATTTTGTGTGTGTGTGGTGAAGCCGTCATACCGCCACATTCTGCAGTGTGTGTCCAGGTGTCCTGCTCCCGTGCTATTAACGACTCTCTCTACGGTGGCGCCTCTTAATTTGCAGTGCGCAAAGAAACAAAGCTAGTTTAGCAGTGCTGTTAGAGGAACTAGAGGGCATGATATGGGATGTCATAGGGCTTAGTGAGGTTAGGAGGCCGAATGAGGCATATACTGTACTGAAGGATGGGCATGTACTGTGTTATCGAGGTTTACCAGAGAGGCGACAACTAGGAGTAGGTTTCCTTGTCAATACGTATATAGCACGTAATATAGATGAATTTTATAGTATTCATGATAGGGTTGCAGGCATCGTAATTAGGCTTAATAAGCGGTATAAACTGAAGGTTGTACAGGCCTATGCACCTACATGTAGTTATGATGACCAGGCAGTTAAAAGCTTCTATGAAGATGTAGAATCGGCAATGCGAAAATAAAGGACGCAGTATACTGTACTAATGGGTGACTTCAATGCCAAGGTAGGGAAAAAGCTGGCAGGAGACAAGGCAGTAGGTGACTATGGCATTGGTTCTAGGAATAGTAGGGGGGAGTTACTAGTTGAGTTTGCAGTGCGCAATAACTTACGAATCATGAATACCTTCTTCAGCAAACGGAAGAACCAGAAATTGACATGGAAAAGTCCTAACGGAGAGACTAAAAATGAAATCGACGTCATAATGTGTTCAACCCCCTCCATTATGCAAGATGTAGAGGTAAATGGGAAAGTGCGATGCAGTGACCACAGGATGGTGAGATCCCGAATTAGCCTAAATCTGAAGAAGGAACGCAACAGATTAGTAAGAAAGAAACCCATCAACGAATTAGCGGTGAGGTGGAGGGCAGAGGAGTCCAGGATCTCGCTACAGAATAGGTATTCAGCTCTTACTGAGGATCGCGACATTACCCTAGAGGCAAGGAACAATAATTTCAGAGATTTCATTACTGAGTGCGCGGTAGAAGTAGGCGGTAGGATAGTTAGAGAGGATGCCGGTAAGCTGTCTAAGGAGATGAAAGATTTGATTAAGAAATGCCAGAGTATGAAAGCTTCCAATCCAACAGAGCAGATCGAATTGGCCGAAATATCAAAGCTAATCAATAAGCGCAAGGTGGCCGATATAAGGAAGTATAACATGGAGAAAATTGAGCATGCTGTAAAGAACGGGGGAAGC
Source organism: Amblyomma maculatum (assembly GCF_055883805.1). Classification (NCBI taxonomy): domain Eukaryota; kingdom Metazoa; phylum Arthropoda; class Arachnida; order Ixodida; family Ixodidae; genus Amblyomma; species Amblyomma maculatum. The sequence continues at coordinate 52,757,033 of NC_139348.1, read as the reverse complement.
CTTAGAGCGGTAAAGAAGAAATTAGGCATAGGCGAAAACCAGATGTAAGTAGCCGAGGAATTCTATACAGATCTCTATAGTAGCCAAAGTAGTCAGGACCGTAATGAGATTGGCGGTAGGGAAAAACAGTCAAACGTTCCACCAGTGACGCAGGACGAGGTCAAGAAAGCATTAGAAGCTATGAAAAGGGGGAAATCAGCTGGAGAGGATCAGATAACTACAGATTTGCTGAAGGAGTGGGGGGATATCGTGCTAGAAAAACTGGCCACCCTGTACACGCAGTGCCTGGTGTCACAGACGGTACCGGAACCATAAAAGAATGCAAACATTATCCTCATTCACAAGAAAGGGGATTCTAAGGACCTTAAAAATTACAGACCAATCAGCTTACTGCCTGTTACGTATAAGGTAATTACTAAGGTAATCGCTATTAGAATCAGGACAACCTTAAACTGCAATCAAGCAATGGATCGAGCAGGGTTTTGGAAACGGTACTCTACTATCGATTATATCCATACCATCAATCAGGTGATAGAAAATTGCTCGGAATATAACCAGCCCTTATACATAGCATTCATTGATTACGAAAAAGCATTTGACTCAGTTGAAACCTCGGCGGTGATGCAGGCATTACGAAATCAGGGGGTAGACGAGCCATACGTGAAAGTGCTGGAAGATATATATAGTGGCTGCACAGCAACCGTAGTTCTGCATAAAGAAAGTAACAAAATTCCCATAAAGAAAGGTGTTAGGCAAGGAGACACAATCTCCTCAGTACTATATATAGCTTGTTTAGAGGAAGTATGCAGAGACTTGGAATGGGAGCAGTTAGGGATAAGAGTAGATGGAGAATACCTCAGTAATCTGCGATTTGCTGATGACATTGCCTTGCTATGCAACTCGGGGGATGAACTGCAAATAATGATTGATGACCTAGACAGGAAAAGTAGAAAGGTAGGCTTGAAAATCAATATGCAGAAGACTAAGGTAATGTTCAACAGCCTCGGGAAGGAACAGCAGTTTACATTAGGTAGCGAAATACTGGAAGTAGAAGGCGAATATGTCTACTTTGGACAGGTAGTAACTGCAGATCCGGACCATGAAAACGGAATAAAAGAACAGGACTGGGATGAAGCGCATTTAGCAAGCACTCGCAGATTATGACTAGCAGCTTACCGGTATCGCTCAAGAGGAAAGTATACAACAGTTGCATCTTGCCTGTACTCAACTATGGGGCTGAAACGTGGAGGCTAACCAAGACAGTTCTACATAAGTTGAGGACAACCCAGAGGGCTATGAAACGAAAAATGGTAGGGGTAACATTAAGAGATAGAAAGCGTGCAGAGTGGGTCAGAGAAATAACTCAAGTTACGACATTCTAGTGGAAATTAAGAAGAAATTGACATGGGCAGGACATGTAGTGCGAAGAGAGAATAACCGATGGTCGCTGAGGGTAACAAACTGGATTCCAATTTAAGGAAAGCGTAGCAAGTGGTGGCAGAAAGTTAGGTGGGCGGATGAGAATAATAAGTTCGCAGGGGTCAAGTGGATGCAGCTAGCACAGAACCGGGTTAAGTGGAGAAATATGGGAGAGGCTTCGCCCTGCAGTGGGTATAATCAGGCTGATGATGATGATGATGATGAAAGAAAAATGTATTAGTGCCGCATTGTTTGGTTTGCGTGAAAGAGGGACGTACTGGAGTGTGGACTATAAATTGCTCATCGGAACCAGTTATTTTTCCAGCAGGCTCCAAACTAGCTTCATCTAGCGCAACTCTCCCGAATTGTGTGGCTGTCGCTACTCCTTCCCTAGACAACCCCGCTACTAACTCTCCTGCTGACGAAAAGCTTCTTCTGATGATCAGCGTATCGTTGAACACTTAACAACGACAGATATTGAAGAATCTCTTGTCCCAGCACCTACCCGTCTTTGATTTCGCCCAGTCCGACGGCTCGCAACGTTTTCCACTGTCGTGCGCACGCCACAAGATTGACACGGGATCTACCCATCCGATCCGTCAAAAGCTGTACCGTGTGTCGCCATCAGAGCGTAAGGCCATCACCGAGCAAGTCCAAGACATGTTGAACAGGGGCGTAATACAGGGATCCTCCAGTCCTTGGGCTGCTCCCGTGATATTGGTACAGAAAAAAGACGGAACATGGAGGTTCTGCATCGACTATCGTCGCCTCAACGACATCACTAAAAAGGATGTGTATCTTCTCTGCACATCGACGATGCCAACAATTGCCTTTTCTCCGAGTCTTATTTCTCTTCAGTTGATTTGCTATCGGGGTATTGGCAGATTCCGATGGACCCTGCTGACACGGATAAAGCTGCATTTGTTACGCTGGATGGCCTATTTGAATTTAACGTGATGCCCTTCGGCCTATGTAATGCGCCGGCCACATTTGAAAGATTTATGGACACAATACTTCGTGACCTGAAGTGGAAAATCTGCATGTGCTATTTAGACGATGTTGTTATTTTGGCCGGACTTTTACTAACATAACACGCGACTCGCTATTGTTTAGATTGCCTGCTGAAGGCTGGCCTTGTCCTGAATTCCAAAAAGTGCCGTTTTAGCGAACGGTAAGCGCTGGTACTCGGGCATCTCGTCGACCGCGATGGAGTTCGGCCAGATGACTGCAGCAGTTGCATCATTCCAACGGCCATAGACTCAAAAGGAGCTCCGGAGTTTTCTAGTGCTGTGTTCCTACTTTCGACGATTCATCCCAAGATTTGCCGACGTCGCCTACCCTCTGACATCTCTTCTACAAAAGGACGTCTCTTTCGTCTGGACCTCAGATTGTGACACGTCTTTCCGCCAACTGAAGTTTCTGCTTACGTCACATCCCATACTACGGCACTTCAACCTCTCCGCTCCGACTGAAGTCCACACTGATGCAAGTGGGATTGGTGTTGGCGCTCTGCTTGTGCAACGTTCGGCAACAGGCGAGCATGTAATTGCGTATGCAAGCCGTTCCCTCAGCAAACCTGAGCGTAACTATACTGTTACGGAGCAGGAGGTCTCGCCGTAGTTTTAGCTGTTCAGTGGTTTCGTTGCTACCTATATGGACGCCATTTCACGTTTGTGACGGACCATCATGCCCTGTGTTGGCTCGTCAGCTTCGTGATCCTTCTGGTCGTCTCGCACGCTGGGCCCTTCGTCTGCAGGAGTACGATTTCATTGTTTCGTACAAGAGTGGCCGCAAACATGCCGATGCAGACTGTCTTTCACGTCTTCCTCTTCCTACGACCGAATGTGACTCTGCTGATTTGAATCATTACATCGCCTCCGTCGTCCCCGAGTTTCCCGACGCCTCTGCTCTGCGGACTGCACAGGAGACCGACATTAGCCTCAAGCCACTGCTTGCGGAGGCGCGGGATTCCACTACTTCCAGCAAATTTTGTCTCCATGATAGCCTTTTGTAAAAAAAGGTTTACTCAAGCACCGGCACGAATTTTCTGCTTGTGGTACCCGAGAGCTACCGCTCGTGCATCTTGCGTGCCATGCACGACGACCCCACTTCCAGTCACCTGGGCTCTGCACGAACGCTCCATCGTGCCCGCGACCGGTTTTATTGGCCAAAGATGCGCCAGACGAATGAGAGATATGAGGCGAGCTTGACTGAGTGCCAACGACACAAACGGCCTACGTCAGTGCCTCAGGGCCTGGTGCATCCTGTGACTCCACCATGTGGGGCATTTGAGAAAATCGGAATCGACCTTATGGGTCCCTTCCGTCGGATGACCCGAAGTCATCCGACGGAAATCGTTGGATCGTGGTTTTTGCCGACTATCTCACCCGGTACTGTGAAACGGCAGCTCTTCCTTCAGCCACCGCTCACCAAGTATCCCTGTTCTTGCTCCATTCTGTGATCCTCCGCCATGGACCTCCGCGAGTGATCATCAGTGATCGAGGTCGCCAGTTTATGGCAGATGTTGTGGAAGAGCTTCTCCGTTTGTGTGCGTCGCATTTTCGGCATTCCACACCATCTCACCCTCAAACAAACGGCTTGACGGTGCGCACAAACCGCACACTCACAAACATGTGATCTATGTACATCGCATCTGACCCCAAAATTGGGATACTATACTGCCGTTTATAACGTTTGCATTCAACACTGCAACACATGAGACGACCGGCTACAGGCCGTTCTTCCTGCTATATGCCCGTCCTCCTCGGTGTTGTCTAGACACCATTCTTCCTTTCTCCGTGCATGACGAACCGTGTATCGCGGGAACTCTTTGTCGATCCGAAGAAGCTCGCCGTCTCGCCCGTTTGCGAATTCTCGCTTCGCAAGAGCATTCAAAAGCTCGGTACGACAGCCGGCATAACCATGTATCTTACGCCCTTGGAAACCTAGTGTGGCTTTGGAAACCTCTCCGAAAGCGTGGTTTAGCCCAGAAAATGTTGGCGCATTACGCTGGCCCTTAAGTTGTGCTTGAGCGTGTCAGTGAAGTTAACTACCAAATTGCACGTATGACAGCCAGTGGTCGTCGCTCAGTCAGAACCGAAGTTGCCCATGTCGCCCGGATGAAGCCGTGTCACTCTCGTGAGAACGAATAACTACATCACCCGGGGGGCTTCGTCTGCCCAGGGGGCAAATGTAACAGCACAGAAGAAGATGAAGCTTACAACACAAGGGAAAGAGAAAGACGTTGTTAAAAGACTCTAGCGCCGGACGCCCTACCGTTGACCAGCTGAGCTCCCTGCCTTATCGTCTTGTTGTTCAGCGCTCCGACGTCTTACCCCCGTCGTAATAACTCTTCTAAAGTTACTTTCCTTTGGCGCTACTCAGCTGGGCTTCAGCAGCGGGACACTTCGCTCAGCGGTACACAAATGTGTAAATGCCTCTGGTCGGATTCTCTGCTAGATATTCCGCTGTTTCTCCTCTTCAGGTTCTTAGGTAGAAATTATACATTTTTTTCTGATCAGTGAGGCCTTTTTGTCGTATTGCATATGTATATGTATTGGAATTTTTTTATTGCGAAAGCCATAATACGCCAGTATAACCGTTCGTCGCTGTGTGCCGTGTCCATGTCCGCAGCCTCTCATGACGTTTGAGTTCACGTTACCGCTATGCCACGGGTATTAGCTGCCAACTCGGGTCGCTCCTTTCATACTTGAGGGGGATATCAGGATGTGCCTGCAAGAACTGTTTTCATTCTCATTACCGCTACGACACGCAGGCACGTGGATGAATAATGTAGCAGGTGAAAAAAGCTTCCGCCGATGCTTTCGAAATTCAGCTAGGGTTAACCAGAGCTAACCCACAACAAAAGTTTACTCTCGTATCTAACAGCGCAACTACCGTTCTACTGAATTCATGTGTGGCCAATCCCCATCGTAGGTATGTGCCAATATCTGAGGGTACAACAACAACGTGTAAAGGATTCAGATTCCAAGTCCAGATTTTGCGATCTTTGTGATTACATAATACTTCAAGTGTACAAAAATCAACGACATATTTGTCAAATAGAATCCCGTCGAAGATCAAAAAGTGCATGTAGTAAAAACTAATAAAATAGCCAAAACCGACTAATGTTTTTCTTTGCGCAACGGAGTTAGAATGCTGTATCTTTATAAAGCATGCTCGATAACTGGCTGAATTTCTCTATGGCCGATTGCTTCAAGCATATTTTCCAGATTTCGATGAAGAACAAAGAACGTCGGTGTTAAATGTTTGAGCACCATCGGCACATATATCTGAAGACCCAGCAAATGACAAGCACGAGGTCAGAATTCGATGGTAAACACGGTTACCGAAACCTAAGTCGTTAAAGTATTTTATTCAAGGGCGCTCTTAGAGATGGTGCATAATGCGACGCGCCGCCCGGCTTAGGATGGTGACATCTCATGCCAGGGTTGCCTATTTTGGCCAAAAAGGGCCGTCAAGATTGGTGGGCCGCCGTGTTGGTCCCCAGCTTAGGAGTGGAATAATTTGTATATGAAATATCAGGCTGAGATGAAAGAAGAATTTGGCCGCATTAGCTGATTAGGAACCTTACTTGCTTTTTTGAGAAGATCACAGCTTTGCAATGAAACTAAAATGACATTTCTTAGTAGGAATTATCATTCGCCGACGCATTGTTTTAATGCGTACCATTTCTCAGTTTATGAGCGTCGTGTACAGAGTGCCCGTAGAAGCTGCGTACTGTGTTATATATTAGCTACATTACCACAATTTTTATATCAATGGAAAACTTATATCGAGTATCATCGCACTAACATTATTGTAGGTACTAATATTGAATAGTTAATCAGTTGACTGTGATCGAACATGAACTGTAGGCTAATCAAGTTATATATCGTTGGATAGCTTACCTCGAGTGTAATTGAACTTTCCTAAGTAGAAGTTTTAATTATTTGCCATTATTTATTTAACGGTGATTAAAAATTGAACTTCAGGTCATAGCATCAAGTCATATATCATTGGATAGCTTATATCGGATACGATTGTAATACACTAATTGACGGTCTTGGTGATAGCTGTTGATTAGTTATTTGTGATTACCAAATAAGCATTAAGCTACAATTAGAAGTCGTATATTGGGATATAGGTTGTATCTAGTACTATTGCAATAGATGAACACTTCAACTTTGTAATACACCATCAAGTCATATATTACTGGATGGCTTATTTCGAGTAGAATTCCAGTACACTAATTGCAGGTCTTAGTTATTAGCAATAATATGCTAACTGTAATTAACATTAGAACTTTAGTCTGCAATAGGTCATATCACGGGATAGCTTATATCGAGTGCGATTGCAGCATTCATTGCCGGCCTTTGTCTATAACCTCAATCAGCTGATTGTGAATAACAAAAATGCGAGGCATGAGTCACGCTAATAATTAGGAGTCATGATTACAAAATATTATGACTCCATTTATGACTGTATGCTACTTTGGTAAGTGGTGAGTCATATGTGCATGTTACTAAGTCATAAATATTATTATGACTCTAATTCATGATTACAGATAAAGGATTGGCAGATTTTACATTTTGCAGTATGCTACTTTGTGAAATGATTAGGCATCCTGCATTCCATTATGACTGCGAGTCACAATTAAATATGACTGTGAATTCCCTCTTTGTCCAATTTCTCATTTTCCAGTTATGCAAATTATTTAATTGACCAATTACACACTCTAAATTTGCTTAATTAGCTTCATAAGCATTCGCTTTTCTTTTTTCTATTCTATCATTTCCTGAATTCATTATATAATTTAAATTTCTTAACTCGTCATCGCCGATGCCCACCAATAAATCATCTCTCCCTGCAACCACAAATTACCATGAAAGAGGTTTATGCAGCTTCTAATTATTTCCGACACGCGCTGCAGAGGCCTCCTGTCTTCTTCTCCTACTATTGCGCCGACGACTTTTCGGAGCTATATAAGCTATCACTTAATATTCTCCGCATTGCGCAACTAAAAACAAAGAAAAAGTCGGGCCGCCGCAGTATACGAGCAACACACGAGTGCCAACTTTCTCCTGCATGAAGAGCTCAAGGCTAGCCTGGCCGCGCCGGTTCACTTGGGGAACAAATTGGCGCTTAACTGGCGGCGGCAAGGACCCCTTCAAAGGCCGGCACCAACTTAAGTAGGGCGCCGCGGAGCAGCATGTAGCCTCACTAGCCGCTCCACGTCATCACTGACGGTGTGGAACTCCTGCATCAAAATCTGCAACATCCTCCATCCGGCTAATATGGTGGGAAAATCAGAGGCTTCAACGGGACACATAACAAACGAGTCATAGCCACTAACACAGAAAAACAGTGTATGGGTTCGTAATTTGCGATGTATTTAATAATTATGAAGGTAGTTACTTAGAAAGGCGAAGAAAATGATATTGCCGCGAAACCTTCAAAAATGCATTTGTTGTTTTTTTAACAGCCGCCACCACACGGCCTTGTCACTCTGATTCTGGATCGCGTATCAGTTCCGTATTCTTTGATAACGCTCGATGTCGAGAGTCACACCTTTATCAGTTTCGTTGTAGCGCAAGATGCACCTAGATCTGTCCCGAAGATTCCGGCGAGTCGTGTGTCTTTCTACAATGTTCCACCTTGTGCTGGTAGCTGTTTGCGACGTTGTCTAAATTGTTCTGAGCAGCCTTTAAATTGAGCGTTGACGAGTGTGATGGGCATTCTTTGTTCGACGACCGACAAGCACGTTTGTTGCTATCGGCGCCGCCGAGTTGCTTAGTTCTTTTCCGGGAGCAAGTCAGCCCCAATAAAGAGTTATTTCAATGCCATCACGCCTGTGTTTTCTTTTGGCGTGTACGGCCTTGTCACCACTACGTGACATCTGGTGGGTATGCTGCCTTTGATCCTTCAAGCGAAGGCCCAAGCCGTGTTCCTGTCGCCCTGGAAGACCAGCCTACAGGTCACCGAGCCAGCCGCCGACTTCAAGGCCTACAACCTGAGCACGGTCTGCTGCCTTACCCCATTCGATTTCGGAAGGCGTCGACGCTGACAATGCTCCACCCTACAGCACCGGTTGTTTTCGTCCAACCCCGTGAGCCCCCCTGCTTCCATGGACAACCGGATGAAGATGCTGGAGACTGGATGGACCTTTTCGACCGTGTGGCAGAATTCAACGGCTGGAACAACGCTATGAAACTCAGGCAGGTCTACTTTGTTTTTTCAAGGACATGCCCGAGTTTGGTTCGAAAATCATGAGGCAGCTATAAAGGATTGGGAGATTTTCAAGGAAGCGTTTTTGACTGCCTTTTCAAGCGTCGTCCGAAAAGAAAGAGCCCAGGCCCTCCTTAAGTCAAGACTTCAACTTCCTAACGAGCCTGTCCTGGTGTACGTTCAGAAGATGAAGCGCCTCTTTCGCCGCGCCGAACCTAACATGACTGAAGGTGAGAGAGGCAAATTTTTAACGCGAGGCGTTAAAAAATCGCTTTTTGCAAATCTTGTCCGAAATCCGCCAAAAACCGTGGCGGAATTTGAAACGGAAGCGTCTGCCATCGAGAAGACGTTGGACACCGGGATCCGCCACTACGAGCGACCACTTCAGCCAGACTACTCAAGCCACTACCTCAGCACATCTGCAAGCGGACAGAACCTTCGGGACCTCATCCGGGAAATCGTGCGAGAGGAGCTCCGCCGATTGATGCCATCATCGCAACAACCCCAGGTAGCGAAGCTCGCGGACGTCGTCCGTGAAGAAGTCCAGCAGGCGCTGGGCGTTCCTAAAGCGATGGCTGCGACCGTTCCAGCACAAGAGGCAACAGCGATGAACTACGCTGCTGCATTACGTCGCCCTTCGCCCCAACGGGATGACTTTCCAAGCCCGCTACCGTCCTGTTCCTGAAAGCCGCCCCTTGGCCCCCGCCCGCCGAGAATACCAATGACCCCCAAGCCCCAGCAAATGCGACGCCTGGAGGACAGTGAACAACCAGCCATTATGCTTCCACTGTTGTGAGGCCGGCCACATTCTGCGGCACTGCCCGTACCGACGAATCGGTCTCCGCGGATTTGCAGTCGACGCTCCACGACCACGCCCAGGTGAACGACCGCAAGAAATCGACAACTATCTGCGTAGCAGTGAGATTGCGCCACCAAGCCGTCGGTTCAGATCTCTATCACCGTACAGGACCCGGTTTGCGTCGCCAGGCTGTAACTATGATTAGAGTATGCGCGCAAGGTCGCCAAGCCCACGCAGGGGATACTAAAAGCAGCAACCTTTGGAGGTGAGGTTGCTCAACGGCGAAAAGACGAGGATCCCCCGCCGCCGATGACCACTAACGACGACGCAGCTATTTTATTGCCGCTCCACACGACGACATCGACGACAACACGATCAGAGTACAAGCCGACACCGTCGCCCAGCGTAGTAACAACGGCATGCCCCGGCCACGACCTGAAGAAACGACGGAGCCGAGATCGGACACCAAGGCACATGTGCAATGCGAGGACGCGAACAAGTGACCTTGAAGTTGATGTGGACGGCCGCACAGTCACTGCCCTAGTAGACACCGGAGCTGACAATTCAGTCATTAGTGGACCGTTAGCCTCTCAGCTCAGGAAAGTTACCATCGCTTGGGATGGCCCGCTGATTCGCACCGCAGGTGGCAACCTGATTACTCCATCGGGACGATGCACTGCAAGAATAACCGTAAATGGGCGTACTTACCCTACCAGCTTTGTGGTCTTGCAGCAGTGCTCCCGCGACGTGATTTTAGACATGGATTTCCTAAATGAACATAGGGCTATCATTGACCTGCGATCCAAGCTCATCAAGCTCTTTGCAGACAAAGCCATTCCTGCTACGACGACTTCGACGCAACACATCGCTCTAAACGTCCCCGATGGAGAATTGACCGTGCCGCCCCGATCAAGCGTCGCAGGTTGTGTAGGTAGCGCAAATACCGAAACCGCTGAAGGCATCGTCGAAGGAAATATCCAATTGCTCTTAGAACGAGGTGTCGGCATCGGAAGAGGCATCGCGAAATTCCGAATAGGTCGAGCTCAGGTGCTGGTAACGAACTTCATCGACGAGTACCGGCATCTCAACAAGGGCACGACGATCGCTTTTCTCGACGAATTAGCGGACCTCAAAGATGTATTCACCCTCCACGACCAAACGCCGGAAAACGCACCGGACCAATTCCGTCAGCCCATATTTGACACCAACCCGGCATTGACCCACAGAAGGAAAGATCAGATTCTCAGTCTTCTTCGAAGCTACTGGGAGTGCTTCTCGTCATCATCGAAGGTACGACAAACACCACTGGCCAAGCACCGCAGTATAACGGACGAACACGCCCGACCTCTGCGCCAAAGCCCATATCGGGTATCGCCGGGAGAACGCCAGGCCATACGCGATCAAGTCAAGGAAATGCTGCGTGATGACGCAATCCAGCCATCGAAGAGCCCCTGGGCGGCACCAGTCGTTTTGGTGAAGAAGAAAACGGCACACTTCGCTTCTGCGTTGATTACCGCCGCTTGAATAGCATTACTAAGAAGGATGTCTACCCGCTTCTCCGCAACGACGACACTCTCGACCGTCTCTGCAAAGCAAGGTACTTCTCATCGATGGACCTGAAGAGCGGATATTGGCAAATTGAGTCGACGAAAGAGATCGTGAGAAGACCGCATTCATCAGAGCGGACGGTCTTTTTGAGTTCAAGGTGACACCATTTGTCCTCTGCTCCGCACCAGCCACATTTCAACGAGTAATGGACACAGTCCTGGCAGGCTTGAAGTGGCAAATTTGTTTGGTATATTTGGACGACGTTGTTGCCTTCTCGTCAAACTTTGAAGATCACCTAAAACGACTGCAGACAGTGCTGGAAGCCATCAAGTCATCGGGACTAACGCTAAAAGCAGAAAAGTGTCACTTCGCCTACGAAGAACTGCGTTTCCTAGGTCACATCGTTAGTAAGGATGGTGGTCGCCCAGATCCGGAGAAAATAGCTGCAATCGCTCAATTCCCACCGCCTGTCGACAAGAAAGCTGTGCGCCGATTCCTTGGGTTTTGCGCTTATTATCGACGATTTGTCAGAAACTTTTAGCGCATCGCCGAACCGTTGACGCAGCTTACAAAGGCTGACGTACCTTTTAAATGGGAAGCGCTGCAAGGAGAAGCCTTCGACAAACCTAAGCGCCGCCTGCAATGCCCTCCTGTGCTTGGCCACTTTGATGAAAACGCCGAGACCGAAATTCACACCGAGGCGAACAGTGTGGGGCTAGGAGCCGTTCTCGTCCAGAAGAGTGCCGGACAGGAGAAAGAAATCGCCTACGCGAGCAGGTCCCTCACAAAAGCCAAAGTCAATTACTCGACGACCGAGAAGGAGTACCTCGCGATCATCTGGGCCGCTTCTAAGTTTCGTCCATACCTATACGGCCCACCATTCAAGGTGGTAAGCGACAATCACGTGCTCTGCTGGCTGGCTAGTTTGAAAGATCCCTCCTGCTGCCTTGCCAGATGGAGCCTACTACTTCAAGAATTCGACTTGACTGTAGTCTATAAGTCGGGCCAGAAGCATTCCGACGCAGACTGCTTATCACGCTGCCCGTCGACGCCCCCCCGAAGGACGATGACAATGATCCTTTTTTGGGACCGGTAAGCGCCAGCAGTTTCTCAGACCAACAGCGATCAGACCCTGAGCTGAAAGCGCTAGCCGATTACTTGGAAGGAAAGACCGCTTACCCTCCTGGTGTGTTCAGACATTTATCTTCGTTCGAGTTAAGCAATAGCCTCCTCGTGAAGAACTTCGCACCCACCAGGACTGCGCAACTTCTTGTAGTGCCTAGAAACCTCCGGCAGGAAATTATGCAGGCGTTGCAGGCTGAGCCCACAGCAGGCCATCTCGGATTTGCACGCACGTTGCGTCGAATCCAGGAGAGGTACTACTGGCCGCGACTGCCTGCCAAAGTTGCCCACTACGTGAAGACATGTCGCGAGTGCCAACGACGCAAGACGCCGCCTATCAGACCAGCAGGACTACTAAACTCGATTCCGCCCCCAGACCTGCCCTTTCAACAAATTGGGATAGATCTCCTCGGCCCCTTTCCAGCTGCGTCTATGGGTAACAAGTCCATCATCGTGGCCACTGACTACCTTACCCGTTACGCCGAAGCAAAAGCACTACCAACTGGTACTGCGGCGAAAGTTGCCAAATTTTTTGTCGGACAAATTCTTTTGCGACACGGCGCCCCGGAAGTGTTCGTCACGGACAGGGGAACGGCGTTTACGGCAGAGTTGACGCAAGCCACACTGGAATACAGTCATAAAAGCCATTGGCGAACAACTGCGTACCATCCCCAGACCAATGGCCATACGGAGCGCCTGAACAAAACAATAGCGGACGTGATCGCCATGTACGTCGATGCTGAACACAAGGCCTTGGACGCCATCTTGCCGTACGGCAATCCAGGAGACGACCAGAGCGACCCCGTTCAAGCTTGTGTACGTCAGGGAGCCCACGACGATGCTCGACGCAATGCTGCCGCACGTAACCAACGAGGACAACCTTGACGTCGCCGCCTACCTGCAGCGTGCAGAGGAAGCCCGACAACTCGCACGTCTGCGTATTAAAGACCAACAGCGCACTGACAGCCGACGATACAACTTAAGACGACGCCACGCAGAGTACAACCCAAGAGACCAAGTGTGGATTTCGACACCAATTCGCTGTCGTGGACTAAGTGAAAATTTGTTGCGTCGATACTTTGGGCCATACAAAATCATTCGCCGCGTTGGACCACTGGACAATGAAGTCATTCCTGTCGTGACGCTGGGGCTACGTCGACCTGGCCTTCACTTGGTAGCGTGCAGAGACTCCGGGTTCATGAAGGATTGAATCTTCGAAGTTGGTAAAATATATACAAGCAGGTTTAATGGCACTTTGAGAAAACTTATTTACAAGATTATTTACAAGAAAAAGAAGGGTACATCAGCAAAATGGCAAGCGTTAAGAGTTCATATCGAGAAGCGACTGGATGAGCCGTTTACCCAGGGCTCAGAGCGACATTTCGTGCTCTGCAGCGTCCTTAAAACCCCCTATGTCCAGCCCCTCTCTGAAGATGCTGACCAACCAAATCCAGGGCACGCCACTCAGATATCGGCATCCAATCGAACACATCACTGCACTGATGGTCTGAAGCACTGACTGGCCCGGCATTGTTTCGTTGAGCCTGGTCACTTGTTGGCGGGAAAAGCTTGGGAACGGCGAGGAGGTACATTTCTATTCTTCAGCCAAGAATCGATGGGCTGGTTCCGGCAAGTGGATTTACTTCTCAGAAACCCAAGTGCACGTGCGCGCCGCATACGCTCCCAGCATTGTCCGTTTTCGACAATTGCAAATCTTTCCTGCATTCCCGGGAAATCATTTAATGGCCGTATGCGTCATGCTCCTTTCTTGTCCTGCATGGCAGCGGACGTGTCACTCTGTCGTCTCCTTTGTACAGTAGGCATTCCTTACTTGACCATAGCGCTTCTCGACGGGAAGGGTGAACAATTGAACGAAAGCACTTCCGGCTATTTCCCGCAGGGGGACATTTCTTTGTGTTTTTCTAGACGTTCATCTCTTGACAGGGTCAATTTGGCATTTGCAGGGTGTCCACAAAGCAAAACAGGCTTACAAAACAGGATTCCTGGAAACAGGCTCACTTAGAGCCATTGTACCAACACCACATATCCACAGCACTTATCCATGCCCACTGGCGAACAATAGAGCGCGCAAGTGCGGATGATGCACGGTCGTAACAGCCTCCTCCCCCACCAGAAGAGTCTCGGAGGGCAGCAGTCGCAGCTGCTGCATGAAGAGACGACTTAATGGCCTGCACGTGAACGCTTGAAGCTCGCTGTTGCTTGTAGCGTTGTCTTGATTGTTGTAGGCCAATTTGCTTGAGCTGTCTCTGAAACTCAACCACATGTCGAAGCAAGCACTCGGCTCCCGTCTGAAGAGACCAGGCTAAAAGAAAACTGCCATTGTTGTTCGAGAAAAGCCCACTCTCAAGACGTTCAGGACCCACGTATTCCTAGAAAACCAAACGTGCTGCTTTACATAGTCACACATATACAAGCGCACGAAAAAAAAAACTGATTATCAATTTGGATACATGGTGAGGAACATCTCGGACCGCTTAGAAAGAGCGGCTAAGCGCGTCCGCATTCCCATTTAGCTTCCCTTTTTTGTATCTTATTTCAAAATTGTACTGCTGTAAAATCAAACTCCACCTAAGAAGGCGACTGTTCTTCGATGTCGCAGTTTGCAGCCAAGCCAGGGGACAATGGTCCGTCTCTACGGTGAATTTGGCCCCTCCAAGATAGCACTGCAATTTTTGAATGGCCCATACAATGCAAGCGCACTCTTTCTCTGACGCGCAATAAGCTCTCTCTCTAGAACTCAGTTTTCTGCTCAGGTAGAGCACGGGGTGCTCATTACCGTCGTCATCTCTCTGGCAGAGAACAGCACCTAACCCTCGATCACTGGCATCACACTGGACCGTGAATTCTCGGCCATAGTCTGGAGTTCGCAATACCGGACGGCTAATCAGCACAGCCTTCAGGTTTACGAAGGAGGCTTCCTTTTGTTCGTCCCAGACTACATTTGTCGGTTCTGTCCTGCGGAGAGCATCGGTTAGAGGGCTAGCCAAAGCTGAATAGTTAGGGATGTAGTGATTGTAGTACCCAGTCAGACCCAGGAATGCTCGAATTTCCGTCTTCGTGCTCGGCCGCGGGTAGTCTGCTACCTCAGAAATCTTAATCTCGCTGGGTTTCCTGAAACCTTGACCTACATTGTGACCCAAGTAGTCCACGGTCGCCCTTGCCAGGCAACATTTCTCGGCCTTTACGGTTAGTCCAGCTTGACGCAAAAGGCTCAGTACAGCTCTTAGATGTACCATATGGTCCGCCCATGAGTCGGAAAAAACCGCAATGTCATCTAAATAAGGCACTGCGAATGTTTCACACCCCTTTAAAACCCTATCCATGAGTCGGGAAAAACAAAATGAAGCATTTTTGAGCCCGAAACTCATCATTGTTGGCTGGTAGCTGTCCGTCGGAGTGACGAAAGCCGCGTATCTGCTGGCGCGTTCAGTGAGCGGTACTTGCCAGTATCCTCGAGTAAGGTCCAGCGTAGTCACATATGCCGCTCTACTGACCTGTTCTACTCTCTCCTCAATATTCGGAATACGATACACTTGATCCCTGGTGAGAGAATTTAGCTTTCGGTAGTCTACCACAGGCCTAGGGTCTTTACCTGGAGCTTCTACTAAGATCATAGGCGAAGCATAATCGCTTTCCGAGGGTTTTATTACTCCCAATTCCAGCATGCGAGTTACTTCCCTATCCAGAATTTCTCTTTGCCTTGGAGAAAATCGGTAGTACCTTGATCGCACTGGCACTTCTGAAGTCAGCTCAATATCGTGCTCAGTCAAATCAGTCCTGCCTGGCCTGTCCACGAAGCAGGCCTCAAACTCTGTTATTATTTCGCCCAGATCGGACAGCTGGGATTTCTTTAGTTCTCCTCTCTGCTCCGTCTTTTTGAGAAGCTCCTGAGCGTTGCTTCCTTTTCCGCTGATGCAAATCAAGTTGTCCCCCATCTCCTCGGGAAGGTTTAACGTTAGATTTACCACGGCTTCCCTCTGCACATAAGGCTTCATAGCTAAGTCCTCTCGGGTTCCACTTAAAAGTCTCGTGAGATTATTAGACACTGGCGGCAAGAGGTTATTCTCAAGAACGCCCTCATTCCGCGTCTCATCAAGCTCACTTTCAAGTTGACCTATCTGAGATGCCTCGCTCTCAAAGTTTTCTGACGTGCTATCTTCCGCATCTACCACTGTTTTAACTGCCGTTTCCTCCGCTGTGGATTTTTCTGGAATGAGCAGTGTAGCTAGTTCTCGCGCCTTTGAACGTGTTAAGGCTTGCACAACTCTGTCTCCGAAAAGGATGCCCCTCTTTCGCAGCAGCATGTCCGATTTGTTGGAGAACAAATACGGATAGCACTTAGGAAGCTTTCCTGAAACGGCAGCCTCGGTTGTTAACTCGCCGAAAGGGCCCTCGATGACCACGTTCGCGATTGGCAAGCACACACTCTGTTCCTCCACTACCTGGCGGATCCACGCACACTGTCCTGTATAGTCGGAATGCGACACATACGCCGGATGGACAACATCCATCGTTGCGGCCGAATCGCGCAGTACCTTGCAAGGCTTCCCGTTGACTACTAGGTCATGCAGGTAGGGTTCTAAAAGCTGCATATTTTCATCGCAGTCACTGACATACGAGAAAGCAATCTTTTCTTTCCGGCAGTTGACGGCAATGTGACCCTGCTCATTACACCTAAAGCATGTGAGCGGCTTCCTAGCCCCAAGCTTGTTCTTTGTGTTCTGCGCGTTGGTCACTTCCCCACTTTTCTCACTGCCATCTTTTCTAGGGCGTTTGCCTGAAGAAGCCTTCCTTTCTTCGTTTGCAAATCTAGCAAAGTGCCTTTTCTGACGGTTATTCACACTCAACTTGGGATTGCGGGGCCTATCCACTACTGGGTTGCTGAATTGTCGGCGCGAAGCGTACTCCTCAATGAGCTCGGCAGCTTCAGTTGCCGACTTAATGTCGCCTCGGTCCTGTAACCAATTTCTTTCTTTTCCTGGGAGGCAGTTATAAAACTGCTCCAAAAGAATTCGCTCGACTACAGCGTCCCTATCACTGTAGGAATCAGTGCTCTTTAGCCACTCGCCCAAATTAACTCTTAAATTGTACAGGAATTCAGGGTAACTCTCGTCGCTGGACTTAGTAGCGTTCCGAAAACGTTGTCTGAACGCCTCGGCGCTAAGCCTATACTTTCTCAGAAGGCAAGCTTTGACCTTCTCGTAGTTGTCCGCGTCCTGCTTGCTTAGCCGCGCGACAACCTCCGCTGCCTCGCAGGGCAGAACCGTCAATAATCTCTGAGACCAAGTGTCTCGCTGGAAGGACAGTTTTTCGCAGGTTCGCTCAAAGTTAGCCAGATACAGAACGATATCCCCTGATATCACATATGGCTGCATGTACTTTGACATCTTGAAATCTGCCTCCTTGTTGAGAAGAGGTACCGCTAGCTGGGGACAATTGCCCGACCTCTTGCTCAAATCTAGTTCTAATTTCCGGAGCTCAATTTCTAGCTCCAGCCTTTTTGCTTCTCTTTCAATTTCACGCTTCTTTTCCTCTTTTTCCCTCTCAAGTTCACGCTTCTTTTCCTCTTTTTCCCTCTCAAGTTCACGCTCACGCCTCTTTTCCTCGTTTTCCCGCTCTTTCTGCTGTCTGAGCTGCTCCTCCTTTTTTTGTCCGATGAGGTTCCATGCTTCACTGAGCTCCTCATCATCGGTTCCCAAATCAGTGATTGCCTTTATAATCAAGGGTTTTCGTGCCAAACCACTTGTATCAATTCCCAATTCCTCACACAATTGCAACAGTTCCGGTTTCTGCAGCTTTTGTAGGTCCATGATCGCTCCGAGTGTCGGCTACTTCCAAAACAACAGTGCAAACTACCAAACCTAAAGGCGTTTCAACACTTTTTACCAGTTCTAAAATCTAACCCTGTTCTAGAACCTGGTCCATATCAGAAGAAAAGCCAAGCACTCACCCACACATGCGATCGATGTTCCGAGCTGCTCTCTTGTTGGCCGATTGTTGCTCCTGCTTGTTGCTTGAGATGCCACCTCCGATCACCAGATGTTGTGGCTTGTAGATTCCGATCCACCTCTAATCACCAGATGTTGTAGCTTGTAGATCCAGATCCCAACGCTGGTCACCAGTTGCCGTGACGCTGGGGCTACGTCGACCCGGCCTTCACTTGGTAGCGTGCAGAGACTCCGGGTTCATGAAGGATTGAATCTTCGAAGTTGGTAAAATATATACAAGCAGGTTTAATGGCACTTTGAGAAAACTTATTTACAAGATTATTTACAAGAAAAAGAAGGGTACATCAGCAAAATGGCAAGCGTTAAGAGTTCATATCGAGAAGCGACTGGATGAGCCGTTTACCCAGGGCTCAGAGCGACATTTCGTGCTCTGCAGCGTCCTTAAAACCCCCTATGTCCAGCCCCTCTCTGAAAATGCTGACCAACCAAATCCAGGGCACGCCCCTCAGATATCGGCATCCAATCGAACACATCACTGCACTGATGGTCTGAAGCACTGACTGGCCCGGCATTGTTTCGTTGAGCCTGGTCACTTGTTGGCGGGAAAATCTTGGGAACGGCGAGGAGGTACATTTCTATTCTTCAGCCAAGAATCGATAGGCTGGTTCCGGCAAGTGGATTTACTTCTCAGAAACCCAAGTGCACGTGCGCGCCGCATACGCTCCCAGCATTGTCCGTTTTCGACAATTGCAAATCTTTCCTGCATTCCCGGGAAATCATTTAATGGCCGTATGCGTCATGCTCCTTTCTTGTCCTGCATGGCAGCGGACGTGTCACTCTGTCGTCTCCTTTGTACAGTAGGCATTCCTTACTTGACCATAGCGCTTCTCGACGGGAAGGGTGAACAATTGAACGAAAGCACTTCCGGCTATTTCCCGCAGGGGGACATTTCTTTGTGTTTTTCTAGACGTTCATCTCTTGACAGGGTCAATTTGGCATTTGCAGGGTGTCCACAAAGCAAAACAGGCTTACAAAACAGGATTCCTGGAAACAGGCTCACTTAGAGCCATTGTACCAACACCACATATCCACAGCACTTATCCATGCCCACTGGCGAACAATAGAGCGCGCAAGTGCGGATGATGCACGGTCGTAACATTCCCGACGGAACGTCAGCATCACAACGGCGACACACACCCCCAGAAATTGTACATGTACGAATGAAGCCAGATTACGCGCGTTAAAGAGTCTGTGGTGTTTAAACTTTGCAGTGTTTATGTTTAGGTTGCTTTGTTTTGGAACATCGAGGCGATGTTTTTCTTTAAGGGGGGAGTAATGCCGTGAAACCTTCAAAACTGCATTTGTTGTTTTTTAACAGCAGCCGCCACACGGCCTTATCACTCTGATTGTGGATCGCGTATCAGTTCCGTATTTTTTGTCAACGCTCGATGTCGCGAGTCGCACCTTTATCAGTTTCGTTGTAGCGCAAGATGCACCGAGATCTGTCCCGAAGATTCCGGCGACTCGTGTGTCTTTCTACAATGTTCCAGCTTGTGCTGGGGCCGAATTACGGACTCCGCTCACAAGTTTGGAGAGCGTGACGTCAAAATTACGGAGCTGTGACGCAGCCTTGAGACGTCAATCGTGACGAGTATACGAAATCGTCCAATTATCAGTGACTTTTAGCGTGGCTCCTCCCCAATAGTTCTGAATCCTCGGCAAACGCTGGTGTCACAGTGTGGCACAAAACTGAGCAGGGACCGTCTCCTAACTTTTTGTAACACGACGCAATTAATACGCAATAAATAAAACAAACACACGTTTATTTTTGCAAGGTACTGTTTTTAATATTGAATAACATAAGCTCAAGTAGAAGCGTTCTTAGTTTTGTAATTATACCTGCTATTAGGTAAATTTGGTTGCCGCGAGGGTGCGCCGGCGGCGTCATGGCGTGTACATGGCGGCCTGCAAGCAAACAGCTGATTCCTCGAGAAGGTGCTGCTTTTTTAAGCGTCGTCTGAAATCAAAGTACCGTGCGGGTGTCGTGAGCGCGCTGAAGATCTCATAGAATACAGTCGAAGTTCAGAGGCTGCAGCGATAAAATTTCATAGAGCGCTTGACACAGAAATGGACAAAGACAACTTGCGGAGGAGTTTTCGGTCGGCGCCTACTAGTATCGATAAGAAAAGTGCTGAAAGTGCAACGTGCAAGCTCTGTGGTTCTATTTGTTTCTCTTTAGGGAATGCAAGACGACTGTGAAGCATGTAGTGTAGGCCAAAATGAAGCTCCGTGGTTGCATGATCATCTGTGCCTTCATTCACTGCAGTGCCACCGTGACAGGGCTTTCGATGTAGCGTTCATTGCAGTGTGCTCTGTTCTTTTTTTTGTTCTGCATGACTGGGTTACTTTGCTTTTGAGAGATACCTTCTGACCACACACCATTTGCTTGATGCATATGTGATATTTTTTCACCAGTTTGTATACCTATGGGATTTTCTACTTATGCTACAATCACTGTGAGCACTAAAACTCGCAATATTATGTATTCAATTTGTCAGCTTTACACTGTTTGCATTAAGCAAATGCGTTCTATGCATCCTAACACTATATGCAGGCCTGAAGTCCTGAAGGACTCACTAATGGAGACTGCCCTATGCAAATACATTGTACATAGCACTACTTGTGTCATGTTTCTGCACTACAAGTGCCATACTTTGTTTCCTGCTTCTGAAAAGTGCCACACCTATGACAACTACTATGCAAGCTTGTAATCCTTAAGCAACTATTATTTTGAGTCTTGCCTCTGTGTCGCAGTTTTATGCGCAGTAGTTTGATTTCTTGCTTCTGAAGTGTGTCAGACTTGCGATGAGTACTGTGCCAGCTTACAGGCTTTAAAATTATTCTTGGTGTGACCTCACTGTGTACCAGAATTGTGCAGCACATCAAATAACTGTCGATGCTATTGCAGGCAGTTGGTTTCGCTGCTGCATATTCAAGCGTGTGAAATGCTGCAGGAAAATTAAGGTGCACAGATACATGTGCTTCTATAAAAACTTCTGTGAGACTTTCCCATTCCGATAGGCTTCACAATTGCTGCCTCGTTGTAAAACACTTTAATTATGTCCTAAAACACATGCACACACACAAACACCACCATACACGGTTGCAAGCAACAATGAAGGGGGTGTACGAAGACAAATTTGACTTGACAGATGAGGTGTTTTAACGTATGGTTCGAGAAGATGCATCTTTATCACAACAGGTTTCTTGCACAGACATGAAACAAGAAGACGCTGCACTTGGCTGCCTGGGATGAGTTGGTCAGTATATCACGGCCGATTGCTGTGCTGGGATTGACGCCAAAGCGGTTGCCGCACCATGGGCAGCTGTGCCAGCCTCTGGTAGTAGGTTCTGTGGAACAGGCTCACAAATTATCCTGTATGGCTTTTCCCTAGAGGTATGCATGGCAATAGTGATCCCACTTCCAAGTAGCCAGTGCACAGATGTGACCCTTTCTTGGCCAAGCCAGCAGCACCCTCCTCGTCTCTAGGCAGGCAGGAAGACATCCGAAGAAGTTATGCAACAAGGCACACGCTACACGCTCTGGCTGGTAGAGGAACGTCTAGTATTTTTGCAAGCACCGGAAGCGGGTCTTCAGCACGCCGATGCAGTTATCCACCATTTACCTTGTGGAGGTGTATGTCTTCTTCTATAACCGTTATAGAGAGTCCGAACCGGGATTCCATGGCACTGGCAGCCATGTCTCCAACAGGTGCCCCTCTCACCAGCATAACCGAAAATGGCACGCTGTTAAGCACATTCTTCGTCACGTCGTTGTCGACCTCAACAGCCTCATAAACTAACAGCCTTACTAACAATAAAAGAGTCGCAGCAAGTAGCTCATTGCCAGGTTTTGCTGACGATGACAATCATCAGACAATGAATGATTGAACGTTTCAGCAACACTGCTGTAAGGACAGCCTTGCACTTCATAACGGTATAAATGATGCCCCATTTCTAGTCAATACAGGCATCAAACACACGCATTCCCATCTTCGTTTCTTACGTAGGCATTTCAACAATGTACTAGTGTCTTATGTTTCAGCTTTTATAAAAGCCCAAGACCGGTAATACATGTGAGGCATGTGGAGCCTACCGTAACTTATCTTGCAAAGAGCAGCGCGGCGCAGTGTCGTGAATTCGACGCAGCAGGCCTGCCTCGACCTGTGTCATGCCTGTGTGGAGCCGAGAATGTCGCCAGAAGAAAGCATCATGCTAAGATCCCAGGTAGGGAGGTTCATGGCCAAAATCATGTTGGCATCTCATATCTGAAACAGGGACATCAGAAGGCTACTCGTAGACGACCGATGTGCCGTCAACAAAGCCGACGACGCCGGGTATGCTGCCGTGACGAAGGAAGCTTTTCTTCGCCGCACTAGCTGCACGCCGCCGCAAACGCTTTCGAATTGTCGGCTGCGCGAGGCCGGTGTTCGCCTCGTTGCCAGTCGCGGCTTGGAAGCCACTAGCAGTTCGGAAAAAGTGCAGTGCACACATTATCTGCCGCCGCAGACAGCGCACTCGGCCTCACACACGTATCTCAGTTCATCGCGTCGCACCATCACTGTCCTATATCCTTCTCGAGCAGCAACATGCGTCGAAACATCTCGCCGGGCACGTCAAACAGTCTTCGTACACCGTCCTTCGCCGATGATCACGTCGGGGCGCCGCCGCTACCGCCTCACGAGAACGCCGGCCGCCGCATAGATCCCCGCCATTTTCTCTTTGTGAGCGCTCACAAACACGTTGTGAGCGGCTCGCGTCGCTCACAACCCCCGCTCACAATTGGCCCGTAGCCGACGTCATCAATTCATGTGTGTTCATGACGTAAACAGCAGACGTCGATGATGTAAAGAACGGCCACTCCCGCCGTGTTGCTGCTGGCCAATAGAAAGATTGTGAGTGTGAGTGTGATTGTGAGTGTGAGCCGTCTGTAATTCGGCCCCTGGTAGCGGTTTGCGTCGTTATCTAGATTGTTCTGAGCAGCCTTTAAATTGAACGTTGACGAGTGTGATGGGCATTCTTTGTTCGACGACCGACGACCACGTTTGCTGCTATCGCCGCCGCCGAGTTGCTGAGTACTTTTGCGGGCGCAAGTCAGCCCCAATAAAACGTTATTTCAGTACCATCACGCACGTGTTTTCTTTTGGCGTGTACGGCTTTGTCACCACTACGTGACAATATTAATGCTGCTGCTGGGATCAAAATCCACGTCTTCAATATTTCGTGCCCGGTGCTTTACGGTTCAGCTACGGCGGCTTGTTGCGGGTAACCAATCCTTGACAGGGTTCAGTGGCGCCAACCTCCATAACAGAATCAGACGTACAGTGTCCTGCTATCCAGTGAACGCCACGTTGAATTTAACCTATGGAAAGTGTGCGAGCTTTGTGACAATCCTCTGTGGGAATTCAACATTTCCCTCGCCCGCGCGAAGCGGCGAACACTCTCTCTTTCTCACGAGGAGCAGTCATCTTTCCCCTCCTGGCCTCCTTCCCCTCGGTGCTGTGGCAGATAGGGCTGGGGTTAGAGAACGGCCCCTCCTTGCCCCTCCACTCTCACATCAGCGGACAGCATCTACGGAGACGACGCCGCGTCGCCGGAGCGCGCAGATGCTGCTCGTACACCGAGGAAGAATGTTGGACACTCGCAATAAATAACTTGGCCCGCTGGCTATGTATGCTTCGGTGTGTCGTTCATCACGGCCACTGCTGTGGTCAGAGCTAGCGGTATGACTTCGGGTCTGAGAGCAGAGCCGGAGCCCCGTGATAACCTCCACAAAATGGCGCACCAACGTGGGGCCCCACTGGCAGTCCAGATGGGGAGGCTAGCTCACGAATAATGGCGCAATTCCACGCAGTAAGTCGTCCGAAGTGTGCTGGGCGATCCTGGCTGGTATGCGAAGCCTAACCCGATAGCAGGGCCTTCCAACAGCTATTGCGACAGGCCTCGAGTGAAACAGCAGGTGTGGTCCGCCGAACGAGTCACTCTCACGGAGATCTTGAGCTACTTGTTAAGCTACTGCCATTTGGCGACGCTACCCTTTACACCCACTCGGGAAAGCCGGCCGGTTGGTCCGGGTGACGGTAAAGTGCCCATTTCCCCACCTCCGCCAAAAACCGCCGATGCGGTAAGTCCGTTTTGCCCGTTGGCTCAAAAACGCGCAGTCTGTACGGCGGAGAATGCCGGTGAGAGCGCTGCCGAAGCGCGCCGAGCACAGGTTCAAAGTTCAGAGGCTCAGGAGATTCGAGAGCCAAGTTCACTGGAGCTGCGTCGCATGGATATGCGGTGAGGTCAGTCGCATTCGGCAGGTCAGTTAACGAGCAGCCAGATGCCGTTCGGAAAGTGAGTGTTAATTATGGTCGCAGGTGCGATGTCACTAGGTGCGGTGGTATACCAAATTTGCGGAAGGAGGTCGCATCGGGAAGCGCCCTGTTGCGGAAAACTCCAGAGCACGTGCATCTCGTAAGAGTTGGAATGCCCACTCGAGCTTGCGTTCAGCAGTTAAGAGCTGTCAGATGTTAGTAGGAAGGCTCATATTTTTTAATTCTTGTCGTAAGAGGGTCGCACGTCTTATTGAAGAGACAAATATCGCGAAAATTCAGGTCAAATTGCGCTGTGAAGCCACTTGTACTGTGTTTGGCGTTAGTTAACTCTAGTGTAGCTGGTATTGCTACGAGTGAGTTAGAGACTTCCTGCTGGTCTATGATTAAGCTTTGCTACAATACGTGCTAGGCAATGAGGCCTCAAATGAGGTCAAAAAAGCAGTTAATCGCAAAGAAGCGAGCGCCTAGATCGGAATATAGAGCCGCTCTAGGGCGAATATGGGAGATCGCATAACTACCAGAAAGTCCACTGGCACGCCATTTCCTTACCTCTGCGAAAGAACGCAAAGTTCGAGACGCAAAGTTCGAGACCAATTATGGCCAATGCCAATGGGAAGGCGAACAGCAGCCGCAATAAGAACATTGCAAGCCCGATGGCTAGCTATGCTTACGCTATCGGCGACTTGACCGCGAGATCGCGACGAGTCGAGCACCCAAATGGGTGGGGCAATTAGAGGTTGCGGAAATTCTATCGCGGCTGCAAGCTGAAAGGCACGAGTTTGGGCGGAATCGGCGGACCCATGCCCAGAGTAGTTTCTTTGAAAGTAACTACAGAAGCGGACCCTGCATGCGCATAAGAGCGCGTAGGCAAGCGATCCCGAGAGCGGTCTCTACAGGCACCGCTGCAAAACCTGAAGCC
Source organism: Amblyomma maculatum (assembly GCF_055883805.1). Taxonomy (NCBI): domain Eukaryota; kingdom Metazoa; phylum Arthropoda; class Arachnida; order Ixodida; family Ixodidae; genus Amblyomma; species Amblyomma maculatum. The sequence continues at coordinate 52,731,650 of NC_139348.1, read as the reverse complement.
AGCGCAGCCGCTACGGCAACGGGAAAAATGCCGCGCACGTGCAATCACTCAACCGGCGGATCTTCAGCACCCACAGCCAGTGAAATCGCTGAAGGTGTCAAATGATGCGCATGTGAGATCACGCGCACAACTACTCGGTGGGCATGGCTGCAACACCCTCAGTCAGCGCTATCGCTGAAAGAAGGGGGAGGGCTCCGAGCGTGGAGGTCACGCAGAGCAGCGGCGGCGGCGTCGACTGCATGTGAAGCTTGAGCTGACGACAGACGAATGCCAGAAGCGTGAGTTCACGCGCGAGCGGATTTAAGGGAAGACAGTCCTTTCCGCGATGTTACAGCGCGGAAGGTAGGCGAAGTCGCCGAATTTCCACCGCAAGGGCACGAGAGGTCTCGTATGAAGCTATCCGGCATGTGCAAAGTTATCCGGACACATAAGCCGGCGAATTTCCTTTACGTGAACCCTGTGCGTAAAGAGGGACCGAGCCCGCCGACTGGCTTTATTTACGACACCGGCGCTCCGGGCGCATGGGACGTGCTGTCTGCGTTCAGGTAGCGATGAGCAGTGAAGGTGATGTTTATTCTGGCAGCCCAGTGGCTGCGCAGTCATACAGATGTTCCGGGGTCAGCTTGAATTCGAGCTCGGTCTTGGAGAAGCTCGCATTCTAGATCGAACGAATATAACCCAAGCGGGAGGGCGAGGAAATGCTAGTGCACTTTCACCGTGCCAGCGAGACTCCGGCTGGAGATGAATATGAACACACCTCATCGAGATCAGGGCGGCAGGGCTGGTGTCGATAGCCGTCGGCGTCGTGTTAGCTAGCGATCCAGCGATGGCCGGGGCCGCCCCAGCAGCCGGGCTGCCCAGCCAGGACAAGCCCGTAGCGGCCCTCGCTCGCAGAGCACCAGCGCGGGCCAAACGGGTGGACCCCACCGGTTTCAACGCCGCCAGCAGAGGCAGCGATCGTCGTCACACCATGACGCTCGCCGGGCTGGTGGGGACCGCCGCAGCGTGGCTACGTGGACCTCCCAGGATGGGGGATCGCCACCGCTGACTTACTACAGCGACGCCCCGTGGAAGGTGCAGCGAATGGTGGAACCCAGGCTTCCCCTGCACGCCGTGCCCCATCTCTTCCGCGGGCGCACAACGCGAGACCGCGAAGCGGCGTTCCCAAACTCGGGAATGGCACCCGACGCGGATGCCAGATACTGCGGCCAGTGTGGAGGGCTGGTGCTCTCAAAACGACGACACAAGGCCTCGGCGCTCCATGGACGCCGCCTGCGACAACGGGTGGCAGCAAAGGCCGTGGCGGCCGCCGCTGCCTACACGGCGCCTGTGTTTCCGGCCAACGCTGACCCCGTGCGTGGTCCTGCTGACCCAGGGCCTGTCATGGAGTTTTCCGAGATGGATTACCTGCTGGCCGATCTGTAATCAGCGGTCAGCGGCCGCGAGGGTGCCAGCGGGGGAGGCGTCATATTTAAGGGAGGAGGGGTGTGGAGAACAGTCCCACTTTTTGCCCGTCGCTGCTCTCCTCTCTGTCCTATCGGGGCGGTCACCCTCTCGCTGGTGCCCTCTGCGGCGAAGAACGTGGAGAAGGCGCTCCACCCGTCGTGCCCAGTGGTAAGGGCCGTTCCCCCTCGCGGCTCTTGATCTTCCTCGGCTGCGGTGCAAGAGAGTGAGTGCGCGTAAAGTTCCAGCGACTTTAAGTGCTTATAACAAAACAGAACTGCGCGAAGGTAATGGGACAAGAAGGCACGAACACACACACACACACACAAAGCGCAGACTTCCAACTGACTTTATTTAGCGAAAGCAGAATGCTTATAAAGGTTATTAGAAAAAAATGAAGAGACAAGAAAAAGCAACATGCGCACGGCAATGACAGTGTCAACAAGACCGTAGAGAATCCCAAACCTCTTACACTACTATGACGTCTAGGCTACCAGATTCGAACCGATCATTGCTGAATATCTTAATGAGGGCTTCGATTTTCCCGGCCTTGTCATAAAAAGCCTAAGAGCAACAGCGAAGCTCCCGTCCTGGCTCTTAGATCATGTTCTGCTTTGCACTCGCAACATCACAGGACGTTTGACGCCCACGAAATCTCCCTAGGTTGGGTTACATGCTGTGTACGCATATAAGGAAGCGGTAAAAATAACGACCCTCGCCGAAGCCATGAAGTAGAGAACTGGTCGTGAAATACAGCATGTCGTGGGTGTTGATCTCGTCGACAGCATGTGGTTGTTTTTCTACTTACTAAACAATTACATACACTGTAGAATATTCAAATTTTTAAAAGCATTTCTATGCTTGTTATGTCAGTGGATGTTGTCTCCTTTCTTAATGATCTTCCATCTACAGTAAAGGCTGACGAAAACAAATTTGCGCAAAAACGTTTGTCTGTATGCAACGACTACTGTAATGAGCTGAGCGTAACTTGAACCATTTGAAGCAGCATCTGATGTGGCAGCCCATTAGTCAACTTGGGCGAGACCGTCATTGTAATATTGAGGACCTTCATGATACTTGAGACACGACGACAATGTCCCGCACGAAGCCTTTATTGGCTTATATGGAAACTTGCTGGTGCCTACGGAGTTTCATTCTTGTTTGATTTTCTTGAGAACAGTCTGAATCATACATCAGGTCTCCATTTGCGGGTATCAATGGAACACGAACGTATGAGGTGATAGGATGCCCATGAAAGGGCCGCGCGCCCTTGTGCCTGCCTTTTCTGCGTATATTCGGGGCTATCAGACATCGTAAAAAATTTGAGCGCCGCCCTCTATCCCTCTCTTTCACATCCAGTTTGTAATATGCATCAGAAATCAAGGCATGCTCAACAAGCCACTTGTTTGTTTGTTCCCCTTGCACCATTTAGACGAGGAGGATTGCTGAAAAGTCATATAGTTTGTTAGAGTGGCGCCCCTTCCTGGCTCCTGAAGGGCCACCACGGCAGGCTTTTGCTCGAGAGCTGAGAGAAAAAGACAAATGTCGGTCTTCTTAGCGCGAGACTGTAGTCCTCGGCAGTTCCACTGAGTTACCGTGGCGGGGGAGGCCTATATAGATAAGGAGGAAGGCCTACACCGAGGTTGTCCCAACATCTTCACATTAGGGCTTGTCTTTGTGTTGATAAAATTACACTGCAAATATGGCCGACTTGAACTTCCAACTTTTTATTCCCATGCAGTAGTGACTCTCCTCCCCCTCCGCAAACAGGACCCACCACTGCAGATTAAAATGGCTACTGCACACCCACATTGCAGAATATATAATTCTCGGACCTTTTCAGTCTTGCGCTAAAATCTTTGGGCAGGGACACCCGCTATATTGTGGGTGATTTCAATGCCCCCAGTTGAGTCTGGGGATACCGCCGTCAAGTGAAACAGGTACGCAAGTTGCCGGAGTTTGCGTCTACGTTCGGTCTCACACCTCACACAGATCTCGTCCAGGGAACACATATAGGTAATTCTGTGTTTCGGGATACGTGTCGAGATTTGACCTTTTAGTCGCAACATTCAGTTACTGACTGGGCCAACACTTAGATAACACTCGAGGGCGACCACTGCATCCTAAACACTACAATATGAACCAGGCTATTAGCAAAACCTACAACACAAGCTCGAATCCCACATTGGTCCAAATTGAGGCAGCTATCCAACACAACGACATCCATACTCGAGCAAGGATACCAGTCATGGTCCCAAAAATTTGTTTCTAGCCTTCGCTCCATCGAAACCAAAATTCAGCTTTCCGGGGCGCTATCGAACGGGTATAACCACCTCCTCCACCTCTGGGAAGCGCGGAATTGCCTTGTCCGATGGTAGCGCAGACAAGAGCATAACCGTAAACTTACGGCTCAAATTTCCGAGCTTACCCAGGAGGCGGTCGAGTATGCGACCCGACTCGCAGACGCCGACTGGGTGGATTATTGCAACACGGCGGCGTAGAAGATGTCCAGCAGGAACACCTGGCGGCTCTTCCGCGCCCTTGTCGACCCAACGCAAACACACACAGAAACGCAGAAATATCTAAAACTTGCCATACATGGCTTTTAAGGCAAGACGACTCAGCTAGCGCACATGTGGCGGAACAAATACTTGTGAACTACCTAAGACCCCCGTGGACTAGCACATTCTTAGGCAGGTTTGGAGAACGGTGAGCAGGATCATCCGTTCTAACTCCGCGATCGGCGGGCGGCTCTGGCGAAAATAAAACGGGACACAGCTGTGGATCGGGACAAAATTACAGTCAAGTTACTAGCTAACTCTGACCCAGCCTAGCAGTACTTATTGGATTACATCAACTCAATTTGGCTCGAAGACGCGCCACCCTCCATTGATTGGAAGACCGCTCTGGTCACTTTCATTCCAGAAGCTGGCAAGGTCATCAACACGGACAGTCTTCGCCGGCCTCTCTCATCTCGTGTGCGGAAAATAATGGAGATGATGGTGCGTGACAGAATGGCCGAGTTCATGAAAAATCAGTACATCTTTGCACACTGCATGTTCGAATTTCGCCCACACAGGTCCGCACATGATGTTCCGCCACAACTTAAACGGGACGTTCTTGACCCCGTCGAATGCCCCCCCCTCCCCCCAATCACAGGGTCATACTCGCTTTAGATTTTAAGGGAGCCTTCTACAACGTTACTCATGAGGTAATACACACTCATCTTTTACAAACCGGCTGCTCGCAAACAGCGTTCAGATACATTCGGTAATTTTTGACAGATCGGCAATCCTACATTAGGTTCCAGAACACTGAACATAGCCCCTTCCAACTTGGAACAAGAGGAAAACCACAGGGTGCAGTGCGGTCTCATTTATTCAGTCTGGCTATGATGCACATGCCGGCCCAACTGGGTGCTGTCGTTGGTGTATAGCATACGCTGTATGCCGATGACATCCTCCTGCGGGCTATGCAAGGGTCCCTCGGAGATATTGAGGTCAACGTGCAGCAAGCGCAAAGTGGACCGTTATGCTTCCCACTGCGGCAATGCGCCTCTACAAACTCTGAATTTGTACACATACGCCCTTCGCCAAAGTGTACGGCCGATAATGAGCTCTCATTGGAGACAGAACAAATTCCTGAACACACAGAATCCGGTTACTGGGGTTCTTCATTTATCAACATAGACGTTCGGACACTACACTGGCCAAACTCTAAGGTGGGGGACAACGTTGGCCACATGGTCCGCCGGGTTTCTAACAATTGTGGGGGGGGGGGCGGTTGCGGTGCAAAGAAGCCTTGTGCCAGACGCATGTATTCGTGACCAGTATAATCCTATGACTCCTCATCTCCACCTTCGGAAACCAGACAAGGGCGCATTCGAAGTCATCCTGCGCAAAATGGTTTTAAGAGGGCCCTCGATCTCCACGTGAACACCTCCAACCAGTATCTCCTGGGCCTGGGCATGGTGAACACGTGCCGTGAGATCCGAGACGCTCAATAAACCAACCAATACACACTTCTGTCTAAGACAATGCAGGGTTGCTGCCTTCTTGCCCGGCTGCACTTCGTACGTCTGCCTTTCGAGTGGGCATACGCCCGCTTCCTAACATGATACTTGAAGACCACAAAGACGGAAGCCCTATGCCGTCATTACGGGTCGAAATATGGCACTTATTACGTGGACGACCCCGGCCCCCACCATGGGGAATAGTACAGAGCCGCAGTGGTCAGCTAGTCAAAGCAGTTCACCGGTTGACACTTCGCGCCCACGACATTACTCACGTGGATGAGGTCGCCATTGCGCTAGTCGCTACTCACATTGATTTCATAATAATTATCCTCGACTCGTAAGGGGCATGTCGGAACGTTGACCAATGCTGGGCTCCATACTTAGCCTGCCGACTACTTTAGAACTGCACCTATACCGGTACCCCGCTCACCGAAGCATAGTAGACTCCTCCGCATATGGGTCTGCACGGAAATGGGGCAGCCTAAACCACCGCACGCGCGCTCTCTTTGCGGGCTTCCTCAACCCCCTAGACCAGGATTGCGAATTCGAACACGGCGTATTCTTGTAAAGAGATCGTTCTTTATCATCAATCTTGCTATAGCCTTCGCCTTCGCCCGAGTATAGGTCTATCTGAACGCTAGTTCATACTGGCGAACTGCGGAGGTTGCCCGGCTCGCCTGAGCCTACGTAAGCGTAACGCTTGCGAGGCGAGGCTAGACCGAGGCTCGTCAGCCATGGCTGGAACGCGAAGACAGGCTGTGATCCCACCACGATGCAGTAGGGGGACCTCGAGGCCGTGGCAGCACGGCAAGATCCTGTACCTGGAGAAGATAAATATTTCCAGATTATGGCTCGGTAAGTACTAGAGAAGCTTGCTAAAATGAAGCCGCGAGGCTTGGTGGCCGCCACCCAGCAACAGGCTTCCAAATCAGGATTGCCTCCGGCTTCCGCCACCTCCAACTCACAGAACCCAGGAGAGAAGCTGACGCCGTGCAATCCGACACAAACACCTCGGATCCGGCCGGATGAGTTGGTGATTGTGCTGAACCCAAGAATTACCATGAATCTTCGGGCTGCATTAGGCTCAGGCGGGATCGGCTGTGCAGTGCAAGGTCTTACCGGCAGTACCGCGAAAGCCGGCGTCTCCGTGTGGGCGGTGTGGGATCAGCATATTGTTGTATTTCGAGTGAAGGCAAAAACGCTGGCGTCGAAGCTCTTCGCGGACGTGACGCTAACCATCGGGGATCGCGAAATACCATTTGTCTGAGATTTAAAATCGGCTGGAGAAACCTGCAAGGGCGTTATTACTATTGCAGACAAGGAAACTGGAATCCCTTCGGCACAAGCTAGAACAGATCGACGGTGAAATCCTGCAGGTGCGGAAACCAGGAGCCTCTAACGTTGCAGTTTTCAAGGGACGTCGCGTTCCTGGATTCATTCACTACTGTTCTGAAAACGTGCCGGTGCGTCGCTACAAGAGAACAATTCCGGCATGCTGCCGGTGTAGTACGGTGGGCCACCGAGTTTATACGTGTCCCATTCCGAACGATCAGCGGTGCATTCATTGTGGTGCAGCGGTGGAGTGCGCAAAAAAAAAATCAGGAATGCAAGGAAGCCAGGTCTACCGCAGCAGAAGCATGGACAACCGGACCAACGCAAGCAAGGAGGACTCCCACCCATTCGAGGACTGCCCCAAGAAAACATGGGGATCCAAAGAAAACAGTAATTGACAACTCAAGCAGAGTACTACACAGGTCGGGGCGTGCTCAAAGCACCCAACCTTCCACACCAGGGATTTCCCGCCGCTTGTAAGCCCACAGCAAAAGGTGAGCAGTGCGGCACGATTCGCCTATTAGTCTCCCGGTATTACCTCCTGCTCCCAATCCGAAATCGAAGTGAAAAAAAATAGATTTTACAATAACGAATTGGAACTCTAGAGCGGGAAAACCAGGCTCTGAAAGCAATGCACGCTTCACCACGACCAGAGCCGGAGTCTATGCAGGTCTCGGTCAGCTTAGTCGAGGAGCACGAATCCGGGTCGGTAATATCAGGCTAAACTAGCGCCTCAAAGACCCCTCTCAGAGAACATAGAGGCACGTCTTAACAGCCTGGAAACCAAATTTGAAGAACAGCGTAAAATAAAAATTCAACAAAATAGGCTCATGCTGGAACAGATTATTCCACGACAGGTAAACCTTGCAGTCGAGGCGGCTATCCAAGACCTGAAGCAGAGTCTAGTTTCTACCATCACGGGCAGCGTTTTTCAGCCTGTCCAACATTGGCCCAATCCTTAACTGGTGGAAGTCAAAGCTAGCTGCGAAGTCGAAAGAATGCCGACGTAAAATTATTAATTGCACTCAGACAAACTCTACACCAGATTGCGCTATGGAGAAACCCCGTGCATATACAACTGAGATTACCATGCCTACTCAGGCTAGTTCGAAGGCCTCAGTGGTGCCGTCACCCCATCAAAAAGACAACCACGATGGCATGTATTCATATTTGCATAACCTATCTCTCTTACCGATCATGGCGGGCCCACCTAAACCTAGGAATTCCCACCGATCTAAATTCCCCACCTACATCCAAATTACCCAGTGAAACTGTCGAGGTTTGAAAGCCCACAATAAGGAGGGCGACTGACGACTTTTTCTGACAACATTCGAGCACCTTCCTGCTGTGGTAGCCCTCCAGGAGCAAGAGACCAACCCTACCTTTACAAATTATAGTAAATTTCAGCAGGACCCTCTCTCCTGTACTGCATACATTAAAATACATGGCCAACCTCGTTGACCTAGACCTCAAAACAGAATTTTCATACGTAATAGTCACCCGTCCTCCGATACGAAAACAGGACCCACAAATCCACGTTCTCAACATTTACTGTTCCCCGAGACCGGCCAACATCACTTTCGCAGACGTTTTTAGTCGCGTTTTAAAGGTTGCGGGCAGGAATCCTCTGATGATTGTGGCCGACTTTAACGCCCCCAGCACGTTCTGGGGATAAGTTCACAAAAAGAAGCATGGACATAAGCTAGCGAAACTTATGTCCATGCTGGGCCTTACTTTTCACACTGACCCTGGCCACCCAACTTCTGTGGGTAACTCCGTCATGTGCGGCACGCGTTTTGACCTTAACCTCCCTGAAAACATTCAATATGCAAACTGGGTCAGCACAGACGAAATCATCGGCAGCGACCACAGCATACTGAATACAATCATTCACTCCCTCCAATTAGCAAAACCCTTCGCAAAGGGATAATTACCCGACTGGATGAAATTCCGACAAAATACACATTCTACCATATTCAGGAGCAAGGGTACCAAACCTGGTCCCAGCAATTGATTCAACCCTCCGCAAAACAGAAACCTAAATTAAACTCTCCGAGGTGACCCCGGAGGTAGGCAACCACCTGCTTCACATCTGGGAGGCCCGGAACAGCCTTGTCCGCCGATGGCGCCGGTAACATCAAAATCGTAAGCTCAAAATTCGCATCGCCCATCTCACCAAATGAGCGGCAGAGCGCATGGCCCAACTCGCCCACTCTAATGGGTGGATCGATACAACACGGCGGCATGACAGATGTCAAGCCGAAGTACGTGGTGCTTCTTCAGCGCCCTAATTGACAACGCTCGAACCCCAGCAGAAATACAAAAACATCTACAACGAGCCATTCCAACTTCGATGGAGACATCTAAAAATGGGCGTGCAAACTCCGAGATCAATATCTCTGTCGATATAAAGGACCCACGAGGGTCCGCGTACTCGTGTGCAGTTTCCGAGAACGAGGAGCTGGGCTAATTGTTCCATATACACGACCTGAAAGTGGCCCTAGCAAACATGAAGCGTGAAACGACACCAGCACGGGATCAAATCCCAGTCAAAGCACTTGGCGATCTGCCTGATTCAGCATACTCCACACTTCTCGCTTACATAAACTCCAATTGGCTCGGAGAAGCACCACTCCCAATTGATTGGAACACAGCGCTGGTCCCCTTCACTCCCTGAACTGGTAAAGCCTTAACACAGACCAGCCTCCGCCCCAGCTCTTGTACCTCTTGTGTGGGAAAATGATGGAGACGATGGTGCGCAACAGGCTGTCTGAGGTTCTAGAGAGCAACAATGGTTTAGTAGGGACCATGCTCGCATTGCGTCGACACCGGCCCGCACAGGATGTTTTGTTTCAACTAGACCGGGAAATTCTCAACCCGATCGAATATCGTCTCACCGATAAGGTAGCACTCGGTTTGAATTTGAAGGGGGCCTCTGACAACATCACCCACGAAATTATTCGAACATATGTTCGCCCAACATATTGCTGTCAAAGCACCATTAACTACATTAGGCAGTTTCTCACCGAACGACAATCATACATCCGGATTCAGGAGACCGAACATAGCACATATGAACTAGGCACGCGAGAGATTTCCCAAGGAGAGGTCCTCGCGCCACTCCTATTCAATCTAGCTATGATGAAACTTCCAGCACAGCTAGCGAGGGTCGACGGTATCCAACACGCGCTGTATGCCTACGACATCACCATCTGAGCTAAACACGGCTTGGTAGGAGGAGAAGGAGAAAAACTCTTATTAAAACGATGTAGACACTCCCAAGAGGACCCCTTAGTCCAGGAGCCCTCTGGCTGTTCCTTCTTGCTTAGCCGGCTCGCCCAGTTGTAACTGATCTGCGTGTTGCGTCGCTAGAAGGGCGGCCTCTCAGGAGGAATGGGTGGGGTTTTTGATGGAAGGAACGTGGATTGGATATGGGCATTCCCATAAGTAATGCTAGAGGGTGGGTGGGGTGGCGTTTCATGTGGTGCAGTATGGTGGGAAGTCCGCGGGGTGAAAGATGTGGGCAAATTGAGGAGATGGGAACGAATGTGTCTGGATTTGTTGCTAGTATGTGCTGTCGATGTAAGAGAGCGTGCGATGTGGTGGCGGGTACGTGACACGGCAACGACGATAGGGGTGAACAATTTTCGTGTAGTCAAGAGGTTCTATGAGGGTGTATATTGAAGGTTTTGTGAGGACATCCACCGGCGCCCGGAAGCTCAGTTCTTGGGCAAACGCACGACCACGCACATTTACGAGGATGTACCCATGTAACGGAGATGGAATCGGGAGGGGTAGGTAAGTAGATAATTTCTAGCGGATGAGTGTGAGAGGGTTCCTCGCAGGAGAATCGGTATGCTGTTTGGCAGTCTGTGCATATCGTGGTGTGCTGAGTGTGCAACTGACTGATGTGTGCAATAGCGAGTTTAGTGGCCAGGCATTCGGCCTTGGCGATGCTAGTGCATTGGATGGAGGTGGCACTGAACGTTGAGCGGCGAGTGTTCGTGAACAGGGTAGTACAGATGTGAAGACTGTCCGGATTACGCGAATAATTCGTGTAGGTGATGTCCTGGCATGCAAAGTACTGCTTGGAAAAATATGAAGCACGGGCTGCGGTACGGCCTTTGTGGTGTTGTTCGGGATCCATATTTAGAGGGAGGTGTTTGAACTCTACGAGGCTCCGCAGATGCGGGGAGATGTCTATATGAGTGTGAGGTGAAGGATCAGGTGCATTGTAGCCCAATGACAACAAGAGATGAGTGCCTGTAGTGTTGTGCGGAGTCGATGTTGGCTAGAGAGGTGCGCCTCTATGATTTCCTGAACATTATTATGTATGCCTAATTGAGAAAGCCAAATCGTACTCGTATGACGAGGTAAATGGAATACATCTTTAACCCAGCAGTCGGAGTCATGGCACTTTGGGAATAGGAGCATTGTCAAGGAGTACGGTGATGGTTGGGACATTTGGGGAAGGCTTGATGACTAGGAGCTCAGATTTCTGCGGTGCACACGCAAGACCTACAGCCTGTGTATACGTGTGGATGGTACCCGTAGCGAGTTGCAAAGTATGTTCAACTTGTCCAGCGCAACCCTTAGTAGTCCATAGTGTGATGTGTGCGTATGTTGCTTGCTAAAGATCGGCCATAGTTTCGAGTATCCGGGCTAATGGAGTAAAAGCGATGTTAAAGAGGATGGATGAGAGGACTGAAGCCAACGGTGTGCCTCGGTTGGGTTAACGGATGATCGGATAGATGTAGGAGCCGAGTGTGATATTGGCTGCGTGTTTGGATGGGAAGGCCACAAGATTGCGCCAGATGCGTAGTCCGCAGTTAGTTGTGGAAAGGGTCGATAGAATGTCGTTATGGCTGATGTTGACAAATGCGTTTTGTATATCAAGTTCATGTATGGCCTGTGTGGCCGATTTATGGAGGGTATTGTTTAAGACGGTCTCTTTCAGGTGTAGTAGAATGTCTTGGGTGCCGAGATCTGGGCGAAAGCCGAATTGAGAGTGAGCAATATAGGCGGTAGATTCGAAGTAAAGGTTGAAGATTCGAGGTTGAAGCAGTCTGAGGATTACGTTTTCATAGAGTTTGCCAAGACAACTTGTGAGAGACATGGGGCGTAGGTTTTCTAAGAAAAAAGGTTTTCCGGCCTTAGGAATGAAGTTGAAGTTGAATGAAGTTGATGAAGTCGTTGCGGACTTCAGTGCTCCCCGTCCAAATCGAAATTTGTGCACATACGCCCTTCATCAAAGTGCAACACCAAACTCGATCTCATCCTTGACAGTAGACACATACCTAAACACGACGAGATCCGAGTACCTGGACTCTTTCTCCACAAACATCGTAGAGCTGACACACCAATGGCCAAATGGCATAAGTTGGGGGACCAGGTAGGCTGCATGGTCCGCCGGATTTCGAACAAGCGCGGAGGGTTACGATGCAGACGCCTTGCGGCTGGCGTATGCATTTGTAACCAGTCTAGTCTTATACTCCGCTCCGTGCCTCCACCTGCGCAAATCTGACGAGAATGCAATAGAAGTCATTCGCCGTAAAATATACAAGTGTGCCCTCAACCGCCCGGTCAACACCACCAACGAGCGCCTACTTGGCCTGGCGATAGTGAACACCTTTAATGAACTATGATGGGCACACGTGATGAACAAATACACAAGACTGTCTAAAACGCTGTTGGGTCGCCGTATCCTAGCCCGACTATACGACCACTACTCAATACACTCCGAAGAACGCGTACATGTCCCAACAGAGTGGAGATATACTTTGCATGTACGCCCTCTTCCGGCCAACGTGACTTGAGAGAACCATATGTGCAGGTTTTTCACGCGGGTGGAAGCCTTGCCTCGCCACTACGGACACAAACATCGACTATTCTACGTGGACGCCTACGGGCGACACATGGGGGCTGCTACATGGCCGCAGTCGTTCATCAAAACATTGTAATAAACGTGCTCACGTTCCGTGCACACATAGCACACGCGGAAGAGGTTGCCATCGCGCTAGCCTCCGAAGCGCGATGGCAACCTCCCTAAACTCACTGGTGATCGTGACCGACCAAATGGGTGCCTGCCGCAATATCGAGCAGGGGTACATATCGTACTTCGCCAGCAAAAGTTTACAAAACAGTAATTATCTCTGTGCAGCCGCGCATTGAACGACTCTCTGGACTCCGGCTCACACTGGCTTCGGGGGAAACGAAGCGGCCGATGCCGCCGCCCGCGCGCTCACTTTCCGGGTATCAACCTCGTCTCCCACCGGTCCGGACTCCGAACTCAGTCAAGCCGGCACTTTCAAAGAAATAAATCAATTGTATCGATTCAACCATGCAATTCATCCTAAGCCCTGCAAGGGCCTCGAAAAGGCGGAGAAGCGCATTCTCTTTCGCCTTTACATCAAAACTTTACTGTGTCATGCAGTATTTAAATACTTCGACCCCGCTTCCATGGGGAAATGACCACACTGAGGAAAAGTCCACGGACATATATATTCAACATGGCATGGGTATGTAAAAAACCACTCTACCCCACCCTCCTACCCAAAACTTCCCGGGAGGTCTAGGAGGCGGCCCTGCTAGGCTGCTCAGAAATGAGGGCGCAACGAGCCTTGGTCGAGCGGGCTCGAGCCGCGGCCGACGCCAATGGGCTCTCTTAAAAGGGAGACAACCTTGTAATTGTAAGGGGTGGCCCCTTAAGGACCGTTCCCTTACCCTCCCTCTATATATATAAAAAATAATAAATGTTTTTTATCATCATCATCGTTTCATCACGGAGGGGGATATCCGCGACAAGCGCCGATCGACATTGAGCGTTCATACCGGAGTGCCACTCGCTTTTCAATAACCCCCTCTCTGAAGGAGATTTGAATAAATAGCCGACTTTCGCGCCTGTTTGGCTTCTGCTACCGCGCTCGGACTAGGTCAGTTTGGCCTCCATTCAGTTAGGCATGTTTAATTATCAGCGAGGAAGATTTTATGGCTATGCCAATGTTTATTGCTGTTTCAGCAGCGAAAAGTACTTTAATTCGACAAAAACGGAAGCCCGCGGCTGTTTGTGGTCTCGCTAAATAGCAGGTCCCGAAATGGCCTCATGACCGTGCGTTGAGCGCATCACAATGAGTACGTGTGCAAACGCGAATTAGTAGACTTTGTTCACGCAGTGATCATTACATGTGTGTCAACAAATGCGTGCTTAGCAGGTAGTGCGCAGGCACGGAAGCACTTCTAATTTTCCCGCCTTAGGAAGGCGGCAGAAGTGCCGCGGACTGGCTGAGGAGTTCTGCAACTTGATGTCGCGTCGCAGAGAATAGGTCAGTGAGCGACTCCTGAGTCCGTTTTTTCCCTCGTGCATCTCTATCGTTTTCCGCACGGGTCTCTACCACTGTGTCCCGACTCAACTCGACAGCGTTTGCATGCTTCATGCAGCGGGTTCAGTCCAGTCAACCCACCCACTGCGCGGGGGTTTGCTGAACTCGAGCTGTCGTCTTCTCGACCCGACCTGACGGGGTTTATATGAAGCGATAACCGGCTTTCGACCCGATAACTCAAATCAACCCGTTCCTGTTGGGTCCATGTAAACGTCGCTTATATCAACAATCTGCTCTGCCAGCAGCACTTAAATATTTTCATCCTTCCTTCACGAGCAGTTGTCCGCACTGTGCAGCGAAGTCTTCGTACATCTACCACATGGTGTGGGCTTGCCCATCCAACCCAGCCATATTTCCTCACTTGGCAGGCGACCCTGCTCCTGTGCTATTACCTGAAGACCCAAAAGGCCTTATTCGACCGCTCCCGGGCAGTGGTCAATGCCACTGGTGTCACCTACCAGGCACCCCACCTAACATTTGTAAGGGCGGGATCTATACATTAAACGTTTTTCACCCCCACCCCCCATCGTATGCTGAAAAGCTAGAATTTTTTACTTTCTATATGTAAACCCAACTCTTCAAAAATATTGTCAATATATAACTCGAACGCGTGCTACGATTCACCTTTTTGTAGCCGTGAGCATAAAAAAAAATATTTAGCTTAGTTTGATTCAATGTAATGTCTATAAAACTACGATAAATCTCTCAAATATCAGTTGCATATTTATTCGGGCGTTTTCTGCTATTTGTTCATATATGCACATATGTTTTGCAAACACATACAACAAAATGCATGTGATCTTTCTGCTCCAAAGTGAAATATTGCCGCGAAACGTTTAAATCTGCGTTCGTTACTTATAGCAGCCGCCGGTATGCGGCCTTATCACACGGATTCTGGCACGCCTATCTGTTCTATATTGTTTGTTTGTTAATGCTAAATGTCGCGAGAAGCACCTTTATCAGTTCCTTTGTCGCGCAAGATGCTCCGAGATCTGTCTCGAAGAATCCGGCCACTCGCGTATGTTTGTACAATGTTCCAGGCAGTGCTAGTGACAGTTTGCGAGGTTATCTAGATGGCTCTGAGCCGCCTTGAAATTGAGCTTTGATGTGTGCGACAGGCATTCTTAGTTGGACGATCGACGAGCACGTTTGTTGCTATCGCCGCCGCCGAGCTGCTTAGTTATTTTGCGGGCGCAAATCAGCCCCAATAAAGAGTTTCTTCACTCTTTATTTGTGCCATCGACCTTATCACCACCACGTGACATCTGATAGAGCTGCTGCACTTCGAGTCCCGGTTTACTCCTTCAAGCCATGATACCAGCCCTGTTCCTGTCATCCTGGGGGATCAGCCAACAGGCCAGCGAACCAGCCGCCATCTTCAAGGGCTCCAATTCGAACACGGTCTGCTGCATCAACGCTGACAGTGGCCCAGCCTACAGCCCCGGTTGTTTCCGTCCAACCCTGTGAGCCGCCCTGCTTCCATGGATGACCGGACGAAGATGCAGAAGACTGGTTCGTCCTGTTAGAATGCGTGGCAATTTTCAATGCCTCGAACGACGAAACTAAGCTCAGGCAAGTCTCAGTTCAGTCGTTCAGTCGTGTCCGACTCTTCGTGACCCTATGGACCATGTCTTGCTACGCTTTCCGGTCTCTCAATATCTTCCTAACATCACATAACTTCATCTGCAGTGCCTCGAAGATGCCATCTAACCATCGCGTTCGCTGCCTACCCCTTCCCCGGCGACCCTCAACCTTTCCCAACATCAAATCTTTCTCCAGCGACTCCTCTCTTCTCATCAGATGACCAAAGTATCTGAGCTTTAACTTTAGAATTTGACCCTCCAATGAGCTGTCAGGGTTTATGGTCGACAATATCGACTGATTTGATCTTCTGGCAGTCCAAGGAACTCTCAAGAGTCTTCGCCAGCACCACAATTCAAACGCGTCAATTCTTCGCCGGTCAGCCTTTTTCACAGTCCAACTCTCGCATCCATACATCACAACTGGAAAGACCATAGCACGAGTTATACGGATCTTGGTTGGCAGACTAATGTCTCTGCTCTTTACAAGGCGGTCAAGGCTAACCATTGCTCCCTTTCCCAGAAGCAGGCGTCTCCTAATTTCATGGCTGCAGTCTCCTTCCGAGGTAATCTTGGAGCCCAAGAACAGAAAATCTGTCACAGCCTCCACTTCTTGTGCATTGATGCTCCAGGACTTGATAGGGCAAGACGCCATGATCTTTGTCTTTTTAATCTTCAGTTTAAGCCCAAACTTCTCACTCTGTTCTTGTACGCGCATCAGAAGTCTCTTGAGTTCCACTTCACTTTCTGCCATTGAAGTGGTATCATCCGCATATCTAAGGTTGTTGATACGTTTTCCAGCAATCTTCACTCCAGCTGAAGACTCGTCCAGACCGGCCTTCCTCATGATGCACTCTGCATATAGGTTAAATAGTCAGGGCGACAGTATGCAGCCTTGCCTCACTCATTTCTCAATCGGAAACCAATCAGTAAGACCATGGCCAGTTCTGACCGTGGCCTCTTGCCCTTCATACAGGTTCCTGAAGAGATAGATGAGGTGAATTGGAACTCCCATCTCTTGCAGAGCTTGCCACAATCTGCTGTGATCTACGCAGTCAAACGCTTTCGCAGAATCAATAAACAGAAGTAGATGGGTTTTTGGAACTCTCTTGATTTTTCCATGATCCAGCGAAGGTTGGCAATTTGGTCTCTAGTTCCTCTGCCCTTGCGAAACGCAGCTTGCACGTCCGGAAGCTCCCGATCCACATACTGCTGCAGCCTACCTTGGAGGATTTTCAACATCACCTTGGTAAGCGCGATCGTGCGGTAGTTGGAACAATCTTTGGCACTGCCTTTCTTTGAAATGGGGATGTAAACTGACCTCCTCCAATCCTGTGGCCACTGCAGGGTTGTCCAAATCTTCTGACATAATGTATGCAGAATGTTAACAGCGTCATGGCTGAGGTTTTGATGCAACTCAGCTGGAATTCCATCAATTCCGCTAGCTTTGTTCTTAGCAAGGCTGGCTAAGGCCCATTCAACTACACTCTTCAGGATGCCCGGCTCGAGATCAGTAATCACAACCGTCTTATGTTGGGTTTGCACGTTCGAGTCCTTCTTGTACAGTTCTTCTGTGTATTCCTGCCACCTCTTCTTTATCTCTGAGGCCTCAGTGAGGTCCTTGCCTCGTTTGTCCTTTATCACGCCCAGCTTAGCACAAAAGCTTCCTTTGATATCTTTGATTGTCTTATACAGAGCTCTTGTGTTCCTTAATTGGCTGTTGTCCTCAACTGCTTGGCACTGTATGTTCAGGAAGGCATTCTTATCTCTCCTTGCTATTTTCTGAAAATCCGCATTAAGAACCTTGTATCTTTCTCTTTCCCCCATAACTTTTGCCATCCTCCTTTCCTCAGCTATTTGCAAAGCCTCTTCAGATAACCAGTTTGCTTTCTTGCATTTCGTTTGCTTTGGAACTACCTTAGTAGCAACTTCATGTATTATACCACGAACATCACTCCACATCTCTTCGGGCTCTCTGTCTTCTAGACCTAATTCTTGAAATCGATTCCTCACTTCCACAGCATATTCTAATGGAATTTGATCCAGATCATACCTGAAAGGCCTTCTAGTTTTCTGCGTTTTCCTCAATCGAAGCTTAATTTTGGCACCACGAAGCTGATGATCGGCGCCACAATCGGCCCCTGGCCTTGTTTTTACTGCTTGTATAGCGCTTCTCCATCTCTGCCGCAAATAATATAATCGATCTGATTCCTGTACAGACCGTCCGGTGAACTCCATGTGTACAGGCGCCTCTTGTGCTGTTGAAAATGAGTATTCGCTACGGTCGGGTTGTTTTCTTGACAAAACTCTACTAGCCTCTGCCCAGCTTCATTTGGCTCGCCAAGACCGAACTTGCATACAATTCCGGATATTTCTTCAATCCCGACCTTAGCGTTCCAGTCTCCTATGAGAAAAACGACGTCTGATGATGGGGTGCGGTCTAAAAGGCATTGTAGGTCCGCATAAAATCTCTCAACGTCAGCTTCTTCAGCAGTAGTGGTCGGTGCATAGACTTGGATAACTGTTATGTTCAAAGGGTGACCTTGGATCCGAAGTGACATCATTCGGTCGTTTTTGGGGTTGTACCCTAGCACTGCTTTGCCCATTCTTCTGTTTACTATGAGAGCGACCCCATTCCTTCTTTTGTATTCGTGCCCACAATAAAAGACATAATGGTCGCCGGAGTTAAATTCTCCCACTCCAGTTCACTTGAGCTCGCTGATACCCAAGATATCAATGTTCAATCTGTCCATTTCTCGCTTGACGACATCCAGTTTACCTTGCGTCATAGATCTTTCATTCCATGTTGCTATGTGATATATCTCCTTGCAACATCGGACTTTCCGGTCGCTTTCCGACACATCCACAACTAAGCGTCCTTTTGGCTTTAGCCCAGTCGCTTCATTTGTCCTGGGGCTACTAGGAATTGCTCTTTGTTCATCCGCAGTAACATGTAAGACGCCTTCCAACCTGGGGGGGGGGGGGCTCATCTTTCGGCGCCATATCATTAATGGTATTATGACTGGCCATAGGGTTTTCTTGGCAGGAAATACTGGAGTGGGTTGCCATTACCTTCTCCAGTGAATGACGTTTTGTCAGAACTCTCTGCCGTGACCTGTCTATCTTGTGTGGCCCTACACAGCAGAGCTCACGACTTTATCGAGTTTCGCAAGCCCCTCCGCCACGACAAGGCAGTGATCCATGAAGGGGCAGGCAAGTCTACGTTTCCCTTGAACGATCTGCGCGAATATGGTTCTAAAGTCATAAGGCAGCTTTTGAAGGATTGGGAGATTTTCAAGAAAGTTTTTGGCTGCCTTTTCAAGCATAGTATGAAAATAAAGAGCCCGCACCCTCCTTCAAACAATGCCGCGGCGACCCTAACATAACCGAAGGCGATGCGGTCAATTTTTTAATGCGAGGCGTTAAAATATCCCTTTTTGTAGGTCTTGTCCGAAATCAGACAAAAACTGTGGCGGAAT
Source organism: Amblyomma maculatum (assembly GCF_055883805.1). Lineage (NCBI taxonomy): Eukaryota > Metazoa > Arthropoda > Arachnida > Ixodida > Ixodidae > Amblyomma > Amblyomma maculatum. The sequence goes on along the minus strand of NC_139348.1, from coordinate 52,712,422 downwards.
TTGATACGGAAGTCTACTTTCGAAAAGACGTTAGACACTCGCCACTACGAGTCACCACTGCAACCGGACTACTCAAGCCACTAGACCAGTGCATGTGCAAGCGAAGATAACCTTCGAGAACTCATTCAGATGATTGTGTGAGAGGATCTCTGCTGATTGCTGCCATCATCGCAACAACCCCAGTTGGCGACGCTTGAGGACGTCGTCCGTCAAGAAGTCCAGCAGGCACTGGGCGTTCCGCATGCAACGGCTCCGACGGCATTAGTGCAAAAAGCAGCAGGGATGAGCTATGCTGCTGCGTTATATCGCCCTGCCCCCCGACGCGACCTCTCAAGCCCTCGTAGTTACCATACTGCTCCCTTAAGCCACCCCTTGGCTCCCTCCCGCTAAGTCTACCGATGAGCTCCAAGTCCCAGGAAATGCGACAGGTGGAGAACGTCTAACAACCGACCGCTCGGCGTCAATTGTGGCGAGGCAGGACACATCCTCCGTAACTGTCCTTACAGACGCATCGACCTGCGCGGCTTCTCCATCGATGCCCCACGACCCCGTCCTGGCGAGCGACCATAAGAAATCAACGACTTCTTGCGCAACAAGAGCACGCGTCGCCAAGGCGTCTGTCACGCTCTCCATCGCCATGCAATGCCCGACTAACGTCCCTGGGGAGTGCTTTTCTTCAGCGCCGAACCTGCGGTAAACTCCGTTGGCAAAGCATTGCATCTTAATGGACCAATACGCTCGACCGCTGCGTCAAAGACCCTACCGAGTATCGCGGCTAGAACGCCAAGCCATACGCGATCAAGTTGAGGAAATGCTGCGTGATGACGTAAACCAGCCATCGAACAGCCCCTGGGCGGCAGCAGTCGTTTTGGTCAAGAAACACGGCACATTTCGCTTCTGCGTTGATCACCGCCGCTTGAATAGCATAGCGAAGAAGGATATCTACCCGCTTCCCCGCATCGACGGCACACTCGACCGGCTCTGCAAAACAAAGTGCTTCTCATCGATGGACCTGAAGAGCGTCTATTGACAAAATGAGATCGATGAAAGAGATCGCTAGAAGACCGCGTTTATCACGCCAGATGGCCTCTTCGAGTTCGAGATAATGCCATTCGGCCTCTGCCCTGCATCAGCGACGGTCCAGCGTGTAATGGATACTGTGCTGGTTGGCGTGAAGTGGCAAATTTGTCTAGTGTACTAAGACGACGTTGTCACCTTCTGTTCGCACATTGGAGACCATCTGAGAAGGCTTCGAACAGTACTTGACGCAATCAAGTCTTCAGGTTTGACGTTGAAAGCAGAGAAGTGTGACTTCGCTTACGAAGAGATATCACTTTTGTGTCATATCGTCAGCAAGGAGGGAGATCGCCCCGACCTACAAAAACAGCTGCGATCGAATGGTATCCACAGCGCAGCGACAAGAAAGCTGTGCGCCGATTCTTCGGGCTGTGTTTGTGTTACCGACAATTCGTCAAGAACGTTTTGCGCCTCCCCGAACCTTTGACGCAGCTTACAAAAGCAGACGTGTCATTTCAATGGGAAGCACCGCAAGCGGAAGGGTTGCAGGAACTTAAGCGTCGCCTACAGTCCCCTTCTGTGCTGGACCGCTTTGATGCGAACGCCGAGACCGAGAAACATACCGACGAGAGCAGTCTGGGCTTACGCGCCGTTCTCATTCAGAAAAATGGCGGATAAGAGAAAGCAATCGCCTGCGCTAGCAAGTCCCTCACGAAAGCCGATGTCAGTTAGTCGACGACCGAGAAGGAGTGCCTCGGGATCACCTGGGCCATTTCAAAGGTCCGCCCGTAATTATATGGCCGACCATTTAGGGTGGCAAGCAATCAGCACGCGCTCTGCTGGCTGGCAAATTTGAAAGACCCCTCCGGCCGCCTTGCCCGATGGAACCTGCATCTTCAGGAATTCGACATCACAATCGTCTACAAGTCAGGCCGCAAGCACTTCGATGCAGACTGCTTGTCACGAGCCCCCTTGATGCGCCGGCGAAAGAAGACGACGAAGACGACTTTTTGGCAGCGGTAAGCGCCAGCAGTCTCGCAGAACAGCAATCAGGTTTTGAGCATAAAGGTCTAGTCGATTACATAGAATAAGAAAGAACGCGTCCCCTCCTGCTATGTTCAGACGTCATTTATCATCATTCGCGTCAAAAAATGGACTCCTTATGCAGAAGCACTTCGCACCTTACAGGACAGCGCAGCTTCGTGTGGCTAAAAGCGTCCGGCCGGAAATTTTCGAGGCATTGCACGATGAGCCCACAGCAGGCCATCTCGGGTTTTTCGTGCACGTTGCGTTGAATCCAGGAGAAGTAATACTGGCCGCGACTACTTCCTGAAGTTGTCCGCTACGTGACGACGTGTCGTGATTGCCAACGATGCAAGACGCCGCTGATCAGACCAGCGGGACTACTGAACCCGATTCCGCCCCCAACTTTGCCTTTTCAACAAATTGGGATGGATCTCCTTGGCCCCTTTCCATCTTCATCTATGAATAAGAAGTGGATCATCGTGCCCCTCACTAATTTGCCCGTTACGCTGAAGAAAACGCTCTACCCAAGTCACCAAATTTTTTGTCGAACAAATTCTCTCGTGACGCGGCGCCCCAGAAGTGCTCATCCGCGGAGAGGGGAACAGCATTTACTGCAGAGTTGATGCAGGTCATCCTGGATTACATTCATACAAGCCATCGAAGAGCAACAGCGTATCATGCCCAGACCAATGGACATACGAATCATCTCAACAAAAAGATCGCGGACATAATCGCCATGTACGTCGACGCTAAACACAAGACCTGGGTCGCCATCCTGCCGTACGTTATATTCGCGTATAACCCGCAATCCACGAGACGACCACAGCGACCCCGTTCAAGCTTGTGTTTGGCAGGGAGCCCACGACAACGCTCGACGCAATGCTGCCGTACATTAAGTAGCGAAGCCAACTTTAAATTCGTCGCCTACTTGCAGCGTGCAGAGGAAGCCCGGCGGCTCGCACGGCTGCGTATTAGAGACCAACAGTGCACCGACACCCGACGATACAACTTACGATGACGCAATTCAGATTACAATCCAGGAGACCAAGCGTGGGTTTAGTCTCCAGTTCGCCGCCGTAGACTAAGTGAAAAGTTACCTCGTTGATACTTTGGGTCATACAAAATTCTTCGACGCGTTGGGCAACTCGACTATGAAGTCATTCCCAACACTATGACAGCATCACAACGGGAGACGCGCTCACCCAAAACTCGTTCATGTTGTTCGTCTGAAGCCTTATTACGCGCGTTAATAACTCCGTAGTGTTCAAACTTTGTAATGTTCATGTTTAAGTTCCTTTTGTTTATTTTGGAACATCGAGGCGATGTTTTTCTAAGGGGGGAGTAATGCCGCAAAACGTTCAAATCTGTATTTGTTTTTTGCAGCCGCCGGCATGCGATCTTATCACTCTGATTCTGGTGCACGTATCAATTCTGTATTCTTTGTTTGTTAATGCTCGATGTCGCGAGACCCACCTTTTCAGTTCCTTTGTCGAGCAAGATGCGCGAGATCTCTCGTAGATTCCTGCCACTCGCATAGGGTCTACAATATTCCGCATTGTGCACGACAGTTTGCGACGTTATCTAGATGATTCTCAGCCGCCATTAAATTGAAAATTGATGTCTGCGACAGGCATTCTTAGTTCGACGATCGACAAGCACGTTTGTTGCTATCGCCGCTGCCGAGTTGGCTAGTTATTTTGCGGGCGGAAGTCGGGGGCCCAATAAAACGTTTCTTCACTGCACTCCAAGACTCTTCATTTGCGCCATCGACATTGTCACCACCACGGGACTAACTTAACACCTTGCCTATTTCAGTGGTCCTCAAAAAATTGAGTTTTCGCGCTTTTTTAAATGCTCCCCTATAATCATCTTAGGGGGCCAACAAACTCTGACGGCGAAAAAATCAAAAAGAGCTAATTAGGGAAAACATTCACATGTACATTTTCCAGGTTCGATTTTAAATGTTTATAATGGTGTAAACGTTATGGTTCCTTAATGATTAAATTCACTGCACATGAGGTCTCTTGTTACTCCCAAACATGTTGCAATATTTTCTTACCTGGGTAAAGCTGTATCTTTGCAGCTTGCTTTGATCTGGAGTTTTGGCTTCTCTTGCATCTGGCGCAGTAAGTTTTCCGTAGTTGATCGCCATTGTTAAAGAAAATCAGAGATCCGTTCTGTTCAGGGTAATTGCGTAGTCTCCAAATTTCTTTACAATGTCTCGCTGTAGAAAGAGGTATGTAATAAATAAAAACATGAATCATCAGGCACGTTTTATATTTGGTGAGAAATATGGATGACGTCTTTTGAACTCGTGAGAAACAAGACAAAGAAGGGTGTGGTTCTAATGCGTACTTTTGCCATGGTTGAAACTACGCGAGGTTGTAAGTACCTCTTTAAACATAAACTCATGTAGCTTTTCAAATTGGCGCCAAAGTTATCGGCGTCCATATATTCATGTGGATATGTTTAAATGGTAAAGGTTGAATAAATAGATGTGCTTGCTTTCGCTCACGAGGAAATAATAATCAATGAAGGTGCAATGCACATGGAAAGTTTGCTATAGTCTCAGGCTTCTCTACTGTAAAACATTTGAAACGTGTGCACTGGGTGAATAAAACAGAAGTAGAACATTATTCTGTGGAGTTCAATTATTTTTTTAAATGGTAATAGCTTCATGAACTAACTTCGGGCATGCTAGCTCCCTGCATATGTATGTATGTATAACTTTATTAGGGAGCCGGCAAACGAAGGATTAAAGCGTCGTGACGCTGTCCAAGCGTCTACCCGGGGTTAAGCCCTACTCTGCACTACCTCATTTGGCGCGTTTGTGGTGGGTTGTGAGGCTTGTGCTTTTCGAGCATAAAAAGCTTTGATTTCAGAAGGTTATGTAAAGCACTGTCATGAAAACGAAAAGGTCAATCACGATAAATAGTTTTAGCCTTCAAAGAGCCGTCATGTTCTTTGGTGGCACACCCATACATGCATCAAAGAAAAACTTTCAATCTCCGTATGTCTGCATTTCAATATATTTTTCAATTGTCCTCAGATCCATGTTTGGATATGGGGGTATCCTGACTTGTGTTTGCGGGGAAAATCGAATGAAGTCGTCTAGTATTTTACTATTTTGTTTAGATATCCTCATAGGAAGTAGAAAATGTGTCATCTATTTGAGAAACCTAGCCCCTTCATATCATCAACAGTGTCTCTCTGCAGGTTAAGATTACAATCTTTGCCACCGTGAGTCAGAGTGAGGGCTCCATCATGTTGTCTCACATCATCAGAGCTGAGACATCCTAGGTTAAATAGGCTATTCTGCAGTACATCCTGCATTGAAACTTTATCGTACGTGTTATGAGCGACAAATTATAGCCAACGTTTCTGAATATTGCATTTCGCACCTGACATGTCTTGGTAATGACTACTAGATGAGTTTTACGATATCACGAGAACGCTAGACATGATACGAGCCGTCTCTTCGGACCTCTAATTTGAAGTGACGTGTTCTTTTGGAATCGGACCTACAAGGATCCGAGTGGTAAGACACGCTACTTCAAGGCTACACAGCTGCAATTGTACGGCTTGGTAAACCAGATGTTTACAGATATCTATTGCCGTTATCTCATATACCTGCGTAGCTTATCATTTCATGGTGAAACCTATGTGCTAGGCAACAGAGGTACACTTTAGGAGACCAAATAAGAGAGTACCAAAATGCAGATACCTGAGCGAGGATCCAAACATTAAACCACAGAGAGGCGCTACTAATGGTATCGCAACATATCCCTAAAGCCGCAACTGAAACGCCCGAAGCAGTAATTAGTAATTTCGCGTGTGCTTGCTCCTGCGGTTTCACTGTGTGAATTAAGAAAAAAAATGCGGATGTTTGTCATATTTCAACTAGTTTTCAGTAATATTTGTTAGCATGGCAACGCTTCAGCCTGAAGCCTGCGCCGAAGAGTCGGCGGACTAGGGCCGGCGGTCACCTCAGCAATCGGCTCGCAACCATGCATACGCGAATACAGTTGTTGCTAAACCCCCGCCATGGTGACGAGGTTACTGCATATTAAAGAACCACCAGTTAATCTAAATTTCCAAAGCCCTACACTCAGCCGCTCTTTTAACTAAGTGAAACGGGCAGGTGAATGTCCTGGAACAGTTGGCTGTCTCACTCGTTTCATGGTAAAATTTCGGTTGCCACAGGTCCTTGGAGCTCAGACATATCCTGAGAAGCAAAATAGCATACATTCTTCTGAGCCAATCATGATGTGCCCTATGTACGATTGTGTAACGCTATTTATTTGCTTCTCTTGCTTGATCGTCACACTTTGGACAAATAAAGAAGAGAACCCTGAACTTTTTCACAGTTCATAGTCCTCCTCAGTGCAAGTTTCGGATCTTTGTTTCGCATACACCTCTCCTTTTCTAGAATAATGAAAAGTACCACATTCGACCTACCTAAATTCAAAGTGGCTCTCCGAAGCAAAAAGACATGGATCTGAGAAAGAGCGCTGATGACAATGGAATTAGAAAATCTAGTTTTTTGCGCCCACTACCCGGTCACTAAAGTGAAGGGTTCCGATTACGCCAGGCGGAAAAAACATGGAACACAAATGTCTAGAAAGTAAATGAGTAATAAAATTTTGTTAGGGACAAGTACAATATTCTCAGTAGTGATGAAAGCTGCCGGACTCGCGAAAGTTACGAGAGCACGTCTTTTGACCGTATATAGGTTACCTTCGACTGTGCGTGACACGCGTTGCCAGAATGCAGCTACATTGGAAGAAACGCATGTGGGCGCTCAACTTTCATACATGGAAAAGCAGGAGATGGCTCGCTGTAAAATGTTAAAAACAAAGTAGTGAAGTAGATTTAAATGGTAAAATTATGAAATACTTAAACATTTACCGAATAGACTTCAGAAGGGCGCCAGGAGCCACTGACCCAAAGGCAAGCATGGGGGATCCTTGTAGAAGCATAATCTTTTACTACTCCGCTCTGTAGCTTCTTCGCCATGGGCCCTATGTGCGCCTGTTTGGCCTTGAACCACGCAGAGGAAGTGACAGCTATGATATCACTCAACTGCTGCCAAAACCGATGTAACCCCGCACTCGCCTCTTCGTAATCACGTGGCAACCATGACGTCCCTCAACCGAAGCTACGCTGGAGCCGTGGTTCTCACTTTATCTGGGCAGCCTCCACTACTGTTGAAAATAAAGACGAACCGTGCCTTGGCACGAACTAGTGCGCTTGCGAATCAGCTACAGCAGATGCTTTTCATAAGTGGCTTAGGCCAGTCGACTGATTACGTTCATTGTTTCTGCCATATATATTGGTGCCGATACCCGAAACAAATCAGGGATCTTTACTGGCGGTTTAAACGAACTTAGCCGGTGCAAAGAAATCGCAAAGGCAGAAGTCTTTATGGGTGATCAAGGAGAAACGAGGCGCTAAGTCTCTGCATACTACATGTTGCGACGCCGCAGGCAGACTACGAATATCCAGAGGACGTAGCTCGCCGACAAGCTGCCGTACAGAGACGAAGAGAGGCGGGTAGAGCGAAACGTGCCGCCATTTTCACTTTTGTGACATGGGCTTAGCAGGTTACACATTTGCTTCTTTCTTCCAAGCAATGTGAACATGTAATGTTCTGTGTCTCTGCAAGTGCCACGTACTACGTGATACAAGAAGACAGGACAATTGAACTCTGCAAGTAGATGGTGGTGCTGGTTAACACTATTAAATGTATGTTACACGAAAAACAAATACCTAGGAAAGCCTTTAAAACAGCCGTCGCCACAGCTCAGCGGTACCACAGCGGTTCGAAATCCGGCGACCGTGCACTCCGGCCCCACCGGCAGCATGTTGTGGTCCTTTATCCTACTTTTCAATAAATTAGCTCCACGTTTAGCTGATACTTGACATTTGTTAAAAAGATTCCCTATCATTTCTTACGTTTTTCCATTACGAGAAAACGATGCCCCTCATTTTCCTGGAATTTGTACACAAAACGCATAATTTAAACGTCGAATGAGAAATTCTCTCCACAACAAACCGAACATATTGAGCTTCACCTGGCTGCTGCTGTAATATAAGAAATTTTCCTTGCACTTGTACACCGAACAACGCATAATTTAAATGACGAATGCCAAGTACTCTCCACAACAACCCCAACATAATGAGCTTCACCTGGCTGCTGCTATACTATAAGAGATATTTTACAATGGTGCCACTGTAATCGACAAGATAAAGTATTAAAACAAACGGAATTTTTTTATAGGGTGCCACAGCAGCATATGGCTCGAAAGATTATTCAGCCGTCCAGCAAGTATTGCAAAATTAGGGCGTAGATGAGCCGTACATAAAAGTAATGGAAGATGTCTAGAGTCTTCACAGCAGCCATATTCCTCCATAATAAAGTAGCAATACTGTTTGCTAAGGAGACATGATTTCTCTATGATGTATTCACCGCATGCTTGGAGGAAGTATCCAGTGACATGGAGTGAGCGAATATAGGGATACGTGTTTATGGAGAATACCTGAGTACTGAGAATAAGCGAATTTTAGATCCGCTGAAGACATTCTAGTTTTAAGTATCGCATTGGAAGGAATGAATTATGCACTAAACAGGCATAATAAAAAGGTGAGCCTGAAATCAATATGCTCAAGGGTAAGGTAGTGTTAAACATCCTCGGAAAAGAACAGTTTTTACAATATGTAGCTTACTAGTGTATGTGGAAGTGGTAGGTGAATATATTGTAGCGTGTGCAACGGCAGCCGCTAGGCAGCTGTTCATCGAGAGTCTCGTGCGCGGACTCGAAGAATTGGCCCCGTGGCGTTCGAGAAGAAGGAGCTGAAGTTAGCTGCCATATCTCGGTGCTCCGGAACTGCTCTTCTGCGTCTGCTAGGTCAACCCCCAATTAAAACCCAACCTTCTGGTTACAGGCCTAAACGGCTACGTGACACTGGTGGAGGTGAAGCCTTGAACTATATGTCTCGGGCCTCTCGCAGCCGCTCATCGAGTCCCAACCGGCTTCCGCTCCTGTCTACACCCGTTCATCGCTGCAGCCATCCCCTCCGGGGTCTGGCGCCGGAATTCGCTCCTCTACCTGGACCTACACCAGCTGACAAACATTTCGAGACTTCTGCAATGGCCCAAGCAAGTCAGTATCAGTTGCTGCTTCAGCAGCATCGCACGCCCCCCAGTTTCAATGGCGGTACTGGGGAAGATGACGACGACTGGATCGACCAGTTCGAGTGAGTGGCGCAATTAAATCAGTGGAGCCCTGCTCAGAAGCTGCGCAATGTATATTTCGCCCTTGAGGACTGCGCAAAAACGTGGTATGAGAATAGGGAAGCCCGTCTTCAAAGCTGAAATTCCTTTCGCTAGCAGCTGTGAGACTTTTTCGCCAGCCACGACCGCCGTGATCGGGCACGCCGCCTCCTAGAAGCTCGTGTGCAACTACCTAAAGAGAGCGTGGCCATGTTCGCTGAGGACGTGACCCGTCTCTGCCGACGGCCTGATCCCGACATGACTGAATCAGCGAAGTTGTGCCACCTGATGCAGGGTGTAAAAGAACCCCTCTTCGCTGGTCTGGTTCACAGTCCACCACAAACCGTCGCGGACTTCATCAATGAAGCTACCCTCATTGAGCGAGCCCTGCAGCAACTATACCGGCGCACGTAGTCTGCCTGTGGTCAGCCCTTCAGCAGTGTGGCCACATTGAACGGGTCCACCCAAGATCACTCGCTGCGTGAGCTGATCCGCGAGGTAGTTCGCGAGGAGCTCCTCAAGTTCAATCTAGGCTCGCCTCACCCGACTGCCGCAGCTGTCACCGAAGCCGTGCGTGAAGAAATCCGTCAAACATTTTCACCGCCTGAGTCACTATCGGAGCCAGGTTCTATGAACTACGCAGCGGCTCTTCGCCGACCAGCAGTGCCTCCTGCTCAACATCTTCGTTTCGAAGCACAGCCACCGCCCACTCTGCAGCCACCGTTGTACCAACCTTCCTGCCAGCCGCCATCCCAGCAGAGCCTCGTCATGCAGTCGTCTGCTCCTCAGCCACTATTCTACCAGCCTCCCTACCAGCCGCCATCCAAGCCGAGCCCCGTCATGCAGCAACCGGTTCGGAAGGCCGACGTCTGGCGCACTCCTCGCCAACGGCCGCAGTGCTACCACTGCGGAGAACCCGGCCACTTGTACCGCCGTTGTCCATACCGCGAACTCGGTCTTCGGGCTTTCGCTAGTGATTCCCCGCGTCCTCAAGTCGGCGAACGCCCTCCAGACATCGAGGAATACCTCGCAACCCGTGAAACCTCTTCGAGCGACCGTACACAGTCTTCTCCCGTGCGCTACTCGTCACCTAGCCGCCGTGATTTTAATGATGCGCCGAGACGCCGGTCGCAAAGCCCACACCCGGGAAAACTGAAGGCGGAGACCTCAAGGGGGGCAGGTTGCTGACGAACGGAATCGATGTCCCGAAGACCCTCCCGTGACGACTCAGCCCGATGCTGTGACTACGATGCCTCGGCCGCCACATGAACCCGAAACTCCCAATCAACTTCACGCCGATCACGTTGTTAGCGCCGACCTTTCCGTTCTCGTCAACGGACACCAATTACCTGCTTTAGTAGACACCGGAGCAGACTTCTCAATAATAAGCAAGAATTTCGCTGATCGGCTCTTGAAGGTGAAAACTGAATGGCTGGGGCCGCAAATTCGTACTGCTGGCGGTCACCTTATGACGCCGATCGGACAATGCACTGCCCGAGTAACCATCGCCGATTTGTTAGCCGTTTTTGTTATCCTCCCGCACTGCTGCAAGGACCTCATAATCGGCATGGACTTTTTACGTGAGCATGGGGCAATTATTAATGGTCCTCGCCGTACAGTAACGTTTTCGATGCCTGCAACGATGACCGCTGTCTCCGAACGACGCTACGCACCTTTACGCATCGTTGACGCGGATGTATCCATGCCGCCACGTTTGTCTGCTCTCGTCAGTCAGGTGCGATGACCAGTCCTGTGCTGCCGGCGTTGCCGAACAGAACACAGAGCTTCTGTTACATCATGGAGTCTGTGTTGCACGCGGTATAGTTCATCTGACTAATGGTATAGCTTACGTGCTGATTACGAACTTCGGGAACGAATGGCAACGCATTGCTAAAGGCACCATGGTTGCCTGCTTTGAAGGTGTCGCAGAAGCAGCCCACGAATGCTTTGTTCTTGAGACCAACACGTCTGCCAGCCAAACGCCCAACTTCGACCCTGACGTGAATCTCGCTCTATCACCAGGAGAAAAGAACAGCCTCGTCGGGCTACTCTTTCAGTTTCAAGACTGCTTCTCATCCGCCTCCGCGGTTAAACAGACGCCCTTGACCAAGCACCGCATAATAATCGACGGCCGCACCCGACCAGTCCGACAGAACCCGTACCGAGTGTCACCGCGGGAACGCGAAGTCATTGCCCGACAGGTAGACGAGATATTAATTGACGGTGTCATACAGCCATCGAGGAGCCCATGGGCTTCGCCTGTCGTCCTCGTTAAGACGAAAGACGGAAGGTTAAGGTTATGTGTGAACTACCGTAAGCTCAATCAGGTCACAAAAAAGACGTATACCCGCTGCCACGCATTGATGACTCATTAGACCGGCTGCGCCACGCGCGCTACTTTTCATCGCGTGATCTTAAGAGCGGTTACTGGCAGATCGAAGTCGATGAACGTGATTGCGAGAAGACAGCGTTTGTCACGCCCGACGGACTTTATGAATTCAAAGTCCTACCTTTCGGATTGTGCTCCGCTTAGCGACATTTCAGCGAATGATGGACGCAGTTCTATCCGGTCTTAAATGGCAGATGTGTCTAGTCTACCTGGACGACGTTGTTGTGTTTTCACCAACGTTCGAGGAACACCTCCAACGTCTCTCCGCTGTGCTACGGGCTATCAGATCTGCCGGCCTCACGTTAAAACCACAAAAGTGTCACTTTGGCTATGAAGAACTCCTGATCTTGGGCCACGTCGTCAGCCATCGAGGAGTTCGTCCCGATCCCGCTAAAACAACAGCCGTCAACAAATTCCCTACTCCATGTAACAAGAAGACAGTTCGCCGTTTCTTGGGCCTCTGCGCCTATTACCGCAGGTTTATTGAAAACTTTTCACGCATTGCCGCTCCGTTGACACGTCTCACCCGGGATGATGTCACCTTCACCTGGACGGACGAACAGCAAAAGGCATTCGACGAGTTACAGCACCGCTTGCAGACAACACCTGTGCTTGCCCATTTCGATGCGAATGCCGAGACTCTGGTCCACACAGATGCCAGCAACGTGGGTCTAGGCACTGTACTCGTCCAGTGGCAAGACAGTGCCGAGCGAGTAATCGCATATGCCAGCCGGACTTTGTCCCGTGCCCAATCGAAATATTCCACCACCGAAAAAGAATACCAGGCTGTTGTATGGGCGGTGATGAAATTTCGACCCTATCTTTATGGCCGGCACTTTCGGGTTGTGAGTGACCACCATTCTCTGTGCTGGTTAACGAACTTGCGAGACCCCTCCGGACGCCTTGCACGATGGAGTTTACGGCTACAGGAGTTGGACATGACCATCGTGTATAAGTCCGGACCTCAGCACAACGACGCCGACTGCTTGTCCCGTTCACCTGTCGAGGCTGCGCGGGAAGATGAAGAACCAGACTTCCCCCTTATCGCAGCCATCGACGCGCTCACTGTTTCGCAGCAGCAACGTGACGACACGGCTCTCGCACCACTTATCGATTTTCTGGAAGCGCTCACTACAGACGTTCCCCGTCTCTTCGCCAGAACGCATTCATCGTTTTGCATGCGAAACAATATTTTACACAAGATCAACTTCGCTCCAACGGGAAGAGATTACCTCCTCGTCGTACCAGAGTCTCTTCGCGCAGACTTCTTACAGGCATGTCATGACGAGCCGACCGCGGGTCACCTGGGGTATGCTCGGACTCTGGCCCGAATTAAAAAGAAGTATTACTGGCCAAACCTTTTGGCCGCAGTACGACATTACGCGAGAACATGCCATGATTGCCAGCGACGGAAAACACCGCCTGTGAAACCGGCCGGTTTACTACATCCTGTTCAAGTGCCAAGATACTCATTCGAACAAGTTGGCATGAACCTGTTGGGTCCTTTTCCAATTTCTGATTCGGGCAACAGGTGGATAATTGTCGCTACAGATTACCTCACGTGTTACACTGAAACGAAGGCTCTCCAGCACGGTACAGCGATCGAGGCAGCGAAATTTTTCATCGAACGCATCGTCCTGAGGCACGGCGCCCCGACAGTTATAATAACGGACCGAGGCACTGCTTTCACTGCCAAACTACTGGAATCTGTCATGCAGCTAAGCGGCACTACCCATCGCAGGTCAACCCCTTACCATCCACAAACTAATGGCTTGACAGAACGTCTGAACAAAACTCTCGCCGACATGATGTCCATGTACGTGGATGTTGAACATCTGTCTTAAGATGACGTCCTCCCGTACGTCACGTTCGCGTACAACACGGCGCAGCAGGAAACAACTCAAATGACGCCGTTCTCCTTATTGTATGGCCGCGGAGTTTCGACATTGCTCGAAGCCATGTTGACCCACGACGGCCGTGACCTCGAAGTTGGCGCCGAAGAGCTCACTCAACGCGCAGAAGAAGCGCTACAGCTGGCGAGGGCACGCATCCGGAAACAGCAAGGTCGAGACGCCCAGCGTTACGATCACCGCCACCGTGTAGTGACTTTCGAACCGGGCGACAGAGTGTGGCTCTGAACTCCGATTCGACGTCGGGGGCTATCCGAAAAACTTCTGAAGCAGTACTTTGACCCCTACAAAGTGCTCCGTCAGCTGAGCGACGTCACGTACGAAGTGCTTCCGGACGGCTTTTCTTCTACTCGCCGCCAGCAGAAATCCGAGGTTGTTCATGTCGTGCGCATGAAGCCGTACTTTTCGCGAGAAAATTAGCGCACCGCCTACCGCATGTTTCTTGCTTTATTTTTTTTCTCTCGGCTTTCGAATCCATCAGTCACATTTATTTTTTTAGACAGGGGGGTAATGTAGCGTGTGCAACCGCAGCCGCTAGGCGGCTGCTCATCGAGAGTCTTGTGCGCGGAATCGAAGAAGTGGCCCCGTGGCGTTCGAGAAGAAGAAGCTGAAGTTAGCGGCGTCTCTCGGTGCTCCGGACCTGCTCTTCTGCGCCTGCTGGGTCAGCCCCCACTTAAAACCCAACCTTCTGGTTACGGGCCTAAAAGGCTACGTGACAATATTTGCTAGGGACCAGTTGTTGCCGCATATCAACACTACGAAAGGGAACTAACTAGGAGAATCAAATTGGGATGGAGGGCGCATTTAGTAAGTACATGCAGATATGCCTTGGCGTTTACCTGTACTCATCAACGGGGTGGAAATCTGGAGGATAACAAAAAGGGTGCTCCTTAAATCAATGAAAACGCAGAGTGGTATGCAACGAAAAATGGCAGCCGTAACGTTCAGAGATGGGAATTGTGCGGAATGGGTCAGATAAAAACTCAGTTTAATAACAGTCTCGTCGAATCCAAGAAGACAGAAGCATGGTGAAACCACGTATCTCGAAGAGAGTATAGTATAATCGACAATCGCGAAGCATAACAAATTGCATTCTAAAGAATAGCAAGGAGAGCATTTGGCGGCAGAACATTTGGTCGGAAGATGGTGGTAAGACATTTGCTGCATTGAGGTGGGTGTAGCACAGAGGCCTTTGCCACGCAGTAAGCATAGTTCGGCTAATGATGAATGATGGCAACACTAACAACTACTATAGATTCCATATGGGGCCGTTCAGAAGACTCGCGCGCTTTTGTTTGCAATCTGTGGCTCCTAAGCTCCGTCTGACTGCCGCCTTTAACTGCCTTATTCAGGGGGTGCATCGTGTTTTAGTGACAGTGCTCCAAGGTGGGCACGCTCACAGACGTAATATAAAAGGAACTAATGTCCTGTTCCTCTTGTTCTGGTCGCATTTTGTAATAAGATTTTCTGAAAGATTTTTCTGGAAGACTTGCGCCTAATCTAGTGCAGGTACCATCGCTTCCAAGAAAAGTACAAAGAAATCAATACGCGCACTGTGATGCCCTCTTCGTCCATATTCGGTGAAATTTTCTCCAAGTTTGCTATATGGTGCCAAATGTATGTTGGGACAAAACTTTCAAAAGAGGCGACGATAATACTATCAACATTGTAGTTCAAATTAACGTTTTTGAACAATTAATACAATTTGGAATAAAATTCAATACATCATTTGCCCAAGTTATTGGCAGGTCAACTATCTCAGTAGACAGGTTGTGCCTTAGCTTTGTGACGCAGAGTTATCAAAATTTAGTTTGCCGAAAACAACCAGAAAACCAGGGGGTGTCTACACCAAAAAATAATATTGTGAATAAAACTCACAAGTCTGAATATTTCTACCATTCAATGCTAGGTACCCACCGAACCTCAACAAGTTAATTACCATATAATAGGTTTTTACAGTTGTTTAACCAGTTACTTCGCGCTGACAGCACTTTTTGCCGTCGCGAAATATCTGTACTGGATATTTTGCAGCTCGGGGACATTATGATTCTTCTGAATATAGTGAGAATTGGACTCATCGAAAATATGGAAGAGAAAATCGCTAGCACATTATATTCTGTGCTATATAGAGGCGCTTCCTAACAACAAAACAGTGGTCGTTACTCTCTGGGGTCTCACAAATTATGCTGTAATATATACTCTTGATGTAAATAATGCCGCAAATAATCCTAATCTGTATCTCTTCTTTTTAGAAAGCCGCCGAGCGCCGGCAAGCTGCCTTATCACTATAACTGTAACACACACATATCAATTCTGTATTCTTTGTTCTTCATGCTCGCTTTCGCTAGAGCCAGCTACATCAGTTTCTTTTCGCGCAAGATCCATCGAGATCAAACATTCCGACCACTCGCGTATATTTCTGCAATTTTCTAGGTGGTTCTAGTCACCATTTGCGGCTTCATCTAGATATTTCTTTGCCGCCTCTAAATTGAACGTTTTTAGGTTTGACAGAGAAGTAGTTCGACATCCACAATTTTGGAGGTGCTAATCCCTCTCAACGCGACCATGCCGCTGAAGACCGAACCAAGCGGGCAGGCACAGCCTTTCGTTTTCGTCCAGCCCCATGAGCTACCAGCTTCTAAGGACGACCGGATTAAGACGCTGAAGACTGTCATGACAATTCCGAGCGCGTGGCATCATTCAACGTTTGGGACAACTAAGCAGAGTTGAGGCAAGTGTATTTCTCTCTCCAGGGATCTGCATGCAGCTGGTTTGAGAACAGTGAAGCTTCTTTGCAGGATTGGGAATTTCAAGATGAAGCTTTCAATGGCCTTTGCAAGTATCGTTAGAAACGAAAGAGCGCAGTACGTCCTTCAATCCAGGATTCAATTTCGAAATGAGACCATCCTTGCCTACGTTTAAGAGATGAAGCATCTCTTCCGCCGCGCCGATCCCGATATGACTGAGGAGAATAAGCTGAACGTCCTGATTCGTGATGTAAACGAGCCACGTTATGCCGGTCTAATACGTCAGCAGCCAAAGACTGAGGTGGAATTCTGCTAGGAAGCAGCAAGTATAGAGAAGACCTTGGAAGCAAGGAACCACCAGCACAATGGATGAATCCAAGTCTTCCCCACAGGCAACTATGACGCCTCAATTAGAAGCGGGGACTGCCTGCAGGACCGTATTCGCGAGGCCGTTGTAAAAGAGCTGCGCGGCTGCTTGCATCATCCCAACAACCCTATGTATAGTAATACGGAAAGTTGAGCTACTTGGTACGTGATACTCTCTCGTTGTTGTTCTCGTAATTTTCACCCAGCGCTCGTAATTTTCACCCATGTATAGACACTTGCGCACTTCGAGGGGAAGACGTTCATCAGGCACTAGGCGTTCTTCAGGCAAAGGCTTCGACTCTACAGCCCAAAGACGAACCGCGCTGCCTCTTTAAGCGATCCTGCGCTGAACGAGAACCTGCAAGCACCCCTCGATGCGGGAAGTTCCCCCTTAAAGCTGCCGCCTGCCCCCCCCCCCCCCCCCTCCCCCCAATTTACGAAAGACCCTAGGCCCCAGGAAATGCGACAACTGGAGAACGTCTAACAACCAACCGACCATTCCAGTTCCACTGCGATGAGGCTCGACACATCTTCCGTCACTGTCTTCAGAGGCGTATCGGCCTTCGTGGTTCCGTCATCGACGCTCCACGACCCCATTCCGGCGAGTGACCACAGGAAATCGACAACTTCAAGCGAAATGGAAAGCACGCCTAACGAAATCATCTAACGAAGCACGCCTAACGAAATCCCCATCATCCTTCAGGTCCCACGTAGCGTTACCACGACAACGCTACGTGCAAGGAAGGGCTCCTAGCCTAAATAGGAGAAATTAGAGAGTGCAACCTTTGGGGGTGACGTGCTTCATGCTTAAAACACAGAGCTCTTCCGCGCCGCTGACGACTGACGACGACGCAGTCATTAAAAGGCAGCTCACATGACTACAACATCGTCGAGAACACGACCAAACTTCAAATTGACCAAGCAAAAACAAAAAATGGAAGTGACAACGGTGTATCTCGGTCGCGGTTTCAGCACACGGAAAATTAGATCAAGTGACCTCGATGTTGCTGTCGACGGTACCTTGGTAACTGTTTGGTGGACTGCAGAACCGACTATTCTCTCATCATAGAGCATTCGGCCCCAGCTAACAAACGTGACGAACAATTGGGATGGCCTTGTAATCCTACCGCTGGTTGTATCATTATTACGCTATCGCAGCGATGCACCGTAATGGTTAAAGTAAATGAACGCATTTATCCAACCACCTTCGTCTTCCAACAGAAATGCTCTCGCGACGTGATTTTGAGTCAGAGTTTCTGAATGAACATCAGGCGATCATCGACCTCGATCTAAGCATATCACGCTCTCGACGGACAAAGCCACATCTGGAAAGAGAACTTCGACGCATCACGTCGCTCTCAATGTCCTCGGCGGAGAATACACCGTACCGCCCCTATCAAACATCATCGTCGCTGTGGAAGCAAATTAAGTCGAAATCGCGGAAGAAGTCTTCGAATGAAATACCCAGCTGTTACTTGACGGAGGACTGGGCATCGCAAAAAGCATCGCTCATTTCTTGAATGGACAAGCTCAGACGCTGGTAACCACAATAACCGGAGAACACCAGCATCTCACCCAGGTTACAACGATCGCCTTCCTCGAAGAATTAGCAGATATCTGCGACGTCTTTTCTCTACCCGTTGAGCCGGCGAAATACCAAACTGGCCAAGACCCCTGCGCCAGGTACGATATCAATCCAGGATTACTTCGAAGCATGCAAGGCCAGATACGGGCCATGTTTCAAAATTACAGCGAATGCTTTTCATCAGCTTCAAAAATGCGCAAACTTCTTTGGCCATCAAGCATCGCATCGCCACGGATAAACAAGACAGACCTCTGCGCCAAAGCCTGCGCCTACCCTTATCCTTCAGAAAAGACCAGGCCAACTGCGATCAATTAGAAGTAATACTTCGGGGCAACGTTATCGAGTCATCAGAGCGCCATGTAGTTTTCGTAAAGGAAAAAGACGACACACTTGTCTTATGCGTAGATTACCGGCGCTTAAGCAGCATACCGAAAAAAGGCATCTACCCCCTCCTCATCCACGACACACTGGGCCGGTTATGCAACGGTAAATATTTCACATCTATAAACTTGAAGAGCGGCTGTTGGTAAATTACAGTCGAAGAAAGAGATCGAAAGAACGCATTCATCACACCTGTGATGCCATTCGGCCTGCGCTCCGCTCCAATGACCTATCAGGGGATAATGGGCCCTGCGGTGGCGGGCTTGAAGTGGCAGATTTGTCTAGTATATTTGAATGATGTCGTTATCTTCTCCTCAAGCTTTGAAGACTACCGAAAAGGCTTCGGACAATGCTCAAAGCATTCACGTCATCAAGCTCAACGTTGAAACAAGAGAAATGGCACGTCGCCTACAAGGAACTGCGGTTCCTAGGTCACATCGGTGCCAAGGATGGTGTTCGCCCAAGGTTGACGCACCTTTTAGATGGGAAGTGTAGCAATATGATGTTTTCAAGGGACTTGAGCGCCGCTTACAGTCCCCTCCTGTATTTGGGCACTTCGACGAAAATGCGGAGACAGAAATTCTTACCGTTTAAAGCGGCGTTGACATAGGCGCCATTCTCGTTCAGAAAATTCGCGGACAGCAAAATATTATCGTGTACGCCAGCCGTTTTCTGTCGAAAGCTGAAGCCTATTCGACGACGCAGAAAGAATCCCTCGCCATCATTTGGGCCTCATCGTAATTTCGCCTTTATTTGTACGGACGACCATTCAGAAGTATAGAAAACTCGAGTTGGATTGGATTCATTAGAAAAAGGAGCTGTGTCATCCAGTCTTGCCACTCATTGCCGGGAGTGTAAAGATTGTTACCCCCATATGGACAGGACCAATATCTTGTTCTGTCACCCTGATCAGATATGCAGAGAGCTGGTCGAGGCGTTTCTGATAAGTAAAGAGTTGTAGGCGTGAGTAGTTGCACCTTCCGTTAATCTTGTAGAAAAAGAGATTCACGGTCTCGGCGAATATTTGGCAACGAGGTGTTAGCGGGTGCTTGTCATGTGGGAGGATGATAGTTTTGTTAGTTGTGTTGACGTGTGCAATCCTCACTTTGCGCACGCGTACTGTTTTTAAAAGGCATCGCGGTTGTTTCACGTGTCTCGTCTTGATTTTATCTGTTTTTGGTTCCTATATAATTATATCTTTCTATGAATAAAAATTCAGTTGTTAGAAAGCGCTTGTGTCGTCTCTTGTTCTGTGGTCCTGTGTTTCGAGCTGCTTTAAGACGACCATTCAGGTTCGTGAGCGATCACCATGCTCTGTGCTGGCAAGCCAATTTAAAAGATCCCACCGGTCGCCTTGTGCTATGGAGTCTGCTTCTTCAAAAATAATACATCACACACGTTTACAAGCCCGGCCGCAATCAATCCGATGTAGGCGGCTTGTCACGAGACCCCATTGACGCACTGCCTAAAGAAGATGAAAATGCTTCTTTGGGATCGGTAAACGCCAGCAACTTTGCAAAGCAGCAGCGCTCGGAACTTTGTGTTGCAAAGCCTAGTTGATTACATCGAAGAAATATTGCTTTTATTCCTGCTGCATTCAGGCGTCAGTTATCATCATTCGTCTTAAACAATAACGTCGTCGTGGAAAAGAACTTCGCAGCTAACAGAACACGAAGCTCTCTTTTGGGGCCAAAAACTTCAGACAGGTGATTCCGCATGGGCGTCGCGATCAGCAGACAGCAGGTCATCTCGGGTGTTCACCATGTTGCACCGGATAAAAGAGACATATTACTGGCCACGGTAAACTGTCGACGTTGCTTATTATGTGAAAAAGTTTCGTGGTTGTCCACAACGCAAGATGCCGCCAATCAGACCAGCTGGTCTTCTGATCCAAGTACCGTCTCGATTAAGCCATTTCATCTAATTGGGAATTTCCTTTTCGTACGCTTACCAACTTCACCAGTAGGGAACAAGTGGATCATTGCTGCAACCGATTACATGACCCGCTGCACCGGAGCAAAAGCCCTGCCCGATGGCAGCGTAGCAGAAGTTGCTACGTTTTTCATCGAACGAAATCTTCTGTGACATGGAGATCCTAAATTGCTCGTCACAAATAGAGGAACTGCATTTACGGTGAAGCGCACGCAGGCCATCATGCACTTGAGTCAAACGAGCTACCGGAGGACAACTGCCTACTTTCCCCAGATGAACTAACGTACAGAGAGCTTCAACAAATCGATGCTAGACTTCATCGCCATATATGTGCGTGAACTTCACGCATAAGATTTCCGTCGACCAGACATCAGAGCGACCTCGTTCCAGCTTGTTTATGGCAGGGAGCCCACAACGACGATCGACGCAGTGCTGCAGTACGTAATCGAAGAATAAAACAGGAGGAGAACGTCTCCGCCTACATTCAGCGTGCAGCGTGCAGCGGGGCTTGCCCGGATGCGCAGGACCAGCAATACACCAATGCTCGACAATACATCTCCCAACGACGCTTTGCAGAGTACAACCCTGGAGACCATGTGCTGGTTTGTACGCGGATACGGCACTGCGGACTGAGTGAAGAGGTTTTGCGACGGTACTTGGGATCATACAGAGTCCTTCCGCGCATCGGACAGCTTGACTACGATATCATCATCGACGGCGCGATCACATCTCTACGGCACTAGGCGCGACCAGAAGTCCATGTATTGTGCCTCAAAACTTATTACGCGTGGTAGTTATATTGATATGTATAGTTTTGTTTACATTTCTCTGTTTATTTTCTAAGCATCCGGTCGGTGTCATTTAGAGGGGGGAGTAATGCCGCGAATCATTCACAGCTTTATTGATTCTTTTTCCAAAGCCGCCGGCAGGCGGCCTTAATCACTCTGATTCTGGCATGCGGATCAATTCTGTATTCCTTTTTGATGCTGCTTGTCACCAAAAGCAGCTTCATCAGTTTCTTTATCGCCCAAGATTCACCTAGCTGTGCCTCGAATATTTCGGCCATTAGCGATTAGCGAAAATTTCGGCATGTTTCTGAAATGTTCCACGTTGTGCCAGTAACTGTTAGCAGCTTTATGTACATGGCTCCTTGCGCCTACAAGTTTGAGGCTCTGTCGATTTGACGGAGTGGTGATTCGAAGTAGAGCGAGCCCGTTTGCTGCTATCGCCGTCGCCCAGTTGTGCAGTTATTTTGAGGGCGCAAGGCAGCCCAATAAAGAGTTAAGTTCAGTGCTTCTACATCTGTGTGTACTTTAGTAATCACGAAACTGCCATCGCCATGTGACAAGATTATTTCGCTAAAGGTCGGCCTAGCAGCACTCTCAGTTGTGCTCTGAGATTCTGGTTTTACTTTCGAAGCAGCAGCATGACAGATACTAAATAAATAGCAAAACACGTTCGTAGGAACACTCTACCGAATGAGTTCTCAACAGTTTAAAAACTATTTGCTGACTATACTGAATGGCCATTAGGTGTTTCTGCAGGTGGGCATTCCAGAAAAGCGAATATCATGTTCAGGGTTGTCCATTTGTAGCTATAACACGGTCACGACATTGAAAACAACATTACGTCAAACCCTAATGCGTATTGAAGAAAAGTGACACACGCACAGAGGTAGCCGAGGTAGGGCTTTATATGGCCTGCAGCTTAGCTTTAGTGCGTAGTCATGTCAGGAGCGATGGCCCTTTGCAAGATAATATTGTAAGGAAAAACAGCGCAAAAGGACGAAGGACAAAGTAACAAGAGCACACAGCGTTCGTCTGTGTGCTCTGGTAACTTTGTCCTTCGGCCTTTTGCGCTGTTTTCCCGCACAAAATGATCTTCGACCAACTCACCCAACTCAGCATCCTACTGCAGTGCTCTTTGCAAGGTATAATCGTGTTAAGACTAGACGTGGACGACCCTGTAGTTAATGGAGCTTGATGATTTCACGATAGACATCAGGCGCCAAACTATTGGCCCACTGGGGCGCGGCATGAGTTGGCTGCCGAATCGCTTTGTTATCGGTAGGTGGGAGTGCCGTCAGAGTATCACCGAAAATAATTAGCGCCTTTATCGTTGACCTCTTGACGAAAGCACTATCTGCTTGCGGTATGATGTCTGCCAGCGAATAGGTTTTCGTGAGATTTTATAATTTAGGGCTGCGGTAGGTTATAACATCCCTCGGTGTTATAATGCGCCACCATTGGGGCTTAGACATGATCGAACCCGGTAACCCTGGTTCAGTATCAGCGTCATAATCACAGATGCCATGCAAGCGTTGAAAGAAATAAAGCACTGAGCGATTTTCCTTACCGCGGCTTGCCAACTAGCAGAATGGAGTGCCCATTAGCGTGACAAGCGTCGAAGCTTCGCGAGGCGAGTATGCCTGAAACACGTTGTGGAAAAGCTCACTAAAGAATATCGCTTTGTGAAACGAAACACGTTGTGTGTGGCAGGTGCGCAGGTCACGTGAGACGTGCTTAGACGTGAGATATGTCTTGCACGTATGAACATATTACTCCGTGGGCCTAAATTCCATTTCTCATGCCTCTGAGGCAAGGATTGGCTCACGGCTGCCTCTCGTTGAGACAACCTTGTTAGCCAAATACAAAAATGCATTGCGCTCTCAGCGGCTTCCGAGACCGGAAAGAAACATTGCATGGTTCTTCACTCCAAACCGGTAATGTTTTCTTTTATTCACTGCCGTATATTTTCCTGCCGGCCTACTCTGCCTGTTGGCTGGGAAGCTGTCATGCGTTGCTGGGTACACGGGCCACAGAGGACAACTACACATAATCGCATGCTTCTTATATAGCTTAGCAGTGTATTTTGTCAAAATATCCTATCGTCTATTTCTATAGTTTACTGTGCGATGGTGACGCGTAAATTACTGCATGGTTCACTCATATGGTGCTCTGTCCCGTTCTTCTTTTCTTGTGTGTGTGAGTGTTGTTTTGGCGCCATTAAGTTATAATGGTTCACTGCGTGAAAATTAGGGCTGCGCTCCAAGGCTAGAAGCAGAAATTGTTTTTTTAGAGAGGGCCTTCTGTTTCTAGTTTTGCTCCTAATGAGAATAATCGACAGCTTTTCCCGTATTAGTTTCTCCTGTTCCCTCTTCAACAACTGGGTACTTGGAGACTGAGACTGTATGACTGCTGCTTATAATTTTCTGATGACCTTCTCATCCTGCAGTTTGTCAGGGTGAGTGCACAAATGAAAAGTTTTACATTTTAAGGTTGTATTCGGACTTTTCTGCGTACAGTTCGTGTTTTTCCATTCAATAAAAAACACATCCGTAAGCTAGAAATTGCAAGCTTTGTAGGATCTAAAAACGACCCCACCTGAAATGTAGAGCCATTGCCAGTCACTCACTGCTCCATACAGCCTGTTACTTACCAGTTTTGTCATTGAATTCTCCGTGGTTTATACTCTGATTTGAATATTGTTCAGTATATTGCCTGCCCCATATGTTCATACAAGCGTTCGACTGTGTAGGAACGTAGGGCGGTACATGTTTTATAGTGTACCACACATTATTCCTTATTACGATATATAAGAAACTAGATTGGCGGACAATATAAGTGTGAGAAGGATGCAGCAGCTAGTGTTAGCGCGACAACACGAGAATTGGCATTGCTGGAGAAAGCCCGCATTGACTAGCAGAGATTTGATTGACTCACGATTAACTCAGAGATCCGATTTTTAAAGGTAGCCTACACTTCGATGTCCTGGCATTACAGGAAACGAGCATACCTGCAGAAACCTTTCGTCTTTCGGGTTACACCGTTCATTTGGGACATTCCTGCTGTGCCCTCGAGACCTACAGCAATGCTTCTGCCTGCATCCAGTAAACCACAGAACCGTGACCTCAAAACCATTTATGTGCGCAACTCCCTCCCGCACTCGGTGCTCATTATTTCGGACAGGCCTGGAGATTTCTGTCGCCGCAGTCAGAGTGAGCAATACGGACTCCTCAGTGGCCCCGGTTTACGTATCACCCTGCGTCCCCTGGGATCCTACAGATCCCATACAGATCCTTATAAAGAGACGTTTCACGACACCATAAAGCTGTCGATGAGTGTGAACGTCACCGTGGACGATTATTCACATCTACCTTTTCATATTCAAGTTAGGAATATTATTGAGCAGTCTTATATTAACTCAGTCCAAGATCCACCTTTCACTCTTGAAGAAATTTAGTCTGTAATTAATTCGATAGATATAACTTCTTCCGCTTGCTCTGATAGTATATCTGTTCGTCTTGTCGTTGCGATCTTTCATATTCATTCCTCCCTCTTTTCCTGTGTTTTTTATTCTTCTCTGTGCTTCGGTCACTTCCTTCAGATATGAAAAATTGGCAGTTATATTTATTCTTAAGCCAAATAGACCACCGGGCCTTCCGAGTTTATACCAGCATTATGCAATAATTCTTCATTTGTTAAAGTTCACGAGCGTTTGCTTTATGGTCGCCTGTGCTACTTTTGGTCACAAATAACTTACTTCGCAGGAATCAGTGTGGCTTCGCTCACGGCAGAAAGTTTGTCCAGGCCTTTTATCAATTGCAGGAATTATTGCAGGATTACAAGCAACAAAAATGCCCTGTGGCTTTAATTTCGCTGGACATTAATAAACTTCATACCGTTTGGCACTATTTAATTTTACGTTTTCTAAGACAGTATTGACCTCCAAAAATATATATATTCCCTTTTAGCTTCCTTTATATAAGATGGCATATAACATATCTATCTCCTTCATGTTCTATTTTGGTTTCTTCTCTTGGTAGTCCACAAGGTTCTCCTCTTTCCCCATTACTTTGGAACATGGTTCTTTCATCATCATCATCATCAGCAGCAGCAGCCTGATTATACCCACTGCAGGGCGAAGGCCTCTCCCATATTTCTCCACTTAACCCGGTTCTGTGCTAGCTGCATCCACTTGACCCCTGCGAACATCTTAATCTCATCCGCCCACCTAACTTTCTGCCGCCCCCTGCTACGCTTTCCTTCCCTTGGAATCCAGTTTGTTACCCTCAGCGACCATCGGTTATCCTCTCTTCGCACTACATGTCCTGCCCATGTCCATTTCTTCTTCTTAATTTCCACTAGAATGTCGTTAACTTGAGTTATTTCTCTGACCCACTCTGCACGCTTTCTATCTCTTAATGTTACCCCTACCATTTTTCGTTCCATAGCCCTCTGGGTTGTCCTCAACTTAAGTAGAACTCTCTTGGTTAGCCTCCACGTTTCAGCCCCATAGGTGAGTACAGGCAAGATGCAACTGTTATATACTTTCCTCTTGAGCGATACCGGTAAGCTGCTAGTCATAATCTGCGAGTGCTTGCCAAATGCGCTCCATCCCAATCTTATTCTTCTTGTTATTTCCTTTTCATGGTCCGGATCTGCGGTTACTACCTGTCCTAAGTAGATATATTCGCCTACTACTTCCAGTATTTCGCTACCTAATGTAAACTCCTGTTCCTTCCCGAGGCTGTTGAACATTACCTTAGTCTTCTGCATATTGATTTTCAAGCCTACCTTTCTACTTTTCCTGTCTAGGTCATCAATCATTATTTGCAGTTCATCTCCCGAGTTGCTTAGCAAGGCAATGTCATCAGCAAATCGCAGATTACTGAGGTATTCTCCATCTACCCTTATCCCTAACTGCTCCCATTCCAAGTCTCTGAATACTTCCTCTAAACAAGCTGTGAATAGTACTGGGGAGATTGTGTCTCCTTGCCTAACACCTTTCTTTATGGGAATTTTGTTGCTTTCTTTATGTAGAACTATGGTTGCTGTGCAGCCACTATATATATCTTCCAGCACTTTCACGTACGGCTCGTCTACCCCCTGATTTCGCAATGCCTGCATCACCGCCGAGGTTTCAACTGAGTCAAATGCTTTTTCGTAATCAATGAATGCTATGTGTAAGGGCTGGTTATATTCGGAGCATTTTTCTATCACCTGATTGATGGTATGGATATGATCGATAGTAGAGTACCGTTTCCGAAACCCTGCTTGATCCTTTGCTTGATTGCAGTCTAAGGTTGTCCTGATTCTATTAGCGATTACCTTAGTAAATACCTTATACGTAACAGACAGTAAGCTGATTGGTCTGTAATTTTTAAGGTCCTTATAGTCCCCTTTCTTGTGAATGAGGATAATGTTCGCATTCTTCCATGCTTCCGGTACCGTCGATGACACCAGGCACTGCGTATACAGGGTGGCCAGTTTTTCTAGCACGATATCCCCCCCGTCCTTCAGCAAATCTGTAGTTATCTGATCCTCTCCAGCTGATTTCCCCCTTTTCATAGTTTCTAGTGCTTTCTTGACCTCGTCCTTCGTCACTGGTGGAACGTCTGACTGTATTTCCCTACCGCCAATCTCATTACGGTCCTGACTACTTTGGCTACTGTAGAGATCTGTATAGAACTCCTCGGCTACTTTGACTATCTTGTCCATATTAGTGATGACGTTGCCCGCCTTGTCCCTTATTGCATACATCTGGTTTTTGCCAATGCCCAATTTCTTCTTTACCCCTTTAAGGCTTCCCCCGTTCTTTACAGCATGCTCAATTTTCTCCATGTTATACTTCCTTATATCGGCCACCTTGCGCTTATTGATTAGCTTTGATATCTCGGCCAATTCTATCTGGTCTGTTGGATTGGAAGCTTTCATACTCTGGCGTTTCTTAATCAAATCTTTCGTCTCCTTAGACAGCTTACCGGTATCCTCTCTAACTATCCTACCGCCTACTTCTACCGCGCACTCAGTAATGATATCTCTGAAATTATTGTTCCTTGCCTCTATGGTAATGTCGCCATCCTCAGTTAGAGCTGAATACCTATTCTGTAGCGAGATCCTGAACTCTTCTGCCCTCCCCCTCACCGCTAATTCGTTGATGGATTTCTTTCTTACTAATCTATTGCGTTCCTTCTTCAGATTTAGACTAATTCGGGACCTCACCATCCTGTGGTCACTACATCGAACTTTCCCGATTACCTCTACATCATGCACAATTGCGGGGGTTGAACACATTATGAAGTCGATTTCATTTTTAGTCTCTCCGTTAGGACTTTTCCATGTCCATTTTCGGTTCTTCCGTTTGCTGAAGAAGGTATTCATGATTCGTAAGTTATTGCGCTCTGCAAACTCGACTAGTAACTCCCCCCTGCTATTCTTGGTTCTTTACGACCTCATAAATATATCTATCCCTTCACCAAACCACATTCAGGCATATGCTGACGATACAATTAGGCTATTACCTGTAAAGACAAATCGCGAGTAATCTACAACGTGATCCATAGTCCTAACTTAAGCCAGCATTGGTACACCAAACATCGTGTTCTGTGAAACGTAAAAAAATATTCTTATGCTTTATTTCGTAATGGAGTCGAAGTATTGCATAAGCGTAAGCCCATCATCCGCCTTAGATCTCAGTCTTATATGCGAACCTAATATTACATTATTAGGGGTTGTTTCTGATTCGTACCTTACCTTCCTTCCCCAAGTGTATTCAGTTGCAAACTAAAACATTGGCCTCTACCAGTAAGGTGCTTAATTGGTTTCGTTCACACTTCCGCATTTCACATTCTCATTTGCGTCAAATTTATTAAGTGATTCTTCTCTTGATTGCATATGCTGGCCCAGCATGGTAGTATCACTGTCCTCTTCCTCGACTAAAAGATCGCGTCCAGTCACTGCAACGAATACCACTCCTCGCTCTTACTGACACCTACTCAACTTCGTGTACAGCTTCACTTCATGTTCTTGGAAATGTCCTTTCATTGCCTAATAATCTAGACCAGTTATGTGCTGAGTTCGAGCTTTTTACGCCCCGGCAACCTATAGCATACAATATCATTGCATGCAACCCTTCTGAAACACAGTCCGTGTTTAATCCCTGGACTTATAATCCGTCCCTGAAGTTTAAATTTAATTTTATTAACCTCACCCATAAGGAAGCAATGTTCTGCTCTTCTCAACGCGCACTGCATATCTATAGGGATGGATCGTTCAGACATCACTAAGTGAGCGCCCCTTCCGTTGTGCTTGACTCAAACCGAAATATATTATTTGTCCATCGCCTTTCTTTGCAGCCGCCTTCCAGTGCGTATAAAGTAAAACTTGTAGCCCTCCATTCTGCTGTTGCATTTGCACTTAATAACCCTCCCACTAAGCCTATTCATTTCTATACAGATTATCTGCAGTCTGCTATTTTTTCAAGTTACCGACATTCTAGTAGAAATTAAGAAGAAATGGACATGGGCAGGACATGTAGTGCGAAGAGAGGATAACCGATGGTCGCTGAGGGTAACAAACTGGATTCCAAGGGAAGGAAAGCTTAGCAGGGGGCGGCAGAAAGTTAGGTGGGCAGATGAGATTAAGAAGTTTGCAGGGGTTAAGTGGATGCAGCTAGCACAGAACCGGGTTAAGTGGAGAAATATGGGAGAGGCCTTCGCCTTGCAGTGGGTATAATCAGGCTGATAATGATGATGATGATTTTTTCAGTAAATTCGTTTAACCCGACAATTAATACCATTAGAAAGAACCCGCCGCGCTTATTATCTGTTCCTCTATTCCTGTATTTCATATCTGGGACCACTCTAGAATTTTTGGTAAGAGGTTAGCCGACCAGCTAGTAACACAGGTTAATCCGGTGGTTTACACTCTTCTACTCTTTCACAAAGCTGGTGTCCGTTCACTCTTGTACCGTTCTTCTCTTATTTTGTGGAGCACATTTTGGCGCGAAAATAATGGTGGAACACAATTATATAATTGAATACCTGATGCTCTTAATATCTTCTAGCACTATATTAAGAGTATAATGTATTCAGTTATATAATTGTGTATAATTGTCTAGTGCTGGAAGATATATATAGTGGCAGCACAGCAATCATAGTTCTGCATAAAGAAAGTAACAAAATTCCCACAAAGAAAGGTGTTAGGCAAGGAAACACTATCTCCCCAGTACTATTCACAGCTTGTTTAGAGGAAGTATTCAGAAACCTGGAGTGGGAGCAGTTAGGTATAAGGGTAGATGGAGAATACCTCAGTAATCTGCGATTTGCTAATGACATTGCCTTGCTAAGCAACTCGGGGGATGAACTGCAAATAATGATTGATGACGTAGACAGGAAAAGTAGAAAGGTAGGCTTGAAAATCAATATGCAGAAGACTAAGGTAATGTTCAACAGCCTAGGGAAGGAACAGCAGTTTACATTAGGTAGCGAAGTACTGGATGTAGTAGGCGAATATGTCTAATTAGGGCAGGTAGTAACCGCAGATCCGGACAACCAGAAGAATAAGATTGGGATGGAGCACATTCGGCAAGCACTCGCAGACTATGACTAGCAGCTTACCGGTATCGCTCAAGAGGAAAGTATACAACAGTTGCTTCTCACCTGTACTCACCTATGGGGCTGAAACGTGGAGGCTAACCAAGAGAGTTCTACTTATGTTGAGGACAACCCATAGGGCTATGGAACGAAAAATGGTAGGGGTAACATTAAAAGATAGGAAACGTGCAGAGGGGGTAAGAGAAATAACTCAAGTTACCGACATTCTAGTGGAAATTAAGAAGAAGAAATGGGCATGGGAAGGACATGTATGGCGAAGAGAGGATAACCTATGGTCGCTTAGGGTAACAAACTGGAATCCAACTGAAGGAGAGAGAGAGAGAGAAAACTTTAATTGTTTAACAGAATAGCGTGGGTGGTTTCCTCAGTCCAGGATACCATTGGCCTGGGCTGTCTCCCGGGCCCTGCTGAGCAAGCTGCGCTGCTCAGAGAGACCAGTGTGAGCCAGCTCTGGCTCCCAGTCCGCTTGGCTGAGCGCTCGAGCTTTATATTTCTCTAATTGCTCTTTGCAGTTGCATATCATGTGAAGAAAGTCTGAGACTTCACCGCATGCAGTGCATGTGTTATTTTTAAATTTTTGGGGCCAGATTTTGTGGTACTTTGCTAGGCTTGGGAATGTCCTAGCCTGTATATTACTCCAAGTTACTGCCTCCTGTCTGCTGAGATCCTTGTGCGGTTCTGCGTATCGTTTTCTTTCTAATTTGAAGTACTGTATTAGTTCCACGCATGTGAGAGGGGTTGAAGGCTCTGGGGCAGCTGATGCAGGTGCCCGGAAAGTATGCCGTAGGGCTATCCTGTCGGCAGCCTCGTTGCCGTCGATTCAATCGTGTGCCGGTATCCATATGATTGTGTGCTTCATGTTGCCCGTCTTTTTTTCCTGCTCCATTATTCGGTGTGCCTGTTTGCATACGCGCCCCAGGAGGAAGGCACGACAGGCCTTTTGGGAATCTCTCAATATTATGTGTTTTGTACCTTTGCTGCTGGCGTGTTTAACTGCAAGGGTAATTGCAACTTCCTCTGCATCTGGAAATTGCAGCAGGGGGCGGCAGAAAGTTAGGTGGGCGGATGAGGTTAAGAAGTTCGCAGGGGTCAAGTGGATGCAGCTAGCACAGATCCGGGTTAAGTGGAGAAATATGGGAGAGGCCTCCGCTCTGCAGTGGGTATAGTCAGGCTGATGATGATGACTATTAATATACCAAGAATTTGTCCGTCCCGTAATCATCTTACAACACGTATTGCAGGACATAAAACATTTCCTTTTTATTTTAAAAACAGTACGTATATCCTCCTATTTCTTCATGCGGCAGGACGTAGAATGACTTCCGTCACTACTTCGAAGACTCTTCCCGTACTGCTCCATTTGTTTCTCGCCTGAAGTCGTTTTGCTCATTTACTCATCGTATATTGTAACGTCTCATAATGCGACTCTTCTTAGGAGCCCTGCCGCTGGTGCAATTTTAATTCAAAATGATCCGACATATAACTAGCACAATATCTGACTATTCTCGATGACTTTCTTTTGGTGTGATCTAGTTCCTGTTACCTTTCCGCTATCTTTAAATTATATGAAGCCAGTTTTATTTCTCTGCATATCTCCTGTGAAAGGTTACATAGGTTTTTCTCTCTATTTCTGCCTTAATCCGTTCTATAATTTGTATTTTTACTAAGCGATCCAATTATTTTCGTAACAATTCAGTCTGATTTCTTTTTCTCTACTGTCTAAAGCTGCAGTGAGATTTTATTTAATCCAGGTATCTTTTATTTCTCTTTTTCCTGGCTGCCTTATTACCTGGGTGCTTTTCTGACCGCTTTCCTGTCGTGGCGGGCACGATGCTGCTGCGAACACTCCATCCTTGTCTTTATAATCACTAGGGGATATCCTTTCGATCTTTTACTTGAGTCTGGCTGTGGTGGGGATGAGGCATCGTCGGAGTTTCCTGCAGACCCTCTACCACTGCACGCTCTGTACAGTGGAGGAATTTTGCTGCTTAATTGAGCTTGTCCGCTTTGGGCACACCCTTCTGCTTGCATGGAGGCGCCTATGTCTGTAGCGCGCACGTCACTCATGCCTACCGGATTACGCTTCTACGTGTCCATTTGTTTGTACTCGTGGCGTGCCTATCATTCCCGCTTACTCTCCAGCTTTGTTCTTACAAGCACCAGCAGATGACTTTCTGGTCTTGTGCTTGAGCCTGATGGTGGGGGCGAGGGTCTCGTCGGAGTGTCCTGCAAACTCGCTGAGGGCTCCTTGCTTCTGTGTTGAGCAGACTGCTTTAGGTATGCCTTTCAGCTTGTCTGGAGGGTCCCGTGCCTGCAGTCACTCTTGCCTATGTTGCCGGGTCCGCAAGGGCACCATGCATATTTGTATAAAATTAGTCGTTTGTTCTACTTCTCTCTGGTATAATTATTGCGTTTTGTGCTCCTGTTGTCCGGCCAGTCCGGTATAGTGATGCAATAGTTATGTTTGACGTATTTATAGCGTTTGTTTTACCGAGCCTTTCCGGAACAGATGACAGGTGATGGAGGGGTAGAGGTTGGCTGTTGGTTGGCGGTCTGAGGCTTTCCTGAGGTGGTAGGCAACGCTAGGCGGCGGGACTCCAGGTTGAGGGTATTGCTGTCACCTCCACCACTTGTAAAAAAAGGTCTTGCACATGACGCTACGCCGTGAACAATCAAGGGAACGTTCAGCGAATAGTCGTAGAGCTTATGTTAGCACACACGCGATCGTCGGAGTGAGCGTTGTCGTCTTTGTCTTTTCTGACCGTCAGGCATTGAACATGTTTGTCGTCCTGTTTCTTCAGCATAAGGCGCTGAACATTTTAGAGCCGAATAATTGCCTTACAATAGATTGGTTTGGTGAGAGATGTATTTTGCATCAGACAAGGTTGTCCAGTTTTTTTTTTTCGTTTTTTTTTTTTTGTTTGCCAAGGCTATACCTTTCTTTCTCTCTTTCTCTCTCTCATGTCTGGTTTATCAGCACTTTTTCCTAATTTTTATTCATCCTTTTGCTTCTCACTCTTTCTGTGGATTTGCGGAACCACAATTATAATTCTGTAGGATGCTGCCAATTCCTATTTTCACTCGATTTATTTATTCTCTCACTGCAGGTTTTTGTCATTTTTTGTATATCCGTTGTTTTGGTGCTCTGGCTTTTCGCTTCTGTGTCCTGTTTCTTTTTTTTTTTTTTTCATTATTTGCATGTCTGGATGCTCTCCTCTGGAGGTTTTTCTTCTTGTTCAGTCTAGCATAGACCACTTAGCGACTCGGATCTCGTTTTGTTCTGTGATTTTTTTTATTGTTCTCATGTTAATTTTTATTACACTCTTTTAAAAAAGGCTTTTTTACTTTTCCGCTTTTACTCTTTTTTATTTATTATTAATTGGCTTTAGGCACGGCAAATCTTTAGCTGGTACGAGCTCCCTCGCCTGTTTATTGTTCTCAGTTTTAAAGAAGACCAATAAATAGGGTCCTACCGGCATCACAGCACTGTGCCGTATGGGTAATGACGCATTATAGTGTGGCGACTTTAATTCCCACGACTGGGCATGGGGCAGTCAATGTTCTACCCCAGAGGCAAGTCTCTTGGATGCCATCTCCGTCGCAGGACTGAGGCTGCTGAAGGCCACAGCCACAACCATCATTGGGCCCGGTTGTTCATTCATCAATGAACTGGCCCTGCTGACAGACGCCTTCCCCCACGCCTGAGAACGAGCAGCCGACTCCTTGCGTTCCGGTCACTTTCCCTTAGACCGATGCACCAAACAGAAGCGGCAGTACACGGCATATGGGTCACGAAGTGGTTGCAGTTCGGTGAGGTAGTTAAAGATATTCCCCATGCAGTTTATATCCTAGCCCTTCTAGGCGAGCACACCAGTTAAGCCTTCTGGAAACGTGTCCTGCCGCGTCCCCAAACAGGACGCGCTGCCGACCTATGGTTCCTGGGCCTTCGAGCAATCAGGCGGAGAGTGGAGGTTGCGGCCAAACGAATTTAGTTTTCCTAAACCTGAACCAACTTTCGCACAACTGATGATTGCTGCGGCTACCAGACCAACTTATGAGACCGGGAGGGCTGGGCGATTATCTCCAAGCCGCAAACCACCAGACAGTCACCTGCAGTCGGCCAACTGTACCGGTCCCTGCTGCAGGTAAATGTCAACCGCCATCCTATATTTGCAGCAGCCATCGCCAGAGGGGAGTCTAGTCGGAAGTGGGCCAAGGAGCTGGCCGACCATCTCTCCAAGGTCGCGCAGACTGCGCCCAGCTCCCAACTCAGTGCTTCCACTGAATCGCACCAAATCCGACGCTTCCCCTACTGCAGTGACAAGCATGTTCGATGCGCAGTGCAGCGAGCGCATCCCCTTCACGAGCTCCCCGGAGTCTCTGGGACTCCAAAAAGAAGTGTGCTTCAGGAGCGAAGAGGAAGCTTCAGACTTTTCGAAACGGGGATTCAGCTAAAAGACCCAGCTTCTGGAATTGTCCAATGCCATCATCGCTCTACCCTAGAGCTAGTCCATAGCTATCGTGGTTCCCATCCTGAAGGCCAAGAAGCCCCAAAGAAATCTCTCGCCTTTCCGACCAGCGTCTTAACTTCAGCTGCCTGCACGGCCTTGGAGGCAGTGCTCTGGAGCATCTCTCCTGGATATCTTGGTAGAACATTTTTTTTCTGAGAGACAGACAGGTATCCTTAGATACCCATGATCTGTGGGCTCCATCGCATACGCGAAGTTCTCCGTAGCAGAGGTCAAACGCCAGGCAGACGTCGCCCTCCTGGACGTCCAGTAGGCCTTTGACAGCCTACCACACCCGTCCATATATCACGCCTGGCCGACCTGGGGGTGACAGTTAAGCTGCGCCTTTGACAGCCAACCACACCATGCCATCCATCAGCCTGGCCGACCTGGTGGTGACAGGTAATCTGCGCCGCTTCATACCGACTTTTGTTTCTGGCCGCTCTATGGAAGCACGGGTTGGACACACACCAAGCTCTCCACACCTAATTAACACCGCAGTAGGTCAGGGATCCGTCCTCTGTCCATTCCTGCTTAACCTGTTCCTGGCTGTTCTCCCTAGCGCCATCAAACGCGGTTGACAACGCAGGGTCCTGAGCTTTGTGCTCGGCGATGACGCGGTCCTCTTGGTTCGGGCCCCAAAAAGGAAAATGGTGCAAGGCAGGCAGGCAGGCCGGCCCTGCAGTGGACGCTAGACTCCGTCAAACAGTTCCCCGTCTCCAAAGTCCTCATCCTTTCGTCCAAATATTCATATATCCTAATGGTGCGCCCCTTAGAAGCACGAGCATACGGTCCGGTCAACCTCCGCTAAGATCGGTGACAGCAAGCTAATCTGAAAGAGCCGGGTGAAATCGGCCTTGTCATTGACCACTGCCTCACATGGATTCTAGTGGACAAGGCCTCTCTGGTTCACTCTAACCAAGAAACTTGATCAGCACAACCCCTGCTGAGTTGGACAACCGCTGTTCCACGCCCTGGGCCATCCAACTTCTTGAGGTTGCGGCCACTTCTAGCATGTTCTCTGCCCTTCGTTCTATCTTCCTCAGGTCAACCATGTAAAATTTCTCGACCGAGCCCACATAAAATGGATCCAATGCCTGCTGCGAGGTACGCAGCATTCTGTGATCCTGGAAACGCTGACAGAAACCATTGTCGAACCACTGACCGTACTGCTGCCCAGAAAGGCCTCGCCATGGCCTGGATTTAGCCGCCCCACCGGCATACCTACGCAGTACTCCCCAGTCTCGGATGCGATACTGACGTCTGTCTGCTTAGACATCATAGGACCTAGGGCTTAGATATCATAGGACCGATCCAGGGTACTCGGTTCTGCTTTCGTGGCCAACACATCCCCTTTGCAGGTCACCGTGGACATAGATGGTGTCCACAAGCTCTGCTCCCCTCTGCCCCCCGCCGCTGCCCTCATGGAGGAGAGCAAAAGCTCCCTCCTCTTCAATGACTACTTGATGCTTTCATCCCCGTGCCGGACTGCAGCTTTGATGAAGGCCCCACAGACACAGGTGTCCAGCTCCTGAAGGTTGCTTTCCTGGGCAGCTCAACTAGAGAAGAACTGGCGCGGCTCCATCTGGTCGCGCACTACCTCGAGTCCAACTCGACGCCAGGCAGTGTTGCCATTCACTGTGACTCATGATCGGCCCTGCAGCTCGTGACCAAGCTACACTGATCGCAGCTCTGGGCTTGTTATCTACGAGCTCACCAAAAGGCCTAGAGGATGCTGGCTTCCAGCTGTCGCTGTAGGATTACTATGACATACCAGCATCCAGGATAATGGTGAGGCCCCAACTCCTGCCAAAGGAACGCACATTAACGAGTCATCTCTAAATAGTTTTGTCTCTCGCTAAGGGTTTTCTAGGTCCCCTCTCAAGAAAGCACTAAATTCCCACTCCGATCGGCGCGTCTGTGAGAGCCGACAGGCGTTTCAATGCCTGTCGGACAAGCTCACCCGTCGGGGATAATTGTCTCCGCACTGGCAGCTCGTGGACTCCCACCCCAAACGTAGGTGCATGGCCTGGTTCCCTCCCCTGCCTGTACCTCATGCGGCGAAACGGAAACATTGCACCACCTTTTCTACTTGTGCCAGAAACCTACCACCTGTCTAGAGGCCGGTAATTTACCCGCGGACTCGCTGCCGACAAAAAGGACCAGCTGGTTTTCCCAGCCAGAAAACACCGCATGGCTACCTAGAACCTGCTGCCCTGTTGGAAGGGACCGGCCACCCCTACCTGCTGTATGTGCGCCACTATATCCGGTCAATTGTGCTGAAGACGATGACAGAAAGGAACCTTTTATTTAGACTGGTAGTTTTGTTGAAGGGGTTACACATGGATACTAGATGGCCAGCAGGTCAAGCCTTATAGTGTCTTACTCTTGTCTAGAAAGAATGCTGGGGGCGCTGCATTCACTCTAAGAACTGGAACTCTTATTTCAAGAGTCAAACAGCCTAATTACTCCTGCAGATCTCACTTTACTCCTGCCATATGCGAGGAAGAGTGAAATGGCCTTTCAATCTTCCAAGAAAAAATGAGTAAAGTGAACATTCTACTCCTGCAGATTTAGATAGCGTTAAAGGTTGTTTTACTCCTGCGATAAAGAAATTATAACTTTCCGTACCACACATGTTTCGATTGTTGCTCTGGCAGCACAAGTGTCCGTATTGGACATTGAAGCAGGCTTCTTTTTCATTTTTTCCTCCTGTCTGCGTGATACCGCATTAAATAGTAGTAATCAGCTATCAAGGGTAAAGGCTTCCAGGCGTGTCGTCTGCTACTGTTTTCAACTACGAAACTGTCAACTGCTCAAACCAAATTTACCTGAAGAAATGAATAACCTACGACCATCTAACTTCACAAATGAACTTTATTATTTGAAAATAATTTATGCATTCACAAATACTTGATAGTTATCAAACTCATGCTCCCTCTTCTTTCTTTTTTTTTTTTTAGCGTTGCGCAACTGTTGCTCTCCTTGTTCAGTTCAAGCGCTGCGTTAGCTGTGCGTTGTTTGTTCTTGCGGCCTGTCAGTTACATCGTATTTCGCTTAGAAATCCTCTATTACCGCCGGCTTGACCTCTTAAACTACCCTGTTATATCATTATGAAATGCATCGCAAGCCTCAAGCCTTCGCAGTGTTCACCATTTGCAGCGCGCACACAGGATATGACCTGCAACTTGCTTTCAATGCTCGCTCGCCAACGGCATCAACGGTCTCCGGACAATAATGGAGTCATTCAGGTAAGGTTCGCTTCTATTTTTTTTTTCCGCAACTGCAAGTTTAAAACGCGCAAAAGCGTGTAGACTTCTGTTCATTAGCACATATTTTGAAGCCTCAGTTTTACCAAGCGCTATTTTCTTGTACTGGGAGCAGCGGCATTGTCGCTTGTTCGAACATGGGAGGCGCGTAGGCGCTATTTGTTTTGGCAGTGCTGTAACCGCTAATTTTCTTCCGTAGACACAGAAGTATGTGTTCTTGTGCATACATACTTTAATAACTTCCATTTTTTATCATCACAAATATGCATCGGCAGTCACGTTTATGTCCGGTTGAGTGAGGCATTACAATTTTGTTCCTTGCACTTCCAGGTGTACACTGTTTTTGAAAATGTTCTCCTGGAAAACAGCTGCTTGCTCAGGGTGGATGCTTGCTTGGTTGCTAAAAGCGTCCCGTGAACAGCATTAAGCTCGTAAGTGTGTTCTTCCGTCACATGATTCTCAAAAGGCACTACCATGATTAATGGTGATAAATGCTTTATTTGCCTACCTATGCTGTACAAGTGGAGGAACCGCGGCCTTAGGCTAAGCACATGCCCACAAAGTGCGGTAAGCTGTTGCCATGGTCTCCTAGGCTGTTCTGTCTGAGGACGTCATTGCATATTAGGGCACTTCAGATGGGCAAGCAGCTTGAGTATGCGAATGTGTTTGCTTGCACTTTATGTTCTGAAGATTAGTGTCGTGTGTAGCAGCCAATCAAGGAAGTAATCGTGAGTTAATCCGAAGAAAATGAATTGTTCATTTTTCACTTCCTGGCATACTTTTTTCTTCTGTAGAAAAGTCACTTATAAACAGTATGCATACTTTTTTTATAGCTGCAGCATGGACATGCTGTTATAAAGCCACTTTGAAACCTCAAAGAAGTAAAGTTGCTATTTAGGTCATGCTCATAAGAAAGAGAAGCTGCTAAGAATGGCTCACGAATTAATTGTCGAGTCATAAAGAATATTCTTTGTTGCTGTGCAAAATAATGCAAAATGTCCTACATCTAAAAAAAAAATCTGGAAACATTTCAGTGACCTGCTGCGTGCTTGCTGAAACACACACACAAAAAAAAAAGAAAATGAGGGTGGGGACCAATGTTGAGTGCACACAGGAAGTTGAGTAGCGGAGGAAGTCATCACCGAGCTCTATGACAGCAGACTTGGCATGGCAAGGAGTCATAGAGCACTGGCACGACAGTGTTGCATCGGCTTCAGCTCTTTCCACGCACTTTTGATGGCCTTCCATACCTCATCAGAATTTGCAGTGTGCAGGACCCTTTTTTGCAAAATGGCTTTTAATGCCTGAAATGTTTTCAGTGACTTTCATATCAGCGACCTTAGGAAGCCAAGCTAGTGTAATGGGCTACAAAGCTTTTCAAGGTGCACTTTCACAATGTGCGCCGTGAGGATAGGGAAAGAATGCTGCGGCAAAAAATGCCCATTCTTGTAAGCCATGATTGACAGCTCTTAACCACACGGCCAGAGTAAAGAGCACATAAATGACGAACACAGGTGCTGAACTTCAATTTTATTCTGTAACCACTAATATTCTGCTTATATACCCATAAAGGCACAGACAAGTGGCGATTTTTGACACTTGTGGCAACAAAAACTAATGTGACAAATAAAAACCAAAAAAAGTACCGAAAGGGCAAACCCGAACGAGGAGAGAACGAGATAGGCAAGTTATCTTTTAAGCCGCCAACACATGGAAAGTGGACTAATAAGTACAAAAAAATTACAAATGCGGAAGGAGAGCAGAAAATGGGTAGCAGAGGTAAAGGTAACAATTAGCACAGCAAAATGCATGAGATGAAGTGCACTAAAACTGAAAAAAAAAAGCGTCATGAACAACGACAATGAAGCCAACAATTGACATTGCCAAATGCAGAACACAAGCAGTACTAAATAGCTAAACCAAAGCAAATGAACGAAACGCGCATGATCAACAAGGGTGAAGTCAACAATTAACATAGCGAAAGGATGAAGATGAGGTGCATAAAACCAAACAAGAAAGATAAAATGTCAAGAAATGAATTCAACAAATGTAACAAAGCTAAAACCAGGCTAGATTACAGAATTCCATAAAGAAAGGCAATCTCTTTTTCCAAAAGTGAAATGGAGGGGGTGCTAACACAATCATCCTTGAGCCTCAAAATCTTGGCAGCTTCGACTATTTCATGTGTCAGCTTTACCAATGTGTTTTTAACACTGTTTTTTTTTTTTTTTTTTTTTCAAAGATTGGGTGGCATGGCTTCTTTGAATCGGTTCCTGCAGTGGACGGGCAGATTCCTGGGGGATTACCTGAGAAGTCATTTTAATGCTCCATTAGCCTTTCATTGATGCATCAAAAAGGCTTGTTTGTCCATGTATACCTTACGGCAAGTGAAAGGCTTAGAGTGAGCGCCTTCTGTACACTGCTCCTAAGGGTTTTCTGTGCTTCTTGGTGCGGCATCTTTTCTTTTTCATTAACGATCCACGAAAGCTGCAATAGTTGCTCAGGGGCAGAAAAGAACGTCAACTCCTGCTTTCTTTTCACTCATTGTAAGGTTGTGGGAAATTTGGTGCATGCAACGAATCACTGCAACCTTTTTGCGTGGCCTGTGCACTTCAGCCAGTGGTTGTGTTTTTGCACTTGGTGTTTTTCAGCACTTTTTCTGCGACAGTGGAAAGGAC
This sequence comes from Amblyomma maculatum, assembly GCF_055883805.1. Taxonomy (NCBI): domain Eukaryota; kingdom Metazoa; phylum Arthropoda; class Arachnida; order Ixodida; family Ixodidae; genus Amblyomma; species Amblyomma maculatum. The sequence continues at coordinate 52,671,944 of NC_139348.1, read as the reverse complement.
TTGTAACGGGTACCCTGATTGCGTGAGCCTGCATACCTTTTTCAAGAAGCTTTCTTGCAATTTGTGCTCGCATGACTTGTTCAAGGCGTTGACAAGGGCAGACTGGATGATGTTTCTTTTGACCAGCTTTGGAACGAGCGGAGCTGCATGTTAGGAAGGGATTGTTTCCCCTTGGTCCAATCCGCCTTTTGCGCGAGTTTTCTGCGCATGCGCGAAGCCCCAGCGGCGACTGATGAAAACACACTGAGAGACGTCGACGGCGCTTCTCGTCGCCGCACTCATAGCCAACGCACGGGGGCTGGAGGCGCGGTACGTTCACAGCCTCGGTAAAACGATGCCAACCACCTGTGCCGCTTACGTCTGCCACTCTCGAGGCGTGCCGGGATGCAAGACTCGTTTTGTTAGGTTTCCTTCGGCAAGCCGCGACCTGCAACGGCGTGAAGCTTGGATTAGGGCAACCAAGCGTCAAGACGTGAATGGGCGACCTTGGCAGCCGACTGCGTGCTCTCGACTGTGCGAAAAACACTTCGTTACAGGTATGTATGCATCTAAAGGAAATGTGCATGATGAAAAGTATCTACCGGAGTTTGCACCAAGCCTGTAACCCACCAGTGATAGCCGCAATGAGCATTTGTTCGGCGCGTCTGATGGCGATGTAGTTTGTCGTTTGTTGCGAAGGGGCCGGGTAGCGCAGATATCAAAGGTGGTTGTGTGCGCTAGACCGTAATATTTAGCATGTTTTATTGCGACTGCCGCCTGACTAAAAAGAAGAAAAAAAAAAGGTGTTGTGATGCACCGCCGTCAGCGAGCCGAGTGGTTGAGCTGGTCATGAGGCTCGCGAATGGCAGTGCATTAAAACGCCGTATTTTTTTTTTCTTGTTAGTGAGGTGGCGGTCACGATAAAACATGCTAAATATTACGGCCTAGCGCACACAGCCGCCTGTGATATCTAAGCTACCTAGCTCTTTCGCACATAAAGATAAGAAGGGACAAAATACATCGCCTTCAGGCCCCGGTGCAACTGAAGCAATCACGCACCGAAGAAATCCTCATTGCAGCTATCACTGGTGCGCTACAGCCTGGGTGAAAACCAGTAGGTACTTTTCATCATGCCTATTTCGCTTAGATGCATACATACCTGTAGTATCTGTGTTTTTGCCGCTCGGAGCATATGACGCACTTGCACGACGCACAGTATTTTTTTTTTTTTTTTAATTAAAGGCTCGCCTTCGTGCTCGCCAAAGCATCCGGACTTTGTTCCTTTAATGTACGCAATCAGATGCACTTCGTTAGGGAGCTTGATAATCGTCGTCTTCGTCCAACCGTTCGGAACGGCAAGGAAACCGCCCGGCACAATAAATGAGTCTCCTGGAGGGTTCATGCTCGTTCACTTGCAGAGTGGATCGCTCTGGACGTAAAACAGGGTTGGTTCCTGACCGAGATGCGCATCCGATATGTAGGAGATTCACATATGTGTCACCAAGTTGTTGATTCCGCAGAAATCGCGGCGGAGGCAGAAATGAACGTTGGAGATCCTTTCACAACAGAATGAACATTCTCTGCGCACCGAGAACCTTTTCACCACTGCGACCACATCCGTTCCGACTCCTGAGGCCAGAAACCGGCTACAGCTCTGAATCATCCATTGCCAGAAAAATGCAGCGCTTTTCCTGCAGGTGTGCATTTCGGCCGGGACAATGCCCTTTTCACGGGGTGTGTATATGTGACTCTCTGCCGATCTTCGTGGATGAAATCCTATAGCTGCACGGTTGTAGATGGCGTGAGGAGGAAGCGACGCCCATTGCACCATGCCGGCGCCGCGGTGACCGCATTGTGCTCGGTAACTCAAGACACCCCGCGCATATGCGCCGCTCAAAGTCACAGGATACGATTCCACCTAGCTCTGCAGCATCAACAAACCCCTGGCTGCTTTGCCCTTTGAGATCCCTCTCTCTCTCTGCCCCCACGCTCTCCTGTCTGCTGAAAACCTGCACGCGTCGAACACGGCCCGCGCTACACGCTCTTACAATACGAAGATAGTATATGCGTACGTGCGTTATGAGTGGATTGTGAAAACGCTCTACCTTCCCCCATACTGCGTGAACATGATATGCTGCAATCACTGTCACTACTTTCCGCTCCGAGGCCAAAAAAGGGGGGAAGCTTTCGCTTTCTACCAGCGTTGGCGTGGCCATTTCGTATGGTGCGCTCTCGCGTCGTCTGCTACACTGCCACTCAATGTGTTTCCCGCCCGCTCCCGCATGATGGTGCCACATCCTCGCGCAAAAGGCGGATTGCCCGGCACACATAACTGGGTGTAAAGAAGATTCTTAGTTCCAGGATGTGCATGGAATCATTGTCCGGCATTTCGTGCATAAATTTAAGGGGAGCCAGGGCACTCTTAAGGACACTAAAAATTTCAGGTACTTCATGAAAAAAAAAGGCTTCCTTGTCACAGTCGAAAAGAACTAAGAAATCATCCACAAAGCAGAAAATATTTTGAACTTGTTAGTGTTTGAAATGGTTCCTGAGACTTTTGTCATGCATAGCTAAGAACAGATCACTGATAACGGGGCAATACATGATCCAATGCAGATCCTGTGACTTTGGATAAAGTGTAAACCATTCCATTTTAGAAATGTTGATTTTAGGTACACAGAAAGCATAACCAAGAAACCATCTACAGAGACACCACACTCATTCTGGAAGGATACTGCTCCAGGTTTGTCGATAGCTTCACGAACGCATTTCATGAGGTCCCCCATCTTGAGGTATAGAATAAAATAATTTTAACATCTGTAGAAAAACACGGTAGGCTTTCTTTCTATTCCAGTTCAAAGACCTAATGATTTCATCTGCATTCTTTACCAGAAAGGTGTCATCGATAGAAAGCAATTTCTGGTTGCCTTGCAAATACATAGAGACGTCTTTCTGCCAGGTATCCTCCGAAACAATAACGCACAGAGGGCACGAGAGGTATATCTGGCAGAAAGACGTCACTATGTATTTGCATGGCAACCTGAAATTACTTTTTATCGATGATCCCTTTCTGGTAAAGAATGCAGATGTAGTCATTAGGTTTTTGAACGGGAAAAGAAACAAAGCCTATCATGCCTTTTCTATAAATGCAAAAGGCTTGTTTTATTCTATACCTCAAGATGGACCTCATGAAATGCGTTCGCAAAGCTATTGACCAACATGGAACCATATCCTCCCAGAGTGAGTGTGGTGTCTCTGTAGATGGTCTCTTAGAATTGTTTTCTGTGTATCTAAAACAAACATTTGCAGAAAGGAATGATTCACACCTTATCCAAAAGCACGGGATCTGCATCATATCATGTATTACTTACTCCCTTGCTCAGTGATCTGTTCTTAGTTATGCATGACAGTAGTCTCAGGAATCACTTTGAAAACTCACGAATTCAAAAAATTTTCTACTTTGGGGACGACTTCTTAGTTAATTTAGACCGTGACGTAGAAACCTTTTTTCATGAAGTACCTGAAGTTTTGAGTGTCTTTAAGAGTATCCTGGCTCCCCTTGAATTAAAGCAAGAAATGCCAGACAATGATTCCATGTGCTTCTTGGAACTAAGCATCTTCACATCCAGTCACGTGAGCTGGGCATTTGAACCAAGGGGCAACTAGCCCTTCCTATAATATGACTCCGCTCGTTCAAAGCTGGTTAGAAGAAATATCATCCAGTCTGCCCTTGTCAATGCCCTGAACAAGTCATGCGAGCACAAATTACAAGAAAGCTTCTTGAAAAAGGTATGCAGGCTCACGCAATCAGGGTACCCGTTACAAGTCCTTTCCACTGTCTCAGAAAAAGTGCTGAAGCACATAGGCAACACGATAATGTTCCAGGGATTCCTTACATGCACCAAATTTCCCACAACTTTACGACGAGTGAAAAGAAAGCAGGAGTTGACGTTGTTTTCTGCCCTCGAGCAACTATTGCAGCTTTGATGAATCGTTAATGAAGAAGAAAAGCAAAAAAAAATAAATAAAAAAGAGGCCGCACTAAGAAGCACAGAAAACCCTTAGCAGCACATGCGGAAGGCGCTCACTCTAAGCCTTTCACTTGCCGTAAGCTATACATGGACCAAACTGGCCGATGAAGGCTAATGGAGCATTAAAATGACTTATCAGGTATATCCCCCAGGAATCTGCCCGTCCACTGCAGGAACCGACTTAAAGAAGCCATGCCACCCAATCTTCGAAAAAAAACTGTGTTAAAAACTCATCGTTATAAGCTGACACATGAAATAGTTAAAGCTGCCAAGATTTTCAGGCTCAAGGATGATTGTGTTAGTACCCCCTCCATTTCACTCTTGGAAAAAAAGATTGCCTTTCTTTATGGACTTCTCTAATCTAGCCTGGTTTTAGCTTTATAACATTTGTTGAATTCATTTCTTGACATTTTATCTTTATTGTTTCGTTTTATGCACCTCATCTTCATCCTTTCGCGATGTAATTGTAGACTTCACCCTTGTTGTTGCTCATGAGCATTTCCTTCATTTGCTTTGTTTTAGCTATTTAGTGCTCATCTTCTGCATTTAGCGGTCAATTGTTGGCTTCATCTTTCTTGTCATGCACTTTTTCTTTCAGTTTTAGTGTACTTCATCTCGTGCGTTTTGCTGTGTAATTGTTAGCTTACGTCTGTTACCCATTTTCTGTTACCATTGCATTTTTTTTTTCTGTTATTAGTCCGTTGTTCCACGTGTTGGCGGCTTAAAAAATGATTTGCCTATTTTGTTCTCCCCTTGTTCGGGTTTGCTCTTACGGTACTTCTTTTTGTTTTTATTTGTCACAAGTGTCGAAAATCACCACTAGTCGGTGCCTTTATGGGTATATAAGCAGAGTATCAGTGGTTCCAGAATAAGGTTAAAGTTCAGAGCCTGTGTTCGTCTTTTATGTGTTTACTCTGTCCGTGTGGTTAATTAAGCACTGTCAACCATGAATCAACACCATTAGCCCGACAACTTTTTCTATCCTTGCAAGGTCCTTTTAGTAGGTGAGAAAGGAGCTGGTGGCAATGATTACAAAATAAGCTTGGGAGCTCAGCTGACCATCAATGCAGGGAAGAGGTGAGAGGCTGTCTTTGTGGCAACCTCCCCCCCTCCCCCCCCCCCCCCCCCCTTCACATGTTTAAGGATTTTTGAGTGCTTGGCCTGAGGCCATTGACATAAAGGGGATCATACCTTAAAATAGCAGTATTTAATAAAAGTTACAGCCTTGGCAGCAAAACAAACATGGTATATAAGAAAGCAAGCCACATGTCAAAAGACAAAAGTATAATCATCTACTTTTTAGCAACTAGGCAGCACTCTTTTTGTTTCTAGGCCCACCCAGTACAGGCCCACCCAGTAATGCCTTAAAGTTAGGGCTTTTGTGTAGCCATCCTATCTGAATCCTGCTTTGTCACGCCTTTGCCTAATAAATTTATCTGACACATTAAGGCCCTTATCTCACCCCCTGTTACGAACAGGCTGTCACTAACTGAGGCAACAATTTGTAAATTCTTTTTGGTTGCTTTTTGGTGAGATAGTGGGAAGCATCTTTGATTTGGTCTTCATCCCGGTAAGTATGTATGATTATGCCCTCTGAAGCCTCAGCCACTCCAGTTGCTTTTCTGTAGTGCGCTGTCCAGTGATGTCCCTCTAATTCAGAATCTTTTCGCTTGAGGTATCGCGGCAGCCTTATAGGTCCGTAGCCATGCTGAAGCTCTAAGCAATGCATGTTGATAACTGTCCATTTTACAGATTGAAAAAGCGTTCACATCAGAAAGTGAGAAATGAACGATCCATAAATGGGTGTGTTTGGCCAGTGTTTAAATTGCATTTCTTGAATTGTTTGCTGTATAGGACAGTCTTCAGAACATAAAATATGAGCAAGGCCGTTTGTCTGCTCATGCTGCCTGTTCATCTGAAGTGTGCTTATGTGGAGTAACATCCTTAAAGAACAGTATAGCAGATGTGGGCATGCTATTCAACCCATGTACAACCTCTTGACCAATCACTTTGTGGCTAAGTGCAGTTACTACAGGCCTACTATTACCTTCCATGCTATGTGTGTGTTAATTGTTGCACTCCTTATTTAATCTAAAGAGAATGATCTGTGTAGGTAATTGCATAAAATGGATCACTACCTTATTTTGACAACTGATTTATTGCTATTGCTGCCATGCAGCATGTGACACTGATTGAGTGTATTGTTCTCAAGCACTTCCTTCAGCCAATGCTTGGTTTAATAATTTTGTTGTCATTGTCTTGTGTTAAGTAATGGCAATAATTAGTGAACTGGTTGATCTTGTGCCCTTCCAGCAGGTGTGCTTCTGCTTGGCAGCACATGAGAATCAGTGATTCTTGTTTATAAGTCACTGTATCTGTTCTGTTCCCAAACATGTAATTGTACTCAAGGGGACTCAATCACAGTTCTTCAATGCTGTTTTTTTTGTAATACACTAGTTGACTTTGCTTTATATTGGATGATATGTATTCTTTCCTTGACTATCATTGTGTATATCAGTGGGCCTCTTAGATTATCCACTGTCCGCAGGTCGCCTGAGTACAGCCCAGCCATTTGTTTACTAGGGTTGCTCTGGCGTTAGTCTTTCTCCAGATGGACAGTTCCGGGCTACCTGCTGGCTGCTAGACTTGCCAGGATGATTTTATGTTGGCTACTCGCATCCAACTAGCAAACAACGGAGAGGTGATGGGGAGGTGAGGAATGTCTGCGGCTGTTTTTATTGACTAGGACCGCAGAGCTTCGGGTGAAATTATCTTTTGTTTTTAGGGTGTCTTTAATAACGTGCAGGCAGGTGCTCATTTCAGCTGATCTGCAGTGCTCATTTATTACATCTTTAACTGTCGCCGCATACATATTTTGTATGTGTGTGACATTGTCTCCCATCACATAATTTACAAGATCAGATGTTCGTTCCATATTGAGCTTAATGAGTTCGGATTTGCAAATTATATTTGATCTGTCAAGTTCTAGCATCAACTTATTTTACAGCATTGTTCGAGAACCTTCTCGAGCGTGAGAGCAGACCTCAATTCCCTGTGCACTCAGGCATGCGCATTCATGCAAGTATATCGTCAGCATGCGATACACGGCCCGAGTGTTCGGTATTTACTTTTGTAGCGCAGTGGAAAGGAAGGACATACTTTGGTAATTGCTCAGAAATATTTTAAGATGTAACGCATGCATGCACTATCACGTTTCACTTGATTCATTAAGATGGTCACGACAGCTAACAACTGAGCATAAACTAGTTACTGCATTTCACTCCTCACACGTTAAATTATAAATCCTCGAAATTTGAGCTCATTCGGTGCAGCAGATAGTTTTAAAAATAATTTTTATTATTATTGAAATTGGCTTTCTGGTCTGGCAACCATTGGCCGCTGACGTCATGAGATATCATTCCCATGTCGTCTGCTATTCGCGATGTAGTCTATGTAGGCTGCACTTTTGCATTCATGCTTGGATGGTGGCCACAGATTTTTTTTTTTCAGCAAAAATATTTTATTCGCATATTCTCTTTTCCTTGAAAAGCCTTTACTATAATATGCGACTTTAGTGATCCTCGGACTTGTTTTGGGCTTCGTCTAGAGATTGCCGAGGAGGCTGAAATGGACGGGCTCATGCTGTATAATTCAGCATACAATCAGAAGCATCTTATTCTTACACTATGAGATTTAGCTTGTTTTAGCAACAAGCACTCACGCATATAAAAAGGTACTTGTCCGTTTCTTCCCGCCGTGTACCCGCGCCACGAAAGTGGGGAGGGGTTAGCATTATGTTCCTGATTGCTGAGGTATTGCAATTGCTCTTTCGGTCCAAAAACTAAGAGTAAGCAAGCATTACCTTGAGGCGAGAGCATACCTTGCAACATTAAAGGAGCAGACAAAACTTTTAAACAAAGCAGTACCTCTTGACGACCTTCCATTGATCAGTTCCGTCGGTGTCGCGGGGCCGAAAACCTCACACTACGGTGATAGGTGCTGGTCGTGCTGGCGTCGTCGCCAGTGTAATGCGAAAAATCATGCGTCGATAAGCTAAAGCTGATAAGCTGACTGACCGTGCCTTATGCTGAAGGAAACATGCCTTATTCTATATTGCTTTTGTGCAGTAGCATCTTCATCAAGCGCTTTCGTCTGAGGGTCGGCCACTGAGTCAATCAACTCCCTCCCCCCTCCCTGCAAAGAAAAAAAAAGTGTCCTTTGATATTGCAGCCTGCATTTCAGACGACGCTCCACCGTGCATAATCTCCTGTCCGCAGTGATAAGAATGTTTTTAATATGAAAGCGCCTCTACTTTAATAAAACTTTAGCAGCACACCTCTGATTTGAATTCATTATGCAATTGGGGCTGGTACAAAAGCAGCCAATGGTGTGTGCTGTGCCTTCACTGTGGGGAACAACTGCTAGCATGACCAGCGTGGCAGTACGGCCTTGCATGTTGTTTTTCATGCATGATGGCTCACACGGGGAAGATTGGGAAAAAATAAGGCGATAGACAGTGCATGCATTTGGCATTTCTCAAATATTTCTGAGTGCTTCCGAAAACACATTCTTTTTTCACTGTGCAGAAAAATGAAATGAAGACGTGAAAAATTAATGCACTCATGATACTGATGTACTGTCTTTGCCAGAAGTAACCAGGCTGCGTGTTCCGCTTCTCAGTCGGTTAGCAGACAATTCATAAAACTTCTGATGCTGTAAATTGGTGCAACATAAATGAGAGCTCCTGTCTTCACTTGCCAAAAAGTTATGATCCTCAGGGGATCCATGTTAGCTTCAGAATACAAGCAAGAAGCAAAACATGCAGCCTGGTTACTTTTGGCAAAGACGGTACATGCACTTATTAATGTGCCTTCTCGAGTACGTACTGGGAGCTGCAACCCACGGCAATGCTCGAGAAGGTCCTCAAACAGCAAGTCAAGTAAAATAAGCTGAGTACGGACTTGAGAGATGAAACATATTTTGCAAATAAATCGATTTAATGAGCATAGTATGATGCAAACATCTGCACTTGTAAATGGTGAGAAGAGATATGTTGCCCCACATACACAAAATAAGTAAGCAATGGCAATGGAAAGACACACAAGATGTCCACCACGACTGGCAGAAATAAGCACTATCCTTGAGATTGTACGAAATGTCTTGTTCACTAAAGTACCGCACATGCTCACCACTTCCATATAACCTCTGTTGTCTGCTAGCCGCCCAAGCGCAACCCACACTAAATCATCCTTGTGAGAGTGTGGCATTCAGTGGCATATCATCAGAGAAAAAATGACCCCCCCCCCCCCCATACACACAGAAAAATGTAAGAGCTGGCTCCACGCTCGGGCGCCCCTTAGGCTAATAACTTAAGCCCAGTGACAAGGTGGCACGTATGCGGAAACTAACGATAAAAAAGAGTAAGCGTGACAAATGTCTCTTAAATGTAATTTATGTTCATTATTTTACCTGTGTTTGCTGTGTTTTTGGTCATTTATTTTTAATGTGACAGTATTGAAGGCCCCGTTTCCCCAAAATCTTGCATTGTTGGTGGCAACGTCGTGAGCAAAAAAGTAATGAGCAGGGTTCTAGCATTTGGTAATAAGCAGGTGACATTTTTGTGAGTCAGGCATTGATTTTTGGTGTTAGTTTGTGTGGCATCATGAGGCCGCATGAGATGCCGAATTGCCTGGAGCTCCTTACGATTGAAGGGTGAGATGGGCCCTTCCGAGTCGCACTTTTGTGCAATGTTGCTAAAGCAGGTATATATATATCTATGTCAGGTTGTCTTTCAGATAATGTGGTAGCTTATCACTGTATGCTAATGAATATTTGAGATAAATGGATCAGTGACGAAGCGAACAGCAGTACGCAGATACGAAAAGGTAGGTCACCTTGTAGAAATGCAGACTGAAGACAGTCAAACTACCACATTATACCCTTAAAGGCAGACTTTAAGTATCCCTCCAGGTCTTAATTTTAATTTATTTATCCGAGGGCTGTTTTTAGCACCTGTTTTCCTTCCGGATTTGGTTTTCATTTATAATTGTGTGAATTTAAGGTAGTCTCATTTCTCGCAAGGGTGGAAGAACGGGCTAGTTGCTGGTTCATATTGGGAAAGGAAAAAATGATTGCACACTCGACAAAGTGCTGTGTTGTCATTTTTTGTTCATGTCTCAAAAATGCGCTGTTATTTTTTCTCAAGCTCTCTGTTCTTACTGAGCTTTTTCATTTCACCTCAGATGCATGACCTACAGTAATGAAGAAGGACATGCCTCTTTGTTTATGCCTTATCACTTAATGTTGTAGTATTATATTTTTTTTCTTATGTCTATAGCCCTGTGTTTTAGATAAAAAAACGACCGAGGTTGCCCTGCTTTGTTATATTGAACAACAATGCACCATAAAGTCATCCCGCTGTCAAAACATGCATGAACATCGGAGCATATCCTACCTTCCGTTATCACTCTCAAAGAAAGTGTCTAGCATGCAGAAACACTAAGGCGGTAGGCATTGCTAGTGAAGTTAACTGCCGCCTGACCACATGCCCACAGGCTACGAGGTCAGCCACTCAGTGTGTATGTGTGTAAGGGCTGATGTGTTAGCAGAATTAGTGTAGCAGCAGCTTCTCTACACTGCCAGGAAATGAACCACTGACAGGGTTTTAATTAGTTTGAATACTTGTCACGCAGTATGCTGTGTTGGTCCAACTGGTCACATTGCAATGCATCACCTTCTTAGTTGGATCTCTGCCTTCTCCACCACTGCAGAGTGTAGGTAGCAGTGTGTTATTAGTCTGTGCAGACGTAATTGAGCAGAAAGGTTGCTTTGTGGTCCAAGCAACAGCGATCCGATATCACCTTTCTTAAAGGTTGTTGGGCTGGTGGAGTGCATTACACAAATATTACATGTATAATGTATGTTCTGCATGCACATGTGCTTGGTAGCATTGCCGCAGTATCTTTGACTATTCAGGATCGATGACAAGAATGCCAGCCTACCTACCACCAGCTGTTGTGAACTCCTCGATTACTATATTATTGCGTTGCTATAGTGGCTTATCCACAACCAATGACTCGGTCAAAAGAACATAAGCACTCCAGAGAGCTTAGACGTTAGCTTGACAGGGTCAGGGTGCTTACTGAATTTGGTATGGCAAGCATCATGCAAAAAAGGAAGTGGTGGCAGTCCTAAAACTTTTACACTCTGCTAGATATAACTTCTGTGTGGATCTTGCATGAAAGTAGCAATTATCAGTCAATTTTGCAAATATATTCAGTGGAATCAGCTGTGCAATACAGTATGATGCTATATCTGGCTAATTGCACATACATTTAGGTTTTTTTTTTATTCTGCAAGCTCGCCATAAGGCATATTATAAAAACCCATCTAAATTGTTTTCCATAAGTAACCGAAGAAGGCTCTTGCTCTTATCGTTGTCGGTGAGCCATTTGGAGAAGTCCGCTTGCCTTGTTGCAGTTAGTCCTACTTCCTGCTGAATCTGTCCTTGATGGTCCCTGCACAAGTGCACAGCAGGTGGCGAACATCCACTTCTGCAGCTGGTGTGCAACACTTCGGGCATGTGGCGGGTCCGATGTCTTCTTGAGATTCCCATCAGCATGTTACAGATAGGGTAAGGGCCGCCCCAGCTCTTATTCTTGTTTCTTGCTATTGTTGTCTGCAGTACAAAAACCTGGCTCCTCATCTCCCTGGTATATGAAGTAATCAATTACAGGCTCTGCATCTCAAATACCCATATATTTGAACCTTTGAACAACAACAGCATCTGGGGACATCACATGCAAAGATTTGAAAATACGCAAACAGACAGGCTAAAGTGACACTCCAAGCTAACCTCATGGTGTCATTACGTGGTTGACTGCTGCCATGCGCAAAGTACAGATGTGTCTGAATTGTTCTTTATATGCCACAGAGCTAGACGATGATAATGATGGCAGCAGGCAGGGGCAGTACCTCGGGGTGTATGCAGGGCCACTGTACTATGCAGATTCCATTTCCTTCCAAATAACAGGTTCCAAATTTACAAGGAGTGGCTCATACATAAATGTAGCCCTTAGTCGAGTGTAAAAGGCACTCTATATTTCCTTGGTATGGATGATCAGGTCGTTTAGGCTTTTTGAGAAAATGTATTGCATAAAAGGGTTGCCCTTTCTCAGTATTATTTACACTTGGCAAAGTGCTAGACTGCATTATGCAAAGATAGTCTGCAGTCTACCTCTCCCTTCTTGCCACCCTGCTGAAAGATATCTGTTGTATGTCTGTAGCAATGCATCCGTCTGTTGTTTCAGGCTACTAGGAAAAGTGACACTATGCACAGGCAACCGTAATAAGCATACTTATTGCGTCCCCACTAGCAACGTAAAGCAATTTGCCTTTACAGTGGTCTTGTTTATGCTCTTTCAGCTAATTGCTTGCCTTTTCATGATGCTATTTCCTTACACCTTCAGTTAAGATCACTGCAAAATTGCCATATATGTGCCCTGGGGGTGAAACCGCAGCCATCTGCTGGGAAATAAATCACATGACTGCATTAATTTTGTAAGAACTGAATCTGCAGTTTTTACCACACATTAACGGTGCATTAGAAAGACACCAGTATCAGTTCTGAATGAAAAATGTAACCCTTACTAAATTTTATGGACATAAACACGTGAAAAAGTGCTGGCCTTTACACATTCTTTAAACTGACCACTGAAAGTCAGCAACAGAGCTATCTATAGATACATACACCTTCACATTGTCTTTTTGTTTACTGTTAAATACAAATAAAGTCAGATATCCAAGCATTCAGGCGCCTGATGCAGTCATTGGTTGTGGGTGTGCTGCTTTAGGAATGCAATAATAAAGCAGTTGAGGTGTTCACGACAGCTGGTGGTTAGGTGGGTCGGTGTTTTTGTCATCAACCCTCAACAGTTAAAGGCTAACCAGGCAGATGTGCATGCAGAACATCAATTGTACGCATAGTTTTTGTTTAAAGCATTCTAGCTGCGCATCGAGCTTTAAATAAACTGATACCCAGTCGCCGTTGCTCTACTTTTGAAGCAACCTTTCTGCACAAGTAGATCTGCACATACCAACAAGCCTGGTAGGAAGTGGCTCTTTAGCATAACACCATCGGCTGCTGTCTAGTTTCAATTGATGAGTGTGCACTGCTCTACCTACAAAGGAGGGGTGCAGATTATTTGCTCTGTGTGCTATCTGCACGCTCCAGTAATTGAGAAGGTGCAGATCCAGTTGGGCAGGTGACACATTGTCATGTGACCAGTTCGGCTAACAAAGCATACTTCGTGGCTTGTATTCAAACTTCTCAAAGCCCTGTTAGTGGTTGATCACTGCCAGTGTAGAATAGCATTAGTGAAGCTGCTGCTACCCTGACCCTGCTCACACTTCAGAAGTTTTGCCTAGCCGGCACACTGACGGACCAACTGATCGACCTTGTAGCCTGTAAGCATGTGCTCGGGCAGTGGTTAACTTTACTAGTGCTTCTGATTTATAGTTTCTTGCACTGTTTTTTACATGCTCGACACTTTCTTTGAGGATGATAATGGGAGTTAGGATATACTCTGATCTTCATGCATGTTTTGACAGTAGGGTGACTTTATGGTGCATTGTTGTTCGTTATAACAAAGCAGGGTGACCTCGGTAGTTCTTTTTGTCTCAAACTCAAGGCTATAAACACATATTTTGACAGTAGCTCCACCCTCGTTCACAATAAGCATTTGTGATAGCTGAGGCCATTATAGGTGGGCTCTACTTCAGAGCTAGAAAAAAGTAGTGAAACCAGTACCAACAAGTTCCATAAGTACTCACTGGTACCAAGCTGTCGAGGATTTTCTCTTTAGTCTGACATATCGAATACACACACATGTGGCAGCGGTTAAATTAGGTTTAAAAAAAATAAAAACAACAGTAGGTGATAATGCGTAAACAAATTCATCTTCTTCATTGCTGTAGGCAATGCATCTGGGGTGGAATGAAAAAACTCAGTAAGAATAGAGAGCTTGGGAAAAAAATAAACCGCACTCCTAAGACATTGAAAAAGAAAGAGATGACAACACAGCGCTTTGTCCTTGTCTCAAGAGAGTGCTGTTTTTTTTTCCCAGAGATGAACTACCAGCTAGCTCATTTTTCCACCCTTGCAGGAACAGAGACCACCTTAAATCGACGCGGTGCTACAAATGGAAACCAAGTCCGGAAGGAAAGCAGGTGTTAAAAATCTCGGAAAAATAAATTAAACCTAACTTTAAAACCTGCAGGGATACCTAAAGTCTGCCTTTAAGGGTATGCTGCTAGTTGCTTCGTCACCGATCCATTTATTTCAAACATTTATTAACATACAGTGATAAGCTACCACATTATCTGAAAGACAACCTGACATATATATACTTGCTTTAACAATTGTATAAAAGTGCGACTCGGAGGGGCTTGATTGCCATCTCACTCTTCAATCACAAGGAGCTCCTAGCAATTCGGCATCTCATGCGGCCTCATGATGCCACACAAACTAACACCAAAACTCAATGCCTGACCCACAAAAATGTCACCTGCTTATTACCAAATGCTAGAACCCTGCTTATGACTTTTTGCTCACGACATTGTCAACAATAATGCAAGATTTTGGGGAGAATGGGGCCTTCAATACTGTCACATTAAAAATAAATGACCAAAAGCACAGCAAAAACAGGTAAAATAATGAATATAAATTACGTTTGAGACATTTGTCACACTTACTCTTCTTTTTTATTTTAGTTTCTGCATACGTGCTGCCTTTTGAGTGCACTTAAGTTATCTCATTAGCCTACGGGGCGCCCGAGCGTGGAGCCAGCTCTTGCATTTTTCTGTGTGTAGGGGGAGGGGGGCTACTTTTGGTTGCTCCAGAATGCGTTCATTTTTTCTCGACGATATGCTGCTGGATGCCAGACTTTCACAAGGATGATTTAGTGCGGGCTGCGCTTGGGTAGCTAGCAGACAACAGAGGTGATATGGAAGTGGTGAGCATGTGCGGTACTTCATTGAACACGACATATCGTACAATCTCAAGGATAGTGCTTATTTCTGCCACTCGTGATGGACATAATGTGTGTCTTTCCATTGCCATTGTTTACTTATTTTGTGTATGTGGGGCAACATATCTCTTCTCACCATTTAAAAGTGCAGATGTTTGCGTCATACTATGCGCATTAAGCCGATTGATTTGTAAAATGCATTTCATCTCAAGTCCATACTCGGTTTACTTTACATGGCTTGCTATTTGAGGGCTTTCTCGGGCATTAGCGCGGATTGCAGCTCCCTGTGCTTAGTCAGGAAGGCACATTAATTCGTACATGTACAGGGTCCTTCAAAATATGTGCGAACACGGCGAAGCGTGCCCGCGCTCCGTGAGCGTCAGCGCATCCGGCGCGGTCGCGCATCGAAACAATGTGGCGCATGCGAACGCTTCGAATATGTGCGAATATGCGAATATGTGCGAACGCTTCGCCGTGTTCGCACATATTTTGAAGGACCCTGTACATCAGTATCATGAGTGCACTCATTTTTCACATGTTCATTTCATTTTTCTGCAAAGTGGAAAAAGGACGTGTTTTGGAAAACACTCAAATATTTGAGAAATGACCAATGCATGCACTATCTATCACTTTATTCGTTCCCAATCTTCCGCGTCATGCATCATGCATGGACACCAACATGCAAGGACTGTCACGTTGGTCATGCTAGCGGTTTCTCCACAGTGACGGCACAGCACACACCATTGGCTGCTTTTGTACCAGCCCCAATTGCATAAAGAATTCAAACCTGCGGTGTGCAGCTTAAATTTTATTTATGGTAGAGGCGCTTGCATATTAAAAACATTCTTATCGACGTTATGCATGGATGACGGCATGCAACAGACACACTGTCGTGTCAGCTCTACCACATAGTGTCCTCTTTTCCCCTGATAGATTCCTAAGACTGCACTGCATTCCCATCCAGCAATGGAGCCAAAGTTCGAGCGTCACCGATGCTGGCATCGACAAATCCCATTGATGCTCTCTCTCTCATGCTCCCTGTTTCCGCACTCCTTTATGTTGAGTTTTGAGAAACTAAAATCAGCTTTAAACCTGTGCCCTTTTAGCCATTTAAAGCTGTGTCTAGCTGGGTCAAAGCTATTGCATGACCTTTCAATTTTTTTTTATCATATGTTTTTGGACTCCTAAAATCGTGACTCCCATTTGAGAAACATTGCTTTTTGATGGCTGAAGTGAAACATGATAGTGCATGCATGTGGTACATCTCAAATATATCTGAGCTATTACCAGAGCATGTCCTCATTTCCACTGCATTGTAAAATAAAATACCATGCACCCAGATTGTGTTTCACACACTGGCGATATGCTTGCATGAATGCGCATGCCTGAGCATGTACTGAGGGCTATGATCTGATGTCACACTCGAGAAGGTCATTAAATGATACCATAAAATAAGCTGAGGCTATGCACTTGACAGATGAAAGATATATAGAGAATCCGAGTTCAGTGAGTTCATTATGAAATAGAAATCTGCAATTGTCAGTTGCCTGGTGGGAAAGAGTGCCGCATGCATATTATACGTATATAAGCAGCGACAGCTGACAAAGAAAAAGATACCATAGGTGGGCACCATGGATCAGCTAAGAGCACCTATGATGCCCTCGGATAAAAGAAATGTCGCATGATACTCCTGTCCTTCTAGTCAGTTTAAAAATAGTGCATAAATTTCTCACTTCTATATCACCTCTCCATTGTCTGCTAGTTGGAGGGCTGCAGCGAGCATAAAATAATCCTGCCATGTCTGGCTGCCAGTAGGTACAAACAAGACAAATATGAATAAAAATTGAAAACGTTGCTTATGCTTTCTCTAGTTTCGCTGGCTGCTAGCTTCCCTATGTAATTTGTCATTTGATAGATTTCATTACTACAAAAGCAGCGTCACTTCAAAATTTACATTGTCATGGTCTTGCCTGAGTGGCAGTATTAACTTAAAATTGTATAGACACCATAATAATGCCACAGCATTCATGGCTTTATTCTGGATATAGTCTGATATAGGCATTTTGAGCAAAAATCATAAATCATGGGCATACCTCTAGCAGGTGGTGGTTGGCTGGTGACATGGCTGGACACTGCTCAGTGGTTGTGCATGTCACGAGTCTACATGACACGGCTAAAGGCCCGTTCACACTTGCGACTAGCAGCGGTCGCGTGACCGTTTTGGTCGAAAAGCGACAGTCGCAAATGGTCGCATCGGTCGAAAAGCGACTGCCGCGGGCCGATCGGGCACTGCTCGAATTTTCAGTCACGCGACTACTAGTCGCAAACCATTTCACCAATCAGCGAGGTCCCGGAGTACTTGATCGAGCACCTTCTCAATGCAATTAAAGAATACCCCTACCTTTTCAACAAACGGCACCCGGAATTCAAAGGCAGGGAGATAGGATATCGCCTGGGAGGAGATTGGAAAGATATTTGGACTATCTGGTAAATACCATGAACTTTTAAGAAATGGATTTTTCACGCAGGTGCAACATTTTATATTGACACCACGGTGATTGACATTGTCTATTCGTCGTCGGCGTTTTCCTGGAAACACGAGAGCGCGGCATGCGTACCGGCTCGCCTGAAAAAGCTGAAGTGTCTGGCAGGCGGCAGCTACCGACGTTCACTGTCATCGCCCAGCAGCTCTCCTACTCCCAACTCGTTCGGAACGAGAACAGAACGAGAAGGCGACTGTCGCAAGTGTGAACATTGGTAGTGGCGAGCTCCTCTCCTCTGGTCGCGCGACTGGTAGTCGCAAGTGTGAATAGACCTTAAGTTGGCAGATAGGAATTCTGGCTTTAACCAAGCCATTAAATGTGCCCGAGTGACCTAGGGGTAGCATGTCTTTGTCTGGATCCAAGGTTCTTTGGATCCAGTCAACCAGGCATCCCCAGGTGACTCAGGTAGGTTCAGATCTCTTGGTTAAAGCAGGTCTCTATATCTTTATGTGGTCTAACATAATGTGATGGCTTACAACTGCGTTAATGAGTATGCACAACATAATAGAATAAATTGTGGGGTTACTCAATTACCCTGTAGTGAAGTGTCTGTACATGAATGAGAATCCACACGGAAGCCCCAATGTGCTCCATCACACACTTAAGGTAGAGTTTAAAGGACCCCCGATTTTTTTGCGTGTTGTCTTTGTAACAGTGTGCATGACTATACATGGATTACCACATAGTATTTGTTTATGGCTGCTAAATAATACAATCTCTCCCATCATCTGTTTCAATTTCAATGCCATAGCAATGGCTGTGTCAGAAATCAGTATAGGTCATGGAAGGCATGAAAAACAAACTGCAATATCTGCTTCATGATTTTATTCACTATATCGCATAAGCTAGCCTGGTTCAGGAGCAGTCATCACACCGAACGTGCCTTTATGACCTTCTTGATATTTGACACAAAAGCCTTCTTCTCCTGGATTCTAAATATAACTAAACTCAAGGATTCATTCAAGTTATTAACACGAAAGCGTTACTTCGCTATGTTCACAGATTTCTGTCCGTAGACCGCACCCGCAAAATCGTGTCCGCAGCAGTTGCGAGTAATTAAGAAACGTGAGAGGTTAATGAGTGGTGTCAATCGATAGAGGCTGACATAATGTTGCTGCCGAAAAATAGGCCAGTAAGCTAGTTAGGTAATTAATTACAGGCAAAAAATGTAAAAGTTCTCTGCAGCAGTTGTGAGTAATTGAGAAGTGGTAGAGGTTAATGAGTCCAATTGATAGAGGGTGACGTAGTGTTGTGTGCGAAATAATAATTACGCCAATAAGGTAATTAGGTAATTAATTAGAGGCAAAACATGCAAAATCATGTCCGTAGCAGTTGTGAGTGATTGAGAAATCGTAGAGGTTAATGAGTGGTGTTAATTGATAGAGGGTGATGTAATGTGTGCAAAGAATTAGGCCATTAAGGTAATTAGGTAATTAATAAGAGGCAAAAAATGAAACAGTAAAGGCAAAAATGGTCTCATTAGCTAATGGCTTGGTGCCACATTTGAATGTATCAAATACTAAAATAATTAAACCAGTGAATTAAGGTGACTTCAAGTATGTGACATTACACAACCTGAAGTCGAGCTAAAAAAGGGCATATGAAGGGATTAGCATGCAATTTCAAAGTACCAAAGACTAAAGTAGTTAAGGCAGTCAATTAGAGTGGCGTCAAAGGTGTGACGTCACGCAACTGGAAATAGAGCTGAAAAGGGGCATAGGAAGGGATTGTGCAATTTGAAAGTACCAAAGACTAAAATGAATAAACAAGAAGTGGATAATGTGAGCTAGAGGCTGTGACGTCGCACTACCAACCGGAAGTCTAGCTGAAGAAGGGCATAGGAAGGGATTGGTGCACAATTTGAAAGTACCAAAGAAAATGGGTAAACAATAAGTGAATTAAGCAAACAGAAGCAACCAACAGCAGATTCCGTGCTTTTGCATTACTCCAATTCAGATTCTGCAGCGCTGTTTTTAGTTGTAGATGGATGCCACTCTGCAGAAGCGGCCTCAGTAAACTCCAGAGGGAGTGGAGGTTCGCCAGTACAGCTGCATGTGTTCTACATCCAAAGCCAATTCTCGAGCAACAAACGGTCCAGTGCCGGCCAGGCTTGTGTTTAGCCTCTGAGGGACTAGCATAGTGGTATTCCCACTTGAGGTATAGCAAATTGGCAGTCAGAATAAACGAAGTATGTGGATTTCTAGATCACTAGCTTTGTTTAATGATTTGGAATGAAAAGTCTACACTTGGTCATGATGTGCCACTGCTAGGGCATACCTAGGTGGCGACCCCAAGCGTTCACACCAAGTTTTGTTTTGTTGCATTAGCTGTAGGTTAAAATGAAAACTTGAAATTAGGAGTATGTTTAGTTGCTTATAATGGTTTGCTTTAACCTCCCTTGCATTGTTTTTATTTATATGCAGGCACCTGGAAAATGCAAGGATATCTTGAGCGGCTTCACTCGGCTCGGCAAGCTGCGATGTGGTCGAGCGGCAGGATCACTTGGTTAAAACTTTGCTCACAGGATCACTTGGCTTGTAGCAGTGTTCTGGGCATCTAATGCCAATTAGACTGTGGTGTCGAAAACACTGATGGGCCTAGACCTCACAGAGCACATCCCAAATGTATTGCTGGCATGCACAGCAATTGTGAGAAAATAAAAGCTGTCATCAGCGTGCTTTTGCATCCCTATTTATTGAAGCACCGATTTCACATCACAGACTGTTGTGTGTATGGTGCAAGAAGTGTGGAAAAAATTTGTACATTCACCATTGAACAGTGTGTAGTGGAAATACTATGCACCGTTTTGCAGAGGAAGGTATGGCCAAAGTGAGTCCTACAAAACATATGGCTGGAACTGGTTTAAAAAATGGTAGGATATGTAAAACAGGCCATGAAATTCCATCAGGAGGAGTAAAATAAAACTCCTTGAAGGAGTACAGGCACTCCTATCAGTGGAGTCCTTGAACTCCTCCTGGAAGAGTTGTAGGACGCTACTACAGTGTGTAGTTTTACTCCTTTCGGAGGAGTACCTTTACTCTATTCACAGGAGTAGCGCAGTACTCCATCAGTGGAGTCCGATTACTCTATGGCTAGAGAGAGTTCTTTTACTCTGGAAAAAGGAGTCGTATATGGGACAAGCGAAAACTCCTCCAAATGGAGTTCTAGTACTCCTTCTGTTTTTAGAGTGTTTCAGCCACGAAGGCACTCTAAGAATTATGGGCCGGTGTGCTACTTGGCGCGAGACAATGTAATTTTTTGCGAACACAGAATGGGCTTTATTAAGTTGTCTCCTTATCATTATCTCGAGACGTGAACGGAGAGTGCAAACGCCATAGTAGCCAAGGCGCAAATGCAGACGGATAAAAGGTTTTCCTTTTCCGAAATGCCAGTAAAGCTTCCTAATGTGATAGAGGAACCATATGTATTGTCAAAATATTGTTAAGGTTTATTTATAGAGTGCTTCTTCACCTTAGCCTTTTGTGCTAACCAACAGATGGTGGACTTTCTCTTCCTAAACCATTTTTCTGGCAAGCTTTCTTGCACACTTCCTTAGTCTCTCCTGTGCGCATGTCTGGTATTTCCCCCTTCGAAGATGAAGCCCCTGGGCTGCCACTCACGGTGCCGACAGTGGCAGCGCTTCATTCTTTCGACATGGACTACTTGTGTTTTCTGAGAGGGGTGGCGTTGGGAACATTGGCGAGACATCATGTAATTCAACTCATTGATGTGTGTGCGCACAATAAATGGGTCTGTGTAGTGCGACAACAGCTTCTGGGGCACACCGCGTTTGCAGAGAGGTGTCCAGAGCCAAGCTATTTCGCCGGAAAGGTAGGAGACTTCCCGATGCCGACGATCGTAGCGCTACTTAGAGCGCTCCTGCGAGACCAGATTGCATAATCCGATGACCCGACGAGCCTCTTCAATGTGGCAAGGGGTGCAGAAGACACTGGTGTCGCGAAAGAGCGACAAAATGGTGTCAAGAGAATGTCGAGGCAGACGGGCATAGAGAAGAACACATAGACTATGAGCATTTGTCTCATGCTACGAGGTGTAATAGACACATGTAATGAATGCAAGCACGTAATCCCAGCTCTCGTGCTGCGATTCGACATGCATCATAAACATGGTCGTCAGTGTCAGGTTTGTACGTTTAACGAAGCCATTTTGTTTGTGGTTGGTACGGTGTAGAGTGACGCAACTGGCAAGTGCAATAGCGCAGGATCAATTCCACAATATCTGCCATAAACTGGCGGCCTTAGGAACTGATAATGACAAGAGGAGGCGCATGATGGAGGACTAGTGTGAAGAATAAAAGAAGACACGTCAGCGGCGGTGGCGGAAGGGGTGGTGGCAGTTTCACAGTAGCGCGGGAGATGATCAACGCACACGATGACCCAACGATTGCCTTTGGATAAGCGAGAAGATGGGCCTATAAGGGCAACGCCCACTTGCTCATATGGTGTAGTCGTTGGTGTCACTCGATGTAAGCGGCCCGGCGGAGAAGTGTGAAACTTGAGCCTCTGGTACTGTACTAAGGAGTTCATGTAACGCTGAGTCGTTTGACGCATATTTGGCCATTAGAACGTTCCTTAATGCGGGTAAGGATCCTGGCAAACCCCAAGTGCCCTGCTGTGACATCATTGTGCATAGCGTGTAGAACACAGGAGAAGAGGCTGGCCGCAACGGCTAGCAGAAAGCACGCATCGCCAGACGAGTCATTGTTTCGATAGAGCTAACCATCGGTCAAGTAGAAAGGGCTCACAGATGCCGGATTACGAGCTTTTCCAAAACGTGGTACCCAGTCTTGATCTTTTTGTTGTTCACGCTGGAAAGTGACAAGACCCGGAAATTGTGCGGAAACGGCGGTTAGATAGTCGTACAAGTTGTAATCGCAAACGGTAGTTGCGAGATGCAGCCGCGAGAAGCACTCTACGTGAGTTTGTTGGCTTCCACTTTTGTAGGGCACTGTACAGTTGAACTCCTGAAGGCGTAGTGCCCAGCGGGCTAACCGACCGCAGAGGTCGCGTAGATTCATCAGCCAGCAAAGCGAATGATGATCGGTGATGACCATAAAGGCGTAGCCATAAAGGTACGAGCGAAACCACTGCACGCCAAAAACCATGGCAAGACACACTTGTTCCGTCACGGTATAGTTGCGTTCAGACTTGGTAAAGGTGCAACTTGCGTAAGCGACAACATGTTGATTTCCGCCATGCCATTGTATGATCACGGCACCTCAACGAAGCCACTTGCATCAGTGCGGAGTTCAGTGGGAGCTGTTGGGCTGAAATGACGCAGTATGAGTCGCGAGGTAGGAAGAAACCTCAGCTGCCAAAACGCATAATCACATTCAGGAGTCCGTTTGAAAGGAATATCTTTCTGCAAGAGGCATGTGAGCGGGTAGGCTACGTCATCGAACTTGGGTATGAAGCGTCGAAAGTAAGGGCAAAGTCCCAGGAAGCTCCTGAGTTCTTTCGCAAACTTGGGCTCTATAACACAGCTGACAGCTTCAATCTTTTGTGGGGCAGGCCTCACACCACGTTTATGAACCAAATGCCCAAGCACAACGATCTGGCTATCATCGAAGCGGCACTTCTTAGAGTTCAGCCTGAGACCGGCTTTATCCATGCAGTTAAGATGCAGCTTTATCCATGCAGAGTTATGCTCGGCGAAGTCTCTCACGAAACTCACTACGTCCTCTAGTAACACATGCAAATTTTCCATTTCAGGCCATGCAAAATAGTATCCATAAACATTTCAGATGTTGCCGGAGCGTTTCATGGGCCGAACCCATCTGGAGTCACGAATGCCGTCGTCTCATTGTCTTTCGGATGCATTGGTATTTGCCAGTGTCAGGACCGTAAATCAACAGAGGAAATGCAGGAAGTTGAATGGAGGTAGTCAATGGCATCATCAACGGCCAGGAGCGGGTAAACATTCTTCTTTGGGACAGTAGTGAGGCGATAATAGTACACAAAAAATCGTCGTGTGCCATCTTTCTTTTTCACGAGAATCACAGGGGCGGCCCATGGGCTAGATGATTCCTGAATAATTCCTTTTTGCATCATATCACGGACCTCTTCATAAATTATCTTACCTTCTCAAGGTGAGACACGGTATGGCATATGTCAATCGGGTGTGCAGGCAGTGTCGATCATGTGATGGAAGCGGGAAAATTGAATCGGTGGTGGCTGATCTCGAGCAAAGTCGAACACGTCCGCACGTTTCATAAAACGTTTTATCAATATTCAGCGGTCATTTGTGGGTAGCGATTCGTTTATTATGGAATGAAGTCCATGATAAACCATGATGAAGTTCATGAGAAGTCCATAATGATAAAGTAAGATGTAGTAAACTCTTCTTCTGACAGGCTCAGATTCAGCGCTTTGCAGTGTTTTAGGACCTCTTCAGTGTATGTTGTTCATGTTTTTACAGGCACTTGGGCTCACTGGAGTAAGGCCTACTCAGTGTATTTCCGTTCTGCGGCGGTGTTCCCGAAACAATTGCGAATATCCTCTTCAAAACGGTCCCAGCTCGTTGGAGACGCTTCATGGTTCTCAAACCAAGTTCTCTTGTGTACGCAGGACCGAGAATATTTATTTGTTCTTAAAGTGCGCCTGTCGGATGCGATATGTGGCTTTCCGTGCTGTTCAATACTGAGGCAATAGGAGACAGAGCCATCGCTTATTTTGGTACTGCTTTGCTCGATTTTGCAATTTATCCCCAAACCGTTGAAAGTTGGGACATTTTTATTGCAGTACAACATTTACATTTGCAATAATTCTGGCCAAATGTTGTAGTTCTGCACTGGTAGCTCTCCTCCCCATGATAAATTTGGGGTCCAAGGTGGCTGAAGTTGTCATCAGGAAGCTACATACAAACTCCTAGGTATCGGCACAGTGTTCTTTCTTGGTAAAAGTAAGAAATGGTAATGGTCAAGTGAACTGGTGACCTCTTTGGCGCACTTGTTCATCTGGTCTTGTATGTTCGGGTCAGAGCTGTGCAGCAGGGTCTCCCAGTCATCTGGAAGCAGTAGTTGCGCTTCCCTAGTTCTGGAGGTGTTCTTCCCTACATCCCCAGCATATGTGGTCTAGGGTAGCTCTCATCGCACAGGATGCAACCGGGATAAAACTGGCTTCGAAACATATGGGAGAGAACTACCGAGTTATGCTAGACGTTTAGTCACTTCAGATAGATGATCCGGGCTCTTTACTGTTTCTTGTTCAGAGGCGGAAACTTCCTTTATATAAGGCCAAAGTAGTTGGTTAGTCATGAAATCAGATAAGGATATTTCCGCCTGTGCCCAGAGCAGAGGTTGTCATTTTCCGGACGACTAATCATTCGGCTCCATGGTGGGCCTCCTCATTTCCATGTTTGCCAAAGTATTCCGGCACCAACATAAAGTCAATGTCCCTATCGCTGAACGGAATCTTATTAACGACTTTGAGAGTGGATTGTGCAATCCTAGGCTGGGCGAAATTCTTTGACAGTCATAGAGTCGCTGATGATAAATCTGTCTGTGAGTTGTAATTGCTAAACCGATGGCCGTCTCCTCAGCCACTGCCTGTGTGTGAGCACAGATGGATGGTGAGAGCGTTGTGGCATGTGGTCTCGTAACTGTTGCACTAGAAATTTTTTCTTTGGAGCTGGATACTCAGCCGAATCGACGTAGATGACGCCTTGTTTTTTTCTTATATTTGTGATGGAGAGCCAGTTCTCTGGCTGTCCCCCTACACTTGTAGCGTACAGGGTGCATATATTTGGGAAGGAGTTTTATGATTAGCTGTTTCCTGATTGCTGTGTGTTGTTATTTTAGTTAACCTATTTTAGGCTCTTTTTGGATCTAGTGTGCAAAGAACACTTCTGCCTGTTTGTTTTCGTGTGCCGCGCCATCTGTGTGGCGATGTGGTCCCCGCAGAGTTCCTCGAGCGTGTTTTGACTGCTGAGTTGGAAAAACATTTCGGCTTATGTGTACTGAGGAAGCCCTAGTGCTGCTTTGAGTGCTTGTCTGATAAGGCAATCTAGCCTTGTCCTCTCTGCGGTATAGAGCTGTAGTTAATGCACTGAGTAGGTGAAGCGGCTCAGAACAATTGCTTGCACTTGTCTGCACAGTGTTACGATTCGCCACCGTCATGTGTGACAGCCCACAAGGCCGCAGCGTAGCATCAGTCAAAGCAGCGAGCATTTCGTTCATTTCGGCGCTGTACATTCGGCCGCCCAACGCTTCCTCCCGCGGACATGATCCGACGAGTTGAATGTACACGGGCTGTAATGTGCGTGCGTGCGTGTGAAGCTGCTGACCAAGCCCGGCGCTAGTGGAAGAGAGCGTCAACCTCGCCCGTTATTGGGAGGTTGAGGAGGTTCTGTCGCGTCACTATGACTGAGTCATCAGAGCTTGCTCTGGCATGACTTCTCCCTTTCCATCTGAACTGACGAGCGAATAAAAATCAGCGGCTGTTTTCGCTGCGAAAGCGACTTCGCAGAGAGGACGCCAGAAACCTGCTTTGCGACCATGTCAGTTTTCTCTACAGGCCTGCTTCTCTGCCCGTTCCTACGTGACGCTGTATTAAACGTTGCTTTTGTTAGTCGACGTCTCCTCTTTGCCGGGACAACTGATGCCTTCCGCTGAGCTACAGCGCCACGTGCCAACGTCACCGATGGGGCCTCGAGCCACATCTAACAGGTCCTTCTCCCCATGCCCCTTGTCCTGTTGGGGTTAATTAGACAGGTTGTCTGATGAGTAGTGGCGAAAGCTTGTTGATGGCCCCGACATTTTTCCACTGCTCTGATGAAGAGGCCTAACATCCTCCTCGTCTGGACTCCTGGTATTAGCCGTCCATAAAGAATGGCAATATTGGGAATGGAGTTTTGTTGTGCCCGCTTACCCCTCACCTTACCTCCAATTACAAGGAGTTCAGATTTAGGCTGCGAGCAAGTTAGTCATGCTTGTGTTGCGTATTGTTCCACCTGGTCAACTGCGAATTGAGAGTTTCCTCCATTTCGCCGTCAATATTTTCATTATTTTTATATTAATAATTTCTAGAATATTAAAGGTTTTAGAAAAGCCCAATCAGTGGTGATATGTCACAATTACAGATACAATGTAAAATGAAGATTCTGCACAAGCAATGAAAAACAAAAATATTAAAATAGATGCGACAGGCAAGCGAGAAAAGTCATTGGTCAAATATTGTTTCAATTGCCGCAAAAATATTATCGGATGTAAACACATGCAGGGGTAGATTGTTCCACTCGGCTATTGTCTTGGGAAAGAATAAATTTTTGAATTTTTGGTGGGAGCGAACAATGGAGATAATTTGTGATGGTGGTAACGCATTGAGGCTCCAGATGATAAGGGTAGTACATAGTCGGAAGGGTAATGACCTCCCTTCAAATGGCAATTGACACTGCACAGGCCTTTGGCCAAGCCAATGGTGTTTCTTGCTCGGCCCCGAAATCATTATTACTGATAATCAGAGAGAGGAGGGTGCGCCGGCTCATCCAAGACTTACCTGAACCGATCGCGCTCCACCTGGATAAGATTCCCATACCTTCAGTCCCGACCATCCGTGTCCTCGGTATGATGATGCAGAATAACATCCCAAACACGGAGGCTATCAAACGTCTCCGGGTTACTGCCCATCAGGTTAATGGCCTCATTTGGCGCATTGCCACTCGCCGCCGAGGCATGAAAGAGGAGGAACTTTGTAGGAAAACCCAGGCTTTTTTAATTAGCCTTATTGTTTATGCATTCCCTTACTACCACCTACGCCAGAAGGATGTGGAAGCAGTGGACCGCTTAATCCTTTCCGCGTATAAGGCAGGGCTAGGACTGCCCCACTATGCTAGTACACAGCGACTGCTGTACCTGGGTGTCTACAACACTCTTGCAGAACTCATCGAAGCACATACAATCGCCCAAATTCTCCGCCTCTCACCCACCAGGTATGGCCGCCTTATACTTGACCGCCTACACGTAACTCCTATCGGGGATACATATCACGCAGCTCCCCTTCCTATACGGGTCTACAGCCGCCTCAAGGTTAAATCCATTCGCAAGAATATGTTGGCTGGGCGCCACGACGCACGCCGTCGAATCAAGGCCGAGACACTTGACACCACTTAACTTACAGAGGACCACGCATGCTACGTGGATGTAGCGAGACAAGGTGACGATATCTATGTCGCATGCGTAGCCACGCCGCACTCCACACTTGTTACTGCTGCCACGGTTAGCGCTCCCTCTCCCACCGCGGCGGAGGCAACTGCGATATGTTGGCCATCGCCGACCCAAGAACGCACACAGTCCTTAGTGACTCTAAATGTGCGATTCAAAATTATTCGAAAGGCCTTATCTGCCCAACCACCGCACGCATACTGCGCGGCCGCACTCCGGATCATAAAAACGACTTATTCTGGGTACCCGCTGACGCGGGTAAATCTGGGAACGAAGCGGTCGACCGACTATCCCGAGGTCTAACAAACCGGGCGGGTGGCTCCGCGGATCCAGAGGTCTTCGCCGAGGCCCCCTTGACGTTTGCCGAAATCACCAACCTACACAGAGAGACTCGACAACGCTTTCCGCCTGCCAATCCTGACCTTGACAGAGCGCAGGCCACCATGCTGCGTAAACTTCAAACAAATTCTATTCTGAGCTATTCGAGATTGGCAACAATTACGAACGGGGACTACGACCCCATTTGCCCCAATTGCGACTGTCCAGTAATGGCCACATTGACACACACCCTTTGGGGATGTAGGCGAAGACCACCCCCTCGTACTTTACTGCCAGCTCCCTCCGAGGAGAGCTGGGACCAACTTCTTACGCGCTCAGACAAGAAGACGCAGCTGGCGCTTGTCTCGTGGGCCCAGTGCGTCGCCCCCACCTGGGGACCAGGCCAGGCCGACATGCCCTAATTATTACTCTATTGGCATTAAAAGTTGTTTCCCTCTCTCTCTTCGTCTCCGCGACGCACACGTAGCTCGGGCCCTTAGCAACGCTGTTGCTAGTGGCCCGAGTTTTCTAGCAACAGCGATGCCGTTGCTAACGGCCCGACTTGTCAAACCCTAAAATTTGATGCCACTTGCGCCAAACTTTCTCTAATGCATTGGGAATGGCAAGGGCCTCTCGTAAGCTTTTCTTTCCTCCATGATTTTGTAGAGCGCGATGAGGCGTTTTAGGCGAATATGTCTACTTTGGACAGCTAGTAACTGCAGATCCGGACCATGAAAAGGAAATAACAAGAAGAATACGATTGGGATGGAGCGCATTTGGCAAGCATTCGCAGATTATGACTAGCAGCTTACCGGTATCGCTCAAGAGGAAAGTATACAACAGTTGCATCTTGCCTGTACTCAGCTATGGGGCTGAAACGTGGAGGCTAACCAAGATAGTTCTACTTAAGTTGTGGACAACCCAGAGGGCTATGGAACGAAAACTGGTAGGGGTAACATTAGGAGATAGAAAGCGTGCAGAGTGGGTCAGAGAAATAACTCAAGTTACCGACATTCTAGTGGAAATTAAGAAGAAGAACTGGAAATTGACATGGGCAGGACATGTAGTGCGAAGAGAGGATAACCGATGGTCGCTGAGGGTAACAAACTGGATTCCAAGGGAAGGAAAGCGTAGCAGGGGGCGGCATAAAGTTAGGTGGGTGGATGAGATTAAGAATTTCGCAGGGGTCAAGCGGATGCAGCTAGCACAGAACCGTGTTAAGTGGAGAAATGTGGGAGAGGCCTTCACCTTGCAGTGGGTATAATCAGGCTGCTGCTGCTGCTGCTGCTGCTGCTGCTGCTGCTGCTGCTGCTGCTGCTGCTGCTGCTGCTGCTGCTGCTGCTGCTGCTGCTGCTGCTGCTGCTGCTGCTGCTGCTGCCGCTGCCGCCGCCGCCGCCGCCGCCGCCGCCGCCGCCGCCGCCGCCGCCGCCGCCGCCGCCGCCGCCGCTGCCGCTGCCGCTGCCGCTGCCGCTGCCGCTGCCGCCGCTGCCGCCGCTGCTGCCGCTGCTGCCGCTGCTGCTGCTGCTGCTGCTGCTGCTGCTGCTGCTGCTGCTGCTGCTGCTGCTGCTGCTGCTGATGATGATGATGATGATGATGATGATGATGATGATGGTGGTGGTGGTGGTGGTGGTGGTGGTGGTGGTGGTGGTGGTGGTGGTGGTGGTGGTGGTGATGATGATGATGATGATGAGGCGTTTTAGAGCAAAAATGGCGGCGGCGTCCGCGGAGGAGTGGTGGCTGCGGTATAGCTGCGGCGCTGAAGTTGCAACGCCTGCGCGAGAGCAACGACGAAGGGCGGCGTGTGAGAATGTGTTCTACTTGTTCGGCGAGTTGTTCCGACGCATATTTCGGTTTGAAAATGCGAAAGCGGAATGGTGGTGCGACGAATGCGCCGATGAACTATGATGAAGCTCGCAGTCGACCGCTCTGTCGGTGCGGCTGTGATGCGTGCAGCAATCTATTTTTTTTTTTGCCTCCTGCGGATTTCAAGTCTTTGCAGGTAGTCGGCCTCTCATAACCGACAGTGAGCAAGTGCGTGCATCAAATGGCTGAACTAAACTGCAGCAAAGTTAGCGCTGAAGGGTGGTTGGGCTCCGCAGTGCACACAAAGCAAAAGGCGGAGGCGAAGGCGAAATACAGTGCGAAACGAATGAAAGCGAGCGAGGTTGGTAGTGTACGCTCAACCGCGTTGCTTTTCCCCGTGTTTGTTCTAACTGACGTATTTGTGTGTGAGACGTTCGTGTGGATATAAACTTTTTTGCCCAATGGAGCGTGCTACGTTGTCGATCTTTGTTTTCTTTCTGTTTCTTAAAGAAAAAGAAACAAATATGCGATTACATTGCTTTTGATATTATTTCTCCGCGCATTTAGGACCATCATACAGTACCTTGACTTCAGACAATGCGCAAAAGCCAGCACTAGCCGTGGAATCAGCTGTTTTACTGAAGGGCGCCATTTGCGCAGTTTGTTTATCTCTGCCAGCGCACCCTCACGGTAACAGAAGTTATCCACGAGAGCGTTTAATTGCAAAACTGTAGCTGCTTCTTGATTTTTTAATGACGTTGAACTTGAAATGCGGCTTCTTGATCTTGAAAAAATAAAGCCTTAGTTGTTTACTCACACAATTTTTGTAAAACAAGGTGCGCAAACGGCTCCTTGACGTGTGAACAAATCATTTGCTGTGAAAAAAAGTGGCCCGGGGCCGCACCCTCACGATCATTGGTTGATGCCAATTCTCGTCATGCGTTGAAGTTTCGCCGATGCGTCACGGCGTCGTAATTTTGATGTCACGCTCTAAACCTTTAGAGCGAGTCCCGTAATTCGGCCCCTGGTGATCACCTCCATTATTAAAACTTTTTTTGTGCTGGCTGTCTTGCTGTCTGGGCTTCTGAGTGACCAGTCGTGTACACTTCACAGCAAAGTATAATCGCCGTAAATCAGCTTCGCATAACCGCTAAACTGCAAGCCGTTCTGCAAACTCCTAATGGCCTCAAATGTCAGCTTGAGCCTTGATGCTCGATGTTGTCCTTTTTTATGTTTCGAACCGATGCCTTGAGAAGCACTTTGCACAGTTCAGGAAAAACTGGAAAGCAGCACCTTGTCGTGCAGTATTTTCAATTAGCTCTAACTCCATACCGCATGCTTTACACTCAAAGCTTTCTTCGATGGCACACGAGAAAGGTCAATCAGGCCATAGCCGCAGTCCTTAACACTTGCCCTTATGGTCTCCAAGCGTTCTCGGGAGCGTGAAATATATCACTCCGACACGTGTGGTGACCGCGGCATCCGCCACTGGATTGTTTCGCGTAGCTTCGGCACCGTTACAGACTGTATGATGTCGGTAACAGTAAAAGCGTCGTTTTTAAATTACTTCTTCCACTTCGTCATTGGATGCGTTCTAAATATCCAGCGTAAAATTACAGCAATATTGGCTATCCGTGAAAACACCACAAAGAACGAGCAACATACCGCGCGTCAAGATAATGCGGCTGCGTGTGCAAAATTCTTTATCTAAAAAAAATCGTAGCTTTCTTTTGTAATTGTATTCTGAGTGACCGACATCCCAGCGATGAAAAAAAAGTTTCTTTTTCTTGTTAGGAAAGGAGCAGATTCGAAGCAGGTGTCAAGGTGGCGTGGCTGGATGCAGCCTAGTTCTCGAAAAAGTTCGATTTCAGGGTAGATATTTCCCATTGGCGCAAAGAAAACACAGGACTATGTTAATAATAGAACTTGGATTTTAAACCGCAGAATGACAAAATCAATGTTTTTTCTGGATATCTGCCTACCCTGTTTCCTTAGAAGAGCCGGTTTCACATATCGAGGTTTGCTTGATAGAGTAGTTGTAAGTAAAAGGAGTCTTCGTGATGTGCATGAAAACAGTTTTGTCAAGGTTCAGTTTCATATCCCAGTGATCACTTATATTAGAAACAGCAATCAGACTTTAATTCACTAAGCACGAGTTGATCGTTACTATTATCTGCCTTGAATAGCAATCAGTCATCTACATATAAATGGATAATCACAGTTTCGTCAATGCAGGAGGTTAAGTCATTCATGTAGGGTAGGAAAAGAAGAGGGCCTATGACACCACCCTTTGGGACACCGAATTAACAGAGAGAACGTCACAGTAATGCCCTTACAGATCAACGAATTTGCTCGCGCGTGTCCAGATATGTCGATATCCTATCAATTCAATTGCAGACATGAATTTGAAGCATTATCAAACGCCCTGCTAAACTCCAGGAATATGATGTCAACTTCATCTGAACTATTGAGGACAAAAGAAAGCGAATAAATTGTAGAAACTAGTTGCATGACTGTTGACAAGCCAGTTCAAAAACCGTGCTGGAAAGCAATGGAGAGAGAATGCTTTTTCGATCTAGTCCAGAGGGCGATATCAACAGCGCACAAGGTGTGGTGCAGTAAGACTTTCAGCTAGCATAGACGATTTTAGTTTCGATGCCTGGACGCAGCCATCTTAGTTTGATGGTGGCGCCCCGTATCAGCCAAACTGTGAAAGTTCGCTCCTGCTCCTCTTTACGCCATTTTGGGCTGTGCTGTGCGTGCTGATACTGCGAAGCGACAGTGTAAAAATGCTGTTTCGCGGTGCTCGTGAAAGCTATATAACACCTTGGCGCTATTTTGTGCTTTGTTTAACCTCTCGATATGGCGGCAGCCTTTGGAAACAGCCCTAGCGGTCGGGGCGACTGCGAAGAACTGCGGTCTGCTTCCGCAAGACGAACTCGTCAGAGTAAACTGTGAGGATGTATCTGTTGTATCTTTCACGATACATGTATTTTAAATTATATTTTATAATCGCAATGGTAACTGTACACACAAACATATAGCGAATAAACCGTACGGGCAGCTACCAAAAGATGCTTTCCGGTCATCGCCGCATTGATTTTACGTGATGTGCGACCCATTTCGATATACGATCGAGCTGTCCTGCTTCACCAATGTATACTTTCAAATTCAACCACGGCTTCAGAATCGCACATAAAGACGTAGTCTCTAAAGTACCGTCCGGTCAACATTTTTATGCAGCCTTGGTGTTTGTCCTGCGGCCCAACATCATATCCCCGTCCCGTACTTCGTAGCAGCATTGTTTGCACGACGTATTGTTGAGCAAAACATCGAAAAACGTGTGCTCTGAGCTGCACCATGAACGAAGACAACAAATTCGCAGCATATACAGCAGCGCTTACGAAAGTGGCTCCGCCCACTGTCGCGGCGGACGACGGCATTCTCGCCGAGCGGTACTCCCTAGTCGTCGATAGGCCTAAATTATTTCGCATCGAAGGCACATCCTACGGCGCTTTGTAATTGCTCAGCGTTAGAGTAAATGGTTTCTGATGAAACTGCCTTACTGCCGATCCCATTGTATCCGTAAAAGAAATATGTAATTTTCGGCGACGCCTTAGCATTGAAGCCAGCATGCAGACGATGAGCCGCGCGCCACACCAGCGACAATGTGTTGCGAAACTTGTTTGTATTGCATTTATAAATAAAACTGTATGGGTCAGAAATTAGCAAGATATATATATATATATATATATATATATATATATATATATATATATATATATATATTTGCTTTTTTTTGCTCTCGGCTTATTGCTTAAGTGAAGAAGAGATTTTAGCATGCTCTTTTTGCGCTGGCGGAAGAGATCCACTGTATCGTTGGCACGGAGGGCTTGCGTTAGGCGCGCCTTGCCCGGCGAGCGTGTTTACTACGGCAGTGGAAGTAAAATGGGCATCATATTCGTGAGTCCGTCATTGGTACTAAGTCTGCCTGGCTTTAGGAAGATAGTGAGAGACCAGAAAGCATGGCGTGACATGGTCCATAGGGTCACGAAAAGTCGGACACGACTGAAGGACTGAACTGAACTGAACTGCCTGGCTCGCACAAAACGTTCATAGGCGAATTAAATCCGGATGGACTGGAAAGCGGTGAAGCAGAAACATATCACAGGTGCACTTGGACTGTCGTTGCATGCTTCCCGCGTATGCTCTCGGCAATCATCTTGCGATTTTTTTGATAGTTTGTGCAGTCCACGAACACTCATTGTTGTCCTGATGACATTACCACTACAATGGGCGCCAATAAATGTATTTAAGGCTGTCAAGCAACAATATACCGACGTGCAAGGCCGCTTGCTATGCATAAAGCGTGTGAATGCACAGCCCACTCGGTACTGGAATGGGCCGGCACGAGGATTCTGGTTAGAGAGTATTTTCCTCCTCTCATGCTTGCTCTCAATACAACGGTGGATGAGCGCCAAAATGAAGAGGATTGGTGAGAGAACCGAACCTTGGGCGTACCTTCTGTGCCTAATTAAATTTTAGCTGATGTTATATTTAACAAAAATGATCGGATGTAGTTATAGGGTCTGCTACCTGGGCTAATACAAAGATTTTCAAAAGGTTTTACATGTGATACATTGTCAAAGGTACTGTTTAACTCAATGCCCAGGATGGCACAAGTATTTTTGTCGGAGCCTCTGTCAATAATGCCCCTTTTGAGATGGATCACGACATCCATGGGTGGATCAGTTTGCTCTGAAACCATTCTGTCCAGGATGAATGCATTGTCCTCAACGTAGTCGTGAAGCCCAGTAAGGATATATGTGCTCCCGTAACATGTTCAGGCAAAAGGCCCGGGATATGGGCCTGAAATTTATTAGCGCTACCTTTTTGCCGTGTTTAGGAATGCTAAGTTTCCCATCCTTCCAGGTTTGTGGGAGGGTGCTGATTGCTAATGGTGATAGATGAATGTTTAGGGAAAGGATCAATTTAGAGGTAGATGTCGGAGAGCTCTATTGGTTATTCCATCCGCTCCAAGTAATGTACAGAGTTGGCCCAGCGCATGGCACAGTTCTGCATCCTTCATATGTCTGTCGAGGTACGCCCTGTCCAATCCAGTTTGACTGGGCAGCGGTCCATTGTATGTGGCGTTTACGTATCGTCGTTGGAGGTAATTGATAAGTACGCTTTGTGTGCCGGAAACTAGTGTTCAAGACGAATTAATTAAATCGTTTCGGGCCGATTTAATTATACTGGGGTCTGCGAGTGCCTAAGTAGGAGACACGCCTTTTGGATGCCGAATTTTCGATTTATACAACCGCAAATTTGGCCCCACGCCTGCTTTATAATTATAAATACTGTTGCACCTCACTTTGTAAGCGAGTAATTTTTACTCGGAATGTCCTTTGAAGCGCTGTGTTTTCCAGCGCTTAAGAGGAGTACCGACTTCCCTCATGTGGAGTAATCTATTGTTCGTAGTATTTCGCTCTACAGACGCAGAGCCCATTGTGATGGCATATTCTACATCCGAGGCAAGATCGGAGATTCATTTGTCAATGTTAGAGATGATGGTTGCGAACTTTCGGAAATTTGTCCCCATACCTAATTTTGGTAATTGTATTGGAGGGCGGCTTGGCTGGAATTTAGAAAATGTTTCACACAATATAATGATCCATGCCAAGGGGGACAGTCGAGTTCATCTATGGAATGTCCTGAATGACTTAAGACAGCATGGGGTCTGGAAATATCTCAAACCTGATACTATTGCATATTCAGGTGGCACTTTGCACGCCATTGAGAAAAGTGTGGCTAAAATTTTGTGCTGAAATCCTAAAATAGTTACATCCTGACCGTCCTCCCTCTTTCCGTTCTCCCAGGACGCCAAGAATGACGCCGCCATTCAGGCAGGTCTAGCCCGCGTACAAATCTCCCTATAATATCCTAGTGTTTACATTGTTACGGATGTGATGCATTTATTCACAGAAGATTTCAAGAGTTGATGAACAATGGACTGGAGGTAGAGCCTGCAGCCAGCCAATGTCCTTCGCACTTCGTCGGCCTCCTCGTCTAATTATATTATGACTTCCACTGCTTTATATCAGTCGCTAAGTAGCGCGTGACAATTCCTCTGTTTGCAGACAAAGCACGTACTTGAGCAAGACAGGTCGTATGACCCACGCAGCGCTTAAGAATAATGGCATGGGCTACTTGGGTGGAGCCGGAGCAATAGCTGTCAGCGGTAACTTTGGCGATCAGTTAGTTCACCTCGCTTCACTGATAAGCTAGTGTACGTGAACAAACACTTCTGGTACAAGCCTCGTTTGCGTAAAGGTGTCAAAGGCAGCACGAAATTTCCAGGAGCATATGAGGCTGAACTTGTTTCTTGTCGTAGCGATCTTTAGCGTGGAGCTGTGAGGACAAGGTGCGCAAGCGGGCCAAGAAACAAGCTTCCTCCGCACGACGTACCACATCAGCATAGGTCGACTCACTCACTCATGAGTCCTCTCGGACTAACTCAGGCTCACACTCAGATCATGACCTGAGTCGTGACTGAGTCCGTACTCACATTCAGATCATTATCCGAGTTGTGAGTCCGGACTCACACTCAGATCGCGATCTAAGCCGCGATTTAGGACTCACACTCAGAATATGCTCTGAGTCGTGAGTCCGGACTCGCACAAATTATGATGTGAGTGTGAGTGAGTCCGGACTCGCACACAGATGTGACTTGACGAATCAGTTTTGTCAATCAGAGCGACGGCACGTGCGTGCACACACACACGCACACTCACGCACCCGTGCGCGCACACAAACACCCGCACACAGAGAAAAATAGGCAAGATTCTTGCTCCGTACTACGAAGGGGTGATCTTTAGTGCGCTCAAAATGAAATATACCTTGAAGTTAACATACGTATACGTATCACCACACATGTCAATGCTGATCTATGATATTTAATATAGGGTGGCTCCAAATTGTTAGTAATTTTAAGAAAGGTGTCGTAATAGTCTCCTCTCAACTGTTCCTTTAGTCACAGCTAGAACTTGGACCGTTGGATGAAAACGCGATTCAGCAGTCCGTCGCGTGTAAAAAGCATCTAACGTTACAGTAGCCATGAATTTAAGATGGACAAATTAATCCGATTGAGACGAAATGGATGAGAAAGTGCAGGCGAGTCCAAATGATGGTTTGTATGTGTTGTGAGTGGAAATAACTGAGTCGATATGTGTGATGAATCGAAGT
Source organism: Amblyomma maculatum (assembly GCF_055883805.1). Lineage (NCBI taxonomy): Eukaryota > Metazoa > Arthropoda > Arachnida > Ixodida > Ixodidae > Amblyomma > Amblyomma maculatum. Next base: position 52,634,818 of record NC_139348.1, on the reverse strand, counting down.
GAGTGAGCTGAGATCAGTCGAGAGTAGAAATGAGTGAGTCCATGATGAGTGATTCCCGATGAGTCAAAATGAGTGAGCTCAAATGGGTCGTGAGTTGAAATGAGTGCGCCCAGATGAGTCTGAGTTCATATGAGCTGTGAGTCAAAGTGAGTGAGCGCAGAAGAGTCGTGAGTCAAAAATGAGTGAGCCGAGATGAGCGAATTTAGATGAGTCGTGAGTTAAATAAAATGAATGCGTTCATGATGAGTTTGAGTTCAGATGAGTCTTGAGTCGAAATGAGTGAGTGCAGATGAGTCGCGAGTCAAAGAGGATTGAGTCGAGATGAGTGAGTTCAAATGAGTCGTGAGTTGAAATGAGTGAGTGAGCCCAGATTAATTATGAGTCTGAGTGAGTCGTCATCATGCGTGAGTTTGAGTTCATGTGTCTGAGTCATCCCGAGTGAGTCGCCAGCTTGCGTGAGCTTGAGTTCATGAGTCTGAGTCAGTCCGGGCTTTGTGAGTCTGAGTGAGAGTGAGGCCGCAGATGGACCAACTTTTTCTGATTGAGCCTGAGTGAGCACACGTGATTTTGCCGACCTATGTACCTCAGACAGAAAGCTCATCGCGAGGTGAGAAGGAGAACATTCGGGGCATACTGACAGAGCATATTGTCGCGTGGTGGTAACCAGGGTCGATGGCTCAAATGAAGAGTCGATGATTGCACTGAAGAAACTTTATTGGGCTGACTTGCGCCAGCAAAAGAACTAAGCAACTCGGCGGCGGCGATAGCAACAAACTGGCTCGTCGATCGTCGAACTAAGAATGTCCGTCGCACTCGTCAACGCTCAATTTAAAGGCTGCTCAGAACAATCTAGATAACGTCGCAACCAGCTACCAGCACAGGCTGGATTATTGTGGAAAGACACACAAGTGGCCGGAATCTTCGAGACAGATCTCGCTGCATCTTGCGCTACAACAAAACTGATAAAGGTGTGACTCGCGACATCGAGCGTTAACAAGCAAAGATTACGGAACTTATACGCGATCCAGAATCAGAGTGATAAGGCTGTATGCTGACGGCTGTTAAAAACCAACAAATACAGTTTTGAAGGTTTCGCGGCATTACTCCCCCCTTAAAAAAACCATCGCCTCGATGTTCCCGAACAAAGCAACTTAAACATAAACACTGCAAAGTGTAAACACCACAGCTTCTTAAACGCGCGTAATATGGCTTCAGTCGTACAACTTTACAATTTCTGGGACTGCGCGTCGCCGTTGTGATGTTGACGTTCCGTCGGGAATGACTTCATAGCCCAGTGGGTCGACGTGGCGAATGATTTTGTACGGCCCAAAGTATCGACACAACTTTTCTCTTAGTCCGCGAAGGCGAATTGGTATCCAAACCCACACTTGGTCTCCTGGATTGTGCTCTGCGTGGCGTCGTGGTAATTTGTATTGTCGGCTGTCGGTGCGCTGTTGGTCTTTAATACGCAGCCGTGCGAGTTGACGGGCTTCCTCTGCACGCTGCAGGTAAGCGGCGACGTCAAGGTTGTCCTCGTTGGTTACGTGCGGCAGCATTGCGTCGAGCGTCGTCGTCGGCTCCGTGCCGTACACAAGTTTAAACGGGGTTGCCCTGGTCGCCTCCTGGACTGCCGTGTTATACGCAAAGATCACCTACGGCAAGATGGCGTCCCAGGTCTTGTGTTCAGCGTCGGCGTACATGGAGATCATGTCCGCTATCGTTTTGTTCAGGCGCTCCGTAAGGTCATTGGTCTGGGGATGCTACGCAGTTGTTCGTCGATGGCTTGTATGACTGTATTCCAGGATGGCTTAGGTCAACGCTGCCGTAAACGCCGTTCCCCTGTCCGTGATGAGCACTTCTGGGCCGCCGTGTCGCAAAAGAATTTGTTCGACGAAAACTTTGGCCACTTCTGCCGCGGTACCATTTGGTCGCGCTTTTGCTTCGGCATAACGGGTAAGGTAGTTCAGTGGCCACAATGATCCACTTGTTACCCATAGACGAAGCTGGAAAGGGGCCGAGTAGATCCATGTCAATTTGTTGAAAGGGCAGGTCTGGGGGCGGAATTGGGTTTAGTAGTCCTGCTGGTCTGATAGGCGGCGTCCTGCGTCGTTGGCAATGGCGACATGTCTTCGTGTAGTGAGCAACTTCAGCAGGCAGTCGCAGCCAGTAGTACGTCTCCTGGATTCGACGCAACGTGCGTGCAAATCCGAGATGCCCTACTGTGGGCTGATCATGCAACGCCTGCAGAATGTCCTGCCGGAGGTGTTTAGGCGTTACAAGTTGCCCAGTCCCACTGTTTGAATTAAGAAAAAAATGCGGATGTTTGTCATATTTCAACTAGCTTTCAGTAATATTTGTTAGCATGGCAACGCTTCAGTCTGAAGCCTGCGCCGAAGAGTCGGCGGACTAGGGTCGGCGGTCACCTCAGCAATCGGCTCGCAACCATGCATACGCGAATACAGTTGTTGCTAAACCCCCGCCATGGTGACGAGGTTACTGCATATTAAAGAACCACTAGTTAATCTAAATTTCCAAAGCCCTACACTCAGCCGCTCTTTTAACTAAGTGAAACGGGCAGGTGAATGTCCGGGAACAGTTGGCTGTCTCACTCGTTTCATGGTAAAATTTCGGTTGCCACATGTCCTTGGAGCTCAGACATATCCTGAGAAGCAAAATAGCATACATTCTTCTGAGCCAATCATGATGTGCCCTATGTACGATTGTGTAACGCTATTTATTTGCTTCTCTTGCTTGATCGTCACACTTTGGACAAATAAAGAAGAGAACCATGAACTGTTTAACAGTTCATAGTCCTCCTCAGTGCAAGTTTCGGATCTTTGTTTCGCATACACCTCTCCTTTTCTAGAATAATGAAAAGTACCACATTCGACCTATCTAAATTCAAAGTGTCTCTCCGAAGCAAAAAGAGATGGATCTGAGAAAGAGCGCTGATGACAATGGAATTAGAAAATCTAGTTTTTTGCGCCCACTACCCGGTCACTAAAGTGAAGGGTTCCGATTACGCCAGGCGGAAAAAACATGGAACACAAATGTCTAGAAAGTAAATGAGTAATAAAATTTTGTTAGGGACAAGTACAATATTCTCAGTAGTGATGAAAGCTGCCGGACTCGCGAAAGTTACGAGAGCACGTCTTTTGACCGTATATAGGTTACCTTCGACTGTGCGTGACACGCGTTGCCAGAATGCAGCTACATTGGAAGAAACGCATGTGGGCGCTCAACTTTCATACATGGAAAAGCAGGAGATGGCTCGCTGTAAAATGTTAAAAACAAAGTAGTGAAGTAGATTTAAATGGTAAAATTATGAAATACTTAAACATTTACCGAATAGACTTCAGAAGGGCGCCAGGAGCCACTGACCCAAAGGCAAGCATGGGGGATCCTTGTAGAAGCATAATCTTTTACTACTCCGCTCTGTAGCTTCTTCGCCATGGGCCCTATGTGCGCCTGTTTGGCCTTGAACCACGCAGAGGAAGTGACAGCTATGATATCACTCAACTGCTGCCAAAACCGATGTAACCCCGCACTCGCCTCTTCGTAATCACGTGGCAACCATGACGTCCCTCAACCGAAGCTACGCTGGAGCCGTGGTTCTCACTTTATCTGGGCAGCCTCCACTACTGTTGAAAATAAAGACGAACCGTGCCTTGGCACGAACTAGTGCGCTTGCGAATCAGCTACAGCAGATGCTTTTCATAAGTGGCTTAGGCCAGTCGACTGATTACGTTCATTGTTTCTGCCATATATATTGGTGCCGATACCCGAAACAAATCAGGGATCTTTACTGGCGGTTTAAACGAACTTAGCCGGTGCAAAGAAATCGCAAAGGCAGAAGTCTTTATGGGTGATCAAGGAGAAACGAGGCGCTAAGTCTCTGCATACTACATGTTGCGACGCCGCAGGCAGACTACGAATATCCAGAGGACGTAGCTCGCCGACAAGCTGCCGTACAGAGACGAAGAGAGGCGGGTAGAGCGAAACGTGCCGCCATTTTCACTTTTGTGACATGGGCTTAGCAGGTTACACATTTGTTTCTTTCTTCCAAGCAATGTGAACATGTAATGTTCTGTGTCTCCGCAAGTGCCACGTACTACGTGATACAAGAAGACAGGACAATTGAACTCTGCAAGTAGATGGTGGTGCTGGTTAACACTATTAAATGTATGTTACACGAAAAACAAATACCTAGGAAAGCATTTAAAACAGCCGCCGCCACAGCTCAGCGGTACCACAGCGCTTCGAAATCCGGCGACCGTGCACTCCGGCCCCACCGGCAGCATGTTGTGGTCCTTTATCCTACTTTTCAATAAATTAGCTCCACGTTTAGCTGATACTTGACATTTGTTAAAAAGGTTCCCTATCATTTCCTACGTTTTTCCATTACGAGAAAACGATGCCCCTCATTTTCCTGGCATTTGTACACAAAACGCATAATTTAAACGTCGAATGAGAAATTCTCTCCACAACAAACCGAACATATTGAGCTTCACCTGGCTGCTGCTGTAATATAAGAAATTTTCCTTGCACTTGTACACCGAACAACGCATAATTTAAATGACGAATGCCAAGTACTCTCCACAACAACCCCAACATAATTAGCTTCACCTGGCTGCTGCTATACTATAAGAGATATTTTACAATGGTGCCACTGTAATCGACAAGATAGAGTATTAAAACAAACGGAATTTTTTTATAGGGTGCCACAGCAGCATATGGCTCGAAAGATTATTCAGCCGTCCAGCAAGTATTGCAAAATTAGGGCGTAGATGAGCCGTACATAAAAGTAATGGAAGATGTCTAGAGTCTTCACAGCAGCCAGATTTCTCCATAATAAAGTAGCAATACTGTTTGCTAAGGAGACATGATTTCTCTATGGTGTATTCACCGCATGCTTGGAGGAAGTATCCAGTGGCATGGAGTGAGCGAATATAGGGATACCTGTTTATGGGTAATACCTGAGTACTGAGAATAAGCGAATTTTAGATCCGCTGAAGAACTTCAAGTTTTAAGTATCGCATTGGAAGGAATGAATTATGCCCTAAACAGGCATAATAAAAAGGTGAGCCTAAAATCAATATGCTCAAGGGTAAGGTAGTGTTAAACATCCTCGGAAAAGAACAGAAATTTACAATATGTAGCTTACTAGTGTATGTGGAAGTGGTAGGTGAATATATTGTAGCGTGTGCAACCGCTACAATATATGGCCACACACAATATACAGTGTGTGGCCGCTAGGCAGCTGCTCATCGAGAGTCTCGTGCGCGGACTCGAAGGAGTGGCCCCGTGGCGTTCGAGAAGGAGCTGAAGTTAGCTGCTATCTCTCGGTGCTCCGGAACTGCTCTTCTGCGTCTGCTAGGTCAACCCCCAATTAAAACCCAACCTTCTGGTTACGGGCCTAAACGGCTACGTGACACTGGTGGAGGTGAGGCCTTGAACTATATGTCTCGGGCCTCTCGCAGCCGCTCATCGAGTCCCAACCGGCTTCCGCTCCTGTCTACACCAGTTCATCGCTGCAGCCGTCGCCTCCGGGGTCTGGCGCCGGAATTCGCTCCTCTACCTGGACCTACGCCAGCTGACCAACATTTCGAGACTTCTGCAATGGCCCAAGCAAGTCAGCATCAGTTGCTGCTTCAGCAGCATCGCACGCCCCCCAGTTTCCATGGCGGTACTGGGGAAGATGACGACGACTGGATCGACCAGTTCGAGTGAGTGGCGCAATTCAATCAGTGGAGCCCTGCTCAGAAGCTGCGCAATGTATATTTCGCCCTTGAGGACTGCGCAAAAACGTGATATGAGAATAGGGAAGCCAGTCTTCAAAGTTGGGATTCCTTTCGCCAGCAGCTGCGGGACCTTTTTGCTAGCCACGACCACCGTGATCGGGCACGCCGCCTCCTAGAAGGTCGTGTGCAACTACCTAAAGAGAGCGTGGCCATGTTCGCTGAGGACGTGACCCGTCTCTGCCGACGGCCTGATCCCGACATGACGGAATCAGCGAAGTTGTGCCACCTGATGCAGGGTGTAAAAGAACCCCTCTTCGCTGGTCTGGTTCACAGTCCACCTCAAATCGTCGCGGACTTCATCAATGAAGCTACCCTCATTGAGCGAGCCCTGCCGCAACGATACCGGCGCACGTAGTCTGCCTGTGGTCAGCCCTTCAGCAGTGTGGCCACATTGAACGGGTCCACCCAAGATCACTCACTGCGTGAGCTGATCCGCGAGGTAGTTCGCGAGGAGCTCCTCAAGTTCAATCTAGGCTCACCTCACCCGACTGCCGCAGCTGTCACCGAAGCCGTGCGTGAAGAAATCCGTCAAACATTTTCACCGCCTGAGTCACTATCGGAGCCAGGTTCTATGAACTACGCAGCGGCTCTTCGCCGACCAGCAGTGCCTCCTGCTCAACATCTTCGTTTCGAAGCACAGCCACCGCCCACTCTGCAGCCACCGTTGTACCAACCTTCCTGCCAGCCGCCATCCCAGCAGAGCCTCGTCATGCAGTCGTCTGCTCCTCAGCCACTATTCTACCAGCCTCCCTACCAGCCGCCATCCCAGCAGAGCCCCGTCATGCAGCAACCGGTTCGGAAGGCAGACGTCTGGCGCACACCTCGCCAACGGCCGCAGTGCTACCACTGCGGAGAACCCGGCCACTTGTACCGCCGTTGTCCATACCGCGAACTCGGTCTTCGGGCTTTTGCTAGTGATTCCCCGCGTCCTCAAGTCAGCGAACGCCCTCCAGACATCGAGGAATACCTCGCAACCCGTGCAACCTCTTCGAGCGACCGTACACAGTCTTCTCCCGTGCGCTACTCGTCACCTAGCCGCCGTGATTTTAATGATGCGCCGAGACGCCGGTCGCCAAGCCCACACCGGGGAAACTGAAGGCGGCGACCTCAAGGGGGGCAGGTTGCTGACGAACGGTATCGATGTCCCGAAGACCCTCCCGTGACGACTCAGCCCGATGCTGTGACTACGATGCCTCGGCCGCCACATGAACCCGAAACTCCCAATCAACCTCAAGCCGATCACGTTGTTAGCGCCGACCTTTCCGTTCTCGTCAACGGACACCAAGTACCTGCTTTGGTAGACACCGGAGCAGACTTCTCAATAATAAGCAAGAATTTCGCTGATCGGCTCTTGAAGGTGAAAACTGAGTGGCTGGGGCCGCAAATTCGTACTGCTGGCGATCACCTTATGACGCCGATCGGACAATGCACTGCCCGAGTAACCATCGCCGATTTGTTAGCCGTTTTTGTTTTCCTGCTGCACTGCTGCAAGGACCTCATAATCGGCATGGACTTTTTACGTGAGCATGAGGCAATTATTAATGGTCCTCGCCGTACAGTAACGTTTCCGATGCCTGCAACGATGACCGCTGTCTCCGAACGACGCCACGCACCTTTACGCATCGTTGACGCGGATGTATCCATGCCGCCACGTTTGTCTGCTCTCGTCAGTCAGGTGCGATGACCAGTCCTGTGCTGCCGGCGTTGCCGAACAGAACACAGAGCTTCTGTTACATCATGGAGTCTGTGTTGCACGCGGTATAGTTCATCTGACTAATGGTCTAGCTTACGTGCTGATTACGAACTTCGGGAACGAATGGCAACGCATTGCTAAAGGCACCATGGTTGCCTGCTTTGAAGGTGTCGCAGAAGCAGCCCACGAATGCTTTGTTCTTGAGACCAACACGTCTGCCACCCAAACGCCCAACTTCGACCCTGACGTGAATCCCGCTCTATAACCAGGAGAGAAGAACAGTCTCGTCGGGCTACTCTTTCAGTTTCAAGACTGCTTCTCATCCGCCTCCGCGGTTAAACAGACGCCCTTGACCAAGCACCGCATAATAACCGACAGCCGCACCCGACCAGTCCGACAGAACCCGTACCGAGTGTCACCGCGGGAACGCGAAGTCATTGCCCGACAGGTAGACGAGATATTAATTGACGGTGTCATACAGCCATCGAGGAGCCCATGGGCTTCGCCTGTCGTCCTCGTTAAGACGAAAGACGGAAGGTTAAGGTTATGTGTGGACTACCGTAAGCTCAATCAGGTCACAAAAAAGACGTATACCCGCTGCCACGCATTGATGACTCATTAGACCGGCTGCGCCACGCGCGCTACTTTTCATCGCGTGATCTTAAGAGCGGTTACTGGCAGATCGAAGTCGATGAACGTGATTGCGAGAAGACAGCGTTTGTCACGCCCGACGGACTTTATGAATTCAAAGTCCTACCTCTCGGATTGTGCTCCACTTAAGCGACATTTCAGCGAATGATGGACGCAGTTCTATCCGGTCTTAAATGGCAGATGTGTCTAGTCTACCTGGACGACATTGTGTTTTCACCAACGTTCGAGGAACACCTCCAACGTCTCTCCGCTGTGCTACGGGCTATCAGATCTGCCGGCCTCACGTTAAAACCACAAAAGTGTCACTTTGGCTATGAAGAGCTCCTGTTCTTGGGCCACGTCGTCAGCCATCGAGCAGTTCGTCCCGATCCCGCTAAAACAACAGCCGTCACCAAATTCCCTACTCCATGTAACAAGAAGACAGTTCGCCGTTTCTTGGGCGTCTGCGCCTATTACCGCAGGTTTATTGAAAACTTTTCACGCATTGCCGCTCCGTTCACACGTCTCACCCGGGATGATGTCACCTTCACCTGGACGGACGAACAGCAAAAGGCATTCGACGAGTTACAGCACCGCTTGCAGACAACACCTGTGCTTGCCCATTTCGATGCGAATGCTGAGACTCTGGTCCACACAGATGCCAGCAACGTGGGTCTAGGCGCTGTACTCGTCCAGTGGCAAGACGGTGCCGAGCGAGTTATCGCATACGCCAGCCGGATTTTGTCCCGTGCCCAATCGAACTGTTCCACCACTGAAAAAGAATACCAGGCTGTTGTATGGGCGGTGATGAAATTTCGACCCTATCTTTATGGCCGCCACTTTCGGGTTGTGAGTGACCACCATTCTCTGTGCTGGTTAACGAACTTGCGAGACCCCTCCGGACGCCTTGCACGATGGAGTTTACTGCTACAGGAGTTCGACATGACCATTGTGTATAAGTCCGGACGTCAGCACAACGACGCCGACTGCTTGTCCCGTTCACCTGTCGAGGCTGCGCGGGAAGATGAAGAACCAGACTTCCCCCTTATCTCAGCCATCGACGCGCTCACTGTTTCGCAGCAGCAACGTGACGACACGGCTCTCGCACCACTTATCGATTTTCTGGAAGCGCTCACTACAGACGTTCCCCGTCTCTTCGCCAGAACGCATTCATCGTTTTGCATGCGAAACAATATTTTATACAAGATCAACTTCGCTCTGACGGGAAGAGATTACCTCCTCGTCGTACCAGAGTTTCTTCGCGCAGACATCTTACAGGCATGTCATGACGAGCCGACCGCGGGTCACCTGGGGTATGCTCGAACTTTGGCCCGAATTAAAAAGAAGTATTACTGGCCAAACCTTTCGGCCGCAGTACGACATTACGCGAGAGCATGCCATGATTGCCAGCGACGGAAAACACCGCCTGTGAAACCGGCCGGTTTACTACATCCTGTTCAAGTGCCAAGATACCCATTCGAACAAGTTGGCATGAACCTGTTGGGTCTTTTTCCAATTTCTGATTCGGGCAACAGGTGGATAATTGTCGCTACAGATTACCTCACGAGTTACACTGAAACGACGGCTCTCCAGCGCGGTACAGCGATTGAGGCAGCGAAATTTTTCATCGAACGCATCGTCCTGAGGCACGGCGCCCCGACAGTTATAATAACGGACCGAGGCACTGCTTTCACTTCCAAACTACTGGAATCTGTCATGCAGCTAAGCGGCACTACCCATCGCAGGTCAACCCCTTACCATCCACAAACTAATCGCTTGACAGAATGTCTGAACAAAACTCTCGCCGACATGATGACCATGTACGTGGATGTTGAACATCTGTCTTAGGATGACGTCCTCCCGTACGTCACGTTCGCGTACAACACGGCGCAGCAGGAAACAACTCAAATGACGCCGTTCTCCTTATTGTATGGCCGCGGAGTTTCGACAATGCTCGAAGCCATGTTGACCCACGACGGCCGTGACCTCGAAGTTGGCGCCGAAGAGTTCACTCAACGCGCAGAAGAAGCGCGACAGCTGGCTAGGGCACGCATCCGGAAACAGCAAGGTCGAGACGCCCAGCGTTACGATCACCGCCACCGTTTAGTGACTTTCGAACCGGGCGACAGAGTGTGGCTCTGAACTCCGATTCGACGTCGGGGGCTATCCGAAAAACTTCTGAAGCAGTACTTTGGCCCATACAAAGTGCTCCGTCAGCTGAGCGACGTCACGTACGAAGTGCTTCCGGACGGCTTTTCTTCTACTCGCCGCCAGCAGAAATCCGAGGTTGTTCATGTCGTGCGCATGAAGCCGTACTTTTCGCGAGAAAATTAGCGCACCGCCTACCGCATGTTTCTTGCTTTATTTTTTTTCTCTCGGCTTTCGAATCCTTCAAAGTCACATTTATTTTTTAGGCAGGGGGGTAATATAGCGCGTGCAACAGCAGCCGCTAGGCGGCTGCTCATCGAGAGTCTCGTGCGCGGAATCGAGGAAGTGGCCCCGTGGCGTTCGAGAAGAAGAAGCTGAAGTTAGCTGCCGTCTGTCGGTGCTCCGGACCTGCTCTTCTGCGCCTGCTGGGTCAGCCCCCAATTAAAACCCAACCTTCTGGTTACGGGCCTAAACGGCTACGTGACAATATTTGCTAGGGACCAGTTGTTGCCGCATATCAACACTACGAAAGGGAACTAACTAGGAGAATCAAATTGGGATGGAGGGCGCATTTAGTAAGTACATGCAGATATGCCTTGGCGTTTACCTGTACTCATCAACGGGGTGGAAATCTGGAGGATAACAAAAACGGTGCTCCTTAAATCAATGAAAACGCAGAGTGGTATGCAACGAAAAATGGCAGCCGTAACGTTCAGAGATGGGAATTGTGCGGAATGGGTCAGATAAAAACTCAGTTTAACAACAGTCTCGTCGAATCCAAGAAGACAGAAGCATGGTGAGACCACGTATCTCGAAGAGAGTATAGTATAATCGACAATCGCGAAGCATAACAAATTGCATTTTAAAGAATAGCAAGGAGAGCATCTGGCGGCAGAAAATTTGGTGGGAAGATGGTGGTAAGACGTTTGCTGCATTGAGGTGGGTGTAGCACAGAGGCCTTTGCCACGCAGTAAGCATAGTTCGGCTAATGATGAATGATGGCAACACTAACAACTACTATAGATTCCATATGGGGCCGTTCAGAAGACTCGCGCGCTTTTGTTTGCAATCTGTGGCTCCTAAGCTCCGTCTGACCGCCTCCTTTAACTGCCTTATTCAGGGGGTGCATCGTGTTTTAGTGACAGTGCTCCAAGGTGGGCACGCTCACAGACGTAATATAAAAGGAACTAATGTCCTGTTCCTCTTGTTCTGGTCGCATTTTGTAATAAGATTTTCTGAAAGATTTTTCTGGAAGACTTGCGCTTAATCTAGTGCAGGTACCATCGCTTCCAAGAAAAGTACAAAGAAATCAATACGCGCACTGTGATGCCCTCTTCGTCCATATTCGGTGAAATTTTCTCCAAGTTTGCTATATGGTGCCAAATGTATGTTGGGACAAAACTTTCAAAAGAGGCGACGATAATACCATCAACATTTGTAGTTCAAATTAACGTTTTTGAACAATTAATACAATTTGGAATAAAATTCAATACATCATTTGCCCAAGTTATTGGCAGGTCAACTATCTCAGTAGACAGGTTGTGCCTTAGCTTAGTGACGCAGAGTTATCAAAATTTAGTTTGCCGAAAACAACCAGAAAACCAGGGGGTGTCTACACCAAAAAATAATCTTGTGAATAAAACTCACAAGTCTGAATATTTCTACCATTCAATGCTAGGTACCCACTGAACCTCAACAAGTTAATTACCATAAAATAGGTTTTTACAGCTGTTTAACCAGTTACTTCGCGCTGACAGCACTTTTTGCCGTCGCGAAATATCTGTACTGTATATTTTGCAGCTCGGGGACATTATGATTCTTCTGAATATAGTGAGAATTGGACTCATCGAAAATAGGGAAGAGAAAATCGCTAACACATTATATTCTGTGCTAAATAGAGGCGCTTCCTAACAACAAAACAGTGGTCGTTACTCTCTGGGGTCTCACAAATTATGCTGTAATATATACTCTAGATGTAAATAATGCCGCAAATAATCCTAATCTGTATCTCTTCGTTTTAGAAAGCCGTCGAGCGCCGGAAAGCTGCCTTATCACTCTAACTGTAACACACACATATCAATTCTGTATTCTTTGTTCTTCATGCTCGCTTTCGCTAGAGCCAGCTACATCAGTTTCTTTTCGCGCAAGATCCATCGAGATCAAACATTCCGACCACTCGCGTATATTTCTGCAATTTTCTAGGTGGTTCTAGTCACCATTTGCGGCTTCATCTAGATATTTCTTTGCCGCCTCTAAATTGAACGTTTTTAGGTTTGACAGAGAAGTAGTTCGACGTCCACAATTTTGGAGGTGCTAATCCCTCTCAACGCGACCATGCCGCTGAAGACCGAACCAAGCGGGCAGGCACAGCCTTTCGTTTTCGTCCAGCCCCATGAGCTACCAGCTTCTAAGGACGACCGGATTAAGACGCTGAAGACTGTCATGACAATTCTGAGCTCGTGGCATCATTCAACGTTTGGGACAACTAAGCAGAGTTGAGGCAAGTGTATTTCTCTCTCCAGGGATCTGCATGCAGATGGTTTTAGAACAGTGATGCTTCTTTGCACGATTGGGAATTTCAAGATGAAGCTTTCAATGGCCTTTGCAAGTATCGTTAGAAACGAAAGAGCGCAGTACGTCCTTCAATCCAGGATTCAATTTCGAAATGAGACCATCCTTGCCTACGTTTATGAGATGAAGCATCTCTTCCGCCGCGCCGACCCCGATATGACTGAGGGGAATAAGCTGAACGTCCTGATTCGTGATGTAAACGAGCCACGTTATGCCGGTCTAATACGTCAGCAGCCAAAGACTGAGGTGGAATTCTGCTAGGAAGCAGAAGTATAGAGAAGACCTTGGAAGCAAGGAACCACCAGCACAATGGATGAATCGAAGTCTTCCCCACAGGAAACTATGACGCCTCAATTAGAAGCGGAGACTGCTTGCAGGACCGTATTCGCGAGGCCGTTGTAAAAGAGCTGCGCGGCTGCTTGCATCATCCAAACAACCCCATGTATAGTAATACGGAAAGTTGAGCTAGTTGGTACATGATACTCTCTCGTTGTTGTTCTCCGTCGCAGTGCTCGTAATTTTCACCCATGTATAGACACTTGCGCACTTCGAGGGGAAGACGTTCATCAGGCACTAGGCGTTCCTCAGGCAAAGGCTCCGACTCTACAGCCCAAAGACGAACCGCGCTGCCTCTTTAAGCCGTCCTGCCCTGAACGAGAACCTGCAAGCACCCCTCGATGCGGGAAGTTCCCCCTTAAAGCTGCCGCCTGCCCCCCCCCCCCCCCCCCCCCAATTCACGAAAGACCCTAGGCCCCAGGAAATGCGACAACTGGAGAACGTCTAACAAGCAACCGACCATTCCAGTTCCACTGCGATGAGGTTCGACACATCTTCCGTCACTGTCTTTAGAGGCGTATCGGCCTTCGTGGTTCCGTCATCGACGCTCCACGACCCCATCCCGGCGAGTGACCACAGGAAATCGACAACTTCAAGCGAACTGGAAAGCACGCCTAACGAAATCATCTAACGAAGCACGCCTAACGAAATCCTCATCATCCTTCAGGTCCCACGTAGCGTTATCACGACAACGCTACGTGCAAGGAAGGGCTCCTAGCCTAAATAGGAGAAATTAGAGAGTGCAACCTTTGGGGGTGGCGTGCTTCATGCTTAAAACACAGAGCTCTTCCGCGCCGCTGACGACTGACGACGACGCAGTCATTAAAACGCAGCTCACATGACTACAACATCGTCGAGAACACGACCAAACTTCAAGTTGACTAAGCAAAACAAAAAATGGAAGTGACAACGGTGTATCTCGGTCGCGGTTTCAGCACACGTCAAAGTAGATCGAAATCCTAAGCTAACATGTAATACGAAGACGCGATCAAGTGACCTCGATGTTGCTGTCGACGGTACCTTAGTAACTGTTTGGTGGACTGCAGAACCGACTATTCTCTCATCATAGAGCAATCGGCCCCAGCTAACAAACGTGACGAACAGTTGGGATGGCCTTGTAATCCTACCGCTGGTTGTATCATTATTACGCTATCGCTGCGATGCACCGCAATGGTTAAAGTAAATGAACGCACTTATCCTACCAGCTTCGTCTTCCAGCAGAAATGCTCTCGCGACGTGATTTTGAGTAAGAGTTTCTGAATGAACATCAGGCGATCATCGACCTCAATCTAAGCATATCAAGATCTCGACGGACAAAGCCACATCTGGAAAGAGACCTTCGACGCATCACGTCGCTCTCAATGTCCTCGACGGAGAATACACCGTACCGCCCCTATCAAACATCATCGTTGCTGTGGTCGCAAAATAAGTCGAAATCGCTGAAGAAGTCTTCGAATGAAATACCCAGCTGTTACTGGACGGAGGACTGGGCATCGCAAAAAGCATCGCCCATTTCTTGAATGGACAAGCTCAGGCGCTGGTAACCACCATAACCGAAGAATACCAGCGTTTCAACCAGGGTACAACGATCGCCTTCCTCGAAGAATTAGCAGATATCTGCGACGTCTTTTCCCTCCCCGTTGAGCCGGCGAAAGACCAAACTGGCCAAGACCCCTACGCCAGGTACGATATCAATCCAGGATTACTTCGAAGCATGCAAGGCCAAATACGGGTCATGTTTCAAAATTACAGCGAATGCTTTTCATCAGCTTCAAAAATACGCAAACTTCTTTGGCCATCAAGCATCGCATCGCCACGGATAAAAAAGACACACCTCTGCGCCAAAGCCTGCGCCTACCCATATCCTTCAGAAAAGACCAGGCCAACTGCGATCAATTAGAAGTAATACTTCGGGGCAACGTTATCGAGCCATCAGAGCGCCATGTAGTTTTCGTAGAGGTAACAGACGACACACTTCTCTTATGCGTAGATTACCGGCGCTTAAGCAGCATCCCCTCCTCTGCATCCACGACACACTGGGCCGGTTATGCAACGGTAAATATTTCACATCTATAAACTTGAAGAGCGGCTGTAGGTAAATTACAGTCGAAGAAAGAGATCGAAAGAACGCATTCATCACACCCGTGATGCCATTCGGCCTGCGCTCCGCTCCAGTGACCTATCAGGGGATAATGGGCACTGCGGTGGCGGGCTTGAAGTGGCAGATTTGTCTAGCATATTTGAATGATGTCGTTATCTTCTCCTCAAGCTTTGAAGACTACCGAAAAGGCTTCGGACAATGCTCAAAGCATGCACGTCATCAAGCTCAACGTTGAAACAAGAGAAATGGCACGTCGCCTACAAGGAACTGCGGTTCCTAGGTCACATCGGTGCCAAGGATGGTATTCGCCCAAGGTTGACGCACCTTTCAGATGGGAAGTGTAGCAATATGATGTTTTCAAGGGACTTGAGCGCCGCTTACAGTCCCCTCCTGTATTTGGGCACTTCGACGAAAATGCGGAGACAGAAATTCTTACCGATTAAAGCGGCGTTGACATAGGCGCCATTCTCGTTCAGAAAATTCGCGGACAGCAAAATATTATCGTGTACGCTAGCCGTTTTCTGTCGAAAGCTGAAGCCTATTCGACGACGCAGAAAGAATCCTTCGCCATCATTTGGGCCTCATCGTAATTTCGCCTTTATTTGTACGGACGACCATTCAGAAGTGTAGAAAACTCGAGTTGGATTGGATTCATTAGAAAAAGGAGCTGTGTCATCCAGTCTTGCCACTCATTGCCGGGAGTGTAAAGATTGTTACCCCCATGTGGACAGGACCAATATCTTGTTCTGTCACCCTGATCAGATATGCAGAGAGCTGGTCGAGGCGTTTCTGATAAGTAAAGAGTTGTAGGCGTGAGTAGTCGCACCTTCCGTTAATCTTGTAGAAAAAGAGATTCACGGTCTCGGCGAATATTTGGCAACGAGGTGTTAGCGGGTGCTTGTCATGTGGGAGGATGATAGTTTTGTTAGTTGTGTTGACGTGTGCAATCCTCACTTTGCGCACGCGTACTGTTTTTAAAAGGCATCGCGGTGGTTTCACGTGTCTCGTCTTGATTTTATCTGTTTTTGGTTCCTGTATAATTATATCTTTGTATGAATAAAAATTCAGTTGTTAGAAAGCGCTTGTGTCGTCTCTTGTTCTGTGGTCCTGTGTTTCGAGCTGCTTTAAGACGACCATTCAGGTTCGTGAGCGATCACCATGCTTTGTGCTGGCAAGCCAATTTAAAAGATCCCACCGGCCCCCTTGCGCTATGGAGTCTGCTTCTTCAAAAATAATACATCACACACGTTTACAAGCCCGGCCGCAATCAATCCGATGTAGGCGGCTTGTCACGAGACCCCATTGACGCACTGCCTAAAGAAGATGAAAATGCTTCTTTGTGATCGGTAAACGCCAGCAACTTTGCAAAGCAGCAGCGCTCGGAACTTTGTGTTGCAAAGCCTTGTTGATTACATCGAAGAAATATTGCTTTTATTCCTGCTGCATTCAGGCGTCAGTTATCATCATTCGTCTTAAACAATAACGTCGTCGTGGAAAAGAACTTCGCAGCTAACAGAACACGAAGCTCTCTTTTGGGGCCAAAAACTTCAGACAGGTGATTCCGCATGGGCGTCACGATCAGCAGACAGCAGGTCATCTCGGGTGTTCACCATGTTGCACCGGATAAAAGAGACATATTACTGGCCACGGTAAACTGTCGACGTTGCTTATTATGTGAAAAAGTTCCGTGGTTGTCCGCAACGCAAGATGCCCCCAATCAGACCAGCTGGTCTTCTGATCCAAGTACCGTCTCGATTAAGCCATTTCAACTAATTGGGAATTTCCTTTTCGTACGCTTCCCAACTTCACCAGTAGGGAACAAGTGGATCATTGCTGCAACCGATTACATGACCCGCTGCACCGGAGCAAAAGCCCTGCCCGATGGCGGCGCAGCAGAAGTTGCTACGTTTTTCATCGAACGAAATCTTCTGTGACATGGAGATCCTAAATTGCTCATCACAAATAGAGGAACTGCATTTACGGTGAAGCGCACGCAGGCCATCATGCACTTGAGTCAAACGAGCTACCGGAGGACAACTGCCTACTTTCCCCAGATGAACTGACGTACAGAGAGCTTCAACAAATAGATGCTAGACTTCATCGCCATGTATGTGCGTGAACTTCACGCATAAGATTTCCGTCGACCAGACATCAGAGCGACCTCGTTCCAGCTTGTTTATGGCAGGGAGCCCACAACGACGATCGACGCAGTGCTGCAGCACGTAATCGAAGAATAAAACAGGAGGAGAACGTCTCCGCCTACATTCAGCGTGCAGCGTGCAGCGTGGCTTGCCCGGATGCGCAGGACCAGCAATACACCAATGCTCGACAATACATCTCCCAACGACGCTTTGCAGAGTACAACCCTGGAGACCATGTGCTGGTTTGTACGCGGATACGGCACTGCGGACTGAGTGAAGAGGTTTTGCGACGGTACTTCGGATTATACAGAGTCCTTCCGCGCATCGGACAGCTTGACTACGATATCATCATCGACGGCGCGACCACATCTCTACGGCACTAGGCGCGACCAGAAGTCCATGTATTGTGCCTCAAAACTTATTACGCGTGGTAGTTATAATAATATCTATAGTTTTGTTTACATTTCTCTGTTTATTTTCTAAGCATCCGGTCGGTGTCATTTTGAGGGGGGAGTAATTCCGCGAATCATTCATAGCTTTATTGATTCTTTTTCCAAAGCCGCCGGCAGGCGGCCTTAATCACTCTTATTCTGGCATGCGGATCAATTCTGTATTCCTTTTTGATGCTGCTTGTCACCAAAAGCAGCTTCATCAGTTTCTTTATCGCCCAAGATTCACCTAGCTGTGCCTCGAATATTTCGGCCATTAGCGATTAGCGAAAATTTCGGCATGTTTCTGAAATGTTCCACGTTGTGCCAGTAACTGTTAGCAGCTTTATGTACATGGCTCCTTGCGCCTACAAGTTTGAGGCTCTGTCGATTTGACGGAGTGGTGATTCGAAGTAGAGCGAGCACGTTTGCTGCTATCGCCGTCGCCCAGTTGTGCAGTTATTTTGAGGGCGCAAGGCAGCCCAATAAAGAGTTAAGTTCAGTGCTTCTACATCTGTGTGTACTTTAGTAATCACGAAACTGCCATCGCCATGTGACAAGATTATTTCGCTAAAGGTCGGCCTAGTAGCACTCTCAGTTGTGCTCTGAGATTCTGGTTTTACTTTCGAAGCAGCAGCATGACAGATACTAAATAAATAGCAAAACACGTTCGTAGGAACACTCTACCGAATGAGTTCTCAACAGTTTAAAAACTATTTGCTGACTATACTGAATGGCCATTAGGTGTTTCTGCAGGTGGGCATTCCAGAAAAGCGAATATCATGTTCAGGGTTGTCCATTTGTAGCTATAACACGGTCACGACATTGAAAACAACATTACGTCAAACCCTAATGCGTATTGAAGAAAAGTGACACACGCACAGAGGTAGCCGAGGTAGGGCTTTATATGGCCTGCAACTTAGCTTTAGTGCGTAGTCATGTCGGGAGCGATGGCCCTTTGCAAGATAATATTGTAAGGAAAAACAGCGCAAAAGGACGAAGGACAAAGTAACAAGAGCACACAGCGCTCGTCTGTGTGCTCTGGTTAATTTGTCCTTCGGCCTTTTGCGCTGTTTTCCCGCACAAAATGAACTTCGACCAACTCGCCCAACTCAGCATCCTACTGCAGTGCTCTTTGCAAGATATAATCGCGTTAAAACTAGACGTGGACGACCCTGTAGTTAATGGAGCTTGATGATTTCGCGATAGACGTCAGGCGCCAAACTATTGGCCCACTGGGGCGCGGCATGAGTTGGCTGCCGAATCGCTTTGTTATCGGTAGGTGGGAGTGCCGTCAGTGTATCACCGAAAATAATTAGCGCCTTTGTCGTTGACCTCTTGACGAAAGCACTATCTGCTTGCGGTATGATGTCTGCCAGCGAATAGGTTTTCTTGAGATATTATAATTTAGGGCTGCGGTAGGTTATAACATCCCTCGGTGTTATAATGCGCCACCATTGGGGCTTAGACATGATCGAACCCGGTAACCCTGGTTCAGTATCAGCGTCATAATCACAGATGCCATGTAAGTGTTGAAAGAAATAAAACACTGAGCGACTTTCCTTACCGCGGCTTGCCAACTAGCAGAATGGAGTGCCCATTAGCGTGACAAGCGTCGAAGCTTCGCGAGGCGAGTATGCCTGAAACACGTTGTGGAAAAGCTCACTAAAGAATATCGCTTTGTGAAACGAAACACGTTGTGTGTGCCAGGTGCGCAAGTCACGTGAGAAGTGCTTAGACGTGAGATATGTCTAGCACGTATGAACATATTACTCCGTTGGCCTAAATTCCCTTTCTCATGCCTCTGAGGCAAGGATTGGCTCACGGCTGCCTCTCGTTGAGACAAGCTTGTTAGCCAAATACAAAAATGCATTGCGCTCTCGGCGGCTTCTGAGACCGGAAAGAAACATTGCATGGTTCTTCACTCCAAACCGGTAATGTTTTCTTTTATTCACTGCCGTATATTTTCCAGCCGGCCTACTCTGCCTGTTGGCTGGGAAGCTGTCATGCGTTGGTGGGTACACAGGCCACAGAGGACAACTACACAAAATCCCATGCTTCTTATATAGTTTAGCAGTGTATTTTGACAAAATATCCTATCGTCTATTTCTATAGTTTACTGTGCGATGGTGACGCGTAAGTTACTGCATGGTTGACTCATATGGTGCTCTGTCCCGTTCTTCTTTTCTTGTGTGAGTGCGTGTTGTTTTGGCGCCATTAAGTTATAATGGTTCACTGCTTGAAAATTAGGGCTGCGCTCCAAGGCTAGAAGCAGAAATTGTTTTTTTAGAGAGGGCCTTCTGTTTCTAGTTTTGCTCCTAATGAGAATAATCGACAGCTTTTCCCGTATTAGTTTCTCCTGTTCCCTCTTCAACAACTGGGCACTTAGAGACTGAGACTGTATGACTGCTGCTTATAATTTTCTGATGACCTTCTCATCCTGCAGTTTGTCAGGGTGAGTGCACGATATGAAAAGTTTTACATTTTAAGGTTGTTTTAGGACTTTTCTGCGTACAGTTCGTGTTTTTCCATTCAATAAAAAACACATCCGTAAGCTAGAAATTGCAAGCTTTGCAGGATCTAAAAACGGCTCCACCTGTAATTTAGAGCCATTGCCAGTTACTCACTGCTCCATACAGCCAGTTACTTACCAGTTTTGTCATTGAATTCTCCGTGGTTTATACTCTGATTTGAATATTGTTCAGTATATTGCCTGCCCCATATGTTCATACAAGCGTTCGACTGTGTAGGAACGTAGGGCGGTGCATGTTTTATAGTGTACCACACATTATCCCTTATTACGATATATAAGAAACTAGATTGGCGGACAATATAAGAGTGAGAAGGATGCAGCAGCTAGTGTTAGCGCGACAACACGAGAATTGGCATCGCTGGAGAAAGCCCGCATTGACTAGCAGAGATTTGATTGACTCACGATTGACTCAGAGATCCGATTTTGAAAGGTAGCCTACACTTCGATGTCCTGGCATTACAGGAAACGAGCATACCTGCAAAAACCTTTCGTCTTTCGGGTTACACCGTTCATTTGGGACATTCCTGCTGTGCCCTCGAGACCTACAGCAATGCTTCTGCCTGCATCCAGTAAACCACAGAACCGTGACCTCAAAACCATTTATGTGCGCAACTCCCTCCCGCACTCGGTGCTCATTATTTCGGACAGGCCTGGAGATTTCTGTCGCCGCAGTCAGAGTGAGCAATACGGACTCCTCAGTGGCCCCGGTTTACGTATCACCCTGCGTCCCCTGGGATCCTACAGATCCCATACAGATCCTTATAAAGAGACGTTTCACGACACCATAAAGCTGTCGATGAGTGTGAACGTCGCCGTGGACGATTATTCAAATCTACCTTTTCATATTCAAGTTAGGAGTATTATTGAGCAGTCTTATAATAACTCAGTCCAAGATCCACCTTTCACTCTTGAAGAAATTGAGTCTGTAATTAATTCGATAAATAAAACTTCTTCCGCTTGCTCTGATAGTATATCTGTTCGTCTTGTCGTTGCGATCTTTCATATTCATTCCTCCCTCTTTTCCTGTGTTTTTTATTCTTCTCTGTGCTTCGGTCACTTCCTTCAGATATGAAAAATTGGCAGTTATATTTATTCTTAAGCCAAATAGACCACCGGGCCTTCCGAGTTTATACCGGCATTATGCAATAATTCTTCATTTGTTGCGGGAGGGTGTTGCGCACATAAATGGTTGTGAGGTCGCGGTCCTGTGGATTACTGGATGCAGGCAGAAGCATCGCTGTAGGTTCTCGAGCGTTTGCTTTATGGTCGCCTGTGCTACTTTTGGTCACAAATAACTTACTTCACAGGAATCAGTGTGGCTTCGCTCACGGCAGAAAGTTTGTCCAGGCCCTTTATCAATTGCAGGAATTATAACAGGATTACAAGCAACAAAAATGCCCTGTGGCTTTAATTTCGCTGGACATTAATAAACTTCATAGCGTTTGGCACTATTTAATTTTACGTTTTCTAAGACAGCATTGACCTCCAAATATATATATATATATTCCCTTTTAGCTTCCTTTTTATAAGATGGCATATAACATATCTATCTCCTTCATGTTCTATTTTGGTTTCTTCTCTTGGTAGTCCACAAGGTTCGCCTCTTTCCCCATTAGTTTGGAACATGGTTCTTTACGACCTCCGAAATATATCTATCCGTTCACCAAACCACATTCAGGCATATGCTGACGATACAATTATGCTATAACCTGTTAAGACAAATCGCTAGTAATCTACAACGTAATCCAGAGTCCTAACTTAAGCCAGCATTGGTGCACCAAACATCGTGTTCTGTGAAACGTAAAAAATTATTCTTATGCTTTATTTCGTAATGGAGTCGAAGTATTGCATAAGCGTAAGCCCATCATCCGCCTTAGATCTCAGTCTTATATGCTAACCGAATATTACATTATTAGGGGTTGTTTCTGATTCGTACCTTGCCTTCCTTCCCCATGTGTAATCAGTTGAAAACTAAAACATTGGCCTCTACCAGTAAGGTGCTTAATTGGTTTCGTTCACACTTCCGCATTTCACATTCTCATTTGCGTCAAATTTATTAGGTAATTCTTCTCTTGATTACATATGCTGCCCCAGCATGGTAGTATCACTGTCCTCTTCCTCGACTAAGAGATCGCGTCCACTCACTGCAACGAATACCACTCCTCGCTCTTACTAACACCTACTCAACTTCGTGTACAGCTGCACTTAGTGTTCTTGAAAACGTCCTTTCATGGCCTATTAATCTAGACCAGTTATGTGCTGAGTTCGAGCTTTTTACGCCCCGGCAACCTATAGCATACAATAACATTGCATGCAACCCTTCTGAAACACAGCCCGTGTTCAATCCCTGGACTTATAATCCGTCACTGAAGTTTAAATTTAATTTTATTAACCTCACCCATAAGGAAGCAATGTTCTGCTCTTCTCAACGCGCACTGCATATCTATAGGGATGGATCGTTCATACATCACTCCATGGGAGCCCCTTTCTTTGTGCTTGACTAAAACCAAAATATATTATTTGTCCATCGCCTTTCTTTGCAGCCGCCTTCCAGTGCGTATAATGTAAAACTTGTAGCCCTCCATTCTGCTGTTGAATTTGCACTTAATAACCTTCCCACTAAGCCTATTCATTTCTATACAGATTATCTGCAGTCTGCTATTTTTTCAAGTTACCGACATTCTAGTAGAAATTAAGAAGAAGAAATGGACATGGGCAGGACATGTAGTGCGAAGAGAGGATAACCGATGGTCGCTGAGGGTAACAAACTGGATTCCAAGGGAAGGAAAGCGTAGCAGGGGGCGGCAGGAAGTTAGGTGGGCGGATGACCCAAGCAGCACACCAGCATTGGTCCAACAATGGTTCATCACTGGAAAAGAATGGCATCAATATTGGACTGATATTGGCATTTGGGCATTTTACTACATTCTCCATTCTTGGCCCATCTTTCGTTCCAAGATTGGTCCAGTGTTCAACCAAGCTGGAGCCACCAATGTAGGCACAATATTAGACTTTCCATTCATGCACCATGATTCTTGCCAATACTGTCCAGCATTATACCATCATTGTATTACCAATATTTGTTTAATACCAGCTATTCCATTGATGGCCCATTGTCAATGCCAATATCATACCAATGGTTAGCCATTGCAGGTGCACTGGCTACTCCATTCATGCCGCATATTGTCGATACCAATATTAATCCAATGGTTTATGGGTACACCGACTACTCCATTCATGTGCCATTGATGATGTCAAGATTACACATTTTGTGGCACTGCCTGTGCAGGCCATAAAATGCAGCCTTTTTCATTCTAGCCATATTCGTGACAGCACATCGAACTTGCTGGGACAATAATGGCCTTTCAAATAGGAGTGGCCATAAAAATTCAAATTGTTGCTCATGAGAAACCAGTAGATATTCACAAAACAAGGGCATGGTTCACAAAAAGACAATATTTATTGCAATTGTTACTATAGACGGCAGTTGTTACTAGCCAGTGCTGAGGGCACACACAGCAGCAGTTAGCGGGGCAGTGGCAGGGTTGGTCAGGGCAGGGCGGGCTCTCGGGAAGTGGAAGGGGCCAGGGAGCTGGACGGCACACTCATAGGCGTAGTGAGGGGGCTGACCCTGCAATTGCATTAACAGGTGGCACGCCTGGTTCGCCAGGGGAGGTTTCAGCATAACGCCTTTTTCTTCCACCCCCCCTGTCACAGGAACCAGGCAGAATAAATGCGTGTGCCTCCAAATCGTCCACCCCAACTTTTTCGCAAATGGCACCTGCACAAAAACAATGAGGAACCAAAATTTACAAAACTATCACGAGGCATATAAAATCGAGCGCATTATTTTAGGAAGATGTAGAAAATTCCAGGATTCATGTACCGAAATTTATGGTCAATGAGAAACACTATACTGATGAGTTCCAGATTAGTTTCAGCTGCCTTGGGTTTATTAGGATGAAAGACGCACATACATTGCATAGCATGTGCCCTGTTGCATTTTGATCGCCTCCACAGCAATACGGCTGAGACAGCCAGTGTTTCATCCCACACTAGGAATTAGTGCTTGATTATCGGCTGTCTCCGCATATGACTGGCGCGCTAGTTTTTCGCCGCTCCTACGCTTTCTGCGATGTGCAAACAGTTTATACTAACAATCGTTACGAAGAGAATGTTCGGCGACCATTTTCATTTTTTTTAAATGGCTAGATATAATATACACAAGCGATCTAAGCCCACGACTGCTTCACTGGCCGCTGGTTAGCTGATATACGCTTTTTACTGGTTTTGTGGGTAGTTCACTTAAACGGCAGCTCACTTAAACGGGTAGCTCACAGGTGCATCATTTTTACACATATACTGCTTGTCCAAGCAAATTTGATCCAAGGGATAAAAAAAAACATTTCGGAGGCAGGCAAAGGAAACCAGATATATATTGCTGGAAGCTACCTTGAGCGCCATAGAAAAGGTTTTGTTTGGAATCCTTATTGACATTATTTACCTAAATTACTGATTAATGACTTACACAATAAATGGTGTTGCTACTTTGAAGAGTACCGGCACAATCCACGTTTGATTATTTGTGATAAAGAACCCTCACGTCTGCATTTTGAACGCCAGATACAATAGGAAACTACGAAAATACAGAAATCTGATTCCCGGACAATACAATTGAGGACTTGGCTTGGCTCGACAGCCCTGTGTAGCGTTAGACCTACAAGTTGCCTATGGTTTCTTCGTCCGCGCCAGCACATCGTCCAACAAGACTGTATTTGTATTTTACAGCTGAAAAATACTGTTAAACTAATTTATATCCCTACCGCTTTGTAGTCATTATCCGCATTGCAAAGTTCGGCGCGCTCATTGTAACTCGAGCCTTCATGTGCGCCAAAGGGCCGACGCGAAGCAACCATCGCCAGCATATCACCCTTACTCATGCATGGGGCTAGCAATCTTAGCGGCAGGTTGTTTTGTCCGCTCAAAATGATGTTGTGAGCAGCACAGTTGAGGTGCGCGAATGGGCTGGTAACGGTTTCGGTATCTACATAACCCGGAATTTATCTACAGCTGGAAAAAAAGGTACACATGAGGTTTCTAACCGCAAATATTGAAACAGGGGTTTCCGAACGTGCTCACCGACTCTGTAAGTCCTATTTATTGTC
This sequence comes from Amblyomma maculatum, assembly GCF_055883805.1. Lineage (NCBI taxonomy): Eukaryota > Metazoa > Arthropoda > Arachnida > Ixodida > Ixodidae > Amblyomma > Amblyomma maculatum. Next base: position 52,609,271 of record NC_139348.1, on the reverse strand, counting down.
TAAAGTGAATATTTAGTGCTTGAAGCGAATAACCTCACTTCCCCACGTACAAAATAAAAATTTTCTGCGCTGTCCTAAGTGGCTGCCAGCAATGCACCACCGGTTTCCATCGTCTGTTTGTAATGGTTTATTTATAACCCTTGGCTCAAGCTATGGGGCGCAGCAGGTGTAATGTAGCTTGAATAAAACCTGCAAGAGATCATATATATGGGTAGATTTGTAAGGTTTACAGATTTCACTTACAAATTCTACAGGAATCGCGTCACTGCGGCCTTTCTTTAAAATTGACACGTAATAGCGCTATATTCGTGGCTAAAATAAAGTAATCAACGCATTAATTCAGCTTAGCAAATGCAGCTGTAACAGAAAGTGAGGGCTGGCTACACCTAAGGTGTGCCCAGCTTTCTAATTTTCTTAGATGGCACAACCGTTCGAAATATGGAATATTAAAAAAAGCCTTTGATATTGGCTTTCTCACAGCGTATTATGGGTGCCTTAGATAAGAAATATAATCGAGGTCCCATGGCCATCTTTCGTTTCCAATGAAATTCTTATATGTGGTGGGCAAGTATCTAGACACAAAAGGATTAACCTTAGTTTTTCAAGATACGCGTAGTTTCCTCGAAAAAAAAAAACAATTTTATGGTATATCTCTAGAGGTAGAAAACGCAGTTTTTGCCATTTCAAAATGTTGCAAGTTTGGATACCATGATTTTGTCATCTGCTCTTTTTTACTCACTAAATATATGCATGTTTTATATTTACAAACACTATTAGAAACCTATTTTGTTTTTGCATTTGTGTTATTAAAAAATCGCAAACTTTTCTTCAGGAGCGATACGCTGCAAAAATATTCATTTTTAACCTTATGTACTGGCATATGATGCATTAGGTTGGTTGCACTAAATATGTTTTCACTTCCTGACGCATGTTCTTAATTCCAGGCAGTATCTGGAGCTCCAGACCACTAGGTGTGTTCTCCACAACGCATCAAAATTGCTCAGAATTCGAAAACAGCAGTAAAGGGCAAATTTGCTGCAATTAAAAAAAGATCATCTTCGATTTTCATTCAAATCCCTCTCAAAAATCTTCAGTACCTCAAAAATATCACGGACTAAAAAGTGTTGCGTTATACTGTTTAAAAACATAACAATAAATATTAAACCGAGTGCTTGTGCTGATAATGGCCAAACTCAGCCTGCATTCTTGCAAGATCCAATAATATCTTGGCACAGAAACTATTTTTCTACATTATCTAGGTTCCATTCTTTATTTGTGAAAAAATTTGAAGCTCTAGATTTGTGTGTGTATCTGTATATTATTTTGAAATTGGACAAAAGTAAGAAAATGGTAAAATAAGGAAAACTGATAAGAATTGAAGAAACGGCCGCAACATCAATTTTTATCAAAATCTGTGGAAACAGTGCAAAGAACTTTGTTAATTTTAGTCAGTAAATATATTGAATTCTGCAAAATGTAATATTAGAAATATAAAAATGCTTGTTTTTGTTCTATAGATGTGCTTATATGGCTCCCCCTTATGGAATAGGCATCAAAACTTCAATTTAGTATTTGCTTAATTTAGTTACATTTTACCTTAAGTAAAATTTAAAACATTGTCAGCGCTTAACACCGTTTTTCTGCTTCTGGGGCAAATACTTAATATAGCTTAAAATGGTATTATTTCACTATCTCTGCCAATTTCATGGCAGAACGCAAGTGAAGGCTGAACTTTTTCTCGGTCCTGCATTCTTTTTTATTGCTAGGTGCAATAGTATTCAATCTAGGTTATTAATATATTATTCCATTTGTCAGCTTTGACCACCACTAACAATACTATATTTTTGAAGATGATTTTTCAAAGTGTAATTTTTATAATTACAATCTTAAGCAAATCGCTTTCCAGCATAATACTTTTGGTGGCGTTACAGAGAACACACATAGCAGCTTAGAGCTCCAAATTCTGCCTTAAATTAACAATATGACCTGCGTAATAAACACAGAATATTTTAGTGCAAACAACGCAATGCGTCACGCCAGTATGTAAGGTTGAACATTAACATTTTTGTAGCGCGTTGTTCTTGAAGCAAAGTTTGCGATTTTTTACTAAATCAACTGCATCAATGAAACACACTTTTAATACTTCTTATACAAGTAAACGTTACCCAAATGCGGTGAGTAAAAAACAGTGGATGACAAAATTTTACGCAACCAGCCGGCCTCCAAACGTGCAACTTTTTGAAACGACAAAAACGGCGTTTTCCAGCTTTAGTGATAGGCGTTTTTTTTTTTTCGAGAATACTGCGCCGCATCTGGCAAACCTAAGGGTCATTCCTTTGTGTCGAGACATTAGCCCACGACATATGAAAATTTAATTAAAAAAATGGTCATGGCACCACGATTACTGTTCCTGTCCGAAGACATCCATATTTGTTTTCATTTCGTCTCTGCAACAGGCTGATTTAGCCAATGCGGTGAATAAAAATATCATCGCATATATTAAAGATTTTCGCGCTATATGTTATACCTAAAGCTACCTATATTGTCACAACTGTCATACATTATTTGTAGCTGAAACATCACAAAAGGGATTCGATTGCAAATTGTTCGCTAGTTAAATAGACGTACGAGATGACACACGTATACTTTGTAGAATGCAATTTAGGAAAGAGCAGATACAAACTACAGGCGAATAATGCTATGATATGGAGCATATGTATTACTCCGGTTAACAGTAAAAAAATCAACTTTTAACATGTTAATATATTCGACAAACTATTGCATGCTCACATAGGAACACAATTAATGAGCTCATCCACGCATCTAATGTCTATGGGCATTAGACGTGTGGATGACTTCGTTATATTCCAATTCGTGCGTCACTCAAAATAATTGAACGAGAAAAAAGTTAATGTCTACACAATTTTTAGTGAGTATACCACAAATTATACTAAGGTGCTTCATATATGTCACATCACCTAGCAAGTGAAATGGGATAACAGAAGTAATCAGACTCTAACCCTGATCAGCATTTCGCTTTTGCGCCATCTTTGTAAGTTTTTAGGCAGGCTTTTCCACTGATTATCCTCTTCTTTATACCCCTGCCACCCACAAGACACAAATCTTCTGGGGGCACCGAACTGTTGGTTTTCGCACCAGTGATACAACTTAATCGATCCATTTATACGTAGAAAACACTCTCGATGAGCACCTAAAAAAATGAAAGCATGTATGTGTAGGTGAAATCATTCACCGGCGATTTAATATTATGATTTGAACAATAAAATCAAAGGATCACACTCGAAGGAACACAAAAGTGGTGGAGAGATAGGAATTGAAGCAATGAAAGGCGGTTGCTTTCTGAAAAAAAGCCAATAGCAAGAGGTCCACCGTCTATAAGAATAGGCAATAAAAATAAGGCATATTTAAAGGTGCATGCAGCAGTTACAGTGATGCAGTGCTACCTTTTTTTAGGCAGGCTTTTCCGCTGATTTTCGTCTTCTTTATTGCCCTTCCAACCACAGGACACATATCTTCTGGGGGTTGTCGGTTTTCGCACCAGTGATACAACTCAATCGATCCACTTCTACGTAGAAAACGCTCCCGATGCGCATCTAAAAAAAATGAAAGCATGTATGTGCAGGCTAAATCATACACACATGATAAAACAATATGATTTGAACAATGAAATCAAATGATCACACCCAGAGCAACAAGAAAGTGGTGTAGAGATAGAAATTGAAGCAATGAAAGACGGTTGCTTACTGAACAAAGCCTATAGTAAGAGGTCCTAAGTCTATAAGAATAGGCAATAAATTAAGGCACGTTTATAGGTGCATGCAGGAGTTGAAGTTATGCAGTGTTACCTTTCTGTTTCACTGCAGTGATTGGTATAAATATTACAGCTATTGCTAGGCATCTCAGGTAACCCCATTGAAAACTTCATCCAAGGTACCGAGGAGCAGTGGCGTGTTATTTGCAACTGTTAACGGAAAGACAGGCTATCCTATGAGTGCATGCGCATTTCCTCCTTTTTGTATATACTTGAATAAAAGCGACTGAACAGTGAGTGTTGTAAGAGGTGCAGCGTCCCTAGGAATGGGGAACAAAATTAAGTTTTAGTAAACAGAGGTACAAAAAGAAGCAAATATGCCTGCAATAATAGCATGATGGCCTACCTTTTGATCAACAGCTGTAAACAAACTGTCACTGCCAGTCGGTTCTTTAGACAGGCTTATCAATGCCAGAGCTTAAAGCTAAGAGCAATATGAGTAATGTTTATTGCGGTCACGGCCGTAAACAATTCTAGCGGAACACTCCATTACTGTAACTATTCAACCGTCCATTTATACATATCGTTCATTAAAGAACCATGCACATCATATTAAGTTGCTCTTTTCTACTCCCAAATGATTTCCTATAGAATTAGAATACGTGGATCGCTGCTTCGGTTTCAACATTCTTGCACGATGGCTATGGCGTGCACTTCATGCATACGGTACGGCACGTGACGTACAAACAGCTGTAATTGCCGAACAGGCGCATCTGACGTCCTGTCCCATTTCGCCTGAAAGTGCGCGCCGTCATCGAGCGCTTCGCGAGTAATATATTTCGGACGATATGGTTGCCTCATACCGGCCGTCAATGTTTTGTACATTGTGTCCCGCGTGCACGTGGTTTACTTTGCAGTGACAGGGACGCAGTGCACACACGGCTGATGTGCCTTTTTGCTTGTATTGTTATTTTCCCCCGCCCTCGAAGCGCGTCTGCGAAATCGCTCTCCTATTGTCGCCGCTTTCTGATAACGCCCTCACCTGAAGGCACGTGCTCAGAAGGGGGGCGTCGATTAAGAAAATTTTGAAAAGGGGCTCACTTGCGCTGTTCACGGCTTTCAATTCCTCAATATGATATTAACCATTATAAAAGTGGAGGTTCATTATGACTTAATTATAGCCTAGTCATCAAGCGGCATCACGCACATGTCTGCCCCACTGTAAAATTCGCTTGCACAGACGGCACGAACAGTTTTCAAAACTTCGTCTGTACATCTGAAAACAAAAAACTGCCCTTAACTCTTAACAAAATCCAAAAACTGTGTGAACATGGCTTCCTGCGCGCAGAAGAGAGGCTGTCCAAAATATATGTACAAAGCCGGGCGCATAGTATCTGGTTACTAATTGATTGCGGCGCGCTGCACAGTCAGAAAACTGCGCAAATGGCTGCCTGCAGTGTTCTGTCACGTGTTGGTGGCATACACACCTGTTACGCACGGCTCCTCTATTTTCGGCGCAAATGCTATTCATATCGCAGCCAGCAAATAAGTCCACGCACTTGCTTGCATGTAACCCGGAGGAAAATTCGCTTAGTTCTTGAAGTCATGCTTCGCGCAGTTGTTTCGAGGAGAATACAGAAAGAGAACATTTGGGACTGGTAGGAGATTATATAGAACCAATTATGAAGCAATGGCATGCTGCAAAGATATATACTCACGGTCTAAGATGACGGCGTTCACTGAGTCTGATAATGCCGATGGTATCCCGCCGTTGCTGTAATCCGTACTCCGGCGACATTTCACAGCTCAGCTATTCACTGATATGTAGCAAGCACCAACCGGAGCACATGGACATGTATAGGCGCAAGAGAAAATTATGCACAGCACGATGAAAAAGAAAATTAATGAGGGAAGAAATTAAAGAAAGGTTTAAGAAGCTGTCACAAGTCTTGTAGCGTCTCCAACAAGCTCTGAAATGAACGCTTCGGGAGGAGGCCGCACAGCAGCGCAGCTGGGGATCAGTGTTGCCAAATGTTGGTGAGCAAAAGTAGCTAGATGGCAGCGTGAAAGTAGCTAAAAGTAGCTAAAAAATTTAGCAAGGAGCTAAAAGTAGCTAACCTTTTTTCCCAAGAATTTTTACTTTATATTTTGGATATATAACTCATTTATTGGCAGCAGTATTATTGTAAAAATTAAGCGCAGCTATCAAGACATGGTCGACATGGTTTCCTGCACGCGACTATGCATGACAAGCTTGTGACAAGTGCTAAATAACGAATAACGAATGATAAATGTGCTCAGGTTTCGATTCCGATAATTTAGGCAGACGTAGTTTTCGCAAAGCGTCAATACTTGCGCGCTAAGAAAAGACGAGCTGCGAATGCATCACTGCTCTGTAAACATGTAAAGAATGGACTTTTATATACTTTTTGCGCGTACACAGAGGCCTATGAACGGAGAGTTATGAAAGTTTAATGAATGTCCAGAAGATATCTTCAGTCCATTACTTGGCGTAACTCGGACCGGTGGGCCTCTTGGCCTTTTCTCGGCGATGACCGCGCATGATCCGCAAAGAGAGTCGAATCTGACAGTTGATTCCAGCCTTAATAGTTTAAGTAGTAGGAATGCGTACACACATGCACAATAGTTTACCGCGAGCACGACTTCGATGCTCATCGGAGCCCCAGCGCTGCGCGATAGGCGACACCCGTCAGAAGCTGTGCCGCCGCATCAGTCGCATGGCAGCATCGCTTCGCCTCTCTTTGCTTTGTGAGCTATTTTTTTCTTTTTCCAGCTCCATAGAGGCATCCTCCTCTCTCTTTTCAAGTGTTTCCTTCTTTCTCGCAAGTACTCGCAAGTTTGTCTGGTTTGCGTCTTGTTTAAAAACTACAAGATGGCGCTATATGCCTGACGTCAGTTGCATTATGTGTAGCTATAAAGTATATTCTAGGCACAATAGTGTAGCGTCTGTGGAAAGATTTTCGCGCCAGAATAGTAATTTTCCGAAACGTAGCCAAATTTAAGCTAGATTTCACCAAAATAGCTAGATTTGTAGCTAGATTTTGAAGAAATGAGCTAAAACAGCTACTCGTAGCTAAACTACCTTTCTTGGTAGCTGGCTGAGTCCAAAAGTAGCTAAATCTAGCTACAAAGTAGCTAAATTGGCAACACTGCTGGGGATGCTGTCTGTTGTGTCTTGCACGTAGACGCGTAGGCGAGGGGGAACAACGACCCGCTCAACCAGCGCGTGATTCCCGCCGCGGTGTTGTGTTCGCAAGGGCTGCGCGTGGGAACGAAGGACCAATGACCCTCTCAACATTCCATTCCTCCTGTACCCAGCCCTCTTCTGCTTGCACCGGCCAGCCGTGACTTCGGACCGTGCCGATGAGCGGCCGCCAGCGCGCACCGCTCGAGTCGACTTCTAATAAATAGTTTTGTTTTGTGTGTTCGCAAACGCATTGTTTCTTCAAGCCAACCACGGACGAACATTTTCTAAAAAAATAGAAAGCCTCCCCATCTACCATCCACATTGTTGCGTAAATCCATACAGCTGGTGCATCGACAAATGCGCGCGTCCCCTCCCTTTCGCCACCTATGATCGAACAAAGGATGGTCGTTCGACCTTTTATATTTACTTCAAAATATTATATACTGTTGCGTGATGACTGATAAATAATGTCAAAGAGGCGGAGTTCCGAGCTTCTCTTCTATTCTGGCCAACTTTGGTTATAGATTATACAAATTATGCTCAAGTTAGCTAGCTGAAAATTATCCGACTAAATATATACATGTTTTTATTTGTATTCAGTTAATGTTCGCTTTTCGGGTATGAGTAGATGTTTTTATAAAAATTCTAAACTTCGGCCCAGGAAACAAAAATTTTCCTAATTTGCAGGCCTTTATTTCAGAAAAGGTTCATGGTAGAGCAGCAATAATTCCACAATATGTTCTCAGCATAATTATCCGCAAACAGCTAACGCTCATATTTTTATGACATTTGGATACAGAGATACGATCGCGCTAATTTACAGAAAACAGCGAACATTGAAAATTTTTAGGAAAACAAAAACAGTTTTCACATTGTTTAAACTTTTTCCACCTATTCTACACTACCTCAGCTTTCAAAACCATTAAAACACCTTGCATAATTTTGTTGCGCAAGTAATTATGGCCACATCGATAAAGCCTTTGTCTAATTATAGCCCACCGCGCTGTTCTGAACATTCTACGGAATTTGTGAATTGTTCAAGGTTTCTAAATTTTGGCATATAATTTTGTAACAGGGAGAAATATATTTACAAAAGAGGATTAAAGATATATACATTGAGGAACAGCCAAGGAGCCAGGCTACGAGGGCCGCCCATTCGACACACTTCTTTTTCTTAATTTTCCACAAACGAGCGCGCCACTTCGTCCTCATCATTCTCCAACTGTAACAATATTTCTTCGCTCATGTTTTGTCTCGACTTCGCAAATCGACGGTGACAGACACAGCAATGAATGATTCAGAATCAATTTTGTGCGCGTAGAGGTCCTGAAGCGCTGTGGCATCAGGCAATACACAGACGTTTTTCGCAATCCCCTTCACCTTAACGCGGATTGCACAAAAAGACGATAACGTTCAATGAGCAAGCAACGTATTCCAAATCATTTTAGTAGAATGAAAGAATTGGAAAGGGAATGGAAAACTGCCTCATTAAAGCAGTGTTTGTAGGCTGCATTCGTTTTTTCGAATGACTCGACAGCGCACATTATTTTCATTCCTGTACAGTTTTTTTTATTCCTTTGCCACCGCCTAGCGCGGTTGGAATGGTCAAACTCTAAACTAATAGGCGGAAAAAACTATTTTTTTTTGTTTATTGGCGATATATATGTTGTGCGCCATATAAATGTACCGGGGCCTTCATGCTCGCAGTCTGCACGAAAAACTGTCATTTTTTTTTACCACCGTGTGAATGCCCAAAACTAAAATGGTAACCTCGCGAGTCTTCCGGCTTTTCATTTTCCAGTGATTGCGTCTAGAAAGTACACACATCGTATTCGGTCCTTTCTCCAGGTAAACAGACGATGCTGCGCGTAGTTCCTTATGGATAATACAAAAGCACTAGAACAAAAACATCGCTGAGAAAATGGTCATTTGTTCCTTCAACTTGAGGCAACGTTTTCCTTCTCGGCAATGAAAAAGCTACCTTCTAATCACTAATTTAATGTCACATGATCATGCTATGGCGACACGATTTCGATTTTATGCGCGTTCTCACTGACAACTGGATTTGTACTATAGGTTACGTATAGATGCAGGGATGTAATCGGCGTCCAATACAGGCATATTGGGTCGTGAGTGCTAGCCGGTCTGGGGTATACATATGTGGTCGCACGGTCGTGCTATCATTAGATATAATTGTGCGACAAACGTATGCGCCTGCGACGAAATCTGCATGCATGCCGATAGGCTAAAACCATAAACACATATAGTTGACCCCCAAAGGTGCGCCGCATATGAGCGCACCGAAAAGTCGAATCCAGACAGTTGCAGCGGTACGTGCTTGAATGCGTTATAGTAATTGTCGTCCCGTACGTGGTACTTGGTGAGGTCCGAACGATCGGCTGAAATGTTGTCGGAATTAAATGCCGCGGTTTGGCGTCCAGCGCACGTGTATTCAACCATAAAAATGGAGAATTTGTTTTGATTGAATGGTCAACGGAAAATATTCACTTCGGCAGCCCATTAAAGCTGCGTTTTTAGGATGGCAATGACATTTGCGAGATCAGGGGAAAAAGTGGTCCATCGTGGGCAGTTTTCATACAGGGATAGCTAATACTGGAAAAACACAAGACAAATTGCAATGGTCCATTACAGCCAGTTTAAAACAACGGAACGGTCAACGTCGGAAGAACACAGGACACCTGGGTCCATTGTAGCCAGTTTTAAAAACTGAACGGCCAACGACGGCGGAACACAGGACAACTTGGTCCATTGTAGCCATCTTTAAAAAACTGAACATCCAATACTGGAAGAACAGAGGATAACATTGTCCATTGTAGCCATGTTTAAAAACCGGAACATCCAATGCCGGAAGAACACAGGACAACTTGGTCCATTGTAGCCAGTTTTAAAAAACGGAAAACCCAATGACGGAGGAAGGCAGGACAGCTTGGCCCATTATAGCCAGTTTTAAATCCCGTGCGACCATTATTGGAGGAACGACGGCAATCTTGGTCCAACATAGACATTCTGTATGTACGGCAATGCCAATATCGGGAACTCACTGTACATCTTGGCCCAAGCTAGCCAGTGTTGGCTACTGGCAGCGCCAACACTGGGAGAGCACTGGCTAGACTGGGCCATTGTTGGACATTGTGTTGACTGGCATGTCCTATGTTGGGAGCATGCTGGTTAGGCTGGCCCAATGTAGGGCCACTGCTTGCCGTCGTACTTACAACATTGGCCCAATGCTTTGTGCTGCCTGGGGAGATTAAGAAGTTTGCAGGGGTCAAGTGGATGCAGCTAGCACAGAACCGGGTTAAGTGGAGAAATATGGGAGAGGCCTTCGCCCTGCAGTGGGTATAATCAGGCTGATGATGATGATGATGATGATTTTTTCAGTAAATTCGTTTAACCCGACAATTAATACCATTAAAAAGAACCCGCCGCGCTTATTATCTCTTCCTCTATTCCTGTATTTCATATCTGGGACCACTCAAGAATTTATGGTAAGAGGTTAGCCAACCAGCTAGTAACACAGGTTAGTACGGCGGTTTACACTCTTCTACTCTTTCACAAAGCTGGTGTCCGTTCACTCTTGTATCGTTCTTCTCTTATTTTGTGGAGCACATTTTGGCGCGAAAATAATGGTGGAACACAATTATATAATTGGATACATGATACTCTTAATATCTTCTAGCACTCTATTAAGAGTATAAAGTATTCAGTTATATAATTGTGTATAATTGTGTAGTGCTGGAAGATATATATAGTGGCAGCACAGCAGCCATAGTTCTGCATAAAGAAAGTAACAAAAATCCCATAAAGAAAGGTGTTAGGCAAGGAGACACAATCTCCCCAGTACTATTGACAGCTTGCTTAGAGAAAGTATTCAGAGACCTGGAATGGGAGCAGTTAGGGATAAAGGTAGATGGAGAATACCTCAGTAATCTGCGATTTGCTAATGACATTGCCTTGCTAAGCAACTCCGGGGATGAACTGCAAATAATGATTGATGACGTAGACAGGAAAAGTAGAAAGGTAGGCTTAAAAATCAATATGCAGAAGACTAAGGCAATGTTCAACAGCCTCGGAAAGGAACAGCAGTTTACATTAGGTAGCGAAGTACTGGAAGTAGTCGGCGAATATGTCTAATTAGGGCAGGTAGTAACCGCAGATCCGGACAACAAGAAGAATAAGATTGGGGTGGAGCGCATTCGGCAAGCACTCGCAGATTATGACTAGCAGCTTACCGGTATCGCTCAAGAGGAAAGTATACAACAGTTGCATTTTACCTGTACTCACCTATAGGGCTGAAACGTGGAGGCTAACGAAAAGAGTTCTACTTATCTTGAGGACTACCCACAGGGCTATGGAACGAAAAATGGTAGGGGTAACATTAAAAGATAGGAAACGTGCAGAGTGGGTCAGAGAAATAACTCAAGTTACCGACATTCTAGTGGAAATTAAGAAGAAATGGGCATGGGCAGGACATGTATGGCGAAGAGAGGATAACCGATGGTCGCTTAGGGTAACAAACTGGAATCCAACTGAAGGAGAGAGAGAGAACTTTAATTATTTAACAGAATAGCGTGGGTGGTTTCCTCAGTCAAGGATACCATTGGCCTGGGCTGTCTCCCGGGCCCTGGTGAGCAGGCTGCGCTGCTCAGAGAGACCCGTGTGGGCCAGCTCTGGCTCCCAGTCCGCTTGGCTGAGCGCTCGAGCTTTATATTTCTCTAATTGCTCTTTGCAGTTGCATATCATGTGAAGAAAGTCTGAGACTTCACCGCATGCAGTGCATGTGTTATTTTTAATTTTTTTCGGGCCAGATTTTGTGGTACTTTGCTAGGCTTGGGAATGTCCTAGCCTGTATATTCCTCCAGGTTACTGCCTCCTGTCTGCTGAGATCCTTGTGCGGTTCTGTGTATCGTTTTCTTTCTAATTTGAAGAACTGTATTAGTTCCCCGCATGTGAGAGGGGTTGAAGGCTCTGGGGCGGCTGACGCAGGTGCCCGGAAAGTATGCCCTAGGGCTATCCTGTCGGTAGCCTCGTTGCCGTCGATTCCCTCGTGTGCCGGTATCCACATGATTGTGTGCTTCATGTTGCCCGTCTTTTGTTCCTGCTCCATTATTCGGTGTGCCTGTTTGCATACGCGCCCCAGGAGGAAGGCACGACAGGCCTTTTGGGAATCGCTCAGTATTATGTGTTTTGTACCTTTGCTGCTGGCGTGTTTAACTGCAAGGGTGATTGCAACTTCCTCTGCATCTGGAAAGCCTAGCAGTGGGCAGCAGAAAGTTAGGTGGGCGGATTAGGTTAAGAAGTTCGCAGGGGTCAAGTGGATGCAGCTAGCACAGAACCGGGGTAAGTGGAGAAATATGGGAGAGGCCTCCGCTCTGCAGTGGGTATAGTCAGGCTGATGATAATACCAATAATTTGTCCGCCCCGTAATCCTCTTACAACACGTATTGCAGGACATAGAAGATTTCCTTTTTATTTTAAAAAGAGTACGTATATCCTCCTATTTCTTCATGCGGCAGAACGTGTAATGACTTTCCTCACTACTGCTCCATTTGTTTCTCGCCTAAAGTCTGTTTGCTCATTTACTCATCATATATTGTAACGTCTCACAACGCGACTCTTCTTAGGAGTCCTGCCGCTGGTGCAATTTTAATTCAAATGATCCGACACATAACTAGCACAATATCTGACTATTCTCGGTGACTTTCTTTTGGTGTGATCTAGTTCCTGTTACCTTTCCGCTATCATTAAATTATCTGAAGCCAGTTTTATTTCTCTGCATATCTCCTGTGAAAGGTTACATAGGTTTTTCTCTCTATTTCTGCCTTAATCCGTTCTATAATTTGTATTTTTACTAAGCGATCCAATTATTTTCGTAACAATTCAGTCTGATTTCTTTTTCTCTACTGTCTAAAGCTGCAGTGAGATTTTATTTAATCCAGGTATCTTTTATTTCTCTTTTTCCTGGCTGCCTTATTACCTGGGTGCTTTTCTGACCGCTTTCCTGTCGTGGCGGGCACGATGCTGCTGCAAACACTCCATCCTTGTTTTTATAATCACCAGGGGATGTCCTTTAGATCTTTTACCTGAGTCTGGCTGTGGTGGGGATGAGGCATCGTTGGAGTTTCCTGCAGACCCTCTACCACTGCACGCTCTGTACAGTGGAGGAGTTTTGCTGCTTAATTGAGCTTGTCCGCTTTGGGCACACCCTTCTGCTTGCATAGAGGCGCCTATGTCTGTAGCGCGGACGTCACTCATGCCTACCGGATCACGCTTCTACGTGTCCATTTGTTTGTACTCGTGGCGTGCCTATCATTCCCGCTTACTCTCCAGCTTTGTTCTTACAAGCACCAACAGATGACCTTCTGGTCTTGTGCTTGAGCCTGATGGTGGTGGGGGCGAGGGTCTCGTCGGAGTGTCCTGCAAACTCGCTGAGGGCTCCTTGCTTCTGTGTTGAGCAGACTGCTTTAGGTATGCCTTTCAGCTTGTCTGGAGGGTCCCGTGACTGCAGTCAGTCTTGCCTATGTTGCCGGGTCCGCAAGGGCACCATGCATATTTGTATAAAGTTAGTCCTTTGTTCTACTTCTCTCTGGTATAATTATTGCGTTTTTTGCTCGTGTTGTCTGGCCAGTCCGGTATAGTGATACAATAGTTATGTTTGACGTATTTATAGCGTTTGTTTTACCTAGCCTTTCCGGATTCCGAGCCTTTCCGGAACAGATGACAGGTGATGGAGGGGTAGGGGTTGGCGGTTGGTTGGCGGTCTTAGGCATTCCGGAGGTGGTAGGCAACGCTAGACGGCGGGGCTCCAGGTTGAGGGTATTGCTGTCACCTCCACCACTTGTAAAAAAAGGCCTTGCACATGACGCTACGCCGTGAACAATCAAGGGAACGTTCAGCGAACAGTCGTAGAGCTTATGTCAGCACACACGCGAGCGTCGGAGGGAGCGTTGTCGACTTTGTCTTTTCTGACCGTCGGCATTGAACATGTCTGTCGTCCTCTTTCTTCAGCATAAGGCGCTGAACATTTCAGAGCCGAATAATTGTCTTACAATAGATTGGTTTGGTGACAGGTGTATTTTGCATCAGACAAGGTTGTCCAGTTTTTTTTTCTTTTTTGTTTGCGAAGGCTATACCTTTCTTTCTCTCTTTCTCCCTCTCATGTCTGGTTTATCAGCACTTTTTCCTAATTTTTATTCATCCTTTTGCTTCTCACTATATTACTTTTCTCACTCTCTGTGGATTAGCGGAACCACAATTATAATTCTGTAGGAGAGTGCAAATTCCTATTTTCTCTTGATTTATTTATTCTCTCACTGCATGTTTTTGTCATTTTTTGTATATCCGTTGTTTTGTTGCTCTGGCTTTTCGCTTGTTTCCTGTTTTTTTTTTTCATTATTTGCATGTCTAGATGCTCTCCTCTGGAGGTTTTTCTTCTTGTTCAGTCTAGCATAGACCCCTTAGCGACTCGGATCTCGTTTTTTTCTGTGGTTTTTTTATTTTTCTCATGTTAATTTTTATTTCACTGTTTTAAAAAAGGCTTTTTTTAATTTTCCGCTTTTGCTCTCTTATTTATTATTATTTGGCTCTAGGCAAGGCAAATCTTTAGCTGGTACGAGCTCCCTCGCCAGTTTATTGTTCTCAGTTTTAAAGGAGACCAATAAAATGGGGTCCTACCGGCGTCACAGCAATGTGCTGTATAGGTAATGATGCTATATAGTGTGGCGACTTTAATTCCCACGACTGGGCATGGGGCAGTCAATGTTCTACCCCAGAGGCAAGTGTCTCTTGGATGCCATCTCCGTCGCAGGACTGAGGCTGCTGAAGGCTACAGCCACAACCATCATTGGGCCCGGTTGCTCATCCATCAATGAACTGGCCCTGCTGACAGACGCCTTCACCCAAGCCTGAGAACGAGCAGCTGACTCCTTGCGTTCCGGTCACTTTCCCTTAGACCGATGCACCAAACAGAAGCGGCAGTACACGGCATATGGGTCACGAAGTGGTTGCAGTTCGGGGAGGTAGCTAAAGATATTCCCCATGCAGTTTATATACTAGCCCTTCTAGGCGAGCACACCAGTACAGCCTTCTGGAAACGTGTCCTGCCACGTCCCCAGACAGGACGCGCTAACGACCTATGGTTCCTGGGCCTTCGAGCAATCAGGCGGAGAGTGGAGGTTGCGGCCAAACGAACCTAGTTTTCCTAATCCTGAACCAACTTTCGCACAACTGATGATTGCTGCGGCTACCAGACCAACTTATGAGACCGGGAGGGCTTGGCGATTATTTCCAAGCCGCAAAACACCAGACAGTCAGTCACCTGCAGTCGGTCAACTGTACCGGTCCCTGCTGCAGGTAAATGTCAACCGCCATCCTATATTTGTAGCAGCCATCACCAGAGGGGTATCTAGTCGGAAGTGGGCCGAGGAGCTGGCCGACCATATCTCCAAGGTCGCGCAGCCTGCGCCCAGCTCCCAACTCAGTGCTTCCACTGAATCGCACCAAATCCGACGCTTCCCCTACTGCAGTGACAAGCATGTTCGATGCGCAGTGCAGCGAGCGCATCCCCTTCACGAGCTCCCCGGAGTCTCTGGGACTCCAAAAAGAAGTGTGCTTCAGGAGCGAAGAGGAAGCTTCAGACTCTTCGGAACGGGGATTCACCTAAAAGACCCAGCTTCTGGAAGTGTTCAATGCCATCATCGCTCTACCCTAGAGCTAGTTCATAGCTATCGTGGTTCCCATCCTGAAGGCCAGGAAGCCCCGAAGAAATCTCTCGCCTTTCCGACCAGTGTCTTAACGTCAGCTGCCTGCACGGCCTTGGAGGCAGTGCTCTGGAGCATCTCTCCTGGATATCTTGGTTGAACATCTTTTTTTCTGAGAGACAGACAGGTATCCGGAGATACCCATGCTCCGTGGGCTCCATCGCAGACGCGAAGTTCTCGGTAGAAGAGGCCAAACGCCAGGCAGACGTCGCCCTCCTGGACGCTCAGTAGGCCTTTGACAGCCTACCACACCCGTCCATATATCACGCCTGGCCGACCTGGGGATGACAGTTAAGCTGCGCCTTTGACAGCCAACCACACCATGCCATCCATCATCAGCCTGGCCGACCTGGTGGTGACAGGTAAGCTGCACCGCTTCATACCGACTTTTGTTTGTGGCCGCTCTATGGAAGCACGGGTTGGACACACACCAAGCTCTCCACACCTGATTAACACCGCAGTAGGTCAGGGATCCGTCCTCTGTCCTTTCCTGCTTAACCTGTTCCTGGCTGTTCTCCCTAGTGCCATCAAACGCGGTTGACAACGCAGGGTCCTGAGCTTTGTGCTCGGCGATGACGCGGTCCTATTGATTCGGGCTCCAAAGAGGAAAATGGTGCAAGGCAGGCAGGCAGGGCGGCCCTGCAGCGGGCGCTAGACTCCGTCAAACAGTTCCTCGTCTCCAAAGCCCTCATCCTCTCGTCCAAAAATTCAGATAGCCTAATGGTGCGCCCCTTAGAAGCACGAGCATACGGTCCGGTCAACCTCCGCTAAGATCGGTGACAGCAAGCTAATCTGGAAGCGCCGAGTGAAATCGGCCATGTCATTGACCACTGCCTCACATGGATTCTAGTGGACAAGGCCTCTCTGGCTCACTCTAACCAAGAAACTCGATCAGCACAACCCCTGCTGAGTGCGACAACCACTGTTCCACGCCCTGGGCCATCCAACTTCTTGAGGTTGCGGCCACTTCTAGCATGTTCTCTGCCCTTCGTTCTATCTTCCTCAGGTCAACCATGTGAAATTTCTCGACCGAGCCCACATAAAATGGATCCAATGCCTGCTGCGAGGTACGCAGCATTCTGGGATCCTGGAAACGCTCACAGAAACCATTGTCGAACCACTGACCGTACTGCTGCCCAGAAAGGCCTCACCATGCGGACCATCTTCGCCATGGCCTGGATTTAGCCGCCCCACCGGCATACCTACGCAGTACTCCCCAGTCTCGGATGCGATACTGACGTCTGTCTGTTTAGACATGATAGGACCTAGGGCTTAGATATCATAGGACCGCTCCAGGGTACTCGGTTCTGCTTTCGTGGCCAACACATCCCCTTTGCAGGTCACCGTGGACATAGATGGTGTCCACAAGCTCTGCTCCCCTCAGCCCCCTGCCGCTGCCCTCATGGAGGAGAGCAAAAGCTCCCTCCTCTTCAATGACTACTTGATGCTTTCATCCCCGTGCAGGACTGCTGCTTTGATGAAGGCCCCACAGACTGAGGTGTCCAGCTCCTGAAGGTTGCTTTCCTGGGCAGCTCAACTAGAGCAGAACTGGCGCGCCTCCATCTGATTGCGCACTACCTCGAGTCCAACTCGACGCCAAGCAGTGTTGCCATTCACTGTGACTCAAGATCGGCCCTGCAGCTCGTGACCAAGCTACACTGGTCGCAGCTCTGGGCTTGTTATCTACGAGCTCACCAACAGGCCTAGAGGATGCTGGCTTCCAGCTCTCGCTGTAGGAATACTATGACATACCAGCATCCAGGATAATAGCGAGGCCCCAACTCCTACCAAAGGAACGCACATTAACGAGTCATCTCTAAATAGTTTATTCTCTCGCTTAGGTTTTTCTGGGTCCCCTGTCAAGAAAGCACTAAAGTCCACTCCGATCGGCGCGTCCGTGAGAGCCGACAGGCGTTTCAATGCCTGTCGGACAAGCTCACCCGTCGGGGATAAGTGTCTCCGCACTGGCAGCTCGTGGACTCCCACCCCAAACGTAGGTGCATGGCCTGGTTCCCTCCCCTGCCTATACCTCATGCGGCGAAAGGGAAACATTGGACCACCTTCTCTACTTGTGCCAGACACCTACCACCTGGCTAGAGGCCGGTAATTTACCCCCGGACTCGTTGCTGCCAAAGAGGACCAGCTGGTTTTCCCAGCCAGAAAACACCGCATGGCTACCTAGAACCTGCTGCCCTGTTGGAAGGGACCGGCCACCCCTACCTGCTGTATGTGCGCCACCATATCCGGCCAATTGTGCTGAAGACGATGACAGAAAGGAACCCTTTATTTGGACTGGTAGTTTTGTTGAAGGGGTTACACATGGATACTAGATGGCCAGCAGGTCAAGTCTTAAAGTGTCTTACTCTTGTCTAGAAAGAATTCTGGGGGCGCTGCATTTCAGCCACGAAGGCACTCTAAGAATTATGTTCCGGTGTGCTACTTGGCGCGAGACAATCTAATTTTTTTCCGAATACAGAACGGGCTTTATTAAGTTGTCTCCTTATCATTATCTCGAGACGTGAACGGAGAGTGCAAACGCCATAGTAGCCAAGGCGCAAATGCAGACGGATAAAAGGTTTTCCTTTTCCGAAATGCCAGTAAAGCTTCCTAATGTGATTGAGGAACCATATGTATTGTCAAAATATTGTTAAGGTTTATTTATAGAGTGCTTCTTCACCTTAGCCTTATGCACTAACCAACAGATGGTGGACTTTCTCTTCCTAAACCATTTTTCTGGCGAGCTTTCTTGCACACTTCCTTAGTCTCTTCTGTGTGCATGTGTGGTATTTCCCCCTTCGAAGATGAAGCCCCTGGGCTGTCACTCAGAGTGCCGACTGTGGCAGCGCTTCATTCTTTCGACATGGACTACTTGTGTTATCTGAGAGGGGTGGCGTTGGGAACATTGGCGAGACATGATGTAATTCAACTCATTGATGTGTGTGCGCACAATAAATGGGCCTGTGTAGTGCGACAACAGCTTCTGGGGCACACCGCGTTTGCAGAGAGGTGTCCAGAGCAAAGCTGTATCGCCGGAAAGGTAGGAGACTTCCTGATGCCGACGATCGTAGCGCTACTTAGAGCGCTCCTGCGAGGCCAGATTGCATAATCCATGACCCGACGAGCCTCTTCAGTGTGGCAAGGGGTGCAGAAGGCACTGGTGTCGCGAAAGAGCGACAAAATGGTGTCAAGAGAACGTCGAGGCAGACGGGCATAGAGAAGGACACATGGACTATAAGCATTTGTCTCGTGCTACGAGGTGTTATACACACATGTAATGAATGCAAGCACGTAATCCCAGCTCTCGTGCTGCGATTCGAAATGCATCGCAAGCATGGTCCTCAGTGTGAGGTTTGTACGTTCAACAAAGCCATTTTGTTTGGGGTTGGTACGGTGTAGAGTGACGCAACTGGCAAGTGCAATAGCGCAGAATCTATTCCACAACATCTGCCATAAACTGGCGGCCTCAGTAACTGATAATGACAAGAGGAGGCGCATGACGGATGACTAGTGTGAAGAATAAAAGAAAACACGTCAGCGGCGGTGGCGGAAGGGGTGGCGGCAGTTTCACAGTAGCGCGGGAGATGATCAACGCACACGATGACCCAACGATTGCCTTTGGACAAGCGAGGAAATGAGCCTATAAGGGCAACGCCCACTTGCTCATATGGTGTAGTCGGCGGTGTCACTGGATGTAAGCGGCCCGGCGGAGAAGTGTGAAACGTGAACCTCTGGTACTGTACTAAGGAGTTCATGTAACGCTCAGTCGTTTGACGCATATTTGGCCAGTAGAACGTTCCTTAATCCGGGTAAGGATCCTGGCAAACCCCACGTGCCCTGCTGTGACATCATTGTGCATAGCATGTAGAACACAGGAGTAGAGGCTGGCCGCAACGGCTAGCAGAAAGCACGCATCGCCAGACCAGTCATTGTTTCGATAGAGCTAACCATCGGTCATGCAGAAAGGGCTCACAGATGCCGGATTACGAGCTTTTCCAAAACGTGGTACCCAGTCTTGATCTTTTTGTTGTTCACGCTGGAAAGTGACAAGATCCGGAAATTGTGCGGAAACGGCGGTTAGATAGTCGTACAAGTTGTAATCGCAAACGGTAGTTGCGAGATGCAGCCGCGAGAAGCACTCTACGTGGGTTTGTTGGCTTCCACTTTTGTAGGGCACTGTACAGTTGAATTCCTGAAGGCGTAGTGCCCAGCGGGCTAACCGACCGCAGGGGTCGCGTAGATTCATCAGCCAGCAAAGCGAATGATGATCGGTGATGACCGTAAAGGCATAGCCATAAAGGTACGAACGAAACCACTGCACGCCAAAAACCATGGCAAGACACACTTGTTCCGTCACAGTATAGTTGCGTTCAGACTTGCTAAAGGTGCAACTTGCGTAAGCGACAACATGTTGATTTCCGTCATTCCATTGTATGATCACGGCACCCACAACCAAGCCACTTGCATCAGTGCGGAGTTCAGTGGAAGCTGTCGGGCTGAAATGACGCGGTATGAGCCGCGAGGTAAGAGGAAACCTCAGCTGCCAAAACGCATAATCACATTCAGGAGTCCATTTGAAAGGAATATCTTTCTGCAAGAGGCATGTGAGCGGGTAGGCTACGTCATCGAACTTGGTTATGAAGCGTCGAAAGTAAGAGCAAAGTCCCAGGAAGCTCCTGAGTTCTTTCGCAGACTTGGGCTCTATAATACAGCTGACAGCTTCAATCTTTTGTGGGGCAGGCCTCACACCATGTTTATGAACCAAATACCCAAGCACAACGATCTGGCGTTCACCGAAGCGGCACTTCTTAGAGTTCAGTCTGAGACCGGCTTTATCCATGCAGTTAAGATGCGGCTTTATCCATCCAGAGTTATGCTCGGCGAAGTCTCTCCCGAAACTTACTACGTCCTCCAGATAACTCATGCAGATTTTCCACTTCAGGCCATGCAAAATAGTATCCATAAATATTTCAGATGTTGCCGGAGCGTTTCATGGGCCGAACCCATCTGGAGTCACGAATGCCGTCGTCTCATTGTCTTTCGGATGCATTGGTATTTGCCAGTGTCAGGACCGTAAATCAACAGAGGAAATGCAGGAAGTTGAATGGAGGTAGTCAATGGCATCATCAACGGCCAGGAGCGGGTAAACATCGTTCTTTGGGACAGTACTGAGGCGATAATAGTACACAAAAAATCGTCATGTGCCATCTTTCTTTTTCACGAGAATCACAGGAGCGGCTCATGGGCTAGATGATTCCTGAATAATTCCTTTTTGCATCATATCACGGACCTCTTCATCAATTATCTTACGTTCTCAAGGTGAGACGCGGTATGGCGTATGTCAATCGGGTGTGCAGGCAGTGTCGATCATGTGATGGAAGCGGCAAAATGGAATCGGTGGTGGCTGATCTCGAGCAACGTCGAACACGTCCGCATGTTAATTAAAACGTTTTATCAATATTCAGCGGTCGTTTGTGGGTAGCGATTCGTTATTATGGAATGAAGACCATGATAAACCATGATGAAGTTCATGAGAAGTCCATGATGATAAAGTAAGAGGTAGTAAACTCTTCTTCTGACAGGCTCAGATTCAGCGCTTTGCAGTGTTTTAGGACCTCTTCAGTGTATCTTGTGCATGTTTTTCCAGGCACTTGGACACACTGGAGTAAGGTCTACTCAGTGTATTTCTGTTTTGCTGCGGTGTTCCCGAAACAATTGCGATTCTCCTCTTCAAAACGGTCCCAGCTCGTTGGAGAGGCTTCATGGTTTTCAAACCAAGTTCGGTCTGTGGCGTCCAAGAAAAAAACATTTGCAAGCTTCACTGTGGCATCTCAGCTATTGTACTTGCTCACCCGCTGATAATTGGTGAGCCACTCGTCCACGTCTTCGCCAGCCTTGCCAGAAACGTTCAGCGGCTCACGGTATTGCTGTCAAGCGGGTGCCACTGGGCCTGGCTGCCGTGCGTCGTCGTCTTGGAATGTCACGGTCACAGGGGGGAGCCCAGCGAGTCGTCGGCACAAACGAGATAGAGAAGATTCCGTGTTGATCGTTGCACCACCTCCACTACACTGTTCAAGTTTATTTACAGAGCGCATCTTCACCTTAGCCTGGTGCGCTAACCAACAAATGGTGGGCTTGCTCTAGCTCAACCTCCCTTCGGGCGAGTTTTTTTTTCACAATTCTTTGTTCTCTTCTGTGCACAGGACCGAGAATATTTATTTATTCTTAAAGTACGCCTGTCGGATGCGAAATGTGGCTTTCCGTGCTGTTCAATACTGAGCCAATAGGAGAGAGAGCCATCGCTTATTTTGGTGCTACTTTGCTCGATTGTGCAATTTATCCTCACACTGTTGAAAGTTGGGACATTTTTATTGCAGTACAACATTTACATTTGCAATAATTCTGGCCAAATGTTGTAGTTCTGCACTGGTAGCTCTCCTCCCCATGATGAATTTGGGGTCCAAGGTGGCTGAAGTGGTCGTCAGGAAGCTACATACAAACTCCTAGGTATCGGCACAGTGTTCTTTCTTGGTAAAAGTAAGAAACGGTAATGGTCAAGTGAACTGGTGACCTCATTGGCGCACTTGTTCATCTGGTCTTGTATGTTCGGATCAGAGCTGTGCAGCAGGGTCTCCCAGTCGTCTGGAAGCAGTAGTTGCGTTTCCCTAGTTCTGGAGGTGTTCTTCCTTACATCCCCAGCATATGTGGTCTAGGGTAGCTGTCATCACACAGGATGCAACCGGCATAAAACTGGCTTCGAAACATATGGGAGAGAACTACCGAGTTATGCTAGACGTTTAGTCACTTCAGATAGATGATCTCGGGCTCTTTACTAAGTTTCTTGTTCAGGGGCGGAAACTTCCTTTATATAAGGCCAAAGTAGTTGGTTTAGTCATGAAATCAGATAAGGATATTTACGCCTGTGCCTAGAGCAGAGGTTGTCATTGTCCGGACGACTAATAATTCCGCTCCATGGTGGGCCTCCTCATTTCCATGTTTGCCAAAGTATTCCGGCACCAACATAAAGTCAATCTCCCTATCGCTGAACGGAATCTTATTAAGGACTTTGAGAGTGGATTGTGCAATCCTAGGCTGGGCGAAATTGTTTGACAGTCATAGAGTCGCTGATGATAAATCTGTCTGTGAGTTGTAATTGCTAAAGCGATGGCCGTCTCCTCAGCCACTGCCTGTGTGTGAGCACAGGTGGATGGTGAGAGCGTTGTGGCATGTGGTCTCGTAACCGTTGCACTAGAAATGTTTTCTTTGGAGCTGGATACTCAGCCGAATCGAGGTAGATGACGCCTTATTTCTTTCTTATATTTGTTATGGAGAGCCAGTTCTCTGGCTGTCCTCCTACTCTTGCAGTGTACAGGGTGCATATATTTGGGAAGGAGTTTTATGATTAGCTGTTTCCTGATTGCTGTGTGTCGTTCTTTTAGTTAACCTATTTCAGGCTCTTTTTGGATCCAGTGTGCAAAAAACACTTCTGCCTGTTTGTTTTCGTGTGCGGCGCCATCTGTGTGGTGATGTGGTCCCCGCAGAGTTCCTCGAGCGTGTTTTGACTGCTGAGTTGGAAAAACATTTCTGCTTATGTGTACTGAGGAAGCCCTAGTGCTGCTTTGAGTGCTTGTCTGATAAGGCAATCTAGCCTTGTCCTCTCTGCGGTATAGAGCTGTAGTTAATGCACTGAGTAGGTGAAGCGGCTCAGAACAAATGCTTGCACTTGTCTGTACAGTGTTACGATTCGCCACCGTCATGTGTGACAGCCCACGAGGCCGCAGCGTAGCATCAGTCAAAGCAGCGAGCATTTCGGTCATTTCAGCGCTGTACAGGCGGCTGCCCAACGCTTCCTCCCGCGGACGTGATCCGACGAGTTGAATGTACACGGGCTGTAATGTGCGTGCGTGCGTGTGAAATTGCTGACCAAGACCGGCGCTAGTGGAAGAGAGCGTCAGCCTCGCCCGTTCATGGGAGGTTGAGGAGGTTTTGTCGCGTCACTATGACTGAGTCAGCAGAGCTTGCTCAGGCATGACTTCTCCCTTTCCATCTGAACTGACGAGCGAGTAAAAATCAGCGGCTGTTTTCGCTGCGAAAGCGACTTCGCAGAGAGGACGCCAGACACCTGCTTTGCGACCATGTCAGTTTTCTCTCCAGGCCTGCTTCTCTGCCTGTTCCTACGTGACACTGTATTAAACGTTGCTTTTGTTAGTCGACGCCTCCTCTTTGCCGGGACCACTGATGCCTTCCGCTGAGCTACAGCGCCACATGCCAACGCCACCGATGGGGCCTCGAGCCACATCTAACAGGTCCTTCTCCCCATGCCCCTTGTCCTGTTGGGGTTAATTAGACAGGTTGTCTGATGAGTAGTGGCGAAAGCTTGTTGATGGCCCCGACATTTTTCCACTGCTCTGATGATGAGGCCTAACATCCTCCTCGTCTGGACTCCTGGTATTAGCCGTCCATAAAGAATGGCAATATTGGGAATGAAGTTTTTTTTGTGCCCGCTTACCCCTCACCTTACCTCAAATTACGAGTTCAGATTTAGGCTGCGAGCAAGTTAGTCATGCTTGTGTTGCGTATTGTTCCACCTGGTCAACTGCGAATTGAGAGTTTCCTCCATTTCTCCGTCAATATTTTCATTTATTTTTATATTATTAATTTCTAGAATATTAAAGGTTTTAGAAAAGCATAAGCAGTGGTGATATATCACAATTACAGATTACCAATGGGACACAATGTAAAATGAAGATCCTGCACAAGCAATGAAAAACAAAAATATTAAAATAGATGCGACAGGCAAGCGAGAAAAGTCATTGGTCAAACATTGTTTCAATTGCCGCAAAAATATTATCGGATGCGTGGGTAGATTGTTCCACTCGGCTATTGTCTTGGGAAAGAATAAATATTTGAAGTTTTGGTGCGAGCGAACAATGGAGATAATTTGTGAGGGTGGTAACGCATTGAGACTCCAGATGATAAGGGTAGTACATAGTCGGAAGGGTAATTACCTCCCTTCAAATGGCAATTGAAACTGCACAGGCCTTTGGCCAAGCCAATGGTGTTTCTTGCTCGCCCCCGAAATCATTATTACTGATAATCAGAGACAGGAGGGTGCGCCGGCTTATCCAAGACTTACCTGAACCGATCGCACTCCACCTGGATAAGATTCTCATACCTTCAGTCCCGACCATCCGTGTACTCGGTATGATGATGCAGAATAACATCCAAAACACGGAGGCTATTAAACGCCTCCGGGATACTGCCCATCAGGTTAATGGCCTCATTTGGCGCATTGCCACTCGCCGCCGAGGCATGAAAGAGGAGGAACTTTGTAGGAAAACCCAGGCTTTTTTAATTAGACTTATTGTTTATGCATTCCCTTACTACCACCTACGCCAGAAGGATGTGGAAGCAGTGGACAGCTTAATCCGCTCCGCGTATAAGGCAGGGCTAGGACTGCCCCACTATGCTAGTACACAGCGACTGCTGTACCTGGGTGTCTACAACACTGTTGCAGAACTCATCAAAGCACATAAAATCGCCCAAATTCACCGCCTCTCACGCACCAGGTATGGTCGCCTTATACTTGACCGCCTACACGTAACTCCTATCGGGGATACATATCACGCAGCTCCCCTTCCTATACAGGTCTACAGCCAACTCAAAGCTAAATCCATTCGCAAGAATATGCTGGCTGGGCGCCGCGACGCACGCCGTCGAATCAAGGCCGAGACACCTGACACCACTTAACTTACATAGGACCACGCATGCTACGTGGATGTAGCGAGACAAGGTGACAATATCTATGTCGCATGCGTAGCCACGCCGCACTCCACACTTGTTACTGCTGCCACGGTTAGCGCTCCCTCTCCCACCGTGGCGGAGGCAACTGCGATATGTTGGCCATCGCCGACCCAAGTACGCACACAGTCCTTAGTGACTCTAAATGTGCGATTCAAAATTATTCGAAAGGCCTTATCTGCCCAACTACCGCACGCATACTGCGCGGCCGCACTCCCGATCATAAAATCCACTTATTCTGGGTACCCGCTGACGCGGGGAAATCTGAAAACGAAGGGGTCGACCGACTATCCCGATGTCTAACAAACCGGGCGGGTGGCTCCGCGGATCCAGAGGTCTTCGCCGAGGCCCCCTTGACGTTTGCCGAAATCACCAACCTACACAGAGAGACTCGACAACGCTTCCCGCCTGCCAATCCTGACCTTGACAGAGCGCAGGCCACCATACTGCGTAAACTGCAAACAAATTCTATTCTGAGCTATTCGAGATTGGCACCAATTACGGACGGGGACTACGACTCCATTTGGCCCAATTGCGACTGTCCAGTAATGGCCACATTGGCACACACCCTTTGGGGATGTAGGCGTAGACCACCCCCTCGTACTTTACTGCCAGCTCCCTCCGAGGAGAGTTGGGACCAACTTCTTACGCGCTCAGACAAGAAGACGCAGCTGGCGCTTGTCTCGTGGGCCCAGAGCGTCGCCCCCACCTGGGAACCACGCCAGGCCGACATGCCCTAATTATTACTCTATTGGCATTAAAAGTTGTCTCTCTCTCTCTCTCTCTCTCTCTCTATCTCCGCGACGCACACGTAGCTCGGGCCCTTAGCAACGCTGTTGCTAGTGGCCCGAGTTTTCTAGCAACAGCGATGCCGTTGCTAACGGACCGACTTGTCAAACCCTAAAATTTGACATCACTTCCGCCACACTTTCTCTAATGCAATGAGAATGGCAAGGGCCTCTCCTAAGCTTTTCCTTCCTCCATGATTTTGTAGAGCGCGATGAGGCGTTTTAGTGCAAAAATGGCGGCGGCGTCCGCGGTGGAATGGTGGCTGCGGTATAGCTGCGGCGCTGAAGTGGCAACGCCTGCGCGAGAGCAACGACGAAGGGCGGTGCGTGAGAGCATTCTATTTGTTCGGCGAGTTGTTCCGACGCCTATTTCGGTTTGAAAATGCGAAAGCGGAATGGTGGTGCGACGAATGCACCGATGAACTATGATGAAGCTCGCAGTCGACCGCTCTGTCGGTGCGGCTGTGATGCGTGCAGCAATATCTATTTTTTTTTTGCCTCCTGCGGATTTCTAGTCTTTGCAGGTAGTCGGCCTCTCATAACCGACAGTGAGCAAGTGCGTGCATCAAATGGCTGAACTAAACTGCAGCAAAGTTGGCGCTGAAGGGTGGTTGGGCACACAAAGTGCACACAAAGCAAAAGGCGGAGGCGAAGGCGACATACAGTGCGAAACGAATGAAAGCGAGCGAGGTTGGTAGTGTACGCCCAACCGCGTTGCTTTTCCCCGTGTTTGTTCTAACTGACGCATTTGTGTGTGAGACGTTCGTGTGGATATAAACTTTTTTGCCCAATGGAGCGTGCTACGTTGTCGATCTTTCTTTTCTTTCTGTTTCTTAAAGAAAAATAAACAAATATGCGATTACATTGCGTTTGATATAATTTCTCCGCGCATTTAGGACCATCATACAGTACCTTGACTTCAGACAATGCGCAAAAGCCAGCACTAGCCGTGGAATCAGCTGTTTTACTGAAGGGCGCCATTTGCACAGCTTGTTTATCTCTGCCAGCGCACCTTCACGGTAACAGAAGTTATCCACGAGAGCATTTAATTGCAAAACTGTAGCTGCTTCTTGATTTTTTTAATGATGTTGAACTTGAAATGCGGCTTCTTGAAAAAATAAAGCTTTAGTTGTTTACTCACACAAGTTTTGTAAAACAAGGTGCGCAAACGGCTCCTTGACGTGTGAACAAATCTTTTGCTGTGAAAATATGTGGCCCGGGGCCGCACCCTGACGATCATTGGTTGATGCCAATTCTCGTCATGCGTTGAAGTTTCGCCGATGCGTCACGGCGTCGTAATTTTGATGTCACGCTCTAAACCTTTAGAGCGAGTCCCGTAATTCGGCCCCTGGTGATCACCTCCATTATTAATACTTTTTTTTTGTGCTGGCTGTCTTGCTGTCTGGGCTTCTGAGTGACCAGTCGTGTACTCTTCACAGCAAAGTATAATCGCCGTAAATCAGCTTCGCATAACCGCTAAACTGCAAGCCGTTCTGCAAACTCCTAATGGCCTGAAATGTCAGCTTGAGCCTTGATGCTCGATGTTGTCCTTTTTTATGTTTCGAACCGATGCCTTGAGAAGCACTTTGCACAGTTCAGGAAAAACTGGAAAGCCGCAACTTGTCGTGCAGTGTCTTCAATCAGCTCTAACTCCATACCGCATGTTCTACACTCAAAGCTTTCTTCGATGGCACACGAGAAAGGTCAATCAGGCCATAGCCGCAGTCCTTAACACTTGCCCTTATGGTCTCCAAGCGTTCTCGGGAGCGTGAAATATATCACACCGACACGTGTGGTGACCGTGGCATCCGCCACTGGATTGTTTCGCGTAGCTTCGGTACCGTTACAGACTGTATAATGTGGGTAACAGTGAAAGCGTCGTTTTTTAAATTACTTCTTCCACTTCGTCATTGGATGAGTTCTAAATATCCAGCGTCAAATTACAACAATGTTGGCTATCCGTGAAAACACTACAAAGCACGAGCAACATACCGCGCGTCAAGATAAGGCGGCTGCGTGTGCAGACTTCTTTATCTAAAAAAAAATCCTAGCTCTCTTTTGTAATTTTAGGCTGAGTGACCGACATCCAGGCGACGAAAAAAAGTTTCTTTTTCTTGTTAGGAAAGGAGCAGATTCGAAGCAGGTGTCAAGGTGGCATGGCTGGATGCAGCCTAGTTCTCGAAAAAAGTTCGATTTCAGGGTAGATATTTCCCATTGGCGCAAAGAAAACACAGGACTATGTTAATGATAGAACTAGATTTTAAACTGCAGAATGACAAAATCAATGTTTTTTCTGAATATCTGCCTACCCTGTTCCCTTAGAAGAGCCGGTTCCACATATCGAGGTTTGCTTGATAGAGTAGTTGTAAGTAAAAGGAGTCTTCGTGATGTGCATGAAAACAGTTTTGTCAAGGTTCAGTTTCATATCCCAGTGATCACTTATATTAGAAATAGCATTCTGACTTTAATTCACTAAGCACGAGTTGATCGTTACTATTAACTGCCTTGAATAGCAATCAGTCATCTGCATATAAATGGATAATCACAGTTTCGTCAATGCAGGAGGTTAAGTCATTCATGTAGGGTAGGAAAAGAAGAGGGCCTATGACACCGCCCTGTGGGACACCGAATTAACAGAGCGAACGTCACAGTAATGCCCTTAAAAATCAACGAATTTGCTGGCGCGTGTCCAGATATGTCGATATTCTATCAATTCAAGTGCAGACCGGAATTTGAAGCATTGTCAAACGCCCTGCTAAAGTCCAGGAATATGATGCCAACTTCATCTGAACTATTGAGAACAAAAGAAAGCGAATAAATTGTAGAAACTAGTTGCATAACTGTTGACAAGCCAGTTCAAAAACCGTGCTGGAAAGCAATGGAGAGAGAATGCTTTTTCGATCTAGTCCAGAGGGCGATATCAACAGCGCACAAGGTGTGGTGCAGTTAGACTTTCAGCTAGCATAGACGATTTTAGTTTCGATGCCTGGGCGCAGCCATCTTAGTTTGATGGTGGCGGCCCGTATCAGCCAAACTGTGAAAGTTCGCTCCTGCTCCTCTTTACGCCATTTTGGGCTGTGCTGTGCGTGCTGATACTGCGAAGCGACAGTGTAAAAGTGCTGTTTCGCGGTGCTCGTGAAAGCTATATAACACCTTGGCGCTATTTTGTGCTTTGTTTAACCTCTCGATATGGCGGCAGCCTTTGGAAACAGCCATAGCGGTCGGGGCGACTGCGAAGAACAGCGCTCCGCTTCCGCAAGCCGAACTCGTCAGAGTTAACTGTGAGGACGTGTCTGTTGTATCTTTCACGATACATGTATTTTAAATTATAATTTATAATCGCAATGGTAACTGTACACACAAGCATATAGCGAATAAACCGTACGGGCAGCTACCGAAAGATGCTTTCCAGTCGTCGCCGCATTGATTTTACGTGATGTGCGACCCATTTCGGTATACGATCGAGCTGTCCTGCTTCACCAATGTATACTTTCAAATTAAACCACGGCTCAAGAACCGCACATAAAGACGTAGTCTCTAAAGTACCGTCCGGTCAACGTTTTTATGCAGCCTTGGTGTTTGTCCTGCGGCCCAACATCGTATACCCACGTCCCGTACTTCGTAGCAGCATTGTTTGCACGACCTATTGTTGAGCAAAACATCGAAAAACGTGTGCTCTCAGCTGCACCATGAACGAAGACCACAAATTCGCAGCATATACAGCAGCGCTTACGAAAGCGGCTCCGCCCACTGTCGCGGCGGACGACGGCATTCTCGCCGAGCGGTATTCCTAGTCGTTGATAGGCTTAATTATTTCGCATCGAAGGCACATCCGACGGCGCTTTGTAATTGCTCAGCGTTAGAGTAAATGGTCTTTCATGAAACTGCCTTACTGCCGATCCCATTGTATCCGTAAAAGAAATATGTAGTTTTCGGTGACGCCTCAGCATTGAAGCCAGCATGGACACGATGAGCCGCGCGCCACACCAGCGACAATGTGCTGCGAAACTTGTTTGTATTGCATTTATAAATAAAACGGTATGGGTCAGAAAATAGCAAGAAATATATATATATATATATATATATATATATATATATATATATATATATATATATATATATATATATTTATATTTTTTTTGCTGTCTGCTTATTGCTTAAGTGAAGAACAGATTTTAGCATGCTCTTCTTGCGCTGGCGGAAGAGATCCACCGTATTGTTGGCACGGAGGGCTTGCGTTAGGCGCGCCCTGCCCGGCGAGCGTTTTTACTACGGCAGTGGAAGTAAATTGGGCATCATATTCGTGAGTCCGTCATTGGTACTAAGTCTGCCTGGCTTCAGGAAGATAGTGAGAGACCAGAAAGCATGGCGTGACATGGTCCATATGGTCACGAAGAGTCGGACACGACTGAACGACTGAACTGGACTGATCTGCCTGGCTTGCACAAAACGTTCATAGGCGAAGTAAATCCGGATTGACTGAAAAGCGGTGAAGCAGAAACGTATCACAGCTGTACTTGGACTGTCGTTGCATGCTTCCCGCAAATGCTCTCGGCAATCATCTTGCGATTTCTTTGATAGTTTGTGCAGTCCACGAACACTCATTGTTGTCCTGATGACATCACCATTACAATGGGCGCTAATAACTGTATTTAAGGCTGTCAAGCAACAATATACCGACGTGCAAGGCCGCTTGCTATGCATAAAGCGTGTGAATGCACAGCCCACTCGGTAGTGGCAACAATGGGCCGGCGCGAGGAATCTGGTTAGAGAGTATTTTCTTCATCTCATGCTTGCTCACAATACAACGGTGGATGAGCGCCAAAATGAAGAGGATTGGTGAGAGAACCGAACCTTGGACGTACCTTCTGTGCCTAACTAAATTTGAGCTGATGTTATATTTAACAAAAATGATCGGATGTAGTTATAGGGTCTGCTACCTGGGCTAATACAAAGATTTTCAAAAGGTTTTACATGTGAGACATTGTCAAAGGTACTGTTTAACTCAATGCCCAGGATGGCACAAGTATTTTTGTCGGAGTCTCTGTCAATAATGCCCCTTTTGAGATGGATCACGGCATCCATGGGTGGATCAGTTTGCTCTGAAACCATTCTGTCCAGGATGAATGCATTGTCCTCAACGTAGTCCTGAAGCCCAGTAAGGATATATGTGCTCCCGTAACACGTTCAGGCAAAAGGTCCGGGGTATGGGCCTGAAATTTATTAGCGTTACCTTTTTGCCGTGTTTAGGAATGCTAAGTTTCCCATGCTTCCATGTTTGTGGGAGGGTGCTGATTGCTAATAGTGATAGATGAATGTTTAGGGAAAGGATCAATTTAGGGGTAGATGTCGGAGAGCTCTATTGGTTATTCCATCCGCTCCAAGTAATGTACAGAGTTGGCCCAGCGCATGGCACAGTTCTGCATCCTTCATATGTCTGTCGAGGTACGCCCTGTCCAATCCAGTGTGACTGGGCAGCGGTCCATTGTATGTGGTGTTTACGTATCGTCGTTGGAGGTAATTGATAAGTATGCTTTGTGTGCTGGAAACTAGTGTTCAAGACGAATTAATTAAATCGTTTCGGGCCGATTTAATTATACTGGGGTCTGCGAGTGCCTAAGTAGGAGACACGCCTTTTGGATGCCGAATTTTCGATTTATACAACCGCAAATTTGGCCCCACGCCTGCTTTATAATTATAAATACTGTTGCACCTCACTTTGTAAGCGAGTAATTTTTACTCGGAATGTCCTTTGAAGCGCTGTGTTTTCCAGCGCTTAAGAGGAGTACCGACTTCCCTCATGTGGAGTAATCTATTGTTCGTAGTATTTCGCTCTACAGACGCAGAGCCCATTGTGACGGCATATTCTACATCCGAGGCAAGATCGGAGATTCATTTGTCAATGTTAGAGATGATGGTTGCGAACTTTGGGAAATTTGTCCCCATACCTAATTTTGGTAATTGTGTTGGAGGGCGGCTTGGCTGGAATTTAGAAAATGTTTCACACAATATAGTTATCCATGCCAAGGGGGACAGTCGAATTCATCTATGGAATGTCCTGAATGACTTAAGACAGCATGGGGTCTGGAAATATCTGAAACCTGATACTATTGCATATTCAGGTGGCACTTTGCACGCCATTGAGAAAAGTGTGGCTGAAATTTGTGCTGAAATCCTAAAATAGTTACATCCTGGCCGTCCTCCCTCTTTGCGTTCTCCCAGGACGCCAAGAATGACGCCGCCATTCAGGCAGGTCTAGCCCGCGTACAAATCTCCCTATAATATCCTAGTGTTTACATTGTTACGGATGTGATGCATTTATTCACAGAAGGTTTCGAGAGTTGATGAACAATGGACTGGAGGTAGAACCTGCTGCCAGCCAATGTCCTTCGCACTTCGTCGGCCTCCTCGTCTAATTATATTGTCACTTCCACTACTTAATATCAGTCTCAAGTAGCGCGTGACAATTCCTCCGGTTGCAGACAAAGCCCGTACTTGAGCAAGACAGGTCGTATGACCCATGCAGCGCTTAAGATTAATGGCATGGGCTACTTGGGTGGAGCGGGAGCAGTAGCTGTCAGCGGTAACTTTGGCGATCAGTTAGTTCACCTCGCTTCACTGACAACAAGCTATTGTACGTGAACAAACACTTCTGGTACAAGCCTCGTTTGCGTAAAGTTGTCAAAGGCAACACGAAATTTCCAGGAGCATATGAGGCTGTACTTGGTTCTTGTCGTAGCGATCTTTAGCGTGGAGCTGTGAGGACAAGGTGCGCAAGCGGGCCAAGAAACAAGCTTCCTCCGCACGACGTACCACCTCAGCATAGGTCGACTCACTCACTCATGAGTCTTCTCTCTCGGACTCACTCAGGCTCACACTCAGATCATGATCTGAGTCGTGACTGAGTTCGTACTCACATTCAGATCATGATCTGAGTCGTGAGTGAGCCCGGACTCACACTCAGATCATGATCTGAGTCGTGAGTGAGTCCGGATTCACTCAGATCATGATTCGAGTTGTGAGTGAGTCCGGACTCACACTCAGATATTGATCTAAGCCGCGATTTACGACTCACACTCAGAATATGCTCTGAGTCGTGAGTCCGGACTCGCACAAATTATGATCTGAGTGTGAGTGAGCCCGGACTCGCACACAGATGTTGTGACCTGACGAATCAGTTTTGCCAATCAGAGCGACGGCACGCGCGTGCACACACACACGCACACTCACGCACCAATGCCCGCACACACACACCCGCACACAGAGAGAGATAGGCAAGATTCTTGGTCCGTACTACGGAGTGGTAATCTTTAGTGCGCTCAAAATGAAATAGACCTTGAAGTTAATATACGTATACGTATCACCACACATGTCAATGCTGATCTATGATATTTATTATAGGGTGACTCCAAATTGTTAGTAATTTTAAGAAAGGTGTTGTAATAGTCTCCTCTCAACTGTTCCTTTAGTCACAGCTAGAACTTGGACCGTTGGATGAAAACGCGATTCAGCAGTCCGTCGCGTGTAAAAATCAGCTAACGTTACAGTAGCCGTGAATTTAAAATGGACAAATTAATCCGTTTGAGACGAAATGGATGAGAAAGTGCAGGTGAGTCCAAATGATGGTTTGTATGAGTTGTGAGTGGAAATGACTGAGTCGATATGTGTGATGAATAGAAGTGAGTGAGCTGAGATCAGTCGAGAGTGGAAATGAGTGAGTCCATGATGAGTAAGTCCCGATGAGTCAAAATGAGTGAGCTCAAATGGGTTGTGAGTTGAAATGAGTGTGCCCAGATGAGTCTGAGTTTAGGTGAGCTCTGAGTCAAAGTGAGTGAGCGCAGATGAGTCGTGAGTCAAAAATGAGTGAGCCGAGATGAGCGAATTCAAATGAGTCGTGAGTTGAATAAAATGAGTGCGTCCATGATGAGTTTGAGTTCAGATGAGTATTGAGTCGGAATGAGTGAGTGCAGATGAGTCGCGAGTCAAAAAGTATTGAGTCGAGATGAGTGAGTTCAAATGAGTGAGTGAGCCCAGATTAATTATGAGTCTGAATGAGTCGTCATCATGCGTGAGTTTGAGATCATGTGTCTGAGACAGCCCGAGTGAGTGGCCAGCTTGCGTAAGTTTGAGTTCATGAGTCTGAGTCAGTCCGGGCCTTGTGAGTCTAAGTGAGAGTGAGCCCGCAGATGGACCAACTTTTTCTGATTGAGCCTGAGTGAGCACACGTGATTTTGCCGACCTATGTACCTCAGACAGAAAGCTCATCGAAAGGTGAGAAAGAGAACATTCGGGGCATACTGACAGAGAATATTGTCACGTGGTGGTAACCAGGGTCGATGGCACAATTGAAGAGTCGATGATTGCACTGAAGAGACTCTTTATCGGGCTGACTTGCGCCAGCAAAAGAACTAAGCAACTCGGCGGCGGCGATAGCAACAAACGTGCTCGTCGATCGTCGAACTAACAATGCCCGTCGCACTCGTCAACGCTCAATTTAAAGGCTGCTCAGAACAAAATAGATAACGTCGCAACCAGCTACCAGCACAGGCTGGAATATTGTGGAAAGACACAGAAGTGGCCGGAATCTTCGAGACAGATCTCGCTGCATCTTGCGCTACAACGAAACTGATAAAGGTGTGATTCGCGACATCGAGCGTTAACAAACAAAGATTACGGAACTTATACGCGATCCAGAATCAGAGTGATAAGGCTGTATGCTGGCGGTTGTTAAAAACCAACAAATACAGTTTCGAAGGTTTCGCGGCATTACTCCCCCCTTAAAAAAACTATCGCCTCGATGTTCCCGAACAAAGCAACGTAAACATAAACACTGCAAAGTGTAAACACCACAGCTTCTTAAGCGCGCGTAATATGGCTTCAGTCGTACAACTTTAGAATTTCGGGGCCCGCGCGTCGCCGTTGTGATGCTGACGTTCCGTCGGAAATGACTTCATAGTCCAGTGGGTCGACGCGGCGAATGATTTTGTACGGCCCAAAGTATCGACACAACTTTTCACTTTGTCCGCGACGGCGAATTGGTGTCCAAACCCACACTTGGTCTCCTGGATTGTGCTCTGCGTGGCGTCGTCGTAATTTGTATTGTCAGCTGTCGGTGCGCTGTTGGTCTTTAATACGCAGCCGTGCGAGTTGTCGGGCTTCCTCTGCACGCTGCAGGTAGGCGGCGACGTCAAGGTTGTCCTCGTTGGCTACGTGCGGCAGCATTGCGTCGAGCGTCGTCGTGGGCTCCGTGCCGTACACAAGTTTAAACGGGGTCGCTCTGGTCGCCTCCTGGACTGCCGTGTTATACGCCAAGATCACGTATGGCAAGATGGCGTCCCAGGTCTTGTGTTCAGCGTCGGCGTACATGGAGATCATGTCCGCTATCGTTTTGTTCAGACGCTCCGTAAGGCCATTGGTCTGGGGATGGTACGCAGTTGTTCGTCGATGGCTTGTATGACTGTATTCCAGGATGGCTTGCGTCAACTCTGCCGTAAACGCGATTCCCCTGTCCGTGATGAGCACTTCTGGGCCGCCGTGTCGCAAAAGAATTTGTTCGACAAAAACTTTGGCCACTTCTGCCGCGGTACCGTTTACTAGCGCTTTTGCTTCGGCATAACGGGTAAGGTAATCAGTGGCCACAATGATCCACTTGTTACCCATAGACGAAGCTGAAAAGGGGCCGAGTAGATCCATGTCAATTTGTTGAAAGGGCAGGTCTGGGGGCGGACTTGGGTTTAGTAGTCCTACTGGTCTGATAGGCGGCGTCCTGCGTCGTTGGCAATGGCGACATGTCTTCATGTAGTGGGGAACTTCGGCAGGCAGTCGCGGCCAGTAGTACTTCTCCTGGATTCGACGCAACGTGCGTGCAAATCCGAGATGCCCTGCTGTGGGCTGATCATGCAACGCCTGCAGAATGTCCTGCCGGAGGTGTTTAGGCGCTACAAGTTGCCCAGTCCAATTGGGTGCGAAGTTCTTCACGAGGAGGCCATTGCTTAACGCGAATGAAGATAAATGTCGTCTGAACACACCAGGAGGAGAAGCGGTCATTCCTTCTAAGTAATCGGCTACAGCTTTCAGCTGAGGGTCTGATCGCTGTTGTTCTGAGAAACGGCTGGCGCTTACCAGTCCCAGAAAGGCATCGTCGTCATCGTCCTTCGGGGGTGCGTCGACGGGAGCGCGTAATAAGAAGTCTGCGTCGGAATGCTTCCGGCCCGACTTATAGACTACAGTCAAGTCGAATTCTTGAAGTAGTAGGCTCCATCTGGCAAGGCGGCCGGAGAGATCTTTCAAATTAGCCAGCCAGCAGAGCGCGTGATGGTCGCTTGCCACCTTGAATGGTCGGCTGTATAGGTATCATGTAATGCTATTAAGGCTATGCGCAAAAAAGACAACACAAAAAAAAACAGAGGCAACGACAGGACGAGCGCATAGCCTTAATGGCATTACATGTTTTGTGTTGTCTTTTTCGCGCATAGCCTTAATGGCATTACATGATTCAAGCCAACTAGCCCGACAACAACTCTTGTATAGGTATGGACGAAACTTAGAAGTGGCCCGGATGATCGCGAGGCACTCCTTCTTCTCTGTCGTCGAGTAATTGACATTGGCTTTTGTGAGGGACCTGCTAACGTAGGCGATTACTTTCTCAGGTACGGCACTCTTCTGGACGAGAACGGCTCCTAGGCCCACACTTCTCGCGTCGGTGTGAATTTCGGTCTCGGCGTTTTCGTCAAAGTGGCGAAATACAGGAGGGCCCAGCAGGCGGCGCTCGAGTTCGTCAAAAGCTTCTCCTTGAGGCGCTTCCCATTTAAAAGGTACGTCAGCCTTTGTAAGCTGCGTCAACGCTTCGGCGATGCGCGAAACTTTTCTGACAAATCGTCGATAGTAAGCGCGCAGCCCAAGGAATAGGCGCGCAGCTTTCTCGTCGGCAGGTGGTGGGAATTGTGCGATTGCAGCTGTTTTCTCCGGGTCTGGGCGAATACCATCCTTGCTAACGATGTGACCTAGGAAACGCAGTTCTTCGTATAGGCGAAGTGACACTTCTCTGCTTTTAGCGTTAGCCCCGATAACTTGATGGCTTCCAGCACTGTCTGCAGTCGCTTTAGGTGGCCTTCAAAGTTTGACGAGAAGACAACAACGTCGTCCAAGTATATCAAACAAATTCGCCTGCGAGGACTGTGTCCATTACTCGTTAAAATGTGGCTGGTGCGGAGCACAGGCCAAATGGCATCACCTTAAAGGGACATTAAAGACACCCAAAGAAGCTATGAAAATCTAATAAACAACAGTTGGTGACACTGTCGCCGCATATCCGGCAGCAAAATATCGAATAATTGCTGAGATATTGCGGTAATAAGTTGAGGTTTTTTCTTGTTCCCGTTGGTCGAATTCAAACTGTTCCCTCCGACTACGTAGTCGGAGTAGAGTGACGCACACTATGACGTAAGCGGAGACTCCGTGATTGCTAGCGAGCCGGTGCGGCCCGCGGCCGCGCCAACATAACATGGCACCAGGGTACTCGCAATGACGGCCAAAGCCGAAATAAATAAAACGATGAAGAGAGTGATTTACCGAGCGATGGGCCCATCAAGGAAGAAAAAAAAAACATCGTGCGCTTGTAACGCACAATACTTTACATGTTCCTCAACCTTTTGCGCTCCTTCTTGCACTACGTATAAACAAACCGAGCACTCGGTCATCGCAAAGCTTCCCGAAATGTTTACATACAAATAAGATTTAGTTACCAGCAAAATAGTGTCCTTGCTGCTGCGCTTGCCAGTTTTGAAGCTTCGTCGCACTTTCTTCCTTGAAGGTTTGTGCTACAGCTCCGTGTTCAGCGAAAGTTACGTCCACAGTAGCAGAGCATTACCGAAGAGCTGACGCCACTAAATGTGCCAGCGCTGTGAGATTCCACATGTTAACATGGATTCGGGCGCGGACGGAACAGCTGTGGGCGGGGGAAACACCAACAAAGCGTGCGTTATCAGACGAGAAACGATACGCGTGCCGAAAGGAAATACGAGAAATAAGAACTAGAACAGGTATTTCGGCGGACAGTAGTGTAATCAAGAACGCAATCAGTGATCATTTCGCAGATATGCTTTGTCAGTCGCGAAAAACTGAACGGGGCTTCTATAGTGAATTCCTTCCACTTATGCCGAAACTAGAGGAAGAAGTTAAAACACGGCTTATTATGATTTCTGTTTGTGTAAAGCACTTATTAAAGACAAAAAGCTAAATAACTTCTTATCACAGTTGGCTAACATAAGCAAAAACTGTCAACCATACCATACGCGGCACAAAGAAGAATGGGAAGTGCCTTCATCAAGGACAAACTACGGAATGCATTCTATATGCTCTGTATATTAATGCTCTGGATTTTTTTTTTTTTGCAACACTTCAGTACAGGATGTAGCTGCTTCTTCGCAGTGTAAAATTTGCCTGTAATTGCCATTAATCTGTATTATTTGTATTTGTAGCTGTGTTTTTATTTTTTATTTTGTTTCACGAAACGCTTTTACTGTCTGCCCTTGCCCTTATGTATAAAGGGGGGCGAGCTTGTCAAGCTGTCGACAAGGCAGCTTTTTTCTCTCGCCCCCTCATGTGCTTTCAGTACGTGAAATAAACGAAATGAAATGAAAATGTCGGCCGAATAATATTAGAGGGCGTTAGAATGGCATACAAAAACTGTACCACACGGATTGTTGTGAATGGAGAACTCACTGAAACCCTCCAAGTGCGATCTTCTGTGAGGCAGGGTTGTCCACTGTCGCCATTGTTATTCGCAGCCTACCTTGAACCGCTTTGCTTGGCCATGCGGAATAATGAATGCATAACGGGATTCACGCTACAATCAGTGCATGTGAAAATCCTGGCTTATGCCGACGACATCGCTGTCTTTTGTGCAAATAGAGAAAGTATTTGTGAGGTGACGAATGTAGTACAGAAATTTTGCAGCTGCACAGGTGCCCAGATAAACTGGGAAAAAAGCTGCGGTTTCTGGCATGGTAGCTGGGAGGTCACACCCGAACACTATTCTCGGATGCGCTGGTCAACCACTCCAGCATTGTATCTAGGAGTGCCCCTTGATACTTACCGGGACCCAGATCCGTACTGGCATGACCAAGCATCGAGGGCCAAGGAAAAAAGTGATGCGTGGCAAGGAAGGCAGTTGTCCATGTTCTCGCGTGCCACTATATGTAATCTGTTCCTTACTGCTAAAGTGTGGTACGTGATGAATGTGCTCAGTGCTTCGAGGACAAACATACAAAAACTTCACCGTGTTTTTGCCGTTTTCATTTGGGCGTCGACCTGGGAAAGGACGAGCCGAACAAATTTGTTTCTTTCCGTACAAAAAGGAGGGCTTGGTTTGGCGCATTTATTTTTGCGACAGGTTGTCTCGCTTTTCATGTACCTTCGTGACCAAAATGATGTCTTCCTCAGAACAGTAATCCAAGTTCGGCTTGGTCGACTCCTTCCTAATTTTTAATTTTCTTGTCAGTTCGTGTCTCAATGTAGGTGGTACAGTAAGAGGGTACTTGCGAGAAGTGGTGCTCGCGTACAGATTGCTGCATGTGCGCTTTTTCATGGAGTATTTGTGCAATTTTAAGCGGAAAACATTGTATGCGGACCTAGTGGACACAATGCTTCCTGTACCGATATACCGTTTGTCGCACTGTCCAGGCCCAGGAGATGATGTACTCAAGGGAGTTAAGAAGATGCCAATATCACCACCAGTCAAATCATTTTTCTTTAAACTCCACACTAGCACATTATCAGTCAAAACACGGATGCACGCTAAAGGCCTGTTCGTCCCTTGGTCAACAAACTGTTTCTTGTGTAAAAGACCAGAGACGATAGAACACGTGTTTTTGGACTGTTGGGGTGCCATTTTTTTCTGAGATGTGCTTCAGAGAACTTTAAAAAAAGAGCTACCTCTATATGCATATGGGATACGATTTTTACCTTTTCCTAATACAGAAGAGTTTCCCTTTGATACAATAATGCTCCTGGGCCTCCACAGCTTGTGGAAAACCAGAATGCAGTTTAACAATGCTGATATACAAGTCAATCCTGTACGAGAACATTTCATACACAGTGTTGTGCGGTTCAGGGAAATGCATATGACACTCCCCGAGCAGCCACAATGGATTCATGCGCTTGACAGTTTGGTAAAACTGAAAACGTTTTAACCCGCCGTGTCACGCGAAAGTGTTCTGGCACGTTTTATTGTTCATCGTCTTGTTTTGAATGTCCAAGTCGGCAATAACGAAACAAAAATGGCTCCAATGCACACTGTAGTACTCATAGGCATTCAGAAGATTAGTTGCTAGCCGTGAGAGCAGGCAGCATGCTCCGATGGTCAAGAAGTTGTCATTTTTAGACCGGCAGCAGAAACATGTTCTATTGTAAATGCGGCCATGACGTAAAGTGCAAAACTATTTCCGGGGTTCCTGTGACGCGGTGTAGCCGAGCGGTCAGCGCCGGAGCAAGAAGTGGAGAGTTCGAATCCTACTGCTATTCGCAGTCTTTTTTTCCTACAAATCGTTTTTTTTATCTTTTGTAATGTATTTGTGGTGCTTCGTTATTTTTAGCTTTTAGTTTTTACCCGAGGCCCCTTTTTTTTGCAGGGCGATCAGCGCAATATATCGACGCTCT
Source organism: Amblyomma maculatum (assembly GCF_055883805.1). NCBI lineage: Eukaryota > Metazoa > Arthropoda > Arachnida > Ixodida > Ixodidae > Amblyomma > Amblyomma maculatum. The sequence continues at coordinate 52,568,270 of NC_139348.1, read as the reverse complement.
CCTTGGTATGAGCGGCAAGTATACCCCTTTTGTTTACGATGCCTGCAAATAGCACGTTGAAGGTCTTGTTGCCGCAGTATGTTGGTCAGATGTGCCATGATTTAATGAACAACTGAATGATAATGCGTTTTTCCTTCGGTACTTAGCATATGTATGCTTTTTGTGGTGTACGTAGCTGCAGTCTAGCGGTCAGGTCAGGGTTAGCGGGAGCTCGCCGTCGAAGCAGCGAAGGCGGCGATATGCTGGCGTAGAAGTGTGAAGGAAGGAGCGTGTCGGCGGCAGCGGGTCTCGCTCGCTCGCGCCTCCGAATGCTCAAATGTGAACGAGCCAGGCGCATCTGCTGCTCCAAGCTCATAATCCGCCTTTTGCGCGAGTTTTCTGCGCATGTGCGAAGTCGTAGCGGCGACTGACGGAAACACACTGGACGGCGTCAACGGCGGTTCTCGGCGCCGCTAGTGCACGGGGGCTGGCGGCACCGGGCGGCACGGTGACCGTCACAGCCTTAGCAAAGCGATGCCAACCACATCTGCCGCGTACGGTTTCGACTCTCTAAGCGTGCCGAGATGCAAGACGCAGTTTTTCAGGTTTCCTTCGGCGAGCCGCGACCAACAACGACGTAAAGCTTGAATAAGGGGGCCACCAAGCGTCATGATGTGAATGGCCGACCTTAGCAATCGTCTGCGTAATCTCGACTGTGCGAAAAACACTTCGTTACAGGTATGCATGCATCTAAAGGAAATGTGCATGATGAAAAGTATCTACCGGAGTTTGCACCAAGCCTGCAACACACCAGTGATGGCCGCAATGAGCATTTTTTTGGCGCGTCTGATGGCGATGTATTTTGTCGTTTTTTTTTATGTGTGTGACGGGGCCGGGTAGCGCAGATATCACAGGTCGCTGTATGCGCTACACCGTAATATTTAGCATGTTTTATCGCGACTGCCGCCTTACTAAAAAGAAAAGAAAAATGAGCATTTGTTGTGATGCACCGCCATTCGCGAGCCGAGTGGTTAAGCTGGTCGTGAGGCTCGCGAACGGGAGTGCATTAAAACGCAGTATTTTTTTCTTCAGGTGGCAGTCACGATAAAACATGCTAAATATTACGGCCTAGCGCACGCAGCCGCCTGTGATATCTAAGCAACCTAGCCCTTTCACACGTAAAGAAAAGAAATGACAAAATACACCGCCATCAGGCCCCGTCGCAACTAAAGCAATCACGCACCGAAGAAATCCTCATTGCAGCTATCACTGGTGCGTTACAGACTGGGTGCAAACTCCAGTAGGTACTTTTCATCACGCATATTTCGTTTAGATGCACACATACCTGTAATATCTGTGTTTTTGCCGCTCGGAGCATATGACGCACTTGACACTCTTGCACGACGCACAGTATTTTTTTTTACCTTAAAGGCTCGCCTTCGTGCACGCCAAAGCATTCGGATTTTGTTCCTTTGGTGTACGCAATCAGATGCATTTCGTTAGGGAGCCTGATAATCGTCGTCTTCGTCCAACCGTTTGCAACGGTAAGGAAACCGCCCGGAACAAATGAGTCTCCTGAAGGGTTCATCCTCTTTCACTTGCAGAGTGGATCGCTCTGGACGTAGAACTGCGTTGGTTCCTGACCGAGATGCGCATCCGATATGTAGGAGATGCACATGTGTAACCAAGTCGTTGATTCCGCAGAAATCGCGGCGGAGGCAGAAAGGTTGTGGATCCTTTCACAACAGAATGACCATTCTCTGTGCACCAAGTCCGAATATTTCTACCATTCAATGCTAGGTACCCACTGAACCTCAACAAGTCAATTACAATATAATAGGTTTTTACTGTTGTTTAACCAGTTACTTCGCGCTGACAGCACTTTTTGTCGTCGCGAAATATCTGTACTGGATATTTTCAGCTCGGAGACATTATGATTCTTCTGAATATAGTGAGAATTGGACTCATCGAAAATAGGGAAGAGAAAATCGGTAACACATTATATTCTGTGCTATATAGAGGCGCTTCCTAACAACAAAACAGTGGTCGTTACTCTCTGGGGTCTCACAAATAATGCTGCAATATATACTCTAGATGTAAATAGTGCCGCAAATAATCCTAATCTGTATCTCTTCTTTTTAGAAAGCCGCCCAGCGCAGGCAAGCGGCCTTATCACTCTAACTGTAACACTAACATATCAATTCTGTATTCTTTGTTCTTCGTGCTCGTTTTCGCTAGAGCCAGCTACATCAGTTTCTTTTCGCGCAAGATCCACCGAGATCAAACATTGCGACCACTCACGTATATTTCTGCAATATTCTAGGTGGTTCTAGTCACCATTTGCGGCTTCATCTAGATATTTCTTTGCCGCCTCTAAATTGAACGTTTTTATGTGTGACGGAGTGCTAGTTCGACGACCACAATTTTGGAGGTGCTAAATCCCTCTCAACGTGACCATGCCGCTGAAGACCGAACCAACCGGGCAGGCACAGCCTTTCGTTTTCGTCCAGCCCCATGAGCTACCAGCTTCTAAGGACGACCGGATTAAGACGCTGAAGACTGTCATGACAGTTCCGAGCGTGTGGCATCATTCAACGCTTGGGACAACTAAGCAGAGTTGAGGCAAGTGTATTTCTCTCTCCAGGGATCTGCATGCAGCTGGTTTGAGAACAGTGAAGCTTCTTTGCACGATTGGGATAATTTCAAGATGAAGCTTCCAATGGCCTTTGCAAGTATCGTTAGAAACGAAAGAGCGCAGTACGTCCTTCAATCCAGGATTCAACATCGAAATGAGACCATCCTTGCCTACGTTTGAGAGATGAAGCATCTCTTCCGCCGCGCCGATCCCGATATGACTGAGGAGAATAAGCAGAACGTCCTGATTCGCGATGTAAAAGAGCCACGTTATGCCGGTCTGATATGTCAGCAGCTAAAGACTGAGGTGTAATTCTGCTAGGAAGCAGCAAGTATAGAGAAGACCTTGGAAGCAAGGAACCACCAGCACGATCGATGAATCCAAGTCTTCCCCACAGGCAACTATGACGCTTCAACTAGAAGCGGAGACAGCTTGCAGGACCGTATTCGCGAGGCCGTTGTAAAACAGCTGCGCGGCTGCTTACATCATCCCAACAACCCCATGTATAGACACATGCGTACTTCGAGGGGAAGACGTTCAGCAGGCACTAGGCGTTCCTCAGGCAAAGGCTCCAACTCTACAGCCCAAAGATGAGCCGCGCTGCCTCGTTAAGCCGTCCTGCACTGAACGAGAACCTGCAAGCACCCTTCGATGCGGGAAGTGCCCTCTTAAAGCTGCCGTCTGCCCCCCCCCCCCCCCCCGCTCCCCCGCCAATTTACGAAAGACCCTAGGCCCCAGGAAATGCGACAACTGGAGAACGTCTAACAACCAACCGACCATTCCAGTTCCACTGTGATGAGGCTCGACACATCTTCCGTCACTGTCTTTACAGGCGTATCGGCCTTCGTGGTTCCGTCATCGACGCTCTACGGCCCCATCCCGGCGAGTGACCACAGGAAATCGACAACTTCAAGCGAAATGGAAAGCACGCCTAACGAAATCATCTGTCATGGCGCCCATCATCCTTCAATTCCCACGTAGCGTTATCACGACAACGCTACGTGCAAGGAAGGGCTCCTGGCCTAAGTAGGAGAAATTAGAGAGTGCTACCTTTGGAGGTGACGTGCTTCATGCTTAAAACACAGAACTCTTCCGCGCCGATGACAATTGACGACGACGCAGGTTTTAAAAAGCAGCTCACATGACTACAACTTCGTCGAGAACACGACCAAACTTCAAGTTGACCAAGCAAAACAAAAAAATGAAAGTGACAACGGTGTATCCCGGTCGCGGTAACAAAGTAGATCGAAATCCTAAGCTAACATGTAATACGAGGACGCGATCAAGAGACAACGATGTTGCTATCGACCGTACCTTAGTAACTGTTTGGTGGACTGCAGAGCCGACTATTCTCTCATCATAGAGCATTCGGCCCCAGCTAACAAACGTGACGAACAATTGGGATGGCCTTGTAATCCTACCGCTGCTGGTATCCTTATTACGCTATCGCTGCGATGCACCGCAATGGTTAAAGTAAATGAACGCACTTATCCTACCAGCTTCGTCTTCCAGCAGAAATGCTCTCGCGACGTGATTTTGAGTAAGAGTTTCTGAATGAACATCAGGCGATCATCGACCTCAATCTAAGCATATCAAGATCTCGACGGACAAAGCCACATCTGGAAAGAGAACTTCGACGCATCACGTCGCTCTCAATGTCCTCGACGGAGAATACACCGTACCGCCCCTATCAAACATCATCGTTGCTGTGGTCGCAAAATAAGTCGAAATCGCTGAAGAAGTCTTCGAATGAAATACCCAGCTGTTACTGGACGGAGGACTGGGCATCGCAAAAAGCATCGCCCATTTCTTGAATGGACAAGCTCAGGCGCTGGTAACCACCATAACCGAAGAATACCAGCGTTTCAACCAGGGTACAACGATCGCCTTCCTCGAAGAATTAGCAGATATCTGCGACGTCTTTTCCCTCCCCGTTGAGCCGGCGAAAGACCAAACTGGCCAAGACCCCTATGCCAGGTACGATATCAATCCAGGATTCCTTCGAAGCATGCAAGGCCAAATGCGGGCCATTTTTTAAAATTACAGCGAATGCTTTTCATCAGCTTCAAAAATTCGGCAAACTTCTTTGGCATCAAGCATCGCATCGCCACGGATAAACACGCCAGACCTCTGCGCCAAAGCCCCTACCCTCATCCTTCAGAAAAGGCCAGGCCAACTGCGATCAATTAGAAGTAATACTTCGGGGCAATGTTATCGAGCCATCAGAGCGCCATGTAGTTTTCGTAAAGGAAAAAGACGACACACTTCTCTTATGCGTAGATTACCGTCGCTTAAGCAGCATAACGAAAAAAGGCATCTACCCCCTCCTCTGCATCCACGACACACTGGGCCGGTTATGCAACGGTAAATATTTCACATCTATAAACTTGAAGAGCGGCTGTTGGTAAATTACGGTCGACAAAAGAGATCGAAAGAACGCGTTCATCACACCTGTGATGCCATTCGGCCTGTGCTCCGCTCCAGTGACCTATCCGGGGATAATGGATACTGCGGTGGCGTGCTTGAAGTGGCAGATTTGTCTAGTATCTTTGAATGATGTCGTTATCTTCTCCTCAAGCTTTGAAGACTACCGAAAAGGCTTCGGACAATGCTAAAAGCATTCACGTCATCAAGCTCAACGTTGAAACAAGAGAAATGGCACGTCGCCTACAAGGAACTGCGGTTCCTAGGTCACATCGGTGCCAAGGATGGTGTTCGCCCAAGGTTGACGCACCTTTCAGATGGGAAGTGTAGCAATATGATGTTTTCAAGGGACTTGAGCGCCGCTTACAGTCCCCTCCTGTATTTGGGCACTTCGACGAAAATGCGGAGACAGAAATTCTTACCGATTAAAGCGGCGTTGACATAGGCGCCATTCTCGTTCAGAAAATTCGCGGACAGCAAAATATTATCGTGTACGCTAGCCGTTTTCTGTCGAAAGCTGAAGCCTATTCGACGACGCATAAAGAATCCCTCGCCATCATTTTGGCCTCATCGTAATTTTCCCTTTATTTGTACGGACGACCATTCAGAAGTATCGAAAACTCGAGTTGGATTGGATTCATTAGAAAAAGGAGCTGTGTCATCCAATCTTGCCACTCATTGCCGGGAGTGTAAAGATTGTTACCTCCATGTGGACCGGACTAATATCTTGTTCTGTCACCCTGATCAAATATGCAGAGAGCTGGTCGAGGCGTTTCTGATAAGTAAAGAGTTGGACGCGTGCGTAATTGCACCTTCCGTTAATCTTGTAGAAAAAAAAGGTTCACGCTCTCGGCTAATATATGGCAACGAGGTGTTAGCGGGTGCTTGTCATGTGGGAGGATGATAGTTTTGTTAGTTGTGTTGACATGTTCAATCCTCACTTTGCGCACGCGTACTGTTTTTAAAAGGCATCGCGGTGGTTTCACGTGTCTCGTCTTGATTTTATCTGTTTTTGGTTCCTATATAATTATACCTTTCTATGAATAAAAATTTAGTTGTTAGAAAGCGCTTGTGTCGTCTCCTGTTCTGTTGTCCTGTGTATCGCGCTGCTTTAAGACGATCATTCAGGTTTGTGTGCGATCACCGGTCAGGTTTGTGAGCGATCAGGTTTTCGAGCGGCGGCCCGACTACCGAGGAGATTCTTTCCATTGAGGAACATGAGGAACCCCTTCTCACTGAAGGAAATGAGGAACCCTTTTTCTCAGAGAAAAGTGACAGTGCAGATCATACAATTAAGGATTCAGAAATGGTGGAAATCGAGGACTGTACTGTATTGAAAGGGTTCAAGGAAACTCTTAATGAACGAGAAATAATTCAAATTGAGGAGAATGAGTCTCCAGTAGAAAATGAGCCCTGCTCTAAGAAGGTACGACTAAAGGTGGTAAAGAAAAGGAGAAAAATTGAAAGAATGAAGGGAGAACAAAATGATACTCAGCGAGGTGTTCCGTCAAAACAACAATGTCCTGGCTATGCGAGTGAAATCGGAGCAAATGTGTCCCGACAAAAGGTTAGAAAGAAACCAAAAATGAAGATAAAAGGAGCCACTTCTGCCAAATAAGTGAAGTCGAGCAGGAGAGCTCGCGAAGAAAAGCAAGGAAGAAATTCATGAAGGACGGTAAGCGCAAAACGACCTGCGCTGACCGAGATCAACAACCCCAAGGCGTTATGAGGGATCAATGTGAAACCTCAAGTCTGAAATCACATCTAGATGTGAGCAGCAGGAGAATTGGGAACCGCGCCCGTAAGAAAAACTCAGAGAGATTATAAAAGGACGCAGGACACGCGAAAGAAAGGAAAGCCAGTGCTTTGTTAGAAAGAAAACTGGCGTGTCTGAAAGATGGAGAGGAACTGATAAGTTCAAAAGAGGAGGTGCTACCCGACTGTGGGAATATAGGCTAAAGTACGCCTTGAGTTTGAGGACTTCTCATGACAAAAAAAAAAGTTGTGCGCTTCTGTGTTGCTGATTTTATGTGTATCTGACAACAGTGTCTTACTATGTTTGTGACCATCATGACATTGATGTGGGAATCTTGTAATGAGTTACTGTAGTTTGTGAAATTTGTGCAATGTATGTGCATGATGTGGACATTTGCCCCATATAATTTGTGAGCGCATGCATGTGCGCGCGATGTTCGTGTGTATTGAGAATATTGTTGGACAATATTCTTTAAGGGAAGGGCAGTGTCACGAAATCGGCGCACATTTTTTACCAAGCCGGCGCGGCGCGAGGCCCACGTGTCGCCGCATGGAAACTTCCACAAAGTTCGAAAAAAAAACCTCCTCCACCGCGCGAGAGAGCGCGTAGCTTTTTACGCGTCGCCGTTGCCCTCTTTCTCATCAAGCGGCGATGACGGTGACTCATCAGACTGGAATAGGCCAGAGATCTCGAGAAATTTCTACGGGTCCTAGCCAATGACGACGCGCGGCTCGACGGGAGGAAAAGAGAGCGCTTTAACCAGCGAAGCCAAGAGTGTGTGCGCGCTAGCTTTAGCGCGCCTTAGCAGACAGATGCGGCGCGCCCTATTTATTGAGGCCGCGCCGCTTGTGTAGTCAGTCAGTCAGTCAGTGGTTGCGGCGTGCTCGCAAATGCTTCGGCTGGACTCCCGGTGATCCCCGGCTGCTGGCAAGCCCACGGACCCGCGACGGGGCGGCGCTCGTCTTGTATGGCGGCCACTTGGTGACTCTCGAGGCGTCGGACTGCAACAGTGCCCAGTGAACAATTTGGTGTTTGTTTATGTGACTCTCTCGTGTTTGATCTGTGGTGTAAAGCCTCTGTGTTATTGAATACCTTTGTAGTTGCATGCTTAGCGTTTTTTTGTGAACCTCTCGTCTGTGCAATTTTACTGTTTGTGTATCCTCTGTATCGTCTCTTGCTGTGAAAAGTGTGTTTTGTTTTTTACTTCTGACTCCGACCCTTACTCTGGCTTGAACCGACGACAGCTGGGCACCAAACGGCCACCCCCTTCTGTCAATACTAGGTAGTTTAATTCCGGCTGAGGTTGCCACGCAGGTCGAGGGCATCTTCTTTGTGACCGGAACAGCTACCCCCACTCACTCTAAGGGTGTCTGGGAGTGTGCGCACCGTTAAGGGCGCATCGTTAATAATCCCTTATAATTATTGACATGTGACAGCGACGTAAATGCTTATTAATGATCCCCAAGTGGTCGAAATTATTTCCGAGCCCTCGACTACGATACCTCTTTATTCCTTTCTTCTTTCACTCCAACCTTCCTCCCTTCCCTTAAGACGCGATTGAGGTGTCCCCCTAGATGCGAGTCAGTTACTGGGACTTTTATGTCCGCAAAAATTAAAATCTTGAAGCGCAAGCTTCACTGCAGTACCTAGAGCATCCTTTGGCGACTGTAGAGATTTCACCTTGTAGATTTGACCTTTGCAGCTCGTGCTTGCGCCGAGCGCGTCTTCATTGTCTTCTACGCTGCGTTAGTGAAGACAAGGTACTGCGTCTTTCCTTTTCTCGAAAATGACAATGGTCACTAAGTCTCGCCATGAATGAGGGGCGCGACAGGCGCAGCACCTAAAATCTTCGCTGCATTTACAGTGTCTTTGCTTACTATAAAAACACAATGATAGCTGAATTTCGCCGGCATTCCTTCCTCCGTTGAAGGCGTGATTGCGGTGTTCACGTAAAAAAATAACAGTTACTACGTCTTTCTGCCCTTAAATATCACGATTTTTTGCCGTTGGTGAAGCGCGCACAGCGCCAAGCATGTGAAATCTTCACTGTGGGTGCCAGGCTGAGTGTAGTCGTCCTGCCGATGCAGCTCGTCACACTGAAACTTTGAAGAGGCGTTATACGTTGTCAACAGAGATCAATGAAAAGTGAAAAGCTCGACTGCCGAAACAACGTGCGCTTTCACTCGTATAACTAGATTCAAGCCGCATTGAACCCCAAAATGTTCTCGCCTGGCCCTACAAAACCAACTTCAAGAAAATAACGAACACCGTAAATTGCCCCAGCCGCGGCGCTCAAATTTAGCCGGAGGTGAAATACTAGAGGTCCATGTGCTATGCGATATCAGTGCATTTTAAAGAACTCGGGATGGTCGAAATTACCCGGAGCCTTCCAATAGGGCGTCCCGCATAGCCGAAGTACATTTGGGACGTTAAACCCTTAAACCTGGACATATACACATAAACGACTGTTTCGCTCTCCTAGTGGCTGCCGGAGCATGAAGTGAAACTGTGTAAAGAGGAAGTTCCAATCAGGTGGACAGATCGCCGAGAAAGAGGAAGTGCCTTTTGCGGACAAGCTGTCTACAAGCTTAGCCACCCCCGCTCCGGTCTTACTCGCTACCAGTGCCCACTACCAGTGCCTGGATCCCCGCTTAACACTTGGTGGAGGTCGCGGGATTTCTCTTTTACTTTCTCGCCCTGGAGCTCCGCAGCCGCCGAATTCCAACCGCAATGACTGACTCCAGCACCAACACCACCGGCCCCGCTACCTCGGACTCTTCCGCCTCTTCAATTCCATGCTCCGGGGTGCTTCAACAGCGGGACCCGCCGTTCTTCAGCGGTACCGACGATCAGGACGTGGAGGACTGGCTTTCGTCGTATGAGCGTGTAAGCACCCACAATAAGTGGGACGACGTCTTGAAACTTAACAACGTTATCTTCTACCTTACGCAAGTCGCAAAGCTGTGGTTCACAAATCACGAAGCTGACATTCCAACTTGGGCCTCGTTCAAATCTCGCTTTGTGGATGTCTTCGGTCGCCCTGCGGTCCGCAAGCTTCGCGCTGAGCACCGTTTGCGCGAGCGGGTGCAGCAGACATATAATATGGTGAGGCAACCAAAAAGAGAATAAAATAATATGCACAGGCGAAACCTTCACAAGTTACATCGAAGACTTTTTAGATTAACATTCTGATGGCAAAAGAGCCCCGTACGGTAAGTGAGGTTGTCACGATGTGCCAAAGCTACGACGAACTTCGTCGCCAACGCATCGTCCCTCGACAACCTGAAGGCACGATCGCGGCTATGTCTGATGGCACTGTCAGCTCTACACTTATCCAGGAAATCAAAGACTTCGTACGGGAAGAAGTTGCCCGGCAATTATAATTAATTTCAAACGTTCTGCAATCCAGCTCACACCTCGCTTCGAACATACGCCAGGTTATTCAGGAACAAGTTGCCCAAGCACTTCCGCCCCCTCGACAACCACCTCTTCATGCCGCTCGACTGACAGCTCCGCTCATTCATGCCGACGCTGTCCCGACGCCCGGAACCAGTCCACTGTCTTATGCTGAGGTTGCCGCAATACCACCCCCTCCTGCGCCTTTTCCATCGTACGGTTCGCCTCAGCGGGCAATTTTCACTCAGCGTCGTGCGCCACCTATTCTACGCCCTTGGCGCACAGCTGACAATCGGCCGATTTGCTTTGCATGTGGCCTCCCTGGCCATGTTGCACGCCTGTGCCGCCGTCGCTCGGCACCGTACGCTTTCGATCAGAGCCCGGTCAACTACGCGCAGCCGCCGTCCCCTCTCCGTGCGCCCCCTCAGCCCTCCTCTCACTTTGACCACTTCTCGCGTGACAACCGCTCAACCTATGACAACCGCTCAACCTCTCCGCGCCGTCGCTCTCCGTCGCCGATGCGCCGCCGTTCTACCTCGCCAATGCCGGAAAACCACTAGACGCAGTTCCGCAGGCAAGAACTGCGCTTTCGTCGAACAGTGAAAGTCCTGCTTCGCCACCGAACAATTTAATAGAAGTTACCATTGAAAATGATTGTACTCTTGCGCTTGTAGATACTGGTGCTGCTGTGTCGGTTATTGACGTTAGACTGTGGCGCTTGTTACGAAAAGTTGTTCTGCCATATTCTAGGGTTTCATTGCACGCCGCCACTGCTCAGCACATCGAACCGATTGGTACCTGCACGGCTCGAGTCACCATTCAGAACGTTCTCTACGTCATCAGTTTTATTGTTCTCCGTGACTGCTCTCATGATATTATTTTAGGATGGGACTTCTTGTGTCGCAATCGCGCCGTAATTCATTGCGCTCGTGCCGAAGTAGAGTTTTTTCCGCTGTGCACCGCACCGACTGCCGCTAACGTTCTTGGGGAAGCCAAATGCCACGTTGCGGATGCTACTGATATCCCGCCTTCATCTGCTGCGATTGTGCCTATAAACTGTCCCTCTCTTCAAGACTGTACAGCTCTCTTCACCCCATGTTCCCTCTTCGTCTCGGGACGCTGTCTTCCCCTACCCTGCGCCGTCCTTAGTGTACGAAGCGGACGCACCGAACTAGCCATTACTAACGATTCGTTCTATCCACTCACGTTGCAACGTGGCGAGTGCGTTGGGCATGCTGAGCCTGTTCGGTCAGAAAATTTTGTGACCGTCCCACCGGTTTTCTCCACCTGTGCCGACACAATATCCCACAACGTCAGTGCCCTTAGCCCACCTCGTTCCTCGTCTCCTTCACCGCCTTTGGCTACCTTCGACAAAGCCATCGACAGTGCTCTCGCTCCAGATCAACGCGCCAAGCTCCTCGACTTACTGAACCGATTCCGAGCTTCCTTTGACATCCAGCAGCTATCCTTGGGTCGTACGTCAACTGTTTCTCACCACATCTATACTGGTACGCAGGCCCCATTACGCCAACGCCCTTATCGTGTATCAGCCTCAGAGCGCCGCATTATTGATGAGCAAGTCGACGAGATGCTCAGTAGGGGTGTAATTCAGCCTTCCAGTAGCCCTTGGGCGTCCCCGGTCGTTTTAGTCAAGAAGAAAGACGGGTCTATTCGGTTCTGTGTGAACTACCGACGCCTTAATGCGATCACACGAAAGGACGTCTATCCGCTACCACGCATAGACGACGCGCTGGACACTTTGCATGGAGCGGAATTTTTCTCTTCAATCGATTTATGTTCTGGCTACTGGCAAGTTCCGATGGCTGAGGACGATCACCCCAAGACAGCTTTTTTCACCCCCGACGGGCTCTATGAGTTCAACGTCATGCCATTTGGCCTGTGTAATGCGCCCGCCACATTTGAACGCATGATGGACAATATTCTCCGCGGTTTGAAGTGGCACACATGTCTCTGCTACTTGGATGATATTGTTGTATTTTCATCCGACTTCGCGACCCACCTTACTCGCCTTGAATCTGTCTTGCAATGCCTTAGCAACGCCGGTCTACAGCTCAATCTGAAAAAGTGCCATTTCGCCGCTCGCCAACTCACTATTTTAGGGCATTTAGTGTCCAAAGATGGCATCCTCCCAGATCCATCTAAACTTCGCGCTGTCGCTGAGTTCCCGAAGCCAACATCTATCAAGCAATTACGCAGCTTTATAGGCTTATGCTCCTATTTTAGGCGTTTCGTTCGGAACTTCGCGACCATCATTGCTCATCTGACGCGACTTCTCAGCGCTCACAAAGATCTTTCTGCCTGGTCGCCGGCTGCTTTTACGAAATTGCGCACGATACTTACCTCACCCCCCGTATTGCGCCATTTTGACCCGGCTGCTCCTACTGAAGTGCACACCGATGCCAGCGACGTCGGCCTCGGCGCTGTTCTTGCCCAACGAAAACCCGGTGTTGATGATTACGTTGTGGCGTACGCAAGTCGAACTTTGACCAAAGCCGAGACCAACTACTCGGTGACAGAAAAGGAATGCTTGGCCATTGTTTGGGCGCTTCAGAAATTTCGGCCATACTTGTATGGGCGCCCATTCGATGTTGTTACAGACCACCACGCTTTGTGTTGGTTGTCATCACTAAAAGACCCCACCGGCCGTCTCGCCCGCTGGTCGCTTAGACTACAAGAGTATGATATCCAAGTCATCTATCGTACAGGGCGTAAGCACTCCGACGCAGACGCTTTATCTCGCTCGCCAGTGTCGCACGACGCTCCGTTGTCCCCTGCTTCCAGCTCCGCCTTGTCTTCCTTGTCCATCGACGACATGCCATCAGAACAGCGCAAGGATCCGTGGCTTACATCACTCATCGATCTTCTTACGAACTCGTCACTTTCACCGGCTCCTCGCGCCCTTCGTCGTCAAGCGCAGCATTTCGCCCTTCGTGACCGTCTTCTCTATCGACGCAGTTATATGCTAGATGGCCGTAAGTGGCTGCTCGTCGTACCTCGCCACCTCCGTAGTGATATATGCGCATCTTGCCATAATGATCCGCAGTGTGGTCATTTGGGTGTATTTAAGACTTACGAACGGTTGCGACAGCGGTTTTACTGGCGCGGTATGTACACCTTCGTCAACAAGTATGTGCGTTCATGCATCGACTGCCAGCGTCGCAAGACTTCTCCTCTCCATCAGCCGGCTCCGCTACAGCATCTCCCGTGCCCGTACCGACCATTCGATCGTGTTGGCATCGACTTGTATGGACCCCTGCCATATACACCTGCAGGGAATCGTTGGATCATCGTCGCCGTCGATCACCTTACTCGCTATGCGGAGACAGCAGCACTTCAGGATGCCACCGGACCCAACATCGTGTCCTTTCTTCTTCATCATTTTATTCTGCGGCACGGGGCCCCTCGTGAACTAAGTGATCGAGGAAAGTCTTTCCTATCCGAGGTTGTCGAAGCGCTCCTACGCGAATGTCAGACCATCCACCGGACAGCCAGCGCGTACCACCCTCAAACCAATGGCCTCACAGAGCGCTTCAACCGCACGCTGGGTGACATGATGTCCAAGTACATCGCCTCCGACCACTCCGATTGGGACAAGATTCTCCCATTTGTAACCTATGCCTATAACACCGCCGTTCAAGCAACTACCGGATTCTCACCATTTCTTCTGCTGTACGGGCGTGAACCTTCGTCTCCACTCGACACCATCCTCCCCTACCGTCCTGATACGTCAGAGTACACATCACTTTCAGCAGCTGCCAGGTACGCTGAAGAATGTCGCAAGCTGACTCGCTCGCTTACTTCGGACGAGCAAGCCCAGAAGAAAGCGCACAGCGACAGCAGCCACCCTGTGCATCAATTCTCTCCCGGTGCTCACGTATGGCTCTGGGTCCCATCGACACCACCAGGTCTTACCAGCAAGTTTACTGCCAAATACCACGGACCATATCTAGTGCTCCAACAGACGTCTCCCGTCAATTACCTTGTTGAACCGCTAGCCGCTTCCACCGACCTTCGTCGCCGTGGGTGTGAGATTGTTCACGTGGACCGTGTCGTGACGCTGGGGCTAAGTCGACCCGGCCTTCACTTGGTAGCGTGCAGAGACTCGGGGTTGAAGAAGGACTGAATCTTCGAAGTTGGTAAAATATATACAAGCAGGTTTAATGGCACTTTGAGAAAACTTATTTACATGATTATTAACACGAAAAAGAAGGGTACATCAGCAAAATGGCAAGCGTTAAGAGTTCATAGCGAGAAGCGACTGGATGAGCCGTTTACCCAGGGCTCAGAGCGACATTTCGTGCTCTGCAGCGTCCTTAAAACCCCCTATGTCCAGCCCCTCTCTGAAGATGCTGACCAACCAAATCCAGGGCCGCCCCTCAGATATCGGCATCCAATCGAACACACCACTGCACTGATGGTCTGAAGCACTGACTGGCCCGGCATTGTTTCGTTGAGCCTGGTCACTTGTTGGCGGGAAAAGCTTGGGAACGGCGAGGAGGTACATTTCTATTCTTCAGCCAAGAATCGATAGGCTGGTTCCGGCAAGTGGATTTACTTCTCAGAAACCCAAGTACACGTGCGCGCCGCATACGGCTCCCAGCATTGTCCCTTTTCGACAATTGCAAATCTTTCCTGCATTCCCGGGAAATCATTTAATGGCCGTATGCGTCATGCTCCTTTCTTGTCCGGCATTCCCAGGAAATCCTCTAATGGCCGTAATCACCTTGCTCGTTTCTTGTCCTGTACGTCAGCGGACGTGTCACTCTGTCGCCTCGTTTGGACAATAGGCATTCCTTACTTGACCATAGCGCTTCTCGACGGGAAGGGTGAACAATTGAACGAAAGCACTTCCGGCTATCTCCCGCAGGGGGACATTTCTTTGTGTTTTTCTAGATGTTCTCTTGACAGGGTCAATTTGGCATTTGCAGGGTGTCCACAAAGCAAAACAGGCTTACAAAACAGGATTCCTGGAAACAGGCTCACTTAGAGCCATTGTACCAACCCCACATATCCGCAGCACTTATCCATGCCTACAGGCGAACAATAGAGCGCGCAAGTGCGGATGATGCACGGTCGTAACAGCCTCCTCCCCCGCCAGAAGAGTCACGGAGGGCAGCAGTCGCAGCTGCTGCATGAAGAGACGACTTAATGGCCTGCACATGAACGCTTGAAGCTCGCTGTTGCTTGTCGCGTTGTCTTGATTGTCGTAGGCCAAATTGCTGGAGCTGTCTGAAACTCAACCACATGTCGAAGCAAGCACTCGGCTCCCGTCTGAAGAGACCAGGTTAAAAGAAAACTGCCATTGTTGTTCGAGAAAAGCCCACTCTCAAGACGTTCAGGACCCACGTATTCCTAGAAAACCAAATGTGCTGCTTTACATAGTCACACATGTACAAGTGCACGAGAAAAAAAAAACCTGATTATCAATTTGGATACATGGTGAGGAACACCTCGGACCGCTTAGAAAGAGCGGCTAAGCGCGTCCGCATTCCCATTTAACTTCCCCTTTTTGTATCTTATTTCAAAATTGTACTGCTGTAAAATCAAGCTCCACCTAAGAATGCGACTGTTCTTCGATGTCGCAGTTTGCAGCCAAGCCACGGGACAATGGTCCGTCTCTACGGTGAATTTGGCCCCTCCAAGATAGCACTGCAATTTTTGAATGGCCCATACAATGCAAGCGCACTCTTTTTCTGACGCGCAATAAGCTCTCTCTCTAGAACTCAGTTTTCTGCTCAGGTAGAGCACGGGGTGCTCATTACCGTCATCTCTCTGGCAGAGAACAGCACCTAGCCCTCGATCACTGGCATCACACTGGACCGTGAATTCTCGGCCATAGTCTGGAGCTCGCAATACCGGACGGCTAATCAGCACAGCCTTCAGGTTTACGAAGGAGGCTTCCTTTTGTTCGTCCCAGACTACATTTGTCGGTTCTGTCTTGCGGAGAGCGTCGGTCAGAGGGCTAGCCAAAGATGAATAGTGAGGGATGTAGTGGTTGTAGTATCCCGTCAGCCCTAAGAATGCCCGAATTTCCGTCTTCGTGCTCGGCCGCGGGTAGTCTGCTACCGCAGAAATCTTAATCTCGCTGGGTTTCCTGAAACCTTGACCTACATTGTGACCCAAGTAGTCCACGGTCGCCCTTGCCAGGCAACATTTCTCGGCCTTTACAGTTAGTCCAGCTTGACGCAAAAGGCTCAGTACAGCTCTTAGATGTACCATATGGTTCGCCCATGAGTCGGAAAAAACCGCAATGTCGTCTAAATAAGGCACCGCGAATGTTTCACACCCCTTTAAAACCCTATCCATGAGTCGGGAAAAACAAAATGGAGCATTTTTGAGCCCGAAACTCATCATTGTTGGCTGGTAGCTGCCCGTCGGAGTGACGAAAGCCGCGTATCTGCTGGCGCGTTCAGTGAGCGGTACTTGCCAGTATCCTCGAGTAAGGTCCAGCGTAGTCACATATGCCGCTCTACTGACCTGTTCTACTCTCTCCTCAATATTCGGAATAGGATACACTTGATCCCTGGTGAGAGAATTTAGCTTTCGGTAGTCTACCACAAGCCTAGGGTCTTTACCTGGAGCTTCTACTAAGATCATAGGCGAAGCATAATCGCTTTCCGAGGGTTTTATTACTCCTAATTCCAGCATGCGAGTTACTTCCCTATCCAGAATTTCTCTTTGCCTTGGAGAAAATCGGTAGCACCTTGATCGCACTGGCACGTCTGAAGTCAGCTCAATATCGTGCTCAGTCAAATCAGTCCTGCCTGGCCTGTCCACGAAGCAGGCCTCAAACTCTGTTATTATTTCGCCCAGATCGGACAGCTGGGATTTCTTTAGTTCTCCTCTCTGCTCCGTCTTTTTGAGAAGCTCCTGAGCGTTGCTTCCCTTTCCGCTGAGGCAAATCAAGTTGTCCCCCATCTCCTCGGGAAGGTTTAACGTTAGATTTACCACGGCTTCCCTCTGCACATAAGGTTTCATAAGATTGCAATGATAAATGCGCACTTCTTTACGTCTACCGGGGATTTTCACTGCGTAGTTAGTGTTAGAAAGCTTTGCAACGACTTCAGCCGGTCCTTCCCACTGTACTTCGAGCTTATTCTGCCTTGAACTTCTCAGCAACATCACCTGGTCCCCGATACAAAACGTCCTTTGACGGGCTGACTTATCATAGTACACTTTGGAACGAGCCTGGGCTGACTTCATGCTGGCCTCAACGAGTTCCTTAGTGTTATGTAAGCGATTCAAGAGGTTCAGAATGAATTCTACTACTGTTGGGTCTTCTCCGCGCCCCTCCCAGGCTTCGCGCACCATTCGCAAAGGTGAGCGCAGTGACCTTCCGTACACCAACTCAGCTGGGCTAAATCCAGTGGATTCGTGCGGCACTGACCGCAAAGCGAAAAGCGCTGCAGGCAGGCAGGTATCCCATTCGCGCTTGTTTTCATAGCACAGTCCCCTCAGGACTCGTTTGAGAACAGAGTGCCATCTTTCTACGCTGTTGCTCTGCGGATGATGGATCGAGCTATGCACTACCTTAATGCCGCATCGCTCGAGAAATGAGGTGGTGAGGACACTCGTGAAAACGCTACCCTGATCACTTTGGACCTCGGAAGGGAATCCAACTCGTGCAAACACTGACAGTAGCGAATCCACTACACTCTCGGACGTCACCTCGCGCAGCGGAACAGCCTCTGGAAACTTTGTGGCTGGGCATAACATAGTGAGGATATAACGGTACCCTGACTCTGTCACAGGAAGTGGCCCAACTACATCTATTACTAAACGGTGAAACGGCTCGGTAATGATTGGTACTAACACCATCGGAGCTTTCCACTTATCTTGCGCCTTTCCAACCCGCTGGCACGTGTCGCATGACCGTACAAAATTTTCCGTGTCCTTAAAACATCCAGGCCAATAGTATTCTTGCAACAGCCTCTGCTTTGTTTTCCTTATTCCAAGGTGACATGACCACGAGCTGCCATGGGAAAGTCGCAGTAAGTCTCCGCGGTACTTTTGGGGAACGACTAATTGGTCCCGCTCTACTCCGCGCTTATCCTTGAATAAGCGATACAGCACTCCCTTTCTCATCTCAAAAGAAATATTCTTTGCTGTCTTAGTGGCGCGGTGGCGCTCCCTTATCTCCTGTATCTTGGGATCATTGGCTTGCTCCATAGCTAAGTCCTCTCGAGTTCCACTTAAAAGTCTCGTGAGATTACTAGACGCTGGCGGCAAGAGGTTACTCTCAAGAACGTCCTCATTCCGCGTCTCATCAAGCTCACTTTCTGACCCGCTATCTTCCGCATCGATCACTGTTTTAACTGCCGTTTCCTCCGCTGTGGATTTTTCTGGAATGAACAGTGTAGCTAGTTCTCGCGCCTTTGAACGTGTTAAGGCTTGCACAACTCTGTCTCCGAAAAGTATGCCCCTCTTTCGCAGTAGCATGTCCGATTTGTTGGAGAACAAATACGGATAGCACTTAGGAAGCTTTCCTGAAACGGCAGCCTCGGTTGTTAACTTGCCGAAAGGGCCCTCGATGACCACGTTCGCGATTGGCAAGCACACGCTCTGTTCCTCCACTACCTGGCGGATCCATGCACACTGACCTGTATAGTCGGAAGGCGACACATACGCCGGATGGACAACATCCATCGTTGCGGCCGAATCGCGCAGGACCTTGCAAGGTTTCCCATTGACTACTAGGTCATGCAGGTAGGGTTCCAAAAGCTGCATATTTTCATCGCAGTCACTGACATACGAGAAAGCAATCTTTGCTTTCCGGCAGTTGACGGCAATGTGACCCTGCTCATTACACCTAAAGCATGTGAGCGGCTTCCTAGCCCCAAGCTTGTTCTTTGTGTTCTGCGCGTTGGTCACTTCCCCAATTTTCTCACTGCCGTCCTTTCTAGGGCGTTTGCCTGAAGAAGCCTTCCTTTCTTCGTTTGCAACTCTAGCAAAGTGCCTTTTCTGACGGTTATTCACCCTCAACTTGGGATTGCGGGGCCTATCCACTGCTGGGTTGCTGAATTGTGGGCGCGAAACATACTCCTCAATGAGTTCGGCAGCTTCAGTTGCCGACTTAATGTCGCCTCGGTCCTGTAACCAATTTCTTTCTTTTTCTGGGAGGCAGTTATAAAACTGCTCCAAAAGAATTCGCTCGACTACAGCGTCCCTATCACTGTAGGAATCAGTGCTCTTTAGCCACTCGCCCAAATTAACTCTTAAATTGTACAGGAATTCAGGGTAACTCTCGTCCCTGGACTTAGTAGCGTTCCGAAAACGTTGTCTGAACGCCTCGGCGCTAAGCCTATACTTTCTCAGAAGGCAAGCTTTGACCTTCTCGTAGTTGTCCGCGTCCTCCTTGCTTAGCCGCGCGACAACCTCCGCTGCCTCGCAGGGCAGAACCGTCAATAATCTCTGAGACCAAGTGTCTCGCTGGAAGGACAGTTTTTCGCAGGTTCGCTCAAAGTTAGCCAGACACAGACCGATATCCCCTGATATCACATATGGCTGCATGTACTTTGACATCTTGAAATCTGCCTCCTTGTTGAGAAGAGGTACCGCTAGCTGGGGACAATTGCCCGACCTCTTGCTCAACTCTAAGTCTAATTTCCGGAGCTCAATTTCTTGGTCCAGCTTTTTTGCTTCTCTTTCAATTTCACGCTTCTTTTCCTCTTTTTCCCGCTCCTTTTCCTCTTTTCCCCGCTCTTTCTGCTGTCTGAGCTGCTCCTTTTTTTGACCGATGAGGTTCCATGCTTCACTGAGCTCCTCATCATCGGTTCCCAGATCAGTGATTGCCTTTATAATCAAGGGTTTTCGTGCCAAACCACTTGTATCAATTCCCAATTCCTCACACAATAGCAACAGGTCCGGTTTCTGCAGCTTTTGTAGGTCCATGATCGCTCCGAGTGTCGGCTACTTCCAAAACAACTGTGCAAACTACCAAACCTAAAGGCGTTTCAACACTTTTTACCAGTTCTAAAATCTAACCCTGTTCTAGAACCTGGTCCACATCAGAAGAAAAGCCAAGCACTCACCCACACATGCGATCGATGTTCCGAGCTGCTCTCTTGTTGGCCGATTGTTGCGCCTGCTTGTTGCTTGAGATGCCACCTCCGATCACAAGATGTTGTGGCTTGTAGCTTCAGATCCACCTCCAATCACCAGATGTTGTGGCTTGTAGATTCAGATCCCAACGCTGGTCACCAGTTGTCGTGACGCTGGGGCTAAGTCGACCCGGCCTTCACTTGGTAGCGTGCAGAGACTCGGGGTTGAAGAAGGACTGAATCTTCGAAGTTGGTAAAATATATACAAGCAGGTTTAATGGCACTTTGAGAAAACTTATTTACATGATTATTAACACGAAAAAGAAGGGTACATCAGCAAAATGGCAAGCGTTAAGAGTTCATAGCGAGAAGCGACTGGATGAGCCGTTTACCCAGGGCTCAGAGCGACATTTCGTGCTCTGCAGCGTCCTTAAAACCCCCTATGTCCAGCCCCTCTCTGAAGATGCTGACCAACCAAATCCAGGGCCGCCCCTCAGATATCGGCATCCAATCGAACACATCACTGCACTGATGGTCTGAAGCACTGACTGGCCCGGCATTGTTTCGTTGAGCCTGGTCACTTGTTGGCGGGAAAAGCTTGGGAACGGCGAGGAGGTACATTTCTATTCTTCAGCCAAGAATCGATAGGCTGGTTCCGGCAAGTGGATTTACTTCTCAGAAACCCAAGTACACGTGCGCGCCGCATACGGCTCCCAGCATTGTCCCTTTTCGACAATTGCAAATCTTTCCTGCATTCCCGGGAAATCATTTAATGGCCGTATGCGTCATGCTCCTTTCTTGTCCGGCATTCCCAGGAAATCCTCTAATGGCCGTAATCACCTTGCTCGTTTCTTGTCCTGTACGTCAGCGGACGTGTCACTCTGTCGCCTCGTTTGGACAATAGGCATTCCTTACTTGACCATAGCGCTTCTCGACGGGAAGAGTGAACAATTGAACGAAAGCACTTCCGGCTATCTCCCGCAGGGGGACATTTCTTTGTGTTTTTCTAGACGTTCTCTTGACAGGGTCAATTTGGCATTTGCAGGGTGTCCACAAAGCAAAACAGGCTTACAAAACAGGATTCCTGGAAACAGGCTCACTTAGAGCCATTGTACCAACCCCACATATCCACAGCACTTATCCATGCCTACAGGCGAACAATAGAGCGCGCAAGTGCGGATGATGCACGGTCGTAACAACCGTTTGAAACCCTATTACGATCTCGCTATCCTTTCGTCTCCTTGAGTCGCCAGGATGGCTCCTCTTTTCTGCGGGGGCAAGATTGTAAAGAGGAAGTTCCAATCAGGTGGACAGATCGCCGAGAAAGAGGAAGTGCCTTTTGCGGACAAGCTGTCTACAAGCTGAGCCACCCCCGCTCCGGTCTTACCCGCTACCAGTGCCCACTACCAGTGCCTGGATCCCCGCTTAACACTGTATGAATTCCAAGAAGCTAGCACAGCCTGATTTCTTTTTGCTTTGAAAAAGGTGAAGGAAAAACTATGGTGTTGTTATTGTTAGAAAAACAACAAACCTTGCTTGATACGCGTGCTGTTGTAAACACCAACACATATGTTCACTTTTTGATTAATCTGCATTCTGTCCTCAGAAAAAACTAGGCTTTAAGGGAAATCTCAGTGCACTCAAGACGAACAACAACGTAGGCAAGACAACACAGCTCAGATGTCGATTCTTCCGAAGCTATGCTTTGTGTGGATCTCTAAGGGTAATCCCATGAAGAGACGCAAGGTTGTTTCCAAAACATTATTTAAATTCAAGCATATGACTGCAGTAATCTCTAACACGTTACTCTATAAATGTGTGATAGACATATTCAGTACTGCAGGCAATACAAACACCATGAAAATGCACTAGAATACAGATGAAAATTACCAACTGTATTTACAAAATATTACTTTGAAATATTTTCGTTAAATGTAAGGCAAGCAAGAACGACACCCATTAACCGTGGCAATATCAAAACTAACAAAAACATAGTTCACTATAAGCCTGCTAATTATAACAAGAACAAACAAAAGATGAACAATGAAAATTTGCATATCCTGAATTACACTGCTCAGCGTTTCACTGGGACCGTGAAGGCTGGGAGGGGACACAACGAATTTATTGGCACTATTCATGTATAGCGCAAACACTTCTCTTTTAAAATGACATCTTTCGCGCCTTCGCACTGGCGAAATAAGATATAGTCTGCAAGAAGCATAAAGCGCGGACGAGGTCACTTTCAATGAACATGATAGCAAACGAGTTCACCTTGTCGTCAAAGAGGCTCAAACGAAGTCAATATTTTATAGACGACAACTTGGAAAACGATCGTTTGGTCTCACAGTTTGCCACGGGTATGCTCAACTACATCCACAAAGCAATAGAAGTTTCGGAAAGACATCAATAAGCTGTATTTCGTGTAGCAACTTCATGATTCCCAGGGGATTCTTGTCTTGGCATATAGAGTTGTGCAGAAACTTCACAAACTGAACAGTTTCAGCGGAAAATGCTAGCCCCCAATCATTTTTGTCGGTTTTTACTAACTTCTCAGCCTGCTGTGCCAGAGAGGCCTCGCTCCAAACTTCTGTAGCCAAAGTAGTCAGGACCATAATGAGAATGGCGGTAGGGACTAACGGTCAGACGTTCCACCAGTGACGAAGGACGAGGTCAAGAAAGCATTAGAAACAATGAAAAGGGGGAAAGCAGCTGGAAAGGATCAGATAACTATAGATTTGCTGAAGGACGGGGGGGGGGGGGATATAGTGCTAGAAAAACTGGCCAACCTGTATACGCAGTGCCTGTTGGGCTTAGTACGCAGTGCTTAGCACGCATCCGCAGTCCATCGCACGGACCCGCAGTCCGTGGCTGCCACCTTCGCACTGGAATGTCATGTTTGTGTTGCTATTGCCCTCTAAACTACTTGCACACACCCACACAAAGAGATCAATTAAGAATCGGGGTGCAGAGAGATTCTGATAAATGATATTTTTAGAGATGCATGTATTACATGACCAAAATGAAATGATGTCCTTCGATGCCACGTCTCCATTCACACCTCTGTATCCTCATAAATTGACGCTCCTCGTGATTGCCACTTTTCGTCGTCACCTTGCAAGCAACCTTCCCTAGTGCACATGCGCGACACTTGGCTCGTATGTGCACCGCTTCGCTGTCGATGCACCACACTAAAACATGCGATAATTCGTTTGTGTACCTCACACCTTCACTATATTTCTATAGAATATAGCCACTTTATGTTTTGTTTATCCTCTAGAATGGTTCTATGAAATACCTTTGCGAATGTGACGGCTGCGTGGGGCCAATTTTCTCATCATCATCAGCCTGACTATACGCACTACAGGGCGAAAGCTTCTCCAATATTTCTCCAATTAACCCTGTCCTGTGCTAGCTGCATCTACTTGATCCGTGCGAACTTCTTAACATCATCCGCCCACCTAACTTTCTGCCGCCCCCTGCTACGCTTTTTTTCCCTTGGAATCCAGTTTCTTATCTTAAGCGACCATCGGTTATCCGCTCTTCGCACTACATGTCCGGCCCATGCCCATTTGTTCTTCTTGATTTCCCCTTGAATGTCAGTAATTTGAGTTATTTTTCTTAACCACTCTGCACGCTTCCTATCTTTTGATGTTACCCCTACCATTTTTCGTTCCATAGCCCTCTGCGTTGTCCTCCATTTAAGTAGAACCCTCTTGGTTAGCCTCCTCGTTTCAGCCCTATAGGTGAGTACAGGTAAGATGCAACTGTTGTATACTTTCATCTTGAGCGATACCGTCGAGGTTGTCGTGGTGGCGTAGTGATAGAACATTCTCCTCGCCTACAAGAGGACCAGGGCTCAAATCCCGGTGCCGCGCAATTCTCCACCGGATGAAAAAAAAAATCCCCGTGTCGATGGAATTGCATAAACATGTTTGGGGTGCGACCTGATGCCAGTGAACACCTTCGGCAACGAACTCCCTCACCAGAACAGGAGTTGGCCACCTTGGCGCAGTAATTGGGCGCAACCTCTCACGATAAGCTCCACAAAATCCCGGCCCTCAGTCACCAGCGGCTGCGGAACAACTGACCCCGGCGGCGGTCAGACCTGTGACGCAGCAGGGGGTGCTAAGAATTCCTGGCTCCGCTGGAAAGGCCACCATTGGAAACTGACTCTGACCAATTTTCTATTGAATCTTTGTTTCGCTTACGTGTCCTTCAACTAACTTGTGCCCAAATGAAGTGAAACAAAATATATACGTAATATTTTATTTCAGTGTGGAAAAATGAATAGTCTACGGAAGAACAAAACATAGTAGTGGAAAGCATTTCTTTAACTAAAAAAAGAGAAGCAAACGTGCACAAATGGTCCCGTTGAGAACGTTTAGATTTTCAGTGGAGGATTTGGAAAGGTAGCTAAAGATGAAGAGATAGAACTGCGTTCGCTTCTCGGCCGTTTTATTTGAATGTGAAGGTCATGCAGGCATGACAAACAGCGGCAAAATCGGCCATGGGAGCCTCCAGGGCTGAAAGAAGAAATTGAAATCTAGTTGTCAGTACCATGAGCCTGAGCATCGATATTAATATCTGCTTTGATCATCATACCATATAATAAACAAGAAAAATTTTGTTATATACCCTCTCCATTTTCTTGACAAAGCACCACACGAACCTTACGCCTGGTATTACATCATTCTAAAAGACACAAAAGCAAATTCTACGCGGCGGTTTAAAAAACGGCGATAGGTAGAATCCACATAAGCATCACAAAATTTCCTAGAGGTAAGTTATTTGGTAAAGAAAAGCAGGGTAACCAATTCTTGAAAGCTAAACATTGCGATAGATTTGCCTGTCTGGTTGGGTTGGTAACTAAGTTGAATTTGAAAGTTCTCCAGACAGCACTTTTTTATTTTACGCAAACCAACGTTTCGGAGCCGGCTCGGCTCCTTCTTCAAGGGTGCATATGACGCGGGGCTACGTGCAGCTATAAATTAAG
The DNA here is from genome assembly GCF_055883805.1 of Amblyomma maculatum. NCBI lineage: Eukaryota > Metazoa > Arthropoda > Arachnida > Ixodida > Ixodidae > Amblyomma > Amblyomma maculatum. The sequence goes on along the minus strand of NC_139348.1, from coordinate 52,543,026 downwards.
GAATGGTCGAGGGGGAGAAGGAGGGGGGAGAACGGGGACAGGGTGAGATGGATGGGAAAGAAATGAGAATGAAGGAGAGGGGTTAAGACCAGTCACTGTGCCGCAGGTGCAGGGGCGCTCACTGGAATCTTTTTTCTTTTCTTCTGTGAAGTCTTTTCGGGTAATTGGTCCCGGTCTCCCGGATGTACGTGTCTGCAAAATTTACTCTGTGGTCGAAATTTTATTAATGTTCAGCTACGGTGTTTATTTTTTAATTTATTTGAGCATACTGTAAGCCTTGCTCGGCACTTACAGGAGTGGGTGAACTAATGAGACCGTTATACAAAATGCAAAAGATCAGAAACACAAAAAAAGGAAAACATATGCACTGCAACACTACATTGGACATTCAATTCTCTTGAAAACTTTTGTACATCGTTTCTGTATTGCCGAAGTCTTTCTTTAAGGTTTTTTGTTTCGCTAATGTAGCTAGCCTCACACTCGGCGCAGGGAACTGTTTAGAATGCCTTGGGCTCTTTCTCTTGGCGGTCGATTTTTGGGAAAGGATAGGATGCTCCCCAAAGGGTTTGAAGGCTTGGGCGCCACTCGGATGCCATCTTTTCATTGTTTCGCTAGCGCCTCGGACATAAGGGATAGTGAAGTACTTTTGAGATGCAGTTGCTTGCTGTTGGTTATTTTCTTCTCGGGGTCTGTCGTTGCATTTTTGACCGCGAATGATTTTCCGTATAAATTTTTTTATACTAGGAAAAAAAGGCATTCGAGTGGCGCACAAGCCTTCAAACAGTTTGGGGAAAGTACTTTCTTTTCCCAAATATACCTTGGGCTTTCCCAAAGCCGAAAGCATTCTACACAATTCCATGCACCGACTGTGACGCTAGGTACATTAGCGAAACAAAAAACTTTAAAGAAAGAATTCGCAGCAGAGGAACGAAGTACGAACTTTTTCAAGAAAGCGCAACTCCGTTGTTGCTGAACATTCAGAAGATTTCGACTACAGAATAAATTTTGAAGAAACGTTCATTCTGAGGACCGAGACCAATTACCGGAAAAGACGCCTTCTCGAGTCGTGGCATATACAGTCGACCGCAAATATCATCAACCGGACAATAAGCCACCTTCCTGCTGTATACTTGCAATACTTGCAAGGTCTTCTCTCCCTCCTGGCCACTTCACAGAAAAAAATTAAAAAAGATGCTGGCGAGCACCCCTGCACCTGCGGCACCATCTTAACCCCCCCCCCCCCCTGCTTCCTTCTTATTTCTTTCACACCCATCTCACCCCCTCCACTTTCTCCTCCCTCCTTTTTCTCCCCCTCGACCATTCCTTTACTTAAGCTTCACACAGCCCCGCGTCATACACCATTGAAGAAGGAGCCAAGCCGGCCCCGAAACGTCGGGTTTTTTTTTAAATGAAAAAGTATTGGTTAGGAAAATTTTCAAGTTTCACTTAAGGGCCTGTCACACTAGCGCGACACGACGCCGACGCAGACCTGACAACGACACCGACGATAGGCCAACTTGTCGGCCGACCGTGTCTGCGGCCAACATACAAGCTATCACACTTGGCCGACGACGACACCAACACGACCGAAAACCAAATGTCTTCCCAGTGTGACTTAGCTTTGAGGCCGGGGACACCGACAAAACCAGTCTGCCGACTGTCGGTGACTGAATCTTCCCGAGGTCGGCCGCCGAGCAAAAACTTTCATGAAACGCAAAACCAACTCAGTACACCAAGTCGACGGCGCATGCCTTTCAGCACTAATATACATAAAAAAGTAGAATCAATGCATAATCCCTGACCAAAACGCGCCCGCGTGAGCCGCCAAAATACTTGGGCGGCCGAATACGTGTGGAATATCAACGGCAGCGTTTTCTTTTCGGGGCGAGTGAATTCGGGGCGCATAGGCTTGCGGCGCACGTCGGTACCGTGAGCAATCTTTCCCCGTTTCCGAACTGCACAGAATAGTGAAAAATTAACATAGTACGAGACAAAGAAATGAGGAAAAGAAGCGATTATTTTCCTGAAGCCAGCAGAGCTGCCGATCCTCCTGCGCACTTCCATCGTTGTGTTTACAGTCATAACGTCTAGCCGCTGCGTCGCTACTTCGCAAGCCAATTTCAACGCTACGTTACGCATCACGCAATAAATGTTTGTTCCAAAATTCAATGTGTTTCAAGAATTGTGTGCGCAAAATGCGCCGCACTTGCGTTTAAACTTTACAATAGAACCTACAGCAGCTGTGGTCCCGCGGCCGGCCCTGTGAAATACGCGAAATCCGCCGAAGGTTTTACGCACTCCACGGCATGTTTCAAACGATCTGCTGTTTACTCTCAGCAAGCTGGGCAGTCAGTTAAGCGCTAAACGCTGCTACTGCCTTCGCGACTTTCAGTGAATCTTTCGCACTGCAAGACAGCATATCAGATAAAACCATATCTCTACCTCTGAAAGCACCGGTTAAGCCTAACTTTTATGGTGCAGTGGTTAGCGCAGCTAGCTATCGTACAAGAAGTCGTAAGTTCTATCCCACGGGTAGACTTTTTTTTTTCTTTTTTTTTTCGTCTTTTAATATACTGTCTCGTATTCGCCGAGGACACTTTTTATTTTTCGAACACTGCCTTTCTGATCCGGCAACCACCACCGTAAAATACTGGGCAGTATTCAGTATCGGCCCATAATCATGACTGGTGAGGCGCTTGTTTTGGTATGGTCGAATTTTGCAATAGAATTAAAAATAAAGCGTCCCGTATTTTATGAGAATAAACCAAGCAAAATGTAAACGGGAGTAGGTGTAGAAAGGAGAACCTCGCATGACAGAAAAAAATAAAAGGATTAAGAAAACGAATTGTATAATGAGACGAGAAGAGAATGAGAATGGGAGGGCCTAGTCGGTGGGGAGGTTTCGCACGTTGTCTAGCTAGTGTGACATAGGAGTTCGGCCACCGTCGGCCGACAACCGTCTTGCAAGCGACGCGGCGCCGTCACTGACTGACAGCCGACTGTTTCCGTCAGCGCAGTGTGACATAGACCCAGACATCAGGAACGCGCTCTGTTGGCAGACAAAATCGGCACCGCGTCTCGCTAGTGTAAGAGGCCTTTAGTAACCAATTCTTGCTCAGAGAACCAGGACGAAGCATCGATATTATACACAAAAATGATATTTGTAGAGAGTAGTTGGTTGGTTGGTTGGTTGGTTCACAGGAAGGGAAAGGCGCAGTATCTGCCACACTTGCTCTGTGGACACCTGAACCGCGCCGTAAGGGAAGGGATGAAGGTGGGAGTGAAGAATCGCATTTTTCTGCAGCTTAGCCAGAGTTCCACAAATGGCAGTGGCCATGGAAGCGCAGCAATGACAAACGCCATCCAGACACCTTTCCGCTTTCTTGTGTAGATTACAACAGTTTTCGCTGCATTGGAGCAGTCCTGGGCTGTGCCTGGAACTTTGCTACTGTCATCCGTCAGCGGAAACGTTCTCTTTTAGTGGCCATGGAATTCGACCCTCGATAAACCGTCAACTCCGTTTCTTCAAAGAAACACCCTCAGACCCATCGCAGGCCTGTCATTGGCATCGACAGAAGCATCTTCCCCGGCGCATTTAAAGCGCCAGCAGCAAACATTTCAAAATTATTATTATCAGTGGCGATGTAGAGTTAGACTAATTCCGGTCTCCCTAAAGAAGATCCCGGCAACCCATGCAATGCACTGCTCGCACTAATGAAATTACTGCATGAAAAGATGGGCATCAAACATGGCGAAATTATGTCGTCCCAGAGCGAACTACGGCAAGCTCAAAAGTCACTTGAACTGCAAATTTCAGGCATGCATAACAGACTTTCTGTAGTGGAAAGTTCTTTACACGCTTCTGAGAAGCATGAAGGTCAAAATGTTGCTCCTCAGATTGCAACAATGACCGATCTTCTGGATGATTTTGAAGACCGCTCGAGGAGAGAATACTTGATCTTTCATGGACTTCCGGATGATCCTTATAAAACTTGGGCAGATCCGAAAAGCAGATTTGCTCATTTTTGAATTCTATAATGAATTTAAACCTTGGCTCGAGTGACGAGCCCATTAGTCGCGCCCATAGATTAGGTAAAATTGTTCCTGGGAAGTGCCGACCAAGTATTGTGAAATTCATATCATCTAAGTTCAGGGATAGCATTCTAGCTCTAAAAAAGAAATTAAAGTTTGCAAAGTGTCCATCAACGAAGACTTTTACAAAGCGACGAGGTCGTCCCGTAAAAAGTTGTACCACTCTATAAATACCAGCGGGGATATATTTTCCTGACGCCATAATAAACTTTTTATGAACAGTAAATGCTATGTCGGACACGACTGAACGACTGAACTGAACTGAACTGAAATGCTATGTGTATTCTTAAGCTACCGTTAGCTATTGCGAACTGACCTTGAGCAATATCCCCCTAACTTCCCATATGAACTCAGATTCCGAATCAGCGTCAATTACGTCCTTATCCTAACAAAACGATTACCCCGAAAGTAGTACAACGCTACCATTCTTTCTTATTCTCAAACATTAGAAGTATCGTTAACAAGCGTGAAGCATCATCTGCCGTCCTTGACTCATGCTCTTCCGACGTTGCTCTTTTCACCGAAACATGATTTTCTGTTCAGATACATAGTGCGGAACTTTTTGACTATGAAAAGAAGTACTGTATTTACCGCCGGGACCGCGAAGACAAATGGGGGGGCGGTGTCCTTATCACCGTATACGCCGAAATAGTGTCTAGCGCCATTGTAATTGACTCTCCTTTAGAAATTGCTGGTGTTCGAGTTTTCCTAGGTCACCAGAGTATGCTGTTCTGCTTGCGCTATCGGCCACTCAACGCCCCTTCACACTTTTCTGACCAGATACACGATATTTTAAAAAGAGTAGTGCTGCGTTTTCCACGCTGTCCACTGGTCTTGCCTGACGACTTTCTTCTACTGAAAATTGATTGGCCAGAGCTTACCACGATAGTTAAAGGCGCATCCATCGAAAATGTAAATTTTGTAAATCTATGCCTTTACTTAGGCCTAACGCAAACTGTATCGCAGCCTAACAGAACTGGTCCCAATTCAGCCAATATACTTGACCTAATTTTAGCAACCGCCCCCAAACTTGTGCCCTCGATGACATTTTTTCCAGGCTTTAGTTACCACTTGTTTATCTACTTTGTAATGACAGCTAACCGTCTACTAAGCCCAACTTGTGCATCTAAAACAACCAGGCCAATTATAGTGCAGTTAATGAAGCGTTAGAAATCTTTGTTGACACATACATGCCTGATTTCTTCGATCGTTCAGTGGAAGAAAATTGGACTTTGTTCAAGAACAAAGCCATGGCATTAACCAACAAGTATGTGCCATTATATACGCTTTCGAAGAAAACACGATCTCCTTGGTTCACAAAAGCGTTGAAGAGGCTCCTTAACAAAAAAAGGCTCTTCTGTAAAGCCAAACAAACCAACAGCCCTGCGAAACTGGCATGCATACCATGACGTCGTTTAGAAAAATCACCTTAAAAAAGCAAAAACATCATTATTCGCGAATACCCTTCCCTCCTCCTTTCAAGCAATCCCTCCAAATTCTGGCCCGTCATCAATCCAACCAAGAGCCACACCATATCGCTTTTTGACGGTACTGGTCTAGTCATCCCCAACAATCAATGCTCTAACGCATTCAATGATACCTTTACTGAGACTTTATCGGATGCCACTACTGCTTTGGTACCCGTACTACGCCCTCGCTCATTCTTCCAGATGAATCCTATCGTCATAGATTCAGTTGGTGTCAAGAAGTTGATACAAATTTGAAAATTTTGTCTTGCTGTGGTGTTGATGAGATTAATTCGAATTTTTTTAAAAACACTGAAGTATATTCATCTATCATTTTGGCAAACCTTCTTACACAGTCTTTACAGCGCAGCGCGCTACCACAGGAGTGGAAGGTGGGAAAGGTGGTACCGGTTTACAAGTCCGGTAACACTCATTCTCCCCTTAACTATAGACCAATCGTATTAACTAGTATCCCTTGCAAATTATTAGAGCATATTATATATTCCAAGCTCATATCTTTCTTCGCATAAAATTCATTTTTTTAGTCCCGCTCAGCATGGCTTTCGCAAACACTACTCATGTGAAACACAGCTATTAACTCTTAATAACAGCATAGCTGCTTCCATTGACCTTGGTTTAACAGTAGACTGCCTATTTCTTGATTTCGCGAAAGCTTTCGATAAAGTCCCTCATAAGATACTCCTTCTAAAATTATGCACTTTGGATATTGATCCCAGCATTATGCAATGGATTCAGTGTTTCGTCATACACCGTTCTCAATTTGTAACAGCTGATAACTTTGTATCATTTACTACTCCTGTAAAATCTGGTGTTCCACAAGGCTTTGTTTTAGCTCCATAATAATTTTTAATATATATTAATGACCTTCCTGACTCTGTTTCCTCATCCATCAAGCTTTACGCCGATGACTGTTTTTTATCATGCAATAACTAACCATCATGCCAACTTGCTCCTACAGTCAGATATTGACGTAATCACTAGTTGGCGTAAAAATTGGCTTATGATCCTAAACGCTATGGCAATCTCTCGTAGTACTAACACGTCTCTACCTTTCGGCTGCACAATTAACAAAGCATCCATTGAAAGTGTACTTGCTACAAATATCTTGGAGTTCACATAACAAATAACTTCTCATGGCATGTCATGTAAAATATATTACTAACAATGCCAGTCAGAAGTTGGGTTACCTCCGTAAAAATTTTTCTCAAGCCCAAAAAGAGCTCAAACTAACCTTGTATCAAGCTTTAATTCGCCTTAACTAGAATATGCCTCAGCTATATGGGATTCAACTCTTTCTGCCTTAATTGACGATATCGAAGCAGTTCAAAATCGATCAGCTCGTTTCATTCTTTCTAATTATGCCTTGTTGTGCCGGTGGGGTTATCTCACAGTATGCCACCGTCAACAGGGTTGTGCCAAGGAGCTGTTGCGTAGCGCTCGTCACCCGTTTTGTGATCGAGGGCTGTCAGCTTCCTGGGCGGTAGCGACGGATCCGATTCGGCGCTGGTGAGATACAGAAAGAGCTTTATACACTATGTACAGGCATTTACACAACGAGATCGGCTTTGGGGCCGAAAGCTAGCATAGCCATACGCGACTGTTCTCGCGCAGCGACCGCCGGGGAAATTTCACCGCGTCCGCTATCTCAGGGGGCGAACTGCTCCCGATGGACGCTATTGACGAACTCACTCTCGGAGTCTCGAGGGGAAGCACTTGAAACTCCATAAACCGAGAAACCTTTGACACACAAATGGTCCAATGCACTGCAATTTCGCAGGGCCAATGGGAGAGCTTGCTGCGCTCTTGCTTCAAATATGCCGCGCAGCAAGAAGGAGTCCACCGCCTGGGCCACGGCGCCGAGCTGTTTGAATGCTCAGCTCATGTTCAAACACGTCGCTTCTCTCCCCTTGGCACGGCGCGCCTCCAGTGCATCGGTGCTTTGCAGAGTAGTATCCGGATTTTGTGAAAGAGGCGTTCGACGGAGAAGTTTGGCGTCTGGCTGAATTTCTGGGCGGCTTTGGCCGGGCGCAACAGCCCGTACCGCGAGTGTTTCGTTAATAAAGTCGCAACTAGGTCTTCCAAATTTAAACGTTCGAAGACAATTATCCAGTTTGTGTCTAGTTCATAACATTTATTTCACTAACCCATTGCTAAAACCTGAACTTCTTTCTGAACCTACCTACTTGTCAGTACGCGTCGATCATACACATAAAGTTCATGCCCCATTCTGTCGTACAAATATCCTTTTTTATGCTTTCTTGCCAAGAACTGCAATAGAATTGAACCACCTGCCCTCTTCCATTGCCTGCGCCGATGATCCCGCGGTATTTAAAGATGCGATGAAACGGTCTGTATAGCCAGGCCACTTTTTCTTTTCTTTGATGTGTTTTTATGTATTTCCTTCATGTTTGGAAGGCATGCATTTTTTTTGTTGGTGCCTGGCAAACGACTATGATGTTGATCCCATATACCCACCCCTCTGTAACGCCAAAAGGCCTCGAGGGTAAATAAATAAATAAAATAAATAAATAAATATGCCCTATCCTCCGAAGGATTTATACATAGTGCTTTACAGAAAGATTTCCGTAACATAATCTACTGAGATGTATTCAAACCTTCATTTCTAAATGATCAGCACGTGCCTTCTTGTGATTTAAATTTTCTTCGCCGCAATTGAGTAACTGTGATTTGATGGTCCCGGTAACAGTAATTACCTTGCATGGAGGCAGATACGTGAACCATTTTGAGGTTTCGCCGCCCTTGCCTGGCGCCATGAAATTGTAAGCATGATTCTGCCATCCTGTACTCAGTGCAGGCAACATTATGAGAGAACCTTCAGAGGGCAAGTACTGTCGCATATATATTTATTACCATAGTCTTACTACTCATTTCATTTATATTACAGTTTGTTTTCTAATATAAGGCAAAATGCTTACCATGAAAGGAGCCGAATCTAATCCGTATATAGGGTTTGGCGCTGAAAACCGCCACATTTGAGTCAAGTTGCCTGTAGCCCAATGGGGGATATAAGGAGTATTGCTCGTTGTTATCCCTGCAATATCAGCATCCCTGCACGCAAAATAGAGGAGGATTTAAAAATATTGTGCACAGAATCATGTATCTTATTTTAATGAATGACATGGCACAAAGGACTTGGAGGCCGTTTTTATGCGTTGATTATCTAATGCACAAATAAAAGTATAAATCCATGTACAAGCTAAAGCATATATATATCTCTATTTTGGCCAATAAGGTTGGGAGAAAGCCATACGCTGTGTACGCTGGCATTGTTATGAACATGTAAAATGATAAATCTGTTTGTAAATGTAGATATAGTGGATTACAATATCCGAAATGTGAAAAACTACATAAAGCAGCGTACAAGGCTCCTCTACTTGCTGACCAAAGTTCCTTGTGACTCTCACTTCTCACGGGTCTTCTAACAAAAATACTGATTTTGTCAATTCTTCTTAGGGCAAGCAAATCTAAAACGCAAACCTGAAAACAGAACACGTATTGGCTTAATATACTGAGAATTTGAAGTGAAAGATACGCCATAGTCTGGCTCCTACTATCTACGAGAAATGGTAATATAACACATGTACGGGAACTGATACCCCACGTATACTGTATTTTCGTGTTTCCTGAATGTTGCCAAAACGTTGCCCGTACTTTGAACGATCGGAATTTAGGTGTTCATTTTATGGGCACCAGACGTAGATACCTCAAGCACCGCAATGCATAACGTGGAGACAACTCTAACCATGACAGTTCACTCTAACCGATACGACGTCTTATCCCGGTGCTCCGTAGAAGTGCGTGCGGTGGTAGAAAACGACAAAGTGGACAGTACCTTGAGCATCGACGATAATTTGCTCAACTATTAACTGAGCACCCTCTGAATACAACTTAATTTGTCTTCAGTAGTACTTGGCATATTAAGTAGGCAAAACGGAATAGGTCTGTTTTTTATCGCCATTAGGAATTAGTTGTTTTGAGAGAATGTGCCTACAGAACCACTTTCCATATAAAGAAATCTTCTTACGCTTTGAGTCCTCTTACAGACCAATGAACTAAACTAAACGACATGTGAAATAAAACAGTGCAAAACGACAAATCCTATAAGCAGTAGACACACACGACCGCTGACTAACTCTTGTCTACACGTTACGTGCTTTGCCTTTATGTGCTGTATTATTTCACGAAGTTATATCACCCTTCGCACAGTAACGCACTTTCGTATGTAAGCGAGAGCAGGTTATTTTCTTTTCGAAATATTCACCGTGATTCTGATATCCCAATTCTTCGTTTTGATGCCGACTATATTCTCATTACCAAGCGTGGACCTATTTTGATTGCTTTTTCATTTAGGGGACCTTATGACTTCGCTTTGCACAAAAAAACGAAATGTTCTATTTTTAGGTATAAGCTTTCTCGCATTACAGCAATATTTATATTCGCTTTCAGTAGTTTTCAGGCCCAGCAGGTAAGTAAATTTCTATTAGTAAGCATCTACTTGTATCAAAATACGTAACGAACGAGCTTCGCCTAATGTTATAGTCTTTTTTACTCTTTCGGCCAAAATTGAGGACTGTGAAGTTACGACAAGTTATTGGTGAAGCTAAGCTTATGGAATCTACCGGAAAACCTGTAATGAATACGCACACCTGTCCTTCTGACACTTAACCAGGAATAAGCGTGCTCGCCAAATAATCAAATATTGCCGTCCCCTTCAGAGCGATAATAGAGTGCTGTATAGTATCGCTACTGCAGTGATTGGAGAAGAAATAATTCACTAGCGCGAGTCTAATAGCAGCTCATGTAAGCGCATTCTAAACACCTTTATCACCAAAAAAACAGAGTAATTTAAGTGTCCATTTGATAGGTACTAGCGCGTAACGGTAGATAACACTGTTAACTCTGCAAAATCACACTTCCAGTGCGCACGCTGCGCACAATGGTGAGGGTGAATGATACGGCTTGAGGCTTGTCATATGAACAATTTCGGCCGCATAACTGGGGACATTTATTTTACTGCACAAGCCTGGCATTTTATGTGGCATCGGCCACTGGGATGATAATATGGTAAACGTCTGTATACTACAGCAGATGATCTTGAAGAAAGCCAGCTCAACAGGACTTACATGAGATCAAGAGGAAGGTATTAAAGCGAAGTCGTCACCTCAGTGCCGACTGTTGCAATGGTATTTTTGAAAGTACTCAAAGGCAGAATTGTTGTGAGCAGCTGATGGGCATTATCAGTTCGGTAGAAGGCGCTGCAGAACATGCAGGTGGCGCTCTAGTTAAGTATTGCGGAGGTGAAGGGGACGCTCTAGGCTTCAGTTTTAGCGCAGTGGTCTGATCATTTTCAACGGCTCAACTGATCAGAGTCTTAAAATACAAGGCCATGAAATACCCAGAGTAGCAGAATACAAATATATGGGGGCATGGGTAAACGAAGGATTGGCATACATTGGAAAGCATGAGCAATTACTTAAGGACAAAAGACGAAGGAATGCAGGGATAAAAAATCATAGGGCATTGAGGGGATACAACAGGTATGAGGTTTTGAGGGGTATATGGAAAAAAAAATTATGGTGCCCGGACTTACTTTCGGAAATGCGGTTTTGTGCCTAAAATCAGAGGTACAGATGACATTAGAAATAAATCATAGAGCCGTTGGACGATTAGCACTAGGTGCCGACGGCAAAACCACAAATGAGGTGGTACAGGCAGATATGGGCTGGGCATCTTTAGAAGTACGGGAAGCTCAGAGTAAAATATTATATGAGGAATGCCTGAGGAAATTGGACAGTAACAGATGGGCAGCTAAAGTATTTAAATACCTGTACTTAAAAAGCGTTGACTCACAATGGAGGAAAAGAAATAGGAAACTAACTAGTAAGTATGCGTCACAAAGACGGAGAAATAAAGAGCATTAAGCAACAGGTGAAAAACACAGAAGGTAAACATTGGATAAATTTGATGGAAAAAAACAAAGTGTGGAATTATACCGAAAGTGAAAAATGCAGATCAGGAAGGAAGATTTCTTTGATACCTCAAGAGGCAGTGCCCTACTTTTTGAAGCTAGATCAGGGTGCCTTAAAACACGCAGCTACAAAAAGAAATTTAACAATGGAGATGACGCATGTGCTGTATATGGAAACTCTAGTGAAACAATTGACCATATTATACTTGAATGTAATGGTATCCATCTGGAAGTTGATGCAGGCGCAATCACTGTTCCTGAAGCTCTGGGGTTTAGAGATAACAATGGCCGGGTGAATAAACCGGCGGTGGAAACTAGCAAAAAACGACTGGAAGATTGGTGGCTTAAAAGCAGAGAAGTGACATAATGTTAGTAATGTAGGAACAAAAATTGAATAAATAGAATGATGGTTTAGTTAACCATTCTAAATCAATAATTAAGTTATAGGGAGAAACATGAGCATGATAGCTACTGCTACCACCCCGTTTCAAAGGGGACGGTCCTAAATTCCATCCATCCATCCATCCATCCATCGTGGCATCAGCCTCAGGTGCTGCAAAGTCGAATTTGTGCTGACTAGAAAGCTAATAAGATAGAGTAGCCGGCGGTTGCATGGTAGGAAGTATTGTAGACAAAGGTAACAAATTTTAGCTAACAGCAAGCTCCCCGATGACCGTCAGACACATGAAAGGCCAGCATCAAGGTGAGCGTACAGCTATCACAACTCGCAAGGCCGCATGTCTCAGGGTGCTAGACTGTGCTGAATATAGGGAAAAATTAAAAATTCTGAAGCTATCTTATAGCGCCCGCGGACGCTATACAACGGATGCGCTGAGAATAGCGTAACCAGAGTGTGTTTGAGGAAAATAAAGATGTACAAAGCGTGCTCGGAACGCTAGCACGGCAAGAGCTGTTCAGAATGAGAAGCCTGCCACGCTAGTCATCTTGCTCTAGTGCCTCTCTTGCTCTCCGCTGCGACCTTGCAAATTCGCAACAGTGGTGACTCCGGCTTAAGAAATGACAGACCTCAGCAACCTACCGCCATCAGGTGACCTTCTGCGTGACGCTACCTTGCGCCAACGGGACGTCTCAGCTCTCCAGCTCCGCCTACCAACGTTCTGACCGAAGTGTCCGCTTATCTGGTTCGCCCAAGTGGAAGCCATCTTCCATCTGCACCACATCACCTCGGAGGCATCTCGGTCTTGTCATTTACTTTCCAACCTGCCTCCTGAAGTGGCTCAACAGGTGGCGGACATTATCGCTGGACCCTTGGGCGATGCTCCGTACCAGCGACTAAAGCAGGGACTTCTGGACCGCACCACGGCGTCCGAGAGTGCGCGCCTCCCGCAGCTGCTCACCTACGAAGAGCTTGGAGACCGCCGCCCCTCCCAGCTACTCACTAGCATGCGGCAGCTCCTGGGGGAAAGCAACGCCGACTCGAATGGCGCACTGTTGAGGCAGCTCTTCCTCTCTTCCTTCAACGCTTGCCGCAGTCCACCCGCCTCATCTTGGCTGCTGCGGGGGATTAGACCCTTGACCCAGCTCGCTGATGGAGTCCACGACACGACTTCTCCTTCCGTCGCTGCCCTCTCTTCTCCACTGGAGACTTCCGTCATTTCACGGTTAGAGGCAGGGATCGAGCAGCTGGCCGCTGCTATCGACGTCTTTCGGACGTCCTCTCATGCCCCGCATGGTTACTCCTCAAAACCTCGCCGCCGTTCGTGTTCGCCGAGCGGTCCGCACTTGTCCAGTCCTCGCAGTCCGCGTCTCTGCTGGTATCACCGAACTTTCCAGCACCGCACCCGCCAGTGCACTCCACCATGCAACTGGTCGGGAAACGCGGAGTGAGATCACTGACGGCGGCGTGTGACCTCGCTTTTCAACCTGGCCTCCTTTTTGTCGTCATAGACCGCATTTCTGGCCTGCGCGTCTTCGTCGACACTGGTGCCGAAGTCTGCGTACTGCCGTCCTCCGAAGCCGACCGTGCTTCCAAGTCACATGGACCTATTCTCCGTGCAGCCAACTCAACCTCCATCGCAAAGTACGGTCTCTGATCCCTCACTCTGGACATTGGCCTGCGGCGCACATTTCGATGAGTCTTCATCGTCGCTGATGTACATCAACCCATCCTCGGATCCGACTTCCTGACGCATTTTGATCTGGACGTCAGCATGCATCGCCATCGTCTCATCGACAACAGCACGCGGCTTTCCATCACTGGCGTTATATCGGCTGTCGCTTTTACTGGCATCCCAGTTCTGATTCCGGCATGTTGGTACGGCCAAGTCCTCGCAGACTTTCCCGAGGTCACGAGGCCTTGTAATCTCCATCAGCCAGCCAAGCACGGTATAACCCACCACATTGTCACGCGTGGTCCACCTATCGCAGCTTGTCTGCGCCGCCTCTTCGGTGAGCGCCTGGCTATTGCAAAGCGGCAATTGGACCACATGCTCCAGCTGGGTATTATTCGCCCTTCATCCAGCGCTTGGGCCTCACCACTCCATCTGGTACCCAAGAAAGAACCGGATGACTGGCGTCCGTGCGGCGACTACCGGGCTCTCAACGCTCACGCGGTTCACGACAGCTATCCCCTTCCACACATTTAAGACTTCACTGGACATCTGGAAAACTGCAAGCTCTTTAGTTAAGTGGACCTTGTCAAGACGTACCACCAAATCTCTGTTGCGCCTGCCGATATTCCGAAGACGGCCATCACTACACCCTTCGGACTGTTTGAGTACGTGCGCATGTCATTTGGGCTACGCAACGCAGCTCAAACTTTCCAATGATTCATTGCTGAAGTGACGCGTGGACTCGCGGCGGTATTTGCCTACATCGACGACATCCTCGTCGCGAGTCGTTCTCCACAGGATCACGTGCCTCACCTGCGGGAACGCTTTCATCGCCTCCAAGAGTTTGGCTTCGTCGTCAATGCCTAGAAATGTGTTTTCGGCTCTTCTGAGCTCGAGTTCTTGGGCCACCACATCTCGGCGCTAGGAATGCATCCATTGCCTTCTCACGTTCAGGCTGTTGAGGACTTTCGAGCACCCACTACCCTACGCAAGCTCCGTGAGTTCCTTGGCCTATGGAATTTTTCACGGCGCTTTATTCCGCACTGCGCCGAGCTTTTTTGCCCCCTGACTGACCTCCGCACCACAAAGTCCTCAGCCTCTGCGATTTCCTGGTCCCCCCGAAGCTCCGGCCGCTTTCACGGCTGGAAAACAAACCCTCGCCAATTCAGTCGTCCTCATTCACCCTAGGACTTCCGCGCCCACTCGCATCATGGTAGATGCTTCTAGTGTGACCATTGGTGCCGTTCTCCAGCAGCAGATCGACTCCTAGTGGCACCCACTGGGTTTCTTCTCTCGGAAGCTCCAGCCCGCCGAGACTCACTACAGCGTATTTGGCCGTGAGCTGCTTGTCATCTACTCCACCATCCAGCCCTATCGCCACTTCTTGGAGGGCCAGCCACTTTACGTTCTCACGGACCATAAGCCTCTGGTGTATGTGTTCCGTACGAACTCTTCAAAGTACGTCGCCCGTGCCGTGAACTTCGTCAGCTGGCCTACATATCGGAGTTCACAACCGATATTCACAGAGGCATCGACAACGAGACAGCTGACGCACTTTTACGCAATACCACCATCGACGTGTCCTCACCTACTCTGGACTGGCAATCTCTGGCCCGGGCGCAACTTGAAGACCCTGAGTGCCCATCCCGAGCCCTCCGTCTGCAGCTCGTGCCTCATGCGTTTGTGCCCGGATAGCTCTGGTGCGATATATCATCGGCTCTACTGCGACTGTTCATCCCGGAGGCCTTTCGTCGTGCTATTTTGCATTCCCTCCACGACATCTGCCATCCTAGCATTCGAGCCACGTAGCGCTTCGTTACCAAGCGGTACGTCTGGCCGAGCATTAACACCTACGTTCGCCAGTGGGCCCGCTCGTGCCTTGCTTGCCAGTCCGTCAAAGTGACACGCCATAACAAGACCCCCCCTCAGTCTTTCCTGCCGCCTGGATCACGCTTTGACCATATTGATCTCGTCCTGGTTGGGCCGCTTGCCCCCTCTCAAGGCTGTAAGTATATTCTGACGTAGGTTGACCGCTTCACCCGTTGGCCCGAAACGGTGCTAATTCCGGACATTACTGCGCAAACAGTTTCCGGAGCTTTCGTTTCAGCGTGGGTTTCCCGCTTCGGCTGCGCCGGCATTCTTACCACAGATCGCAGCCGCCAGTTTGAGTGTGCCCTCTTCACTTCGATCACATGGCTACTCAGCACTAAACACTGCCGCACAGCATCATACCATCCCTGTGCCAACGACATGGTCGGCCGGCTCCATCGCCAGCTCAAGGCTGCCCTCACTGCGCGCCTGGACCGCGAGCACTGGATCGACCACCTCCCTATGGCGCTTCCAGGCCTACGTGCCGTCCTGCGTTGTGACCTTGGCTGTTCGGCGACCGAACTCGTCTTCGGTACATCCCTGCGGCTTCCTGGAGACTTGTTCGCACCTTCGGCTCCCTCGTCCCAGCTTCTACAATACCTTCATCGCCTTGTCGTGACGATGGGGTTAAGTCGACCCGGCCTTCACTTGGTAGCGTGCAGAGACTCGGGGTTGAAGAAGGACTGAATCTTCGAAGTTGGTGAAATATGTACAAGCAGGTTTAATGGCACTTTGAGAAAACTTATTTACAAGATTATTTACATGAAAAAGAAGGGTACATCAGCAAAATGGCAAGCGTTAAGAATTCATAGCGAGAAGCGACTGGATGAGCCGTTTACCCAGGGCTCAGAGCGACCTTTCGTGCTCTGCAGCGTCCTTAAAACCCCCTATGTCCAGCCCCTCTCTGAAGATGCTGACCAACCAAATCCAGGGCACGCCCCTCAGATATCGGCATCCGATCGAACACATCACTGCACTGATGGTCTGAAGCACTGACTGGCCCGGCATTGTTTCGTTGAGCCTGGTCACTTGTTGGCGGGAAAAGCTTGGGAACGGCGAGGAGGTACATTTCTGTTCTTCAGCCAAGAATCGATAGGCTGGTTCCGGCAAGTGGATTTACTTCTCAGAAACCCAAGTGCACGTGCGCGCCGCATACGCTCCCAGCATTGTCCGTTTTCGACAATTGCAAATCTTTCCTGCATTCCCGGGAAATCATTTAATGGCCGTATGCGTCATGCTTCTTTCTTGTCCTGCACGTCAGCGGACGTGTCACTCTGTCGTCTCCTTTGTCCAGTAGGCATTCCTCACTGGACGATAGCACTTCTCGACGGGAAGGGTGAACAATTGAACGAAAGCACTTCCGGCTATTTCCCGCAGGGGGACATTTCTTTGTGTTTTTCTAGACGTTCTCTTGACAGGGTCAATTTGGCATTTGCAGGGTGTCCACAAAGCAAAACAGGCTTACAAAACAGGATTCCTGGAAACAGGCTCACTTAGAGCCATTGTACCAACACCACATATCCACAGCACTTATCCATGCCCACAGGCGAACAATAGAGCGCGCAAGTGCGGATGATGCACGGTCGTAACAGCCTGCAAGACTGTTCAGCATCTGCGCCCAGTGCCACCTCACTCATCTGCCCATCAGGTCTTCGTGCACCCAGACCTTGCTTCCTCGACGCATGTGTTTCTCCAGCGAGAAGCTGTAAAGGCTCCTCTTACCCCCTCATAGGACGGCCCGTACCACGTCCTCAACATGACGACGAAGTTAGCGACAATCCTGCTGGATGGTCGTGAAGAGGTCGTCTCTCTAGATCGCCTCAAGCCAGCGTACCTCTAGACACCTCCCCATGAGCTCCCCTCAGATGTTTCCGGCTTATCTGCAGACCTACTTGCCGCCGTGGCACCCCCACCTCTGCCCCGTCGGCGCGTACATTTCGCCGTTCCGTCTAGGCGGGGGGCCCTATAGCGCCTGCGGACGCTATAAAACGGAGGCGCTGAGATCAGCGTTACCAGCCCGTGTTTGAGAAAAATAAAGATCTACAGCGCGTGCTCGGAGCGCAAGCACGGCACGAGCTTTTCAGAATGAGAAGCCTGCCACGCTGGTTATCTTGCTCTGGTGCTCCGCTGCGACCCTGCAAGTTCGCAACCATCTCAACCCTTGTGGAAAGCAATCAGCGCCCACTTTTATTTAGTATAGTGCACGTGGGTATAACGATACAGTATCAGGGTACCTAGAAAGCAGTCAGGGACGTATATACTGCAGCCGGATAAGATCGCGCACGTAGTAACGTCTAGTCGTGAGCAGAACTAGCATACCGCAATTTGTCAATGGCGGAGCTGGGGAAACAACATTGCATGACAGATATTGTTATCTCAAATGGAGACAATCCAGGTGGTGTACCATTTTATAGACATGCATGTGCAGCGGTCGCTGTCAGCATTGAGGTCGCTAAATATCCTTTCTGTGCAGTTTTCCCAAGCTCTGCCACCGACTGTGTACAACGTTTCTGCTCACGACTGTACGCACCAAAATGTGTCAGGGCTGGGGACGGCGATTAACTCGTTCCCCGATGCGGAGACTAGGGAGGACCCAAGATTAACAACAAAACAAGGATATAATTGTCATTCAAGAATGACAATTGCATAAAATATTTTCGAAAGCTAAAACTGTAAAACTGAAAGCTCCATTTAGCATTGACGAGCGGCCACAAAGTCTTACACTGAGTGATAGCAACGCTGACAAAAGGAACCTGAAAAAAAACTTTCGTATATACAATAAAGGCAAAGGTAGAGTCCTAGAATGCTCTTTATGATCACGAAACTCCTGCTGATGTTCCATATAGGGTTACTGCTGGCACTAAAGTGCCACTGTGCAGTGGCAGAAAGCGAGCCGCCGCCGGAGCTGCGGCCGCCATCATAATTCGAGCAGAATTTGCGCCAGAACATTCGACATCTCTCGCGATTGCCATATTTCGGGACGTTAGGATATGCTCTCTACTATACAACTGCAGGAGAGACGAAGTCAACGCTAATGATATATGCGAATGTCTTAGCAGCAGCCGTAAGGCATGAAACTAACCACGCTGCATAAAACTCGCACTATACCAAATTATACCGTTGTAGACCACAGTTGGAACTTAGTAAATGAAGCACAAGCAGTTTAATTGTCACTTCTTCCAGTCTTTTCTCTGAAACCATTAAACTTAAAGCGCGTGAGCGAAAACGCTGTCGCAGTCCGTGTTTCACACGAGGAGCGTGATCGCTATGCTAAATGCACGATAAATGATCTTCGTCGGCCTATATTGTTTGGCGGATCGTCAGCAAACGCATTTTCTATGTTATCTTTGCATTTGTCGTATTTCGATGATGGTCCGCGGCGTGTCGAAATAGGCATGTGTCTTCATAGGTGGCAACACGTCGTCGACCAGCGCTTTCGCATATTTTGTTGAGCTACCACCTCTCGTGCGCCGGCCAGGCAGCAACAAAATAGATTCGTCATAAATTGCATACTTTATTCAAACAAACATCAATATCTACAATGGAAGAGCACGAACGGCACGTTTCAACGTGAGTATCATGAAGACAGTGACTACATTTATGTGCATTCACAACTGAGAGGTCCGAGCTGACGAATCTGCAGCACGACCGTACTTTTACTGTAATCGTGAAAACAAACTGATTAAAAGAACCATGCAAAAGAAAAACACATCTCTCGAAAGCAAAATAAAGGATTCCCAAATATTGTATTGTAGTGGCTTCAAGTAGCAACTGTCGCTGGCCTAAGATAGCTAACTGGATAGTTATCTAGTTATCAGTTGGTAATGGTTTCGGTAAAATTTTGAAGTACAAGAATTCCATCTGGCAAGCAGGAAATGGAGACCTGGCACACTCCTTAGCAGCTGGTACTGTCGCACAGCTACTAACACAATACTAACCCATCAACCTGCTTCTTTACTCTTTTCACTTTCAAAAAGCTTCCTAACGGTTAACGGCTCGCGGTAGCTTGCGGTGGCCGTGCGCGTTTTCTACGGCTCCCTCCGCCGGCGACTCATATGGATGGGATAAGGTCTATGTCACGTGAGCAGATTATGTTTTCGGAATTAATTGCTTTTAACTGCGTGTGACTCGTTCCGAAATTAGCTTGCGAACATAAATGTGATGTGCTTCATACTTCTGTAGTTTAGGAAAATATATTTCTATAAGGCCGAGCGCAAGCTGCGTTTTGCGTCTGCCACCGGTGGGCTGGCATCGTTTCAACAGGGTCGGTTCCTGTTAACGCGGAAGCCCAACTCGCAACAAGCCATAACCCTGACACAGCTGTCACAGCGTTTTAACGGAGCAAGGGGAGCTGGCAGGTGCGCAACGCTGTAAGAATGAGTTTAATAGCTAAAAAACATTTCTAATTATAGAAATTTTACTTCATATATAAAAGCCATTTTGTGGAGTTAGATGGCTGTGAGTTATTCATTGCTTCATGTAAATTTAGTATGAGATGTAGACAGTTTTGTAGGTGAGCACAGGAGCAGAAGATATGCCTAGAAGCCTTTACCCATGATCGCTGATTATTACTTATGCGGTGTAGGGCAGCCAAGAGGAAACAAAAAAAAAAGAGCAGGAAGTGTACAGAAATTATATGCATCGCCTATGTGCTGTAGAGTGAATGCGATGGAATAAAAACGGAAGAAGAGAGAAGACATGTTCGTATCCACCTGTGGCCATCTGCACTTTATCCAAGCGTAGGAGAATTAAATAGTTCGCATTACGTTTAGGATACCGTTTCCGCCACAAATGCCCTACAAAATACAGAAATGTGCGCTTTGCGACACCACCCCATTGGCCAATTTTCATGACTTATTGAGAGCTGTTTTAAAGGTTCCTCGCTATCTCTTATCCCTTGTTAAACAGAACATGCTTTCACGTGCAAGGAAATGCATTCTTAATCTATTAAAGGCCTATGTTGGTACAGCAGCGATGACCTGGCAGGCCGATGATCGAGCCTGTCAAGAAGACCCGCGGCACCGAAATGCACCAGCGCGCTACCCGAAAGTCGGAATCTGGAATAATCGATCCGCTTCTATACGTGTATGAACAGCGGTCGACGTTCTTTGGTATTAAGAGAACAAGACCAGTACCAACCTACACCTTTTCATCTTTTTACCTGGAAATTTGTATATTTGTATATTGCGATTTGCGATTTGTATATTGCAATAAGCTAGGCCTTTCTTAACAGCGCCAGGTGCAGAACGTACAACAAGACTGCGACAGTTTGTTTACATATATCGATGTACACGCGCATCGCACAATCACCCCATTAGAGGCAGTGTGCATACGCGAAAGAAGTGGCTAAAGATAAAAATCGCGCAACACACATGTGATTGTGTCTATTTTCCCCGTTCACAGCGTCGTACCCGTGATAGCGGATTCATATCCTAAAGCCTCGCGTGAAACACACCGCATATGTTGAACTAATTCAAATCCCAGTACGATGTTTAAGCGTCATGAAGACAGTGACTGTGCCGTCCAAAAGGCCAAACAATAAATCGGATCCCCGACTATTACGTACACTGGTTTTCAAAAATACACGGCCCACGGTTTCAGTCCGCGGAGCGGCTGCCGGGCCGCACCGTGGCGCTGCCATCTCTGCCCGGCGCTCGGTACGAGGGTGCCCTATGTGACGACAGCTTTCTCCCTCCCTCTCGCGCTGTAAAGTAGCACGCCTTCGGAACTCTATGTGCGGCGTTCGTCCGTTTCGTCTTTCTTCCTCATGGTTTCGCCGCTGCCGCTCGCTACTCAAGAGGGCGTCTGGACTCTGGATATTTGCATCACCGGTCTCGGCGCGCGTTTCCAAATACTGGCGCCCTGCTACCTTCCTCCAACATACGTTCATCGCCGTACGTGCATCGAGACGCGAAAAAACTAGTGTCGTGTCTCTCTCTCGCCGCGCTGTTATCGGACCTATGTCCACGGAGTGTTTAGATGCCGCGCTCTGCAGTGGCGAGACCTTGCTACTCAGCCCACTTCTCTTGTGCAGTTGTGGCGAAACTCGGTATGACGTTTTTAGAAAAATCTGTTCTCCTCAATGCAAACTCTTCGAAAGAAGAAATACCAAGTGTAATGGGAACAAGTGTTCTACCATTGGCCATTTTGTCTAGTACAGTTGCACTTCGGAGACCATAAACGTCTACTGTGAATTATGTCAGTGAGAATAAATTTAAACATTATGCTACATTTAATGACATATCACTGGATAGCTTGTCAAGTATGATAACATTGTACTAATTGTGGGTATTAATAAGTTGTCACTAATTTGTAATTTGCGATTAAATATTTCGCTATACCTTCAAGTCATAATTGTTGGATAGCTATGCAGAGTATAATTGCGCTGGACTAGCTAATTGTACTTTTGAATTAATCATCGCTCTTTTGTTAATTGCAACTAAGTATGAAATATGCTACACCATGAAGTCATGCATGGTTGGAAATCTTGTATGAAGTATTATAGCAAATAATGATTGGTAGGCGCTAAACTATTATCGCTAATTTTTAATTGCGATTAAATATATATATTGCACTACTGCCTCAAGTTACGTATCATTAAATAGCTTATATCGAGTATTATTGCACAGAATTAATAATAGGCGTTAATTATTTAGTGCTAATTTGATAATTGCGAATAAATATATGTTACACTAAAACCTCAAAATACGTATCACTGGGCAGCTTACGTCGAGTATTATTGCACAGAACTAATAATGTGTAATGTGGGTTAATTATTTATCACTAATGTGTTAATTGCGATTAAATACATAATACACTACAACCTCAGCTTATATATCACTTGATAGCATATGTTGAGTATCATTGCACAGATCTACTAGTAGGTGTTAATAAATTATTGCGTATTTGTTAATTCCGAATAAATATATATGTTACGCTACAACCTGAATTTATATGTCATTGGATATCTTATGCCGAGTATTATTGCACAGAACTGATAATGGGTGTTACTTATATATCGCGAAATTGTTAATTGTAATTAAACATTGAGTGCCATGCTAAATGTTTAAGTTATATATATATTTGAATAGCCCATGTTGTGTATAATTGTACCCCACTATCAAGAAAGATCAGTAAGGATTAGAGCATCTTGCTCTGAATTAGGCTAAATCTGGTGTATTGTAGCGAACTATGTCTATGGCGATAACAAATTAGCGATAAATAATTAACCCATATTATTAGTTGTGTGCAATAATACTCGACATAATCTATCCAATGATAGGTAACTTGAGGTTGTAGTGTAATATATATATATTTATTCGCAATTAACAAATTAGTGGCAATTAACGCCTCCCATTATTTACATGATATAATACTTTACGTAAGCTTTCCAACCATGCATATTGCATATTTATTTAGAAATAAGAAGAGGGCGATAATTATTTTAAAAGTACTATTAGCTAGTCCAGCGCAATTATTATCCAACAATTTATGACTTGAAGGAGTAGCAAAATATTTATTCTCAATTTACAAACTAGTGACAACTCATTAGTACCAACACTTAGTAAAGTGTAATTGTACTTGACGTAAGCTATCTAGTGATATATCATTAAATGTAGCATAATGTTCAAATTTATTCACACAGATAATTCACAGTAGATGTTTAAGATCTCCGATTAGTCCAGTGCAAGTATACTAATGGTAGAACACTCATTATCATTAAACTTGGTATTTCTTCTTTCGAAGAGTTTGCATTGAGGAGAGCAATTTTTTATAGAAAAATCATACTGAGTATCGCCGCAACTGCACAAGAGAAGCGGACTGAGAAGCAAGATCTCGCCACTGCAGAGCGCGGCATCTCAGCGCTTCGTGGACATAGGCCCGCATAACGGCGCGGCGAGAGAGCCACGGAACTCGTTTTTCGCGTCTCGATGCACGCCCCCCTATGAACGTATGTTGGAGCAAGGTAGCAGGGCTCCAGTATTTGCAAACGCGCGCCCACGTGGTGAGCGCTGAGACCGGCAATGCGAGCATCCTCAGTGAGTGAGTGGGTGAAAAACTTTATTGAGTAGAGATAAGGGAGGGGGATGTGTAGGGACAATACCTAGTCCAGGACTCCAGCGACTCCAGCTATCCGCGCCCGTGTCACGAGGGCTCGTTGGCCCTCTAGTTCAGAGCTGGATAGGGCAGCCTCCCACCCCTCAATTGTTGGCACTGTATTTATGTCATCTGGAGGCCCTAAATGCAAAAATTGCGGGGAGAAGGCAGACCTGCACAACATGGTGTGGGCCTGCCCACACAATCCTCCAAATGACCCGAACATCCTACGAACATCCAGTGTCCAGACGCCCTCTTTCGTAGCGAGCGGCAGCGGCGAAATACACAGACGGACGCCGCACTAAGTGTTCAGAAGGCGTGTTACTTGACAGCGCGAAATGGAGGGACATAGCTATCGTCACATATGGCACCCTCGCGCCGAGCGCCGAGGAAAGATAGCAGCGCCGCGGTGCGGCCCGGCAGCCGCTCCGCGTACCGAAGCCGTGTGCCGTGTATTTTTGAAAACCACTGTACCTTTAGCTTACATGCGTCTTATGTTTTAATGAGGAAGCACGGAGATAGAATGACTTAATTCTTTATACATGAGGGACGACCTTAAATTGCTCCTGAGTGTTATGAAAATTTATGACAGTTATGCTTTCCGTAAATTGAGGTGTAATTTTGGACCAATTGGAGCCGTTGAACTCTGGAACCTTTGAATATTCCAGCTGTACACACGGCCACACAGTAAAACATATTTAATGCTTGTTTCGGTGCGTGATGGCGGGGGGGGGGGGGGGACGCTTACACTGCCTGCGCCGACAGAAAAAAATTGGCAGTAGTTTAGCTCTGGTTAAACCTGGTAAGCAATACTGCAAGATTGCGATTAAGGTTCGGCATGTAGTGTAGCATCGCCGATGCTTCTCCTTGTAAGCCTACATAGCAACTGATTCTCCCAGATGCAAACTCCTATTTCTCTCTTTCCACTTTCACTCCTGTTAGGGATCGTGTTTTATTGCGTATTTTATTACTGCGAAATTATTTAGCCTGGACGGCGGCCTTCCGCCCCTTGGACCCTGAGTGGTGCGTCCCGACCATCGCATTGGCGCACGTGCCTGCATTTCGACGCGCGCATGCAACATCGGGCCTTGCTTGCATCGCATGCGTTGAGAGAGTGTAATCGGGGAACGCCAGGAGTGCGAGAGGACGGGAGAGAGCCGCGTGTCAGCTTTCGTTCTAATGCTAACACTCCCCCCTTCCACCCTTCCCTTAAGGTGCGGTTCCGGCGTCGACGCAGCTGCGGCTCAAAGTCAAGAGTGGCGTCCGCCGGATATACGCGACGTCTAGAAACCTGGCGCAGTATTGCTTACGCAATAAAAAAATTGTCTATAGCTGCCTGCTTCGGAGTCCAATATGGACGCTAATACCGCCTATGCACCGAAATATTGTGTGACACGGAAAGCTATAATTTGTTTAGCGCAGGAATAAAACCAGCTCTAACTCTATCAAAGTTTGCAGGAGTACAATGGTTACTTCACTTATTATTTCTTGAAAGAGTGAAAGGCCATTTCACTCTTCCTCGCACACGGCAGGAGTAAAATGAGATCTGCAGGAGTAATTAGTATCATTTTCTCTTGCCACTAGAGTTCAAATGCTTCGAGTTTCATCGTCGGTAGGATCTGGAACCGATCATATTCATAGCATCAAATTATATTCTTGCTAATTGGAAGCTACATCACTCGGAATCATTTCATGATAAACGTCCCGGGGTCTAAAAGCGACAACAGTCATTTTTATGAATAAACTTCAGCGAGTTAGCATTTGTTCTAAACGCCTTTCGAGAAAGTATTTTATGGAGGCGATTTTTTGCGACGCAATCAGTTTCCGCTAAGGAGTACAATTCGGCTTGAGAAAAAAATTTTAATTGTCAACAAAACAAGATGATATTGCTGATATTATCTCAGAACAGTGCATTTGCGCTGTTGCTTTGTGTGACTTCATGAATGGAAAAACAAGAATTTTTTCCCTTTAGTTGGGTAACTAAAAATGCAAAACACATGAAGTTTCCGGAAATCCTAAAACAATGTTACCGCATTAAAATGCTGGTATTGAAACGGTGCAGCGGTGGAGTAGCGGTAGAACATCCGCCTCGCATGCAAGAGGACCAGGGCTCAAATCCCGGTGCCGCCCATTCTCCACCGGATGAAAAAAAAAAAAAAATATCCCCGTGTCGATGGAATTGCATAAACAGGTTTGGGGTGCGACCTGATGCCGGTGAACACCTCCGGCAACGCACTCCCTCACCAGAACAGGAGTTGGCCACCCTGCTGCAGTAACTGGCCGCAACCTCCAATGATAAGCTCCATAAAACCCCGGCCCTCAGTCACCAGCGGCTGCGGAACAACTGACCACGGCGGCGGTCAGACCTGTGACCCAGCAGAGGGTGCAAAGAATGCCTGGCTCCGCTGGACAGGCCGCCCTTGGAACCTGACCCTGGCAACGTTTAATGCTAGAACCCTAGCTAGTGAAGCTAGTTTAGCAGTACTGTTAGAGGAACTAGAGGGTATGAAATGGGATGTCATAGGGGTTAGTGAGGTTAGGAGGCCGAATGAGGCATATACTCTAGTGAAGGATGGGCATGTACTGTGTTATCGAGGTTTACCAGAGAGGCGACAACTAGGAGTAGGTTTCCTTGTCCATAAGTATATAGCGGGTAATATAGATGAATTATATAATATTAATGAGAGGGTTGCAGGCATCGTAATTAGGCTTAATAGGCGGTATAAACTGAAGGTTGTACAGGCCTATGCACCTACATGTAGTTATGATGGCCAGGCAGTTGAAAGCTTCTATGAAGATGTAGAATCGGCAGTGCGAAAAGTAAAGACGCAGTATACTGTACAAATGGGCGACTTCCATGCCAAGGTAGGGAAAAAGCAGGCAGGAGACAAGGCAGTAGGTGACTATAGCATTGGTTCTAGAAATAGCAGGGGGGAGTTACTAGTTGAGTTTGCAGAGCGCAATAACTTACGAATCATGAATACCATCATCAGCAAACGGAAGAACCGGAAATGGACATGGAAAAGTCCTAACGGAGAGACTAAAACTGAAATCGACTTCATAATGTGTTCAACCCCCGCCATTATGCAAGATGTAGAGGTGATCGGGAAAGTGCGATGCAGTGACCACAGGATGGTGAGGTCCAGAATTAGCCTAAATCTGAAGAAAGAACGTAACAGATGAGTAAGAAAGAAACCCATCAACGAATTAGCGGTGAGGGGGAGGGCAGAAGAGTTCAGGATCTCGCTACAGAATAGGTATTCAGCTCTAACGGAGGATGGCGACATTACCCTAGAGGCAAGGAACAGTAATTTCAGAAATATCATTACTGAGTGCGCGGTAGAAGTAGGTGGTAGGATAGTTAGAGAGAATACCGGTAAGCTGTCTAAGGAGACGAAAGATTTGACTAAGAAACGCCAGAGTATGAAAGCTTCCAATCCAACTGAGCAGATCCAATTGGCCGAGATATCAAAGCTAATCAATAAGCGCAAAGTGGCCGATATAAGGAAGTATAACATGGAGAAAATTGAGCATGCTGTAAAGAACGGGAGAAGCCTTGAAGTGGTAAGGAAGAAATTGGGCATAGGCAAAAACCAGATGTATGCGATAAGGGACAAGGCGGGCAACGTCATCACTAATATGGACAAGATAGTCAAAGTAGCCGAGGAGTTCTATAGAGATGTCTACAGTAGCCGAAGTAGTCAGGACCGTAATGAGATTCGCGGTGGGGAAAAACAGTCAGACGTTCCACCAGTGACGAAGGACGAGGTCAAGAAAGCACTAGAAACTATGAAAAGGGGGAAATCAGCTGTAGAGGATCAGATAACTACAGATTTGCTGAAGGACGGGGGGGATATCGTGCTAGAAAAACTGTCCACCCTGTATACGCAGTGCCTGGTGTCATCGACGGTACCGGAACCATGGAAGAATGCATCCTCATTCACAAGAAAGAGGACACTAAGGACATTAAGAATTACAGACCAATCAGCTCACTGTCTGTTACGTATATGGTATTTACTAAGGAAATCGTTAATAGAATCAGGACAACCTTAGACTGCAATCAACAAAGGATCAAGCAGGGTTTCGGAAACGGTACTCTACTATCGATCATATCCATACCATCAATCAGGTGTAAGAAAAATGCTCGGAATATAACCAGCCCTTATACATAGCATTCATTGATTACGAAAAAGCATTTGACTCTGTTGAAACCTCGGCGGTGATGCAGGCATTGCGAAATCAGGGGGTAGACGAGCCGTACGTGAAAACGCTGGAAGATATATTTTTATTTATTTATTTATTGATACCTCAAAGGCCCCATTTAAGGGGTATTACATGAGAGAATGGTTGACGAGTACATGGATCATTCGATGGATGATCTGAAGGTTGATCGGTCGAAATGAAGTACGACGGTGTTTAGCAAGCCATTCCAGTCCCGTGGGGTGTGAACAAAAAAAGATGACAGATGCGCAGATGTCCGGGCAGGTGGAGGATAAACGGTCTTTTCATGGTGCGTGCGGCTGGATGTATGGTGGGCGGGGCTGATGACAGACCTGAGCAGGGGGTGATGGTAAAACTTGTGAAAAAGGCAAAGTCTAGCAATTTTGCGTCTGTGCGCTAAGTTAGTAAGGTGCGCATTTTGTTTTAGTTCAGTGACACTTACATGATAGGAATAATCCGAGTATATGAATCTTGCCGCGCGATTTTGTGCTGATTCTAGTATGCTGGAAAGGTTATTTTGGTAAGGATCCCAGACAGCGCATGCATACTCTAGTTTGGGACGAATAAATGTTAGATAAGCTTGTAACCTAACTGATGGGGGAGTTGCGCGCAGTGTTCGCCAAAAAAAGCCCAGCACGCGATTAGCATCGTTAGTTACCTGCGTTATCTGATGGGACCAATTTAGATCGCGGGTTAAATAAATGCCTAGGTATTTATACGTTGATACTGCGACGATTTCGGTGTTGGAGATAAAGTATTTTGATGATGGCAGGGAGCGACGACGATGGAAAGATAGTAATGATGTTTTCTTCATGTTTAATGACATTAACCAATTATTGCTCCAGGTTGTTACGCTTTTGATGTCCAGTTGAAGAGTTTGGGAGTCATTGCTATTAATTATAGGACGGTAAATAACGCAGTCATCTGCAAACATCCGGATGTTAGAGCGTATGTTAGATGGTAAGTCATTTATATAAATAAGAAAAAGCAGAGGTCTCAGGACGGTGCCCTGGGGAACGCCGGACATAACAGATGTACGTGAAGATGAATATTTATTAGCTAGAACAAATTGTTGCCGGTTAGTGAGGAAGTTGCGAATCCATTCTAAAACAAAGGAATTAAGGTTCAGGCGGGTAAGTTTTAATGAAAGCCGGTTATGAGGAACTTTGTCGAATGCCTTTTCAATGTCTAGGAACAGCAACCATAGTTCTGCATAAAGAAAGTAACAAAATTCCCATAAAGAAAGGTGTTAGGAAAGGAGACACAATCTCCCCAGTACTATTCGCAGCTTGTTTAGAGGAAGTATTCAGAGACGTGGAATGGGAGCAGGAACAGCAACCATAGTTCTGCATAAAGAAAGTAACAAAATTCCCATAAAGAAAGGTGTTAGGAAAGGAGACACAATCTCCCCAGTACTATTCGCAGCTTGTTTAGAGGAAGTATTCAGAGACGTGGAATGGGAGCAGTGCTGATGGCATTGCCTTGCTAAGCAACTCGGGGGATGATGTGCAAATAATGACTGATGACCTAGACAGAAAAAGTAGAAAGGTAGGCTTGAAAATCAATATGCAGAAGACTAAGGTAATGTTCAACAGCCTCGGGAAGAAACAGCAGTTTACATTTGGTAGCGAAATACTGGAAGTAGTAGGCGAATATGTCTACTTAGGACAGGTATAAACCGCAAATCCGGACCATGAAAAAGAAATAACAAGAAGAATAGGATTGGGATGGAGCGCATTTAGCAAGAACTCGCAGATTATGACTAGTAGCTTACCGGTATCGCTCAAGAGGAAAGTATACAGCAATTGCATCTCGCCTTTACTCACCTATGGGGCTGAAACATGGAGGATAACCAAGAGAGCTCTACTTAAGTTGAGGACAACCCAGAGGGCTATGGAACGAAAAATGGTAGGGGTAACATTAAGAGATAGAAAGCGTGCAGAGTAGGTCAGAGAAATAACTCAAGTTACAGACATTCTAGTGGAAATTATGAAGAAGAAATGGACATGGGCAGGACATGTACAGCGAAGAGAGGATAACCGATGGTCGCTGAGGGTAACGAACTGGATTCTAAGGGAAGGAAAGCGTAGCAGGGGGCAGCAGAAAGTTAGGTGGGCGGATGAGATTAAGAAGTTCGCAGGGGTCAAGTGGATGCAGCTAGCACAGAACCGGGTTAAGTGGAGAAATATGGGAGAGGCCTTCACTCTGCAGGGGCTATAATCAGGCTGATGATGATGATGATGATAATGGTGATGATGATGACTGAACGTTAAGAATGATTCAAGCTCGTTTAACTGAAGCGGTTTAGAGAAGAAAATTTGCCACATTCAGCGAAAAGAGACTTTCTTATAACTCAAGCCGGGATTAAAATCTAGACATTTCAGCAAAGAAGAAAGATGCCTCGTGATTTTCCTCGACGTCTTACCTTTTGTTCTATATTTTATGCGAACAAATTTTGTTTATTGTAAGAAATTAGTTCTTCGAAAGCCACAGTGGCGTGCTGCCGAAATGTGACTAAGCTGCTTACAACTGACATGTCATCGCCTATAGTTATAGTTCGTATATTCTCTGTGTACGAGTTTCTGGACGTGATGAGCAGAAAGGTAAAGAAAGCATTCGAGAAGGCAACATTTGGGCTGCTTTAGGACACTTTACACGTTGGTATCTTTAAACCATTTTGCAGATACGCAATACTCGCAAAAATAAGTAATTAAGGCCTATTTAACCTATATGCAGAGTGCATCATGAGTACGGCCGGTCTGGACGAGTCTTCAGCTGGAGTGAAGATTGCTGGGAAACGTATCAACAACCTTAGATATGCGGATGATACTTAGATATGCGGATGATACCACTTTAATGGCAGAAAGTGAAGTGGAACTCAAGAGACTTCTGATGCGCGTCCAAGAAGAGAGTGAGAAGTTTGGGCTTAAACTGAACATTAAAAAGACAAAGATGATGGCGTCTTGCCCTATCAAGTCCTGGAGCATCAAGGGACAAGAAGTGGAAGCTATGACAGATTTCCTCTTCTTGGGCTCCAAGATTACCTCGGAAGGAGACTGCAGCCATGAAATTAGGAGACGCTTGCTTCTGGGAAAGAGAGCAATGGTTAGCCTTGACCGCCAAGTAAAGAGCAGAGACATTAGTCTGCCAACCAAGATCCGTATAACTCGTGCTATGGTCTTTCCAGTTGTGATGTATGGATGCGAGAGTTGGACTGTGAAAAAGGCTGACCGCCGAAGAATTGACGCGTTTGGATTGTGGTGCTGGCGAAGACTCTTGAGAGTTCCTTGGACGGCCAGAAGATAAAATAAGTCGATATTGTCGACCATAAACCCTGACTGCTCATCGGAGGGTCAAATTCTAAACTTAACGCTCAGCTACTTTATTCATCTGATGAGAACTGAGGAGTCTGGAGAAAGATTTGATGTTGGGAAAGGTTGAGGGTCGCCGGAGAAGGGGTAGGCAACGAACGCGATGGTTAGATGGCATCCTCGGGGCACTGCAGATGAAGTTATGTGATGTTAGGAAGATAGTGAGAGACCGGAAAGCGTGGCAAGACATGGTCCATAGGTTCACGAAGAGTCGGACACGACTGAACGACTGAACTGAATGCAAACAAAAAAAACGCCTTTCGAGCCTGTGCTAGACCGAAGAGAACCATATTGTACAATTGCGTTTTATAATAACATTCGTTAGTATTAAAATGCGAAATGCGCGGAACGCCATGTGCGGCGTACGTAAAGGCGCGGCAACAAGATCAAAGTTGTAACGGTAATATTTTTAAGGAGTAAATTATAAGAGGATGTATTTGCCGGAGCCAGAACTAAGACAAAGGGCATTAAAATAATTTCGCTGCAAAGTTACAAACTAAGCAGAAAAGAAAACGGCCTTCGTATTTGTACCTATGATACCCACAGTCATAGTTCATCACTGTTCACATCAGACCAGCTAAAAATTCAACATTTCATTCGGATATCTTATGCTATTCAAACCCTCAACAAATTCACGTCAAGGAATATGCATGAGACAAATTTAACTCACTTTGTAAGGTATACCGATGCAAGGAGGGAAATTTGAACATCAGCTGATGGGAAAACAAAAAGCTGAGACATAAGGATTAATAAAAATCAAGTTTGTAGGAGATAAACGCCTGCTATGAGGGACCGTAAAAGTTTCGATGGAGAGCAATATTTATTCTGTGAAAAAAGGAGGTAAACTAGCCTGCGCCGTTTCCGACAGATATAAGAAAAGCTAGCCAATGATTTTGAGGAAATCTAGACAATGGCGAAAACAACACCGATGCTTTGCTGACTTGACGAAGCGCAATAAGCCCACAAAATTGGATATAGCCACTAACGAATATGTCGCTTGGTACGTATTTCCAAACATTTTGGCGACACAGTCACACATCAGCTTCGTAAAGAGCTCGACTACATCTTCGAACGACGATATAAGGCGATGACACGTACTATCGGCGTCAAATGAAACGCGGACAGCGGAACGCCTGGCGATAGCCCCAACTGAGGCCGCCTGCCTGTCGCTATCAGAGAGAGGTGAGAATTTCCGGTTCGCGATAGTTTGCTTCTATTTTCTTTCGCATTCTTTTTCTTGTTTTGCCACTGGAGTGCCACATTTGTACTGACCACCGATCGCAACTGCCGTAGTGCGGTTTATGTGGCGAAAGAGGCTTATCAGAAAAAAGAGCGATTAAAAACGTCACGTAGCGCACTGACCGTTCCCGCTCGGCCGCCAGCGCTGTTCGCATGGAAACCAGATGCGATAGCATGGCATCGGTGAAAGCACTATCAAAGTGCTGTGCAAGGTGTAATCGGTGCTAAGTGTGAATGTAGCGCTTCAGTGGCAAAGCAGAAACCGAACGGCAAAAAAAAAAAATAAAAGTAACTATTTCGAATCGGCAATTCGCGCCTCTTTCTGATAACGACAGGCAAGCGGCCTCAGATGGGCCTATTGCCACGCCTTCCGCTGTTCGCGTTTCATTTGACGCCGATAGTATGTATTCTCCAATAATGAACGCATAGTTAGGCAGTGCCTACCATTGTGCTGTTAATGAAATTTAATAAATTATTTCTCCCCTCAAACGAAACGTACTCGCGCAAACTTTGTAGATTAGGTGATTCGGAAGTTCTCATCTCGAAGGTCGTGATTTCGAATAGAGGCCTGAATAACAAGAAAAAGTCGCACTTTGCGGAGTTTGGAGCATGTAATTTTGAAAACTTCGTTCCATTAACTGTAATCACTTCAATTGCAATGATGGCTGGCGTACAATTCAATAGAGTGTGGCGTTTGGCTCTGCTCTCTTGCCCAACGACACGCCGCAAACTGAGGCCTCGTCCAGAGTGGGTGAAGGCTCCGCCTTTTATAAAACGGGCCCATGAGAAACGGTCGCGCCCCACAAGTCACAAATACACAGTTTGTATAAAAACTCTGATTTATTCTGGGTCAACAAAAAGGCACTTTGGAACAATAAAACATCGGAGGATATTGCAGAGTGAAGCATGCTTTCGAGACATGCGGCAGCGCTTTTCTAAGATTACAGAATGAAAGGGGACAGTGATTTTACACAGTGCGGCAAGCCAAAACAAACCAGGGCGTGAATAGGAGGATGCGGAACGGTAAAAACGGTCATAGCGGAACCAGAGAATTGCTTTGCGCTCATGCAAACTGCGCCTAACCCTTCTCCGGAGGTACCGCTTCCATCTTCATTCTTCTCGGTCTCTGCTCC
Organism: Amblyomma maculatum; assembly: GCF_055883805.1. Classification (NCBI taxonomy): domain Eukaryota; kingdom Metazoa; phylum Arthropoda; class Arachnida; order Ixodida; family Ixodidae; genus Amblyomma; species Amblyomma maculatum. The sequence goes on along the minus strand of NC_139348.1, from coordinate 52,509,456 downwards.
ACTGTCCGTGTTCACCCAGGATGTATCGTGCCACTTGCTGACAGCCTGACCGCGTCCCAGTCGCGCTGTCACAAAATCCCTAATCTTGGTTTTCCGCTGTCCTTATTAAGACTCCTCTCAAGCCGAGCCCATTTCACGCCCAGCGATAACGCCTGCACATGAGTACACTGTAAAAACAACAACACCTTTTTGGGTATTTGTCTGATTCAAAACACCCTTACACCCTGAGTCTAGGGTGTTCGTGTCATTGGAAATCACCTCTTGCATGGCAAAGGGGTGCTTTGGTTGGAGAATATGCCTTAGGGTGTTATGGGCAAGCAATATCACCTAACATGCTGGAGGTATATGGCTGCGTAACTTCGTAGCCTTTTATACACAAGCGGCGCTGCTAATATAACCCAACACCTAAATAAAGCACCCAAAGTAACGCTAAAATTAAAATTACACACGAGTACTTTCTAAAAATGAAACAGAAACTGAAACAAAATTTCACCGCCAGGAGGCCGCCGGTAGCTACGAACGCTCTTTTCAAATTTCACAATATGGCCGTTAGCATTGTGGGGTGCGTTTCGACCACGTTTCGGCGAATGCTGAATGTGCTTCTTCGATTGTGTACCCTCGTGAAATGTGTTGCATTTCCCATGCATATGTGTTACAGAAGTGTGTACGCTTGTGAAGTGCCTTCTACATGTGGTGTTTAACGCAAACGGGCATTTATCGTGTCGGCAAGTGTCCGGGCTTTTTGCTTTGCTCAGGCCGAAGGACTGCTGCACCGCCTTATGTTTGAGATGTTCGAAAGAAGAAGGCATGGACGATTTTTTTTTCTGCGTCACTAAGAGGTATATGCGCCGACTACATTGCACTCGCGCTGAAATCGCACTGGTTGGTTCGGTGCCGGTGATACGAAGGCGGACAGCGTACTTTGCGGCTGACGCAATCGTCTGTAAAGGTAAGCCTATTCTCACCCATATTGCGCTTTGTGGGAACAGTGTCCTACCGGATTGCTGCATTCTGTGTCTTTTTGTGCCGGAACGCTCCAGAATGTGCTGAAATGCAAACGTGAGACACGCGCTTGTTTTCACTTGGCTGCCAAAATGACATCGCACAGGTGGTAGATGTCGCGGCGAGTTACGCAGATTTCGCGCAAGAACATCAGTCTCAACTTTCTTGAACAGAAATAACGTATGTGCTACGTTTCCTTGCATTTTGTACGCGCAGGAGGTTCACGAAACGATTTTCGTTTCTTGACAGTTGGATACTTGCGCTCAGTTCGCAACGACTCGGTTTTGTTCTACCGTTTCCGTTTGTGCGGCAAGGTCATGTTGGCGTACTACATTAATTCTCCTAGCACTCTCGACTCCACCCTCCCCCCTCCTCCCTTATCTCTTACACTTCGCGCTCGCTCTCCTGAAACCTCTTTCATGCTTCGTCATCTTCTTTCACTCGGAGCGCTGCGACCCCCCCCCCCCCCATTTTTTTTTTATTTACTCGGAGCATAGGCGCGCACCGTCCTGTTGCTCGGGGAGCGTCCTCCCGCAGCCCTTCTGTTTAAACTTTTTGTTCGAGGAGGCTATGTTCGTTCTCGGCGGCCGTTCAGCGCGGCACGCCTCTGCGCTCGTGCTCTCGGCATCGAAGTGCGCTGGTCGGCCGGCCTGGTTGCATAATAGTTTATTCCAAACTGCGTAAACTATATGCCGCTATCATCAGCCTATGTTAACTTCCCCGCGTCTAGATTTGTCTTTCTAATCACAATGGGAGCATTTTTCATTTTACGGGGACCATATTTTGCGGTCGCATGGAGTGTGAATTTGCATTTTTTTTATGCTGCTTTTGTTATGGCGTTTACTTTCGCTCTCGAAGAATCATTTAGGTACGTATTTTATTTTCAGCAAGACTTCAATTAAGGCACTTGTACACGTGCTAAGTCAGCTTATGTGGTTCAAACCATCCAGTTTTCATTATTTTTGTGGTCACATTTCAACATAACTGTTTGACCGCATTACTTGATTTTTGTAGTATCTTTAGACTAGAGTAAATGGATATTCGATACTGATGCCTCAGCATTCAAGTAGAGGTCGACAGCTTGAATTCTGTGGCCAAATATTGTACCGGATGTTGCTATTACAGAGTTTGATTCTGACCAGATGTTTACTTTTTTTTGGTCTTTTGCTTAAATGTACATATGAAGCGGTTATCATAGCCTTAGTCGCATAAGTTTACCTGCTTTGCTCATCACAGTGCGCATATTGCAGGCAAATTTGTGACTTACTGTTATTAAAAAATTTGTAATGTATGTGTTGAAAGCAGTTTACTGATTTAAAGGGCCCAGAAAACAATTTGACTTTCGTATGCTAACGATGCATGTCTGTAGATTGTCTCTAAGAATTGAAGCCTACTGTTTAAAGCTGAGCGGGGACCCTTAGTTTAGAGATATATTACATATTTTATTGCCATTCAGCCGTGTGCCAAGTTGAGGGAAGGAGGATCATAATTTTTGCTTTGTTATTTTTTTATATTAGACTTTCCTTAATATTGCTTGCAGTTTGGCGATGAGTGGCAAAATACTGATGGTTTTTGCAGTTTTCTAACCTTAGTAAATATTTGTATTTGCTGTTTGCTAGTGCCAGTTTTTTTTTTTCAGATATGTACAAAGGCATCAATTGCCTTAGCTTTTATACAATGATTTTTAATATTCAGTTACTTGAAACATTGAGTAAAATGAACTCTTTATGGCTACCATTCACACAAACTTGCAGTTCTTACATGACGTCAACATGCTGATCAAGAAGGACGGCAAAGAGGGAGTTGAAATTGGCCTTAACAAGACACTTGTCTTGGTTTTGAAGGACACCATTCGTGCAAGAAAAAAGGACATTGCCCGGGTGCTCGAAGTATGTTCTGAGGGAATGCGTGAAAGGAGAAAGAAGCGTAAGTATTAAGCTGTTTCCTTCTGTTTGCTGCATGTGCTATCTAATTGGCAGTTTTTCGCTAAATGCCTACATTTTGCATTGCCTTATAGATATACTAAAAACATGGCTGAATATCAGAAAGAATAATAAAACCATAACTAGCCTGTGCATTTCTTCATATGTAACAATTTTCGGATTAGCTAAATTTAAATTACCTATTGTTCTTCTCCATTGTAATGGTGCAGCCCTTTCGAATCTGTTCAACTAGTAGCAGAGAATTAGGTGATACCTGATTCAAATCTTCACAAGCTTTGCTAATTTGTGCTGTCAGATGTTTGGCTTTCAGTTTGCGTGCCTCTACATGTTTTCAATTTTGTTTATTTGCCCTCCTAAATTAGACAATAAATTATGGCCTCAAAACTCGGCTGTCTCTTTTTACCTGCAAGGAGGTGCACCATTGTTGTGTTGCTTATTTCTATTGTAGATGTACAGACAGTATGCATTCTGCAACTCTTGGCAAACATTGGGAACCAGCCGGGAGCTCTGGATGTTGTTTGTATCATTTGTAAGTTTTCTCTTTGTCATTCGAATATTCAGGAAGCCTACTTGAAACCGACATTATTAGCGAATTTTCTTTGTTTCTAAAATGGTTTAAAGTCTAACTTATAATATGTATTAGTGATTCATAATTCAAATAGAAATACTACACAAGTTTTTATCACAACTGTGAATTCTTTGCTGTGAAAGGATTATTTGCACTGTAAGTACAATCAAAAGCACTTTTAAGAGACTCCTGCCATCACATGCTTACCACGTCGTTTTGCATACAAGAGTCACCTGATAAAGCACTGGTAATGTCAAGATTGGTGCAGTGTGCCATTTGACTAAGCACTCTGCTGCAGTGGACCAGCAGTGCTTTATCAGATGGCTCTTGCAGGCAGCTTGGTGGGGTTTAGCATTTGCTGGAAAGGGGTCTCTCAACTTGCTCATGCATGCTAGTACCTAACATGTTCCTAATATCTGGAATATATAATCTGAGACTGCTTCAAAAGAAATATTTGCCACATTGTCTTATCCTACAGGCTTCTGAAGGTGGGTAATGCAGTTTAATAGTTGTTTTTAAAAAATGCTGTAATTTGCTAGCCAAGTTTGAAATGATGTGATAATTTTAATTCTTCTGAGATTAGGTTTACCACATTGGTTGGGAGAAAATACTGCTGTGTTTCAAGGTTCATGCTGTATAAATATAATGCCTTCAACTACAGATGCTAACATTTCATGCATTAACCATGTGGCACTGTCATAGACATTCTCATTTATAGTAAACATTCTCAATAAATACAAATTGGTATTTTTGCATTTCAAGTTAGTCAACATATTTTTAGTATTCGAACCTTTAGTATTTCAAAGTGCTCAGACTGCCTGCCGCTATAATGATTACAGCTTCTTGAACACTTGAGCTTCCTGCCGCCTCTTGAGGCTCACCACTGATGTTCTGGATGTCTATGCATACAATGTGCTATGCGTAGAAAATGTTTTAACATGCCATGCTTCAGTGTTCACATTTTTTAGAGCTTCTGCTGTTTGGTTGTTTGGTAATGCTCTGCTGTTGTACATGTAGTTGTCGCTCAACTCAAAGCTCCCGTGTACACTTTCAATGAATAATTTATGTATTATGTATTACATGCACTTTGTTTTTTTTGTTTTTTTGTAGTGCCCCATCACTAAGTATGCTCTTTGCACGTATTTTTTTGTTTGGTTCTGCAGTATCTACTTGGCCAGTGCAGGGTATGCTGTAGGCCTTGTGTGAAGCCTTCAATTGAGCCAGCTGTTAATATTTTAGTAGTAAACACCGTGCTCCAGTGCTGTTTATTGCTTATTTACATTTTTAACTATCATAATAAGCATTCCAGTTCATGTGAAATGAAAAGTTCGTGGGGCAGCATAGAAGTTCTCTAACCCAGGTGCTTTTGATGAGTGTAGCCATTTTTTTTTATAAAATAGCTTGCATAATCTAAATTTACCATGCAACAGCATGCTGCATGAATAAAAATGGGTTGACCTTATGTGCTCTCATTTATGACTTGATCAGACTGCTGGCTTTGTGCCTCCTGAACCAACCATAACAGTATACTCTGCATTGTTAATTGTGAGATAACCACCAGTGATTTCCGATAGGGCCCTTTTCCAGCACACTGCTGTACACCAAAGGGGCATTGGCGTATTCTAAATATAGAGTAGAAAATATGTTGAATTTGCTTTTTGCCAGGTGCAGTGCATATTTATACAGCTGCTCTATTATGCACTTCTTTCACAATTTTATCAAGGAACAGGAAGAAAAGCCTGCCACGCCGTGCGTCGGATATACTGGGAGCAGCATCAAAGAAGCTGAAGAGCATTTCCCCTTCATTCAGCAGCGGAAGCTTCTTCGAGTCATCGACTCTACTTAGGGTATTGTTCCAATAATGGGTCGATTTTGGCTGTTCAATCTGACATATGGCAAGGGGTTCGACAATTCGTGCTGCTTTATAGAGCACCTCTTTATAGGCGTCTGCGTGTCGAAGCCAAGATGCGCTGCACGACGCTTTATTTCATCGCTTAAGGCCGAATTTTATGCAAGCGCACGCGTTGACACTGACAAAGCATAGTATTAATATTGTGCACTGCGATTATTGTTGCATACGACTAAAATATTTGTTGTTGTTTTTTAAGAAATGTCCCCATGCTGTTGTGTTCATTGTTCGGTTCTGTTTTTGGAAAAAATTGTATACTTTGTTGTCTGCATTTGTTGGAACTGTTTTGCTTCTTTCATTTTTTTAGGTATTTACGTACATACCATGTATGTTTTTGCCTGTCTGCTAGGCTCTCGGTGGAGAGTGGCAGTATTGTTAAATAAATGAGGTTCCATAGCGCGCATCAATGAAGAAACATAACATAAGTGCCCCCTGCCCCCCCCCCCTCCACCAGCACCCGAGCACCCACTAGCCCGAACCCTGACCCTTCTATGCCAAATAAAAGACTTCCAGTTTCCTTCTGTGTGACATTTTTTTTGTAACATGCTCTGTGAATTTGAAAAAAACAATCATACTGGCATGGGTCATTCGAGATGTCAAAATAAAGGCATGCAGCATCTCTTTACATGCTCATTTGGCTTACAGGTGGTTAAAAGGAATACCATTAAGCTTGATTGCAAATGTGCACATAGGGAAAGCATTAAGGAACGTGTAGTGGCAAAAGTAATTCTTAATTAGGGAATGCAATATATGGACGTTATCCGCACTGATTTTTATCAAAGGGTGTAAGGGTGCAATGCCACTGCTTCCACCCTGCAATAGGGTGTAAAGGCGATGAAAACACCCCAGTGCATTGGCCCCATAGAAGAGTGTTATGACCAACCGAAGCACCATCTTTGAGGGTGTACTGGCACTCTGAAGCCACTTTTTTTCAAGGGTGCATGGGTGTTAGTTATAGACATGCGAAAACACCTAATAAGGTGTTTTTGTTTTTACAGTGTAGTTGCACTGCCTCCGCGCGCACCGAGATGGAATGGAAGGAGCACACGTAGCTCAAAAGGCCATGACGGGCGCGGGAGCCCCTCACTTCCCCCCCCCCCCCCACAATACGGGACACCTCCCGAGGAGTAAAAAAGTAGAAAGCGGGAAAAGGACGGGGCCGACACTGCTGCTGGTGGGGTGCATGCTTGGGGGCATCCGCCGAGCTCGGGTAGCCATAGTGCCTGGTCGGACAGGTGGTTCTACTTGGTTGCTGAACATACGTGGTACGCTCGAAGATCGGCCACAATGACTGGCCCACTTTTTCGACCAACCTGCACATGACGGATTAGGTATGAAAGCCGAGACATGCACTTTGTTATATGTGAGGGCCAGTCCATTGAGGAGCTACCAAAGCAGCAAACCCTTTCGCTGCATCACTAATAGGTGAGTGTGACGAAGGGCTTGTCGCCGACTGTGAACTCAAAGGGTCGCCTTCTCGTGTTGTATTGATTGCAGTCTTCGAGGCGGGCGAGGTACAAGTTGTCCCTAGCCTATTTTAGGGTTTTGGCCAAGCGACTGGAAATATCCTGGGGGAACCTGGAATAACTGGGAGCTGTTTAATACAATACAGTGGCTGGTGCAGAGGCATGCTCAATAGGAAACCGGAGTTCACGAACTAGGTGAACAGCCGCAGGCATAAGGCCCGTCGACCTGCTTACCGTAGTTCCTGTGGCGAAGACCATCTCCAGTACACGGGAACCCCAGTACTTGAGATGCTCCATGAAAGCTGCGACCATGTTTTTCATGTTTCAGGGGATCCGCTCTGTTACGTCCTGATGATGGAAGGGCGTAGTCTTTTTGTGTTGTACGCAAACAGCCTCGAAGGTGTCGGTAAATCATCATCATCAGCCTGATTATACCCACTGCAGGGCGAAGGCCTCTCCCATATCTCTCCACTTAACCCGGTTCTGTGCTAGCTGCATCCACTTGACCCCTGCGAACTTCTTAATCTCATCCGCCCACCTAACTTTCTGCCACCCCCTGCTACGCTTTCCTTCCCTTGGAATCCAGTTTGTTACCCTCAGCGACCATCGGTTATCCTCTCTTCGCACTACATGTCCTGCCCATGTCCATTTCTTCTTCTTAATTTCCACTAGAATGTCGTTAACTTGCGTTATTTCTCTGACCCACTCTGCACGCTTTCTATCTCTTAATGTTACCCCTACCAATTTTCGTTCCATAGCCCTCTGGGTTGTCCTTAACTTAAGTAGAACTCTCTTGGTTAGCCTCCACGTTTCAGCCCCATAGGTGAGTACAGGCAAGATGCAACTGTTGTATACTTTCCTCTTGAGCGATACCGGTACGCTGCTAGTCATAATCTGCGAGTGCTTGCCAAATGCGCTCCATCCCAATCTTATTCTTCTTGTTATTTCCTTTTCATGGTCCGGATCTGCGGTTACTACCTGTCCTAAGTAGTTATATTCGCCTACTACTTCCAGTATTTCGCTACCTAATGTAAACTCCTGTTCCTTCCCGAGGCTGTTGAACATTACCTTAGTCTTCTGCATATTGATTTTCAAACCTACCTTTCTACTTTTCCTGTCTAGGTCATCAATCATTATTTGCAGTTCATCTCCCGAGTTGCTTAGCAAGACAATGTCATCAGCAAATCGCAGATTACTGAGGTATTCTCCATCTACCCTTATCCCTAACTGCTCCCATTCCAAGTCTCTGAATAACTTCCTCTAAACAAGCTGTGAATAGTACTGGGGAGATTCTGTCTCCTTGCCTAACACCTTTCTTTATGGGAATTTTGTTACTTTCTTTATGCAGAACTATGGTTGCTGTGCAGCCACTATATATATCTTCCAGCACTTTCACGTACGGCTCGTCTACCCCCTGATTTCGCAATGCCTGCATCACCGCCGAGGTTTCAACTGAGTGAAATGCTTTTTCGTAATCAATGAATGCTATGTATAAGGGCTGATTATATTCCGAGCATTTTTCTATCACCTGATTGATGGCATGGATATGATCGATAGTAGAGTACCGTTTCCGAAACCCTGCTTGATCCTTTGCTTAATTGCAGTCTAAGGTTGTCCTGATTCTATTAGCGATTACCTTAGTAAATACCTTATACGTAACAGACAGTAAGCTGATTGGTCTGTAATTTTTAAGGTCCTTAGAGTCCCCTTTCTTGTGAATGAGGATAATGTTTGCATTCTTCCATGCTTCCGGTACCGTCGATGACACCAGGCACTGCGTATACAGGGTGGCCAGTTTTTCTAGCACGATATCCCCCCCGTCCTTAAGCAAATCTGTAGTTATCCGATCCTCTCCAGCTGATTTCCCCCTTTTCATAGTTTCTAGTGCTTTCTTGACCTCGTCCTTCGTCACTGGTGGAACGTCTGACTGTTTTTCCCTATCGCCAATCTCATTACGGTCCTGACTACTTTGGCTACTGTAGAGATCTGTATAGAACTCCTCGGCTACTTTGACTATCTTTTCCATATTAGTGATGACGTTGCCCGCCTTGTCCCTTATCGCATACATCTGGTTTTTGCCTATGCCCAATTTCTTCTTTACCGCTTTAAGGCTTCCCCCGTTCTTTACAGCATGCTCAATTTTCTCCATGTTATACTTCCTTATATCGGCCACCTTGCGCTTATTGATTAGCTTTGATATCTCGGCCAATTCGATCTGGTCTGTTGGATTGGAAGCTTTCATACTCTGCCGTTTCTTAATCAAATCTTTCGTCTCCTTAGACAGCTTACCGGTATCCTCTCTAACTATCCTACCGCCTACTTCTACCGCGCAATCAGTAATGATATCTCTGAAATTATTATTCCTTGCCTCTAGGGTAATGTCGCCATCCTCAGTTAGAGCTGAATACCTATTCTGTAGCGAGATCCTGAACTCTCCTGCCCTCCCCCTCACCGCTAATTCGTTGATGGGTTTCTTTCTTACTAATCTATTGCGTTCCTTCTTCAGATTTAGGCTAATTCGGGACCTCACCATCCTGTGGTCACTACATCGAACTTTCCCGATTACCTCTACATCCTGCACAATGGCGGGGGTTGAACACATTATGAAGTCGATTTCATTTTTAGTCTCTCCGTTAGGACTTTTCCATGTCCATTTTCGGTTCTTCCGTTTGCTGAAGAAGGTATTCATGATTCGTAAGTTATTGCGCTCTGCAAACTCAACTAGTAACTCCCCCCTGCTATTCCTAGAACCAATGCCATAGTCACCTACTGCCTTGCCTCCTGCCTGTTTTTTCCCTACCTTGGCATTGAAGTCGCCCATTAGTACAGTATACTGCGTCTTTACTTTTCGCATTGCCGATTCTACATCTTCATAGAAGCTTTCAACTGCCTGGTCATCATAACTACATGTAGGTGCATAGGCCTGTACAACCTTCAGTTTATACCGCTTATTAAGCCTAATTACGATGCCTGCAACCCTCTCATTAATACTATAGAATTCATCTATATTACCCGCTATATACTTATTGACAAGGAAACCTACTCCTAGTTGTCGCCTCTCAGGTAAACCTCGATAACATGCCCTTCCTTCAGTACAGTATATGCCTCATTCGGCCTCCTAACCTCACTAAGCCCTATGACATCCCATTTCATGCCCTCTAGTTCCTCTAACAGCACTGCTAAACTAGCTTCACTAGCTAGGGTTCTAGCATTAAACGTTGCCAGGGTCAGTTTCCAATGGCGGCCTGTCCAGCGGAGCCAGGCTTTCTTAGCACCCCCTGCTGCGTCACAGGTCTGACCGCCGCCGTGGTCAGTTGTTCCGCAGCCGCTGGTGACTGAGGGCCGGGGTTTTATGGAGCTTATCATAGGAGGTTGTGGCCAATTACTGCACCAGGGTGGCCAACTCCTGTTCTGGTGAGGGAGTGCGTTGCCGGAGATGTTCATCGGCATCAGGTCGCACCCCAAACCTGTATATGCAATTCCATCGACACGCGGATTTTTTTTTTTTTTTTCATCCGGTGGAGAATTGCGCGGCACCGGGATTTGAACCCCGGTCCTCTTGCATGCGAGGCGGATGTTCTACCGCTACGCCACCGCTGCACCCTGTCGGTAAATATCCTGTCCATAAAATATGTCGCATTGTCAGTTATCAACTGCTCCGGGAAGCCGAGCCGAGTGAATGCATCTAGAAACTTATCCCAGATTACTTTAGAGTCCAGCTTGCGCAGCAGGTTAAACTCTACCCATTTAGAGAAATAGTCACTGATTACTAACAAGGAGCGATTCTCTTTCACTGATCTGAGATAGGGTATCAGCTCTCTACATGTTGTGCGAGAACCTGTAGTTGCCCCCCTCGGTTGCGCAGTATGGTATGTGTGCCAAGTACGGCCATATGTCAAGACATCCCTACTCATGCGGGGCCATGTCGCAACGCGACACAAATTCTCATATGTTCCTTGCCATCGCTGTGGCCTACGAGGCGTGTGTCGCGAAAGTACTCGGTGAAGTCCTTGCGAAGGCTCCTAGGGACAACGACATGATAAGGGGCTCACCACCGTCCGCGGCAGGTACATACCGCAAGAGTAGGCCACCAGCTGTTTTGAGGTAGCTGTCGTAACTGCCTGCTGCTACTGTACTGGACCTGCTCAGACACTGACGTGCACCGGGTGTTCAGGAGCTGCTGCCGAGAGACTAATATGCCCCAGGTGTCTGCGGGCGCTGCTACACACCCACACCCGCAGTCTTATGCGGGGTTCGGCTCACCTTTTCCGAGAAGTGGAGCTCTGGACAGGGCGTCTGCTACTTTGTTGAAGGTTCCCTTCCTGTATTCCATCCTGTAATGGTATTTTTGGAGGACGAGAGCCCAGCGCGCCGCAAGGCTGGATTGAGTTTACAACATTCACAGCCATGGCAGCGCTTGGTGATCTGTCTGATTGGTGAATTCTGCCCCATCCAAACACATTTCAAATGTCTTTAGTGGAAATACTATTGCTAGGCACTGTTTCTCGGTCACGCTGTAGTTGCTTTCCGGTCCCGTCACTGTATGATTCCCAAATACCTGTAGCGCCCTCTTGGGTGGCGCCGGGATCCCGGATATCACGCGCCGCCCGGCGAAGAAAATAGAGATGACGCCTGGTCGTTGCTCGTGCCGCCTCTGAATGCAGTCTTGTTCTGGTGCCATTCAATGCCAGTCTTGTTCCTTCGCTCCTCATGTGTTAGGGTTACCTCTGGTGACCCAGAAGGAGAAATTACTGATCCCGCCGCATCCACTGAACAAGACTCACATCCGCAGGACGTCTACTGTCTGCAGGTTCGTCTTCCACCTTTCTGGCCCCAGAACCCGCATGTTTGGTTCCACCAGATTGAGGCGCAACTTTGCTTCACCCGCATCAGCTCAGAGACGACGCGATACTACTATGTCGGCTAGAGCCTACCTCCTGACGTTGTCGGCGAGCTCTCCGACGTTCTCTGAGCCCGCATGGGTGATACATCATATCAGCACCTGAAAGTCAAGGTGTTGGAGAGATTTATGCTTTCGGAGCGCTCCCGCCTCCAGCAGCGCCTTACTGAGGAAGACTTCGGTGATCGCCGCCCTTCCCAGCTTCTGCGCCGGAGGCGCAAGATGTTTAGTGAGAGCATTAGCTCAGTGTCGTTTCGACAGCTTTTCCCCCCACGCCTTCCCCAGCCCATCCATCTCACTATTACGGCGGCCGGTGTCGTCAGCCTAGACTGCATTAAGCCGGCTTACATCGAGACCGCACTTGACAGTCTGGCATCACCACATGACGTCCTGCTTCAGTGCCATCGCCGGCCCTCAGCCCGTTTCGACTTCCAGTCTAGGCGGGGGCTCCTATAGCGCGCTTTTGGGTGGCGCCGGGAGCCCGCATATTGCGAGCCGCTCGGCGAAGACAAAAATCCAAGAGCACTGCAGCATCTGCATTGGAGTATTCGAAAGTACGGATGCTGCGGCTGTTTGCTCTGATTGCTTCTAGTGGCTTAATTCACTTCATGTTTAACCATTTTAGTCTTTGGTACTTCGAATGTGTGAGCCAATCCCTTCCTATGCCCTTTTTCGGCTCTACTTCCGGCTGCTTGACGTCCCGATAATTCACCTGTTGTTTACCCATTTTAGTTTTCGGTACTTTCAAACTGCGCACCAATATCTTTTTGTGCCCGTTTTGGGCTCTACTTACAGTTGCGTGACGTCACATCCTTGACGTCAGCCTAATTGACTGCCATTAACTACTTTAGTCTTTGGTACATTCGTACGTGGCGCCACGCCATAATGAGACCATTTTCGTCTTTGCTTTCATATTTTTTTGCCTCTAATTAATTCCCTCATTACATATTTTGCCTAATTATTTGGTCGGACACATCGCTACATCACCTCTATCGATTTACACCACTTATTAACCTCTACCACTACTCAATTACTCGCAACTGTTGCAGACAAGATTTTGCGTGTTTTCCCTCTAATGAATTACCTAATTAAGTTATTGGCTAAATATTTTTTCGGACACAACATGGCGTCCCTATCTATCGATTGACATCGCTCATTCACCTCTATCATGTCTCAATTACAACTGCGGCGGACACGATTTTGCTGACGTGGTCTGCGGATGCGGCCTGCGGACGTGGTTTGCGGACAGAAATCTGTGAACATAGTGAAGTAATGCTTTCGCAATAAGAAAGACGCCGCCTAGTCGTGGCTCGTGCAGCCTCTACAGGCATGTTGTTATAGCGAAAATCAACGGCAGTCTTGCTCCATCACTGCTGAGGCGTTAGGCCTACAACCCAAACGGCAAAGCTTCCGGCGATATTCCTGAAGCAATACCCCACCTATGCCGTATTCACTTGCGTCAGTTTGCACCGTGAACGTATGTTGCTGTGCCGTATCTGCGATGCCCATGAACAATGCTCGAAATAATACCTCCATGTCCGTCCAGGACCGACGGGTACCTTTCCGAAGGAGGTAATGGAGGGGTCACGCTTGGTCGGCGCAGTTCAGGATGAAGTGTCGGTAGAATCCCATCATGCCCCAAAAACGCTTGAGGCTCTTGATGTCTGTTGGCGGTAGCAACTTCAGTATCGCCTGGAGTTTTTGTTCGTCTGGGCGGACTGTTCCTTGCTCCACAACGAAACTATGGAGGTTGATTCTACTCGCCACCAGCTGCACCTTGCTAGGGTTAAAGGTGATGTTATCATTCTGGATTCACTGAAGGACATTGGTTAGGTGGACGAGATGATATTCTAGACTCTTTGCGAACGCTGCTACATCATCCATGTAGGCCATAGCATAGTTGAACTTAGCGTCTCCGAGTACAATATCCATTACTCGCTGAAATGTCGCGGCTGAATTACGCAAACCGAATGATAGTCGTACAAAATCGAACAATCATGGGGGGTAAGTAAATGCATGTTTCTCAATGTCACGACTGTCAATCGGGATTTGCAGAGAGAGAGAGAGAGAGAAATATTTATTCGGAGCAGGCGTGAAATATTCAGGCCTAGATGGGCAGCTTCCTGTGCAGGAAGCAGTGGACCCGAGCCATCTCCCGAGTCCGGTTGACAAGACTACGCTGATTATCATGGCTGGGGATTGACAGCAGAGTCTGCCACTGCTTTTCGGTTAAGGCCATGGTGGTTATAGTTCCATTTGGTTCCTTGCATCTCCAAACCATATTTTGTAGGGTGCTTGGTAGGTTGCAAAATGCGCATTCATATTTGTAGGTGATGGGCGATATTCTTTATAGTAAGATGCCGTGGACGTGGTTGTTGGTTTGGATTTTTCGGAGGGTCACTACTGCTCTGGTTAGTTTCTTGTGAGGTGAGGAATATTTTCTTCTATCAAGTCTATAATGCAGGATGATGTCAGTGTATTTCTTGGGTACATCATCTGTTCTCCGAAATTCCTCTGGAAGTGGTGCCCTGTTAGTGTATTCTCGGGCTGAGGAGTTGGTGGCCTCGTTTCCTGGCAGGTGAGCGTGTCCCGGAGTCCGCGCGATGTAGGTGTCTGGGAGATGGTGAGTTGTGGTGCGACGGAGGATTTAAAGTGCTATCCTGGAAATTCTTTCTTTTTTATAGTTTCTTCATGTAAACTGTGAATCAGTGAAAATGACATGTTCTGTGCTCGTCGAGATTTCTTAGCAATTGCGGCCTCTTCGGCTGCGTCAGTGTCATTTGTTGGAATAGTTGGAGATCTTTTCTGTAAATGTGGAATCCATGACGCTAATGAAATGGGCTTGTCTCCTCGGGTATTTTGCTTCATCAGTGTATCTCGATTCCGGATTTGTTCCGTGCGCTCTGCTCAGGGCCGGAACTCTTGCCTGGCGGCAGTCTTTGTTATGTAGGATGCATATTTGCAGGATGGGGCTATGGTGATGTATGAGCAGATTTCTTCCGGGATGCGCTGCTTGGTGCTTTTTGTGCTAAGCCTTCTCTGTATCGCAGTTTCTAGAAGGTTGCACGTCCAGTTTCTGATAGTTTTAGGCGTTGTAATTGGTTTACTTTGTGGTCCTCGACAAGCTCCTCCTACGTGTTGTGAAGGCCGAGGTGGAAGAGGCGTTGCGTAGAGGCAACTTCGGATATTTGATGGCTTTGCGGATGAGAGTGCTGAGTTTTTCTACTTTTGCTTTCTTTAGATATTAATATGGTGTTGTGGCTTACAATGAGAGCCTGGATGATGCGGACAGTATCTTGTTTCATACCGTGTCTTCTGCTGACCTCACGGCGGACCAGGTGCGGCCCTTGAGTAACAGTAGCCTGAAGTCTCGGGAGTGTTGCGGACCCTGATCTATCTTTCGGGATGTTTAGGCTAATAATGCGGAGGGAGTCGGCTTGAGTGATAGGGGTTCCGTCAAGAAAGATTTCCGATCAGGAATGTCATCTTTTGGTGGTCTTTTTCTTGTTCTGGTTTTAAGGACCAGGAGTGCAGATTTCTTTGGTGGGCAGATGAGTCCGCAATTTTTTAGGTAGTTGTTGGTGTAGTCGACGAATTCCTCAAGGGCGTCTGGCTGCTGTCCTGGGCAGCCGCCTCGAATCCATATTGTTATATCAATGGCATATAGAACATGTCGTATGCCGTTGATATTATCTAGATCCTTCGGGAGTGTCATCATATCAATATTAAAAAATAGGGGCGATATAACAGAACTGTGCCGGGGAGGTGGGGGGGATCGCTTTGGGTTCCCCAGGCTTATGGTGGCCGTAAGATTCATCAAGAATGTATGAACATAGTTGTATGCTCACTCTCCGCAACTGGCGTCCTGTATGGAGGTGAGAGGGCTCGGAAAAAAACTATTTTCTCTCCTTTTTTCCCGTGGCATAGAAAACCAAAAAAAAACATAAAGTAAGAATTCCTTCAAGAAACATGAAAATTTGTGCTAATTGGTAGATGGCTGCTCCTCAGTAGGAAAGAGCACTGAAAATGCTGCATAAAGAATATAATTTATGTGCTGTTATTTATTTTTGGTTGCACAAATTAAGCTTGCTTGAGAACGTTCGTGATAAATGCTTAGTCTTTTAAAACAATATCAGATACTGAAATGCTGGATTTTTATTTCCCTCTTCCGCTGAGTGTCGACACGCGAGCATATGAAATGTAGCCCTGATTTCTCTATTTCTATTTCCAATAAACTACACAGAAAATCTATTCAGGTTGTATAGTCTCATTTGTGAGAAGGTTTTGTTCGGGCGCCAATGCCGATCCAGCAGCAGAGGCGCCTGACGATCAGCCCATCGACCACCAATGCAGTTGCTGGCAGTTGTAGCGCGTCGTTGCGCCGTTGATAGTATGTCGAGTTATTGTTATGTGACGTAACTATTACTCACTGACACACTTATGAGCTTTAAACGTCATTAAATTAAATGGTGCTAACGACGCGCCTCGATCGGGCGAAAGAGCATTCACCAGCGTTTTGGATCGGAATTAAGATATAGGTAAATGGTTTGTTGTGTCCCGATTTTGACAGTTGGCGACCTCACATACAAAGAAAATCCATAACATGCTTATAAATGCTCAAAACTTGGTGTCCTGACCCCCTTAAAAACAACATATTAAAATTTGAATGCATACAAATTGAACTGGAAGGAAAAAGTCCTGAACCTCAACATGAACAGATCAGAACAATCTGGGAAAAAGCGAGCACAAACACAGAGCCAGTACTAGAGCGCCTTAGTATGTCAATGTTTCTAATTAAATATGTGATGAACTTTATTCTGCCTACCAAACATTATAAGGAAATGAATAGAACGGACAGTTCACGTGTGCCTATTGTATTTACTAGAAAAAACTGAGAACACACACAAAACAGCGCTTTTCCTTTTGTCAGATGGTTTACCGAACTAACGAGAAATGTAGTAAGCGTTAAATTACCAAAATTTGGTAAAGGAAAAGAGGAGCCATTGATATTAAACGACTATAGTATAGCTTAAAATGCCGAAATGTCCGATACATATCACGCGTGGCTTATTTCCAGATAAATGTGGCAAACTTTGAACTGCATGTTAATATTTGCACGAGAAAAATAAAAGCAAGAGCTAGAGTAAGTATATACAAAAACACGCGATGCATGAACATACAGAAATGTTGCATGCAGATATGGTTCAGTGTTTGATGTGAATAAAAATGAGATAAACCTCAAACGGTACAAAATAACTCACAGGAATATAAAAAGCCGAAACCGATTCAAGCTATGAGTAACGCCACAGTGGAAGACTCCAGAAATTTTGACCATCAGTTTTTACTCTGACAAGTTTGCTCTCAGCGCAATCGTACAAAAGAGGTTGAATACTGATGTTGAGGTCCTTTGATTTTAAAATGTAATTTTGACACTCGATATCAAAAATTCAAAATTGTTACATATTATTGGTTACTTGTTGACTAATCGCTAAATATTTTAAATAACATTAGATTTTTCTGCAAAATCCACATGTATAGATTCCACCGCGATATATCGCGTAGTTTCGAGAACACGAACTTCAAACAATAACTGAAATCAGTATTGAAACTATGTAAAATATACACAGGCTGCGCGAAAGCCATGCCACCAAAAGTCTGGCAACTTTTGTCCCATAGCAATTTAGAGTTTATTTCGTCACATTTTTGTTCCTGTTTTCGCAACTGTTGGTAACAGCGCTGCCCCAAAAAATACGGGCAAATGTTCGAATGTCGTGTTCTCCTATTTGCATTTTGTAGCACAGTCACAAATATAGCCTCCTATTAAACAATTCGTGCTGTCGTTTGTATAAGCGATCAATGTGAAACCACGCTTGTGCTAAGAGCAGCAAATAGCAGCATAACTTTGAATGCTACTCACTTTAGGTTATGGTACATGTACGAATTCCAACTGAGTGGGTCGTCCCAGGTTGGTGAAATTGTGTGAAGAAATTTCCAGTTTGGCAGCGCAAGATCCCTTTTCAAGTTTCCAGTCAATGGCTCGGTATCCTTAAAAAAAAGCATAATTGTGATAAGGTTTTCTACAAGGAAGGTTGTCTGAGGAAAACAGGTGCATGTTCTTAAAGGTAATTCGTTTTCGAGCAAAGTCTACTTTACTTCTATACCTACTTTGACTTTTCAAAAGTCTTTGAATGTGAAAGCTTTCTAACCGTCGTTCTTAAACTGTGCACTGATTTTCTGTTTCATGCTGCTAGACAAACCAATAATTTCCGTAACAATAAGTCAAAGAAAACTCTTGTATGTAAATATCTAAGTAATCAGGCAATATAAGCAGTGCCGTAAGGATAAGTTTGAGTGGCCAGGAAATGTAAACAAAAATATAATGGAGAAACATTCTGCATACTTCAGCGCCAATAGGTGTCTTGTTATTTTGATTTAAAAATCTTGATTATTCGTTATGACTGCAAAGAAATCGGTAATAAACCATATTAACTGCGCATGTAAAAACTCGCACAAAAATATTTCCACGGAAGTAGTAGAGGCTTAGTCGTTGCAACGAAGCTTTTTTTTTTTCTTTCCACCACTTCGTAACGAAAAAAGGCAGTCGTTTCTAATATTATTTCTAATGAAACTTTTGACAATGGTATTTGAATTATCGATTATTGACATATACAAAATCTTGAGTTTAGCACTGTAATCAATGCAGCAAAAACCACGCATACGCAGAAATACGATAAGATTTGGATTTATTGCAAATAGTGAAGCAATTTACGAAGCGGTCTGAAATTAAAAGATAAAAATATATCATGCACTTCCTGACCTGTATACCACACCTGTGCAATATAACAGTCACTGTGCTTAAATGTGGTCGTCATCATTATGCTCGTTCAATTTGTTGAAAATGTTATATCAAAGTTTCACAAACGCGGATATATTGTTTTGGGCAGATGGCGTCTATTAGCGGTTTGACCATTAGCTGAATGAATAGAGCATTCCAGCTTCCATATCGTCAATGTGTAGATGAATCACACTGTTCAGTGCAATTTTGGTTTTAGTTTATACATATCTTGCTGTCCCTTTTTTCTGCCTACTTCTGTCAAGCTGTCCCTTTTTTAGAAATTGAAAGTCATAAGATATAACAGTGTTTTTATAATGGTTCCAGATTCCCACAATGTAGTGCAATATCTGCATGGAACAGAAACGTGCAACGTAACTAAAACACAACGTGATGTACCGCAAAGTGTTTAATCACCCAAGATTAGCACTCGCCGCTGATATGATCGGAAGACCGGGGTCTATAGGACTTCACCGCAAGGCGTATAGGAAAGCAGATGATGGCAGAGGTTGATTAGGAGAAGAGTAAGCTGAAGATTTATTTTACATATTTACAATGCAAGCGTGCAAGCACGTGAAAGGTAGCGAGGTAGCTCTTAATCAACTGAGAGCTCAGGCGAGTCACCCTAAAGCAGCCCTCGTAGGCTGCTTAAATAACTTTTCAGCCCCTTCCCAAACATCCAATGGGCACTGAGCCGCATCTTTTGGCTCCTCACATGGCATAATTCGCTCCGCTCCACTGTTCTACCAGCACCTCACGCACAAACGCGCTCGCGCGCACACACACCTCGCACTTGTACAGGAAATACAGCATGCCACTGCAGAACAGCCAGGCCATCGTCGTTGTTCTCTATGAACCTAAGATGTCGCATCTGGTTTCAGCCATCTTCAATGGCGCCGGTCAGGCGATGGTGCACATATCCTCAGCAGAACAATGCCTGATCTTAATGGCCATCGAGCGGCACGTGCAGCAGCTCCTTTGAATTCACCGCCGCCTCCCCAAGATCAATTAAGGAAGCAATCTTCCGCAGTGAAGTCACAATACGACGAGTGAAGCTGCTTCGTTTCGCCCCGCCGACCCGGGCCATTGTTGAGAAGGTTCCAGCCATAAAACATAGTCTTGCTGAAACAGCACCAGCCAGGCGATAGGGCACCCACCTCCCCACCGCGAAATGGAGCCTGAGAGAACTACACCCTGGTTCAAGCCAGTATGTCTTAATGACCACGTGTTGACACAAGCAGCAACTTTGAGTCGACAGTTGCTTCCTTAAGAACGGCTAAGGAAGCCACCTCCCGCTGCTGGGTCACAACACGACGGCGTGCCGCGGCTCCCGCTTCGCTCCGCCACCGTTGTCCACTGTTTAGAAGAAGGGTGCCGTAGATGAAAGGACGCCCGTTTCGGTTGCCGACCAAAGTGCTTGAATTCAGCTAGCTTGTACAAGACGCGCCTCTCCATGTCGGTATGACAAGGATCCGTGCTCCTTTGTCCTGATGTCCCCGGTCAACACGCCTCGGTCCGCCGCCGCACACTCGAAAAACCACATCCGCCTCTCCAGCGGCACTCTCCGAATGCGCGGACTCTCTGGGACGATTTATGGCCGATTGCTCGGGCATAACACAGCCGATGAAAAGAAAAAGTCAAGCACTGGAAGAACCAAAAGTTAAAAGTTATTTGAGACAAAAGAACAATGATGTAGTATAGCCGGTTATCATCATTATCAGCCTGACTATAAACACTGCAGAGCAAATGCCTCTCCCATATTGCTCCAATTAACCCGGTTCGGTGCTAGATGCATTCACTTGACTCCTGCGAACTATTTAACCTCATCCGCCCACCTAATTTTTGCCGCCCCCAGTTACGCTTTTCTTCCCTTGCAATCCACTTTGTTACAATAAGCGACCATCGGTAACCCTCTCCGCGTTACATGTCCTGCCAATGCCCATTTCTTCTTTTTTTTTTCCACAAGAATGTCAGTAACTTGAGTTACTTCTCTGACCAACTCTTCACGTTTCCTATCTCCTAATGTTACCCCTACCAATTTTCGTTCCATAGACCTCTGCGTTGTCCTCAACGTAAGTAGAATTCTCTTGGTTAGACTCCGCGTTTCAGCACCATACTTGAGTCCAGGTAAGATGCAACTGTTGTATGCTTTCTTTTTGAGCAATACCGGTACGCTGCTATTCATAATCTGCGAGTGCTTGCCAAATATGCGCTCCTTCTCAATATAATTCTCCTTGTTATATCCCTGCATGGTCAGGATCAGCGGTTACTACCTGTCCTAAGTAGACATATTCGCCTACTACTTCCAGTGCTTCGATACCTAGTGTAAACTATATATATATATATATATATATATATATATATATATATATATATATATATATATATATATATATATACATATATATATTGTTACGGACGACAAGGTAGAAGAAGCGGGCAGGAGCGCTCGCTCTAGGCCCGCGAACATTCACTAAACGTCATCTACCGTCGTCATCGGTCATGTTCTGTCTCCTGTCTTCATCGGCTTGCCGCTTCGTAACATTTGGTTGGAGGTGCGGCGTACGGCATCCCCATCCTCGCCTTCGAGAATAGACGCCATCTTCAAGCCGGGACCATCACCGAGGGCCCAGGGACATCGCCGAGCAGCTTTGCCCCAGCCCTTCAAGCCCAGACCTGAACAACTACCACCGCCCAGCCCCCAGCCCGAACCTGAAGACAAGGAGAACAGACATACCAATCAGAACCGAGATGAAGGACCCGAAAGACCCGAATGACCCGAAGGAACCGATGGACACGAACACGCAACCCCCGCCCAAGCTGCCCGACGTGGCCTCGAGCCATCGGTCCCATGGACTCTGGTGACGGATGGTTGACAGCTCCAAGGGAGGCGGATCACCCACGCATCAGACATCGTACCGGCAAGCCGTTCTATTCTTCCTTCTTCCTGTTCTTCTTCAAGCATCCAGACACGCCCATCATCATGCCATAAAATCATTAACATCGCTAAACTTCCTCGTCCACGATCGGGACGATCGCTCGGTGGCCACGGGTCATGTTACGGACGACAAGGAAGAAGAAGCGGGCAGTGGCGCGGGCAGGAGCGCTCGCGCTAGGCCCGCGAACATTCATTAAACGTCATCTACCATCGTCCTCGGTGATGTTCTATCTCCTGTCTTCATCGGCTTGCCGCTTCGTAACAATATATATATATATATTGTGAAAGAATGCAAGGTCGAGACGGCAAGGCAAGGGATGCCGTGTCTGGCGTTTTACTCCGATGACAAAACCCAGCGGCGCGCGCCGGAGCCGGCGCCGCGGGACGATGATGATGGTATGTACAAATGAAAGAGGAAGATCATGGCATGTACAAATTAAAGAACGTTCACAGAAGGCTCACTATATATATATATATATATATATATATATATATATATATATATATATATATATATATATATATATATATATAAAGTCGGAACCGGGCGGAGTTCTCGGCGAGGGCTGGTCCGTATCGTAGGAGTAGTTCCAGAGGTCAACTCGAGAAGGTGGAAGGCGTTGGCGGCAAAGGCTTGGGACATTGCCCGGCAGCCCGCAAGAGTAGCAAATTGGCCGGTTGTCGGCGGGTCGCCAAGGGTTCGTAGGGCGTTGGCGTACCCTTGGAATAGGGACATTGAATCCAGACCCAGGCAAAGGCGAAGGAAGGTTGGAAGGAGTGGCCTGGTAGGAAAGAGATGCGGATGGCATTAGCGGCCTGGACGCCACTTGGGCGTAAGTCAGTGGTGCCGTTACTTGCGCCGGCACGGGGTCGTTACTTGTGCCGTTACTTGCGCCGCTGGACGGCCCGTGCAGCGGCGTTCGCCAGGAGCTCTACGTGAGTGTGTGCGTTTTCGAAGCGTCGTGTTTTTCTCCGGCAGCGCAGGCCCTTTTCGCCCTCGCCACACGCGTCTTGGCCCTTCTGTTTCCACAGTTGCACTGTTCTCGGATTGTGTGGCGTGTTTTCGGTGCTCGCTCCCTTGTACAGTGCTGTGCAGCAACTCGAAGGATTGTTTTCTTTCACCTAGTGTTTTTTGACTGCTTAAATTAAAGCGCTATTTTCTGTTCAAGTTGTTGCAGGTCGTTTGTCGCATGGGTGGCGGCTCACGGACCCCCCTGAGCGAGGGCTGAGGGCTACAATACATTGCCGCGAAACCTTCCAAACTGTATTTGTTGTTTTATCTATCTCGAAGATTCCGGCTACTTGTGTGTCTTTCCACAATGTTCCAGCCCGTGCTGGTAGCTTTTGCGACGCTATTTGATTGTTCTGAGCAGTCTTTACATTGAGCATTGACGACTGTGACGGGCATTCTTTCTTCGACGATTGACGAGCACGTTTGTTTCTATCGCTGCCGTCAAGTTGCTTAGTTTATTTGCGGGCGCAAGTCAGCCCAAATAAAGAGTTTCTTCAGTGCAATCATCGACCCTTCACTTTTGTCGTTGACCTCGTCACCACTACGTGACATCTGGTGGAGGTGCTGTCCTTGATCCTTCAAGCGAAGACCTCAGCCTTATTCCTGTCGCCCCGGAAAACCAGCCTACAGGTCACCGAGCCAGCCGCCGACTCCAAGGCCTACAACACGAACACTGTCTGCTGCCTGACCTCATTCGATCTCGGAAGGCATCGACGCTGACAATGGCCCAGCCTACAGCACCGGTTGTTTTTGTCCAACCCCGTGAGCCCCCCTGCTTCCATGGACGACCGGATGAAGATGCGGGAGATTGGATGGACATTTTCGACCGTGTGGCAGATTTAAACGGCTGGAACGACGCTGCGAAACTCAGGCAGGTTTACTTTGTTCTTCAAGGACATGCCCGAATTTGGTTTGAAAATCACGAGACTTCTTTCAAGGATTGGGAGATATTCAAAGCACAGTTCTTGATGGCCTTTACAAGTTCTGTACGAAAAGAAAGACCTCATGCCCTCCTCCAATCAAGAATTCAACTACCAAACGAGCCCGTACTGGTCTACGTAGAGTAGATGAAACGCCTGTTTCGCCGCGCCGACCCTAACATGACCGAAGTTGAGATAGTGAAATTCCTAATGCGAGGTGTTAGAGTCGCTTTTTGCGGGGCTTGTCCGGAACTTGCCGAAAACTGTGGAAGAATTTGAAAGTTGAGCATCGAGAACACGTTGTACACCCGGATGCGCCACTACGAGCGACCACTCAGACTACCAGACTACTCATGCCACTACCCCAGCGCATCTGCAAGCGGAGAGAGCCTTCGGGAACTCATCCGTGAGATCGTGCGAGAGGAGGTCCGACGAACGCTGCCATAATCGCAACAACCCCAGGTGGGGACGCTCGCGGACGTCGTCCGTGAATAAGTTCAGCGGGCGCTGGGCGTTTCTAAAGCAACGACTACGACGGCTCCAGTGCATGAATCAGGAGCGATGGACTATGCAGCTGCATT
Organism: Amblyomma maculatum; assembly: GCF_055883805.1. Classification (NCBI taxonomy): domain Eukaryota; kingdom Metazoa; phylum Arthropoda; class Arachnida; order Ixodida; family Ixodidae; genus Amblyomma; species Amblyomma maculatum. The sequence continues at coordinate 52,485,385 of NC_139348.1, read as the reverse complement.
CTGTCGTCCTGCACCCATACGCGACCTCCCAAGCCCTCGTCGCTATCATCCTGCTTCAGAAAGCTGCTCCTTGGCCCCCGCCCGCCAAGTCTGCCAACGATCTTCAAGACCCAGGAAATGTGACGCCTGGAGGACATCTAACAACCGACCGCTCTGTTTCCATTGTGGTGAGGAAGGACACAGCCTCCGTCACTGCCCGTACAGGCGGATCGGCCTCCGTGGTTTCGCTGTCGACGCTTCACGACCCCGTCCTGGCGAGCGACCACAGGAAATCAATGACTTCCTGCGCAGCGCAGAGCGCTCGTCGCCAAGGCGTCTGTCACGTTCCCCATCACCGTACAATGCCCGATGTGCGTCGCCGGGCCGCGGTTACGTGCAAGGAAGGTCTCCTAGCCCCCAGAGGGGAAAATAAAGGCAGCAACCTTTGGAGGTGAGGTTGCTCAATGGCGAAAAGACGAACATCCTCCGCCGACGACAACCACTAACGACGACGCAGCCATTTCATTGCCGCTCCACACGACAACATCGACGACAACACGACCACAGTGCGATTCGACACCGCTGCCCAGCGAAGTAACAACGGTATGTCCCGACCATGACCTGAAGAAACGACGGAGCCGATATCGGACACAAAGGTCCACGTGCAATGCGAGGACGCGAACAAGTGACCTTGAAGTTGATATCGACGGCCGCAGAGTCACTGCCCTAGTAGACACCGGAGCTGACTATTCAGCCATTAGTGGAGTGTTGGCCTCTCAGCTCAGGAAAGTTACCACCGCTTGGGATGGCCCGGTGACTCGCACCACAGGTGGCAACCTGATTACTCCATCGGGACAATGTACTGCACGAATAACAGTGAATTGGAGTACTTACCCCACCACCTTTGTGGTCTTGCAGCAGTGCTCCCGCGACGTGATTTTAGGCATGGTCTTCCTAAATGAACATAGGGCTATCATCGACATGCGATCCAAGCTCATCAAGCTCTCTGCAGACAAAGCCATTCCTGCATTCCTGCTACAATGACGTCGATGCAACACATCCGTCTAAATGTCCTCAGTGAAGAATTGACCGTCCCGCCCCGATCAAGCATCACAGCCTGCGTAGGTAGCGCAAACATCGAAACCGCTGAAGGCATCGTCGAAGGAAATATCCAATTGCTCTTAGAACGAGGTGTCGGCAGCGCAAGAGACATCGCGAAATTTCGGAGAAGTCAAGCTCAGGTTCTGGTAACAAACTCCACCGAAGAATACCGGCATCTCAACAAGGGCACGACGATTGTTTTTCTCGACGAATTAGCGGACCTCAAAGATGTATTTGACCTCCACGACCAAACGCTGGAAGACGCACCGGACCTATTCCGTCAGCCCACATTTGACATCAACCTGGCATTGACCCAGAACAGGAAAGACCAGATTCTCAGTCTGCTTCGAAGCTACGGGGATTGTGTCACCAATTCGGCGCACATTTTCATCAAGCCGGTACGGCGCGCGGCCCGCGCTTCGTGCGTGGAAAGCATGGAGAGAAAAGCCTCCTTCCCCACGCGGGAGAGCGTGTAGCTTTGTACGCGTTGCCATCACCCCTTTCCCCATTGCCCGGGGAGGATGGTGGTTCATCGGCTTGGAATGTGCCAGACCTTTCGAGAACTTTCTATGCGACCTAACCAATGACGACGAGCGGCTCGATGGGAGGAGAAGGGAGCGCTCTAACCAGCGAAGCTAAGTGTGTGTGCGCGCTAGCTTTGGCGCGTGTTAACAGACAGACGCGGCGCGCCATATTTAAAGAGACCGTGCCGCTTCTGTAAGTCAGTCAGTCAGTCAGTCAGTTCGTCAGTGGTTGCGGTGTGTTCGCAAGTGCTTCCGCTGGACTCCCGGGGATCACCGGCTGCTGGCAAGCCCACGGACCTGAAAGGGAGCGGCGCTCGTCTGGTATGGTGGCCACATGGTGACTCTTGAGGCGTCGGACTGCAACGGTGCCCGGTGAACAATTTGGTGTTTTTTATGGTAACTCTATCGTGTTTGATCTGTAGTAAAGCGTCCGTGTTATCGAATCATTCTGTAGTTGCATGTTTAGCGTTTGTCATTCTGTGAACCTCTCGTCTGTGCAATTTTAGTGTTTTTGTGTATTCCTCTGTATCATCTCTCGCTGTGCATAAAGTCTGTTTTGTTTGTTACTTCTGACTCCGAACCTTACTCTGGCTTGAACCGGCGACAGCTTGGCACCAAACGGCCACCCCCTTCTGTCACTACAAGGTAGTTTAATTCCTGCTGAGCTTGCCACGCAGGTCGAGGGCATCCACTTCGCGACCGGAACAGCTACCCCCACTCACTCTAAGGGTGTTTGGGATTGTGCGCCCCGTTAAGGGCGCATCGTTAATAATAACCCCCCCCCCCCCTAATTATTAACGGGTGACAGAGTGCTTCTCATCGTCATTGAAGGTACGACAAACACCACTGGCCAAGCACCACATTATAACGAACGAACACGCCCGACCTCTCACCAAAAGCCCTTATGGTGTATCGCCGCGAGTACGTCAGGCCATTCGCGATCAAGTTGAGGAAATGCTGCGTGATGATGTAATCCAGCCATCGAACAGCCCCTGGGCGGCACCACCCTATTGCAAAAACCAGTGCCACTGTTAACCAGCGCCCCAGCGCCATACCTGATTATGGTCCCAGTATGACGCTGGAAACTGGGCGCACTGGGACGCGTCATACTGGGACGCTCCGCACTGGCGGCACTGTTCGCCCGGAGAAAAAAGGCGTGGGATAAAAATTAAAAAGGAAAAAGTAACTAAACAAGTTAGATACATAAAAAACCTAAAAAAAGTAAAAAAAAGAAAAAACTTGCTCACCAAGGGCGCCTCGATCTCAGTCCCTAGGCACATATCAATCACTAGCTAAGCCCGCTAACCACTCGACCACGCCGATTTTTTTCTTCTTTATTTCCTGACCGAGGACGTACAGAAAAAGACACATGTGACATCAATAACATGACAAAATAAACGATCAAGCATTGACTTAAAGCTTCAGCCTTCCTTAGCTGAAGTTGTCGGATTAAAAATCCCTCATATGTGACAACCTTTCAAAACTAACTAACCATTCTGGCTCTAGTTTTAAAGCTTTCTGTTCGTCCACATATGCCCGTATGCTCTCTCTAAAGAGCTGTCTCGCTGAACGTGCATCGACGTCACCGTGCTCTACAGCCATTCTGCTTTTCCATATGCTGTGGAGAGCCAGTAGCATCAAAAGATCCAACGGTGTATCATTGTTCGCTTCTACTGGCAAGAATCGGATACCATGTGGGCTTATGGGTAGTTCTTTCTTAAGCGTCCTCTGGAGCACGTCCCATAAAAATACGGCATCCCAGCATTCGAGAAACACGTGTTCAATCGTCTCCTCTTTCCTGCATATTATGCAGTGGACACCCCAGGGTACAAAAAGCCCTTTCTGTTCCTTCCATTTCTTTACCTCTAATGTTCCAGTGTGCAACTTAAAAAAGAACATTTTCACCCCTGCCGGCACCATCATCCTCTTCACTCTTTTAAGAACATTTTTGCCCACTGTAGACGAGTACACAGCTCTGTACAACGGTTCTGGAAGCCCCACATCGCACAAGTCTTTATACAGTTTTTTCCGGTTTACACTCCACAAATAGTCTAAAGTAAACCGCACCATCAAGAACCTGTACGCCAAGACCACTTCCCTTAGATACCCGTGGACACCTCCTGACATGCGGTCAGAAGAAACGACAATTCCCGGGAGAGCTTGACCCAGGCGTAACTGACAGACCGTACGAAGAAATGGATTTTTCACATTCCTCAAAAACATGAAACGATTGACTAACTGGCGCAGAAACAGGTGTGCCACACCAAGCCCGCCGTCCTTCCCCCGGCGGAAGAGATTTGTCCGACTTGTCCGTTCCCACGAAGACCCCCAGACAAAGACGGCAAAGATACGATGCATCTTTTGGACACTAGCTCTTGAACAATATAACACTTGAAGCACATACCAAACTTTTGTCACTAAAAAAAAAATACAAATCGTGGCCTTAGCAAACACCGACCACTGCCATCCATTACATTTGTCCACTCTATCTTTCAATTTGCCGACTTGGTTTTTCCAGTATGGGTCACTGTCCCGATACGATTCAAGAGGGGCACCAAGGTAGCTGACAGGGTTGGTAACAAATTTCATGTTAGCAAAAATGCCTGGGGTCGCTGGCCAGTCACCGTGCCAGAAGCCCAGGCACCTGCCCCAGTTAACAGCACTGCCGCTTACAGCGCAAAAATCTTTTACAGTTTTCACAACTTCTACGATGCTTTCGTAGTCTACACAAAACATCGCGACATCATCGGCATAAGCCAAAAGCTTCACTTCTGCTTGATGCAGCTTGAAGCCCCGCATTTTCTCATGCTTGATAATGCTTAAACATAAAGGTTCAAGATAGATACAAAAGAGAAGAGGTGAAAGGGGGCAACCTTGACGAACTGAGCGTTGGACAGCAATACTGTCACCGACAGATTTGTTCACAATTAGCCTAGTTGTACAAGCACTGTAAGCCATAGCCACTCCTTCTCTGATGACGCATCCGACCTTGACATAGTCTAATATACACAAAAGCAAGTCGTGGGGCACTCTATCAAAAGCCTTTTCAAGATCTATTTGGTGCATTGCTACTCCAAGTCCACCAGCATCGCAACATTCAAGAATGGCCCTCGCGATGTGAATGTTCGTAAAAATGGACCTGTCTTTAATACCGCATTTTGGTGGTCTCCAACAATATCTTTAATAACTGTTTGCAGTCTTTTAGCTAGTATTTTCATAAAAATTTTATAGTCGACATTGGTTAAACAAATCGGCCGGTAAGAGGTAACACTGCGTAATTGACCTCGGTCCTCCGTTTTGGGAATTAGCACAGTATGAGAAGATGCAAAGGACGGCGGCAGCACATTAAGCTCATATGCTTCATTATACACTTTTTTCAGTACTGGCGAGAGAAAATCCTGGAAAGCTTTATAAAATGCGGCGCTAAGTTCATCAGGCCCAGGCGATTTGTCGGTGTTCAAATTCCCTATACGCAGGGCCCGTGAGGAACGACGACATGTCGGAACACCTCATGGACGAGGCGGATGCGGAAGAAGCAGCTAAGGAGACAGGCACCAGCTCAGCAGAAACAACGGTCACTCCCCCCTCCCCAAACGCGGACGAGGTCAAGGAGCAGGGTGTCAAGAATTTGCAAGTGTGTTCCGTCGGCGTCGCGGCCGCTAAGGTGGCCAGCAGCAGCAACTCAACTGGGGACACGGAGGTCAGTCACAACACAGTATTCATTCACGAGACAGACAGCATGGTCGAATCTGAGGCAGCGAACTCGGCAGCGGTAGCGAAGCGGACACACGACGACACGGAGGACCGAACACCGGGTCACGAGAACGCAGACGTCGAAGGACCGCCGACAAAGACTTCCGCGCCGGTACGGCGGGTGTCCTTGTGGCCTAGGCCGAACTTGTTAGAGAAAAGAGGGGTGGCTGCACCGCTCCCACCTCAGACTTAACACCTGCCACCATGGAGGGGTGCTCGGCCACAGACATCACTAAAGTATGACCATGCTCCCGGGTATTCGTTCATCAGCAATGATTTGTCTAGACAAAGCCATTAGATTCTCGACTATTAATGGTCGAGGGCTCGCAGCAAGGCGCAAGCAAAATCAACTGTTTCGTTTGGTTAGCGAGCTGGAGCTAGACGTCATCGCGATTCAGGAAAAGTTGATGGTGAAGAAGAAACCGGGAGAATGGTTAGCCTTTTTGCTTCAAGATACAATGCCGTTCTAAGTCATGCAGTTGGAGCAGCGGCTGGTTGTGTGCTGTTTGTGCGTCAGTGCCTTGGTGTCACAATTCAAGCTGTCACGACTTGTGCGTATGGCCGCTTCGTTGTTTGCGATCTCGTGCTGTATTCATACGAATGGCGCATCATTTGTGTTTATTCACCGAACAGCGTTGGCGAAAGGCGCGATTTCTTTGAAGGTATTCGTCAGTATTGCAACTCTGAAAGGCTAACTGTGATAATGGGAGACTTCAATTGTGTACTCTCCGCATCAGATAAAACGAGTAGAAGGCCGCATAGTGATGCCAGCACCTGTGTTCTCGCAGAATTGGTAAATGAGTTTAACCTTGTTGATGTGGCTGGATGTCTGGAGGGTGGACGAGCTGCTCAGTTCACTCATTTCCAGACTTCTAGCCACGCTCGACTCGATAGGATGTACATATTGTGAGCATTGTGTGGCGCTTCATCTTCCACACTGCTGAACGTGCTGCTTCATCTTCATCCTGCTCCCTCTTGTAGATACCCATCGTCATCGCGGAGTGTGTTTGGCTGCAGTGTGCGACCAAGGCTTCAGGTCTGTAATAAAGCCTGATTCCCCAAGTCCGACCTTCGCGTTACCTTACACGTGGTGGAGGTGCGCCTTGATTTCCCCGCTGCTTCGTCACCTGCATCCACCTGGAGCTTCGTTCTGGCCGCCGTTTGACCCCGACCACCATCGTCATGACACAAGAGGGCCACTCCGCTATTCCGGCTGCTACTAACTCGACTCCAGCTCCCCTTGCCACTTGGACTGTCAGTAGCCGTCAGCGCGACCCGCAGATGTTCGCCGGTCTCCGCGGCGACGACGCTGATGACTGGCTCGACAGCTACGACCGGGTCAGTGCTTTCAACCGATGGGACGATTCTCTTAAATTAATTAATGTGTCCTTTTATTTGACGGATGTGGCCAAAACGTGGTTTCTAAATCATGAGTCGACGATTCCGGACTGGGCTACCTTTAAACAAAAGTTACGCCAGATTTTCTGCGCTCCTACTGTTCGCAAGGAGTCCGCCAAGAAGAAGCTAGAAGCCCGACTTCAGCGGCCTAATGAGACCTACACCTCTTATATAGAAGATGTACTTTCACTTTGTCGGCGCATCAATGACACAATGCCAGAGGCCGAGCGGGTTCGGCACGTCCTTAAAGGTATTGGGCCACTCGCCTACAACGCCCTGGCCGTGCAGAACCCTACCACAATCGATGCCATCATATCCACTTGTCAACGCCTTGACGAACTACAGTCAATACGCCTGCAGCCTGATCCCACTTCATTTGGTTTCACTGCCGAAGCTGACCTCCGTGTGCTTATTCGCGAATTAATTCGTGAAGAGCTCTCAGCTCAAGGTAATTTGTGCCGCCCTGCATCTGAGCCACATAATTCAAGTGCCGGCCTGCGTAGCATTGTTAAAGAAGAGCTGGCCTCAATGACCTATTCCCCGCCAACATCGGTCGCTCCTACCATTTGTCAGGTGCCAACGTACGCCCAGATCACGTCCTTGCCGCCCGCAGTTGGAGCGCCTACGCCACCGGCGCCTACCACTGCTCATGTCGCTGCATTGGCACCACCTGCCGCAGCGCCGACATACTACCCCAACTGGCGCCCAGCCCGCCCTGTGTGTTATTACTGCGGGTACCGAGGCCATATTTCCCGCTTCTGTCGTCGCAGGCTCCAGAATGAACGCCGCGGCTACGAATCATTTGAAGCAGACTACCCTCCTCGCTTTTCCGGCTCTAACCACCGTTCATTCCCCGATTATCCCCGACGTTCATCACCCCCGCCAGAAAGCCCCGCTCCGCCTGCTGGTTACAGGCCTTCAAGACGCCGTTCTCTTTCGCCTTTTCGCCGCTCAGCCTCGCCTCTCCGTCAAGCTTCTCTGACGACCCCCCGCCTGTCGGAAAACTGACCACTGCAGTTTTAGGAGGGAAAACTGCACTCTTCGGCCATCCCAAAAATCCTCCGGTACGTCCCTGGAATATTATTTTAGTGCGGGTTGAAGGATTATCTGTTGAAGCTTTGGTTGACACGGGCGCCGCTGTTTCTGTGATACACACTGACTTGTGCTCCCGCTTGCGAAAAGTGAAAACGCCTTATGATGGACCTGAACTCCGTGGAGCTAATGGTGCAATAATTCGGCCTTCTGCTAAGTGTACTGTGCGAGTTTTTGTTGACGGTGTCCGCCACCATGTACAATTTGCCGTGATGTCACCGTGCGCTCACCCAATTATTTTAGGCTGGGATTTTCTGTCTGCCGCATCAGCCAGCATTTCGTGTCGCGACAGGATCATTTACATGAACGAGAGCGATCCGTCTTCTGAACATCCCGAGCCCCGTTATCGCCTGCTTGCCGCTACTAACTCAGTGTTGCCCCCTGGATGCGAACAACTTGTCGCGCTTACTTCTGCTGACATTGATAACGGAGATGTGCTAATCGTGCCTTCTGATCGCCATCTGACCCGCGGAATCGCGCTACCACCAAGTCTTGTTCGGTTTGAGCATGACACAGCGCTTGTCGCTGCTTCGAACACTTCCCCAGAGCCCATTGTGCTGACTAAAGGGACATGTTTTCCTTGTGTCCTGGACATTCACCCGGTGTCCCTCACCACCCTTACCGCCCCCTCTTCCTCACCAGCAGCTTCTTCCGATGCTTCTCTCTGTGTTCTCTTTGGCACCATCAATCCTGACCTTCCTGCGACTCACCGCCAAGCTTTGCAGGAATTACTTCGAAAACACCAAGCCTCCTTTGATGTCACTTCTCCGACCTTGGGCCGAACGTCTTCTGCACAGCACCGCATTATTACAGAAGGTACTTCTATTGTTAGCCGCCGCCCTTACCGTGTTTCCTTATCAGAACGTAAAATCATAGAAGATAATGTGAATGATATGCTCCGGCGAGACATTATTCGGCCATCAGCTAGCCCCTGGTCATCTCCGGTCGTCTTGGTCAAAAAAAAGGATGGGTCCGTGCGTTTTTGCGTTGATTACCGCGCACTTAACAAAGTCACTCGAAAAGATGTTTACCCTATGCCACGAATTGACGACTCCCTCGACTGTCTTCAGGGCGCCGAATATTTCTCCACTTTGGATTTGCGTTCCGGTTACTGGCAGATACCGATGCACGAAGCCGACAAAGAAAAAACAGCATTCGCTACTCCCGATGGGCTTTACGAATTCAATGTCATGCCTTTTGGACTTTGTAATGCCCCCGCTACGTTTGAGCGCATGATTGACACTGTTCTTAGAGGACTTAAGTGGAAAACATGCTTGTGCTACCTGGACGACATAGTTATTTTCTCTGCGACTTTTTCTGATCATTTATGCCGCCTTGATCAAGTATTAACGTGCCTGGCATCCGCCGGTCTCCAGCTGAACACAAAAAAGTGTAATTTCGCCAAGAAAGAAATCAAGATTCTGGGCCACCTCGTCAGCCGCGATGGCATTCGACCCGACCCTGACAAGCTTGCTGCAGTTTTGAACTTTGCACGCCCTCAGCGGACTAAGGAACTACGCAGTTTCCTTGGCCTGTCTTCGTACTTTCGCCGTTTCATTCGAAATTTCGCTACCATTGCTGCACCGCTCCACCGCCTCCTTACAGACCGTACTACTTTCAATTGGTCCGAAGAATGCGAAAAAGCTTTCCAAACCCTAAAGAATACCCTCACTTCGGACCCTGTTCTCGCTCACTTCGACGACACTGCTGCCACCATTCTTCACACCGATGCCAGCAGCCTCGGTATCGGCGCCATACTTCTGCAACGTGATACCGCTTCTCGGGAAAAGGTAATTGCGTTTGCCAGTCGAACTCTAACACTAGCGGAACGCAACTACACCATCACTGAGCAAGAGTGCCTAGCCGTCGTTTGGGCAGTTCAGAAATTCCGCCCCTACCTCTACGGCCGCCATTTCACGATCGTTACCGATCACCACGCTCTGTGCTGGTTATCAACCCTCAAAAATTTGACTGGACGCCTGGGCCGTTGGATTCTGCGTTTGCAGGAGTACCACTTTGATGTCATATTCAAATCGGGACGCAAACATCGAGATGCCGATGCTCTTTCCCGCTGCCCGCTATCAGAATCGCCACCTAGTGCTTCCTCGAGCCTTCCTGCGTGCACCCTCGACGTCCCAATGTCGTCCAGAGCCCCAACCTTAACCTGTGCTACTCTTGCCGCTGCTCCAGGTCGCTACGCCATTATTTCAAACCAGCGAGCAGATCCCTACTGTATTTCCCTAATCAACCTTCTCACCGGTGCTTCTCACCCTCCTACCGCTAGGATGCGCAGGCAACTCCAAAAGTTCAAACTTGACAACGGCGTGCTCTCCCGTTATATTTATTGCTCCGAAGGCACCCGTTGGGTCCCCGTTATTCCGAGAGCGCTTCGCACCCGTATCCTGGCGGCTTTCCACGATGATGCTACAGCCGGTCACTTAGGCTTTCATAAAACTTACCACCGCGTGAAAGCCCGTTTCTTCTGGCCAGGCCTCGCCTCAAGTGTGGCAAAATACGTCGCCTCTTGTCTGCCATGTCAGCGCCGCAAACGGCCCACTTCTCCTCCTGCTGGCCTACTACAGCCGCTACCTTGCCCTGCTACTCCTTTTGCCGTTGTTGGCATAGACTTATACGGGCCACTTCCATTGTCCGCACGAGGTAATCGCTGGATCGTCACCGCCGTCGACCACCTAACACGCTACGCTGAGACCGCTTCCCTGCCTAATGGCTCAGCACATGAGGTCGCGACCTTCTTTTTGGAATCGCTCGTACTGCGCCATGGGGCCCCTCAAGTGCTTCTCAGCGATCGTGGTCGGACATTTCTGTCGAAGATTGTAGCCGAAGTTATTGAAGCCTCAACCACACATCACAAATTGACCTCCAGCTATCACCCGCAGACCAATGGGTTGACTGAGCGGTTCCACCGCACGCTTTCTGACATGTTGTCTATGTATGTCGACCAGGACCACCGAAACTGGGACATAATACTTCCTTTTGTTACGTTCGCCTACAATACGGCTGTACAGCGGACCACAGGTTACACCCCGTTTTTCCTCGTTTACGGCCGTTCTCCCGCTACCTTTCTTGACGCCTCTTTTCTTTCTACACATGCCAGTTCCTCATCCTCTCTTCCTGACCAGTTCCTTTCCCGAGTGGCCAAATCACGCCGGCTTGCTCGCGTCAACACGGAAGCTAGCCAGGAAGACCGCAAGTACCGCTATGATGCAACCCATCGCCAAGTTTCGTTCCGTCCCGGCGACGAGGTGTTACTTTGGACCCCATTACGCACTCCTGGCCTTTGTGACAAGTTACAGCACCGTTACATTGGTCCTTACACAGTTCTTGCAAAAACCTCCCCGGTCAACTATCGCGTCTCCCCTGTTTACCCTCCTCCGGACTGTCGTTACCGTGGCACTGAAGTTGTCCACGTTTCACGTATGAAACCTTTTGTTCGGCGCATTCCTGCGGACTAATTGCGGCCAGGCTGGCCGCTTGAACTGCGCGGGCGAAATAGTGTGAGCATTGTGTGGCGCTTCATCTTCCACACTGCTGAACGTGCTGCTTCATCTTCATCCTGCTCCCTCTTGTAGATACCCATCGTCATCGCGGAGTGTGTTTGGCTGCAGTGTGCGACCAAGGCTTCAGGTCTGTAATAAAGCCTGATTCCCCAAGTCCGACCTTCGCGTTACCTTACAATATCTCTTGATCTGGTGCCTGTATGCCACGAATACCACGTTAAGCCAGTATCGTTCAGCGATCACTGCTTGGTCACCGTAACTATGGCTGGGAACAAAACTAAAAGTCAAGGATTTGACTGGCAAATGTGGAAGTTAAACTCAAAATTATTATCTGATGACAGTTTCCAAGCCGACGTTGAAAGGCATATAGCAAATATGAATGACAAAGGCGTAACAAAGTTAGGGGCTAAATGGGAGGTCTTTAAACAGAATGTCAAAATGACAGCATTGGAAAGATCGAGCGCTATAGCCAGACAAGAAAGGGCCGAAGAAAGGTCCCTTCACGTGAATCTACAGCGTCTAGTCGATGTGGACAGCAATAACCCCGGTTTGTTCATAGACGACATAGAGCCCTTAAGGGCAAGCTTGAACTACTCGACGCTGACCGATATCGCGGTGCCCTTGTCAGAGCTAGAGCCGAACGGCTGATAAGGGGGGAAGGTCCGACAAAAAGGGCGTTAGGCACAGAAAAGTGGCACGCTCGAAGGAATCAGATAGATGAAATTGAATACCAAGGGACCATTACCAACGAAAAGAAAGAAATCCAGCAAGCTTTCCTCGAGCATTATAGTCAGCAGTTCGCACGGCGTGCAGTTCATATCGAGAGTTTCAAGAGAGTTTATTTACCTTTAATTAATACCACAACTCGACGAAAAGACGACACGTGTGCTAGAGACCCCCATCACGGAGGACGAAGTGAAATGCACTCGACCACGCCGAGAACTGGATTTTGTTGAAACATTTCTGCATTTTATGTCATGAGCAGCATTTATAAGGTTGGGACTTCAAGATTCGCAGTCTACTGGCCATTGCTACCGCTCTAACAAATTGCAACTTCTTGATCATTTTAGCTTGCTATCTGCTCTCACGACTTGCAACTAATGTTCTGGGTGCCTATGCGCGCTATTTTGTGCACTGGAATCATTTTAACATGTGGAGTTTGACATCGCTGGCAAATTTACCAACGCCGGCTCTTGGGTGGTGCTCTGCTACCGTGGGCGTAATTTTCGCTGAACACGGAGCTTTAGCAGAAGCCTTCAAGGAAAAAAGTGCGACCAAGCTTCAATACCGGCAAGCGCCGCAGCGATGACCCTAATTGCGTGTAACTAAACCTTATTTGTATGCAAACATTGCGGGAAGCGTTGCGATGACCGAGGGCTCGGCTGCTTGATACGCAGAGTAAGAAGGAGCGCAAATGCTTGAGAAACACGCCAAATATTATGTATTACAAGCGCTGTATGTTGTTGCTTTTTCTCTCATGGGCCCATCGCTCGGTAAACTACTCTCTTCCTCGTTTTAGTTTTTCTTTCTGCTGTTTATACTGGGCCGTGGTGCAGGCTACGCTCGCCTGCGAATGAGCCCGCATTGAACATTTTGGCAGTAATCATTGTGTTAGAGTACCCTTAAGATCAGCTGTGAAGTTGGTCATGCATGGTAGCCCACATTATTCCATTCCAGCTTTAGTTGTGCGTTAATCGCCAGTGTGTCATGAGATCGAGGCGCGGCGGTCGTTGTCTCTCTCGAAACGCTCGAAACGACCTATGGAAACGTGGAAACTGTAGAAAAAAGATACCGCCTTTGTTTTCTTACAAATGCGCAACGACTTCGCAGCAAAAAGCGCTTGCTTGAACCATATTTTTTATATGCCCCCCGATGGTCGATTGAAAGTACGCTGTTGCCGTGTTGGTCCCTGAGGGATGCTACTCCGGCTGACGCCACAGGCTGCACCGGCTATACTGGGGCACTGGGACCAGTGCGGCCCCAGCGTACATACAGCGCTTCTCCCAGTGCATCGCGGATGTCAGCGACTCACCCAGCGTCAAAAGGCTAATCCCAGCGTTTTTCTTCCATCGCACCAGTGCAGCCAGTGTCTTCCCGTTACTGCTCCAGTGAATATCGCAGACCTCCAGCGTGCCCAGCAGATCCAGTGCAAAACCAGCGCGAAAATCTTACTGGTTTTGCACTGGAGACGCTGGTTTTTGCAATAGGGTCATTTTGGTGAAGAAGAAAGACGGCACACTTCGCTTCTGCGTTGATTACCGCCGCTTGAATAGCATAACGAAGAAGGGTGTGTACCCGCTTCCCTGCATCGACGACACTCTCGACATACTCTGCAATGCAAGGTACTTCTCATCGATGGACCTGAAGAGCGGATATTGGCAAATTGAGGTCGACGAAAGAGATCGCGAGAAGATCGCATTCATCACACCGGACGGTCTTTTCGAGTTCAAGGTGATGCCATTTGACCTCTCTTCCGCACCAGCCACATTTCAACGAGTAATGGACACAGCCCTGGCAGGCTTCAAGTGGCAAATTTGTTTGGTATATTTGGACGACGTTGTTGTCTTCTCGTCAAACTTTGAAAACCGCCTAAAACAACTACAGACAGTGCTGGAAGCCATCAAGTCATCGGGACTAACGATAAAAGCACAGAAGTGTCACTTCGCCTACGAAGAACTCCGGTTCCTAGGTCACATCGTTAGCAAGGACGGTATTCGCCCAGACCCAGAGAAAACAGCTGCAATCGCACAATTCCCACCGCCTGCCGACAAGAGATCTGTGCGCCGATTCCTTGGGCTGTGCGCTTATTAGCGACGATTTGTCAGAAAGTTTTCGCGGATCGCCGAACCGTTGACGCAGCTTACAAAAGCTGACGTACCTTTTAAATGGGAAGCGCCACAAGAAGACTTCGACGAACTTAAGCGCCTCCTGCAAAGCCACCTGAACTCGGCCACTTTGATGAAAACGCCGGGACCGAAATTCACACCAACGCGAGCAGTGTGGACCTAGGAGCTGTTCTCGTCCAGAAGAGTGCCGAACTGGAGAAAGTAATCACCTACGCTAGCAGGACCCTCACAAAATCCGAAGTCAGATACTCGACGACCGAGAAGGAGCGCCTTGTGATCATCTGGGCTACTTCTAGGTTTCGTCCAAATTTATGTCGTCCATATTTATAGGGTGGAAGCATGCTTCAAGTCTAGAAGAACAGCGCATAGACAGGACGTATGTCCCCAAACTAAAAAAGTGACATGCCACCGATGCGGAGATAACCACCCGCCACCCCCGGAAGACCCAAAACCGACCTGCAAGGCCCCAATGCATTGTATGCAAATGGCCCCACAGTACAGGCAGCAGCAACTGCAAGTTCCGGTTTGTCAAAGGCAGAAAACCAGAGACAAGCGCCAAGAAGACCGGCACTGACAATTCCCAACAGCCAAGAGGAAAACCAGAGACCCGGAACGCAGCTGGCTACCAGAGAGACTCCTCATCTTCTTTCCCGCCTCTGCAAAGGCATAGGATCAAGTCCAACCAAAGCAGGAGCAATTCCGGACGTAGGTCAAGGGACCACAGCCAAAAGAGGGACTCCAATAATGTCTGGAACATCGCGGATGACAAGACCATCTGGAATAAAGAAGACAACAATGATAAGGTGAGGAATCAGGCAAGAGTTATTGAGAGGCTTCTTTCACACATAGATAAACTGAAAAATTGGTAGAAACACAAAAAAACTCATTCAATCCCTCAAAAGTGAACAATCTCAAAAAATGCTGATTACGCAAACTTCAGATAACCCACCCATGGAAACAGATCACGTCTCCCCAACTGAGAGACCTGCGCCCAATGAGGAGGTGGAGACCCCTACCGCTAAGAAAAGGACTGAAGAATGCTCACAGGGGAGTGCCCCAAAAGTCCCGCTCTCTAAAAAAATGAATGAAATAGAAGAGCGCTAAAATGGCAAAGTTTCAGAACTTGCGAACTCCATTGCTGGCCTCGGACATTGGCAGCAGGAGGCCACCTAGATTCTGCAAGAACATAAGATTGCGCATGAGAGCACAGATCAGCAGATTAAGCACTTAGGATCGGTACTGCATGGCGTGATAGGGCAGCAGCAAGTTACCGTATCTCCATCCGGCGCGGAGGGGACAAGCCAAGGTAAAACATGGATTTCGCCAAACGAAAAATTACAGTCTGGCAGTGGAACTGTAGGGGGTATGCACACAAGACCAACCTACAGATCCACATCCAAAACACCACTGTCAAACCAGGCATTATCGTACTACAAGAACCCTCCAGAGTGGCTACCCTTTCAGGCTATCCCTTAAGAAAATTCCATATCTTCTCCAGATATGGAACATATGCTGCCAGATACAAATACATAAGGCAGCAAATAAGACCTTATCTGCGCAAATCAAATAAAAAATCAGGCCAGATAAGGTCATATATGTGCAAAATGTTGCGCTTATATGGCTCAGATTTGGCCATATCATGCAACATATAATCCATATCTGAACAGATAACTGGACCTTATATGGCTTGATCTGGGGCACATATGGTATCCTCGCGACCATATGCGGCCTGATAAAGGGCATATATGGCGTCATCATGACCTTATATAGACAGACCAGGGCCACATGCCTGGCATATACAGGGCTGTATATAGCCTCATCTGGGCCTTAATTATCTATGAGCCATAGTGACTGTATATTAGCAATATATGGCCTTCATCTACCTTCTGCAAATATCCAATATTGGCATCATGTGGTCGAGCTTCAATTTTTCCACACTCAGCATGGCCTGCATGCTTAGTGTTAATCGTATCTAATTTAAAAATAGCTAAGACTCCTAATATTTCAAATGTTCTGCAGATTTTGCTACACAATAATTATTATACCATGTGTTCCTTAATAAACGAGGGTGCTGGGTTATGGCTACTTGCTCCTCTTTCCGCCTACTGACTTGCATTTTCTTTTAAAATGCGGCGGCAGTCCGGTGCACAAAAGCATGGTCGGTTAAGTTGAGCGATTCAAAATATCAAGAAAATGATGGCAGTTCAGTATACGGCCCCCTCCGCTCATCTAGACGGTGACTAACCCTCTGAGAAAACTGGCGGTTGCTGCGTGGAGGGCCGCACTAGCTAGAGAGTGACTCCTCCTCTCCCGCGTTCCCCTCTTCCCTCTCAGACTGCGGCGGTCCCTGATTGGACTCTCATTTCATCTCTCCTCCTAGCTGCACGCTCTACCGCGTAGGCCACGAGCTCTCCGTTTTGTGTGTTTGCTTCTTTCCCCTCCCCCTTTCAACTATGCACTTGGTGTCTCGTTCCCTTTCGGTGGCAGACATCGGAGTTCGGTGCGGCTGGCGGGCGTGCTGCATGTTGTGTGTGCTGGTGCGTGTGTGTGCCAGCGTCTGTTCGCTATTAGCTGTGTGCATGTAACAAAAATGCGACCGCAAACCTACACGAGCTTTAGTCTGACCGTCGGTACAGAGGAAATTACTTTGTCCCACTGCAGATGGAAGTTGCCTCCCCAGCTTTGGCAGCGAACCTGATGGTCTATTGAGCTTTTCGGGACTTCTGCCCTGGGTGGCCCCGGCCAAATCTTCACCATTCTGTCGAAACTGCAAGCGGATCGCAGCCTCATTGTGTCGCCTCATCTTCACGCCCGGTCACCAAAACCGTGAGCGTGAGACTTCTTGTCCGGAACTAGCACTTGCCAGCCTCAGGATATTGTTCAGTTTATTAATTTGATAAAAATTAATTTTCCAATCAGTAAATCGGATGATAATTGCCAGTATGTGATATTTTCCCGTGCATTTCGTAGCTAATTTGTCTTTCGCTCCAGCAATTTTGACAAATTTCAGTGGGCGGATAGGGTCCTTTGTTGTTTATTATTAACATTCTTATTATTATTTGCACTACCTAAGTAGCTTCATGCTTTATTTTTTTAGGGGCAGAACTGTCGCTGTCATGACAAATGTCATCGGACATGTTTTTTTTTCTCTCTTAATTTCAAAAGCAACCACGAGTTAGGCGCGTTCGCTCGTTTTGCACTACAGTCTCTGCTTAAGGTAACAGCAGTACTTCTTGACAGCCTATACGTACTTTGTTAAGGTTTAGGTATTATCAGCAGTCCCAGCAGTGTGTGGTTTATCGCCCTACGGTTTAGCGGTACCTTTTCCGAGTATCGACAAAACCTTTAAATTTGATTTCAAAGGTCTAGTTCGAATAATAGCCGTTCTCTATTTATTTTCTTTAGCTTCGCAAGTAAACCAGCTCAAACAAAAAGCATTTACTGGCTAAAGCTCTGTGTGTAAAAGAGTGGAATAAAAATGCAATATCTAATTTAATAGGTTAATGTCTTTCATCTTAGCTTCTTGTGTAGACAGGTAGGTCCATTACTCTGTTCAGATACTTGATTAGTTTGTTATAGTATCGCACGTAAATGAGTAGAATCTCAATATTTGCTAACGAATGAGCATGTCTTTGACCCTTGGTATACCCACGTAATTCAGGCCCGTCTTTGAGCGATTCCATATAGGCAGGGAAAAAAGAAAACCGGTGGTTTCAAAGCTGTTTTCCTGTAAGGTTTGAAATAAAAGGGGAAGTTCAGGTTTTCCTTGGAAAATTTGATTGAGTGTATGGGACGTTTAGCTGGAATACTGAAATTGTCTTGTGTGTGTTGTAATAAAGTGGTATGCAGATATGCAGATATATAGATCTATAGTTCGAAACCTACATGCCATGAGGGCCAGATCTTTAAATCAGGAATTGGGTAGATAAGGCATATCTGACCAGAGAGATATTTCTTAATTGGTACTCGAAATCAGGAATTGGGTAGATGTGCCCTTATGGGTACTCGAAATCAGGAATTAGGCAGATATGCCTTATTTAGCCCAGATCTCTCCTAAAATACCATATCTGCCGAATTCCTGACATGCCTGATCTGGATTTTTTTTATAAGTCCAGATATGGCATTTCCGTAAGAGATATTACCGTTACGCAACTTTGAACTAGCCGCAGATATCCAGCAACGACTGTACTGGTCAAAAGGGACATAAGCTATGTGCAGCATAAAATTGAGGACGTAAACCTAGATTATACTTTTGTTGAAATCATTCCTGCCGAGAAGGGACAGCGGAGCACCTACGTCCTCAACGTCTACAGCTCTACCAAGTATCACACCCAGGAAACAAGTAAACTCCTAAACAAAATTGTGAGAAAGGCTAGAAGGAATCAGCTTATCATAGTTGGGGACTTCAACACCCATCATCCTGAATGGGGTTACCCGAAGACTGATGGTAAAGGCACAGCGATACTAGGGAAGATTCAGGAGCGGGGCCTCACGCTACTGAATGATACTACGAAACCCACGAGAACCGGCAACAGTATATCGAGGGACACTAATCCTGATCTGTCAGTAGCTCGAAACGCGATCAATCCCACATGGCTCAATACTGGGGAAGACCTTAACAGCGACTACTACATTCTCGCCATTAAAATACAAACCAACTCATGTAATAAGAGGGCATGGAACTCCTGTAAGCACACCGACTGGGATAAGTTCAGGAAAGACAGGGAGAGTAATGCGCCGTGCAGTATCACAGATTTGGAGAAGTGGGTCCAGGATATATGCATAGACGCCCTTAAGCACGCTAGCAGCATATAAACGGACGGGGAGCCAACTATCATAGACTCCAGGCTAGCGCACATGTGGCAAGCCAGACACGAGCTCATGAAGAAATGGAAAAAGCTGAGAATTAATCGGAAGCTCAAGTTACGCACTGCGCGGCTTGAGAAGGAAATCGAAGAACACGCCATTAACCTTACACGCCAGAACTGGTATCAGGTATGCGACGAACTTAACGGGCAGCTTGGAAACAAGAACACGTGGAACCTTCTCCGCCACCTTCTTGATCCAGCCCAGTCCAAGACAGTCAACAGAAACGCTATAGACCAGGTCATCCATGCATATCCCGGAAGCGGTGAACAATTGTTATCGTCACTGCAAGATAAATATGTAAACTCCAGCAAAGATGGAGATTTGTACCCGGCCTACAAGGGACGCGACAACCAAATCTTGACGAGCCTTTCTCGGACGCAGAGATCTGGGCCGCACTGTCTCAACTCAAGACAAAATCTGAGCCTGGACCAGATAAAATCAATAATAAGATGCAGCGGAACCTAGATCTAGTGTCGGTCACAGAGCTCACAGATTACTTGAATGAGTGCTGGGAGAGTGGTAGCATACCCCAATCATGGAAGCACGCTAAGATCATTTTTATTCCAAAACCTAACAAGATGATAAACTTCGATAAGGCCAATCTCGCTTCCCTCGTGCTTAGGTAAGCTAATGGAGATTGTCGTGCTTAATAGACTGCAGGACTATGCGTTATTAATGATTTTATATCAGATGTCAACGACGTAACCTGTGGTGTGCCACGGGGTTCTGTTTTGGGTCCCGTGTTGTTCTCACTTTATCTAAACGATCTCCCGCAAGTGCTACGCTTTTCTCATGTACTATTGTACGCAGACGATACCGCTCTTGTGGTTACTGGGGAATCTCTTTAGGCAATTCAGACGATCATAATGAATGAGCTGACAATGCGTCTTCCTGGTTTCTCAACAATCGCTTAACATTGCCAAAACTAAGTATATAATCTTTCACTCTAGACACAAGACTATTAACAATACATTTACACTTACTCTAGGCAACTCGTTAATAGAACCAGTTTCTTCTTTTAAATATTTAGGCGTTATATTTGATTGCCATTTACACTGGAAAGAACAAATTAACAACGTATGCAAAAAATTAGCCTTTGGGTGCAACACGCTCATTAAGGCGAGATACTATTTTCCTTACGATATACTACGTTAACTCTACTTCTCGTTTATCCATTCACATATCAGTTACTGCTGTGAATCTTGGGGTCAAACATATAAAACATATTTGCCGCCTTTACATCGTCTTCAAAAGCGGGCATTGAATGCAATAACAACTAGCAATTTTGATCAATCCAGCAGCAACATTTTTGATGCCAACAATATACTATCGTACCTAACCTTGCGTAACTACAAAATTGCGCTTGTGATCAACAATATAATTAGCACTAACTCCCCCCTTCCACTAAGCCTATTTGTCCAGCCTTCGCGTAATACTAGGCAGGCATCTAACTGTAATTTTAACCTTCCCAAATGTAGAAATGTATATGGTGAACAACTGATGGAGTTCAATGGTGTTAAAATATGGAATGAATTGCCAATCGAGGTAAAAGCCGCCAGAAATTTTAAATTGACATGTAAACTATATTACCACCCTAATCAAATTCTGCCTGAATTTCTTTCTTAGTGAAATTCCCATATGTAGCCGAGTTTTTGAAACATGCTTTACACTTGTATTTGTTGGTGCGAACATGCAATAGCGTGTGCGCAATAATTTTTGTGAGTGTATCGTTTACTTCGCTTGCACTTTATTGTACTTTGTAACCATATTCTTTCTAATTTTCCTTTTCTTCATTGTAGTACTATTATGCTTATCGATTTTATTTGGTACTCATAATTATGTGGGTATTTTATTTTACTTGCAGTTTGCTATATTCTTGCATACGTACGCAATTGTAGCAGTAATCTTGCGTTTATATCATTATTGTTCCTTTCAATCCTTGATCTTCTATGGCTGAACCTGAGAGTAATATTTGTATTTGGACCGGCGACTAGCCTACTGAGCTATCGGTCCAATCAGTGTTTGTACATTTTATTTGGTTTTGTCAATAAAGTTCCTTGAAAAAAAAAAGAATACTCGCTTCTACCACACATCATGGTGGGCTTTAGAAGGGGACTTTCTACAAAGGATGTCATGCTTCAACTGTCACATGACATCATTGACAGATCTAAAAAGGTAAATACGCAGGCTATCCTGGCTATCGACCTAAAGAAAGCATTTCACAATATCTCACATTGTCACATTTGACAATGTCTCACTAGAGCACCTAAACGAAATTAACCCTGGACGAAAGGCTTACAACTACATCAAGGCCTTTCTGAGTGAGTGCTCGGTGGAACTGCACGTGGACAATTTGAAATCCGACTCGATAAAGCTGGAAAAGAGAGGCACCCCTTAGAGGGCTGTTCTCTCTCCGCTCCTCTTTAATCTGGCATTAATCAAGATCCCGGATAGACTTATAAAAATACCAGGAGTACAGCACAGCCTCTACGCGGACGATATTACAGTGTGGGCAACTAAGGGCTCTCATGGTGAATCGAGGCTGCTCTTCAAGCAGCTTCAGACGTCACCGATGAAGAGGCCAGGAGAGCGGGCCTAGAATGCCCCCCGGAAAAATCGGAGCTTATAGTGTTTCATAAAGGAAAATTAAATGTGCCCTTGACGACAGTCATTATACAGGGTGTGGAAGTGACAGAGGTTCAAGAGATCAAGATCCTGGGGCTCAGGCTGCAAACAAACTCTGGAATCGCGCCAGCAATCAACAAACTGAAATGGGCGGTTCACCAAACATCCAGATTAATACAAAGAATCACTAATAGAAAGCGAGTCATGAAATAACACGACCTCTTCAAACTCATAGACGCTTTCATCATAAGCAGGATTACGTACTCTCTCCCGTACATAAAAGTCCAAAGAAGCGAAGTTGAGAGAATTGACGCCATCATTAGAATGGCTTACAAAACAGCAATGGGCCTGGTTCGCTCAACTCCCAACGAAGAGCTTCTCAAACTCGGGGTTCACAATACCTACGAGGAACTCAAAGAAGCGCAACGAACTGCCTAAATAAGGCGCCTATCTAACACGCCCGCCGGTAGGACAATACTTGAAAGACTAGGTATTGAGGGCGAACCCCTACAAGACCTCCCTCAAACTATTCCGCGCGATGTCCGAAAGAGGATCATCATCAAACCTCTTCCTCGGAACATGAACCCCCACGCCCATCAAGGCCGAAGAAAAGCACGAGCTAAGAGCCTGCACAAAACCATGAGCCGTCTACAGAATGTTATCTACGTCGACGCCGCAGAAGACGTGGAAGACCCTAAAACATATTCGATATGTGGAGTCACACAGCCAAACACTAACCCAGTGAGACTCATTATGGCGGAGACTGTTTCCACATCCAGACCCCTAGTGGCGGAGGAGGCCGCCATCGCCGCAGCCATCGCTTTTACTAATGCAACAACCATAGTAAGCGACTCCAAGCTGGCAGTCAGTAACTTTGCTAGAGGTAGAGTCTCGAAACCCGCCTCACAAATACTCAGTGAAATGAGAGAATCTCCTCTCTCGAAAGATATAGAATTATTATGGACCTCAGCTCATGCGGGGAATCCGGGAAGTGAGGCTTCCCACCATTACGCTCGAGGATTAGCCGGCCGAGCGGTGGCGCAAAATCAGGAACCGGAATCCTTCGGTGAGCCAGCCGTAGCATACCACGAACTCACTGCACATTACAAAGCAATGAGAAGAACACTCCCACCACCCTATAAAAATCGACCAGACAACAAGTAATATGGAGACAACTAGAGACGGGGACCCTCCCCAATCCAAACTACATATCAAAATTCATAAATAAGGATATGAATCCCTTCTTCCGGTTTTTGCGGGGAGAAAGACAACTTCGAGCATACGATCTGGGCGTGCAAAGCCCATAAGCCTCCCTCAGACCTCATGGCTGATCCCTCTAAAGAAGCTTGGGGCAATCTAAGGTCCAGCGATGACCCTGGCATTCAGTTCAAGGCCGTCAGAAGGGCCGGCGTTGCCAAACGTCTCCACGGCCTGCGGCACGCTAGCTGACTTCCCCTATTCCTCCCACTGATTGTGAATAAAGTTTTATCAGCCAGCCAGCAGCCAATAGCCAGATCTGAGGTCAACGGTGGAAAAGTAGGAGGCAGAAAAAGACAGTCAATGGCGTCATCTATACGGGGAAGAGGGTACACGTCTTTTCTAGTGACTGCATTTAGACGACGGTAGTCAACGCAAAAACGCCTTGTGCCATCCTCCTTCCTGACAAGAATCACTTGAGGAGCCCAAGGACTCGACAACTCTTGGATAACAGCCTTCGTTAACATCTCGTTCACTTGTTCATTTATCACCTTTCGTTCAGATGGTGACACTCGATAGGGCTTTTGTCGAATCGGATGCGAGGCGCCAGTGTCGATCCTGAGTAGGATACGTGAAGCGGGAATTAAAGATGGGCCACCTGGTTGGGAAATATCAAACATGGAGGAGTGTCGCCCTAGAATGGCCAGCAGGGCACGACGCTTCTTCGTTGAGAGCGAGGGGTCAATCATACGACGCAATCGTGATTCATCTTGGATATCAGTCACGTTTTTGTCTATGGCGTCGGTAATCAAGTCAACACATATTGGCGGGTCATTACTGCAGGACGCAAGTTTCAAACCAGTATTAAGAACGACAGGTTCCGTAGAGCAATTCACTGCCGGCAGTGGGGCCTTTGGCAAAAGACACCATGGCATGAGGAATCGACATTTTTCTTGATGCAGGTGAGGTGCACCGGTTCTAAAGTAGCTTCAGACATTATTAATTTAAACAGCGCAAACGCGAAGACAAAGGACAAGATAAAAGAAAGCCACAATACAAGCGCTGACTCACAACTATGCCTAAGCCCTTTACTCCGAGGCCCAGAAAAACAAACATGAAGAAAACGAAACAATCACGTGAAACAACCCCTGGGTTCACCTGCTGCACAAAAAGTCACTTAAAAGACACCTCTTTGCTTGAAAGAGCAAGAGAAGTCTTCCTGACAAGCTTATTGTCCGTTGAAATAAAATATGATTCCACTATCTCTGTCGTCATGTTCTCTTTGTGGCGATACAAAATCCTAACCTTGCCAAACTTAGGAGTGCACTTCTTCTTCTCCTTCTTCATTGTTTCCCATGAATGGCAATGTGATACCAGAAACGTTTTGTCCTTTCCACTTTCCAAGTTGTTCCGGTGTTCCTGTAGTCTCTTATTAATACATTGTCCTGTTTGTCCTATATAACAGACTCCACAAGAGAGTGGAAGCCAGTACATAACACCTGTCTTGCATCCAACAATTGGGTGTCTATGTTTCACCAACATTCTTGCTTTTTCGCTTCTCTTTCCCTTTGAATAGCCGGACAAATCATCTTCATCTTCAACGGGGCGGTCAATGCGACGTCAACATCATACCTCTTGCCTACATTTTTGAGGCCATGTGAAATTCTGTGCACATCCGGTACCACACCAACCTTCCTCTTCCTCTCACCCATGCTGGGCAGGGATTTCAGTCTGTGCGTTCTTTTAAGGCTCTTCAGTACCCGGCAACTGGCCTCAATAATAACCGACTCTCGATAACTGGCCTTTGCAATTCTTGTCACTTGCCTTTGAAAACTCTTGCCGATGCCGTGATAACAAGATTTCTTCAACGCATTTAATAAGCATTTGTTGAGTTCCCATTCCTCACTAATTTTGAATGCCCAAAATTGGAGCTTAGGAAGTTCTTCATCGATCTCGGGTTGTATTCCCAACAAACATGATCATCACCGAATTGAATCAATAAATCTAAATGCTGTAAACGATCATCCACTGGTTCTTCAACAGTTAATTCCAGCCCAGATCCACACTCTGTAAAAACATCCATAATGTCCCTCATTGGTTGATAGAATCCTTCACGGTCTGTGAATACTAAAACGTCGTCCATATACCTGAAGGTGGAATGATGTAGGCCCTCCAAGTTATCCTTCAGGTGTCTGTCCACGTACGTTAAGAAGATGTCACTCAAGACCGGTGCAACACTCGACGCAATGCATACTCCAGCCTTCTGCGTATACAGCTTGTTCTTCCAGCCTATGAAGGTGGACTCCAGGTAAAACCTCAAAAGTTCAAGGAAACTTCCAACACTTACGCCTGAGGCATCAATGAAGTCACATTCATTATTGTCTTCAGTAATGCACATTTGAACACGCTTAAGGAGGCAGTCATGAGGGAGGCTATAATACAAATCCTTGACATCCATGCTGAAGCCAACACATTTTATTGGGTTGTGTTCTTTGAGGAATTCAACATAAGCTTCAGAGCTAGGTAGCCTTATGGGGTCTGATAAAGTCAACGAGGAAAGGTGTTTCTGCAGATATTCGGAGACGAGGTGCTGCCACGTGCTCTTCTCAGGTACGATGGCTCTGAATGGAACATCTCGTTTATGGGTTTTTGCCGAAAAGAATACTTCCAAATGTAATTGCTTGCATTGTTTCACCTGTTCACGTATCCGTTCAAGCCCAATATCTCCTAGTAAAGCCATAGCCCTCTCTTTTATCTTGGTCGCTTTCATTGGGAACCTTTTGAAATTCTTCTCAACAGCAGCCTCCGCTTTTTCTTGAAACTGATTATCAGAAAAATTTGTAAAATACCCTTCTTTATCTGATAGTATAACTCTGAGGTCTCTCGAGGCCATCCATTTTGCAATATAGTAATAGGGCACTGTTTCCCCTTTAACTCTTCTTTTGTGTGCTCTAAACCTTCCAAGCACTCATGGATGCACCGCGACCGAAAGTGTTAGAGCACACAGTCTAGCCCAGAACTGTCCTGCATCCGTCGAGCACACGACGTAACACAAACTCGAAGGTGAGGTCAACGCCAGGGATGTACAGCGTGGCAACAAAACTTGCGAGTTCGTGCCGAAGGGCGATGACGATGAAGCAGACGACAAGAGGCCCCCGGCGGCGGGTGGGCAAGCAAGCGCGACAAAACGGAAGTTGCGGCGTGCGGCACTAAGCAAAAATAGTAAAAGCTCAGATGCATCAGTTGTGACGTGTCAGTGGGCGAGGCCGTGGAGGAGGGCCAGCCTTTGCGCGCGCTAAAAAGGTAAAAAGAGGAAAGCCGCGAAGGCGCAGATATTCAAAATTTGATTGCAAATAACTCTGTTTCCAAATGCCGCATTTAAAAAATTATTGCGGGAAGGTTATCATACATCCACATTCTTTCACATACTAGGCGTAGGGAAACTTTATCGCTATAGCTGTTTAGAGCCCCTTTAAAAAGTAGAATCCAAGGATGACGTCGTGCGTTGATCAGGCGAGCACTGCCATTTCCGCACAGAACTTTACCACCCAAAGAAACATTAACACTGCACACTCCAACCGCAGGCCATGATTTGCCACTCACAACACAAAACGGAACACTTTTATCCCACTTAAATAACACTTTTCTTCCGAGGCGATGCTTAAATGAAGCCCTCATTACGGATATGGTGGCCCCGGTATCAACTAAAGCCATCACAGGAACACCATCAACTAAAACAGGGACTTTGTTCTGTAACATCTGCACAGGCGGGGGTATCTCTTGTAACAGGGAACGTCCAGCGACGTCACCCCCACCGGTCGCGCCGGCTAGTTTTCCGGTGGCGGTGAGTGGCGCCGGGGCGATGGAGAACGGCGCGCGCGGGAAGCTGGAGGTGGTGTCATGCTTCTGTTCGATGCCGGTGAAATATACCGCAAAGATGGGACGCCGGAATCAGGAGGGTAACGCGAACGCCGAGAAGAGCAAGAATTGTAACCCTGCTGTTCAGGGTAGTTCATGGAGTCGTAGCCGAAATGCGACACGTGACGGCGAGAACAGGATCTTGAGAGGTGGCCAGGTTGGCCGCAGCGATAGCACACAGGAGGTATGCGAAAATGGGGCGCAGGCAAGTAGTCGCCACTCAGAGCGTCGCGTCGACTGTTTTCACACCGGTTATGTGTCGGCTGGTAGTAGTGGGTCCGTTGCCTTAGTGGTGTTATCGGTTTGCTGTTCTGCCGACGCTGCTGCGGTCCCCGCTATTCATCGAAGTCCGCTGCATTAACGAAGTCTGTTGCATTAAAGGCGGTTGTAGGAGGCGGACACAGCGGATGCGACGGGGGCAGCGCTGAGGAGCCCCAAGCTAATTTAGGGACCGGCGCACTTCTTCGCAAATGATCTGACTGATCATGGAGGCCAGATCGCCAGACTATGTTACGTCAAAAGCGTCAACAGCGGCCACCGACGTTACGCCAGCCAAATGTCCAAAATGGGTGTTATCCGACGCATTTTCAGCGTCTCTAACGTGCGGCAATGCTGGATCATGTCAGCCACTGAATCAAGGCTTGATTTGCCTATAAGAAAATTATAAATATCTATGGCAAACCCTTTAATCAGATGGCGAACTTTGTCCTCTTCAGCCATGCGAGCGTCGACAAGCTTACTCAGCAAGACTTCCTCGATGTATTTGGTGCATGTTTCTCCAGCAAGCTGAGCTCTTTGAGAGAGCGCTTGTTCAGCTCGCTTCTTCGTCGCGTCAGAATCCCCAAAGCGCTTTTTATTTCTTCCGCAAAGCAGTCCCAGGTGGTGAAAGTGTCCTCGTGGTTGTCGTACCATGTTAGGGCTATGCCGTTAAGTGCGAAGACTACGTTAGTTAGATGGGCGGAAGATTCCCATTTATTGTAACGACTCATCCGCTGGTAGTGAGTGAGCCAATCATCCACGTCTTCACTGGATGAGCCGGTAAACGAACGCGGCTCCCGGTGATGTTGCCATGGGCTGCTAGGCACGAACCTCGGAGCGTCGGTGTTAACATACATCGTAGGCTCAGATGGCAGCAGGCCAGCAAGACAGCGACTTCGGAGCGGTTCAAGCTGGGAATCCGTCTTCAGGGTTTCTGGTGACTTTGTACCCAGCGCCTCTCACCAAGATGTTGCAAGCGAGGTTTCAGTTGACGCAAGACGAGCGTCGAAGACCCAGCCTGTGTCCACTTGCGATTCCCAGCACGAACCGCTTCTTCATCGACCTCATCTTCTCGTTTTCATTTCTAGGCGCCACAATATATATATATATATATATATATATATATATATATATATATATATAATAGAGCGAAGGGTACGCTTCATTTAAAGAAACATTTTATTAGACTCGACGTTTCGATCGGAGACCGATCTTTCTCAAGAGTGAATCTTCTTGGATAGTGTTGCGGCTTTTTAAGCATTTGGACATAGACCACACCTGGGTAGGAAAACAAAACGTGGGAGACAGAGGAAAGAGACAGATACAGTAGGGAAGGATGATGTCCAGGTGTGCCATCGCAGGTGCATCGCAGGTGCTGGACAGGCCTGTCGAACTGCGCTGACACAGGTGCCTGGATGCATAGTCTCTGCTGCGAAAGAATGCGGGGTATTTTCACTCTTCCTGGCCACGACGGCCGAAGAGTGGGAGTAGGGAAAAAAATATAAATGAATAAATAAATAAAAAAAAAGAAAAAAGGGGGGGATGGAGGTGGATAAGGAAAGGTGTTAGCTTAGAGAAAAAAGAAGTGTCGGAAGCAAGCGAAAGAAAACAGAAAGGGGGGAGGGCGGTAGGAGGTAAGTGGCTCTGACAAGACCAGAACACACCAACACTTTGGTATTCAAAAAAGGTGATGACCTCAGACGACTTGGCCAGGTGTGCACATTTCCTGTGTTCGTGACATCGGAAGAGAGGACAGGATCCCGTGGTTTTCGTTTAAGCCCTATTGTAGAGTATTAAATTTAAAAATGAAATATGATTCTCGTTGTTCGCGCTCACGAGTGTTTTTGAAGCCACTCTGTAATATCGTGACTTTAAGATTATCGAACTCATGTCCCTCCTTGGGAAGGTGCTTCGAAAGGGGGAGGTTGGGAAGGGTTTGAGCGCGCGAGCGGTGGTTATTAAATCTCAATCGGAAGGAATTATCTGTTTGGCCAATGTACTGCATACCACAGTCACCACACTCGAGCATGTAAACAACATTGCTAGAATCGCAATTTAAATCTTCTCGTATAAAATGTTTGAAAATTGAGTGGGTGCTTTTAGCTAGTGCTGTGGATTGCATGTGTTTACAGATTTGACATCGGCTTTTTCCGCATGACGTGCAACCCAAAGGTCTCGGTTTATTGACAGTTGAGTGGACAACGTGGTTTTGTAAATTCTTTGGTCTTCTGTATGTTACCTGAGGAGCAGTCGAGAATATTTTGGAAAGTCGTTGACTTTGTTCTATGATATTGAAATGTTTTTTAAGGATTTTGTTAATATTTGGGATATTGTCTGCGAAGGTTAGAATGAGATTACAGTGTTGTGGTGTTGGCTGTGATTCCGCAAGGGTGTGATGACGATTACTTATTTCAGCCTTTTGTATGGCATCTTCGATGATAGAGGGCGGGTAGTGTTGTTTCTCTAGTGTTACTCGCATGCGATTAGCATTTTCTTAAAAATCTATGGATTTTGAGCAAATACGTTTGAATCTGATAGCTTGCGAGTATGGGATTGAAGTCTTGCAGTGGCGTGGATGGCAGCTTTTCAAGTGAAGGTATTGTTGTCTGTCTGTGGGTTTTTTGTAAACGCTAGTGATTAATGCGCCCCCTTCAACTCGAACCAGAACATCTAAGAAGTTGATTTTACTAGTTGAGTAGGTGTGTGTGAAAGAGATGCTAGGGTGTATGTTGTTGAATGATGCCACTTTGGTGCTACCACGGGCTCCTAACCGCCGACGAGGTTCCGGGAATTGGCGGACGGTGAATCAATTTAATCAACGCGCCATGCAGTTCAACAACGGACTCATTGAATTGTGTTCTCAAGGCGAAAACGTGTTCCACCTCCACCATTCCTTGGAGGCCTTTCCCGCTACCAAAGTTCTGGCTGCTGATGGAGTGCACCCAAGTTTTGGAGGTGTTTCGGTGCTCGCCTGGAATATATTCAACCTCCTCCTCAGTGCTCAACGGCACTGCATGGCCCCATGGAAAGACCCCCTGCCAACCTCAGATAAGACCCACCAACCCACCATGGAGCACAGCAGCCGAATAGCTGCCAGCTGTTTTGAGGTCCCATCCCAAAACAGTGAAGATGCTGGTCCACCCGCAACACCGGATTTCCCAACCATTGAGGAAGCAGAGCATCTGATCAACCAAGGACGGACATCTGGGTTGAAATGCCGCCGTGCCACGCATAACCTACCACCAAGTGATTCAGGCTACACTACACTCACGAAAACGCCCCTTCGCCAAGCTCTGCTGCCAACTCCAAGATCACCACATTTCACTGCGCCTCCATCCGCCGCCAAACCATCCAGAACAACAGGAAATCCCACACCGAATAACCCCACCTGCCCATCATCAAACCGCCCGTCCCTACTACCGACGCCTGCTGTGCAAGGCGGTACATCCCCGGTCTCCACTTCGACGAGGCCCCGATCCCGGATGGATCCACTCTCAGCTGCAACACTTGGATCCCAGCAAGCTTCATCCACCATGCAGGACATCGGAAATGACGTCAACACGCCCACTCCAAGAGACCCAACGGGACACCAACAGCCTCCTTCCAATGAAAACGACCGTCCAGAGAGCGCCGCTACACCGAAACAAAGTGTTGCAGCACGAGACACCACACTCCGGCACCCAAGCTCTACATCGAACTGCCCGTCCCTACTGCCGACGTCCATGGGGAAGGGCGACACGTCGCCGGCTGCCACGCCGAAAACCCCGGGACCACGGATGGCTCCAATGTCGGCACCAATGGAGCCGGCACTTGGATCCCAGCAAGCATCAGTCGCCATGCAGTGCTTCGGGGATGAAGCCACCACGCCAAAACAAAGGTATGACCTCAGACGACGCTGTGGCTCAGCCCAACGGCTGAAGCAATACTGACAGGCCGACCAGGCTCACGCGCCCACCAATTCTCCTTCTGGCGATGACATACACTCTCGAAATTTTTTAAAGTTAAGAAAAATAATAGACAAAAGAATCAGGCACGAGCTCCACGTAAAATCCCTTCGAATATATCTGAAATCGGAAATTGTACCGAGAGGACTTACTCTATCTCTAACCCCATCGATGAATAACCTTTCGGAATCCCATCGACTAGCATGGACCAAAGAACTACTCGGGGCATCTTTTAAACTTTTGAAAATAACAATTGAGCACTTCGAACAAACGTTGGCATCATTAAACTTCGAGGAGAGGCGGGCGCGTCACAACATGTTGCTTTCAACATCACAGGCAACCGAGCTTGAGGTCTTCCAGTCTTGCAAAATTGAGCAAATTTGGACAAAGAAACTTAAAAAGTTCTCCCGGGATAACATAATTGTTGATGCAAACATAGACCCTACAAAAGAAATACAACCAGGGAGCCACATACATCCATCTAACGAGAACCTCAAAACCGTAACCGAACACCTAACCACATTAGACCGAACACCCGAGGAACCACACGTTCCAGAAATTATGATTAATCTCTCAAACTCTCAACTCACCTCCGATGAAAAGTCCCTTTTGTCACGCGGCCTAAAATTCTGTCCAAGTAATAGAAAGTATAATGAATTTCAATTATTCAAAGATCTGGATAACTTTTCTCGAAATCTTAGACTACGTGAATACTTTTTCGATAAACCAAACTCGAGTAATCCGCACTTCCCCCGACCTCAGGAACCGTGGACGCCCAAACCTGGTAGGGAAAAATATCTTGACATGTATATAAACACAGTACAAGGGGATATTCTTCAGGCCTTTGGGACACGCAGATCTGGCCCACCTAACCTCACAAGGAAAGAACGTAATGCATTAGGCTCACTCGGCAAACGAACTGACATTGTTATTAAACCCGCCGACAAAGGTGGAGGTATAGTCATTTTAGACAAAGACGATTACATTCAGGAGGGCAACCGTCAACTCAATAACCCAAAATTCTATAAGAAACTACTCTGACTAAACTAACCGATGAAGGTGAATTACCCCTACGTGTAAGTAAGGCACTGACGCCAAAAAATGCCTCAGCGGGGCGCTTCTATATGCTCCCGAAAATACACAAAGAGAATTATCCAGGGCGACCTATTGTTTCCGGTATCGGCACACTCACAGAGCCAATTTCAGATTATATCGATTCCCTAATCAAACACATACCTCCGAAACATCCATCTTACATACGCGACACCAATCATTTCCTGAGAGAATTATCCAATACTACCTTCCCTCATGGCGCTTTTCTAGTCACCCTTGACGTGGTGTCACTTTACACTAACATCCCACATGACGACGGAATCCAGGCCATGATCGGAGCATACGAGAAATATAAAATTTTAGACTCTCCTAGTCCAAGTACCATCGAGACACTAGCCAATCTGGTCCTTAAACTTAACACTTTTGAATTCAACAACTCATACTATCTTCAAACTAGTGGTACAGCTATGGGCACCAAAATGGCTCCAAATTAGGCAAACATATTTATGAGCAAAATTGAGTCCGACTTTCTGTCCTCATGTGCAATCAAACCAATTTTTTACAAACGCTTTCTGGATGACATATTCATGATTTGGACCGAAACAGAGGACGAACTCGTAAAGTTTATCGCCTCATTCAACAACATACACCCTAGCATCTCTTTCACACACACCTACTCAACTAGTAAAATCAACTTCTTAGATGTTCTGGTTCGAGTTGAAGGGGGCGCATTAATCACTAGCGTTTACAAAAAACCCACAGACAGACAACAATACCTTCACTTGAAAAGCTGCCATCCACGCCACTGCAAGACTTCAATCCCATACTCGCAAGTTATCAGATTCAAACGTATTTGCTCAAAATCCATAGATTTTCAAGAAAATGCTAATCGCATGCGAGTAACACTAGAGAAACAACACTACCCGCCCTCTATCATCGAAGATGCCATAAAAAAGGGTGAAATAAGTAATCGTCATCACACCCTTGCGGAATCACAGCAACCACCACAACACTGTAATCTCATTCTAACCTTCGCAGACAATATCCCAAATATTAACAAAATCCTTAAAAAACATTTCAATATCATTGAACAAAGTCAACGACTTTCCAAAATATTCTCGACTGCTCCTCAGGTAACATACAGAAGACCAAAGAATTTACAAAACCACGTTGTCCACTCAACTGTCAATAAACCGAGACCTTTGGGTTGCACGTCATGCGGAAAAAGCCGATGTCAAATCTGTAAACACATGCAATCCACAGCACTAGCTAAAAGCACCCACTCAAATTTCAAACATTTTATACGAGAAGATTTAAATTGCGATTCTAGCAATGTTGTTTACATGCTCGAGTGTGGTGACTGTGGTATGCAGTACATTGGCCAAACAGATAATTCCTTCCGATTGAGATTTAATAACCACCGCTCGCACGCTCAAACCCTTCCCAACCTCCCCCTTTCGAAGCACCTTCGCAAGGAGGGACATGAGTTCGATAATCTTAAAGTCACGATATTACAGAGTGGCTTCAAAAACACTCGTAAGCGCGAACAACGAGAATCATATTTCATTTTTAAATTTAATACTCTACAACAGGGCTTAAACGAAAACCACGGGGTCCTGTCCTCTCTTCCGATATCACGAACACAGGAAATGTGCACACCTGGCCAAGTCGTCTGAGGTCATCACCTTTTTTGAATACCAAAGTGTTGGTGTGTTCTGGTCTTGTCAGAGCCACTTACCTCCTACCGCCCTCCCCCCTTTCTGTTTTCTTTCGCTTGCTTCCGACACTTTTTTTTTTCTCTAAGCTAACACCTTTCCTTATCCACCTCCATCTCCCCCCCTTTTTTTCTTTTTTAATTTTTTCATTTATTTATTCATTTATATATTTTTTCCCTACTCCCACTCTTCGGCCGTCGTGGCCAGGAAGAGTGAAAATAGCCCGCATTCTTTCGCAGCAGAGACTATGCATCCAGGCACCTGTGTCAGCGCAGTTCGACAGGCCTGTCCAGCACCTGCGATGCACCAGCGATGGCACACCTGGACATCATCCTTCCCTACTGTATCTGTCTCTTTCCTCTGTCTCCCACGTTTTGTTTTCCTACCCAGGTGTGGTGTATGTCCAAATGCTTAAAAAGCCGCAACACTATCCAAGAAGATTCACTCTTGAGAAAGATCGGTCTCCGATCGAAACGTCGAGTCTAATAAAATGTTTCTTTAAATGAAGCGTACCCTTCGCTCTATTATTTTTTAAGCGGCCAAGTACGTTAAATGTTCTCGCATCCTATATATATATATATATGTACATACGGTCGTCTACACCCTGATTTCGCAAAGTCGGCATGACCGCCTTAGTTTGTACTGAGAAATACTTCTTCGTAATCACTGAATGCTATGTATAAGGGCTGATTGTATTCCGAGCATTTATCTATCCCCTGGTTTGAGGTATGGATGTTATTGATAGTAGAGTATACTTTCCGAAACCTTGCTTGATATTCTGCTTGATTGCAGTCTAAGGTTACCCTGATTCTATTAACGATTACCTTAGTAAACAATTTATACGTAACCGACAGTAAGCTTATTGGTCTGTAAATATGCAGGTCCATAGCGTACTGTTTTTTTATTAATTAAGGTAATGCTTTCTTCTTTAACTCTGATACCGTCGATGCCACCAGGCACTGCGTATACAGGGTGCACAGTTTTCATTGCATAATATCGTCCCCCCCCCCCCCCTCCTTCAGCAAATCTACAGTTTCGTTGTCCTCACCAGCTGCTTTTCCCCTTTCAATAATTTCTAATGCTTTCTTAATCTCGTCCTTCGTCACTGGCAGAACGTCTGACTCTTTTTCCCTACTGCGGATCTCATTATTGTCCTGACTACTTTGCTATTGTAGAAATCAGTATAGAACTCCTCGGCTATTTTGACTATCTTGTCAATATTTGTGATGACGTTGTCCGCCTTGTCCTTTAGAGCATACATCTCATTTTTGCCTATGGCCAATTTTTTCTTCACCAGTTTAAGGCTACCTCGTTTTCATAGATCATTCTCAATTTTCTCCAAGTTAACGTCCTTATATTGGCCACTTTGCGCTTATTGATAAAATTTGATATCTCTGCCAGTTCTACGTGGTCTGTTGGATTGGAAGCTTTCATACTTTGGCGTTTCTTAATCAAATCTTACGTCACCTTATACAGCTTACTTGTGTTCTCTCTAACTATCCTACCACATGCTTCTGCAGTGCACAAGTAATGATATCCCTGAACTTATTGTTCATTGCTTCTATGTTAATATCGTCATCAGCATTTAGAGCTGAATGTCTATTTTCTAGCAAAATTTCGAACTCTATGCCCTCCCCCTCTCATCTAATTCGTAGATGCACTTCTTTCTTACTAATTTTTGTTTTTCGGTCTTCAGATTCAGACAAATGTTAAACCTTACGATCCTGTGGTCCCTGCATCGCACTTTCACGATTACCTCTACATCTTGCACAATGGTGGGGTTAGAACACAATATGAAGTCAATTTCATTTTTAGCCTCCCTGTTAGGGCGTTTCTATGCCCACTTACGTTTTTTCAGCTTTCTGAAGGCGTTCATGATTCTTAGGTTAATGCATTCTGCAAACACAGCTAGTAACTCCCCTTCTATTCCGAGCCAATGCCATAGTGACCCACTGCCTGGTCTCCTGCCTGCTTTTTTCCTATCTTGGCATTGATGTCACCCATTAGCATAGTATATAATGTCATTCCTTTACGCATTGCTGATTCTACGTCTTCGTAGAAGCTTTCAACTGCCTGGTCGTCATGACTACATATAGGCGCATAAACCTGTGCAACCTTCAGTTTATACCGCTTATTAAGGTAATTACGATTTCTGCCACCCTATCAGTATTGCTATAGAATTAATCGACATTGCCAGCTATATATTTATCGACAAGGAAATCCACTCCTAGTTCTCACCTCTCCGGTAAACCTCAATAACACAGTACATGTACGTCCTTCAGTACAGTCTGAATCAAAAATAATATAACGCCGCGGACGAAGACAAAGGAATCACACATGCGACCGGACAAGTACACTAACTTCTTTGTCCTCGTCCGTCGCGCCGCATTTTTTATTCATAATGTACCAACTAGCCCAAACAAGAGTTCTACGTCAGTACATTATGTGCCTCATTAGGCCTTATAACCTCACTAAGTCTTATGATCTCCCAATTCATACCCTCTAGTTCCTCTAACAGCCCTGCTAGACTGCAGCTTCACTAGCTAGGTTTCTGGCATTAAAGGTTGCCAAGGTCAGTTTCCAATGGCGGCCTGTCCAAGAGATTTGTAGCGTCCCCGGCTGTGTCACATGTTTGACTGCCACCGTGGTCAGTTGCTCCGCAGCCGCCGGTGACTTAAGCCAGGGATTTTTTTTTGCAGTAATAATTATGGGAGGCTGCGGCCAATTTCTTCACCAGGATTGCCAACTCCTGTTCTGGTGAGGGATTGCGTTGCCGGAGGTGCTCAGCGGCATCAGGTTGCAGCCCAAATCTGCTTATGCAATTCCAGCGATACGCAGATTTATTTTTAAACCCGGTGGACAATTGACCGGCACCAGGATTCGAACCACGGCCCGCTTGCAAACTAAGCGGATGTTCTACCTCTATGCTACAGTTGCACCTATAGGCAGTAAAAGGAGGTAACGATATATTTTACCTGCATTCACTTTAATTAACTGACAGAAAACGTTCTGAAAGGTTCAACAAATATGACCAGCCGCCAATATCTTGTCTCAATGAATAATCTAATGACATCCATATTAACGAAAGTTCAAGCGTACTGATCACATTTTTAGTAAGGCATTACCTCGATCTTTAAGCACGTCACTGTTCGATTATTATGATAATATAGCATTTAAAATGGATCATATTCATTTCGGCTTTTAAGGCATCATAAATATCGTAGATAACACAAAACTATCCTCCTGTTGTGGTTTTTATGTTTTTGGTAGTAATATTCTTAAAAGTAGCGAAGTTTGTTCTGGCTTAATATTATGAAAATAATTTCAGTCGTCCCTACAAGACAGTGAACATCCAGATGACTGCAAATTAGGTAAGGCGATTCAATTCAACAAGTGAAGCAATAAGCACATTTCACTCTTTCGTCCAATACCGTTAACCAGTGTTCGTTTCAAGATAATGGAGCACGTCTTCCTGTCTCACATATATAGCGAACTTTCTTGAGTAATATTCGTTTTGGAACTGTGGATAACATGGATTTAAAAAATATTTCTCTTACACTTATAATAACCTTACGAGCAATATTTACTTTATAACTGATCTTGGCAGCGATGCTGACTGCATTTAGTTACAATTTCGGAAATAAACTGACAGCGTCGCACAAGATGCTTCTTTACAAATGAAGTAAAATAATATTGACCATAATGTACGAAAATGATCGAGTGCTTTTTGTCCAAGTGGTTGCATTATGTACACGTTAATGGTTTAAATCGGTATGAATTCCTGTGACCTCTGTCATCTTGCAAGGTTTTATCATAGCTCCTTGCATATATTGACGACCTCCCTAACAATTTAGCGTCTTCAGTAGGACTCTTTATGGATTAATATGTTCTTTACCTCGAAATAAAAAATACTACTCACGTAGTAATATATGAAGCTGCCCTAACCACTATCTTTAACTATTGCCCACATTGGAAAATGACGCTTGGCACAGATAAATGCAAAGCAATGTGCTTTTCTCGCCGCTGAAACTCAGGTCTCTTTGCTGCACTCTTTCTTCTTCCTTGCTGGTACCCGTGCAGTATTACATATATTTCGTCGTCATCTAACACCACGTATAATTGCAAAATGCACGTCATCTCTATCATAGCATCCAGTAACTGCATGCTTAAATACCCTAAATGCAATTTTTACTTAGCACCATCCCCTGTCAAGCTTTTCCTGTCTCTTATCCGTTACAAATTAAATATGCAAAACTCGGCGTGGAACCATTTCACGAACACACATATTGACGCCCCGGAAGCTGTGTGAATAGAGCAGCGCGTTAAATTGTACATAACTATGGCCGTTCATCTATCGTCACAGGAATCTAAGATAATTTGTCTTTATCCTCTCTTACTCTGAGCGAGTTATCACGTCTCTGTCTATTTTTCTAAATTTACGCCTCCTAAATATCCAATGATCACGAAACCAACATATGTTTCATCCAGCCTCGATCACCCACGCAAAGTTGGCACTCCTCGTTGCTATACAACATTCTGCATAAAGTCCAAAAACATCATCCGAGTGAACGCACCTGCACCAAATATTGTAATTGCAAATGACGCTGATAAGTTTCAGACATTGATATAATTGCCTCTTTGTTTACCACAGCCTTAATTGGTTGACTTCGTATTGAATATTATGTATTGTGGGGTTCCACAGGCCCTTTTAGTGTTTCAAACCGCGCGCTCGTTTTCCCGTTTGTGTTGGTGTTTGCCCGGAGAACGCGAGTACGCATGAGAAAGCTGCCTGGAGTAGGGGCGGCATGTTATCGGCGGGAAACCGAGGGTAGATAAGCGCATCGGAAGCAAGGCATTAGAGAAAGGGATTTGGTAAAGAGCGGACACTCCTATATGGTCCAGTGGTCCAACTGACTGTAGCGCGCCAAGCGGCTGGGGATCGACGCACATCCGCTTTCGCTACAGGCGCGCAGTTTGAATTCTGGTATGCGCTGCGCCATGGCGCGCAGTTTGAATGCTAGCAAGCGCTTGCCGTACTGCCGCGCCCTGTCGACACATCTCCATTCTGTACGGTGTGGTATTCTTTTTCTATTTATTTTCAGCAATGAAATATATAATTAGGCCACAAAAACTGCTGATTGGTCATCAACGCAGCTGCGTCAAAGCCTTTGCCAAAGAGCAGTATTGCAGGAAAGATGCCAGGAGCTCTGTGAACAGAACTTTTATTTGGCTTCATACAAAACAAAACCGTTACAATTCTGTCACAGTTTGTGCACGAAAGCAACCAGGAAGACAAACAAAATGTAGGATATAACAGCCCACGTGTACACTAGAAAAAAGTGACAAAAAGTACACAAGGCAAGAAACAATACATAGGTAGAACAATGTAGCATTACATGCAGATATACGAAGTATGCAAAAATAATACACAAGAAACTAAGCATACACTATGCTCAAAATGCATTCCGGACTTCCTCTCAATACCCTGTATTTTGTTTTAAACAGATTTCAAGCAAACCTACTTCAAGTCGTCTTGGGTATTATGCAACAGACACATTGCTTTAAGCTGAAATGCGCGCCCTTCCCCACACCATCATGTGTTTTTCGATGCGACCTCGCCAGAAAAATTCCAGCAGATGGTGACGTCTTTCATCCTCAGCATTACCTTTCTCAGAAAGTTTGAATGGTTTCAAAACACAAATATTCTGTAAGCCCGAAATAAGCTGGAAAGCATTGACTGATGTTAAAAGTACCTTGTATTCATTTTACAGTGACAATGGAACAAGCACTCGTTAAATGCATAGTTAGAATGCACAACAGTGTTAATATAAGTGTTGCAATGTTCTCAGGTGGTCAATTTGTTGGAATGTGAAAATATGTACTGATATTAATATTGCAGGAAACATTTGGGACATTGATTTACTGCTGTTAACACATTTTTAATATTGAATAACAAATATATTCTTGTAGAAATACTTGATGCACACATTAGGTTACGTGAAATGACAAGCCGAAAGTGAAAGCTCAAACCTATGACTCGTGGAATGCGGGATATTGGTCTGGACCTCTTGCACGCATGCTGCAATTGTTTCACCAGCGCACACAGCAGAGACTACCGAATCCTGGCATCAGCTGAAAAATTGACAGTAGAAATATGTCATCGTGATGCACCTTTTTACCGAAACTGTGTAAACAGAATAAACGCGAGAAATCTGTAAAGGTATAAAGTTACGAACATGGGCAATGATTTGTCGAACCTCGCGTGCGTACCCACAAAATTAAAAAATCAAGCTACACGGTGAAGATGCCTACCAGTATTTTCCAATCATTGCCTCATTTCCCGATGTTAGTCTTTGATTTTAAAAGCTGCACTGACAGCCGACTAGGCGTTTCATTCGATAAAGATATCTGATACGCGGGCGGCAACAACACGGGGGCTACCAACCATAGGTCCACAGTGCGCGTTAGGAGTACTGAAAATAAATTCGCGGGTGGAATGCATGTTTTCAGAGAAGGAGAGGGCGGAATTATCGGCGTGCCATTTCTTTAGTATCATGATATTTGGAAGCAACTCGGCGTTTCCTTTTCTATTGCTTTTTTTAAGCGCATTCCATGCTGGTTTTTCGTCGCAGTTGACAATAATCGGCACACAAGTTTCTGGTTCTCCAGATTTTGTGCGTTACCTTTTTTTTTCCGTGCCGTCTTAACAATTTCGGTCCCGTAAATACCACGCAAGAACGCTTGTCATTAACGCATTATCCTACTCTCGATGATCAGATTTCACCCGGCCAGCACATCACCTAAAATAGATTGCGCCCTGGCGAAGGCCATACAAACATCCCAACACGTAAAACTCAACGCGAAACCACGCAAAAGTAACCACGAGGCAAACCAAGCAAAGAACGTCAGGTGTGGATTAGCACTTTTATAATTGCGCAGTAACTGGCGAGCCTTTGTTGAGCCATTACCGAGCAGATATAGATAGGCCATCCCTACGCAACCGCGCCAGCCGGAGTGAATTAAACTGCTTGAAATGCAGCGTAGTTTGCAAACAAAAACAATTCTTACTTTGCCTTTGCTGGAAGCTGCCGGGTTTCACGAACTGGCCGACCCATGACTTGCGCACCGGCGCCTGTTCACGAGCTGTGCCATTCAAGAAATCGGCCGGTGCCGTCAGCATAAACTGCTCGAAATACGACCTTTTAAGCCCAAATAACTTTTCTCGCCTTGCCGTCCTGAAAAACTGCAGTAGTTACGATTCGAAGGTCAAGGAAGCCGTAAAACTACGCAGTCTGTCCTCACGAACAGACAACCAGCCGCGTAGACGACCGTACTCTTCCGGAGTCTGGTTTGGTCTGCGCCGGCGGCACCCTCGCGCGCGGCGCGACAAATGCTGGTGGCGTCTTCCATTTCGTGGTGCCGGGAGCTTATACTAACGTTATCAGTCATTAGTCATTTCCTGGGGCCAGAGTTTGCCGAGTGCCCGCTCTTAACCAATCCCTTTCTCTATAACAAAGCTCGGGGCTTTTTGGTCGGGTGGCAGGCCGCGGAGGGCGGCCAGTGAGCGTTACAGGCCGGCGAGATGTAAACGGACGACAGAGCGGGGTCCTGCCAGACGAAGACCGAAGCAGTGCCTACAAGAATGGCTCAAGAGTATGAGCGTGAGTTGCTGCCACGCGATAAGCAATGTTTTAGTCTAGCCGTTAACGCTTTGGGGCCCTATTATTCGCCCTATTCGTGCCGTGGTGTGTTTTGTGCTGCCGTGGTAAAGCCCTTACCCTTGTTCCGTTTTATTCTTGATAGTCCATTGTCGCGCACATCGGCGGCATGCTTTCAGCGCAGTTTTGTCCAATGTTGTTTTAACCCTTTTCTGTTGACCCGGAATAAACCGGTGTTTGTAAATAACGACGGTTTTTCACTCGTCGGGCGAGACCATGGCTCGCGAACCCGTATTCTAGAAGGCGGAGCCTTCACCTGGGGGCCAACGGGATTTCTGCTCGAGCTTTGGTTTGCCCCGCGAAAATCGCAATTTGAGTTTGTTTGGTGCATAGCGATGCCAGACTTCCTCAACCTACCAGGCGCAAGCGCCCAGTTAACAACGGCAGTTGGGCCTCCCAACCAGGCGGGTTCCGGGTACGAGCAATCCTGAGACAGGAAAAGCGAACCATTGGTAGCGGAATGCTTGGTCTACTGTTCCAGCTACTTGTATCAAAGGTACACTAGAGAGATATGGTAGGAAGCGAGGGAGTTTCGTTAGCGCCCACTCCCTTGATCGCGATAATCAGCTGCAGCAAAATTTGCCCGTGCCAAGGTTTGAGGAATACGCCAAGTAACCTGTTTGCGATTGTCTTTATGAAATAGACGATTATCAGATGGCAATGGCAATTTCGGACAGCGCTATGGTCACGCGCGTGCTGCCTGCAGCTTTGGTGGGTTCCGTAGCAACCTGAATGCATAGACAGCGGCCGTTCACAACAAAGCAGGATTTTATAAACCGTTTTTGACAAGAGGTTCTGCCGCCTGACTATGTCATGTGTCTGAGGGACGAGCTTTGTACCAGGACGCAATGCGAAAACCAGGGTTTGCTGCATGAGCGGGCAGATCCTGCAGTTCCGGAGACAAAAAAGATGGTACATGCCATACATTAGTGCCATCCAAGGTACCAGCCATATCTCCGGCGTCCTCAGTTCGCAGACTTCAATGACAAGGCCAGAGAAGCATCCCGCATCGAGGCATTTTTTTCTGGCGGAGCTCCTGAACAAGCCACCTTCCCCGGCGGAGACCTGCCTTGAGCCGTCCTGTGCGTGGCCTAGATCATCGGCAGCACGCAGCCTGGTGGCGCCAGGCTGCCGTACGGGGGCTAGCGACTTGCACGAGGTCAGATGCCCTGATTTGCCTCCTCAGGTGACGAGCCGATTGCATGGAATGGCAGATCAGACGGAGTCCCCTGTCTGCTCGCCATAAGCAGGTGCTGGGACCCCTTGTGTGGCAGCAGTTGGGCCATGGAACGCCAGCGCGCGGAAATCACGGACACCACCCGTAGCAGCTGCCGTCTACCATGCACCATCGGGGGTTACGTTGCCACCTTTGGGTGGAATGATGCCGGCTTTGGGTGGAATGATGCCGCCTTCGGGTACAATGATGCCGCCTTCGGTTGCAATAATGTTGGCTTCGGTTGCAATAATGTCGCCTTCGGATGCAACGCGAACTTCACCTTCGGATGCAATAATGTCATCATCGGGTGAGACGTGGGTGTCACCTTCGATTCGCAGATTCAGGACACCGCAGGGCAGGGTGTTTTGGTCCCCGCACCATCCAGCTGCAAGGCCGCACAGACGCGGCCAACCGCTGGGAGAGCTGACCCATTCGCTTAAACTCCTGCCTGAACCGACACAGGTGCCATTGTCACCACCTGCCGTGCACGAGTCAGACCCCAGAAACCCTACGACTGCACGGTGAGGGCAGTGCCGTCAACCTCTTTCTTTGATAAAAAAACAACTAGACAAGACCCAGTTAGTCGCGATCAAAATGGCTGGACTTGAACTTCCAGCCTTTTTAGACGCAGGGTCTACGGTGTCAGTCTTTGGCGATCACTTAAAATATTCCTGTGAGGCAAAACATGTACAGTTGGGAAGTGTAAACACTAGCCTTCGTATGGCGTCGACTCATGTAGAACCCGCAGCCTCAGTAGCCCGCCTAACAGCTTCTATAAACGGCTGAAAGAGTAGGCAACGTTTGCTACACCTTCCCGGTCTATCCTGGCCAGTCATACTCGGCCGTAACTTCCTAGTCAAGGTAGGAATCGTGATGGATCTCATTAAGTATACCAACATGTACGACACCGGAAGAGAAGCATGTGCGTTCACGATCAAGGCCGCTTAGCCGAAGTCACAGTTGTTTACCACAAACGGCCATTCGGCCAATGTCACAGGGGAGCGGTATTCTTACCGTTTTGAAGTCTTTCAGGTGGTCACCAGCGAAAACACGCAGAATCGAGAAAGTACTCACGCCCTTTGCAGCAATGTTCACAGGCTCTCCGGGGAAGGCCAACGTACTAACTCACAAGATCGACACGGGCGGTGCCCGTCCGATCCGATTCAATCCAAGGCCCTTGAGTGTCCAAAAGCTAGCACTGCTAGATGGTGCCCTGGACTAAATGGTCGCTACCGGCACGGTGAGACCCTAAAAAAGCCCCTGAGCGTTCCCTGTTGTTCTCGCGCCTAAGAAAGATGGCAGAGCCCGTTTGTGTGTCGATTATCGACGTCTGAACACTGGGACAGTGCAAGACTTACGCTTTCCTGTCAGTTCCTGTCATGTGCTCACTTGTTTCAACTAACTTTTTTACAACTTTTGACTGTAGTAGGGGTTTTCTGCCAATCCCGATTGACCGCTGTGGCTTTCAGGAAACGGCTTTCACTAACAATCTGGGACTGTTCGAATTTGTGTGATTGCCTTTCGGTTTGTGCACTTCACCTGCTACTTTTTAGCGTGTCATGAATATTGTGCTGGACGACGCTAAATTTAACTATGCTATGGCCTACATAGATGACGTAGTAGTGTTCTTCAAGAGCTTAGAAAAGCATCTCCATCTACCCAATGTCCTTCAACAAATGCAG
This sequence comes from Amblyomma maculatum, assembly GCF_055883805.1. Lineage (NCBI taxonomy): Eukaryota > Metazoa > Arthropoda > Arachnida > Ixodida > Ixodidae > Amblyomma > Amblyomma maculatum. The sequence continues at coordinate 52,440,979 of NC_139348.1, read as the reverse complement.
AATGCGGGCATCACTATTAACACCGGGAAGATTCAGTTTGTTACAAGCACAATCAACATTCTTCGTTTCATTGTGGGACAGGGCACAGTTCGCCCTGATGAAGAGAAACTTCAGGCCATTCTGCAGCCAACCAACATAAAGAGTCTCCAGTGTTTCTTAGGCATGGTGGGATTCTACCGCCACTTTATCCCGAACTGCGCTGACCTAGCACGACCACTCCATCAGCTCGTGCAGAAGGATGACCACTAGTCGTGGACAGAATCAGAGCAGGGATTATTCCGTTCACTCTCTGCAGCCCTCGCGGATACTGCACGCCTGCGGTTTCCGAACCTCGATCGGCCATTCACAGTACAAACGAATGCAAACCGCATTGGTGCGGTATTGCTTCAAAAGTATCAAGGAAAGCTTTTCTCATTGGCGTTTGCTAGTCATACACTAAGGGGACGGGAAAAAATATATAGTGTAATAGAGAGTGCCTCGCGATTGTATTTGCACTAATGAAATTTGACATGTATTTGGATGGCGCCGAATTCACTATTCAGACCGACCGCCAGACCAATCAGAGATTTCAAGGTTACAAAACCCAGCTGGCCGTTTAGCCCGCTGGTCCGCACTTGCTCTCAAAAAGTACAATTACAGGGTGGAAGGCAGAAAAGGCACTTTCAGCTAAGTAGCCGACGCCTTGTCCCGAGCTCAACTTCCTGGTGAGGACGAGTGAACCCCCGTGGTCCACGCTGTGGCAGCTCCTGCAGACACTTGGGGCACACTGATGTCCCGCCAACAGCTGCTCCACGCTCAGCTCTCAGACAACAAGTGCAACCGGATACGGCGAATCCTGAACAGCGCTAACCCTGCAGGGAGCCGGGTGCCTAACAGAAGCTATGACAGCTACACAGAAGCAGAAGATGGCTTGCTTCTGTGGTATATACCTGCTGCGGACACCGAGAGTGGTGAGTCCGCATTTCGTGTGTTCATTCCTAAGGGCCTCGGCAAGCATTTTCTAGATTAATTTCACGATACACGCCTCGCAGGCCACACCGATGGCAGGAAAAGATATCGCAAATTGTGCCGCGTCGCAACATGGTCCCGCATGAGAAGGGATGTCCTGACATACGTCCGCACTTGTCATACCTGCCAGAACGCAAAGCCGAGGTATAGAGAAACCACCGGGACTCATGCAACCTATAGGGAACCGATACCCGTGGGAAATCGTAGCTTGCTACGTAATACGACCTTATCCCAGATCAGGGAAAGGATATCGCTACTTATTAGTAATCACTGATAATTTCTCGAAATGGGTAGAATTGTACCCCATGAGTAGACTATGTATGTATAACTTTATTAAGGTTAACTAGACTTTTAAGATAATTTGAGCCGTTTGGACGAGACTCTGAAGGAGGCAAGGGAGAACTTGGACCTTGCCCGCTTGGAACACTGCCACCAGTACAACAAGGGAAGAGGAGCTTTGGAGTTCACAGTCGGCGACAAAGTCCTTCTCCTCACGCACAGACTAAGTGATGCAGCAAAAAGGTTTGCTTCTTCTTTCGCTCCGCGATGGAGTGGCCCTTACACGATATCAAAGCGCCTGCCTCGGCTTAAAGGGACACTAAAGAGAGAAAGGAAGTGGGTTTGCATCGATAGAATGCCAGTTCCTGATTACAAAAAGACCACTCTTACTGAAAACATAGCTGTTATAAGGTAGTAAAGAAGAATAACAGAAATACAGGTATCGCCACCACAGCCAAACGGCCGAGGCTCGCAACTACAAATCACGTGACGCGCTAGGGATCCCGGAGGCTGACAAATGCGAATTACGTTGTATGTTTGAATGCGGTAGTACGTTTTTTCTCAAAGATGATAACACGCTTTTATCATACGTAAACGACGGCGAAAAGATAACGTAAACGTTGCAAGGCAAATACAAAAATATACTTGGAGGCGCCACAGGCGCCCACTTCAGTTTTGGTTATGTTTCGGCTCAGGCATTTCGCGCGCACTCGGATAGTTTGTTCGAACTTGCAGCGCCTGAATTACGAGCTTGGAGCAGCAGATGCGCCTTGATGGTTCCCATCTGAGCATTCGGAGGCACGAGCGAGCGAAATCCGCTACCGCCGACACACTCCTTCGTTCACACTTCTGCGCCAACATATCGCCGCCGTTGCCGCTTCGACTGTGACCTGACCGCTTGACTGCAGCTACGTACGCCACGAAAAGCATACATATGCTAAGTACCGAAGGAAAAACGCATTATCATTCAATTGTTCACTAAATCATGGCACATCTGACCAACATATACTGCGTGAACAAGACCTTCAACGTGCAATTTGCAGGCGTCGTAAACAAAAGGGGCATACTTGCCGCTCATACCAAGGAGAGCGTCGATATATTGCGCTCGTCGCCCGGCGAAAAAAAGGGCCTCGGGTAAAAAGTAAAAACTAAAAATAACGAAGCACCAGAAATACATTACAAAAGGTGGTTAAAAAAATCGATTTGTAAAAAAAAAAGAAAAAAAAAAACGCCAGAAGCGGTAAGACTCGAACTCGTAACCGCTCGGCTACGCCGCGCCACAAGAACCTTGGAAATATTTCTAGTTTTTATGTTATGACCCCATTTACAATAAAGTGTTTCTGCTGCCGGTCTAAAAATTACAACTTCTTGATCATCGGCGCATGCTGCCTGCTCTCACGTCTTGCAATGTTCTGGATGCCTATGCGCACTATATTGTGCACTGGATCCATTTTAACATGTGGAATTTCACAGCGCTGGCAAATGTAGTGGCGCCGGCACTTCGGTCATGTTCTGCTACCGTGGACGTAATTTTCGCTGAACACGGAGCTGTAGCACAAACCTTGAAGGAAAAAAGTGCGACGAAGCTTCAAAACTGACAAGCTCAGCAGCGAGGACACTATTTTGCTGGTAACTAAATCTTATTTGTATGTAAACATGTCAGGAAGCGTTGCAATGACCGAGGGCTCGGTTTGTTTATACACAGTGCAAGAAGGAGCGCTAAAGCTTGAGAAACATGTAAAGTATAGTGCATTACAAGCGCTCTATGTTTTTTTTTTCGTCCTTTATGGGCCCATCGCTCGGTAAATTACTCTCTTATCGTTTTATTTATTTCGAGTTGGCCCTTGAGGGATGCGACGCCGCGGGCCGCGCCGGCTCACTAGCTATCACGGAGTCTCCGCTTACGTCATAGTGTGCGTCACTCAAGTCCAACTACGTAGTTGGAGGCTACAGTTTGAATTCGACCGGCGGGAACAGGAAAAAACCTCAACTTCTTATCGCAATATCTCAGCAATTATTCGATTTTTTGCTGTCGGATATGCGGCGACAGTGTCACCAAATGTAGTTTATTAGATTTTCATACCATCTTTGGCTGTCTTTAGTGTCCCTTTAAGTACTTTATTCGTCATGTGCAGAGTGGTCGAAAAACCTGACCAGTCAACGTGACCGATCACTGAGCGTACCAGGGCCGTCCATTAGGCACTTGGAACCACTTGACCTACCAGGCATTACGGCAACCCACGCTTGGCGGATACCTTCAACCTTACACCCCACCAGCAGCAGTACCGGTTCAGTCCTTTTCCCGCGTTATTTCATAGTTTTACGTCTTGGGAGGTGTCCCGCCCTTACAAAAATGCATGTTGGGTGTCTATAGACATTCGGATCAGATTTGTCAACATACGCTGTTGAAACTCTTGATAATCATCGACATCTTTGAAAGTGCCGTGTTGACCCCATGTTGAGCTCTTTTGGAATAGTGGCCCATGTGTTTCTTAAGAGCGCTTTTCGAATTCGCGCCACCGTGGGCAGGCGTACTCTTATGCAGGCTCTGAGAACGCTGAGATAGATCAGCCGTTTAAGCTCCACGATTTACGGGCAGCCCTGGGCAAAATGAAACGTGGTACTGCACCTGGCCGGGACAAAATCACTGTTAAATTACTAGCTAGCCTTCCCGACTCAGCTTATAAAACTTTATTGGACATCAATGCAATATGGCGAGGAGATACGCCACTCCCCATTGATTGGAAAACCGCTGTGGTCGCATTCATACCAAAGGCCGGCAAAGCAATAAACACGGACAACCTTCGCCCCACCTCTCTTACCTCTTGTGTGGGCAAACTTATGGAGACGATGGTGCGGGACCGGCTGTCTGAGTACTTTTAGACACAACATGTCTTCGTGGACACAATGTACGGATTTCGCCCACACAGATCCGCACAGGATGTCCTCCTTCAACTACATCGGGAAGTCCTTGACCCCCTCGAGTGCCCTCATAATGACAGGGTCGTACTCGCCCTGGATCTTAAGGGGGCTTTCGACAATGTAACGCATGATATTATTCTCACTCCTTTAAGTCAAACCAACTGTGGCCACCGTGCCTTCCAATATTTCCGCCAATTCCTCACAGACCGCCACTCTTACATCCGCATTCAGGATAACGAACACGGCCCCTTCCCCCTAGGTACCAGGGGAACGCCGCAAGGCGCAGTGCTTTCTCCCCTGCTATTCAATTTGGCCATGATGCGCCTGCCGGCCCAGCTGGGTGCTGTCGAGAGCGTGCAGCATGCCCTGTACGCCGACGACATCACCCTGTAGGCCACACAGGGCTCACTCGGAGACATTGAGGCCAGTCTGCAGCAGGCGGCGACTATAGTAGACCGCTATGCTAGCCGCTGCGGCCTTCAATGCTCCCCACAGAAATCGGAATTTGTGCACATCCGCCCCTCTCCCAAATGCACTACTAAAATTCAACTTACTCTTTAGTCAGGTCCAATTCCAGAAACACAAGAAGTCCGAGTACTGGGACTCTTCATTCACCAACACCGCAAGCCAGACACCACATTGGCTAAACTCCGCAAGGTGGGGGACCAGGTGGGCCGCATGGTCCGCCGGGTTTCCAATAAACGCGGGGGGTTACGAAGCAAGGATGCCTTGCGGCTGGCAAACGCTTTCGTAACCAGTCGAATCCTGTATTCGACTCCATATCTCCACCTGCGGAAGCAAGATGAGGATGCCCTCGAGGTCATTCTCCGCAAAATCATTAAGCGGGCCCTCGATATTCCGGTGAATACCTCAAACCAGCGCCTCATGGCGCTGGGAATAGTGAACACCTTCAGGGAATTGAGGGAAGCGCACCTCACAAATCAATATACGCGTTTGTCGCAGACGCAGTCGGGCCGCCGCCTTCTTGCCCGGCTCCACATCAAACATACGACACTTATGGAAGAACAAGCACGCATTCCAGCGCCGTGGAGATGCGCCCTGCGCGTACGCCCTCTTCCCGCCAAAATGGCAGGCGAAGACCATGATGGCAGACGCCTGGCGCGGGCGGAAGCTCTGGCACGCCATTATGGTTCTAAACCCGGCGTTTTTTATGTGGACGCCTCTGGCCCGCACCATAGGGGGTGGTACACAGCCGCATTCGTTCACGAGGCGAAAACAGTCAACGGTTTTAGCTTCAGGGCCCGCAACGTAACTCATGCGGAGGAGGTCGCCATAGCATTGGCTGCTTCCCACTCTGACTCGAAATATATAATTTCCGACTCGCGAGGGGCCTGTCGGAACGTCGAACAGGGATGGAACCCTTATCTAGCCTACCGAATACTTCAACAAAGCTCCTACATTGGGGACCCCGCTACCCGATATATTATTTGGGCTCCTGCTCATCAGGGGCTGACTGGAAACGAGGCTGCCGACGCCGCCGCCCGCGCGCTCTCTCTCCGGGAAGTTTCCTCCTCCTCCCCCTCCGACCGGGACGCTGATCCTAATCCGGCTTTTACATTCAAAGATATCGTAAATTACTACCAATCTAGCCACAGCCTTTACCCCCGCCCGTGTAAAGGCCTTTCAAAGGCGGATGAGCGCCTCTTACTCCGGCTCTATACCAACACACTGCTGTGCCCGGCAGCTCTAAAACACTTCGGCCCTGCTTTCTCTGGCAGCTGCCCGCACTGTGGGGTGGTGTCTTCGGACATCTACCACATGGTGTGGGCCTGCCCCTCAAATCCGGCTATCCCCCCTCACCCCAACCCAACCCGAGAGGACTGGGAGGCGACCCTGCTCGGCTGCTCCGACCTGAAGGCCCAACGGGCATTAGTCGGGTGAGCCCGAGCGGCGGCAGACGCCACTGGGGTCCCGAACTAGGGACCTCCACCTAGTGTTTGTGAGGGTTGGCCCCTTCAGGGTCAGCTCATGCATAACCTCCTGTATTTGTATCCTATATAAATGTTTTCTACCACCGCCACTGAAATTCTGTTGATTTCAGGCTCAAATGCTTCACAAACCCTGCGAGTGACGTTTTTTTATTTTCTGCTACCTTTCCACTCCTGAACAGAAAATAGTACACGACCATCGGTTTGCCAGGAGCAGACACGAGGTGATTTTCATTAATGCAAAAATATTACAGTACATCTCCTAGCAGTGATAAGTCACCACATTCTATGTTCTGCCCGACCAATCAACAATCCTGTCTGATCAGTGCTGGTTAATAATAAGCATAGTGAGGCTTAAAAGAACAAAACAGATCTTGATCTTTTAAGCCCCATTATACTTACTCACTCATTAACCTACACTAAACTGACTAAATTGTTATTTGGTCGAGCAGAACATAAAATGTGTTGACTGACCGCATCAAGGATTTGTGCTGTGCTACTTTTTCATTATTGTAAACCACCTTGTGCCTGCTCCTGGCTAACCGTTGATCACACACCATTTTCTGTTGTTCCGCAGCGGAAAGAGAACACAGAATAAAAATGCGCGTTAATGAGAAAGAAAAAATAAGGATTGCATCTTTCGTGAACCCACAACATGAGCTGGGTTGTTTATTTGCTTTATTTCAATTCATGTGCAAGGTGTGACGCCAGGCTGTTCTTCGCGTAAAACGCTGATACGTCCGGGAACTCCTCGATGTGATGCTGAAATAAACAATGGAAATCATAAGTTGCGGTATAGACTAACCTTAAAATCAAGCAAAGGCATTTGTGCGCTGCTCCACGTCATAGCTCAAGAAATTTCTTGTCTAAAATGAGTTGTCACTGTCTTTCACTGCTTAGATGGCATCGAACGCTGCCTCCACAGCTCGGCAGCACTACCACATCGGTCATTTCACCCTGATAAACAATATATGCTGCCGCCAAAGATCCAATTGTGAATATAAATAGCAAAATGCAGGTCACAAGCGTTACTACCCAGAAAACGTCAAGCAAAATTACCAACTATAGGCACTGAAATAAGTGGAAACAAAAACACTGCAAAAATGGTGGAGCTGCGCAGATTCAGATAAACCACAATGTGTGACAGAGGCATATTATGATCTCGATAATGTGTCCGTCTCAACGCGAGAACCGTATCGAAAGAGTACAGCACTGTGCCGAACAATCCTTCAAAAACGATCACCATGTAAAAGAAAGAAAGAAAATGTCGCCACTACAACTGGCATTCCATCGGCCCCAGCGCCCGCGTTAGAGACAAGCCTCGTTCTTTCTCTCTCTCCCCCTCCTTTTTTCCCGACGAGGCTGGCTTGCCTGCTAGAAATATTTACATGCGCGCTTCCCCTTGTAGCACACATTGTACAAGACTGGCACAAACACGAAAAGGAAAAAGCAAAACACTCACCAAAGTGCAGACGCTCCGCCCGCGCCGGCTTTTCGCCTAGAATCCAAAGCGCCTGCGACTGTTGAACTTTTTAAACACGTCCTCCTTATGCAGAAGCTGCCGCCCAAGAGAGGAGTCCTCCGAAGACAGACTTAAATTCGTACGTTCGCGCTCCAATTTGAACAAAACGATCTTCGTGATAATCACCAGCGAAAAACCTACATACGGTGCTTCTCTCACAGTGCAAGATGCGATCACGGTAGCGGGAAAACGCCAACTGAACTGGCACATCGCCGCACTCAGCGTACCCGCGTCTGCGTGCAAAGAAAACGGGCCGCAGAAGTACAGCTTCGGTGAAAAGGGGAAGACGCCGCCCCCGCTGTGCAGCTCCGGCTATGCTGAAGCCAAGGTCATCTCCGTGAAGACAAAGCACGGAGAAGGCAGAGAGCGGGGAGCACCCCTCCCCCCCCCCTTTTTTTTTTGCCCCCAGCCGACAGGAAGAGACCCTCGACACCTCCGGACATGCTGGCGCCGTTCGCGGGGCACGGGGGAAGTGAGTACGGACAGGAGCAAGGCGGCGGCCGAATGCTTATTTTAAAAGAGTCGCCGATAGAAGACGCATGCAATCTTGTTTTCTTTTTCATACGCGAATTTTTTTGCTGTGCATGTTAACTCTATAGTATCCGAGGGATCAATCCGTGATTATTAGAACCCCTCAATGTTTAAAGTGACTTCATTTTAGCATAGTGTCCACTTTAAGAAAGGAAAGAAAAGAAAAAAATAACAGTAAAACTCTCCAAAGACATAGAGCGGTGGAGGATTCCAATACACCTCACCTCGCACCTCATTTTGCGGCAATTAGCTACGGTAATAAGCTAAAGCATATAGTGAACTTTGCAACTGGTTTAAAAAAGCTCTGTCCTGCCCTACATATAGTAGGTTCAATCTAGGATCCTGTTTGTTAGTATGATGACTAACTGAACTTGTTTTATGATAAATACAAAATGTCCTACCACTTAAGTTACCTTCTGCGACATACAGAAGCTGATCCATCACGGATTCTGATTGACATTCAACAATGTATTTGCAATATTAGTGGAGCCTTTGCCATCATGAAGTGTTAAGGGCATATTTTCACTGTGTTGTTTCGAAGCTTGAGCTAAGTGTGCACCGTTAATATGCACTTTTATAAAACATGTACGAGCACGCAACTGCATGCTGCTCTTATAGTTCCCTTTGCAGAATGTGGACAATAGTTGATTACAAGTGAGATCATATATGCATAACGAAATTGTTACATCATGTTCTTATCATTGGTGCCTAAAACTACTAAAAACATGGGTCAGCATGAACAGTATACGCGGATTCTTCGTGAACGTTGAAAATTGAGAACAAAAAGCATATAAAAAAATAGCACTAAAAGTCTATTGGGTAGAACACAATGAAAATTTTATTGGCCCTCTAAAGATTGCACTCAGCTGGGGTTGAATGTCTATCGAAATTCAGTACATTCAAAAGGCGGTCAATAGTCCGACAATAGAGTTTCAAAACTCATTTTTGTAAGGGGTCTTGAGAGGGGCGGAGTGTGGGACTCTACAGCCCCTATTAGTGTTTCAAACCACGCGCACTTTCTCCGGTTTGTGTTGGTGTTTGCCCGGCCAGTGCAAGTACGCATGAGCCAGCTGCCCGGAGCAGGGGCAGCAAGTTATTGGCGAGAAGCCGAGGTGAGATAAGCGCGTCGAAAGCGAGACTCGAGGCTTTTTGGCCGGGTGGCAGGCCATAGAGAAAGAGATTGGTAAAATTCGATTGGTACATAGCGCTAAAAAGACAAGGACACAGCGAGACACACAGAACCATCACCAACTCGCCCACGCTTCCACTCTTGCAGATTGGTAAAGAGCGGACACTCCCATAGGGTCCAGCGGCCCATTTGACTGTGGCGCACCAAGCGGCCGGCGGCAACTGCTTCCGGTCTTGCTGAAAGGCGCGCGGTTTGAAGGCTATCACGCACTGCGGCCTTCCCTGCCCTTTTGGCGCATTATTTTGGTTTCACATGTTCTACTAGTGTTTCTATTTATTTTCAGCATACATTACAACATGAAAAATAGATTCCCAGTTCTCTAAACTGGCAATCAACGAAGCTGCGCCACAGCCTTTGCAAAACAGTATTGCAGAAAAGATGCCAAGTGCTTTGTGAAATGAACATTTATTTTGCTGTATATAAAACACATGAGATGCAACAGATGTAGACGAATGCATTGATAAAACTTGGCACACATAAGGCGATGTGCACAGTACAGAAAAATAAAATACACAAAGCGAGAAACAGCACTTAGGTAGAGACAAAAATAGCATAACGTTGATTTCCGAATTATCGCAAATGATATGTAACAAAACAGGCATTATACATAAACTACACAGTCCCAGTCGCGGCTACCTTAGCAAGGGTAACTTGTATTGTTCAGGGCAGAGAGAAGTACTGACGCTTGGGGGAAGGCCACACCGTTCACTCGTCGCATCTGCCGCGCTTCGGCTGCAGTCAGTGGGTCCATTCAGTGCTGTTGGAAAAGGAATGAACATGATGCAGAAAGTTGCAATGAAATGTAAGGCCACTGCACCGCGCACACATCTGTGCATGTGGGTGAGTACTGAAGACTTGGTGAGCAGCAGTTATGGTCCAGAACAGAAAAGCTGTCATTTGTAAAATTGACACAAAAGCTACTCTTGCAACGTAGAGGACAGGAAATGCAAGCTAACCAAACCTGTCTGAAAATGCATTTCCACAGTGAGTGAAATAACAGCCACTAAACTAACAATATTCCTCAAAAGCACTAAACAGCTTAAACAATGAAGCTTGCAGCGCAATAAAACAGTTTTCAATTTAACGTTGTCCCGTTAAATGCAACGCGACACCAAGCAAAACTAGCCGTTCGCAAAACCGCGGCCTCGCCTTACCGTGGCCGGCGAGCGCGCCTAGTTGGCTTGCCCTTCATACGCGACTTTGTGAAGCGCAGACCGTCGTGCTGAGCTAAACTGCCCGAAATGCCTCGCAGTTGTCAAGCATGAAACAGTTCCCACTGGTAGCCCTGTTAAACGCGACACCTCGCAAAACTAGCCGTTCGCAAAACCGCCTCACGCCATGGCACGTCACTGCGGCCAGCACGCCTTGCGATGCCTGTTTTCTTGCCCCTTCACGTACGACTTTGTGAAGCGCAGTCGCCGCCGTACTGAGCTAAACTGTCTCAAATACTGCGCAGTTTGACAAGAAAGTCAAAAATGCAACATTTCTCGCCTTACCGTCGCCCTGTTAATCGCAACACTTAGAAAAACTAGCCGTTCGGCAAACCGCGTCAGGCCTGACCGAACCGGCCGGCTAATACGCCATGTTGGCGCAACGGCATGCCTTGATGCCTTCACATGCCACTTCTTCCAGCGTGCTGAGATAAACTGTTCGAAATGCAGCTCAGTTTCGCAGGAACACCACATATTAAACCTCGCCGCGGTTGGGAACTGTAGGAGCGTCACGAACTGCGCCTGAAATTCTGTATGCCTGAACATTCGGCGCGCCTGTTCACGAGCTGCGTTGGTCAGCGTAAACTGCTTGAAATGCAGCGTAGTTCAGCAAAAAAACGTTGCTCACCTTGCCGTCAGTGCCAAACCACAGTTGTTCCACGTAGCAACCCACGAGTGATAAAAATATGCGGTCTGTGCCGCACAGGCGCGGCGAGGCACGAGCAGACAACCGCTCGCTCCCTTCGACAACTTTCTGTCGTCTGCTCCGGCGGGCTACCGCTGCAGTGAGCAGTGAGTGCCGTCGCGCGCGCGTCCGCGCATGTCCACGCTGGTGCCGCCATCCATCAATCGGTGGCGGCGTAACAAGTCGCGCGTCATTTCCTGCGGACAGTTTTCGCCGAGTGTCCGCTCTTTACCAATCTCTTTCTCTATGGGCAGGCCGCGAAGGGCGGCCAGTGAGCGTCACGGACCGGCGAGATGTATAGTCGTATGCAAAAGTGGTATACAACACCCAGCCCGTAGCGGAGGTTGGAAAATTTGCATCGCAAAGTCCTCTAGCAATAGCTATCTGAGATCGAGGCAATAGGTGCCCCATTCTAACCATATGCATGTGCCACTGTCGCTGTCCCTGTCTCTATATGACATTTAGACGCAGTTTTCCCGAGTTCCGTTACCGGCTGAGTGTTGTATACTACTTTTGCTCACGACTGTACACGGATGACGGAGCGGTGTCCTGCCAGACGAAGACTGAAGCAGCGCCTACAATAATGGTTTTGGAGTATTAGCGGCTGTTAACGCTTTGGCCTTATTACTCGCCCTATTTGCGCCGCAGTGCGTTTTGTTTTGCCACGGTAAAGCCCTGAACCTAGTTACGTTTTATTCTTGATAGTCCTTTGTCGCGCACCTCGGCGGCAAGTTTTTAGCACAGTTTTGTCCAATGTTTTCACTCGTCAGGCGAGACTATGGCTCGCGAACCCGTATTCCAGAAGGCGGAGCGGAGCCTTTAGTATTTAACTCGGTTGCTTTTTTCGTATGGACTTTGTTTAATTTATCATTTTGCCATTGCACCTAGTTGGTTCTTCAGTATTTCTGCGCACAGGTGCGTTCAAGTACATATATTTTGTTTAATTGAAAATTTTTGCATACAGTTTTGTAAATTTTTGCCTTCTGGCTCTGGTATTCTTGTCAATTATTGTATTGTCCCGCTATTACAAAACATGTATTTTCTTGCAGCAACATTTGTTTGGCAATCATGCCGTCTCTTTTTTAGGCATGTGAGTGTATGCGCTGGCTTTATTTTTTTACATGTGTAATTTTGCATCTACGTACCATTCCCATCAGTAATGGCCGATGGCCTATGCGGGTATCGGAAATAAATAAATAAACAGCGATGGCCTCATTCTCGCGGGTTTTCTGCGCCAAGGGGCCGTCTATGAGAAGTCTGGGCGAAAGCGGTGTGTTGCCTTCGCCGAGAGAGCATAAATGTCCAATATGTGGGCATTGGCTTCACCACTACATTCTCCGTTCTCGCAGATGCGGCCATGGCCCGTAAGACTAGGGGTGGTTGTAGCGGGTCATGGTAGGTTTCACACCGCACATTAGCCGTCTCGATTATCAGAAATCCCCCTTGGCTGGAGGAGTTATAGCTTCCCAGGAGAATTTTGTCGAATTAAGCAAACCGCCAGTTACATGAAGCCAATTTAATCAATTCCCAAACCGCAAAGAAGAAACGCACTGAAGAAACGACACGTTGTACACTAAGGAGAAAAGATATCAGGACGGGTTTCTCAAATAAATATGAATTCATAGCGCAGAATAATTGGTGCAGGCAAGTTCTGTTATTGGGTATTGAGGATCACAGAATAAAACTGAAATATTGCAAAATATTAGAAGGTTAATTTTTTGCATCCAGTTCTTTCCTGTGTGTACCAGGTATTTTAGGCGCCAGTCACTGGTTTTAAAATTAGGTATCTTCTGATATGAATGCTTCTGTGGCAGAATTTAAATCTATAACGGACACTGAAACGCAAGAAAATAATAGTAAATATTTATTATGTTGACTAGTTTTACATAATAATCTGCCTACATTTAAAAGCAAGGCGTTCTGTAGTTGTGCAATTATTACCAATTACATAGGTTATTTCGAAAACTTGAATACCGTCGGTGTTTTGCCTCGAAGACGCATTTTAGAACAGCCCGAGCCTTTCGCCGTACTGCCAGTCCAGTTCATAAGCAAAGAAAGTGTTACATGAACTTTCCTGTCTTACCTGTGCTGCCCCTTTCGCATCTGCATGCTTCGTAACCCCAAGCTTCAGAAAGAAAGGCGACGATTGGTAACAGTGCATATAGCGCGGTCGTTCTGAATGTGCGCCATTTTAAATGCTATAACAAAATGTTTTGAATATATTGTTACACCCTTAGCGTCGCGACCGAGACGTTCTAGCCGGTTCAGTACGCCAGGTACATAAGGCCAGCGGGGAGAAACACAGGTGCCACAAGATACAGGTCGAACGGGCCCGCATGCTTCTTCCTCTTTCTTCTTCTCTCCTCCGTGCTCTGCTTGAGAACAAGTCCGTAACACTTCCCCCGTCGCAGGCGAAGCCCTTCGTGCGAGTCAATCGTCAGCACGAGGATGACAGGGTTTCAGACGCGCGACGTGAGCAAGCTCAGTTCGTGAAGAACGTCGGCCACTTTTGGTAAGACGCGCAATCCGATAGGTGAGGTCCCCAATTTTCTCGAGGATAACATAGGGACCGATATAGTGCGCCAGCAGCTTTTGACTTAAGCCGCGCTTTCTTAGTGGACGCCAAAGCCAGACTATATCGCCAGGGAGGTAGGTGACGTGGCGATGGTGGTCGTCGTAGCGGGATTTCGAGCGCTTTTGTGAGGCTAGAGTTTTTAGGCGGGCTATCCGGCGGGCTTCTTCAGCCCGGCAGAGGATATCAGCAATCTCAGGATCGTCGTCTGTGGAGAACGGGAGGATGGTGTCGAGGGTGTGTCGAGGAGACCAGGCATAGAGGAGAAAAAATGGACTGTAACTTGTTTCTTGTTGGGCGGTATTGTATGGGTATTGTATGCGTATGTTATAAATGGTACGTACAGAGTCCCAGTCCTTGTGGTCGGCGGCGACGTACATTGAAAGCATGTTGGTGAGTGTCCGGTTGGTTCGCTCGGTAAACCCAGTTGTTTGCGGATGATAAGAGGTAGAAGGTCGGAAATGCGTTTGGCACAGACAAAGGAGTTCTTCGACAACATCAGCGGTGAACTGACGACCTCGGCCGCTGATCAACCCTCGGGGAGACCCATGGCGCAGTATAACAGAATGCAGTAGGAAGAGGGACACTTGGTGTGCAGTAGCCGATGGAAGGGCTGCCGTCTCACAGTAACGAGTGTGATAATCAGTGCAGATTACGATCCAGCGGTTGCAAGAATGAAACTTGGGAAAGGGTCCCAAGAGGTCTACCCCGACCTTCTCAGAAGGGGATCTTGGAGGCGTGACAGGATGAAGGAGACCAGGAAGAGTGTCGGTGGGGCGTTTGTGACTCGCACATTGAGCACAGCTAGCCACATACTTCTCAGCTGTTTCACGCATCCGTGGTCAGTAGAAGCGTTCTTCTATGCGATAGAGCGTCCGCGCAGATCCTAGGTGTCCCGAAGTATGGTCATCGTGTGTGTGGTGGAGGCGCCGGGTAACGATAGCTGGCGCTACACACAGCACCGGTACAACTGGAGCCTCGCCAGAGACATCGCCTTGCGGGCCTCGAAATGCAAACCAGCGCCATGCAATCGGCCAATGACCGCAAGCAGCCCCTGGTGACGCCGTGATCCAGACTGACGACCGGCCTGCGGTTGCAGCGAACAGTTCCTCGTATCACTATCGGGAGCCTCGGACGTTCGCGGGAGCGGCAGGCGAGGACGTCGACGAGTGGTTGACCCACTAGCAACGGGTGAGCCGCTACAATCGATAGGACGCCGCCACTCAGCTTGCAAATGTGATTTTCTTCCTAACACATAACGCTCATGTTTGGTTCTAAAACCACAAAGAGTATCTTATTGACCGTTTCGTTACCGAATTGCGTCAGTGCTTTGGCGACTGCCTTGCACGAAGGAAGCGGGCTGAACATCCGCTTGCGCACAGAGCTCAGCCACCTGGGGAAACAATCAGAATTTCAAAACAGCAAGCGCTAATATGACCGAGGAAGATAAAGTAGGACATCTTCTGAAGGGCATCGCAGATAATGTTTATAAATTTCTAATCGCCAAAGATGATCTGAAAGCCGTCTGTGATGTAATTCGGCACGTTCGCACATTCAAGACATTGAAGACTCGTCGCATAACGCCAAAATTTGGGCCGCTCGCCAACGTTCCATCTGTGGCGAGCATTGAAGACAGCTTCATAGACTTGTCCTCGACGATCCGGCAAATAGTTCGCGAGGAACTGCAGCGGTTCGAGCCTCCTGCACGGTGTCCATCAACCTCGCCGCCTGACGTTGGCGGCTCTCGAGGACCTTTCTCCTTGCTCCCCTCGATGCCCGTTCTGAATTCCATCAATACGGCACACGCCAACGCTTGCTCCAACTGCCCGACGCCAAGGTTCGATAGCCCTGGTCTTCCGTCTCGCTACGACTCACGCCCGACTAACTTCTTGTCGCAATACGATTCGCACTATGAGTACCATCCTCAATTACCACCTGCTCGCTATTTCTGGCGTCCAGCCCGAAGGCCTGAAGATGAGTTTCGCTACCCAATGCGCCCTGCCCCCTCGGAACCCTCCAGGGAACAAGGTTTTCGTCGCGCAACCCCCGTGCGCCGCCGCTGCGGCATTGAAGGGCACATAGCTCGATACTGCCGCAGCCGCCCACTCACCCGTTACGATCGGCCCGTTCAACACGCTTCGCCACGTAACCGTTTCTACGACTCTCCTTGGCAATGGCCCCCATCTTCGTATGAATATCCCCAGACTGATGAACAGCGCAGCCGCTCTCCTGCTTCCGACCGAAGTTTCTCACCCCCACAAGCCTCTTCTGCGCGCCGCTCTCCGACACCACGGCCACGGCGGAGGTCGCTATCGCCTTTGCCAGAAAACTAATCAGCGCGGCCGCTGGAGGTAACGCCGCTGGAGACTGTGCGCTGCCTGTAGAAATTCCTCCATCTGTTTTTATGTTAAAGAATACGGTCTATGAGCTTGTGGATGTTGTGACGACAATGGCTTTAGTGAATACCGGGGCAACCATTTCAATTATGAGTTTATCGTTTAAGAAGCGGTTAGGACGCAAAATTATATTTGTTTGGGACAGAAATGTGAATTTTCATGGCGCGGGTGGTGAGGTGTTGTGTCCGCTGGGAATGTGTAGTGCTTCGGTGTCCCGGGGTGGAACGATATTCGCAGCGGAGTTTGCAGTGCTTCCGCGATGCACGCATGACATAATTCTAGGTATAGGCGTTTTGAGAATGTGTTGCTCTACGATCGACTGCCGCTCTGGGGAACTCTGCGTTGATGATTTCCTTCCTTCTAGACTTTTAGAAGAGCCACACGTGCGTGAGGATGGGTTCTGCGTAACAGAGGATACCAATGTGCCAGCCCTGTCTATGGTGTGCGTCCCAGTTTTGTGCCCCAGTCGTGCCTCCGACACCTTCGACGCTACAGTGGCACCGCTTCATTCTAACTGTGCAAAGAAATACATTCTGGTTCCTCATTGCCTACTGTCGGTGGTCAAGGGCTGCTCACGATAGTGGGCCAACAATTGTTCTTCACAACCGGTAGTTTTGCCTGTGAATATGAAGATTGCGACGTTCAGCCAAGACGACGCTCCGTCAGTGGCTTTGGTTACTGATGCACCTGGCGAAAGTGCTGCCGCTCCAGCCCCTGACTCACAACTGCATCGGATGATCAGCCGCTCTCTAACCAGTGAACAGCGTGACGCTTTGGAGGCCTTACTGGTCAAGTTTTCTTCTATCTTTGATTTTTCGGAAGACAGCGGTTCACGGTGTACTCCCGTGACACGTACCCGGCACCTCCACTACAATGTTACACTATTAGCGTCGCGACCGAGACGTTCTATCCGGTTTAGTACGCCAGGTACACACGGCCAGCGGAGAGAAACACAGGTGCCACAAGATGCAGGTCGTACGGGCGCGCACACTTCTTCCTCCTCTTCCTACTTTTCTCCTCCGTACTCTGCTTGAGAACAAGTACGTAACACTATTAACCATAATATCACTATCGCATCCGTCCTTAGAGCCAAGAAAGATGTTTTATGAAGGAGGAGCGCTGAGTGTCTACGGATGTCCAGTGATGTAAGACCCCAACCGTTTATAAGGCGATGAACCAAAATGAAAACAATAGGAGCAATACAATCCAAGATAACTTACAGCATCGGAGAACGCATGCACAAGAAAGCAGCAGGATGTAACTAAAAAAAATAAATATGCAATGGAAAAACTCAAATGTTGGCCTACTCTTAAAAACTGGAATTCATAGGCAAAGAGCGAAAATGTAGTTCTTTTGACGCACAGAATGTTTTACATGGTACGCTTCCAACAACGCACCGTCGTCTTGTGGCTGCATTCATCCACACTTTTAAATTTCCCAAATTAGAAATGTACCAACTTTCGTACAGCAAAGTTTACCCATAAAACTTATTAGGTCACCGCACTAAGGTTAATCTCCTTTTTTGAAATTTTAAAGAGATGTTAGTAGTAATGACCGGATATGCAGACAATTCCAAGTAGACATTTAACTTTATTAGTTAGGCCCTTAATTATCAGACATTACTTATTCATATTGCAGATTACCGACTTCCCTGTTTTATGGTGTTCCCATCTTTAGTACTTATGTGCCAGAGGCCAGTATCTTATCTTACAAAACCGGCATTTGAAAATTTGTAAGTGGCTTCCCTGAAGCGCCGGGTATATTCATGCACCCCGCCGGGGTGGCGCAGTGGTTACGGCGTTCGTCTACTGGTCCCAAGGATGCGGGATCGAATCCCGGCCTCGGCGGCCGCTTTTCGATGGAGGCGAAAAGCAAGGCGCCCGAGTGCTGTGCAATCTCAGTGCACGTTAAAGAACCCCAGGTGGTAAAAATTTCCGGAGTCCTCCACTACGGGGTATCTCATAGACTAAGTCGCTTGGGACGTTAAACCCCACAACCCAAACCAAATCAGGTATATTCATGTTTGCGTTTAAATATTTGTACGCCTAAGTGTAATGACTAAACGAACCAATCAGCTTGAGAATAGATGTCTGGCGGCGAAAGATGTGCAGTTGTAGAAGGTCCCGGATAAAGAATGGGAACAAAAACTGAATTTGTTTTGTAACCCTCCCACTAACAGCAGGAATGTTCAGCACTGAATAAATGCAACGCGTGCCGCACAGAACGGATGCTCACGCGGCTAAGGTCAAACACTCAACCGACAGAATCCTCTGGTTCAGACGACAGCATCCCTTTTCTCTTTACCCGCAGAGCAGGTCTGGATATTCCCACCGTCTAGGGTTCACCTTAAGCTACAACAGAAAGGTTAGAAAAAAAAAAACGAACGGCAACACCTTCGCAGCTTCGTTAGCTCCCCTACGCACGGTAGTCCTCAGAGAGAAAATCGGGCGATGCGGATGTCCCATTAGTTGGGCAACTGGTACCATGAAAGACATAAGCAGCTTCCCTCAAAGCTCGACTCAACAGGACTCTGAGAGCATTGTCAATAAGGTGTAAGCTTAAAATTTTGGTCCATTGCTCCATGGAAATAAAAGAAACTGGCGTTCGCGCAATTCACAACTCAGATTCATAATACTCATAAATAACAATTTAGATTGTTTGAAACCTCCCGCTGCTTAGCCACTTTTTGCACGATTGCGAGATGGCCCTAAAAAAAAGCGCCTTCCGCTGTTTCGCCAAGAGGTCATTGTTAAAATTGTGGCTTGTTTTGTGCAGGTGCCTGCATACTCTTAAATTGCATTGACTTGACAAGGGGGATATTTGAAGGCGGCAACAGTGAAAGCGCAAAGAAAATGTTTCAATGCAGCACCCAAGGAAACTGATCTGTCTGATCCTCAGGGCTTCCAACTTTTTCGATATCATATTCCTCATATGCTGTTGATTGCATTGTGTGGTTTATTATCCGCCCATAAAGTCATCTGGGCGTTTACAATATGGCGAAGGTTTGGGAGTCTGACCGCCTATTTGATTAAGGAACCTTGTTTACATGAGTGCGACAGAGTGTGACTGGAGTAGATTTTGGAAACATTAGATTTTGAGACAGACGAGTCTCGCCCTGCATTATCCTCACCGTTGGTTTTCCTTTATCTCAATCGGTGATCTCGAATTTGTATTTCACACTAATGCAAACGCGACTACTACTCCATTCCGTTAATTCTTAACTGCTTTTAATAGAACGGTGCCCTTAAGCCTTACGAGGTACACCTCGTGTTCAATATTAGGAATGGTACGCAGCACCACTCATGATAGTGGTCGCCCTGTAAGAGCTCTTGGATTTTTTCGTTCGTAGTAAGCACCTGGACAATATTTTCAGCTTTAAACGCTGAGAAATATCTTCCATGCTGCGAAATCGGGTAAACAACATGAGTTCATAAAATGTATAGTGTCTGCTTTAGGAAATGTTTAGGGGCAGGGCATTGCGGCGGGTTGAAGAGAATAAATTGAAGATCAACTATGGATTCATAACGACCGCGGCTGGTGCACCACGATTATAAGCAGAGAGTGAGTGTGAACTTAGTTTTTTTGGCACAAGTATGTTTTTCTAATCATACTAGCATCTTCAAACTCATTTTCCTCTAGAAAAAATAAAGAGAAGTGAAATGTTTGATAGAATGTTTCCGTAATGAGGTAAATAATAATTGAGCAGTTGTGAGCCGTTCGGCGTTTTGGGAAGTTGCTTTTCTTCACGTGTTTACTTACTTCCTCCAAGATCGTTTGATGGACGTCGCTCGGTGGTATTGTGTGAACGATTGCAAGGCCTTCAAAATCACTTTTTCTCCAGCCAGCTGTCTGAAGCCCGTTATTCAAGTATTTGTGGAGGCTGTCACGAAGTACCGTAAATGAAACAAGGGATCTGTAATGTAGAATACAAGGCAAATCGAAGTACGAAAACCATAATTTTGCATTACTTTCTCAAAGATTATGTCACTTTCATGTGATTGCAAAGTAAATGCAAAGACGAGTGTATAGCTCAGAAAAGAACCGCAAAAGTAATGTTTAGCATAGCCAAAAAAACCGCGTTTGGCGCCACTTCAAATTTAGTATGGCGGTCCTTGTTGCTGGAATGCAGCGCGCTCGTGGAAATCTCCTTTTTTCCGGTTGTTGTTCAAGAACAGCTCCGAAAAATACTGCCTCTGCCCATTTGCTTATCATTGTGCATAATACAATAAACTAAATTAATGCTGTTTGCTGTGACTCACACACGTGAAGAAATGCTGATATATCACTTGCACGATATGTCCGCCGTGTATGTTTACATTCGTGAAACGGCGGGTTACTAAGCTCAGGGGAGGATTTTTAATCGTCTATTGAACGGGCATATTTATTCATCTTTCCGAAATATTTACTTATTAAACAGTTCTAGTCTCTGCGGAGGCTGTTTCATGGCTCTGAAATACTACAGGAATGTTTTCGTATTCTGCCTAGCAAGCATTTGAAAACAATTACAGATGAAGGCACTGCCCTATATCGTGGCCGGCGATGCGGATCACGAGCGCGGCAGCGTATACGAAAGTTACTATATAATTAGTGAAAAAACAGCGCAACAGCAACGAGACACACAAGAGAGAAGCGCTTGTCTCTCGTTTGTCTTGTTGTTGTTCCGCTGTTGTTGCGCTGTTTTTTCACTACTGGATAACCAACACGCCCAAGCAGCCGTTGTTACTATATAAACATCTCAGTTTACACTCTCCGACTCCGCTGGGCATCTCAGCGACGTTGAAGACGCTTCGTTTGTAGGCGGCGCGGTAGTCGAACAAGGATCTCAATTGACGCAGCGGGGCAGCAGCGAAAGCTAGCTCGCGACGGTCAAAATAAGCTCCTCGCCTATAATAATCTTCCTGACACACTGATACAAGCCAAAAGTCGCATTTTACGCAAAGTAGAAGACTGATTTGTGGTAAACAGTGAGGATGTCATCGAAAGTGCGCAATCGTTGCTGCCCTACATTTATTATCGCAGACAACAGAATACCGCTTGGGCTTCACTGCTCAGTGACGTCAACGGAATACGCCATAAAAGGCCCAGATTCTTCGCATCGCCTCAGAGGTCAGAGAGCACGGCGGCACTCTTCCAAGCATCATGTTTCACCATGTCTGGATCGCTGTGCAGGTTAGATTTTACAATCCGTTTTCTTCTATTCGGACAAATTCTCGTGCGCTCGTCATGTTGCCGTGCCCTCGGCGATGTTCTCAGATTGCTATTTGAGTGTTGATGTGTTTTGCTGCTACTCCTGCTTTGTGGCGATGTCGAAAGTAATCCCGGCCCCAACGTCACAGAAAAACTAAATGCCATCCTTGACGAACTTCAAGAGATAAAAGATGCTGATAGAGTACCTGATGCTACCCTTTTCGAACTAGATAAAAAGCTTACCAAATTAGACGAGGTCTTAGAGCTAACCAAAGCGAATGAATCTAAAATAAAAAAAAATCGAATAAACGATACACCATCTTGAAGAAGCATTGTTGGCTCAGAATAAAAAAACTTGTTGATTTTGAGGACCGTGCTTGGCGAAATAACCTTTTGGTTTTTTGTATTAAGAAAAACTCGAACGAAAATAAACAGGATCTAGAAAAAAACTTAGCCTCATTGGAAGTTCAGTGGAACGCATTCATAGGATTGGCAGGCAATGAAAGGATCATACACGACCTGTGATTGCCCGCCTATACAACCACAATAAAAAGATATCCCTGTTTCCAGTTCCAGTTCAGGCGTTCAGTCGTGTCCGACTCTTCGTGACCCTATGGACCATGTCACGCCACGCTTTCCGCTCTCTCACTATCTTCTTAACATCACATAGCTTCATCTGCAATGCCTCGAGAATGCCATCTAACCATCGCGTTCGCTGCCTACCCCCTTCTCCGGCGACCCTCAACCTTTCCCAACATCAAATCTTTCTCCAGCGACTCCTCTCTTCTCATCAAATGACCAAAGTAGCTGAGCTTTAACTATAGAATTTGACCCTCCAATGAGCGGTCAGGGTTTATGGTCGACAATATCGACTGATTTGATTTTCTGGCAGTCCAAGGAACTCTTAAGAGTCTTCGCCAGCACCACAATTCAAACGCGTCAATTCTTCGGCAGTCAGCCTTTTTCACAGTCCAACTCTCGCATCCATACATCACAACTGGAAAGACCATAGCACGGGTTATACGGATCTTGGTTGGCAGACTAATGTCTCTGCTCTTTACTAGGCGGTCAAGGCTAACCATTGCTCTCTTTCCCAGAAGCAGGCGTCTCCTAATTTCATGGCTGCAGTCTCCTTCCGAGGTAATCTTGGCGCCCAAGAACAGAAAATCTGTCACAGCTTCCACTTCTTGTCCATTGATGCTCCAGGACTTGATAGGGCAAGACGCCATGATCTTCGTCTTTTTAATGTTCAGTTTAAGCCCAAACTTCTCACCCTCTTCTTGTACGCGCATCAGAAGTCTTTTGAGTTCCACTTCACTTTCTGCCATTAAAGTGGTATCATCCGCATATCTAAGGTTATTGATACGCTTTCCAGCAATCTTCACTCCAGCTGAAGACTCGTCCAGACCGGCCTTCCTCATGATGCACTCTGCATATAGGTTAAATAGGCAGGGCGACAGTATGCAGCCTTGCCTCACCCCTTTCTAAATCGGAAACCAATCAGTAAGACCATGCCCAGTTCTGACTGTGGCCTCTTGCCCTTCATAAAGGTTCCTGAGGAGACAGATGAGGTGAATTGGAACTCCCATCTCTTGGAGAGCTTGCCACAATCTGCTGTGATCAACGCAGTCAAACGCTTTCGCATAATCAATAAAGCAGAAGTAAATGGGTTTCTGGAACTCTCTTGCTTTTTCCATGATCCAGCGAAGGTTGGCAATTTGGTCTCTAGTTCCTCTGCCCTTGCGAAACCCAGCTTGCACGTCCGGAAGCTCCCGATCCACATACTGCTGCAGCCTACCTTGCAGGATTTTTAACATCACCTTGCTAGCATGCGAAATGAGCGCGATCGTGCGGTAGTTGGAACAATCTTTGGCACTGCCTTTCTTTGGAATGGGGATGTAAACTGACCTCCTCCAATCCTGTGGCCACTGCAGGGTTGTCCAAATCTTTTGACATATTGTATGCAGTGTGTTAACAGCGTCGTGGTTGAGGTTTTGAAGCAACTCAGCTGGAATACCATCAATTCCGCTAGCTTTGTTCTTAGCAAGGCTGGCTAAGGCCCATTCAACTTCACTCTTCAGGATGCCCGGCTCGAGATCAGTAATCACAACCGTCCTATGTTGGGTTTGCACATCCGGGTCCTTCTTGTACAGTTCTTCTGTGTATTCCTGCCACCTCTTCTTTATCTCTGAGGCTTCAGTGAGGTCCTTGCCTCGTTTGTCCTTTATCACGCCCAGCTTAGCACAGAAGCTTCCTTTGATATCTTTGATTGTTTTATACAAAGCTCTTGTGTTCCTTAATTGGCTGGTGTCCTCAACTGCTTGACACTGTATGTTCAGGAAGGAATTCTTATCTCTCCTTGCTATTTTCTGAAAATCCGCATTGAGAACCTTGTATCTTTCTCTTCCCTCCATACCTTTTGCCATCCTCCTTTCCTCAGCTATTTGCAAAGCCTCTTCAGATAACCAGTTTGCTTTTTTGCATTTCTTTTTCTTTGGAACTACCTTAGTAGCAACTTCTTGTATTATATCACGAACATCAGTCCACATCTCTTCGGGCTCTTTGTCTTCTAGATCTAATTCTTGAAATCGATTCCTCACTTCCACAGCATATTCTAATGGAATCTGATCCAGATCATACCTGGAAGGCCTTCTAGTTTTCTGCGTTTTCCTCAATCGAAGCTTAATTTTGGCAACAAGAAGCTGATGATCGGTGCCACAATCGGCCCCAGGCCTTGTTTTCACTGCTTGTATAGCGCTTCTCCATCTCTGCCTGATTCCTGCCTGATCTGATTCCTGTACAGACCGTCCGGTGAAATCCATGTGTACAGGCGCCTCTTGTGCTGTTGAAAATGAGTATTCGCTATGGTCAGGTTGTTTTCTTGACAGAACTCTACTAGCCTCTGCCCAGCTTCATTTGGCTCACCAAGACCGAACTTGCCTGTAATTCCGGATATTTCTTCACTCCCGACCTTAGCATTCCAGTCTCCTATGAGAAAAACGACATCTGATGATGGGGTGCGGTCTAAAAGGCATTGTAGGTCCGCATAAAATCTCTCAACATCAGCTTCTTCAGCAGCAGTGGTCGGTGCATAGACTTGGATAACTGTTATGTTGAAAGGGTGACCTTGGATCCGAAGTGAAATCATTCGGTCGTTTTTGGGGTTGTACCCTAGCACTGCTTTGCCCATTCTTCTGTTTACTATGAGAGCGACCCCATTCCTTCTCTTGGATTCGTGCCCACAATAAAAGACATAATGGTCGCCGGAGTTAAATTCTCCCATTCCGGTCCACTTGAGCTCGCTGATACCCAAGATATCAATGTTCAATCTGTCCATTTTTCGCTTGACGATATCCAGTTTACCTTGCGTCATAGATCTTACATTCCATGTTGCTATGTGATATATCTCCTTGCAACATCGGACTTTCCGGTCGCTTCCCGACACATCCACAACTGAGCGTCCTTTTGGCTTTAGCCCAGCCGCTTCATTCGTCCTGGAGCTACTAGGAATCGCCCTTTCTTCATCCCCAGTAACATGTGGGACGCCTTCCAACCTGGGGGGCTCATCTTTCGACGCCATATCGATAATGGAATTTTGACTGGCCATAGGGTTTTCTTGGCAGGAATTACTGGATTGGGTTGCCATTTCCTTCTCCAGTGAATCACATTTTGTCAGAACTCTCGGCCGTGACCTGTCTATCTTGGGTTTCCCTGGTTAGGAACTGTTCAAAACTAAAGGGTTCCGGCATATCAATTTGTGACGAATTTTCTCAAGAAACCATACAGGTAAGAAATACACTATGGTAGTCCGAATTAGTTGATAGCGGTCCGAATGACAAAATGAAATTTGTTCCCAAGTTATTTCTAAAAGATGATGTACATTTATGGGACAGTGATAAGAACAGCAAAAGTTTGTTTCGCAAAAGTACCAAATAAGATGATCGACGTTCTAAGTTTAAAGAGAAGCCTGCGCAGAAGCTTCTTCGAATTGTTTGTTTGAATGCGCAAAGTGTGCGCAATAAGTCAGAAAAGCTTGAATGTATTTTCCTGTCGTATGATCGCCACGTAGCCATTATCACAGAAACTTGGCTTCACAATTCCGGATAACTGCGTATTTCCACCTTCATATATCTCCTATCGAAAAGATCGTGAAACAAAAAGTGGCGGTACTGCAGTCCTTGTGAAACATGGGCTTTTATCATTTTCCTTACCACAAGTAGATAATGCTCACTAAAGCGTATTTTGCAAAGTTGAATTTAGCTGCAGCACAGTCATTATTGCGGGTGTTACCAGGCTATCGGGATCACCACCAGAATTCTTACTAAAGCTCTACGACTATTTAGAAAACTTGCGTGACAAAAATATTATAGTGGCTGCAGGCTTTAACCTTCCGGCTATTAATTGGGTGGAAATAAAGTGTGGATCAGTTGATGCCCACAGTTCTGAAATGTTGCTTTACATGCTACTTGCATATAACCTCACCCAAACAGTTCTTGTCCCAACACGAGTAACAGATGCTGCTTCCTCAATTTTAGATCTTTTATCTTCTAACATCATTCAGGATCGTACAACAGAGGTTCACGATGGCATTTCTGACCATAGCCTATTTTACTTTACCTGCGTTTTTCCACGGGGTTGGGATCTTGCAAGCCAACACCTGTTTTTGTCACGAATTACTCAGCTGCTGATGATCTCCAAATCACGTATTATTTAAAGAATTCCCTTTTTTCGTTTCATGACATAGAAAAAGAAACATTATGGACTAAGTTTAAATCCTGCTGTCACTACTGCATAGACAAATTTGTTCCTGAGAAATTGAAAAATGTTGGTCGAAGGAGCCCTTGGGTAACCAGAGAGCTGCTCCAGATAAAACGCAGGCTTAAACGCCGTAGAAAATTGAAGCGAATTAATTATGATGTAGTTTCACAGCTAAAAAGAACCCTAGAATATAAAATGCGAGAATCTCGAGAACTATATTTCACTGAAACTCTTGCAAGGTTCGCTTCAGAAAGCCCCCG
Organism: Amblyomma maculatum; assembly: GCF_055883805.1. Lineage (NCBI taxonomy): Eukaryota > Metazoa > Arthropoda > Arachnida > Ixodida > Ixodidae > Amblyomma > Amblyomma maculatum. Next base: position 52,414,510 of record NC_139348.1, on the reverse strand, counting down.
AAAATTCTGGCAGTTCCTTAGGAACAAGGCTCATTGGCGGATGGAACATGTAGCAGTAGGTGGTAATATGGTTACAGACAGCAGGAAGATAGCACGCATATTCCACTATCATTTTCAAAGTGTATTCTCAAAGTCAGGCAAGTGTTGCGAAGGCGTTCCCGCACCTAGTGCATGACGCACTTTGTTCATGTCTTTGGAGGGTGTAATTGAACTGCTACTAGGACTAGACGCGAAAACATCAACAGGTCCGGACAAAATTCCCGCCATATTTGTTAAAAGATCCGCAGAGCTTATGGGCAGATTTCTCATCATATTTTTCAATAAATTCTTAAAATCTACAAAAGTACCGACCGATTGGCTTCTGGCTCATGTAATTCCAGTTTTTAAGAAAAATAGTCTTCTAGAAATCAGTAATTGTGAACCTATTTCATTTACGTGTATTTCTTGCAATGTTATAGAGCATATTCTGGTGAAACATGTAAATACTTTCTTGGATAAGCACAGTATTATAAATAAAGCACGACAGGGCTTCCGAAGGGGCTTTTCTACTAACACGCAGTTAATTGTAACAATTAATGAATTTGCTAAAGTTATAGATAAAAACGATCAGGTATATATAATATTTCGCGACTTTTCAAAGGCTTTTGACAGGGTGTCACATAATAAATTAATCATAAAGATGAAATCACTGTGCATACCTCCTTAAATAATCAACTGGGTAATATCTTACTTGACCAACCGAAAGCAGTATATGGAGGTAGACGGAGCGTGCTCTGAACATTTAGACGTTCACTTGGGTGTGCCACAGGGATCTGTACTAGGACCGGTCTTAGTTAATATTTACATAAATGACCTCGTCGATTCGCTGAATCCAACCCCTGAATTAAGCTGTTCGCTGATGACTGTGTCATTTTTAAAACCATAAATTTTTTTCTGGTAAACTTGAGCTAAACGATAATCTAAAATAGCTAGCAGAATGGTCAGAATGGCGTGGCAAATGGCACATAATAATTTTGACAAAACTGTTTACGTGTGCCTTATTAATAAAAGAAACAGGCTTGAATTTCTTTACAGCATGGTAAAAAAGATAATTAAACAAGTTGAGGAATATAAGTACTTAGGTTACATCCAGGCCTAAATAGACAGCACACATTGATAACGTGTGCTCTTCAGCTCGTAAAAAACTAGGTTTAATAAAACAAATTAGGCAGATCAACAGCTGCACTGAGAAACTAGCCGTACAAAGCCATGGCGAGATCCTCTTTAGAGTACGCGAGCATTGTGTGGGTCCCTCACACAAAGCTAGAAGTAGAAAAACTAGAAAAACTTCAAAGGTTGGCCGTTCGTTTTCTTTATAACCGCTATAAACGCAGAGACTATGTTAAATGACGCAAACCTGGAGTGCTTGAATGAACGCAGATAAATTTTACGAATTAAATTCCTTAAGCGCTTATATTTTTCGAAACTAAGTAAATCGCCTATATTTTTCGAAACTAGGTATTGATCCACAAAAATACATAACTGAACACTCCTCAAGGAAATCTCGTCTAAGCACAAACACTACATAGAACCCATTTTTGCTCGCACAGATGTCTATAAATTCTCCTTTTTTCCTCACACGATCTCGGATTGGAATGCACTGCCGCATGATTCCCTACTGCTCGTTTCAAACGAGTGACTGCATTATTGACACTTTATGTAATGCGGTATGTTGTTGACTTTGTGCAGTGCTTCTTTCAACTAGAGTAGTCTTTTGATGCGTGATTTCACTCCATTTAGTTTTGTATAAGTATTCATCGTTCGTGTTTTTTTTTGTTTTCTTTTTGTGCGTATTCTGTCAATACCAATGCTGTCCAAGGTCAGTTTTTTGTACCTTGTTTTATACCGTGCCTCTCCTGCTTGGACCATATTTGGTCCGCAGTATGTGATAAATAAAATAAAATAAAATAATTATGTAGCGGCAGCGCATTGTTTTGAATATTTTAGGCAGCAGTTACATGATTTCGCAAATAAAGAAAAACATTCTATTTCGAGTAATTTTAGACTAATAGGTGGTACAGAACGCGAGCTAGGCTCGTGCTTTAAAGAAACCCTCGAGCACCGCTGTGGACGGATAGCGCTGTGATTAAGCATAGTTTGTCGCGCGGCTAGTGGTACCTGGATGTAGTACCACTAGCCGATTTACCGATTACAATACCAGTGTAACCAGCTACAATTCGTGACATTTGGCGGACCTAATTGGAACGTTTGGGTATAACTGGCAGATACACTTCATTATATCAATACATCGAATGAAGCATATCAAGCAGGAGCTTATATCAACATGATTACTCTAAAATACTGGAGTAACATTACAACAATTATAAAGTAAGCAAACGTACATAAATACAGCTAAGATACACACACGGCATTTGCGACGCTTTTTTATCTAACCGATCTCTAACGAAGGTCGTGTCATATACCCGACGATGACTTCACGCCGCACGCTGCTTTGATTTGTTTGAATCATAAAAGTGTCCTTTTTTTCTTTTTCTTTTTCTATCCATTTGTGAAGTCAAGTACACAACATATTCGCATTATCGCGCTTGAATAAAGACGACGTTTTCTCGAGAAAGCATGTGTGCGTAAAGGCGGCAAAAAAATAGAAGCAGGGGAAAGGCTTCATTTAACAACAATTGCATTAAGGACAGGGAAATAAAAGCTCGGGAAGGCATTGTAACAACGAAATAAATAGCCACGAACCACTGTGATCGTTATTTGTACCCGCCAACAGCCTCTGGCATTTAGCAATTTACTAAGAGCGCGCACAATAAACTTTCGCTCTATCGAACAACTCATCAGATAAAAGATGGGACTGCTTTATAAATCCATTGCCATGTAGCCCCGGAAATAAATTAGCCTCGTGGAACACAGCCGTTGATCCAATGCTATTATTCATGGCATACCACAAATTGATTCTGAAACAGAATATTATTTGAGACACAGAGTCCTTGCCGAAGTTTTCGGCAAGAGGCTTGGTTTGACAATTTGTTCTGTAGACCGTATGCAGAGACTTAAAAAAAATAATGGCAAGAGCCGTCCCATATTCTCAGTTTTCAAGATTTCAATGGACAGAAGACTGTATTTTCCAATGTCTCAAAACCAAAGGGCTCCAGCGTTCATTTCCACCATGATTACTCACAGGAGACATTGAGAAAGCGAAAAAGTGTTTTTGGATTCAACTGTACAAGAGAGGGCGAACTTACACAATCAATGTTATTTTATGAGAGGCTGAAAAATAATGAGCAAACATTTGTTTGGAATGACTCAGAAAAGAAACCAACTCAGCTGCCCCATCTTCTTCAACTTCCGAAAAACAAACTACCTGCAACAGTCCTCCCTGCCGACTCACCATTCTAAATCTAGATGAAGAGAAGCATAGTGCACGAAACAGACGCACTTGACATTGCGCTATACACGTATAACCCGCATATAGCTCTCTTAACCGAAAATTGGCTTAATTTTAATATTAATGATGCCAGCATTTTTCCTGCTTCGTACACCATATTTAGGTGCGACAGAATGTCACGTGGTGTGGGCATGGCGATATTGATAAAAACGCAATATTCAGGCAGACCTCCTAGATACATCTGAATAATCAAGCGCGAATGTTCCCCCAGATAACATAACCAGGACACACGTTTTTGGTTGTGCTTTGTATTGGCCCCCAAATGCTGATGTAGGTCACATGCGACGACTACAATAGTTCATGTCTACATTTAGCAAAAAAAAAAAAAAGACAGATCTTTGCATTGGTGATTTTAACGTTCCGGGGAATGGCTGCGTTAGCGATGACTGTCATTCTTGTGAAAATTTACAGATTATTTCTGTTATTATGGTAATATACCGTTCAACAAGTAGTATTCCAACCAGAGTACCCGGCTCATCGAGTTCAATCTCTGACCTGGAGTTCCTAAACTGATGTTGTTCAGATTTCTCCTTCGTTTCCCACGAAGCAATCTCAGGCAACAACCTCATAGCGGTGTAACTTTCTTTATCGCAAGTGCGACACGCAAATCTCCTCAAGTACAAGACAATGAAGTATTATTCTAAGGTAAGAGATGAATCCATGCTATACTGCCTGCAGCTCGATTGAAGAACTCTGAAGCAGAATTCGCCCGTGTTGCGACCGCCAGACGCGGTTGTTGAACCCAGCGCCGGGGACGCCGTCTCGAAAGTTCCGTCCCCAACCCCCACTGCCTGGCTCCCGACTCCGGGAAAGCGGTGTTTCCCGGAATGTGAGCGTCTGCGAGGGCAGCCGGCGGCTCGGGCCGAGATGTTTTGGCCGGGGAGTTTACGTTTTACCGCAACCGCTGATTCGTCCGTCCGGGGCCCCGGGCTGTCTGCAGACGGCAGCGGGGGAGGGGGACGCTACGGGCGTACTGTGCAATGCGTCTGACCAGACTGCAGTCGGGATCGAGACACTGAAAGTGGTGGTGGTGTGTTCGCTAACCGCGCGTGTGTGTGGTGCGTCAGCCAGGGAGCGTCTGCTCGTCGCAAGGTGTCTGGCCCAGCGAGGAATGTCTCAGGCGAGCCGACGACGACAGCACGACGCTCACCTCGGATCGGCCCCTACCACCCCGAACAGCTAAACACTCGCTACACTGTCATCTTGGGAACTCTTTAATTCTTCCCTTCCAAATTGTTCGGAGTTGTATATGATTTCGTCTGTATATTTGGATGCTGTTATTCTGTTCTGTTTATTATGTGACCACTTGCTTTTTTTGGATTACGATTTAACAGTTTTAATGTGCTGATTTTTGTTTAGAAATTAAATCCTTTTCCTTTCATTTCCGACTCCTGTGTCGTGCCTCAGGTCGGTCGCTGATCAGGAGTGGACCTATCGCCTGTTAGCCACCTGGTCCTGCATTAGATTTACCACATGGGTAGAGGTGTTTGTCCCTCTTCCCACCAGAACTGGTAATACTGAGAGTGCGGGGAGACATTGGCAGCGGCCTTTCGTCCCTCTCTCCCATATGGTGACAAACTGGCGTCCGCGCACAGGACCTTGCGCTAACCTCGATTAGCCCTGACCGCGAGGCAATGGCACAGCAGCGTGCACGTATTTTTTTTTCGTCTGATTTGTTTTGTGTAAGCGTGATGTGAAGCAGAACGCTTACAGGGAACGTCATACAGCTCTCATGAAAAAGGCCAGCCCAATTCTCAAGAAACCGGCGCACATTTTTATTAAGCCGGCGCGGTGCGAGGCCCCGCTGCGCCGCAAGGACGGTTCCACAAAGTTCGAGAAAAAGCCTCCTTCCCCGCGCGATAGAGCGCGTAGCTTTGTACGCGTCGCCGTCACCCTCTTTCCCATTGCCCGGGGATGACGGTGACTCATCAGACAGGAATATGCCAGAGATCTCCAGAATTTTCTACGGGTCGTGGCCAATAACGACGCGCGGCTCGACGGGAGGAAAAGGGAGCGCTCAAACCAGAGAAGCTAGGTGTGTGTGCGCGCTAGCTTTGGAGCGTTTTAACAGACAGACGCGGCGCGCCCTATTTAAAGAAACCGCGCCGCTTGTGTAGTAAGCCAGTCAGTCGGTGGTTGCGGCGTGTTCGCCAGTGCTTGGACTGGACTCCCGGGGATCACCCGCTGCCGGCAAGCCCACGGACCTGCGACTGAGCGGCGCTCGTCTTGTATGGCGGCCACATCGTGACTCTGGAGGCGTCGGACTGCAACAGTGCCCGGTGAACAATTTGGTGTTTGTTTATGTAACTCTCTCGTGTTTCATCTGTTGTAAAGCCTCTATGTTATTGAATACCTGTGTAATTGCATGCTTAGCGTTTATTTTTCTGTGAACCTCTCGTCTGTGCAATTTTAGTGTTTGTGTATTCCTCTGTATCGTCTCTTGCTCTGTATAAAGCTTGTTTTGTTTGTTACTTCTGACTCCGACCCTTACCCTGGCTTGAACCGGCGACAGCTGGGCACCAAACGGCCACCCCCTTCTGTCACTACAAGGTAGTTGAATTCCGGCTGAGCTTGCCACGCAGGTCGAGGGCATCTCCTTTGCGACCGGAACAGCTACCCCCACTCACTCTAAGGGTGTCTGGGGGTGTGCGCACCGTTAAGGGCGCATCGTTAATAATACCCCTCTAATTATTAACGGGTGACAATTATTCTGGCGTCCGCGACAGGACGTTTGGTGCACTTAAGCTCATAGGACGGAGAACGAGTTGGAAGAGTTTACTAAGAGGTCGTAAATAGTGTAGCAGCAGAGCGATAGCGAGAGGTACCGCGCTGAAGCGGTTGTGTAAGGTCCATTGAGAGTGCTATGTATTAGCATTAAGCAGTTTAGATTGGAGATTATTCTCAAGGAGATTATTGCATTGGGCCTAGAGAAAGGTCTTAAAGGAGCTGAACTGCGTGAATGGGTGGACCGAAAAGAAAGAGAGGTCCGAGAAGAGAGAGAGAATGGCAGAGGAAACAAGCTGAGGCAGAGAGACAACGAGCTGAAAGAGAGAAAGAATGGCTGAGGAAACAAGCAGAGGCAAACAGACTAGAAGAAGAAAGGGAAAAAGAATGGCTCAGGAAGCGAGCCGAAAGAGAGAAAGAATGGCTAAGGAAACAAGTAGAAAGAGAGAAAGAATGGCTCAGGGAGCAGGCCAAAAAAGAGAGAGAATGGAACAAACGTAGGCTTGAGAAAGAAAGAGAATACTTAAAAGAGAGAGATATCCCTCTCAAAAAGCTGGCTGAAGTTCGTTGTTGAAAGGTATTACCGAGCCTCCGGGGGGTACCTTTCCTTAGATTGGGAGGTACAGTGAAACAACCGATTCATTGACAGCCACAGGTGCTGTAGAAACTAGCTCCAGCAGCCAGAATGAGGTTGTGGAACAGCATGCTCCTGCAACAGAAATTTCAGAAGAAGACTTTACTGGAACTAAAATTTCCTGGAAATTGAGAATGTGCCCTTCGAAACGACAGGTTGCATAGATGCTGCAGAAGTTGTTGAGGCAGAATACTCATTCATGCACTCTTCGCCTGAAGAGAAAAGGCAGGATTCTAGCTGCACGTCTGGTTGCATGACTGACGGATAGGAATAACTGTCGAATACCAGCGATCCCGAAAGTTCAGATGGAGCTGAAACTGAGGACAGCAATCAGTCACGAATGCAAGAACCGGTTTGTAGGAACGGTTCGACTGACGAGGAGGCTCTACTCATAGAGGAGGACGAAATATTTCCCTCCGTTGGGAATGACAGTGCATAAAAGGAACCGAAACCGCCAGAAAGACGTGGCTGCACTGCTATGAAGGAATTCATGGAAACATTTAAGGAAGAATTAATTAAAAGTTAGGAGAATGAGTCTGTAGTTGAAAATGAGTCCTGCTTAAAGAAAGTACGACTGAAGGTCGTAAAGAAAAGAAAGTTAAAAGCATTGAGGGAGAACAAAGTTTTCAAAAAGATGCTCCTTCGAGACAACAATATTCTGAATATTCCAGTAAAACAAGAACAAACGCGTCTCTGTCAGCTGTGCGGGCGAAAGTAAGAAAGAAAAGAAAACTCAACACTGCTGATGTAGGCAAAGTCGAGCTGGGAGGGTCCCAAAGAAAAACAAGGAATAAGTTCCCGAAGGATTGGAAACTTAAGCGCAAAACGACCTGCGCTGACCGAGATCGACGACCCCAAGGCGTTATGAGAGATCAATGTCACATCTCCAGTCGGAAATCACACTTAGATGTGAGCAGCAGGAAAATTGAAACGGCGCTCGTAAGAGAAACTCTGAAGAGAGTAGAAAAGGCAGCAGGACGCGCGAACGAAAGAAAAATCCAGTGCTTTGTGAGAAAGAAAACTGGCATGTATGAAAGTTGGAGAGGAACTGAGACGTTCCAAGGAAGAAGTGCAACACGAGTTTGGAAATACAGGCGAAATCATGCCTTAGGTTTGTGCGCTTCATATTTGAATAACTGTGTGTTTTTGTGTTGATTGATTCCTATGTGTATCCGACGACAGTGTGTTGCTATGTTGTGAACAGCATGGCATTGATGCGTGAATCTTTTAATGTGTTATTGCAGTTTGTGTAATTTGTGCAATGTGTGTTATCTGGCCATTTGCCCCATATAATTGTGAGCGCATTCATGTGCGCCCTATGTTCGTGGGTATTCTGAATATTGTGGGACCGTATTTTTAAGGGAGGGGCAGTGTCCGCCCGATGTTCGTGGGTATTCTGAATATTGTGGGACAGTATGTTTAAGGGAGGGGCAGTGTCACGAAATCGGCGCACATTTTTATCCAGCCGGCGTGGCGCGAGTTCCCCGCGGAGCCGCATGGACGGTTCCACAAAGTTCGAGAAAAAGCCTCCTTCCCCGAGCGAGAGAGCGCGTAGCTTTGTACGCGTCGCCGTAACCCTCTTTCCCATTGTCTGGGGATGACGGTGACTCATCAGATAGGAATATGCCAGAGATCTCCAGAAGTTTCTACGGGTCGTGGCCAATGACGACGCGCGGCTCGACGGGAGGAAAAGGGAGCGCTCTAACCAGCGAAGCTAGGTGTGTGTGTGCGCTAGCTTTGGCGCGTTTTAACAGACAGACGCGGCGCGCCCTGTTTAAAGAGACCGCGCCGTTTGTGTAGTCAGCCAGTCAGTCAGTGGTTGCGGCGTGTTCGCCAGTGCTTGGACTGGACTCCCGGGGATCACCCGCTGCTGGCAAGTCCACGGACCTGCGAGGGAGCGGCGCTTGTCTTGTATGGCGGCCACATCGTGACTCTCGAGGCGTCGGACTGCAACAGTGCCCGGTGAACAATTTGGTGTTTGTTTTTGTGACTCTGGTGTTTGATCTGTTGTAAATCCTCAATGTGAACCTCTCGTCTGTGCAATTTTAGTGTTTGTGTATTCCTCTGTATCGTCTTTTGCTGTGTATAAAGTTTGTTTTGTTTGTTACCTCTGATTCCGAACCTTACTCTGGCTTGAACCGGCGACAGCTGGGCACCAAACGGCCACCCCCTTCCGTCACTACAAGGTAGTTGAATTCCGACTGAGCTTGCCACGCAGGTCGAGGGCATCTCCTTTGCGACTGGAACAGCTACCCCCACTCACTCTAAGGGTGTCTGGGAGTGTGCGCACCGTTAAGGGCGCATCGTTAATAATACCCCTCTAATTATTAACGGGTGACACCAATACATGCCTGCATTATTGTCAATAAGAAATGTAGTATGAAATTGGCTAGATAATATTACTTTAGTGGAATCCTTCCAAAGTTATAAAATATAAACCACAGAAATCCTGGAATCATATTGCTGATTCTCATAAGCCTATCGATCAGCTTCTTCTCAGTTGATATGTTGTCATATGGCATGAAACTATTCCTGAACATCTTAACAAATGTTTACACTTTGTGTTTTGATCCCGAGGCCCAATATGATCCATCGGGTAATAATGGCATATATGTGTGCAATGAAGGAATGAAGAAATGATGGAATTGTTTCTTAAATCAGATCCTAAGCGTTCCTTTGGCCATAATGAAGTGTCAAACGCATTCTTACGCCGCTTTGTAGAGTGCCTAACGCATCTTTGTTCAGACATTTTAGTGTGTCACTATCATCTTTTTCCCTTAAGAGAACAATCTTGGCTTACAGCCAGGATTGTTTCTGTTTACATGAAAGTTGGTTGGTCTCGTTTGTGTGGAACTATCCTCCCGTTTTCTTTGCGTCCTCGTCTTGTAAAATGCTTGACGATGTCGCTATTTAAATTAATCTGATAATATGCACAAACACAGCTTTAAACCCATACCAACATGGCTTCAGCAAAGAATTTTACACTGCGGCAATTCGTAATTCTACCATCACTTTAGATAACTCAGACAAAAGCAGATTTACGGCCAAAATTTAAATGCTCCTTATCTGAGTGAGAACGCCTTAAGGGTGACTCACCTTCCTTAGGTCACATTTTTAAACACGCCTTACTGAGAACCGCTTAGTGAGGCCTCCCATGGAACGTATTTGCCCTTAAGTAGGCACAGCACCTCCTTTCTGCTTGCTTCCATCGTTTCTTCCCCGGATCTCAGACTTCGCTGCTCGACAACGCGCTTTGCGCTTGCACAGTGAGGCCTCTGTGGCGACTAGCGCGATAATAATGGATATTTGGTTTTTTCCGCTATGAAAAATTATATATCCAACATTATGCGCGTATTCTCGACACCAGACGGATACAACCGGCAATCGTGTCTTTAAGAGCCTCCTTAGCCAAGGGGCTGGTAAGAATGGTTCGAAAATAGAACCTTCTCTATAACGCCTCTGAGTTGAGGAAGCATCGACGGCTATTTGTGGAAGGTAAGGAAATAGCGTTAGCCAAGGAGCGTTTTGAAATTCAACCTTCAGTCTTCCACGATTTGCATAAAACGTTTGACAAGGTTTGCAAGATAAATTGCTTCCCAAGCCTAATAATGTACCATCTGCCATTGATCCAAGTGATAATATAAGTGTATTTGCTGACGACCTCTTGCTTTATGAACCGATTTGCTCACCTGCTGTTCAAGCCATGCTAACCACTGGCCTTGGCAATGTTAGGAAATGGTTTGACAAATGAGGTAAAGTGATTTATAAGGAAAACGCGGTATTTCTGCGCATAACACAAAAGAAAAACCCTAACATTTAGCTCTTCTTTAATGTAACTATTCTTTGTCCTTTAATGACAGGTAATCAAATCATCCCCCCTAAATGAGGAGACAAATTTCACTGTTGACATTTCTTTATTTGCTGCTTCACAGTTATTTGGGATTCTCCCCAGACACGTCACGCAGTCAGCAACTCGAAATATCCGTTATAAGAATAATTGCTCCTTGACTCCCTACTCGGTTGAAAACGCAATATAAATGCCCATTTCTTCCTCGAACTATCAAAGACTGGAACTTTAAGCTGAAATCGTATTCGAAAATGAGAATTTTTTAAACGCCCTTACTAACGTTGTTTAAATCTGCCTCCATATTATGTGGACTTGCTTTCATGCAGTGCAATCATTGAATTACTTAATTGTTCTTGATGCTTTGAACATGATTTTTCTTCAATTGTTGCCCATCCTGCCTCTGCCGTATTATATCTGCTGTATTGCGTAAAGAAAACATTGCTGACGATTACGTAACCTCATCATGCGAAATTTGAGCGCCGCTCATCAGCTGTTTTAAGCTTTCGACAGATTGAGGCAAAGAATTGCAGCAAGAAATGTACGTAGTACAACTACAGACGATTCATAGGCGGGCGGTTCGCAGTGGCGAACGGCGGCTATGCGTTTCGGCTCGGGTGATGAACATACCAAGCTCCGCCGCCACCGATCCGGCTCTCCGAGTTTCGCCTCACAGGGGTGGCATGAAGGAGGAACGAAGAGAGCAATTAAGTTATCTGGAGGACGCGGGAGGTGCGCCAGCGCCCATAGGAACGTTGCGCGGCAAAGAGAGCGATTGACTATGCCGCTGATGCCGCTAGGTACTGAAGCCAAAATAGCTCTGCGTTTCGGCTTGGGATACACGTGCACCGTGATCCGTTAATGCAGAGCCGGCGCTTCGGCAACCGAAGAATACCATCGCCACCACGCAGGAAGAGGGGGGAGGGCAGGTACACGCAGCGGCGAACGGTGGCACTAGGAGCTCGTGCCGCAATCGGAGGACACGCGCGGTCGCCACCACGGAGGAAGACGGAGGGGAGGGGTGTACACGCAGTGGCGCACGGAGGGAGCAGGAGTTCGCTCAGCAACCGGAGAACAAGACCGGGGAGGGGGGGGGGGGGGGGGGGTACACGCCGCGGCAGAAGTGCGCGCTATCCCGTTTGCGGAGCTGGTAACGAGGGATAACGATGAGAAGCGAAACGGAGGAACGGCCGCCAAACAGCTGTGCTCTAAAAAAATAATTTTTGCACGCAGCTTAGCTGAGACGTGACTTATCGCTTTCGTTGTAGGACCAGATTTTCTGAGAGCAGATTCGAAATACCTCAGCCACACACGTCGCTCTGATGATATAATTACCTCCTAGGGGCTTCTTCGGGGGGGGGGGGGGGGGGGCATACAAAAGACACGACCAGACAGGGCAAGCTTGGAACACGCATCTTTATCTACGCACATTTGAAAATACAAACACATATCAGAAGTGTCCGGGCGCTATAGGAAGGGAAAATACGGTGCACACGCCCCTGATCAGGTGGGTTGGGTAGGCGAGAAAAGTTCAGTGTCTAAATGAGCCTCGGTAAAGCTAGCAAGACTATAGGCTACCAGAAGGAGCCCGGTTGAGGTGAAAGCCTCAGGTTTCCTTCAAACGGCAAAAGCACCAGGCTTCCTTCTGCGTCTGAGCCAAGCACAGCACCGAACGCACGTGCCGGCTCTGTGCTCGAGTCAGCGAGCAATGCTCGAGGCTGTTACTTCCTGCTCTAGTAATCCGGGACTGCAACAGGGCCTTGGCCTGTTTCAGCAGACAGGCACAGGTCTTGCCACCCGGGTCATAGGCCTGTTGGACCACAACCCGCGGGAGCTCCGTGACCACGCGTCCTAAAGTAACCATGTTCTGTCTCCTCGTGCCGTTAAAGCCACTGCCCTGCACGTCCTCCTAATTTTGCGAACATGGCATTTTCTTAACAACTTTTCTTCACACACACACACACACAAAGAGAGAGAGACACACACACACAGGCTGAGTTCAGTTCAGTCGTTCAGTCATGTCCGACTCTTCGTGACCTTATGGACCATATCACGACACGCTTTCCGATCTTTTACTATCCTCCTAACATCCCATAACTTCATCAGCAGAGCCTCGAAGATGCCATCTAACCATCGCGTTCGCTGACTACCCCTTCTCTGGTGACCCTCAACGTTCCCCAACATCAAACCTTTCTCCAGTGACTCCTTTCTTCTCATTTGATGACCAAAGTAGCTGAGCTTTAACTTTAGAATTTGACCCTCCAATGCACAGTGAGGGTTTATGGTCGACAATATCGACTGATTTGATCTTCTGGCCGTCCAAGGAACCTTCAAGAGTCTCCGTCAGCACTTCAATTCAAACGCGTCAATTCTGCGACGGTCAGCCTTCTCGCAGTCCAATTCTCGCATCCATACATAACAACTGGAAATATAGCACGAGTTATACGGATCTTGGTTGGCAGTGTAATGTCTCTGCTCTTTACTAGGCTGTCAAGGCTAGATATGGCTCTCTTTCCCAGAAGCAGGCGTCTCCATATTTCATGGCTGCAGTCTCCTTCCGAGGTAATCTTGGAGCCCAAGAAGAGAAAATCTGTCACAGCTTCCACTTCTTGTCCCTTGACGCTCCAGGACTTGATAGGGCAAGACGCCAAGATCTTTGTCTTTTTAATGTTCAGTTTAAGCCCAAACTTCTCACTCTCTTCTTGTACGTGCATGAGAAGTCTCTTGAGTTCCACTTCCCTTTCTGCCATTAAAGTGGTATCATCCGCATATCTAAGGTTGTTGATACCTTTCATACCAATCTTCACTCCAGCTGAAGACTCATCCAGACCGACCTTCCTCATGATGCAATCAGCACATAGGTTAGATAGGCAGGGCGACAGTATGCAGCCTTGTCTCACTCCTTTCTCAATCGGAAACCAATCAGTGAGACCATGCCCAGTTCTGTCTGTGGCCTCTTGCCCTTGATACAGGTTCCTGAGGAGACAGGTGAGGTGAATTGGAACTCCCAACTCCTGGAGAACTTGCCACAATCTGCTGTGATCTACGAGTCAAACACTTTCGCATAATCAATAAAGCAGAAGTAGATGGGTTTCTGGAACTCTCTGGCTTTTTCCATAATCCAGCGAAGGTTGGCAATCTGGTCTCTAGTTCCTCTGCCCTTGCGAAACCCAGCTTGCACGTCCGGAAGCTCCCGATCCACATACTGCTGCAGCCTACCTTGAAACATGTTCAACATCACCTTGCTAGCATGCGAAATAAGCGCGATCGTGTGGTAGTTGGAACAATCTTTGGCACTGCCTTTCTTTGGAAAGAGGATTTAAACTGACCTCTTCCAATCCTGTGGCCACTGCAGGGTTGTCCAAATTTTCTGGCATAATGTATACACAACGTTAACAGCGCCGTCATGGTTGAGGTTTTGAAGCAACTCAGCTGGAATGCCATCAATTCCGCTAGCTTTGTTCTTAGCAAGGCTGGCTAAGGCCCATTCAACTTCACTCTTCAAGATGCCCGGCTCGAGATACGTAATCACAACCGTCTTATGTTGGGTTTGCACATCCGGGTCCTTCTTGTACAGTTCTGTGTATTCCTGCCACCTCTTCTTTATCTCTGAGGCTTCAGTGAGGTCCCTGCCTCGTTTGTCCTTTATCACGCCGAGCTTAGCACAGAAGCTTCCTTTGATATCTTTGATTGTCTTATACAGAGCTTTTGTGTTCCTCAATTGGTTGTTGTCCTCACCTGCTTGACATTGTATGTTCAGGAAGGCATTCTTATCTCTTCTTGCTATTTTCTGAAAATTCGCATTGAGAATCTTGTATCTTTCTCTTTCTCCCATAACTTTTGCCGTCCTCCTTTCCGCAGCTATTTGCAAAGCCTCTTCAGATAACCAGTTTGCTTTCTTGCATTTCTTTTGCTTTGGAACTACCTTAAGAGCAACTTCTTGTAATATATCACGAACATCAGTCCACATCTCTTCAGGCTCTCTGTCTTCTAGATCTAATTCTTAAAATCGATTCCTCACTTCCCCAGCATATCCTGATGGAATTTGATCCAGATCATACCTGAAAGGCCTTTTAATTTTCTGCGTTTTCCTCAATCGAAGCTTAAATATGGCAACAAGAAGCTGATGATCGGTGTCCCAATCGGTTCCAGGCCTTGTTTTTGCTGCTTGTATAGCGCTTCTCCATATCTGCCGGCAAAAGAATATAATCAGTCTGATTCCTGTACAGACCGTCCGGTGAAGTCCATGTGTACAGGCGCCTCTTGCGCTGTTGAAAATGAGTATTCGCTATGGTCAGGTTGTTTTCTTGACAAAACTCTACTATCCTCGGCCCAGATTCATTTGGCTCACCAAGACCCAACTTGCCTGCAATTCCGGATATTTCTTCACTCTGCACCTTAGCATTCCAGTCTTCTGTGAGAAAAACGACGACTGATGATGCAGGGCGGTCTAAAAGGCATTGCAGGTCAGCATAAAATCTCTCAACGTCAGCTTCTTCAGCAGTAGGGGTTGGTGCATGCACTTGGATAACTGTTATGTTGAAAGGGTGACCTTGGATCTGAAGTGAAATCATTCGGTTGTTTTTGGGGTTGTACCCCAGCACTGCTTTGCCCATTCTTCTGTTTACTATGAGAGCGACCCCATTCTTTCTCCTGGATTGTGCCCACAATAAAATACACAATGGTCGCCGGAATTAATTTCTCCCATTCCGGTCCACTTGAGCTCGCTCATACCCAAGATATAAATGTTCAATCTGTCCATTTCTAGCTTGATGACCTCCAGTTTACCTCGCGTGAGAGATCTTACATTTCATGTTGCTATGTGATATATCTCCTTGCTACATCGGACTTTCCGGTCGCTTCCCGACACATCCACAACTGAGCGTCTTTTTAGCTTTAGCCCAGCCGCTTCATTCGTCCTGGAGCTACTAGGAATCGCCCTTGGTTCATCCCCATTAACATGTGGAACGCCTTCCAACCTGGGGGCTCATCTTCCTGCCCCATATCATTAATGCTATTGTGACGGGTCATAGGGTTTTCTTGGCAGGAAATACTGGAGTAGGTTGCCATTACCTTCTCCAGTGAATCACATTTTGTCAGAACTCTCTGCCGTGACCTGTCTGTCTTAGGTGGCCCTACACAGCAGAGCTCACGACTTCATTGAGTTTCGCGAGCCCCTCCGCCAGGACAAGGCAATGATCCATGAAGGGGCTATTCACAGTCATTTCCAAGTTATTCCTGACTGTTCGAATTTGCCGGCTTATGAAGATTTATCTTCGAAGTCATTAAAATGGAGCGCTGACGCGTGTAACTGGCATTCCTAGTTTGAAGACCGATAAGCCCGCTTGCTTCTTTCAGCTCGCGCCAGTTGTCTATACTGGCGCAAGTCAGCCCAAAATTACAGGAATGCGCTTAAGTCTGCCTAGCTTTAGGCTGGTCGGTCCGGGTCGAGATCGGGGTGTCTGGTTTCCCGGCTCGGTGTCCAGGTTTCATAGTCCACTGCTCGGCTGTCGTTCGAAGCGGAGGTCACACTTCCTAGAGCTCGTGAGGTGTTGGCCTCTGCATACAATGCACCTTGGCGTGCAGTCGGGTTGGTCTTTCGGTAGATGCTGCGTTCCGCACCTCCTGCAGAAGCTTTTTCTCTCCTTTATGCAGACATCGGCGCGGTGCCTGGGCTTCCAGCAATTGAAGCACGCTTCCACCTTGTTCCTAAAGGGTTCGCACCGGTAAAGTCCCGAAGCGAACCGCATTCCTTTGGATACCTGCGTG
Source organism: Amblyomma maculatum (assembly GCF_055883805.1). Classification (NCBI taxonomy): domain Eukaryota; kingdom Metazoa; phylum Arthropoda; class Arachnida; order Ixodida; family Ixodidae; genus Amblyomma; species Amblyomma maculatum. The sequence goes on along the minus strand of NC_139348.1, from coordinate 52,398,091 downwards.
ATGCCTGTGAAGGTCACCACGACAGACCTTGACTTTCCTATACGTCTGGCGTCGGCGATCTCGTATTGCGGGTAAACGATGTGAGGGAAATGATAGGAGAGGAAAAGTAGGCATTCGCCATTCTCGCGAGACATCGAGACCCTCTATTGTTAATTTTATTTTTTCGTGTGCCTAGAAACGCGCTAAGGTAAAAGTGCCTAACAGTCGGCATGAACCGGTGACTGGAACTATAATTAAAGCCTGCACTACTCGTCATTAGTGTCTGTGACACATGATAAATTTATTGTCATTTGGGAAAATTACATTCGCTAGCAACGTGTGAAGCGCAAATGTATTTGAATTCCCTGATTTGTAAACGGGAAACTTGTTCACATTCATCTTGATGCGAATGTGTTGTGCCAGAATCTTAGCGATTAAACTGTACGCAGAAATGGCAGGTTATTCATCGCACGTATTTATTTAAGGTCAACGACTTTGCCACGCAAAAAGTAATCACCTTGACAATCACCCCTTATCAGTGCAGCGTACATGACGTTTGAGCAAATTGGCTGGCGCCATTCCGCCGCTACAGCGTATAGTTTGCATTTATTGTTCGTTGTATGACAAGGCTATTAATAGACAGGTATGCGATGCGCCAGGTTGCGTCCTGCGTGCAAAAGCTTCATCGCAGGCAAGGCAGGCCTTGACTCTTTTTTTTTTTACGTTTCGCTTTACTGCCTAAAGCTGATAAATGGGACCGGTCCGTTTCGTTTTGATTAATCCAGCGTCATGCCATGACGGGTGGGCAGGACTCAGGAGGGGGAGACGTCGGCCGCCATAACGGGTCGAACTATATAGAGCGCCAAAAAGCGAATAGCTATAGCTCAGCTCACACGCCGGTATTTTCATGCCGAATGCTTTTATAGGTCAAGGCGACTGCGTGTGTGTGTGTACGTGATGTGCTCAGAACCGCCGCTGTGTGTGCACTCAGTGCTGTTCCGCACCAGAGAAGTCTGAGACGCACAACAGCCTTATCTCTCTTTCCCTGGACTCACGACACGTCCCCGGAGCCTCAGGTTGTCGCATTCTAGGCATAGCATTTCATTCGCACAAAAACATGCAGGCTCTCAATCAAGTTCTTTACACCTGTCACACGGTCCCCCATCTCGTCCGCCGTGTAATCAGACGGCACTGCTGTCTCAGTGAGGCTCGGGCCTGTCGTATTTTTCGAGCCCTTGTTCTCACCACAACACTGCGTTCCATAGCTCCCTCTTACACAAGCCCAGATAGACGAGTTGGGATCTGTTCTACACACCCTCTACAAAGCGAGCTGTCCAATTTTCAATACAAACTTCTACACAGCGTCTATACGATGCCGGCTTTCTCGTCTATCCACCACACAGCATGGCAGATGGATCCTTTCCCAGGCTTATATCAATCCCGTGCCTATTACCCTATAGAGGTTCTTGCATGGACACCCATAAGTATCCAACCTCCCACCAATTCCCCGCAACATGGCCACAATTCTTCATTTTGGACGCAGGCAGGCCCAGTTCCCAACACACTCCGTCTCTATAAAGTTACACATTACTGTAGCATACACTAAATTATCCATACACGGATCTAATTATACTAAAACACAGCTCATACATTTCCCCTTTCCCCTTGACGCTCTCTTCTACCAGTGGTCCATGCTTATACCCACCGGACAGTACTACTATGGAGATTCTCTCGACATTGCATGCTGTCCAGGAATTCACACATCTTTCCCCGACCCTACAATGCGTTGTATACACCGACTCCCAAGCCGCCCTCTGTGCCTTTCAAAACCGAACCATTCCCCAAAGTATACATTCTGACATAGATATGGCGATTTTTCGTCTGAAATATCGCACAGTCACATTAAGTCGGATATCTGGACACTCAGGGATTGCTGGAAATGAGATATGTAATCCTTTGGCGATCAGCTAGTCCAGCCCATCGATGCGTGATGAGGTCCTTCTGATCGGGAAAGCCATATCGCAGTTCTATACCTACAATTCAGGCAGGAGCTCGTAATTCTCCCAGCCCCTCACCCCCGTCTCTGTTTGCCAGGCTCGTATACCCTCCGTACAACTCAAAGCATCACCAGCAAGACTGTATCCTGTACCGTTCCGGCTCAGATCCGTCGTGTCGCAACAGCCCCGAGCTTTATGCGGATCTTGCACACTGCCTCAACTGCCCCGGCGCTGCCCATTCTTCTTTATACCCCCTCCCTCATCCCCGGTCCTCTCATGGCATACCCGGCTGCATTCGCCTCGCGAAGAGTATCGGCTCGGCCTGCTTGGAAGGCGAAGCTCATTTTGAACAATTGAATTCTGCTCCGAAATAAAGTGTTTTGTATAGCATTTATCAGCGAATGACGGATGGGCTTCTTTATCGGTTTCCTCCTTTCCCTGTTACTCTCTCTCTCTTTCACTGTATGGGGCGCTTTCGATGCTGTCGGCCTGATATGGTCTGGAAGAAATACAGCACTGGTCCCCGTCGCGTATTGGCTAGAGCGCAATGCCTGTCTTGAACAGATTAATCCCTCCTATCAGTTGTGCTGTCTCTATATATGGACAACCAGCTTGTGACCCGCGCTGTATAATGCACCTAGGAAACGTTGCGCGGTTACAAAATGCGTTCCCGTATCACAGCTGGCCTTTGGCTCGACTCCACTAGTCAGGTACAGGATACCGCAGGCCAAAACGGCCCTCTACGTTCGCACAAGGCAGGAGAGGAGGTGTTGTGTACGAGGGTCGCTTTGTACTTGCCCTTCTTGAATTACCTCCCCCGTATCCCTGGTGGTATGAATTCTGCATTACATTTCCTCCACTGCTTCACTCCCCTGCTCTCGTTTTCTGAATGTTGGACAAGGAAACGGAGAAGGACGCACACAGGCGCTGACTTACTGCATGGTTAGGAGTTAAAAAAATTGTTAGATGCTTAAGTGCAGTAAGGCGAAAGCCTTTCCTGCGACTCTTTGAACTCAATTGCTTGTTTTTTCCCCGTTTGCTCCGTTTTATCTTTCTTTTGTTTTTGCTTTCTTTTTACTCATTCTACTTTGTTCTCTTTGGTTGTTTTCTTTTTTGGTGTTTTTACTTTTTCTCTCTTATAACTACTTTTTTCCTCTTGAATGACTACTTTCGAAGTTGTAACAGAATGGCGAGGCCTGTCATTAGAGCTTTGCAACGTTTTTGGACGTTTTTTTTTTGTAAAATTTCGACGTCCTTGGCTGCTTTGAAGTCTGCACACTACATCGACGTCTGTGGCTATTTTCACGTTGAATCAACTTTTTGGCTTAATTACTCCACAGGAGGGAAATTTCGCACACACATTTTTTTGTCACTATCTGCTGCATACAATCATCCTTTTACTCATCAATCAATTCAGCATTTCTCAACAATCTCGGTGTGACACCCTCCGCCGATGCACAAATCCTGTCCACACTCGTGAGCCAATAAAAGCTTTCGCCTTAAAAAAAAAAACTGTGTTTTTAATGCGCCAGCTTTTAGATGGATTTAACTGCCGACAACGCGCCGTGCAAGTATGGGTACCTGCCATGAGTCCTGTTGCATGTGTGTGTGTGTAGCATTCTTGGGTTGGTGCCACTGTTGTTCTCATTTTCGCCTTTAACTTTTTGGCTGGGTATTTTTCGGGGCGTATCGCGGGACCTCCCTTTACGTGACGTTTGCCTGCGCTGTCTGCTGCTGTGGGCGTGTGGAACAATGATAATCACAGTAAGTACGTCTACTGTGTGACAAAAGGCGTTATCCATTGGCCTGCCTCCGCAGATTTGCAAATCGTCTCCCCGGCCGTCTTCCTACCGTTACATTATATGTTGGCCTTATGCCTAAGGACCACTTTATCTTTTCTTTTTTTTTTGCACGTCCCGCATTTGAAACTTAACCTTTTCAATTGCACTTGTTATGCGTTTGCAAACAACTTTTCTTTTTCTTCTGGAATGATCCAGGGCCGACTTGCACGATAAAGTCCGAGCTAAGTCCAGACTTAAACGGCGTCTTTAGTAAGACCAGACTTCTTTAAGACGGCTTGGGTTCCGAGCGCTTCGGTTCGGCTCGTGTTCACCAGAATGGCTTCCCTGAATGCCCTCAACAACCACTGGGGGCATTTTAACTCCTAACACAATCTTAAGCCGCAAACAGCAATCTCACGGATTTTACGCAGCGCGACACTGACGGAATGTTACATCTTACCGCGGGGACAGGGCCAGCGCATCCCTGTATTTTCCTAATTTCTCTACGTGGGTACCTGGCGTCCTTGTGTCTTAACTAAGGCGACACTAGAGTCGTAATCAAACAAGGGACTTATTCAAGTCAGTACTGAAGCCCAGTCTCGACTCCAGCCTTAAGCGGCCATGCTAGCGGGCTGTCCTTTAGACTCAGTGAGGTCTGGACTTGGCTAAGACAGTCTTAAGATCGTTTCGTGCAAGCGGGCCCAGAAAGATGATCAGGTTTTGTTTTTCTGCTGGCGTGTTCGAAACTAGCTAGCTCAGTGGTAGGAAGCTGGAATATTGAAATACTAGCATTTGTCAAACACGCAAGGTGTTGTGAAGCAACAATTTCGGAGGTGCACATGAAGCCAGAAATCGGCATAAAAAAAAGGGGGGGGGGGGGGCTAATGATGCTGCTGTGCATCTGTCTGCATGGAAACACTGAGGGATGTGTTACAAAGGCCGCCGTTTCGTAAAATTCCTAGCACATTCCAAGGAAGAGAAAAAGTTTCGAAATGGCCACGTCTGAAAGGGTGACACCGTTTCCTGCCGCTCTTGAGGTGCAGGACGGTGAAGTGACTTCTCGTTGTGTTCCGAAAAAAGACTGCTGCTCTCGCAAGCGTCGATTGTGGGTTCCTTTCAGATAGCGCATAAACCCAGGCGTCCACGGCCGGATCCACTTTATCTGTGGTGCTCCTTCCTATCGTTTGGCGGCTTTGGCTGATGACAGGGGAGCAGAAGGACACCCTCTTTCCTTCCTTCTTTAGGAACGTTTCTCATCACTTTGGGATTTATCTCCCCTTCACCCTCTTCTTTCTCATCAGTCGTAATATATTATACGTAATATTTGCCAGTGAGCATGCAAGTCGGGTGTGTTCGGTTCTCTCCATGGGTTAGGAATACATCATTTAAATCTTAGGAGCGATAGAGCACTGTTCGTCTTATAATTCTTCCTCCGTATAATCGCAGCCTCCTTCGCTTTTTCTTTTTTTTTTCATCGAACGTATATAGGATTAAGCTGTTGCTACGAAGTATGTAACGCCTTTTTCACACGTCTGGTACACGTTGAGCCTGGCGCACCTTATAACATTGTCGGTGGCAGTTCTTCAGTTCGGAGGTGGGAAACAAAAAATCAGTTTCTTTTTTCGTGCCTTCAGTCTACACATAGAAGCGCATTGAGGAAAAACAAGTTTGCTTTCGATTTAAAAAGCGAATTCCGATCGGGGCTCCCTATACATTTGTGCATTGATTGCGCGCGTATTGCATGCGCGCACAGTCCTGGCGGACCGCTCTGCTGTAAGGACACGTGAGCACGATGATGATGATGGTGAGGTGGTGGTGGCTGTGGCTTTCTTGGCGCAAGATCCAAAGCACAAATTGTGTTCTTTTTTATTCAACGCGGGGGATGGGGGGGGGGGGGGGGTCATTCTTGCGACGTAAACTAAAATATGCATCTGCAGTATGGGACCCGCATCAGATCAACTTCCAAAATCTCGCTTATTCTTCTTATGACATCATTGTTTCAGCTTTAAAAACTAAATCGTCGCTACTGCCCTTTTCTGTTCCCGTCGTATAGCCATTCTACCACTGTACCGCAGTTTCTGTTTCTCATCACTTAATCGCTTGCCCCTCGTACGTCTCTCTCCGCACTGCAGCCACATGCTTCAAGTTTTTCGTCACGTGCCTGAACTGCTACCTTTTCTGCCTCCCTAAGTGCAGCGAAAGATTGGAACACCTTTCCCCAACATATCCTCGACATAACCCTCCCATTATCATCTGTTGACAAAGAAAAAAATCATCTTTTGATCCGAACACACGTGACATTGTTGTTCACCTTTTTTTGCTGATTCGACTGCTAGTGAATGAAAATGAAACGACACTGTTTTGTACAGTGTGCAAGTGCGTGCGCAGTGAACAGTTGCCTGCACGCAGAGCTATTGCGGAGGCCCGCCCGATGTGCCGAGGGCTCAGTGACCTAAGACATTTGCGGGTGGGCCTCAAGCAAAGTACTGTATACTGTACCATAGTTTATATATTTCTTTTATTTTTACCTACCCTTTTCTTTCTCCTTATCGCTCACCTCTGATTTCCTCTACCTTTTCCTCGCTATCCCTTTATTTCCGCCGCCCCAGTTCAGGTGCAATTCAGATAGCAGATACCGGGGCGGGCAAACATCTTTTTTTTTTCTTTTGTATATACAATAAATAACCACTACCACCACCACCACTCGGATGGAAGTCCTGGCGTCAGCATCGACAACCGATCCGTGGTTATCGTTTGGGGCGGCAGAATAGCACATGGCCTCATCGATCCGCGCCTCTAACTTGTCTTGACGTAGCTTGCTAGCGAAAGCGACTGGCAGTGGAGATACGTGCATTTCGTATCTCCTTGCTGTTGTTTCCTTGTATCGATTTTCAAGACTTCTTTTCCTGCCGCACCTTTTTCTGTGCAACTTGTATACGCCATCCCAACGCATGTATATATTTTACCCACTTCAATATCTTACCAGCGCGCTCTTCAGTACGAGCACAAAACGCGCAGCCTGGACGCTGCGGGCTCAATAGGGCCCCATCTCTGCTCTGGCGGAAGGTAGCTTCAGTTTCCGCTGTCGGACGTTTCTGCGTTATAAGTCGCGACGCTCTAAATACAAAAAGAAAAAAAAAAGTCCTTTGAGGACTCCTCAGATGTGACTGACTGATCCGTATATTCGATTCGAAAATGCAGCTTATATCGCTATCATTTTTTTTTTCTTTTTCCGGAAAATGAGAGCAGCGGCTTTTGCCGGAAAGGGTGCATATGTATACTCTGGAAAATCGCTAGCTTCGCAGTGCGCATGCGCGAAATGTTACCTCTGATGGTACCGTATCCGCAGAGCTAGCTACCGCAGCGAGCTCTTTCGGGTAGGGTATGCATCCATGTTTTGGAACAGCCACAGACACGTGCTAATTCCGCGTTGTCAAAATATCACGTGTTCCGCTTAATTTTGCTCGCACCACGTGAACTTGTGCCACTTTCCTGTCGCTATTTAGCTTACATTCACGACCGCGCACTTTTACGACGCTCTTGAATGTCGGCCCCGATTGTATCGACGTCTAAGAAGCGGCCACTTTCGTTATTAGGCATTTTGCTGCCAGTGTGTTTAATTACAGCGTTTTCGATGTCCCAGCCTCAACTTGTGCAGCGTAATCGTTCCAGTAGCTCACGGCAGCGCTCTGCGCGTTTTGGATTGATGCAGGCTTTCACATTTTGCATCCAGCTGGCACCGAAGACAGCGAACTTCCCTCCTGGCTTCGAAACAACGAAATCGCTGTAAGTGTCTGGTGTACCGTTATGCTGTTAAGGCAGCAAACTTCGCCTGTCGTATATATGGGACTGCGGAGACGCGCGATGCGTGTCATCTAAGGTAGTCGCGCTCGTATGAAAATTCCTGAAACCAGATCAAACCGTATAGTTTGTAGATTTTTTTTTCAAGCACTTCACCCGTCCCCCCTCCTCCTCCCCCCGCCATATTTTTTCCCCCTCGGCGTGCGTACCTGCACGAGGTCGAGTCACAAGTTACGTTGAGCCGGCAGAACAGATCCTATACTTGCGATCGCCCATGTTAAGAAGTATAGTAGGATGGTATAGCTTGTGGCAGATCCTTGTGACATTCTCTATGTGACGTCACCCGTGATATCGGACCGTACATAGTCGATTACGATCCTCGGTAGTGCGAAGTCTTTACGTCGCGGCTTCATTCGTGACACGGCGCTGTTGCATAGATGGAGAAGGGCGACGGTGGCGTGTTCCGGCCCTTCTCGCTCACGCCTGTCAAGAGGCGGAAGCTGTACTGGCGCGAGGAGTGGTTCACCTCCAGTGTCGTGGACAACGTGACCAGCGGCGTGGCAAGGGGCCCGCGCACGCTCACGCACGATGCCACCACCTCATCCTGCAGCCGACAGGTGGCTGGCCAAGCTCGTTTTTTTTTTGTTTGTTTTTGGCTCATTTGCGATGTACAGTCTTTGTCAAATGTTTGGATCCTAAGAAGGTTTCTTTTGAGCCACATTGGTCGGTTCGTAGTGCACCCCAGCATTCCAAATCTCCCGATGGGTAGAAGCGTTTCGGTCCTGCCCCTACAACAGGCCCTAAACTTTTGACAAAGACTGTACTTACAGCACACGGAACTTTCTATCGTTGCTTTATTTGGTCAGAGTCAGCTACACAGAGCCGAACGCATTCATGGTTATGAGCAAACGATGACTTAGTCGAACTTCCAGCAAACGATGCCGTAGTCTCGGGGAAGGGTTGTGGTGGCGTGTTGGGCGGTTGGGGGGGGGGGGTGACTAATTGTACGCTGCTGGGAATTCTAAAAACATTCGTGCTGAAAAATCGCTCCCAGATCAATTTCTATGTGACCAGCGCGTCACGTGCTTCACTAGATATATCATGTAAGTAGGGCCTTCCTGAAGCTCAAAAGGTCCGAAAGGGAAACATTTCTTCTCTCATATCGCCATGCAGTATTGTGGCGCGAGAGGCGCCCTTTCTCGTATCTCATTGTTGCCGTCAGTTAAGCTTCAATCATTTGCCGAATCTACCGCAACATACCGACCGGATGGCTCGGAAGCAAACCCTGTGGTACGAAAACTTCTGACCAAAACGCTCTACGTGCTGCTTCAGTTCCGAGCTTATGGCGCAGTCGTTACGGACGGAACGATGATCGCTTCGACTGACTTTTGTGTGTGTGTGTGTGTGTGTGTTCAGCTAGCGTCGACCTCGAGCTGTCCTTTCGTTTTTGGAACTGATAAAGCTTTTCCTCCTCCTGTAAAAGATTTCAAAAACTCCGCCACAGTTATTGCTTGAACCGGTGCACTGATCCTCGAACTTTGCAGCATTTCGCATGAACGCGCATGCACTGCACGGAGGAAGGGGCGTCGAAACAGAGCCTGCACACACATCACCGAACGATGTTAATCGGAGCGCAAAAAGAAAACATGCACTCCACAGCATCACTACGCCTGTTTGCAAGATCATTCATTGGAAGACAAGCTGAAGACAGAGCAGCTGTTGTGTCGTGTACACAAAGAGGATGGATGTCGAAATGGATATTTTTCTTCACAGCTCTCAGGATGCCTGTATGCTTTTTCATTTCTAACGTTCCTCAATGTGTCTGGTTGTCTATCAGAAAAAAGTACAAAATAACCGTACGCTTTTTTTTATTGCACACATCTAAGCACGCGCGCAGCTTGGCCTCTAGGTCCTCGTCAAACAGTGGAACATTCTAAAGCACGAACGCCTCTTGCAATGTTTTTATGGCTTGAAGAGGACGAGCTGTCGTGCTGTGGGTCCTACGTGTTCCTCCCTGCTTTGTCCTTGTCCGGCTACGCGCTGCAAGAAACGATTTTTTTTAAGGCGGAAGCCTTTAATGGCTCATACTCGCGGTGTCTAGCTTCCTGTCCCACTGTAGCTGTCAATTAAATGACATCAACCAAAACGCACATCACAATTCTGCTTGTCTACTGCGAGGAAGATGGTCTAAAATAAATTCTGTTTCAACCGGGAATTGAGCCTCCATCCCTTGAATCCTCAGTCTTCAATAGCTGTGCCACGCCTGGGATCGTGAAAACGCTCATCATAATTCTCCTTGTCTACCTTCTTGATAGCAGCAATGACAACGACGCTTCAATTAGTGATAATGACATTAGCAATGATAATGGCTTCCATTTAGGATTATATATAATGATAATTAGAACAAAAGTAACACACTGTTGCACCAGCAACGCTTAGGCTTGCGCATTTCTGCAGTGTAGATTCCACAGTGCTCTAGGAATTTATCTTTTGCAGCCGCAGTGCTAATGGATGTCAGAACAATCGCTGTGCTTCACGCGAATCTTTCTGCGAATCGTTCCGGGGACACGCGACGGGCAGCTTTCGAAATATGCCGCTTAATCTAAAACTTGTATAGAAGAAGCAGGGCAGACAGCAGGCAGCTTCTCACTGCTTTTAATCCGCGGCTGTCCCTATCGATGTGCCAACATGGCGCTCAGTCTCTCCCGCGCGCCCCACTTCCAAAACCTCGGCTTCCTCCTCATCATTTTTGCAGATTCCTGCATGGATCTGCAGCATGCTCCGCGCCCTGAGGTGAGACGAGCTCGAAGCTGGAACTGTATCACATCAATGGTCTCTGGTGACCACCATAATGAAGTCGGTGTTGACATCTCGCTCGTGAATCTCTCAATGAAAATACTCCGTGAAGATCGGCTTCCAACTTTCCCAACAGAACCCCTACTGCGCAGGACAAAAGGGATCCATAGGACGTGGCAGCACAGATCCGAATCGCGCACTGTAGCCTACACTCTGTCCAAGTTCTTCCGAACATTCCTGTGCTGCACTCTCACCAACAGACTGCATTGATCTGCAGTCGGGATGAGTGACCACAATGCATTGCAAATTACGAGCGCTGCGACAGAGAACAACAACGAGAGAATAATGGCAAGGACCACAATACAACACTCAGCATCAATCCCTTGGTTGGTGTAGGAGTCCAGTATGTAATGTGGTACATCGGTAGTTTTCCCGCTGCCTTTAGCACTTCTTGCTTGTGGAACCCTGGCACAAGGTACAGTGTTTCCAGTTCTGGCAAATGAAACCAGAGTGCCACTTTTTCTGGTATCACCTGTGACACAACTTGCTCTGCGTCCAGGTGACGTCCTACTCTGTGTGAAAAAGTCCACTCATCTGCTCCGCGTTTCATGGGATAGTGAGAGTCTCGATTCCCAGAGCACTGATAGTTTCATGCAGATTCTGCTCGACTCACGGCTTCGTTACGACGAGGAAAATAATTAAACTGTGATCTCAACGCTAGAAGTTCATAGCGCAGCTCGAAATTCTAGACGCCCATCTTCGATGTCAACACTGACAGTACTAACGCACACAATCTAGCACAACACTTTGACACAACAGTCGGTTTTTACCGCGTCCTTTTCCTGCGCTCTGGCCTTTGTTTCTTCCTGTGTTTGTGAAACAGCGGCCGCCATTTTCCTAGGGTTCTCGATGGGCAGCTCTCTTCTCTCAACGGGAGCTGCATAAGTTCTCGCTGCGTTACAGTACACACCTCTTGCATTTGTTTAATAATCCCAGAAATAAGCTCTTCATTTTGCAGCTCTGCCTCTTTCCTAGGGTCTACTGAGGACGCCGGGTCAGCTCGAATTACTGCTGCGGCTTCTTCCTCTCGCATCTCTCCCCAGAAGTTGCAGTTGTGAGCTCTTCGAGGGACACTGTTTGCTGCCTTTGCCGTCTTGTTTACAGCCACTGCGTACACTTTCATCATTCTCTGTTGATAGCGTCTCCGGGCCATGAGTTAGGCCATTTTCTCTACACCCTAAGGTCCTCTTTGCGAATCTTGTATCTCTCCAGGCCGATAAAGTCGATTCATTTGGATGATCGCTCCATGTGCATGTTGTCAGTCGCAGAATCAACATTTTGCGCTCGTTGGCAATCTTCTTTCGTTTTACTTTCAAAGTTCGTTAACTGGCTCGAAGCTTCGTTTACTCCGAGAGAGCCCTGTCTGGATCGTTCCCTGATTGCAACACGCTTCATTCAATATATGTCACACAGTATGACAGCCACTCCTCCGTCATTGCTGGCATCGGTCTGGGTCCTCTTGAACTCTTGAAATCAATGATTCTACGTGATGTCTGTGTGTACTGTTAAGGTGTCAGGGAAGGAGATGTGATCTCCCCAGTACTACTCACAGCTTGCTTAGAGGAAGTATTCAGACTTGGAATGGGGGCAGTTAGGGATAAAGGTAGATGGAGGAGACCTCAAGTAATCTGCGATTCGCTGATGACATTGCCTTGCTAAGTAACTCGGGGGATGAACTGCAACTAATGATTGATGACCTAGACAGGAGAAGTAGAAAGGTAGGCTTAAAAATCAATATGCAGAAGATTCAACAGCATCGGGAAGGAACAGCAGTTTACTTTAGGTAGCGAGGCACTGGAAGTAGTAGGCGAATATGTCTACTTAATTAGGACAGGTAGCAAGCGTAGATCCGGACCTGAAAAGGAAATAACAAGAAGCATAAGATTGGGATGGAGCGCATTTGGCAAGCACTCGCAGATTATGACTAGCAGCTTACCGATATCGCTCAAGAGGAAAGTATACAACAGTTGCATCTTACCTGTACTCACCTATGGGGCTGAAACGTGGAGGCTAAAGAAGAGGGTTCTACTTAGGTTGAGGACAACTCAGAGGGCTATAGAACGAAAAATGGTAGGGGTAACATTAAGAGATAGGAAGCGTGCAGAGTGGGTCAGAGAAATAACTCAAGTTACTGACATTCTAGTGGAAATCAACAAGGAGAAATGGGCATGGGCAGGACATGTAGTGCGAAGAGAGGATAACCGATGGTCGCTTAGGGTAACAAACTGGATTCCAAGGGAAGGAAAGCGTAGCAGGGGGCGGCAGAATGTTAGGTGGGCGTATGAGGTTAAGAAGTTCGCAGGGGTCAAGTGGATGCAGCTAGCTGAGAACAGGGTTAATTGGAGAAATATGGGAGAGGCCTTCGCCCTGCAGTGGGTATAGTCAGGCCGATTATGATGATGATGACTGTGGTTCCTCAGAAAATACCTTTGGAGCTAACTCGGAAAAAGGGATGTCAGGCCTCGATGTGACCGCGGTGCAGTTTCAACTTGCGTCTTTTTAAGCTCCATGACAGAATCGGCGGTTAAGTTGGTTCGGCGAAATGCTCCGGTGAAGGCGGCTTCGTGGAAAATGCTAATGCTGCTGGGAGCTCAACTGGTGCTTTCATAAACCATATCGATCCCGGCCCCGGCGGCCACTTTTCGATGGAGGCGAAAAGCAAGGCGCCCGTTTGCTGTGCGATGCCAGTGCACGTTAAAGAACCCCAGGTGGTCGAAATTTCCGGAGTCCTCCACTACGGCGTCTCTCATAGCCTGAGTCGCTTTGGGACGTTAAACCCCATATACCAACCTAGACCAAGTCTGCCTAAAGAAAAAATTTGAAAACCTCTATTTCGTCTCAAACGCAAGACATTATGATATCAACATCTTACTCATCTTTGTTAACAACTTACAACTATTTACATAAACAACATCAGTATCGCTACTATCACCAACTGGTATCACAATAATAGCTATCCCTGATATATCGTCATTTTATCTGCAATGACCACTGTCACTACTATATTAAGTCTTGATTGCCACTATCATCATTGTGACTAGAACTAACCACATCGCCTTTGCTCTACCCTATCATTATCATCACTGTCAGTAAATAAGCTGTCACCGTCTACAATACTGTCAGCGTCAATATCAAATCTGCCATCGTCACAATGCAACCTTGCTCCAAATAAGAAGAATGATCTGGTTCAAAGAAGTTTGGCATGGAACTGTGGCTTGTGCACTCAGCTGGGGATCGGGAATATATTGGTTTGGTCCACGGTGGAGTCATCGTTTTTTTTCTTTAAGTGTGTGTTCGTTCTGATATTTTCGCCGGGATATACTGCCGACGCAGTTCACCGACACTTGTCTACGCCACACATGGGCCAAGAGAGGATTCTGCATTAACATTTGGTGTTGACATAAGGAGAGGAGAAAGCTCCAGCCATCAATTTTGCCGACACGTCCGGCTTTCGCCCTAACAACAGTCGTTTTCAGTGCAACCCTGGTCGTTTTGATTGCTGCCTTCGGCATTTTCAAGACCATGTTATATGTTGTGGGCCTGTTGCCGTTCATTATTTGGGCTTTGCGCTATAAGCCACACCAACACACCTGTTCGTGTCACGCAAGAAGACCTGTCGCAGCCCGCGCACCCAGCCACCGGTAACAGAGCCGTAGTTAAGAGAGCCAGAAAATTTGCTGTACGCCGCACGAAGTTCCCCGAGTTTCACCGCGCTCCGGAACAGCACTGCGAAGACTGGAAAGATCAGGTCTTGCGAGCGGTAGCTGTACGCATTGAGAGGATACTCGTAAGCGTCAGAACGTGTTCTTTGCGCGTAATGGAGCTATTTGTATTCGTATGAAAATAACCAGGCTTCCTTGAGTACATGGGATGAATATAGGTCTTCTTTAACGTCTTCACGAACACTGAAGGCACGGAAAGAGCGGGAAGGTTTCTACTGGTGAAAATCCAGCTCAAACATGAGTCCGTCTTCAGGTATATTGCTGAAATGATGCGCCTGTTTAAGTGACAAATATCACGAGATAAATGAAAATTCGATTCAGAAGTGCCGAACAGTAGTTTTTGCTGGCCTCGTGAGAATCCTGAATCCTGAAAATCCGTGACTGAGGTTGAAAGAGAAGCGCGAGCTATAAAACAGACCTTTGGTGTCCGATCTCGGCATTACAAAAGCCGATTCAAGTTAGCACCGCTTTCGCGTACACGGTGGCCGCAACCAATGACTTGCGCGCGCCTAGTCAGGATGTAATCTAGGAGGACATACATCGACTATTTAATCTTGTGCACAACGTCAAGCAGCCTCCCTTATTGATGCCGTACGACAACAAGGAAGCAGCAAGTTTTTATCCGATAATAATGCCTACCCTGTAAGAACCACTGGCCGTGAGCTACGCTGCCAATTTATGTAGCTGCACTCCGCGACGACATTCTAAGCCCTCGCCATCTACTCTACGTCCCTACAACCCAGCCTTCGGGCGACCCTCAAAAGACAGGAAACGTGAAGCGTGGAGGACTCGTGCAACCACCCCTGTGCTTTCACTGCAGTGAGTCCGGACACACGTTTTTCACTATACATACAGATACATTTGTTATCGATGCCTCGCAACCCCTTTTTTGAGAATGGCTACAAGAAATTGACAACTTTTGGCGATGGAAGAAGCGCGTGTTTTCAAGTCGCCCGTCCTAATCTCCATTGCCTTTCTGCGCAAGATTTCCTTCAACATGCAGCAGCTATACCCCATCTGTGGGAGGACGGCACCTTAGCCCGCGTCCGGGAATTAAAGACGGCAACCTTTGGAAGTCAGGTGGCTCTGCAGCAAAACAACGAACGTTCTCCGCCGACTACAGCCATTGAAAACCCCACATCAGCAACGACGACGCTGGAAACAAGGACATCGTCGATGATAATGCGACGACACACCGGCGCCCTGTGAAATGACTAGGATGTGTGCCAGTCGCGACATTATTGTGCCTAACGAAGCACAGTTCTGACACCAAGCGCAATAGAGATTGAGAAAATGAGAATTGGCCTTGAATTGGCGGTCGGCGGTCGCACATCGTCTGCCTTAGTGGAAACGTGCTAACTGCTAGTTCCTCAGTGCACAGTTCACCACTATTTCAAGAAAGTAATGACCACTTGCGATGGCACGCGGGTTGGCACTACCGGTGGTAAAGTTATCATGCAGACCGGGCGACGCAGCGCACGAGTAACAGAAATTCGATGTTACGTTAAGATTACAATATTGCGAGACATTAGAGAGCGTTGAAAAATTCATTCTTAGCGACGGAGCGGTACCCGCAGGCTCTATCGCCTGTCGCAAGGATCTCTCTATTGTTCCTCCTGCATCATCTCTCCTACGTGGTATTTGATCAGAATCGATGCGAGGTGCTGCTTCGATATAAAGCTAGCGTGTGCCCCATCCGGTGCCATAGACAAAGCACATCGCGCTCTACTGGCGCAGAGGCTAGATGAGCTGGATGAGGCCGGAAATATTACTTTTGGACTGTGTTAGCTGTATGATGGATATCCTCCTCAAATGGTGGAGAATATACCCTGCGTTGCCCACTGTTAAATACTATAATGCAGAGAAGAAAACAGCAGTGGGCATAATATAAGCTGTGCCTGAGGGCAATTTGTTCAAAATGGGCATTGTTTTGGGGAAAAAAGATGATCGAAAAACATCAATTTCTGAGGCAATCTCCCACTTTGAAGCTCGCATCCAGCCCTCAGAGATATGATGAGGTTCCACTATATACTTCTTCTTTTAAGTACAAACAGACCAAGCTTGAAGGGACATAAAGACACCCAAATATGCTATCAAAATATAATAAACGGCATTTTGTAACATTGTCGCCGCATATCCGGCAGCAAAAATCGAATTATTGCTGAGATATTGCGATAAGAAGTTGAGTTTGTTTCTGTTCCCGCCGGTCGAATTGAAACTGGTTTTCAAGTGCTACGGCAAAGATCAGGTCGAGAGCTACCGAGAAGAATACCGTGGCGAGGAGAACCCGGTCATGGACCGACCCATCACGAGAGAGGAGGTCGTCGAGGCGATAAGATCGGCCACGAAGAACACGGCGGCGGGGGCGGACAAGATCCGGAACTCGCTAATAAGGAACCTCAGTGACGAGGCGATAGATCAGCTTACGACCTACCTCAACAAGCTCTGGCAAGAGCGAAGAGTGCCGGCGGAGTGGAAACACGCCGTCGTCGTGATGATTCCGAAGCCAGGCAAAAAGCTGCAGATCGAGAACCTCAGGCCGATATCTCTAACGTCGTGCCTGGGCAAGCTGTACGAGAAAGTGATCACGAAAAGAATCCAGTCGCACCTGGAAAACGAACAATGGTACCCGGACAGCATGTACGGGTTCAGAGCCAACCTCTCTACGCAAGACATGCTGCTCCAACTCAAGGAGGAAGTGCTCGAGGCGATGCCGAAGGCGGGCGAAAACGTCGTCATGGCCCTCGACATAAAGGGGGCTTTCGACAACGTAAGCCACGCGGCCATCATGGAAGGCATCAACAACACCAACTGCGGGAGGATAACGCACGATTACGTCAGAGCTTTCCTGAGCGACAGAACGGCGACCGTGGGGCTGGGCGAGCTGAGAAGCGACGTCTTCCCCACGCCCTGTAAAGGCACACCCCAAGGATCCATCATATCGCCCGTCCTCTTCAACGTGGCAATGATTGGACTTGCAAGACGGCGCAAGGAGATCCAGGGCATCCAGCACGCGATGTACGTCGGTGACATCACGATGTGGGTCACCCAAGGATCTCTCGGGGAGAAGCAAGAAAAACTACAGGAAGCGGCAACTTGCGTAGAAACTTACACCAGAGAGAGGGGCCTAAGATGCTCGACGGAGAAGTCGGAACTCCTCAGGGTCGGCAATCATCCCGCCCAAGCGACACTGGAGGTCGTTCTCGAGGGACAGAACATCCCGGAAAAGAACATAATAAAGATCCTGGGCATGTGGTTGCAAGGAAGCCGGCAATACAGCCACACCATCAGCCTGCTGAGTAAGGCGGCAGAGCAGGTGGGCCGTATGATCAACAGAGTCTCTCAAAAGAGATATGGAATGAGAGAAGAAGACACTCATAAGCTAGTTAACAGCCTAATTGTCAGCCGAGTCACGTACTCCCTGCCGTACCACGCGACGACCAAGGCGGAAAGAGAGCAAGCCGACATCATTCTCAGGAAGGTGTACATGACTGCTCTGCACCTACCCAAGCACATGTCGAACGAAAAGTTGCTCCAGCTAGGCATCAGCAACACCTTCAGTGAGCTCGCCGAAGCTCTGCTGGGAATGCAAATCACGAGACTCCGAGGCATCCCCACGGGACGAGCGCTCCTAAGAAGGTTGGGTCGGGATACGAGCGGACTGGTAGACAGATACGCGGACGTACCGGACCACCTTAGGAAAACCATTAACGTGGGACCATTGTCGAAAAACATGGACCCCAATCTTCACGAAAACAGACGAAAAGCGAGGGCCGAGTACGTTGAGAGAACGCTAGCCCAGTTAGACAACACCGTATACACGGACGCTGCCGTATATCCGCGCGAGAGAGAACGCGTAGCCGCGACGGTAGTGGTAAACAAGGAAGGAAACATGATCACCTGTGCCACGGCAAAGGTCGCCGGCACAGCGGAGGCCGAAGAAATTGCCGTTGCGCTGGCGGCAACAGAAGGCTACAGAACGGGCCGATCTCTCAACATACTGACGGACTCGAAGGAGACGTGCAGGAACTACACGAGGGGCAGGATCAGCAGGACAGCCCTTAAAATACTCAGCGGGGTAACCTCCGCCGAGGAGAAACCCAGGCATAACGTAATCTGGATCCCGGGCCACACGGGCATAGGGGGGAACGATAGGGCAGACAGCCTAGCTCGAGGTTACGCATTCCGAGCAGGGCAGTCAAATTCTCCGGAGCTCCGCCTACAGGCTTGCGATGGGGGATACGCAGAGATCTTGCACTTGCTTAGGGGAGCTAGAATTAGATATCCACCACCACACAAAGCCCTAACAAAGGAGGAAGCGACCGGCTGGCGCAGATTACAGACCAACTCCTTTCCTAACCTACACATACTTAATAAAATGTTCCCGACACAATACAGAGCCACCTGCCCTTGGTGCGATGCCACACCTACACTTTATCATATCACGTGGGAATGCGAACGCAACAAAGTATTCCACCAACACGAAGACCCGAGTGCGGAGCAATGGGAGAGTCGGCTCACCAGCGGCGAGCTCGCGACCCAAAGGGCCTTAGTGCAGCACGCGACTGATTCAGCACGACTCAGTGGAGCCTTGGAATAGGGGCCCACCCTTGCTGACGAGAAGCCTCAAGTCGCCAGCGCCAGAGAAGACGACGGAGACTTCACAACCGCGAAACCCTTGGAATATCCAATAGTTTTCACTCACTCACTCCTGTTAAACAGTAAGGTAGAGTGACGCACACTATGATGCAAGAGGGAGACTCCGTGATTGCTGGCGCGCGGGGAGTGGAAAATACTTCGCAGGAGCGTGCCGAGCATGGATGAAGAACAAAGCGCCGCGGCTGGGAGGGAAGCCTAGTCATAATAAATATAATCAAAAGAATCATGGAAATTTAGCCGTCACGTGACACGGCAAGTGGTAGACGGTAGCTGGTTTCGGTTGCGGTTTTCCACGCTCCACTTAGGAGGAATGCCTTCGCTACGCGACGCCTGCGCTAGAAATCTGAGGCACACGCTGAGCGCAGACGATAGATGCAACTTTAAACCTTTAGACGGGCCGATGACTTAGGAGCTGCCGCTGCCCCTGTACACACGTGCATTTCGCGATGTACGGGGCTCGGCGCACAAAGTCAAGAACAAGAAGGATGAAGCGCTGATTTGCTTCGTCCGATCGTCCTTCGTGCTCTTGTGTTTCGCGCTTTGTCCTTGTTCTTGTGCTTCACTTGAAGCATGGAATGAAACCAACTAGCCCAGCAACAAAAGCTGTCATTTGAAATATGCGTGCCGGGATGCTAGAGGGATATACCGCCCGGGGCTGTCGCTTCAACGGTGAGTATCTTGTTATGTGCACTCCTCAAGAAACGAGACGTTTGCTTGTTTGGGTATGTGCACGTTTTTTTTCGAGAGAAAAATGGTCTGCTTCATTTATGAAACACAGACCTAAAATGCATGTACTTCCGCAGAGCATGCAACGTACGTTACTTCGAATCCGTATCTTCCTGACGAACCCGTGGTTGAAAAACCTACCTGCGGTTCTCACCAGTATGCCAGTAAACACGCGAGTACAATGCATCATTTTAAACTAAGTAACTTACTTGTTACTACGAGACGCACAATTTTCGTTAGCCCACTCCGGTAAGCTTTCCGCTAGGGCATCCACAGTCACTACAGAATACATGCTCCTCCATGCCAGAACATAACCGAAACTGAAGTGGGCATCGCCTCATGTAATATTATATTTGCCTTTCAACATTTACGTTGTCGTTTAGCCGTCGTTTACGTGTGATAAAAACATACTATCATGTTCGAGACAAAACCTACTACCGCATTCAAACGGGCAACGCAATTCTTATTTTTAAGCCTCCGGGATCCCTTGTGCGTCATATGATTTCTAGCTGCGAGTCTCTACCGTTTCGGCTGTGGCGGCAATACCTGTATTTCGGTTATTCCTCTTTACTACCTTGTAACAGATCTGTTTTCAGTTAGAGTGCTTCTTTGTAATCAGGAACTGGCATTCTATCGATACAAGCTCACTTCATTTTTCACTTATATATCCCTTTAAATTGCATGAAAAAAATATGTTGCAACTTACGTCGACAAACCTCCCACTACTCTCGCTTAAGTCTTTTTCAGTCTCGGCATACCCAGGTAGCACATGAGACGGGTCCGATATTGGCAGTTGCTTGGCGACGTCTGGTCCGCCAGCGGCCCGGCGTTGCTAGTGCGCTACCAACAATAGTACAGCTATGCGATAACACTGACCACTCTTAGACCAGTAATTTACATGTTCCCCTATGATTGGAATTTATGGGCTATCAATGGACAATAATGATCTTGCGCATAGAATTTCTTGCCAACATTGTATACACAATATTACCCCGCCATCAGCAATATCTTGCCCATAATTCGCAAATAAAGGCATATATTGTCAAATATTTTCCTGCCAGTATATATGGCTTGTCGACATTCAATATACCTTGGCATTCATGGTGAATATCATCCCGGTAGTCTTGGTGGCTTGCCAACATTGTATGCATCTTCAGTTACTGCGGCCGATATTGCCCAACGAGAGGTGGCCATTGGCCTACATTGGACATATCATGGCATGCATTGGTAAATATTGTCAAGCCAGTATTGACGGCCTCTTAACATCGATTATATATTGGCATACATTGGTTTAATATCCCCCTGCTAAGCGTGACAGCTTCTCAACATTGTGTATATATGCAGACAAAATGGTCAATGGCATACAATGATAAATATTGTCCTGCCAGTATTGCTGGCTTGTTGACATTCAATATATCTTGGCATTTATTGGTTAATATTGTTACATGGTGGCATGACAAGCAATGGAACACGGCGACACAACAGAAACAGAACGACAGGATGATATGATGATGAAATATGCTTTAATGGCCAATGGGCCTAGCGCGAGCGCTCCGCCCCGCGCCACTGCCCGCTTCGTCATCTTCGTAGCATTACCCGGGGCCACCGAGCGATCGTCCCAATCAATTGCTAGAATTCCAATGCATGACGTGACGATGAACACAGACATAAGGATTGGGACATGAAATGCTGAACGCCACAATGAATGCGAAGATGGGAGGAATGCTTGCACCGGAGCATCAAGTCCAATCTTCACCGTTTGCCGAAGGCCAAGGCTCATGGACATGCCGAACAACTTGGGCGGGGCTGCTGTCTTCGCTCGAGTGGTCGTGATGTCGCTTCGTCGTGGGTCGGTAGGGTCAGTTGGGTCGGCTTTGGGCTCTTCCTGGTCGTCATGTGTTGTTCAGGGCTGGGGACGGGGAGAGCGGCTGCTCGGGTCTGAGCACAAAGGGCTGGAGCAAAGCTGGGCGGCGATTTCCACGAGCTCTCGGCAGATGAACCCGGCGTACGATTGGCTTAGATGGTGCAAGGCGAGGATGGGAATCAACCGCACCTCCTACCATATGTTACGTGGTGGCGTGACAAGCAATGGAACACGGTGACACAACAGAAACAGAACGACGTGATGACATGACGATGAACTATGCTTTAATGGCCAGCGGGCCTTCCGCGAGCGCTCCGCCCCGCGCCACTGCCCGCTTCGTCATCTTCGTTGCAATATTATCCCAACTGTCTTAGCGGCTTCCCAACAATGTACACTTGTTGGTTCCACTGGGAAATATTGCCCAATGAGCAGTGGCGACTGGCCAGCATTGCACCTATCATGGCACACATTGGCGAATATTGCATTGCCAATATTGATTGCGTGTCAGCATTGAATGTATCTTGGCATACATTGGTCAATTCCTCCCGCCAGTCATCATGAATTCGCAACATTCTATTTCTGCAATTGCACATGGTCGATGTTGCCTGACAAAGTCTAATAGCTTGTCAAAAATCTTGTTTCTTTACCTAGGTTAATCAATATTCTCTTGCCATCATTGATGGCCTGTCAACTCGAATATTTACTGATATACAATGGTCAGTACTTTACTACTAGTTGAGATGGTTTCCCAATATTGTATTCATCATGGGTTATAGTGGTCAATATTTTATGTGCAGCTGCGATGACTTGCCAACTTGCACGCAACATTGTGTGCATTGATTCATATGACCCTGTTATTATAGCTGGCTTATCTACAGTGAATAGATTTGGGCATACAGTTGTCGATGTGGCCCCGCCAGTTTTGGGGACTTTACAATAGTGAATATGACTGGGTTATAGTGGTCGATATTGTCCACTGAGTTTTGACAGCTGGAAAATCATTGCACATATTATGACATGTGTTGGCGAGAATTGGCTTGCAGATATTAACGATCAATTCTCAACCTGTATGTCCTGATATATTTTTAATGTCCCGAACAATACTGTCATGTCCTTCGCGATGGCTTTCAAGCATGATTTATACATCGTCAGCGATATAGTAGTAGAAAACATTTATTCAAGAAAAATGGCTTATGCTGTAAGGGCACGGTTGTTATATGATCCTCCCCTATTGCTCCGGTGGCTGAACCCCTGCTGGCGTAAGGCTTCATTTTCTTAATAAACCCATGTCATGAGATAAAGGCAGATATTATTGAGCCAAAACATTTAGAAATCCAAGAAATGAATGATTGGATGGCACTACGCATGCAAGTAGGGCATGCTTCATGCAATGCTGCCATCGAGTCGGACGCGTGGCTTATGCTGTCTACGAAATGCATAGAAATTCCCGGCTGTTGCGCTGTTCTCAACTATGAAGTTCAATACAGAGGTGGAACGCACAGCTGTTACAGACCCTACCATTCCTTCTATACGTCTTCAGCATGATGCATAAGGCTACTCATATGTCTACTTTGTCGCATTCCTCGACAAAATCGCAATAAAGCATGTGCATATTTTTTTCTTAAGCTGGCAACTATCGCTGCCAGTGTATATAAACACAATGTGGCGCAGTATACAAGCATACACACTTCTGCAATCTGCAGTAGGCCAGTAAGATGTAGCCCCTTCAAAACCATATATAGTATAGGCTGTCAGCCCGGGTTAATTCGAAGCGATGAGCTTTTACACCGCATCCTGAAAACTTTTGTCCATGACTAGAAATAGACACATAATGCTTTATTTATGTACTATTTCCCTTGGGTGGTGAAAGAAAAGATCAAATTTTGGAAAACAGAGGTCGGAGAGATTGTGCTAGTGAAGGCAAATGCTGCACCGTTTCGTCATGTACGCTAGCTGACTCCTCAACGAGGCGCCAGCACCGACTGTATTGCGCCGTAGGTGGTCTTGTAAGCACAGAAGACGGGCTAGCTGCTGCATATTTTGTATTGTAATTTACATCAGCCATAGACTTGCACTTGCTTCCTATATGCCGGCGTGCTCTGTGAGTGCTCCAGCAAGGGACCAATGATGAAGAAACCCTTTAAGCTGTTGATGCAGCAAAGCTCATAGTGAAAAGGTAGATCTGCCCATATAAAAAATAAAAGCATTATTTCTATACGTTCTCTACATTCGGATGGCAGAGAAAACAATTCTAGCTTTCTCAGATGCTCTGGAAATAAGTGTTTTTAAATTCAATAGCATTGCACGCTGCCGAACTTTTTGCAAGTCGTGTACTTGTTGTGGCAGTTGTTTGACTAGTTAGGGCCTAACAATTGCTGGTAAAGGCTTAAACGAGAAAATACTGAAGAAGCTTGAAGCATAGCAACCCCACAACTGGGGACTGGAAATAGGTGTTCATAATTTTTTTTCTTTTCCAGAAACAAAAAAAAAACATGAATGCCTGCTGATGACCAAAATATTTGTCACAAACTTACTGTTGCCTGGTAATGGTGCTATTCAAGGAAATTATTTTTGGCCGAAAGCTGTATAAGCGCGTGTATAACTCTCATGACCTGCCTTCGAATATTTTTGCAAAGTCGGCTATAAGGTCCGGCGCGTTGCCGTTTGTTTGTTTTTTGGTACACTTGGCTCTAAAGGAATGTCTTGGCGGGGTGCCGTAGTATGAACGGCGCGTCTGGTTTGTTTTAAAACGCTTATTTCCTAGAAGGAGACCATTAGTTCAAGAGCGCAGGCTCTCCGTTCGGACCCCCGCCACACGTGTCCATTTGTTGCGGGAGACGGGAGAGACCCTCCACTTCCCTCGAGCGGGACCTCATTAACGCGGCCCCCCGCGGTCCCGTCGCCCGAGTGAGAACGGCCGGGGGCCATAAATCCCCCGAGAAGGCTCTGGCTTTCCTCCCACTGCATAACATCTAGCTTGCTAGTACACCAACGTAAGTAAGCGAAACGGTTAGACAGGCTGCGACGAGTGGCACACATACGCGGGAAAGAGAAGCTTCAGTTATTGTATTTTTATGTTTTACGTGTGGAAAGGGGCGCGCTCTCGGCTCATCTCTGGAGCGCGGGACGGGCCCCTAGTGTATTTTGCTGAAGCTACACCTTGCGTTAGGACGCTCGCGCTGGAAGTAGCTAGTGGTTGCTTTGGAGCTGGGGCAAGAGGCGCCAGCTCGACTGCGGGGACGCTGGTCCCTTGTCGCTCTGTTTAGCGGTCGGCGCGGCCGACCGCGGCTAATTTTCCTTTGTGAATATAACTCTTGTACCACCTCTTGTTCTTTTGTATAAAGTTCTCCGGTTGTTTACCAAGTTGCTCCGCCAGCTTACTGGCTTGCTCCACCATCCAGACACCCATCAACATCCGAACGAAAAACTTTACTGGCGCAGTCGACAGGATTGGTGTGCTGCAGCTCAACCGAGAGACATGCGTGAAGCATCGGACGTCGATACGCCGAAGACATCGAGTTGGCACAATAGGGTGCGTCAAGCATCGGGCGCCAAGGCGCCGAAGACGAGGACTTCAACGAGCAGCGATACAGAGCGACACAGTAGCTTGCAAGCGCTAGTGGACGCGGCCGTCGACGGACGCGCGCGGAGCCCTCGAGTAGCGACAACAGCGGACGACTTCAAGCGGCGCCACTCTGACGAATGACGCCAATCCAGTCCGAAAAGAGGACCTGGCGGGCAGCACTGAGTGAGATCCCAGGTCCCTTTGTTTTTCTTGGCGTTCACTGTTTGATGTGGCTGGTGTAGGTAATGCTGACCAGATTTAGGCATCTTAACCCCGACAAGGCACTGACAATTGATAGTGACGGTGACGGGGGGGGGACGGTGGCGACAAGGCAAGCACTGAGGCGCCGAGACCTCAGTGTGGCCGAAACATTGAAAAGGAGCTAGAGTTTTATGAAAAAAATGATAAGGGCTTTAGAGCTCCAGATGCAACTCATGCTGGCTAATGGGCAAAGTGCGGCGCCTTCGGAGAACGAGCATCTGAGGCAGTACGCTAAGCTACTCGCCGGCGCATTCCCCAAATTACCAGCGGATGGTGAAGTGCCGGTCTGATTTGAGTCGGTGGAATGCTCGCTGGAGGCTTACAGCGTTCCGAAGGAACACTGGGCGCAGCTCGTGTTCCTGATGCTGGCCGAGCGAGTGACCTACTTGTCAACTCGGTTCACCGCCGAGCAGCACCGGGACTACGACAAGCTGAAGGCGGTGGTCCTAGAAGAGCTAAAACTTTCAGCCGCAGAGTAAAAAAGGCGGTTTTCTGGGGCCACCAAGTGCCGCGAAGAAACCTGGAAGCCATTTGTCACCCGCCTCCAGAGTTATAAATTTTTTTATTTAAAGTCTCGATGCGTGTCATCATTCGGTGAACTTGTAAGGCTATTGGTAGACGGTCAGCTCAAGGCGGGGCTGTCCTGAGGAAGCCAACAAATATGTTAAGCTACGTGAAGGAGAGAAGTGGCTGAATGCGGACGAGATAGCCACGCTGCTACAAACTTATGAAGAAGCTGCTTGAAAGGGCAGCGCTGAGAGGAAAGACGACAGCTTTAAAGCCCCTGACACGCGTCCAAGGGCCAGAACCGATTCCGCACCTTTGCAGAATTCAGGGTCGGAGCGAGCAGAGAGAACTAGAGGCAGGACAGGAGGAGAAAGGAAAAGGCCATCGCGATCGAGTGGCTGTTTCCGAGGCGGGAGCTGGAGACATTCTGTTGCGAACTGCCCATACAGTGGTGAGAACCCAGCTGACAAGCCAGATGATCCGCCACGCGAGGATAAGCTAACGGCACGCGTGTCGACCCACGATGAGCAAACCGCGCGTTCTGTGCTCAGGGACATTAAACTCAGCTGTCGTGAAGCTGTTATCAGCGCCATGGTAGACACGGGCGCTGACATCACTGTCTTGCGTGAGAGCATGGTGCCTGAGGAGGTTGTAACCGCACATGGGACAATCGATGTCATTTCTGCTGTCGGAGAGAAGATAGAGGCGAAGCTGGCAATCGTTCCGTTGAGTCTGTATCGTGGTACTTCGTTAATCGAAGGTGTGGAGGATTCGACACCAGTGTTGTGTGCACTCACCAATAAGCTAACGCATACAGACTGCCTAATCTCCGCAGACAACTGGGGACAGCTTCAGGACTCGGTCGAAACTGGCCGCGACAGTCGCGTGCAGGCCGTCATAACGGTGCCGGCACCGGATGGAAAACCAGATGAGTCAGGGCTAGACGCTGACGCGGAGCCCGTCTCGGTGTCCGAGAATGAATTGCTGCCAGATCAGACAGTTGTCATTAATGCGGTGGAGAAATCACAAAATGACGACGTGATTACTGAGCATAGCGGGGTGCAGAGGTTTCGGGAGGAGCAGCACGAGGATGAGACCCTATGTCAGGCCTGGCAGATGCTAGGCAAGGGAAGGCTGGCATGTAAATTGTAGAGGGAGTCTTGTATCATAGAGACCAGGTGTTAGGTCAGGGGGTGCAACAGTTAGTACTGCCAAAATCACGGCGCGAGGCCGCAATGAGCCTGGCACATGAGTCCTATTGGGGCGGACACCTTGGCTTTTGGAAGACTAAAGCTCGCCTAAAGTTAAGTTTCTATTTGCCTGGCATGGAGGCGGACATACGCGAACACTGCGACAGCTGTCACAGTTGTCAAGTTTGGTCTGACTGCCGGCAAACCGACAGGGTACAGATAACGCCTCTCACACGCCCGAAGTTCCCGTTCCAAAATGTTAACGTAGACATCATAGGACCGATTGAGCCACCGTCTGGCCGCGGGCATCGGTATGCGCTATGCATAATCGATCTGTGCACGCGTTGGGCAGAAATAGTCTGCCTTAAATCGTTGTCCGCGAAAGCAACTTGCGACGCGCTGCTTTCAGTGTTCAACCGGACAGGGGTTCTCGAGGTGATGTGCTCAGATTGCTGTACGAGCTTTACGGTCGCATTGACGAAGGAGTTTTTAGGAAGATTCGGCTGCTCCCCACGCTTTTCCGCTCCCAACCTCCCAGAGAGCAATGGGGCCGTGGAGAGATGGAATAGAGTCTTTAAGACCATGCTCTCGCATGTAATTGAGAAGAAGAGTAAGAACTGGGACAAATTTATCCCTTTTTTCCTGTGGGCCTATCGGGAGGTACCACACGACACCCCCGGCGTGTTGCAATTTAGAATGCTTTACGGCCGTGACCCAGCAGGACAACTTAGCATTCTGAAACAGACCTGGGCAGGGGATATCGAGGTACCTGGGGAACTAGCGGATGCCTTTACTGACTATTTGAAAAATCTTAAAGCTCAGCTCGAGATGGCGACCGACATGGCGGAGCTAACGACAAGCAAACAGCAAGAGGCGTACGCGTGTCACTACAACAAGCACTCGATGGTGAAAACCTTTCGGGAAGGGGAGGCGGTTCTCGTCTTTGATGACAAGAGGTCAGGTATAATGTACCCGAAGTAGCTCGGACCAGCGGTAGTGACGAAGAGATACCGTGAGCACTCGTACTATGTACAGATGAGTGACGGTCGCCGCATCCTAGTGCATGCAAGTGGGCTGCATCCCTACATCAGCAGAGTTGGTTCAGTGAGCGTCATATTTCAAGACGACAGCGACTTTTGGGAAGTCGAGTATACTCCACGGGCATGGAACTCCTAAGAGAGCAGTGTAATGCTAACGCCCGATAAAACCAGTCACTTAGACTGGAACGCAGCAGCGCTGGTGCGTGCCACGTTCGAGCAGCACCAGGCATTGTTCGAGGATACACCGTTCATCGCGAGCGTGGGCGAACACAGTATAAAGCTTGTGGAAGGGGCAACTCCCAAGCGAGGCCACCCTTACAGAATCTCACAGGCATTAAAATCTGAGGTAACGAGGCAAATTTAGGAACTTCTCGAGCAAGGCCTTATCTATCCATGTAAAAGCCCTTTCGCGCATCCGATCGTGTGTGTTCCCAAAAAGAGCGGGTCGGTACGGTTATGCATAGACTACCGTGCGCTGAATGCGGTGACCGAAACGGATGCTTTCCCAATGGGTTGCCCCCAGGAGCTGATCATGCGTGTCGGGGCCGCAAAGTTAATAACCCTTTTGGACCTTAGGCGCGGCTACTGGCAGGTGCCACTGGCCGAGAACTCGCAGTTTCCGACGGCTTTTATTTCTCATCTAGGGCAGTTCGCATGGCGAGTGATGCCATTTGGGCTGAAGAACGCGGCGGCAACGTTTGAAAGGAACATGAACGAATTACTAGCAGGGCAGGAGGAATACGCTTGTGCCTATTTAGATGACATCGCCGTATTTAGCCAATCTCTCGAATCGCACATTGGTCATTTGTACCGTGTGTTTTCCACATTGGAGGGGGTGGGCCTGCACGCTAGCTGGGAAAAGTGCCAGATAGCACTTACCTCAATCCACTATTTGGGGCATGTGGTTGGATCAGGACGACATGGCTCGGCTAAAGAAAAACTTGAGGCCATTGAAGGCCTTCAAGTCCCTAGGACAAGGAAATAGCTGAGGAGCACTCTTGGGCTGTGCGGATACTACCGTAGCTATGTTCCAAATTTTGCAGCAATCGCACTGCCACTGACCCGCTTAACGGCAAAAGGCGTGCTGAATAAGATACCGTGGCCAGATGATGCCGACAAAGCCTTCAGCACCTTGAAAAAAGCTCTACGCAAGGCTGTTTCGCTGACCACTCCAGACCCGCGAAAGCCGTATGTGCTTTTTACGGTCGCATCGACAGTAGCTGCCGGTGCCTGTTTGGCGCAGCTTTGTGACGACGGCACGGAGGCGCCCATAGCCTTCGCCAGTCCCAAATTCACTCCAGTACACATGCAATAGGCTGCAATCGAAAGTTAGGCTTACGCCGTAATATGGACGTTAAAGAAGTTTGAGACGTGGGTATTCGCCGCCACCGTAACCATCGTCACTGATCACAATCCTCGCTCATTCCTTACGAGTAGTGCGCCCCAAAGCGCAAAGCTTACACGCTGGGCTCTAGCGCTCCAGCGCTATAATGTTGCCATTGAGTATCGCCGAGGAGTCGATCCCGCTGACGCAGATGCCTTGTCCAGAATTTCCAACGCTTGTTGGAACAGGCCACCGGCTGACATCCCGCAGTGACCGCTGGGGACAGTGGGCCAGGGAATGGTGCGCAAGCAACAAACTGGAATCGTTGGATTCGAAATGTGCACGCCAAGGCCGAACTCAGTGATCCTGTGAACGATCTGTGTGTGTTTATTTCTTTTCGCATCATGTGTTTGTGGATGTATGTGATGAAGGGTCGCGCAGCCATGCTCACCGGCTTCCATAGCTGGCGTGCGCTTCAGGACTTAACCGCCACTTGCCGAACCTTTTTCTTGTTGTTTTGTCTCGACTTACCTTTCACTAGATTACCCGAGTCTTGGGGGGAAGGTGTAAGGTCTGGCGCGTTGCCGTTTGTTTGTTTGTTTGGTACACTTGGCTGTGAAGGAATGTCTCGGCGGGGTGCCGTAGTACAGTGAACTAGAATAAAATATTCTAGTTCACTGTAGCCGTTGTGGGAACGGCGCGTCTGGTCTCTTTTCAAACGCTTATTTCCTAGAAGGAGACCATTAGTTCAAGAGCGCAGGCTCTCCGTTCGGACCCCCGCCACACATGTCCCTTTGTTGCGGGAGACGGGAGAGACCCTCCACTTCCCTCGAGCGGGACCTCATTAACGCGGCCCCCCGCGGTCCCGTCGCCCGAGTGAGAACGGCCGGAGGCCATAAATCCCGCAAAGAAGGGTCTGGCTGTCGTCCCGCTGCATAACGTGTAGCTTGCTAGTACACCAACGTAAGTAAGCGAAACGGTTAGACAGGCTGCGACGAGTGGCACACATACGCGGGAAAGAGTGACTACAGTTACTTTATTTTTATGTTTTTACGTGTGGAAAGGGGTGCGCTCTCGGCTCATCTCTGGAGCGCGGGACGGGCCCCGAGTGTCTTTTGCTAGAGCTACTCCTTGCGTTAGGACGCTCGCGCTGGCTCGCGCTGGGAGTAGCTAGTGGTTGCTTTGGAGCTGGGGCAAGAGGCGCCAGCTCGACTGCGACGACGCGGAGTCCCTTGTCGCTCTCTTTAGCGGTCGGCGCGGCCGACCGCGGCTAGTTTTCTTTTGTGAATATAACTCTTGTACCCCCTCTTGTTCTTTTGTATAAAGTTCTCCAGTTGTTTACCAAGTTGCTCCACCAGCTTACTGGCTTGCTCCACCATCCAATCACCCATCAACATCCGAACTAAAAACTTACTTTGGCTTAACATCATGCGTTTAAAGACTTGTTCCCATAGGAACAATTCTGCATATATGCAGTATTCTGGGAAGACTTCAGGCTTTTATAGGAGTAATATGAAAACATATTGCGACCAGACCGAAGGTATTCCAATTTAGAAATTACGTTTTTCGCTCGAACAGTTTAGAGAAAACATGTTTTTTCTAGCAGTAACATACAGGCGGCTATTTGCGACGCAGCCAACGCAGCGGCGCGACCCTTCGCGGTGGCAGTGTACGCGTTCTTCGTTCCCACTCCTCAGCAGCGGACAGTGACCGTCGGTGGAATTACAACTTGCGGTGTCATATAAAACCATGCGGACAGCCCTGCCGCGCTCGCGCCGCTGGAGCTGGTGCGCTGTCTCCCTTCGTTCTTCCCTCTTCTCGCTAGCAGCGCAGGTGCGCGCCTCGCGTTGGCTGCTGCAGCTCGCTCGCACTCACAGGATAAACAGCAGAACCATGACATGCCTCATCCTGTCTCGCGTATCTTAGAACAGTCTGCAACTCAGTCTGAGTACCACTGACCCTTTATTTTAAAATATAGGTTCGTAACGGAGTAAGTTTTGGGGAGCATTTGTTGCTTTGTTTGCTTGCCATGTTGCTACACTTCCCTGCAGGAGTAAAGATTCAGGATCACTAGGACAGACCTTTGCGTGCCAATTTCCTCTTGGGCTGCTTCGATTGACGCTGCATGCAGCTGTGTTTTACGACCGGTAAAGATATCTATTTTTTATACAGTGTGGCATATTAACTGGAAATTATTCATTTTGTCAGTCATTGGCACCTGAGGATCAAGATTAACAGAATGTGCTTATCTGATATTTATTTACGCCGAGAGTAAGAAAAGGTTTTGCTTCAACTCTATTGCACCAAACAGAAAATATGCATACTTCATGAATTACAATTTCAGCACACTGACTTATTATTCTGCATAATATTGTCTCTTATTTTTGTTTTCGCTTGCAGATGTTTATACGAAAGAGAAGATGGTGACATGCAAGCTTCTCGAGCATACATCTGCAAGGGCTGCTGAAAGCTGCCGTCTTTATAACCGATAGCAAAAGGCGCCTGCTAGAGATGCTGGCTTGGCAGACACCTGAAGCTGCCTTTATTGCGGCGTCTTCCTACAACCTGGGAACTGCCGACACCTTTTTAATGGACCACACCAGAGGTGAAGTCCTGGAAGTCTGAAAGAATTCTGCCTATAGTTTTTTTTTTCACTATGTACCACATGCAGAGCTAATGAATATCCATGTAACATACAATTCTGGCTTTTTGTGTGAATGCATGTATTGTGATGTACTCCGCCGAAGACGAAGTGAAGAGTGCAGGAGCGAAGGCGAAGACGACGATGAAGGGGGAAAAAAAGCAGTGCGTTCGAACGAACGGACGTGTTTGTGCTTGTTCAGTCTCTACAATGGCGCAGTCGATGAACGTCAGGCCCGACCCGGACCTTCACGACCCGCCGCTCCTTCTTCGAAGCGGCCGGGCAGTCACACGGCCGGCTCACTCGGCTCCTGGGACCCCTATTCCACCCAAGAACGGCGTCCATGCCTCCTCGGTGGATTCGGCCTCAGCCCTTATTCCCGAAGCCCTCTCCACCATCCGAGAGTTATCTGCTTCTTTTACGGCAGCGCTTGGCCGCGCTTCGCTGACCTCTGGATACCCAGTACCGCCGGTACAACTTCCAGAATTCCGTGGATTTTCTGACGACGCCGAATCATGGATTCAAGTGGTCGACGCTGCTGCCCGGCGTTCCGCCTGGTCTCCAGCCACCACGTTCGCCGTCGCGGAGGACCACCTCCGTGGTGCCGCCCGCGCCTGGCACCAGTACGAAGGCCACCGCTACACCACTTGGACGGCCTGGACCTCCGCTCTTCTTGCCGCGTTTACACCCCTGGCCAGTGCGCACGACGCCAAACTCACGACGGTGAAAGCGCGGCGCCAGGCTCCAGGTGAAGACGTTGCCCTTTACATTTACGATAAGGTCCGTCTTCTTCAGGCCTGCAACATCGAGTGGCCCACGTCCGCAGCCAAACAATACATCGTCGACGGGCTTCACGATGACACCCACGCATCGATTATGTCCACACTGGACACTGACAGCCTTTCCATCTTTATCTACCGAGCGGCCTCCTTGCACGACACCGCCAGTCGTCGCAGGACCCTTGCTGCCGCCGGGACACCTGCCGCAGCACCGCAGCAACGTCGCGGTTGCTTTTCGTGCGGACAACATGGCCACATGTACAAGGATTGTCCTCATGCTGCCCGCCCACGCATACAATTCCAGAACCACCCTCTTCTATTCCTGCCGGTTCATGTTGATGGCGTCGGCGAGTTGACCGCACTGGTTGACACCGGTGCTCAGCGAACGGCATTGCTTCGACGTTATGCACCGGACCCGATGAGTCAATGGACCTCGCCTCCTCTTCAAGGCTTGTGGGGAAGCGCTGTTGCCGTCGGTGCAGTCGATATCTGCATCCGGACTGAGGCTGGCAGCAAGGTCCTGGCGGGCGTCCCGGTTTTTGCGGACTTGCCTGCTGACCTCATCTTGGGCGCTGACTACCTCATGTCCGGGGACGTGGCTCTGTCAATCGAAAACGGCAAAGTGCAGCTCCGCTCGTGCCGTACCGTCCCTAGCCCGCCCATGGACGAGCATGCTAAAGGTGAGCCTTCCGGTCCTCAAACCTTGAGTGCCCTGCTGCACTGGCACAGGGCCATTTTCGCGGAGACTAGTGCACAGCTTCCTGGCACTGATTTGATTGTCCACCGTATACCAACCGACAATCACCCGCCCATAACCATTCCGCTGCGGCGCTACGCAGAGCGTGAGCGAACAGTTATCGCTGAGCAGGTACGCGACATGCTGGCTGCTGGCATCGTAAGACCCTCCTCGAGTCCTTGGGCAGCCCCTGTTGTTCTCGCACGCAAGAAAAACGGCACTCTGAGGTTTTGCGTCGACTACAGAGAGCTCAATAAGCACACGATACCAGACTCTTATCCGCTTCCTCGTATCGACGACACAATTGAAGCCGTCCGACACGCGAAATACTTTTCATCTCTAGACCTGCGCTCCGGGTATTGGCAGATCAACGTCGCCGAAGAGGATAAGCATAAGACTGCTTTTCGCACCTTTGCCGGGCTGTACGAGTTCAATCGCATGTCTTTCGGGCTACGTACAGCTCCAAGCACTTTTCAGCGCGCTATGAACATGGTGCTCGGCTATCTCAAAGACCACGCCTGTGTGGTCTACCTCGATGACATTTTGGTCATCGGCGGCAGCGAAAATGAGCATCTCCGGAATCTGGATAATGTTCTTGTCTCGTTATACCAAGCTGGCTTCCGGCTAAACCGGGAGAAATGTAAGTTTGGCCTGTCGGAGATCTCCTACCTCGGCTACAAAATTTCTGCGGAGGGCATTCACCCGCTCCCAGAGCGAATAGAGGCCGTCATAAATTACCCCACGCCTAACAGTGTGAACCAGCTGCAGGCGTTCCTTGGCATGGCTTCCTATTTACGGAAATTTGTAGCCAATTTGGCCACCACAGCAGCTCCCCTCAGAAATTTGTTAAAGAAGGGTCAGAACTTTAAATGGGGTGAACGGCAGCAGCGAGCCTTTCAAGCGCTCAAAGATCAACTGACTCAGTGCCCAGTACTTAGCCACTTTCGCGAAGACTGGCACACGGAAGTGCACACTGACGCCAGCCAGGTCGGCCTCGGGGCAGTCCTTCTCCAGCGCGACTCACAGGGTGCTCAACACGTCGTTGCATACGCTAGTCGCAAACTGTCCGCTGCTGAAAGCCATTACCACTCCAACGAGTTGGAATGTTTGGCGGTGGTCTGGAGTGTCGACGATAAGTTTCGCCACTACCTTTTCGGACGGAAATTCACCATCGTAACTGATAATTCCGCAATCGCCTGGATGCTCACAAAGCAGCACCTCAAGCACAAGTTCTCTCGCTGGATAATCACGCTCCAAGAATACACATATGATGTGCGACATCGGGCAGGGGCTCTTAACTGTATTGCAGATGCCTTGTCGCGACACCCCAGTATTGACGGCTACTCTCGGGCTCGGCACAGCGAAAGTTGGCTCTTATTTTGTCAGCAGGATATAAAGAAGGCCCAAAGCGAAGACAGAGATTTGGCGGCTATCATGGCTTCCCTTGGGGACACTGGAAACAACTCCAAGTTTGTGCTGCGGGATGCTACGTTATACCGCCGACATTGGCTCAAAAACCGCAAGGAAGAACAGCATCTCCTCGTACTGCCTGCTGCTCTCCGCGGGCAGGTGCTCCACGCTATTCACGACTCCCCCACAGGAGGGCACGTTGGTCAGCGAGCCACGTTGCGAAAGGCGCAGGAGCGCTTCCGGTGGCCCAAGATGAGCAGCAACATCCGCACGTACGTTGCCAGCTGCGAGGTCTGCCAGCAGTACAAGCGTCTTCCAGGCTGTCAACCCGGGCTTCTAACGCCAATCCCTTTGCCTGAGACTATTTGACACCGTAGGGATCGACCACATTGGACCTCTGCCGACATCAGCAGTGGGCAACCGGTACATATTAGTGGCTGTAGATTATCTGTCAAAATTTGTAGAGGTTGCTGCTGTACCCTCCCTCGCTGCCCACTACGTCGTTGAATTTTTACAAGACCGGTTCGAATGGCGGCATGGGCTTCCACGAAAACTAATATCGGACCGCTCTGCCACCTTCCGGAGTCGCGAAATCCGTGCCTACCTGCGCCGGGCGGGAGTTGAACACCACTTCGCATCGGCGTACCACCCTCAAGCGAATGGTCTCACCGAGCGGACGAATCAGACCATACAATCGCGACTCTCTCCCTTCTGCATGAACAACAAAAAAGGCGAGGCAGACTGGGACCAGCACCTCCGGGCGGCGGCCTACGCTGTCAACCCTTCTGTGCAAAGTTCTGCAGGAATGACGCCTTATAAAATTGTGTACGGACAACAGCCTCAACTTGCAGGAACGTGCAACTTAGAATCACCTATCAACATCGGGACTCCTGTACCGCGACATGCAGCTTGTCAGCTCATCAGGTCAGAAGCACGGAAAAGAGCGTCTCGGGCGCAACAGGCGCAAAAACGCAACTATGACCGCCGACATCGACCAGCGCCTCGCTATAGAGTTGGAGATGAGGTCTGGGTGCGACGCGGCCTACTATCAACAGGGTGTAAGCTGACCGCGAAATATGATGGGCCCTACGTAATAACTGAGCGCTTAGGTGATAATACGTGGCGTGTGTGTACTGCGGCGTTTCAAGCAGGCTCGGACGGGCGGAGGAGGAACAATTTCGCAGTGCACGTGTCGCGGTTAAAGAAAAGAGTCGTTCGCCAGCAAGACTGATTAGGACTGTGTTGTCTCTTCTTTTCAGGTCCGCAGTGATGTGGGGTGAGGCAATTAAGGACCGCAGTCGTGGCCGAGTGTGATGCACTCCGCCGAAGACGAAGTGAAGAGTGCAGGAGCGAAGGCGAAGACGACGATGAAGGGGGAAAAAAAGCAGTGCGTTCGAACGAACGGACGTGTTTCTGCTTGTTCAGTCTCTACAGTATACATAAAGGATGCTGTATATATATTATTAGCTGCATGTAAAATACCTGCACAAAAACAAACTCAACCCTGTGTTTGGTGCATGATGGCCTTAGTTGTCTCTGCACCGTGACACCCATCAAATCAAAAAATAGTCAAAAAACAACATTTAACAATAATAGGATTGCCTGGCTGCCAGTGATGCAAAGCCATTCGACAAGCTTGGGTAGTCGATGTTGGGCAGCCGATGAGCCTAGTTAGATAGCAGTTCTTAAAAGCCAGTGAGTAAGCTTGGTTGTGTATATTGGATAGTCATTGAGAGTGGCTGGATGTAAGTTGTATAGGAGCCAGTGGGTATGCTTGGGTGGAAGATATTGGGTAGCGTTGAGTGAGGCTGCATGCAAATAAATTAACTAGTCGGCCATTGGTGGCCATTGTAGGAAAGCCAGCCTTGTAGACTGTAATAAATCTTTGCACGGGTTGCGCCCCAATGAAACGCCATTACTGGCGTCAATATTGGAGCCGGTTTCCCCCAATATTGGGTTGATAGCAGTCCATTGACGGCGTGCTACTTGGGTCGATATTATTTATCGAAACAGTTGACACAAACTGACCAGATATAGTTACAACATTTTCTAGTTTCTCGTTGTTTCGCACTGCTAGGGGATCCCAAATTGAGACATATTTACGGATCGACCTAATATTGGTCTTGTACAATAATTTGTGTAGTTCGCATTTCGACATTGTAAAGATGACCTGGCGCCAACGCACCGGCACGAGACTAGAGCACCAGCTGGACGAGCACGGACTTGCAAGCGGTGCTCTTCACCTAGCCCTAAACGAGATCGCACTGCAATAAAGCTCATTATATTCTTCAGTATGTGATAAGGGGCAAGGCGGGCAATGTCATCACGAATATGGACAAGATAGTTAAAGTAGCCGAGTAGTAGCCAAAGTAGTCAGGACCGTAATGAGATTGACGGTAGGGAAAAACAGTCAGACGTCCCACCAGTGACGAAGGACGAGGTCAAGAAAGCATTAGAAGCTATGAAAAGACGGAAATCGGCTGGAGAGGATCAGATAACTACGGAGGTGCTACAGGGCGGGGGGGGGGGATATTGTGCCAGAAAAATTGGCCACCCTGTATATGAAGTGCCTGGTGTCATCGACGATACCGGAACCATAGAAGAATGCAAACATTATCCTCATTCATAAGAAAGGGGACTCTAAGGACCTTAAAAATTACAGACTAATCAGCTTACTGTCTGTGACGTATAAGGTATTTACTAAGGTAATCGCTAATAGAATCAGGACAACCTTAGGCTGCAATCAAGCAAAGGATCAAGCAGGTTTTCGGAAACGGTACTCTACTATCGATCATACTCATACCATCAACCTGGAGATAGAAAACTGCACGTAATATAACCAGCCCTTATACATAGCACTCATTGATTAAGAAAAAGCATTTGACTCAGTTGAAATCTCGGCGGTGATGCAGGCATGGCGAAATCAGGGGGTAGATGAGCCTTACGTCAAAGTGCTGGAAGATATATATAGTGACTGCACAGCAACCATAATTTTGCGTAAAGAAAACAACAAAAGTTATATAAATAAAGTTGTTAGGCAAGGAGACACGATCTCCTCAGTACAATTCACAGCTTGCTTAGAAGTATTCAGAGACTTAGAATTGAAGCAGGTAGTGATAAATGTAGACGGAGAATACCTAAATAATTTGCGATTTGCTGATGACATTGCCTCGCTAAGTAACTCAGGGGATGATTTGCAAAAAAACTGATTGATGACCTAGAGAGGAAAAGTAAAAAAGTACGCTTGAAAATTAATATGCAGAAGACTAAGGATTTTCAATAGCCTAGTGAAGGAACAGCTGTTTACATTAGGTAGCGAAGCATTGGAATTAGTCGGCGAATAATATCTATTTAGGACAGGTAGTTAACGCAGACACGGGCCATGAGAGGGAAATAACAAGGAGAATAAGACTGGGATGGAGCGCATTTGGCGAGCACTCGCAGATTATGACTAGCAGCTTACCGGTATCGCTCAAGAAGGAAAGTATACAACGGTTGCATCTTACCTGTACTCACCTATGGGGATGAAACATGGAGGCTAACTAAGAGAGTTCAACTTAAGTTGAGGACAACCCAGAGGGCTATGGAACGAAAAATGGTAGGGGTAACATTAAGAGATAGGAAGCGTGCAGAGTGGGTCAGAGAAATAAGTCAAGTTACCGACATTCTAGTGGAAATTAAGAAGAAGAAATGGACATGGGCAGAACATGTAGTGCGAAGAGAAGATAACCGATGGTCGCTAACGGTAACAAACTGGATTCCAAGGGAAGGAAAGCGTAGCAGGGGGCAGCAGGAAGTTAGGTGGGCGGTTGAGGTTAAGAAGTTCGCGGGGGTAAAGTGGATGCAGCTAGCACAGAACCGGGTAATAGGAGAAATATGGGAAAGTCCTTCGCCCTGCAGTAGGTATAGTCAGGCTGTTGATGCTGATGCTGATAAAGATGATATTCTTCTCGAAGTATGCGGGAGTATATCTAGAGTAACGATTTGAGCGCTTGCTATCACAATGCCATCCGACGTCATCCAACCGGCCCTTCTTCACCGCCACACAAAACCTATGCCGATGAGCTTCAGCAACGGGGTCCTGCGCTTTTTAGTGGCACGGACGATGGCGTAGTGGAGGACTGGCTGTCCTACGACCGGATGAGCGCTCACAACCCGTGGAATGACCGTATGAAGATCAGTAATGATGTCTTTTGCTTGACCGATGCTGCCAACATCTCCTTCAAAAACCACGAATTGGAATCCGCCACCTGGACAGCTAAAAAGCTGCCTTCATGGATATCTGCTGACGTCTAACCGTTCGCAAACTTCACGCTGAGCAGCGTGTCCTCTATCGCACCCAGAAGGTTGGTGAAAGCTTCCCCAGCTACATCAAAATCATCCTCAACCTATGCAAGCGCATAAGTCTACCAATGACAGAGGGTGACCCTATCAGGCATGTGCTCAATTGCATTGATGGCTACAGATTTCACATACTTGTTGCTAATAGCCCCACCTCTGTCAGCAAGGTTGACAACCTGTGCCAGAGCTATGACGAGCAGCGTCAAGGAGGGTTCGTCTCCCGCTTGCACTCAGCACAGGCCGAGACTCGTGCCAGTATCGACTTAGCGGAAGCCAGCAGTTCTCTCGTGATCCAGAAAAAAGCTTGCTGTCTTAGTAGATCGTTCGGCAGCTGTCCCTGCTTCCTTATCCCACCATCAAATCTGGCACCGACTGTTCAACACTTGAATAGGGAGCAAGTGTCAAGGGTCACGCCGTCAGTTTCTCCTGCCTTCCGGTGCAGTGCCTTCTGTTTCAGCACCTGGCCTTTCTGCGCCGTTCACAGCTGCGCAACATACTTAACGCCGATATAACATAAAAGCCGCCGCAAGTGGGTGGACGGATGAATAGAATACAGGAGCGTCCTTTTTGAAACGGGGTGGTAGCAGTTATTATCATGCTCGTTTTTTTCTCTATACCTTAATTATTGTTTTATATCTGTTAGCTATACCATCATTTTATTTATTGAATTTTTGTTTCTACATTACTAACGTTATGTTACTTTTCAGCTTTTAAGCCACCAATCTTCCAATCGTTTTTTGATAGCTTCCACCGCAGGTTCTTTCACCTGTCCACTAGTATCTCTAAACCACAGGACCTCAGGAAAAGCAACTGCACCTGCATCGACTTCGGGATGGATACCATTACATTCGAGTAAAATATGGTCAATTAATGGTTTCACTGGAGTTACCACATACAGCACATGCGTCATCTTCATTGTTAAATTTCTTTTTGTAACTGCCTGTTCTAAGGCACCCTGATCTAGCTTCAAAAAGTAGGGCACTTCCTCTTGAGTTATCAAAGAAAGCTTCCTTCCTGATCTGCCTCTTCTATTTTGGGTATAATTCCACACTGTTTCTCTTCCATTGAATTTATCAAATTTTTACCTTCTCTGTTTATTACCTGTTGCTTAAAGATCTTTATTTACCCGTCCTTGTGACTAGCATACTTACTTGTTTGTTCCCTAGTTATTTTACTTCATTGTGAAAAAACGCTTTTTAGATATGGGTATTTAAATACTTTAGCTGCCCGCCTGTTACTGTGAAATTTCCGCAGGCGTTTCTCGTCTAATACTTTACTCTGAGCTTCCCGTACTTCGAACGATTCCCAGCCCATATCTGCCTCTACCGCCTCATTTATAGTTTTGCCGTGGGTACCCAGTGCTAATCGTCCGACGCCTCTCTGATTACTTTCTAATGTCGACTGTATCTCTGCTTTTAGGCATAAAACCGCATTTCAGAAGTTAGCCCGGGCACCATAATGCCTTTCCAAATACCCCTCAACACCTGATATCTGTTGTAACCCAACAATGCCATATGCTTCATTACACCAGGCATTTCTTCGCCCTTTTGCCCTAAGTGATTGGTCATGATTTTCAATGTATGCCAATCTTTAGTTTACCCATACCCCGATATATTTATATTCTGCCACTTTGGGTATTTTATGGCATTGTATTTTAAGACCCTGATCAGTTGAGCTGTTGAAAATCATCAGACTCGACTTAACTCTGCTAAAACGGAAGCCTAGAGCGTCCCCTTCATCTCCCCAATACTTACCTAGAGTTTGCAAGTCTTCCTGGATATCTGCTAACAGCACAATATCGTCTGCATACATTCAACCTGGGAGGCGGTGCTCTACGACCTTTCCCCCTAATATATATAACAGGTTAAAATCTAGGCTACTTTGTTGTATCTTCCGTTTCATATTTATTATATAAAGCATGAACAGCAGCGATGATAGCGGACAACCTTGACTTAATCCTTTGCATACCTTGACAGCTTTAATCCTTTGAGGCCCCCCTAGCGTCATTCTCTCTCCAGCTGTTGCAAAAACAGGCGCTATGGCAAACTGCACAACTTGCCGGTTTGCTTCGACTGTAATAAGGTTGGACGCATGATACTTCACAGCCGCCTCCATGTCGCATCCTTTTTTGAAGAAAGGAGATCATCAAGCATACTCTTACGACCCTCATCCGCATTTTACTTGACTCTGGACTTCCGAGTCCATCGCCTCCGAATGCCACCCATCTGTTTGTCGCATGTCGTCGCAGCCCTCCACCTCCGCATCGCTGCTCGGTGTCTCTCGTGCAGCGTTATTCGACCCCACCGCAGAAAAACTAGTGATCGCAGTTCCCGAGACAAGAACTGTGCTTCCCTCAAACGAGCCAAGCCGTGGTTTTTCGCTGAAGAATTTGATAAATGTATCCGTATAGGGCATCGATGATATTGCCCTTGTTAACACCGGCGCTGCTGTGTTCATGTTACGCGAGATATTGTGCCTTCAGTTGCGCAAAGGGATGACGCTACTATTTTGGCTTTCTCTTTGTTCCATAAATTCACAGCTCATCGACCTCGTTTGTCACCTGTACAGTGAGAGGTACAATTCAGGGTGTTCTGTACATCACTGAATTCATCGTGCTTCCATTATGCTCTCACGACGTAATCTTGGTCTGGGTCAGACAATCTCAACATCAGGCCGTGATCGACTGTATTCGTGCTGAAATCGCACTCTCCCTTCTGTGATGCCTCGACTACCATACCCCTACCATATGCATCAAACCACGGTGTAAGATACAGGCTAAGTGAGCGGACGGCAAGAGAGAGGCTCGCCCTGAGCGGCGTGAGGATAGCGTTGTTGTTGAACGGCATGTAAAGAGAGGGCGCACCAAACTCAAGCCCGCAAGCCCGCTCCGCTAAAGGCCCGCAGGACACTGCGCGCCTCAGTTGCTTCTATGTCTGGTTATTGTGTTAGTCCCGTTTCTTAATTTGGTGTTTCGTGCTTTGCTTTCACCCTGCCCTGATGCAGTGGTGACATGGGGAAGTGCTTTGTGCTGTATTGTAAGACGGGCTACAATTCATGTGCCGAGAAGTTATCGCTTTTCCAGGCACCAAATGACGACGCCAGGCTGCAAGCATGGCGAAGAGCCATACCGAGAAAAGACCGCGTACTGCAGCCGACAGACAATGTATGTGAAAAGCATTTCGCTCCCAATTTTATTCTTAGGACATGGTCCTCCAAATAGATGGCCATGTCCTTATGTTAGGAAAGAGGGAAGCCGGCCTGACGAATGATGCCATGCCTTCAATGTTTGATGGAGCGCCGAGTTACCTTTCGAAGAAAATCAAGAGTATCCGAAAAAAGGTGAAGCGTATAGATGTATCCGTGGCAAAGTCGGGGTGTTCTCCGGACTGCACTAGCAATTCTGGGGCCGGCAGTTCATCGTTTGGGGTCACGGTGCAAGATATATAGGTGGGGACACAGCGGGCCGCGCCGGTTCCAGATAAAGTCCCCTGGTTCGTCTAAGCCGTACGAGATGGCAGTTCGCTCAGCGGCCTGTGACGTAGTTTGCCGCAATGCTTTTCTATGGGGAATACGCGCTTTTCGAAGGCCATTTTCTCGGAAACTGTGGCTGATGAGGGGCAAAAATATTTTTCCGCATAGTTTTTTTTATAAGTTCATCACTGAAGACTGTTTCCTGAAGCAGTGGCTTCGCACACGCTTAAATAAAGGCGTAGAAGGTGACGCAATTTTCGCGCGTAATTTGAACCTGCTGCACGAATAACCAGCTGCGCCTTAAAAACAAAGCCGCAATAATCACTCGTCTTGTTTGTTATCTGACGTTGCCGCTTTGACTCGTGCGTCAGTGTACTGGCTCACTTCTTCACTCTTCCTATGGTCTCACGTTTGTTCCCTAGTTCGCTCGTTACTTTGTTCCTTAATTTAGAGGTTCTCAATTGGGTTCCGCAGGCTTCCACTAAACTACATCCTCTCTCACTTCCACTGCACAAATTCTTGCAACGCTTATGGACTAGGCGCAATGTCTAGCTCGTTGAAACATATTTTGGAGCGTAAAGTTTCTTATCTTGACTATTTCGTCTGTTTCGCGCAGTCAGCGTAGGCCAAGACGCTGTGCGCCGACTGAATGTTAATATGATGACGGAGCACCGGCGCCAGCAGGCAAACTAAACAGCGTGCTAATTTGCTTCATCATTATTTTTACGTCTACAACCCTGTCGAAATGTGTAAAGGAGGCAGGACGCGCGCACTAGGTTGCGCGTTTTGGAGTTCGTGCTATCGTGCACATGCGACTGAACGTCTCAACCGCTCAGCCGAGTTAAAGCTAAGTCAAGGTAGGAAAGCGCGCGCGCTATCACCAAACATTTTTGCATGCGTTTCGATGGCGGCGTCGGGGAAAATTCTGCCGCATATTTTTTCAGTTTAAATGTCCGAGTTTACGTAGGAGGTGGGCATTTCATTAAAGAATACTGCGAAAACCAAAAAATTAAAAGGAAAGGTTCATGCACACACATCGTCCGATTATGTGCGAGTGCGGTGTGGCGGAGAGAACTCTTTTGGCACACATTAATGGATGTTGGGGTTCCTTGAGGCAAACAATTCTGAAATATCCCTGCCTTAGATCACTGCAGCATTTGTTCTGGTTGTCTTACAAATCCCTAGTTCGCATTTTTGTTCGTTCGCTCATCGCATTGTTCACTCTGTCGTTTGCATGTTAGTGATTTCTGATATATAAGTGGTAAAGTTTGGAAAAAAAGAGCGCTGTGGGATTTTTTTTTTCTTTTTTTTGCATTAACGTGTTAAGAATGCTTTCGAGGTTTTTATATTTTCTCCCGTTCGCCGCATCGAATGTGGCAAAATTTTGAAATATAATGTGCTTTGAACAATTTTCTTCCTTTACTTACTCTGCTGGAGTAAGAAAATTATTCTTCCCCATCGCCTAAGATTGAATAACCATGTCTCAATGGCCGGGTGGCGTTCTCGTCACGCCAAGGTAATGCAACATAAAGTTAAACTTCAACCTTTTCGGCTCTACGTTGTTAGGAACAAATTCTCATTAGTATTATTAACACGCAAGCAAAGTATTCCGGTCATCGCTTGGGCACTTATGCAATCGGCGAACGGAAATTTTAACCAGTCGAGGAGGTGAAATGAGAGGAAGACACTTACTTTTGAACAACTTTTTGCTGTAGTGTTCTTTGATACCTCACTTTTCTGCGTGTCACATTTACGTTGCCATGTTTCGCTAGCCTTGACTTACCTAAACATGCTGTAACTCACCTCACTGCTCTTACAGTACATTTTATATACGTAAAAAGACAACAGTTGAGGTCAAATTTTACTCTCCCATAGTTGAATACGCCCACCATCAAAGTTTTCTTATCGCAATGAAAAGTTTTCCATGAATATGTATGCTATCCGAAGAGGTTCCTTGTGTAGTTTTCTAAACGTTTTTCATTGCTACTGGGTGGGCGGCAGTTTCAGCGAAATTCAGCCGAACACTGAAATTAAAAAAAAAAAAACGGTGTTCTTAGTGAAAGAATTTTATTTTCAACTGTCCTTCATATGCACAGTGAAGCTACAAGATGACATACATCTAGAACATAAAATAATAAAGACA
The DNA here is from genome assembly GCF_055883805.1 of Amblyomma maculatum. Taxonomy (NCBI): domain Eukaryota; kingdom Metazoa; phylum Arthropoda; class Arachnida; order Ixodida; family Ixodidae; genus Amblyomma; species Amblyomma maculatum. Next base: position 52,353,298 of record NC_139348.1, on the reverse strand, counting down.
CGTATGACATGATGGTACGAGGCTGTGAAGCGTTCTATCGGTTATAGAGCCGTGACTTCTTGTTCTTGCTGCTGCTTTCTTTTATAACATTTCGTGCTTTCTGTCTGCAGTACTGACGCATTCTCAACAGAATGTAGTACCGAAGAATTCTGGCTACAGCGTCATGTTTATGCTCATCGCAGGAAAATGTAATATTCTGGTCAACGACGTGATCAAGTGTGTTCCAGAAGACGTCAGGGTCAGCAGCATTCCTCGAGAAGTAATCCTCCGCTGCCTTCAGAAGACAGAACAATTTGTAATTTGGGTGGGTCAACCCTCCTCTTGACTTCGTATTCGTGAAGGCAGCTTCTGGCGCTTCGCTTGATGGTACCGCTAGGCTGCCTCTGCATACAAGGCATGAGAACATTGTCTGCAGCCTCCGACTAAGGAAACCTGACACATAGTATAATACACACTCCGCTGCTTCTGGTGTCGCACTTTCATCGGGTAGTACATCCTCGCATTCCCATGCATCTGTATCGATTAGACCGTCCAGTTTTGCACGAATGGTTTCAAGTTGTTTTTGAGGGACATCTTTCTCTCTGCTAAATATTTTCTTGAAAGAGCCAAAATCAAGGATCGGAGCTTCTTCTTTGGCCTCACAATTCCCATACTTCGGTGGTCTAAGAAGCGCGTATATGCTTAACGATCTGTACAGCTGTAGGAACGTGGGCATGTCAGGATGGTCGTTCTCTCGCCCCGCCTGCCGGACTTTGCCGAAAAACCTTTCCAATGGATCTTGATTAAACTTGGATGTTAGAACGTATTTGAATTTGCATTCACGCAGCAGTAAGCAGCAAAGATCAATAGCTGACGACAGTGTGACTCTGAGTCCTTCAGCGGTCTGCCGTGTGAGAAACATGTCGGAAGTTATAAGGCCATCCGCAAGCTCCCGCTCCCATTCATTCAGCGACGTCAGGCTTTCCTTCATAATTGAAATATCCCTGCCGCCATCTTTTACTCCTTCTGCTGGGTGCCGACGATTTAGAGCGTCAAACAGATCGTTAAGTCTCATTGTGAACTCAATGGTGCCCTCACAGTTGTGCAAGCCAGCGACACCTCGCTCTTTGTAGTACTTCAACCCAGCTGCCATGGATGCGCTAAAAACTTGCGTTGCATACTTCACGCGCATCTTCTCCATGTTGGAAGGGTGTAAGTGGTGGCGAGTTATTCGAGGGCAGGCTCTGAGTTCTCCTGGATTTAATTCATCTTCTTTCAGTACTGAAACGTAGTCTGCCCATTTAACTTCCTTCCCATTCACTTTAAGGGATTTCTGGTTGAGCAGCCTATTTCGAATGCATTTATAAAGGTGGGGCACATCTGAAAGCATGTACACCTTCCTCTCCTCGTCGGCTGGGTGCTCGAAGAAGCTCCTGCAGTTGTTCATACCACCGCTAACACCTAGAAGCCTCCACATGGTGCGATTCGTGCTGGCTCCATCGCACACAACGGCGTCAATAATAGCTCCAGCGTCTTCAATAAGCACAATGGCCTGCAAGAGGAGTTGACACAACACAGAGCCTCGCATGGCATTCTTGGATGCAAAAACTGCGACAGGCTGGGCATAGTTCTCGGTAAACGGACAAAACATAAAGACGAGCGCATGATCTGCCAAATCGGTGCTTTGTTTCTTGTGCGTTCCGTCGTCAACTAAACCGTCATAGCTTAAGGTCTGCGAGTTCACGCGCTTGCACTGCCGTACTTGCTTTTCATCAAGCAATAGCATTCCGCGCTTACAAAAAGTGGATTTTTCATTTAATTTTTCCTTCAAAGCTGCGAAAAACTCTTTGTCGAAACCGCACTTCATGCCAACCGAAGATATATACCTTCGAATGGTTTTAACAGATGGGAGCGGAAGCACGTCACTCTCTCTGAGAAACCTGTACCCACACGGTGTCCGAATGTGGAGAAGGAGACACAATAGAAGCCAATTGTCAGTGAACTTCCTTCCTTTCCTCGACTTTGGTTGTGCTGCCGACAAGCATTCTCGCACTAGCATTTGCTGCGCTGCGGACAGGTTGGCCTTCTCACAAGCTTTGAGAATTGCGTCCTCGTCAACCTCCCTCAATTTTTCTCGGCACGATGATAACTCCGACAGAAGAGTCTTTTTAATCTTAAGGATGAGTGTCTTCGTTTTGCGGGAAACAATCCTCTGCTTCCTTAGCGTTTCAATCGACTTTCTCCTCGCAGGACTGAGCGGTACCCTAACTCTGCGCTGCTTGACGCGCTTTTCTTTCCTTGCCTTGTGAATTCGAAGCGTGTTCTCCAACCTACAACAATATGCGCAAGGCGTTTTTGTTTCTTGAGTTAAAGGGCAGCGGTTATGCCTCCAAGTATTGCTTGAGTCAATGTAGCCGCACTCGAGGCGTACATCTGCGTACTTCTTATGACATGGTCCGCCAGGACAGAGGTGCAGTTCATGAAAATGTTGCATGGCTTGGCTAACAACTTCCCAGTCCTCTTGACAGCGTAGCTGGCACGCATCGGGAACTACTGTTGTTCGCAGCTTGCAGCCTAATACAAAAGTGCTTAATGAAAACGTTGATTTTGTCACCTGTTGAACGAGCAGAGTCTTCAAAGGAACGGGCTGTCCTGATGGTGACAGGCCAACTTGCATGAAGCAGTAACTGTGAAGGCCGTTTTGATGCACACAGTGGTAGTTCCAAGCAGCGGTTGGCAGCTGAGCGAACGATGGATCTAAACAGACTAGCACATCATTGACTGTGGAGCTGGCGCGCGTTTCTATCCCTGTAGAGCCCTTGCTGGGTGCTGTGTCGAGATTTCTGGTAGGGCTTTCTTCACGACAGTCCATTTGTACGGCGTCTGTACACTTGTCCTCATCACACAAGAAGTCCTTTTCGGCGCAAGCCACAATTGGGACTTCGCATACTGGAGAAGAGGATGCGTGCTGCTCATCACATTGCGATGTTTGATAGCTATCACCATTCGTGGTCAATTCTCCTGCTTTCCGTCGCTTTTTTCTGGGCTTTGGCGGTGGAGGTGACTTTCTGCTCATGGGTGGCATCCGCTTCCGTGCGTATGGCGGCGGGAAAATGCAAGGTATGGCATCTTCTGCCAGGACGGTTCTTTTTGGAACGTCAAGCAAAATTTCACCATGATATTCAGCAAAGTACCTTTTTTCAATCATCATTTCTTTCGTAAAATGCTTGCTACAAACTGCATCATTTACACTCAGCGCACGGTCTTTATGAGGAATAGCTTCGTTCCAGTCATTTAACCGCTTCTGGTCGGAAGGAACATTAAATAAAATCACCTTTTCTTTGCAGCTTGCGTAGCCACTGTTGCAATTTCCGACAAAGCACTTGCGGCCCATAACTGCAGATTACTGCAGCACTGACGCAAAATCGCACCGAACTTGCTCACATAGTTACAACGATGCTTCTGGCGGCGACAGAGAAACAGTTCTGGCCACGCGACCGGCTCGCGCGGCCGAAACGCGCCGTGCGATATCAGCTAGTTGCTATCGCAACGGCCTCGTTCATGTATGTTTTTTTTTTATTCCGCCGAAGATTCACCGCTGCAACGGCGCTGACGCTGCGATCAGCGGCCCGGTTCGGAGGATCCTGGCTGGTACTTTATCTGGAAACTTGCGTCCAGTGCATCGCCCGTGCTGTGTCCCCACCTAAATATTCTTCCGCCGTGTTTGGGGTGCAGGAGTTGGAGACCACCACAACAAGCTTTGAAGATGAAAACAGTTGTGACACTGCAGTCCGAATCGTTCTGCATTTGATCGATTCTTCGAATCTGCATCAAACATGTGCCTACCAAGACCATCGTGGGCAGTGCATCGAATCGACGCTGAAATCATTAAAGACGTTTTGATTAGTGACGTACATATTTCCCATATTGACGTAAGTTGCTCTATTTTCAACAAGAGGTCTGTGCACGTCAAATCTGACATGACGCTTCAAGCCCACATTTTGCATAGGCCAGTTGACTGCAAAGCAATAGGTAAGAACCCGTTTGCCTCGACTACATCTGAAGTGGAAAGCGCTGTAAAAGCTCTTGATAATGTGAACGTTTGCTGCGGCGGGCCAAGTCTAAAGAGCTTTCCATCTGTGCTGCCGGAATGTGCTATGTAGACAATCAGAAAAAATGGAGACATAACAAGTGGCCGCTAATATTGCCAGCAGGCGGCGGATATCGTTCATGTAGTGGTCTCAGCACTACTTTGAAACTGCATGCTGACCGGCAAATGGCAAGGGCGAAAGAGAAAAGACCGCTGCAGAGAGTCAGGCTACCTGCTTTGCGGAAAGGTGTACCGACGGCTCAACTAGAAGTAATATGTTCGTTGCGCCGCGCAAAATCCGCTCTACCGCGGTCTCGAGTGCGCCTTTTGAAGCGGAACAAATTGCTTATGAATCAGCCTAAAGACAGCAAACAAGAATCCGCAAATATGAAAGAGGAAGAAATAGCAGAATGGCTCGAGAGTGCTCATTTACCAGCACCGCAGCTGCTGCTTGTCAAGGAGTGCATTGCTGCAGCTAAGAGCACGACGAAGCACAACACAAGGTACACTGATTACTTTGCTTAAGATACGAAGCCTGAAACATACTCATTTCCGCGCAGCAAGGACATACTGCCCCATCCATGAGTTTCCACCATCAGAAAATACATAAGGTTAGTCGGCCTGCAGTGCGGATTTGCCAAAGCCTTTTTTAGGCCTGTAAGTAAATATTCGCCAGAAAACAGCATTTCAGCGTAGAGGGATCCTCATTCTTGACGAGATTCAAGTAAGGAAGGAGTTGACCGTTAATTCCCAATCAATGACATATGCCGGCCTAGTTGATTTTGGTGCGACAAACACCCAAAGCATTGAACCCGCTAATCATTGGCTGGTTTTCGCCTTCGCACCTTTTGGTGAAAACTATTTGCAGCCTGTGGGTGCGTTTGCCTCCAAGGAACCTACTAAAGGGACTCTCCTAGCGCAACTATTACTTCAATGCATTGTGCACTTGGAAGAAGCGGGTATTCTTGTTGACGAAGTTGTCTGCAATGGCTCTTCTACAAATAGAGCAATGAGGAGAGAGCTCGGAATATGCGGTGCCCTGGGACACGTTGTAAATGCCTTTGAGCACCCATTGGATTCTTCATGAAAAGTGCATGTCTGCAGATGCTATGCTCCCCATCTCTTCAAGTGCATACGCAATCGTCTGTATGACAAGAAAATGCTAAAAAAAGGTGGAAAGTTTATAAAATGGTCTTGTTACGATGCCCTGTTTGTGGCCGACATCAAGAACGCTACTGAGCTGAGAGTATGCCCGAAATTTACCTATAACCATGTTAGTCGTTCTAACATGCTTAAGATGAGGGTAAAATTGGTAACACTGATTTCTAGTAATTCCTTAGGGAAACGAATTCCTTTTTATGCACGCCGAGGAGCACCACGGCTTTTTGATCTCGAGCCCACCGTTGAGTTCACAGTCTTAATGAACAACTTATTTGATACCCTGAATCGCCGCTCTCCGTCAGAAGGCCTGTCTTTATACTTCGACGACTTCAAAGTTCTTGAGAGTGCATCCCAGTGGCTTGACGAATGGGAGTAAGAAGTTGTGAGAGGGGACATTTCTCATGATTTTTTTCTAAGTCGGTAAACTGCGGAAGGATTAAGAGTGACACTCAAATCTGCTTGCGAGCTCTCAATCTACCTGCTAACGAAGTGGGGCTTCAGGTACGTCCTGACCGCAAAAATGAACCAGGACCCACTGGAATGTTTTTTTTTTGCATCATTAGACAAGCATGTGACCAAAATGAGCATCCAACCTTTCCAACGTTTTTACAATTGTACCGTATGCTCTCTCTGTACTGCCTGCTGAAGCCACCGCGGTTTGGCAACTGTTTAGCTTCTGAGAGGGCACAGTATAGGCGTTGTGACTTTGGCAGATTTCAAGAACATTTATAGCAGCTCAACTACGTAGGAAATGAACCTAGCTCAGCTTAAAGAGAGGCTTGACGGGCTAATCGATCAAAGAATCTGGCAGTGCGATGAAGTGTTTTAGTATGATGGCAACGATGCAAGTGTTGCTGAGCGTATAGTTTACAGTCACAGGGTTTGATCCAGAAATATTTTCAACAAGACCGCCTGCGCTATGTGCAAAAAAGCACTTATAGGCCATAAAGGCGTTTCAAAGGTGCCCGAAGCAGAGTTTGTCAATGGCAACACAAGGGGCAGACTCGCGCACCCCAATATGCACTTTTTTTAGCTCTTTAGGGAAGCTGAAAAACATTTCTCCAAATATGCACATCTGAGAGATGCCTATGACAACACAATTGATGCTGTACTGGAAAACTTCAATTTCATCTTCCCTTGCACTGTCCAGAGGGAGGACATGCTCGCCAAGCTAATGCATGTTCATGTAAGCCTTCACATGCGACAGTACTGCCGGCAAATGAAACGCAAACATGTTGAAAAAAGCAAGGACTTGCGTAAAATGTTCAAGCTTGTCTGAGCGCAAGCAACAGAGTCGAGTGCAATGTTTGTTATTTTAAATGCACATACAGCAGTGAAACTGCAACGCGTCAGTGTAATGTAGGATTTAAAAGCCTGTGTGCGAAATAAATCCATCATATGTTCTACTCGAGTTGTATGTTTCGCTGCGCTGAGAAAAACCCTCAAACAGTCGTCATCCTCGTCGAAACAGCATGCAGTTTTAATGAAGTGAAGGGAGGTATGTGGCGAGAAAAGGGGAATGCGTTTATTTAATACGCTTACTGCATATGTGTACTTCATCGAAAACACGCCGTATTCTAAGCTGTAAGTCCGGACACGTTTCATGAATCTGGCTGCGTGCCTTAGATGGTGTATTTATGGGCGTAATATTACCAACTATGATTTTGGCCTTCAACGCATCCTACTTGCCTCTTAGCCTTAACTTCCATTTTCAGCAATAATGCCCTACCGAAGCTCCTGTGCATCACCATTGGCTAAAGAGGACGGGCTCGAATAACACATTTGCATTCAAGTTAAATTTGAATTTATGCAGCGATATAAGCAGCGTAATCCCTTCAACTTAAAGAAAGCAGAATCACTAAAGCAAACAGATTGAATAACAGTGTAATGAAACCAAGCATATACGGATTTAAGTGTACAAGGAATATAGCTCGAAATATTACATCATAAATTGGAGCAAATGCAAGTGATCATTTTCAGTCACTTGTCACGCTCAATGATCCAGTAATTACTTGAAGACAGTGCCCTACCACCTCTCTGGAAAGTAGGAAAAAGTATTCCAGTGCATACAAGAGGCTCACCGTCGTCCCCTAAAAATTACCGGCCGCTTTATTCAACCAGCGTTCCGTAAAATTAATGCAGCATGTAATTTACTTCTACATAAAAACATTCCTACAGTTCGTCAACCTTTTCCATCCAGTCAGCACGGGTTTTGAGAAACCTATTCTACTCTACCGAACTAGCATTATTCACTAACGACATCATCTCTAGCTTGGGCACACCAGGGCATGCGCTGTTTTTAGCTTTTGACAAAGTTACCTACCGAAGACTATATACTACATAACCTTTCACGACTAAACTTAAACCCATTTGTGCTCGAGCGGCTACAAAATGTTTTTAATATTCCCCAACAGTTCGTATGGGCCTATAACCGCGCATCCTCCTTGACCCCAGTCACTTCTGGCGTACTGCAAGGTACTGTTATAGGACCCTTAATATTTCTAATATACATCAATGATCACCCTAATAACCCAGGCAGCACAAGAGCCTGGGCCAATATTGTCAGTGAGCTGGCAGAGATCAGCCCTATATAGGGAAAATAAATCCTTATGTCTCACCAACTGGCCTACACTTCTACCCTGCTAAGCCATATGTAGGCCTAGCGCTGCCATCTTATAGCTGGTATTGGTTGTGCCATTCTATAACACGTCCAACTCTGGCCCTGAGGATTCCATTGGTAACCAATATTGGTCCGTACCGATTTATAATGATAACAACATTGGCCCGTCATATCCGACGCTCTCACAATACGGTGGTGCTAATATACAAGAAAGGATATGATGGGCCTGGATATCACGTGTATCACCGGTGTTGGCGCTGCCATTTGAAAAGGATGGCAATAACGGACAGCGTTAGCCGTCAATCCACTGATGTTGGCCAATATATGACATATGCTGGACAATAATGTCAACTCTGTTACAATAGCCTGCCAATGTCAGATATACACTGGCATACCTTACTCAACACCGGTATTGGCATTGCCATTTCATAAGGATGGCTATATATATATATATATATATATATATATATATATATATATATATATATATATATATATATATATATATATATATATATATATATATATATATATATCTATATATATATATAAATTATTTATTTATTTCAAAAAATTACATACAAATACGAGCCTGCCCAAGCCAACAATGGGCTTGGGCAGGCTCGAACAGCATTAGCCGTTCGCATATCATATCGAACAGCATTAGCCGTTACTCTACTGACGTTGGCTAATATATGGCATACGCTGGACAATACTGTTAGTTCTTTTACCATGTCCCGCCAAAGTCAGGTGCATTGACACACGCTTAAGTCAGCATTGTCTTCTCAATTTCGGCTACTGGTCAATATTAGATGCAAATTAGCATGTGGCTGGAAATATTATGTGGGAAACCGCATTAACGTGCTTTTGCGGTTGGCAGGGCTCATTTTATATTTGGATTCATTAACTGTGTTGTTATAATCGATGTTTTCAAGTTACCTTTGCAATTTTAAATGCTTCGGAAATCCTGTGTCTAATTAATTATAGTTCCGCGCTGCTGACTTCCGTCGTGTTTGCTTTAATCCCACCTACGTGTTGTTGATGTTGATTGGGATTACACCGTGTTCTTTTACACTAGATCTTCATTGACTTAATCTGGCTCTGTAATCAATCCACATGTATACTGTGAAGAATTTGGATGAGACCGACGATCGGTCGACGGCGTCAAATATCAATACGTGCACCACCGTTCGCCGGTCCGCCAGGGCGGCGGCGGCGCTAACTAGCAGCACGCCGATCGGGAGATTAGAAAAAATCAAAGCGACATGTTATATATCGTGCATAGGCAATGGTTGCAATTTCTTGCATTCTACTCGGCAATCGTCCAGGTTCTTCCGGGGCTGCTTCCATGGCGATTCTTGCTGCTCTAGGTGAAGAGAATTCCAAAAGTTTCAGCGAATTTGTTTGCCACCGAGTGTATTAGTTTTAACAACAGTAGCTTCAAACAGACGGTTACCGCAGGACGCGCATGCAGTGCGATGCAATTAATGAGTTATAAGCGTCGGCCTATTAACACTCGTACGTGACTCAGATCGACGATGGCGAGCGCACCTCCATCGAAATACACTTCAAAAATAAACTAGGCCATTTAAGCTATACGAATACGAAGCGTCGAAGCTCATACTCTCGCTTAAACGATTTAACATTGGTGACCTAAATTAAAGCTCGGATATTGAGCGGTAAATTAGACGTCGGTCCGCACATGCATGGACGTTCCCACATATGGCAAATCGTATCGACGCTTCCTGCTTCGTTGTCGCTCTAAGAAGTATTAGAAAAAAAATGGAGAGAAAACACTTCATGTACAATCACAATATGAATAATAATAAGGCTATGCTGAAAAAAATTAAGTCCGTTACAGTTTCACTTTTTCTTCATTGCACTCATTCGCACATTTTTTTTCTCAAGCGTCGGCTCTTGTTGACGACACACCGCGCACTTCTGCTCCAGTCCAGTGATCGCACTCACTCGCGCCGAAATATCGACGCTCTGTTCGCTGCTTCTAGGTCCATTGAAAACAGTACAAACAAAGGAACACAAACATGAACGGCAGGGAGCCAGGAACAGCGGCGCCGACTTGCCCGAATGGATGCGCTCTGCAGGTGGGGTTTTCGGTTTACATGTTGTGCGATGCAATGCAAGACGCAGGCCCTGACGCTCCACGTGTGGTTCAAGGTGCACACGGCCGCCGCCCCGGCGGGAATTTCCGACGCAGTGCGTCAGCCGCTATATATAAGGCGCTATTTCTTTCATATACCTATTTGACATAAGTAGAGCTCGCGTAACGTACGTTGTAGCCTTTGCAAACGAGTAGACGATCGCATACATGTATAATCAAAAGTACGACTGCCATGACCGCGGCGCAATAATTGCTGATGGAATATCGCACACATATAGTACTGGTAAATGCTCTATGATTATCTTGAAACACTCAATTGGCAAACGAGTACGCCAGCTATTTGCTAAACAAGCCACGAATATTCAAATCACTGCAGTGGCAAAAATGATCGCCGAGACAGCTAGAGTCGCCCGCGGCACGGTGGCGGGCCGGCTTCCACATTTCACAAGAACTTGAAACGCGAAATATATCCACGTGGGGCTTTGTCACACTGAATTTCATATGAACACAAAATAGCTTCGTGTAGCAGCCAGTACAAGAGCGGCAGCTCCGCCGAACATTTGATTCGACGGCATGCCAAGTGCATGGATAGCATAATATTAGAATTTCTGATTTCTTTTTTTTTGCACAAGTGCGAAAAAAATAAGTCTGTAACTTTTCTCCACTTTTCTTCACCCGCCCAATGTCGCGATTCCGTCGTAGTTCACTGCAATACAATGCTTGCGCTACATATGGCAAGAAGGAATAACTGTGTAATTCATAAAGTAAATAAAGAAGTCGTTGTTTTACAATTAAGTTTAATTCGGTATCAAAACTTATTTATTCTCTAACTACCTCTGTAGTGGAACAGTTACAGGCGTGCGCGGGGAAGGTAGTATTTTTTTTACAAATATTGCGCTTGGAGAGAAGACACCCACATGTAAACTTGTTAGCATTAGAAAAAAAAATGTGAAAGAAAAGACTGGAAACACGAATAAAATACGAAAACGTACAATCGGCGTATTAACAATTGACAACTGGATTACATTTACACATCTTTGTTTCGCACGCGCACGTTCGCGCGCAGTTTTCCAGCGCCCGCTCTCCGTCCTAACGCACCACTCAACCCCGTCCTCGCGCACTTCGCACTCCTGGCGTTCCCCGGATCGCACTCTCTCACCGCATGCGATACGAGCAAGGTCCGAGGTTACAAGCGCGCGTCGAAATCTACGCACGTGCGCCAAAGCGGTGGCCGGGTCGACGCACCACTCAGGGTCCAAGGGGCGGACGGCCGCCGCCCAGGAGAAGGAATTGCGCAGTAGTAAAAAGACGATCGCTAACAGACTGGAGACTGCTTTCAAATATTTTCGGGCTCTCATAGCAGGTTGCATAGAGAAATGTACTTTTACCGCCTTTTCTTGGCCAATAAAATATACGCAAGAAACTAAACTATGAGAAAGAAACAAGCGCCTAATGAATCGGGCCAACAAACGACTAATCTAGCAGATAGAATGATGCTGACGGCGCGGATATGCAACTAGCCGTTATGAGAGAAAATGTAAACATCGTATGCAACTAGCTTGTAAGCAAGTGGCAAGTCGTGGTACTAAGATGGTTAGCTCAATAATTTTCAACAAACTTGCTTCAAATCCTCCTTTCAGGGTGATTGAAATATTCCGCTCGATTGAGCACTATTGTATGAAAACATTTTCGTTGGTATGCTAAAGTGAGCAAAATATTCGAGGTAGAACACAGCATTCACAAAATACAACTTCAACAGGTTTGGGTGTTGTAAACAAAACAGCAAGGCGCCTCTCCAGGGCGACGATGCGCTTCGCTGCTGGCACAGAGCCCTACATAGATAAGCAGCAGTAGCAGCGCATCGTTCAAGGATGGTTCAAGTCCTACCATCTAGGAAACGCTTGCTAAACGGAAGATACACAACCGAGGCTGCAGAGCTGCTGAAAAGCGATTACCGGAAAGCCCGAATGATGACGCGACAATCGCTTAGCCGGTATGACTGCGACAGTTGCCATTTCGTTTCAAAGAGGGCGCTACGTTGTTCCGTCCATCCAGTTGACAGCCGTGTGGTGCGGACAGTTGGCAGTTGACAGCCGTGCGGTGCGGACGCGTGTTCCATCGCTCCTCCGATTGCACGTGGCTACCGGAAATGGACGGACTGGCGACAGCAGGAGCTTCCGAAGGGTCAAATAGATGAGTTCTTTCTTTTATTAACTTTATTTCGTTTTCAGTTAGTTAGGTTAGGTGCAGCCTAAAGAATAGATTTTAGCTCTGTGTCCTAGCGGCCTGGTTTTTCGTGCCGGCAGCTAGGTTTTCTTGGCGTTCATTTTTTAACTATCTTGTTTAGATAAATACTTTTTTCTAGGCCACTGGCATTCGCAAAATTGGTTTTTAACGCGTGTTTGCTAGTCGTTTCTTGTGTCTTTTTTTGGCAATTTGTATATTCTGAGAATTCGTAATAGATATAGTTCAGTCGATGAGCGCTTAAGATGTGCAATCAAAAGAAGGTAAAGTGTACTCAGTGTGAGGCGCAGGTTAATCTCAAAGCAACGCGTTTTGACTCTGTAGGTGAAGCGGAAGGCAGCGACTTTTTGTGTCGGTGTTGCGTACTGATTGCGCGTCTATATAGATGTGATCAAGAAAAAGGCAGTTTAGTGTCTCGTGTGGATGATTTAGAAAATGAAATACGTTTGCTAAGGGTGGAAAATGAGAAACTGCTTGGACAGCTTCCTGAAATTAAAGGAGCCGACATTATCCTTGGGACCAACGAGGACGAACATTACAATGCGGGCCACGTGAGTGGGGCCACCACTGGCATGGAAGGCATAAGCAAAGTAGGTCAGGCGGATCCGAACCGTCAGTTATTTATAAGCAGCTAAGAAGCCGGGAAAAAAGGAAGAAGTAAGGAAGAATGAAAATCCGAGAGATAAGGACACAGATAACCGAAAGCAGCAGCCAACAGTTGGGAGAGGGAGAGAGAAGGCCCAGGTGCTCATCGCCGGAGATTCTAACATGAGATATCTTGGAACGTGTAAAGGGTGATAAGAGAGTGTTGGTTGGAGCCTTCCCAGGGCAGTGCTGAAAGAGAGTAAAAATAGGCTGTTGAAGAATTCCGCAGAGCGCAGTATGGCAATAGTAGGCGCGGGGCTAAACGATGTCCTAAATGGTGACACTGCAGGAGTGGTGGAAAGTTTAGCTAAGAGAGTTGACGAGATCAGGGGGATAGCACAGCAAACGCAGATAGTTCTATGCACAGTACCAGAGGTGCTAGGATTGAACGGAAAGCTGGAAAAGGACGTGGTGACAGTTAGTCAGGGCATAAGAAAGTGAAGTCTGGAGAAGCGTTTCGAAGTGGTTGAGGTAAACAGGCAGATACATAAAGCAGGTTTTGGTAGGGCTTTTCAGCGAGATGGCATTCATTTTAACAGAAGGGTGGGAGCAGAGATCGGCTGGCGCCTGGCAGGCAGGGCTGTAGCCTTTTTAGGGGGTCCGCGAGGACTCAGTACACAGAGGTAGTTAGAAGTGAAGCAGAAGAAAGTGTAATAATGGAGGCTGAGTCCCCCAAAATGGCAAAGAGTAGGTCGAGAAAGAAAAAGTACAAAAAAGAAATTTAGCACTAGGATAAGCTACATAAACATGCAAGGAGGTAGAAAAAGAGCGAAATGGCTAGAGATAGAACAGCAGTTGAAGGATGACAAAATAGGTGTGTACGCTCTTTGCGAGACTCATCTCAGGGATCTAGAAGATCCGCATTTTATAGAAGGCTACGTCTGGGAAGGGTGCAACCGAACGAGAACGAAAAAAAAAAAAATGGTGGAGGGGTAGGTATGTTAATACACCAGGCAACAAACTGGCAAAGAATTAAATCATTTTGCAAAGAACATATCTGGGTTGCAGGAACAATTGCCGGCATAAGGACATGGCTAGGGGTAGTTTATTTACGAATAGGACATCAATGCAGGCTAGAAAACAAGGATCTTGTTGAATGTCTCAGTGACGATATAAGCCAATTTGGAAACAGTGCCAATATTATTCTACTGGGGGACATAAACGGCCACATCGACGATCTGGATGGATACACGGATTGTAACGGGAAGCTAATGCTAGATTTATGTGAGCGACACGATCTGGTTATAGTAAATCGAGAACCAAAATGTGAAGGCCAAATCACGTGGGAATTCCGCAACAGGCAGACGACCATTGACTATTGTCTAATGTCGCAGGAAATTTATAGCAAGGTCACAAAAATGGAAATAGACGGAGAAGGGGAGTGTAGTCTCGGAAGTGATCATAAACGTATTAGTCTGCAGATGGGGCCCTGATGAAAAGAGAAGTGGAACTTAGACAAAACGTAAACGCAAAATTAAACGACGATCAAATAGCGCAGATAGCAGCAGACATAGAGGAAGCAATAGAGAAAAGCCCCATGGAAGACTGGGATTATGAACAGGTAGAAGTACTCATAAGGAGGAAAATTCAGGAGGTTAAAGTAGCAAACCGCTGGAATGGAAAGAGGAAGCTATTGAACAACGACGGGCTGCTTCAAGGGGACACCGAGTGGCAAAGAAAGCACAGGTATCTCAGGAGGAAATCGACCAAAAATGGGAATCATATCGACAAAAGAAACTTGAGGTACAGGCCCTCGTCCAAAGTAAAATAAAGCAGTCCACCGATCGCTGGATGGCTGACATACACGATGCCTCTAGAGGCGGAGCAAGAAAATTCTGGAACCATATAAGCATATATATAAGAAATGGACATGGGCAGGACATGTATTGCGAAGAGAGGATAACCGATGGTCGCTGAGGGTAACAAACTGGATTCCAAGGGAAGGAAAGCGTAACAGGGGGCGGCAGAAAGTTAGGTGGGCGGATGAGATTAAGAAGTTCGCAGGGGTCAAGTGGATGCAGCTAGCACAGAACCGGGTTAAGTGGAGAAATATGGGAGAGGCCTTCGCCCTGCAGTGGGTATAATCAGGCTGATGATGATGATGATGATAAGCTGGCTAGGGAAGAAGAATCAAAGAAAGCAGAATCGGATTCAAGATAACGAGGGAAATTGTTTAAAGGGAGATAATGCAGTGAACTACATTACATCAGTTATAGCCGAGTCATTTAAGAGCGACGATAGGGCAATCTCCGCAAATCAGGAAGCAAAGCAAGGTAGCAGAATACAAAGCAGCATAGAACTGACCAATCTAAACTGGAAAAAGGCAGAAAACAAATATTCCTAAAAACACATATATAGGAATAGACGGAATTCCGATCAAGCTGAATAATGAACTCGGTCCAAAAAGTAAGGAAACGTTGTTAAAAGCTCTGGAAGCAGTCATAACGAATAATCAAATTCCGGACAGCTGGCGGCAGAGTAAAATGAATTTGATTTATAAAGGGAAAGGAGACAGGATGCACATAAAATCCTACAGGCCGGTTACTATAACATGTTATGTACAGGTTAGCCATGCAGGCGGTGAAATTAAAGGTGCAAGCATGGGTAGAAAGTAACAAGACACTCGGAGAACTTCAGAACGGCTTTAGAAATGGTAGGCGCTTAGATGATAGCCTGTTTGTGCTTACCCAATGCATCGAAATATCTAGAGCGGAAAATAGACCTTTGTATTTGGCCTTCCTGGACATAAACGGGGCGTACGACAACGTAAGCAGGGAACTCCTGTGGAACACATTAAAAGAAGGTATCGGTTATGAGATAATAGAGTTCCTACAGGAAATATACCGGGATAACAAAGTAGAAATTACGTGGGAAGGGATATGAAGTAGGGTGGATGTCAAAGTATGCAAAGGATTAAGACATGGCTGTCCTCTATCACCGGTGCTGTTCATGCTTTATATGATAAACCTGGAACGGAGGATACAAGACAGTAACCTAGGTTTTAACCTGTCATATAGATTAGGTGGAAAGGCGGTAGAGCAGTTCCTCCCCGGTTTGATGTATGCAGACGATATTGTGCTGCTAGCTGAGAGTCTGGAAGAATTGCAAACTCTAGTTAAGTATTGCGGAGACGAAGGGGACGCTCTAGGCTTCAGTTTCAGCGCAGTTAAGTCGGGTCTGATGATTTTCAACGGATCAACTGATCAGGGTCTTAAAATACAAGGCCATGAAATACCTAGAGTAGCTGAATATAAATATCTGGGAGTATGGGTAAACGAAGGATTGGCATACATTGGAAAGCATGAGCAATCACTTAAGGCCAAAGGGCGAAGGAATGCCGGGATAATGAAGCATAAGGCATTGTGGGGATACAATAGGTATGAGGTTTTGAGGGGTATTTAGAAAGGAATTATGGTGCCCGGACTTACTTTCGGAAATACGGTTTCGTGCCTAAAATCAGAGGTATAGTCGACATTAGAAATAAATCTGAGATCCATTGGACGATTAGCACTAGGTGCCCACGGCAAAACTACAAATGAGGCGGTACAGGGAGATATGGGCTGGGCATCTTTCGAAGTACGGGAAGCTCAGAGTGAAATATTTTATGAAGAACGCCTGAGAAAATTGGACAGTAACAGATGGGCAGCTAAGGTATTTAAATACCTGTACCTAAAAAGCGTTGACTCACAATGGAGAAAAAGAACTAGGAAACTAACTAGTAAGTATGCTAGTCACAACGACGGAGAAATAAAGAGCATTAAGCAACAGGTGAAAAACACAGAAGGTAAAAATTGGATAACTTCAATGGAAAAGAAACAGAGTGTGGAATTATACCATAAGTGGAAAATGCAGATCAGGAAGGAAGATTTCTTTGGTAACTCAAGAGGCAGTGCCCTACTTTTTGAAGCTAGATCAGGGTGCCTTAGAACACGCAGCTACAAAAGGAAATTTAACAATGGAGATGACGCATGTGCTGTATGTGGAAACTATAGTGAAACAATTGACCATATTATACTCGAATGTAATGGTATCCATCCGGAAGTTGATGCAGGCGCAATCACTGTTCCTTAAGCTCTGGGGTTTAGAGATAACAGTGGCCGGGTGAATAAACCGGCGTTGGAAACTAGCAAAAAACGACTGGAAGATTGGTGGCTTAAAAGCAGAGAAGTGACATAATGTTAGTAATGTAGGAACAAAAATTTAATAAATAGAAGGATAGTTTGGTTAACCATTCTTAATCAATAATTAAGATATATGGAGAAAAATGAGGATCATAGCTACTGCTACCACCCCGTTTCAAAGGGGACGCTCCTATATTCCATCCATTCCATCCATCCATCCAACGGCCGCTCGTACGCTCGGCTCGACGTTCGGTGGCACCGCGCACGAAGAATACTTCTTTCTTCAAGAAATATTCCATGTAAGTTTTCAAATTTTCTCATTGCGATTTTATAAGGCCTTTGTCTATATAGGAGAAAACTAATAGCCTCTTAGATTAAGCATTTTTTAAATTACAAGCGTTGTCTTACATTTCATTGTTCTTGCAGGCTGCGCAGGCCATATGTACTAGGGAGATTTGTCTTCTTTTAGCATCTTTATTACGTTGTAAACTTATCAGAAGGGGTTCTCAAGTGTCCGCGACTTGATTCCGATCATTTTTCAGCTTATTTCAAGTTAAACCGTTACTGTTTTGCTGAGTACTAATTTGCTAACATAAACAACTGCATGGTATCGTAGCTCTAAAAGCAAACTTCGGATATTCACGGAGTTGAGCCGTCGCGTGGCTCGGCCGCTCGGGTTCCCTCGGGCGGAGTCGGTGGAGTCCGGGCAAAAGCATATTTTCTTTCTCGCGTCGGTTGGGCTAGGCCGGGCACCCCGATTTTGAGATCATGCAACCTTTGCAAAGGCGCAGATGCGGCCCTGGTGCAATAAAGCGCTAACCGCATGAGTCGCGTGGCAGCACGATGCGCGGTGGGCTGAAGACCTCCAAAGCATTGCCGCTCGTTGCTGTCGCTCTGGTTCTGCGTTTTTAGAATATTTCTTATGTGGGCGGAACCAGCTCGCGAGGAAGCCAATTGCAAAAGGCTTTGGGGTACTCACCTTCTTTGTGTTTTTTTTTTCCATGCAAGGTTTGTTTCCCTAGTCCGGTATGAGCGAAGAACCTGCAGACGCTCAGTTCGTCTGATCCGTGCATATATGAGCGCACCGAGACGGTTTAGTAAATGCTGGTAGGGTAGTAATGCAAAAAAAGGCTAGTGCGGCTAGATATTGCTAATTTTCGAAAGTTGCAGGAGAAAGTCACTGCTCGCAATCATGTCTGCATCGCAGTTATAGCACGCGCCTCTACGCTGGGGCCTTTTCCTTTTTTTGGATGAGACGCGTTTCAAGAAATTTCATCAGTGTTGCTGTTTAGTGCGAGAATAGCGTAACTGTACTCCTTTACCAAACGAAGAGGCGGCGCTAACAAAGCAAGGTTGAAAACGCGTCTCTGTCGCTAACTGAGGTCATTCGCTCCGTGTGATGTGCACCAGCGGCACCGAGAGGCGTCGTCGTCGCGCAACGCATCGCAAGCGATTGTCGCCAATTTTTTTCTTTCTCTATTGTTGCTTCAGCTGCAATAGATCAGTTGCAAAGCCTACACTTCCCTGTGCGGCAAGAATTCCTGCACAATGGCGGCGTATATTTTGGAGTAATAGTTGGGTACTGTGCTAGCACATCGCCTGACGGGTAGGGTAATTCCCGCACCTCTTGACCACTCGTCACAGCTTTCTTCGCGTGTGCATTGTCGCCCCACTATTACACTCTCAGTTAGTGTCCCTTTTCTAAACCTTCTTTCTTCACCCCTAGGGTGCCAGTGCTCCCCCCTTTATTCTCGCGTTAAGAATGCCCGAAAACCTTTCTTTGACAATGACCTGCGCGAGCAGCGTGGACTGTAGGAGATGCATGTACTGCACCTAACTATTATTCCTGAATCAGGTTCTGTGGCTACTGTGCAAGAATTCCTGCCTCACAGGGAAGCTGACTTGTAGGTTTTGCAACTGGTCCATTATAGCATGTCAAAAAGGGCCGGAGCCTTAAGTGTGAGCGCCGGGTGGGCTCAGGAAATTTCAGTGCCAGGCCGGGCTCGGGTTTGTAGCATGAGGCCAGGGTCGGGCTCAAACGTTCGACCCGTGCACACCTCTAGTCGCGTCGATTGTGTGGCGCACGTTTGGCGCCCGTTCCTGCTTTTAATTTTGTTATTCGCACCATGACACTTTGCTCCAGCATCAAGACTGCATGAAACATCACTATGCATTTTCCGGTCGTTATGCTAATTGATCGCCCCACCGCCCTGGCACGGCTGTTATTCCATGAGTAACATAGAGTTGCGAGTAGTCCATTTTTTTGAGACAGCATTCAATGGCAATTACAGGTTAACTAAACAGAGAAGAGCCGTGGTATGATGTTATCATTATTTAGAGGCATCGATTTAATGGAGACTTTCTTTCCTTGCATTTAGGGCTATTTGCTCTATAACGCCCACAGTCCAGCTGCCTCACTTCTATCATCGCACTGCTCTTGCACTAGCAGTCATCTGCCATCAAAGGGGTGCTGCCTGAATGTGAGGCAGACAACTTCATCAACATTTTGGTGCTGCATAACCTGTTAACAACTATGGTAGCCTTGACATGAAACATGCTGTGTGTAAGGAAAAATTGCCTCGGTAGGTATGACACATTGCCTTTGTTTTGCATTATATAAAGGTTTTAAATGCTCTGCTGGCTTTTTGCTATATGATTGCGTGCTATGAGTTTTTCTGGCTTTTTAGCTCAAGACTTACTTGTTCAGAAGTCTTGCCCATAGTATGCAGAAAATAATATCCTTCGTGTATTTGGCAGTGCTTTGATAGCTGGTGCTATATTTCGCTGCTTTATTTCAACAGCATGTGACTATTTCAAGTGGAGGCAAGATATAGTGAACCTGTGGTGCAATTGCACAATAACAGACATAGCTTATTGAAATGACGAAGTAGTTGTCATTTGCGTAACACTCGACTTGGGAGGTGCAAGCGCTTTAAGCGATGGAATATTTAGCGCACTTGATTATGTTTGCATCACAAGAATTCGATGACAGAATGTATGGAGGTTGCAGAGAAGAAAGCCATTCAGTATTGCTCAGATTATTTGCCTTCCACTCTCCGTTCATTACTGCTACCTGCACTATATGTATTTGTTCATACAGATGTGCAGTTACTGATTGCTTGTACATTGCTGGTTGCTTACACCGGCTTCAGCCATGTATGTGTAATATTACTTTCACTTAAGCTAGGCTATTTACTCTGTTCAAAGCGACAATTATAAATAGTTCTCTCCTTAAGCCATTGAGATTCGCCAGTAGCTCCTAACTCGCTTTATTCGCAGCTGAAATGAATTAATTCTGTAAACCTACAGCAAGACATTTACAGAAAGGAGATCGTCATGAAGTACTCGCTGAAATTTTGCAAATTTTAGAGAACATTCTGTGTGTTGTTGCATATGCTTCTGAGTTCGGAAAACATGAGATTTGCTTACAGTGCAGGGTGGGCTGCAAGACAAAAGGAAATTATTAGTGCAGCGGCTCATTCAGGGGGGCGTTGCTTGTGCTTTTATTGCTCATATATGTGTAGCTTTGCTGAATGCTTGCCAGGGCTTTCTCCATAATGGGTAGCAGTGATCTTGCCACCCACCTCTCAGGGGGACTGCCAATTTCCAGCTACCTGCCCACAACCAAACCACCTCTTGGGCTTCAAATCTGTCATACTCAAGGACGATTTTCTGTGTTTGATGCGACCAGTGACGCCATTTAAGATACACAGTGTGCATCATTGGTCCATTAGTTTCATTTCGGGATGTTGTCACCCCTTATATTCCTTACTCATATTTCTTTTTCTACATCCCCTTGCAACTGCCAAACGAAATAAGACCTATAAAACTGCCAAACTTTCCCAGTCTCTAAATGCTATGTCAACAACAAAAAAGCTTTTCCGTGTCTTAATAAAAGTAGAAGTGATCCCCGATTTTTTTTTATTGTCACGTCTATAGTCAGACGGTTTAGTGAACTGCACATGACCAAGCAAATTGCAACTGTAAGTGCACTGAGAAGTCATGCGTTAGAGCAAGCATATGGATCTTGTGTTGCTTAGCTGCTTAACTCCAAATATCCTCCTTTGTCAGAGAAGATATTTTTTTAGAAAACTGAATGGGGGGGGGGGGGGGGGGGTGTGCCAGAAGAAAGCAGATTGGATTCTTAGCAGCATTGTTACTTGTTACACGTGCGTTTCACACCTGTATACATGAACTCGGCAGAATTGCGTCGAGTACGTCTGTCGAGTGAAAAACCAGTTGTGGGGTTCATGTATACACAGTCGGGTCCAGTAAAAGAGGCGGCGGAGCGGGTCGCGTTAACTAGCTTGCAGGGGGTAGGTTAATTCGTTTGACCCGCTTATCTAAAGGTATGTAGACGCTATCCAGTCAGGGAGTCTAGTTATGGGGAACTCTGGGATATGAAAAAGCCTTTAAAGCGGCGACGAGCGTCACTCGAATGCTTTTTAGCGCTCAAGGATAAAAAATAATCGAAGCTCTCGATAGTAAAAGGCAATGGTATCAAATACGAGTGCGCAACTTACACAATAACTTCGAATCTCGACGCTACGCTCCACTGCGATACTTACTCACTAAAAAACGAGTTCATGTAGACATCAACCGGGTCCAGTAATGGTGACCTTGCTTACTCAACGTTGATTCGAACCGGTGCTGTCGAGTCATGTATACAGGGCTATTGTGCTTATAATTTAAGGTGAACTCTCAGTTCGTGCATTGAACATTAAATTTGAGCGATATTGGTGCTTTTTTGCATATGTGCTGTAATGTTCTGCAAACAATACTATTTCTCCAGACACAATCTTATTTTTAATTTGAGTACAAAGTATTGTCAATTTTTGAAAAAAAAAAAACAATTTGTGAGGCTGTTAAGAAATTTTGATTTTGAAATAAATTCACAAAATAGCAACATTTTATAGATATTGAAATATAAAATATGTGCGAAACAACGTTTATGCTCAGGATTAAACTGGTGTATCAAGGAACTTGTGGTAGAGTGAAAATGAAAAATCGCTGTCATGCTAGATGTATCTTTTTTTGTGATCCCATAGTCTAATCAAGCATTGTATTTTAATGTGTGCTTAAGCATACAAAATATTATTTCAGCTCAGATATTCAGGCAGATTACTGTTCTCTATACCAACAACTACAATGAATTGGTTTGAAGAAATTAGATGCCCGAGCACTACACCTGGCACCTGGATATAAAATGACCCATGTATGCCTAACCGAAAATGTTGCGCATGGAAGGTTGCCGATGGTACGGCCATATGATTAGCTGTGATGAGGGAAAACGCATACCTGGTAGGCTGCTAGCTGATAAGGAAGTATGACATTATTATACTCAGATCTAGCATAATTTCCTGCCTATGCAAAGTAAATTTCTAATACTTGCTCAGTTGCTCATTGCCGGCTGACTGTAATAATTTTAGCTGAACAAGCAGCACTGTATTATTAGGGAACAAGGTAGGCAAAATTTCCGAAAAAAAAATTGATTTTTTGTTTTTGTGTAATTTAAAATCTCTATTCTTTCCTTAACATAGCCCAGTCTTTCATTTGCGCGCACGCGAAATGTTTACCTCAAAATCAACATTTTTCGAAACCTAGGCAGCATCCAGCCACACCCCCTTTGACACATGCTCAGGATCTGTGCCTTTCCTAAGCTAAAAAAAGCGCCTATTTTTTGTCACGTTTAGCGGAATGGCAGTCACTCATCTCGCAACAGTGAAAACCTAGCTAGCATACTTCACTTAGCCAAACGAATCCTAAGACGCAGCTGGATTACTCGCAACGCGCGGCATTTTGCTCGTGTTTCGGCGTGTTTTCGCGGACATACGAGTTTGTTTATACCTTTGTGCTGGTTATGTAGCGGTAATGCAATGACAAAGCCAAAGAAATGCTTTAAAAAACGTTTCTTCTACGGAAACCGGCATAAGTCGATCTCCAATGGCGCCAATTCTCCGCAACACAACCCAGGAGTGGAGCCCCGACTGGTCACTAAGGAGGCCCGGAAAACAAGGCAGCTAGCGCAGAAAAGAAGTGTTGATGATGGAGGGGACTACCAGGTGGTGGCTATTGAAAAAATGCGTGAGAATTTGTTTCTATAGTCCTATATTGCAATAAAGCTCTTTCTTCCACTTCAAAGCCAATTATCTCAAAACACCAAATTTTGCTGCATTTGACCATTTTTTTAAGAAACTACAGGCGCAAGGGAGATAAAATTTTCCAACATTGAGCAAACATTACAGATAGCCTACTGAACTAGGATTATAAATATTATTGCAGACTATTTTTATTTACAGGCTATTTAATGGAGATTATGGCTCTAAAACTTGGTGGGTCCAGTAAAAAAAAGATAGCAAAAAAACTAACCTTTAAAAAAATTATCCTGGTTCAGTAACACTACCTAACATTGCTGATTACAATGCCACCGATGTTAATGTTCTAACCCCAGCAGATCATGAGAAAAAGGGTCACGAACATAGCCTAAAATGCATGGCAAGAATAGGACCTACCCTGTTCCCTTAAGAGAACTTCATGTTGGGCTAGTTGGTGTTTATTCATTATAAATTAAAGGCGCCAAAACAACACGAACACACACAAGAAAACAAGAACGGGAAAGAGTGCCACTCACAACTGGTTTATTGTGCAGAACAAAGTACATATATATCTCACTGCCGGCACATGCGCAAGGAACACATTCAGCATCATGTAGTTTAAGATAAGCTATGTTCAAGAAACGCTTTCTCAGAGAAAGAGGCTGTGGTATGAGGCATGGGCAACAATTTATAAAATGTGCCGAAGTGGTTGTATATGAAGTTCCCCTCTCTTGTGGTTGCTCCTACATCGGAAAAATCGGCCGATGTGTTAATGAGCGAATCCGGGAACGTGAACGTAACATAGAGCAAAATAAAGATTGCCCCAATATTCCGAAGCGTATCAGATCCTGCCCTTCAGGCACTTGTGAACCATGTTTTTCTGATGTGCGCATTCTTGCAAGGAGTGGTAATACGATGTCCAGAGAATTAACTGCAGCGTTTTATATCGGAAAGAAAGGTAATTTGTGAGTCAGTGACACGTCAATCAATCTGTATAATTCTGAGGAAGCGTTTCTTGAACATATCTTAAACTACATGACGATGAATGTGTTCCTTGCGCATACGCCTGCAATGAGATATATATGTACTTATTCTGCACAATAAATCAGTTGTGAGTGGCGCTCTGTCCCGTTCTTCTTTTCTTGTGTGTGTGCTTGTTCTGGTGCCTTTGATTTATAATGAGCACTGTATGAAAACTATTCCTTGGTACATTAAAAGTAAGGCAATTGTTTATAGCAGTTAGTTTAAAAAGCGCGAACAGAAAGACACAGGACAAGATAAAAGGAAGCCACAGTACAAGCGCTGACGAACTCGCCAAACAAAGTATCTTGTTCATAGTAGAATGCAGCATGCAGTACAAGCTGTGAAAACTTAAAGCTGGAACTTGAACTGTAAACCCAACAGGTGTGTCTCATTCATCACTGATCTTGAGAATATAATATACATACACAGCCTTGAGAATATCTGCAATGTACACATCTCCCTCAGCTAGCTGATTGAAGATAGTTTGATTGATTCTGGCAGGGCAATATTTTTTTTTATTCTGGGAGGCAGTATAGTATGCGTGCCTGTAACTGGCGTACTGCCGAAAAATATTCTTTAATGTGTTCTTTAATATCATCCGGTTTTGCATGCTTAATAATCCATATTGCTTATTGCAGGAGGTTTTAAGGATTTTCTTAAAAATTGATACGTTCTGGAACCTCAACCGCCATATTTTCAGGAACTGTAATTATATACGAAGACTAAGCATCCATCTGAAGTTATCGGTTTGCCGAAAGCAGGTTTTTCCTTGTAAATATCTTTCTTTTGTATGTGGGATGCATATTACTTTGCATGTATTTTTATCATCCCTACGTCATAAGATGCTGCATGTCCTTGCAGGCCCAGAGCCCTGTAGCAAAATGCTCTAAAAGAAGAATGTGTGCCAATAGGACTTCAATGTGTACAGTAGAACCCCTTTATAGTAAAGCCACTAGAGCCACCAAAATATTTACTAATAAGGGTCTTTACTAAATCAGTGGTCTGTGATGACATGGTCCTGAAAATGCTGTCTAGTAGGTTAATAGGCACATAGTGAACACGTCTTGTTGCTCAGTGAAAAAAAAAAAACAGAAATACCTTCCATCTCACTTTTATCATTGCTTTGTGTGATTTTTTCATTATAAAAGTTTTCTACATCTTGTGGAAGTACCTGTTAAGCATGAGGACAACGTGATTACGAATGCAACCAAGCTCGATTTCATGTGAAAACCAAAGCTTTGCATGAACATGGTGTCCCTTTTTGCTCTTTCTGTCTTTTAAAAGGCAATTAATGATAAATGCGCGTGGCACTCAAGTGCTGTAAGACCTTACTCGCTACACCTCCACTTTCTGCCACCACTGCCTCATGATTTGTACTGCACATTGCAGTGAATGTTGACCCATTTCTTCCCTTCCCTATTTCTTGCTGCACTTTTGCTCTCGTTTACTTTCTGAATGGACCACGCCGTCTCCTTGCTATGTTTGTAGACAGCATTACTTTTTTTTCGCGCTGCGCGCTTTTTCTCACGGCTCCAAGGCTTTTGTAAAGTAGGCTTCGCGTGACTTCTGCTAAGTCTAGTGGTAAAGCCACCTAAATGACCACTCGGAGTTATATTTCTGTTTTCAAATACAAAACGTCTTGACCTCGCGATTCTAGGTAGTGCGCAGATGGCGATATCTTTGTGGGAGTCGTCGCCGTGACCAGAAGCACTTTAACCGATTTTTACAAAAAATATATTTACTATAAAGAGGGAAAAATGTACAGTTGCCTATGATAAACAGGGACTTTAGATTGACTTTACTATATCAGAGTTTTTACGATAGCGGGGTTCTGTATTTTGTACTCAATCGTATAGGGCATCCAGACTTCAAATATGTGTTTGGATAAGTGTTGAGAAGGTGAGTTTGGATCTTATGGTGATAAATGCTTGTTTTATGTGCAGATGTCATTTGTAAGACCCACGGGCCAATCTCCTCAACAAACTGAATGGTCGTTTCCTGCGGGGTGTCCAGCTTACTGCCTGGGTCATGCGCTTACCCCGCCCCCTCAACCTCATCACTTGATCAATCGACCCTTCACTGCTAACTACCATGCTAAACACAGTCCACTGCCTTTTTCCCTCCATGATGGACACTGCCCTAGAGTGCACCCATGTTCAGCCTCCTATTCCTGCAACACCTTTCGCACTACAAGGCTATCGTGCATCACCCCTGCTCCCCATGTCCAGCCCCTTCCATCATGATCAAATGTACACTGCACCCCATCCCCTCTCCCTACACTACCTGGTCATGTGCTGCTCAGTGCCCCGTTCCCAATTCCACTTACTAGCCCCTCCCATATTAACCCTGTATGCAATGCCTCCTGCACTGCATTTTGGCCCCCTGGTGTCCTTGTGGCATGTACATGTAAATGAGCTCTCAATAAAAGGTTTTCGGAAAATGTTTGCTGTCTCATTTAATTGCATGTTTTTTATGGCTCCTTAGGGAGATGTCATGCAAGATGGTATTGGGAAATGACTGCAGAAGAAAACCACAATTGTCAGACTGAGTTAAGCAAATGGCAGCAGTAATGGCAAGGATGCAATAACTGCATGGCTAAAGGTCGCTTAACAGTGGCAGTGCCAGCACCACGTGTGCCGATGAATACTCGTCGCATTCCAGTGAATACCAATATGCGTTACTAGCGGCACGACCGGCGTACTGCCAATGTCACGTGTACCAATGAAAACTAGTGGCATGCCAATAAATACCAACATATGACACCCCTGGCCCGGCCAGCTTATCACCTATGTTCGCAGTGCCAAGACAGGTGCAATGTTGGCATATGCCGGACCAATATACAAAAATGTAGTAATTTCTCAAAACACAATTGTTACACTAATGTGGGTACCAATTTTTGTCGATTATGGGCCGGTGTTTGTGCGATGTTGGTGTGCTGCCTGGGAACCTACCCTATCATTCACTTGTTAGCGGGCGACTGTGTTATCTACAGATAAATAACAAACAGCGCGAACTAATATAAAGTTCAGTGGGATTTAAAATGTGTTGAAACAAGGCGGCAATTATTGGTTAATGCCACTAAATGTAAACAAATCTACTCCAGTCTCATTTCATCGTCGGGCATCATATCACGCCGATCATATGACGATAAAATATTGCATGCAATTACATATAAATACGTGGGCAGTTCATTTACTCAAGATCTTAGTTGGGCATCTCATATTACTAACAACGCTAATGAAGCTAATCGCGTTTTACGTCATCGTAGCCGAACACTACGACTTCTTTCACCTCCCGTAAAACTGTCCGCTTATTTAACCTTTCTCTGCTCTGAATTGAAATAAGCGTGCTCGATCTCGGACCCACACCAAACTAACCTTACAACAACGTTCGAATCTGTTCAAAACAGAGCGTTAGATTTGATTTTTCAGAATATCTATATCACACGAGTGTTTCATCATTAAAAGAACAAGCTAACGTTGCAAATATAGAATCCTGGCGCAAAACCACCAGACTCTGCCTTTTCCACAAATACTACCACTCGCCCATGCGCAATGCCTTTATCAACCCGCCCATCGCCACTCAGCCTGGATTACCCATCATGAAGCCATCCATCCTTCTCGTGCATCTACGTCAGCTGACCTGAAGTCATTTTTTATTCTAACAGCAAAAGACGAACTGTTTGCCTGCCGAAGCTGGGACTCATCACGACAACGTGCGTTTCAAATATTCATCAAAAATGTAATAACTTGATATTAGCCCACTCCTCATGTAATGTTATCGCGACCGTTTGAGGTACTAATAAATAAATAAAAATAAATATGTTGAACCGACGAAAACAGGGGGCGTGGTGTCAGAAACATAATAATCAGAAGTGCAACATTGTATCTGCAAGTTACGTTTGCCCTCTTCATAGATGTTATAATAGTGCTTTTGCTGCTCATTTACGCATGTTCTCATTAATAAACTTTACTCATTTTGACAGATTAAGAGAAGCAAGCACATGATCTCCGGAACAGAATGAACAACGCGGTTTTCGAGCTTTGGTGATATCTGTGGAGTGGTTCCTCTTTGTCAATCACTTACAGGCACAGTGTCTGGGGTTTAGAAGGTGCTAAAAACCACATTATTGATATGAGATGGATATTGTTTATGAATTCAACCGTACGGATATATCGTGCTTATTCTTTTTTTCTGCTTGTCTTTCCTCTTTCTCGTAGCTTTACGACACGTTTATACCCCCCAAAATCCACTTATAGGGGCGCCACTGTGAGCCGCTTAGCGGTCGTTTTCGAAAGTCTTTACGGGTACGTGTTGCGGCTGGTCATGCGTCGCTGCCAGGATTGCCAATGTTCGCGGCTGCAATTCTTTTTTTCACTCTTGCCCATTTTTTCGACTGCTCCCTGAAACATAAAGCTAATGTTGGCCTTTCTATAGAAGCGAAAGGGATGATGCAACCATCTGAAAAAAAGTGATGCGTACGAGCACCAGGTGTCTCCTACAAACCCGCGCAAAATCTACCATCTGTATTGAGTCCTTTTTTTTACTGCTGGTATGTTAAATTGACTTATAAATTATTTCAACTTTACGTTTTCTTTTTTATTTACCATGCATTTGCTTTGCAACCTCTTTTAATATATGATTATGGTGGCGCGCCTCGATCTAATGCATGATGCATTCTGCGCCACTCGCTGTTAAATCGTTCCACCATCGCTCTTTTTAAGCCATATCGCTTCCTCGGCCAAATCCACAAGATTTTATTGCGATATCGTTAAGGGTCTCGTGTCGCAGAAAATTCGTCGTGATTGTCGTTGGCCATGAACAAAAAGTTATGGAGAATTCAGACGCTGTTTGAAATGCTCAGATTAAAGCTAAATTTCTCAAGGAAGTTTCGTAGCTAAAGGAGGATTGTTGAGCAGAAATGAAAACTGAATATATCTTCAGTGGAGGTGGAAGTCGGGCAAAAACTCTCGTAAAGCGAGTAATTACTCATTGGCATCAACCCTTTGTATTTACGCTTGGGGGCATGTCAATGAGTAATTATTGTGGGATTCCCCTATGTATTTGACGAACACCATTCTAAAATCAAGTTATAGACTAATTCGCTATCGGCTTACTATATGATCGGCTGACTATCTTCGTTAGCTCAGTTAGTAGAGCGACGGCACAGGAATGGCGGTTGTTCCGGGTTCGATCCCCGGAGAACGACGAATTTTTCTTAAACTACGAAGTTTCTAGAAAAGCTGCATAGCTTTCCTTGTAACTGTTTGGTTGTGCTTAGGTGGATGCAAATTAATAACTACTCCGAGAAATCTGCTCAATCTTGGGGAATTCCCCAAAGTATTTACCAAGACTTTCGTTTGCGAGGCATACATTAGCCGTGAAGGTTCGCTGATTCAAGCTGAATAAATGTAGATCAACTGACTCGCGATGCGAATGGGGTCCGACAACGCAGTCGCGGTCTGATCTTAATGTCGATCGCTTTTCACAGCTGCGTAATGATGCAAGGAAATTGTGACATGAGGTAAATAATTTACTCAATAGAAAAAGGCGCTCCTATTAGTTAGAAGTAACTACCAGTAATGGGATAATGACTGGCATCGACATAGCCACAGCTATAAATTGAATTCTTTGTTAACGTTGGCAACGCAGCTTTCAATAATCCAGTCTCATGTACAACGTACTCAAATTTGATTAATCCATTACCAAATTCTGTTAACTTTTATTCGGCTACTACAAAAGAAGTCAATGGTTTAATTAAAAACTTGAAAAATAACGCATCAGCAGGGCATGATGATATCAAAGCATCGCCCCTAAAACACGTATCAATGCTTATATGTGATGTCCTGACGTATATCATTAACCTAATGCTTCAAACTGGAACGTTCCCTAGTCAGTTAAAGATAGCTAGAATATGCCCGGTACATAAAGGTGGAAATAAGAATGAAATTTCTAATTATCTTCCAATTTCCATATTGCCTGTATTATCCAAAGTGTTCGAGGGAGTAATCAATGCTAGGCTCGAAAAGTTCTGTCACAAATACAGCTTTATAACCAGCTTTCAGTATGGGTTTGTGAAGCGAAGGTGCGCTGAACAAGCATTGTTAACCATAAAAGAAAAATAATTGATAACAATGAATGTCGGAAATATACCCTTGGTTTATTCCTGGATTTTCGAAAAGCATTTGATTGTGTACAACATGATATTTTATTAAGTAAATTAAGAAGTTGTCTATGGAACAGGCTACAGTTTGTACGAGTTAATAACTGCTGCTCTACTAACATGGTTATACGGCAAGTTGCTCCCCAAGGATCAATTTTGGAACCATTGTTATTTATAGTGTATATTAAGCATATCACAAACATTCCTAACTAACTTGATTTGATCATGTACGCGGATGATACCAATATTTTTTTTACCGACTGTGCCTTGTCTAGATTAGAAGTTACGGTCAATGAATATTTAAACAATTTAGAGATTTGGTTGACGGCAAATAAACTCAGTTTGATTCTTATTAAGACTACCTACATCATATTTAGGCCAATCAACAGCACTCTTCAATGTAGTATAGTAATTAAATATAACAGCACCGTTATAATGCAAGTTACGAATCACAAGTTTCTAGGCGTTTGGTTGAATGAAAACCTTTCATGGAATACGCACATTTTAAATTTAGTAAAATACTTGAGTAGAATTGTAGGATGTCTTTACAGAATTTCTAATTTGGTACCCGTTTGGTGAAAAATTTCAATTTATTATGCTCTTTTTTATTCCAAACTAACATACTGTATTCTCATATGGGAACCATAACTTCTACAAATATTAATAAGTTGCTTGTTCTCCCAAAAAAAGCTCTTCGAGCTATTGAAGGTTAATACGGTATACCGCGCGACTTGAGTACAGAATCCTTATTTAAAAAATATGCCATATTAGCCACTAACCAGATGTTCTACTTTCGTCTTCTGCAGTACATTCACCATAATAGGCTGTATACTACTCTACCTGATAGATCTACAGTAGCGTATGATCTGCGAACACGAAAAAAACTTGCACCTATTACTCGAACCAACTATGGAAAACAGAAATTAACTTTTCAGGTGCCATCCCTAATCAACAACACACCAAATGTGGAATTTTCATTGGCCCCTAGGGTATTTAAAAAGAACGCAAAATAATATTTAAATTAATATCCCCTATAATTTCAATGGTGGTAGTAACTGTATTTTTCTCACATGCAATCTTTTTTGTGTAAATATTTTTTGCTATGAAATTTATGTTATTGACAGCATGGTCTGCTGATTTGTATATCCAATGAATGCTGCATGTATTGATATATTTTAAATATCGTATGCAAGTGTTGCATAATGTTTTTTTTGTATTTTATATACACTAGAGGTGTGTTATCTGTTTGTTGTTATCTGTTTTGGGAGCCAAGGCCCAGTCAGGCTTGTCGCCTTTTGCCTTGGCGTCCCCTTTCTTGTAAAAGAAAGCAATAAACTTGAACTCCACCTCCAACCCCTAAATAAACGCCCCGGTGTTTAAACAATTAGCCACCGGCATAGCCACAACGATGGATTGGATATTGGCAATAACATGTTTCATAGCGTATACAGTCGGAAATGGGAGAAACACTATAAAGCAAGTGCTTACAACGTTCGCTTCATAAAGGTTAAGTGCTTAGGTAAATAATTATAGCTGCTGCTCTTAACATGTACCGCTTATAGGCATATACATAATGCCTCATGAATTTGCAGCACCATGTTAACAAATTAAATCTCGTACCTGACCCTAATTATATCCGTGTTTACTTTGCACTCAGGATATATTATTGACTAAAAATTAAGCGCTGCAAAACTGTGCATACTGAGCTAAGTAAAAGAAGTATTACTTATTTACGCAGAAAGCAACATATTTCTTTTCCTGTATCTAAAGGGTAAAAGCTATTGTTAGAAAATTTAGGATGATGCGCCGATATTAGTGCTTTCATATCGAGATATAAAATAGGAATGTCAAGCGGCTTGACACCACGTATTGAAATTGAACAGTACGCTCTCGTTCGTATCGCTTCCAGTGCTGCGACGAGTAAATATAATCTCTAGCGCTCTTTTATAGCTTTCGAACACATACTCATAGAAAACTTGTTGCTGGAGATGCCCGTAGGTTGTTTCACAGTTCACTGGCCGCGGATGCTGCTTATGCAGCGCTGCAAACGTCGCGGGAAAACGAATTCATGACATGAAGGCTGCGTAAAAACACACGGCTAGCAGACAACGCGGCCAGAGTTGATCTCCGTTTAATTTAAAATCCGCCACCAGCGGCGCGGCCATCGCTTTGCACCAGTCATGTAAGCTCACTAGACTTCTGCCCATTTTCAAGCAAGCATATACAAGTCAATGGTCGCCAAATTAGGAAAGAGTAAAGAAGAGGAAATGTTAACTGTACCTCATTCGTGTGTACATGACACCCCACATACCAATGTACCAAGTTGCATGACGATATTTCTGACGTATTCTGTTGAAGTTCTCGTGTATTACACCCTCCAACATCTGCGCTGTCCGGAATTCAAAGTCAGAAGCGTTCTTGAGGACTGAAATATAGGTGTAAATTTAATATCCTCAACTTTTTCGACAAGCTGTGAGCTGTTAAGGCTGCTACGTTCTTACCTATGCATCCACAGTATCAACGCACACCTTTATTACAATAGTCTAAGTCTGAACGGCACATAAAATATATTTTTTACGAAATATTTGCTGCGAGCAGTGAAATCGAAAGTCACAATAGGCATCAGCAAATCCCAAAATTTTGCTATGCATTCAAATTATCAACGCACATCATTATTACAATATTCTAAGTCTAAACGGTACATAAAATATATTTATTACGAAATATTTGCTGTGAGCAATGAATTCAGAAGTCCTCATAGGCATCAGCAAATCACAAAATTGTGAATGCTTGAACAATTCCCAACCTACAAGCTTAGATGGTGGCTCGCAAGAGGAACAAAGGGTTTCATGGTGATATTTAAGATTAATCATATGCAACATGAAAGGCTTAAGACGCTGGTATTTTATATCCTACTTGCAGGCTGCGATATCAGTTCTTGCACTAAGACCCCAGTCAGACGAAGATTTAAATATGGCCAGTTGTAAGGCACATAGGAAGCCCATTTGCATCAGAGTTAATGCATTACGCTGGGTAATCCTTGACTCTCCCTATAATTCTAGTCATTCTAAAAGTGGTGATTCAACAACGGGAAGTTCAAATTTTGAGGCTGTGGTGCTGTTACATACTTACTGGGCTATCTACGTAGCCCTCTAGAGAAAATATCTTTTTGCATAATTTATATTTTTCCATTATGAAGGCTATTTTTTCAAATATTTTTGAAGTTAGAGTAGAAACGTGCTCCGCTCTCAACATTGCATCAATCTATAGAACAGCGCTTGCCCGGAAAACCTGTTTCAGACGATTCTCTTGCCTCTAGAGCAGGCTTCTTGGATGCGATCATCAGAAGTTGCAGAAAATGTACTTGAGTCATTTGATTATTCCTATACTGAAACTCCGCAACTGCTGGGAACGTCGGTGGCTGTGGAAGTGGTAGTTTTGTTCTCTTCTTCTCTGTTGTTTGTTCGTTCTTGGAGCACGTTCAATCCCGGCCTATATGTCATGGTTGATGTTTTTATATCTCTAGTGTCTGGCGAAATATGAAGAGAAGTCCTTCCACTGTCGCAAAAAAGGACGGAATTTCGGTCTCGTGGAAATCCGGGGCGTCGACCTTGGGCTGATGCTCCTTAGAAGTCCTAAGCGTTTAGGTAAAGCTGCGGGCTTCAAACAAATGCAGGGCGGCAATTTTAAATGAGATTTGCATGAACCCAAGAAGTGTGCAGTCGCCGACCGAAAATCTGATTTAAGGTATTTCGGACATGCTTTACAGAACAAATAAGTGTACCTGTCATTTCGAATGCATCTTGACTGTTCGCGCCATTTTTCACTCCTTTATTCTTTCCACTCCCGATTTTGAGAATACTTTCCGCAGGATTTTTGATCACTATGAGATGAGGGATCCTGATTAAGCAGCAGCTCAGCGAAATCTCTTGAGGTTCGCATTTGCTTCTGTACTTCGTTAAAGCCCACGTGTTAGTTTCCGTGTTTCGTTAGCAGTATAGCCAATGAAATATGGTTACCGCCCATCCTCTGCGTAAAACGTAGAGAGCAATAAAGTAAAGCTTTGGAATGGGCACATAAACGTTTTCTTTACCATTGCGTAATCAGAACCTATGTAAAATGACTTTTTCTCAAGCAATCAATATTTCTGACCCCTCGATTTGTGTCACTCTGCATGGAACTGTTTTGCCCCGTGGCATGAAGAGCAAGCAATTAATGGTTTTCTATTTCATAGAACACTTCAGAGCACATACAATTTGCGAATAGTCTTCTGATAAACAAAACTATTTACGTTTTTTCAGATTTCATCACGTTCCGTATTTATGTTCTAAAAGCGGTTAGTCGAAATATTATATTGCCTATACTTTTTCTTAGTGAGGTTCTCTCAACAGTTCTTGAGATTGATCTTAGCTTAAATTGAGGATGGTTGGAAGTACTTTCATCAAGTTATTTACTAAAATATATAAAATAAAAGTATATATATTAAAAATATAATAATATATATGAAATTGTTTAAAAGTAAAATATATAAATAAAATCCTCAAATGATATTTGTTCAGATAATACGAAGAAAAAGTTTCACCCCAAAAATAATTCGAGGTAAAAGTTTAGGATTTTAAGATTTGTTTCAAGAAAGATTTAAAATATGTATTCTGGCAATTGTAACACAAATTTTCTGCAAATTATACTTTTCGGTGAATTAATCAATTTATACAAGTTGAGGTTGCTTTTCTTCCTGAATTTTTTCAATATTGACTCTAAATGCTTGTACTGAAACAAATACGTTTCAATGTTTTTCGATTTCCCATTGTTGCCTCGCATTTCAGCCATTTATATCTCTTCTAATTTCCAGGAAATACCTTTTGTAGACATTGATAAAAATTCCCACATTACCCGTGGTAGCGGTAGTTTAAAAATGTATCATCTTCCTCTCGCTAATAATATTCCCCTGTTTACCAATCGGAGTCCCATATTCCTATATCGTCCCAGAGATGTTTCTTTTGGGCTGAGAGTGCGGCCATCATGCCTAAACAAATGCTTGCTGTACTCAAATGGCGCTGCCCAAAAACATTTTGCACCCTCAACCTCCGCTGTATAGCGTGTTTTCAGATTTCTGCTGCTGTGTCAGAGATATGTTTCGTCTCACCCAAGTAGCACGAAGTAGGATATGAGGTGGGGGACCATGTGGACACCATGTGGGCAGGCCCTTCGGGCCTCATGCTAGATTTACAACTTCTTGCCAGAAGAGCACCTCCTAGTTTGCCTACTGATGCCCCGATTGATCTTATTTCGCAGCCATGTGAACACCCCAAACAGGGCTGCCCATTCTGCCCGGATAGCCGAATAGGGCCAATAGGCCACTTTTGTACTAGCGGGGCAGCCCAGTTACTAGTTTTAATATCCATTCCGTCTAACCCCTTGATTACCCAAATAGTACTGGCGGAGGTTCTAGGAAAACCAGCAAAATTTGAGATATCCCGCATGTGTAAATCATGGTTGGATGATTGCATGTTTGGAACTGTCCCAATATTATTACCTATCAAGTTGAAAACTTGTGCACCATTTCTTCACATGATGTTACTTACCGAGCAACATATTTATGTTTGTTTTAACACTTTCTAATGTAGGCTCAGTCATATTGCCTCCTAAAAGTTTGTTTAAATTGTTATTTTGATGCTCTGTCGAATAATAATGGCGCAGGGAAGAGTCAGAGGTCTTCCAGTACAGACCAGTAAGGCTGCAAAATTTGTGTTTCATGTTTTCTGCCTACGCTCCGTGATTGGCATAGTTGTCGAAGTCAAATGCTTATTTCTGGTGTATATATGTTTATAACTGTTAGGTGAATCCTATAGAAGAATAAATTACCGCCTAGTACAATATAAACAACAAAAACAAAATGGCACCCTAAGAAAATAACAAAATTCGATCTATAAAGTTCAGCCCATTAGGGGCCCCAAGACCTTGCCCGGGCAGCCGCGATTGGTATCTATTTTTACCCACAGAACCCGAATGCATGCCGTATAGGCTCGCAAGTACCTCAGAAAAGGACCGTAAAGAGAAAGTTCCCGCGTGCTCGTTTTAAACCCCTCCCGCGGCTTATGTCGGGCCTATGCAGCTTTTGAGTGAGTAGCCCTATTTGAAATAAGCCATCTTTATTCTCCTTAAGGCTCGGATTTGAGTCACATCTTCTCGAAAGTGCCCCGAAAAGACGGATGCGGGACGCAAGTGGGTAATAACGCTTTCCTGCCTTGCCACAGCCTATGCTGAAACAATTAAGGTTTGGGTTGGGCAGCCCACCCTTGTAACCCAAAACAGAGCCATGTGGGCGATGTACGGACATGTGTATTTAACCCCGCCACAGCAAATAAGTTAATTATTGAGATTTCAAGCAAATAGCTCTATTTAGCTTATCCTATGCTTTTTCTGCATAAAACCCATATTTGCTTTGCATATGGCTTAAGGTTCCACACGAGGGAGTTTTAAGGGTCTGAAATAAGAATATTTGCTATGTGAAGCGCAAATAGGATAAAAAAATAGCAATCTCTATTTGGGCTTGCCAACTTGATCCATTAAGGGAGCTCTCATTGGTATTCTAGTGGTTGTCCGAGTCTAAGGTGGCCATATAAACTACAGGGGGTGTATGTTTGCCACGTGGCGAGTGTTCCAAGCATGTAACGGATGGAAAAAGAAGATATCGACACCAATATCGCTGCATTACTTTTTGTGGAAGCTCACCGAAACCGCTGTTCTACACCATTTAGCAGGCTCGTTTGTGGCAGTATTCTTCGCATTCTCAATCTCTATCTGCGCA
This sequence comes from Amblyomma maculatum, assembly GCF_055883805.1. Classification (NCBI taxonomy): domain Eukaryota; kingdom Metazoa; phylum Arthropoda; class Arachnida; order Ixodida; family Ixodidae; genus Amblyomma; species Amblyomma maculatum. Next base: position 52,316,227 of record NC_139348.1, on the reverse strand, counting down.
TGAACGCGCGGATAATTAATGGCGTTCAACACACCCGTTGAGGATTTTGAGGGCGTAATTCCAGCCTTTCTTTTATGAAAATACTTTCTGGCATCAGTTCATTCTGGCTGTCATCGCCGTCGGCCTGTGAAAATGCTTAAACTGTGGCTGTGCAATAGCAGCCGACCTCAATAGGTTTTCACTTAGGTTTGCAAATGATAATGGCTTCAAAACGGATTGGTTCTTGAGTTCCAGCAAGCCAGATAGATGAGTAGTGTCTCAGGGTACGACGGCATTGGGACTCTTCACTGTCTCAACTGCTAATAGCCTGCTTGGACTGCTGAACTCAAAAATATGCCTTAAAGAAAGACGGTTAAAATCCCAATGCAGAACAAAATCATCTGTCGGCTTCAATATCTTCTGTTTGAAGCCTCTAATTATTGAAAGATCATGTTATTTCCTGTGGCGGCTTTTACTGTGAGAGCTTCACTTAACTGCATATACACAAACATTATCCTGAAACATAGAGGTGGAACGCTTCATGCTTCGCAAAAGTGACAAATCACCAAGAGGTATTGGCAGGTGGTATTCGGAAGTTGACAAGCAGAAAGAACTTGTAATAAACAGGTAATAAAACTTCTGGGAATGCCTTTGGCAGGTCAAAGGCTGCACACAAGTTCACTCTTCACTTCTAGTGTTAGGCATTGCAGCCTAGAAACTCTATTAGCAGACCTCTGGCAGATGGCAACAGGCAGGTGACAAACACCTATAGGCCCGTTTTAAGCTTCGGTGTCTGAAACGGTTACTAGGATACCTCTTGCAGCTGAAATTACCGCGCATATATAAGTCGACGGTGTAATGCACCACGATAATTATTTCATGCTGGAAGTCGGTAGGCCTGTGGCTGGGCGGCTGGTTTTGTGAAGTGTTCCACAGCCCGCCTACTGTTGTCAATGCCTCTGTGGTGTTTGAAGAAGTAGCCTGCTAGGGTAGCAGCTTTCATCAGGATGTGTAAGATCACAATAGAAAGCACGCACCTATTGCACCCCGACCCATGTTTGATGCCTGGAGGCCTCGACAAATCATGACCATGCTTGTGCGAGGTGGCACGGGAGTGGTCACGTCTCTTTCTGGTAATATCATGATCTCATATAGCCACTATGTTGAACTAAACGAAATGTTGATGGCGGCAGGGTATACTGAGTTGCCTAGAATGACTAAAAAAAAGTTTCCGCTGCTTCCATAGTAAAATATACAGAATGTATAAGGATATATCTGCATACGCGACAGCGTATACTCATGAAGGATGCTGCAAAAAGTACGCTCTCTCTATATGTCGAATGAATCGCTTATTCGTTTGCGAACAAACAATTATTTGCGTCTCTTGTTGAAAACATTCATGATGGTGAAATAAATATTGCCTAATGTCTCTTTCATTATTGCGAGGGATTCCGTTATTGCAACACCATCTCGAAATGCATCCCTATTGAAAAGCTATTGTAGAAGAAGGCCAGGTCAAGACATCAAGGTCGAGAGGGCAAGGCAAAGAATGCCGTGTCTGGAGTTTATTCCGATGGCGCGTAACCGGTGGCGCCGCGGGATGATTAAGATGACGATGGTATGTACACGTGAAAGAAGACGATCCTTTGAAGGGTCGCACAATTTCACCGGAGGGGGGGATGGGAGGGGCGGTCAGCCTGGCCGCTCTTAAGCAACTGCTGCATCGCGGCCTACAAATGGCTTCAAACGAGACACATGAACTATCTCAGTGCCACGGTGATGTCGAAATGCTAGGGGATGAAATGGTGTTACCTTGTAGTTCACTGGGGAAGTTTGGGCGATGACCATGTATGGACCAAGGTAGTGGTGGGGAAATTTATTCCTAAAGCCAAGGGTGCGGAGAGGTGCGTAAAGTAGCACTTCGTCACCAGGATGGAAGGAGACCTCACGATGAGTAGAATCGTAGCGACTCTTGCGATCTTCTTTTCAGGCTTCTGTGTTGAGGCGAGTAAGGGGACGGCATCTGCCCACACGGGATACGAACTAAGCAAGTACTGATGTGGAGGAACAGTCCGACGTAGAGAAGAATGAACTGTCGAGAATTGTGGTGGGAGGACGGCCATAAACGGGGCAAAAAGGAGAGTAGGCGGTAGTCCGCTGTACTGCTTTATTATAGGCGAATGTGACGAATGGTAAAATAGTATCCCAATTTCGATGATCTGGTGTGATGTACATTGAGATCATATCCGATAAAGTGCGATGAAATCGTTTCGTCAGACCGTTAGTCTGAGAATGGTAGCTTGGAGCAGTCTTGCGAAGGGTGGATAATGCGTGGAGAACTTTGGCAACGACTGTCGATAAGAAGGTTGTTCCACGGTCACTTTGGAGCACCCGTGGAGCGCCATGCCGATACAATATATCGCAAAAAGAAATTTGCAACCTCTTGAGCCGAGTCAGTGGGCATAGGTGCTGTCTCCGCGTAGCGCGTAATGTGATCCAAAGCCGTTATGATCCTATGCTTGCCCTGAATAGAGAGAGGTAGGGGACCATATAAGTTGATGCCGACTACTTCGAATGGTGTGGATGGACAGCGAAAGGGTTGTAGGAGGCCAGCAGGTGGAGACGTCGGCCGTTTGAGACGTTTGCACAGGGGGCAGGAAGCGACGTATTTAGCTACACTGGAGGACAGGCCAGGCCAGAGGAACCGTCTCTTCACGCGGTCGTAGGTTTTGTGAAAACCTAGGTGACCTGCCTTAGCGTCATCGTGTAGAACCGCTAGTATACTTGGGCCAAGCACACGGGGGAGGATTGGGATCCAGCGGGTTCGCTCAGGGCAATACACGAAGCGGAGTAAGATGCCATCTTCGAGTTTGAAGTTGCGTAACTGTTGGCAGAGTCTAGCATTGGGTAGCACCATGCCGGCATGGTGGGACTAATACGCCGGAAAAGTGCAAGTATGGCCTCTATGTAAGACGCATATGACTTATCGAGACCTTGGAGGCGGGAAGCGAGCTTGTCCTTCGCGATCTCAGTCCGCGCTGCCGGGTCCGCGAAGTATTGGGGGAACTGCTACTTGAATGAATGTGACGCAGTTAGTGGCGTGGGGTTCGCGGTTAATAAACCATGTTCTGGCGACCTCAATGGGGTAGAAAGAAACATTAAGAAATTTTAGAGCATCGTCCCACCGGTTGTAGTTACTGCAGCGTTCATATGTGTTCAGCCAGTCATTGACGTCTTCATCGCGACAACCAGCGAACAGCGGCGGGTCCGGTTGTCGTGTGGGAACAGTCGGAGGAGGTTGTGCAGTCGAGGTAAAGGGTCCTGCCGGTTCATGGGTACTCTCGGTAGACATAACGATGGTGGCAGGCGGTAAACAGCGACGGAACGTAGCTCCAGCGAGAGGCAGGGCACAAAACAGCAAGGGGATCAAGTCTCACCTCCACCACTTGTGGAAGAAGGCCAGGTCGAGACGGCAAGGCAAGGGATGCACGCCACAAATGGATTTTTGCCGACAGTAAGAATTGAATGTGGCGAATATGCACGCCATAATCTTCAATGATCTTCCGATGTGTATCGATAGTTCTTATCAGATGTTAGATATAGAGACTCTGCAGTTGCTGTGCGGTAGGAGAAGACTGCACAACTAAAGATTTTTGTGCCCATGCATCGCGGGCCGGGCCTTTTGTTTGCTGATTATTTTCTGTGGTTCTTTTTTGTAGTTCTAATTTCGGTTATCCTTTCCTGCAAAATATTCATTACTTTTTTTCACTTGCTGGCAGCCTTCATTAAAATCCGCCTGCATCACGCCAACTTGTCCATTGCAGTATAAGGCAATGCTTTTTCCGACGCCAATTCCTAGGATTAGAAATGGCCCATCTTTTAGCTCCTATATTGGTTTAAAATGTCTCAGCCAGTTGGTTTAAAACTGTCCGCATTACACTTCATCAGACTTGGAAAGTAGCTTATTCATTCCTGAAAATAGGTGCGACTAGGCGCTATCAGAATGCACACGTCTGGGAAAATTTTAGTGAGCTTATCTCAAAGATGGGCGATTGCACAAGTCTCAGTAATCTTTCACCTGACCATTGCTGTAGCACTACAAAGGTGCAGAATAGCTATTTTGTTTTCTTGTCATTCGTGGTATGCTTTACCCGATGATATAAAAGATAGTCTAACCATGTGCATGTTTCAGACTTTCTCCCCATGGTGAGGTTTAAATTATTCAACTTATCTCATATTAGTCTCCTTATACGAGCAATAGTAGCCCAAGTTCATATGCTTTAATAGTGATTTTAAAACCGCTGGTCCTTCTCTATATTCTTCCAGTTTAATATTTAGCAATAATTCATCACATGTTTGAGTTCTGGATAAGAAAGGACGTCGTCGCTGTACTCGAAGGCTTTCGTTTCGCTATTATCATTACAGTTTTCTGTTCGTTGCATCTGATATTTTTGTCCACACAGATTTTGTGGTGCACTGACACTGCCTCGTCAGCGGAGGATCAATATTTTGCCGTTAGATAACCTTACCAGGAAAGTCTTCATTGTTCAGTTTCTCCAACGACGATAAAGTGACATTCAAGAAAGAGGCATTGCGTATATGTGTCTGGCAACGCGCAAAGTGCAATTGACGGCGAACAATGGCCTGATTGGCTAGAACACTAGATGACACGCGTTAGTAGACTGCGACAGGTAAAGCAGCCTGCTCCTGTTGCTGCGTGAGCTCCAGGGGTGCGTGAGAGTGAGACCTATGCATTGGGGGAAGCTCAAAGTTTATTCAACAATAAACCAGTGAAAGTGCGGTGGATAGAAAAAAAAAGGGACACACATTAACTGGACTAGAAATTGCGCTTTAACATAAGTGTGTCTCCCAAGAAAAGTAGAATGGGATGTGCAATTGAATCCACAAAATGTACACGCGCACAATCAACTAAGCTATTATACATAATACGACCAGGCATGAGTGGCTCAATTAGGGTGTAAAATGTCTGGAAATTTTGAATGGCATGAACAAAAAAAAACGTCTCTTTATGTTGTTTTTTTATGAAAAAGAGAAACTTTTGCAACAGCTGACAAAAAACGATCTATTTGCAACAGGAGAAAGCTCAATAATAATTCTCCGAAGTTCAGTCGAATACGCAGTTATAAATGTCATATTATGAAACGACCTTCGTGTTCTGTTGCACTAAGAATATTAATTAGATGGCAGTGTGATTCCATCAAGCTTGATCTCGCTTAGTGTTACTAGAGTTTCTGGTGTTACGGTATAGCCGTCAATCTCCGTAGCCAAGAAGCTAGGCTTGTATTTGGCTATAGCCACTTACGTGCGCAGCAGCCTATGTTATTTTGTTCCGTGTTTGTCGCGGTGCAGAATGTTCAGCCATTTGGCCTACTTCAGCCGTGAGTTCACATAATAAAAGTTTGTTTTAAGTCAAGCATGGATCATCTATGTGACCTGGCCCTAAACCGGCGTACTCGCAGCACAAACGTTTGACAAGCACGGCCTGGACCGGCGATGACAACTGCTCTTCAATCGGTAAACGCTGCACGCAGTAGTAGTTTTCACAGCAAAAAAAAAGAATCTAAACTGAAAGCAAGCAATCATAAAACCTGGAAACTGCATCGTGAAATTTTCAATGCTTTTCTGATTTTTTCTCCACTGAAAAAACGAAAACAAAACACGTTTTCCCCCCAAAATTACTGTGATTTTCTCAGCCCTTCACATCTCTAGACTCAATCAACACAAATATACATAAAAGCGAAGTTCTAGAGATAAGATGCCAATCTAGCGCCATTGCGAACTGACACCTCATTCCTTCTACATCGACAAGGTAGACGTTGTGCTGATTCAATTATTAATTTGCATAGTGATTAGATGAGGTGGCGTAGAGGTAGATAATCCACCTCTCGTGGAAAAAGACAATCGTTCGACTCCCATTGTCATGCAATTCTCCACTAGATTACAGTAGCCAAGTGTCGACGAAATTTCATAAAAAGGCTTGAGGTGCAATTTGATGCTCGTGACCACCTCAGAAATCGAAGTCCATCATGAGATCAGGATTTGGCCACTCCGGTTTAGTAATTACCACGATATCATTTGAAATTCTAATAAAATCCGGCGCTCAATCTTCAGCGGCTACAAAGCAACCATCATGGCGGAAGTCAGATGTGTGACGCAGATAAGGATGCTAACCGCCGTATTCACACACACGCCTTCACTCGAACTTTCAACTCCAAGCGGCCCTCGAGGCCTGTTTTTCGTTTCAGAAAGCAATCTGCACTCGAATCGCTCCTCCAGCGGCGGAGAAAGAATTTTCTCGAGAATCTCGAGTCTGCGACGACGCTAACTTGGCCGCTCCTCGACCGCCACTCCGCTTGTAAATATGGCCGACATCGCATCGCTCGCTCGCTGTGTGGAATTTGTTTTACCGGTATACCGAACTTTTGACGAAAGAAGATACGACAGGGATGTACCGAGCCTTTCTCTAAAGCATCAGCTGTAAGTGACAGTGACCCAGGACTTCTGGCACGCTATCGTTTTATGAATGCAGCCATGGCTAGCCTCCGTCCGTCGCTGCCGCTCACGCCGAACATGGATAACCGTGACCAGCCACCGACATCTGTGCTGTTTGATCTTCGATTCATCGCATTGTGCTTGTGTGGCGTGGGCACATTTCAAGTCGTCACTGGATAAATGGACAACCTTTTTGAAGCCCACTGAGTGCAGAGTTCAGGCGCGATTTGACGGTAAATGGTCGGAGTCGAGTGGCGGCGGCGCACTCTCCGTGGCTCGCCCTTCGCGCTTCCGGAGACGGCGCCGAGCTTGTGGCACCTTAGGCGCGGTGGGACTGTACGGACATCTGTGCTGCACCCCGCGCATCAATGGCTTGCCCGTCGCCCGAGGGTACGTAGTACGTCTTCGGACGCGCGGCGCTGTCGAGGGAGCACATTGGTGTGCTCGTCCTACGGAGAGATATTCGCGGCCGACGAAAAGCATGGCTTTTCAAGCACGTTTTCAATTAGGATTCCCTATTTGGAAGTGAAGAAATATCCGGAATTATAGGCAAGTTCGGTCTTGGCGAGCCAAATGAAGCTGGGCAGAGGCTAGTAGAGTTTTGTCAAGAAAACAACCTGACCATAGCGAATACTCATTTTCAACAGCACAAGAGGCGCCTGTACACATGGACTTCACCGGACGGCCTGTACAGTAATCAGATCGGTTATATTATTTGCCGGCAGAGATGGAGAAGCGCTCCAGAAGCAGTAAAAACAAGGCCTGGGGCCGATTGTGGCACCGATCATCAGCTTCTTGTTGCCAAAATTAAGCTTCGATTGAGGAAAACGCAGAAAACTAGAAGGCCTTTCAGGTATGATCTGGATCAAATTCCATTAGAATATGCCGTGGAAGTGAGGAATCGATTTCAAGAACCAAGATCCGTATAACTCGTGCTATGGTCTTTCCAGTTCTGATGTATGGATGCGAGAGTTGGACTGTGAAAAAGGCTGACCGCCGAAGAATTGACGCGTTTGAATTGTGGTGCTGGCGAAGACTCTTGAGAGTTCCTTGGACTGCCAGACGATCAAATCAGTCGATATTGTCGACCATAAACCCTGACTGCTCATTGGAGGGTCAAATTCTATAGTTCAAGCTCAGCTACTTTGGTCATCTGATGAGAAGAGAGGAGTCGCTGGAGAAAGATTTGATGTTGGGAAAGGTTGAGGGTCGCCGGAGAAGGGGTAGGCAGCGAACGCGATGGTTAGATGGCATCCTCGAGGCACTGCAGATGAAGTTATGTGATGTTAGGAAGATAGTGAGAGACCGGAAAGCGTGGCGTGACATGGTCCATAGGGTCACGAAGAGTCGGACACGACTGAATGACTGAACTGAATTGAACTTGTTTGGAAACCGCACGCGGCATTTTCTTCTGGAGAGTCGAATTCAGTGTGCATGAGCTGCAATGCGCTGCTAAGCAGCACGCATGTTTAGCAGTTTAGCTCGCCTCTGAGCAGGCCAGAGCCATACCCGTATGAGTTCGCGGCTCGTACTTTTTTTTCTGCTATATATTTTGACATCTGTCAAAGCTCGGCAATAAAAAAAGTCTGTCAAAGCCTGGCAATAGAAAAAAAGTCTCTCAATGTCTGGCAATAACAAAAAAGCAAAGCGGCAAGGTTCGAGCGTAGATCTCACACCAAAAATAAACCGAATTATTCACACCATTTCTCGAAGCCTACGTCACCAGCAGCGACTGTTGCCTGATGCAAAAACATTTTCGGCCATTTTTCACAGCCGTCGTTTTCATCCAGCCCACAAAACAAGTTGCACTATGCTGTTAACGTCGAGGTCGCTTGCGAAAGTTGTTTAGAAGACTTGACATGAAAAACTGAGTATGTTACACAGTTCAGCATGCAATTTTCGGGCCAAACGTTCATCTTAATCTCGTCCCTATATGCCACTTGCGCTGCCCCTAGTGGAGAAGGTATTCTCGAGGAGAACTTGTCGGAGGAAACGCCGAGGGGCGTTCATGAATCCGAATCGGCCCTGGAGTGGAGTAGCGGCTGTATTCTCCGCTCCAAGGAGTGGAGGTGGAGCGTAGAGTCGAGGAGCGTTTGTGAATACGGGCGTAAGAATCTCTGCCTCCGAACAGGTGCCATTCGAAACTAACCCGGTTAACGCTACAACTCTGGAAAAGGAGGCTAACGTATTTGTACTTTACGAGAAACTGGGTTGGATAAAATGCAGTAAAATATATTTCATGGGGGTTAGGAGCACCAATAAGGCATATCTGTGCTATACCCCACTCGAAAAAAACTACAGAACTGTGTCAAAAATACGACAAAATATCCTGTAGTTCTGTCGTAACCATCAGATATTTCTGTAGTTCTGTAGTACTTTTCTGTAGTTCTGTTGTTTTTCTGTAGTATATTTTTGTTGTCTGTAGTTCTGTAGCACTTTTCTGTTGTAACTACAGAAATTTCTGATGTTACTACAGAATGTTCTGTTGTCACAACAGGTTTCGCGTCAAAAACCGCACAGAAATTCTGCCGTAACATCAGAAAATTTTCTGTAGTTTTTTCCGACTGGGACGGCTAGAATATATTGTGTTAGGAGAGAAGAAAACTAACCGTAGGTTTCTTAGTCATTAAACGTAGAGCCGGGAGCATAGGTGAGTTATCTAGCATTAATCAGAGGGAGGGAGGCATAGTAATGGAGCTGATCTAATACGCTGTATTAACTGAAGTTTGTACAATCCTGCGCGCATATGTATGGTTATTGATAAACCGGGCGTCGAAAGCTTCTACGGACATTTAGAATGCGCACTGGGGAAGTAAAAATGAACTATGCAGTTTTGATGGGTGACTTCCTTCATAACATTAGGAAACAGCAGGCTGTAGACCAGGTAGGAGGTGATTTTAGTATTGTCTCTAGGAATAGCAGGGGTAGTTACGCAATAGCTTACCAATCATGAATGCCTCCTTTTGAAAACGGGAGAACCGGAAATCAACATGAAAAAGCCCTAACGAAAGGACAAAATAGGAAATTGACTTCATACTAGGTATTAACCTTGGTATTGTGCAGGATTTAGAGGTAATTGCTACGATGCGATGGAGTGAACTCAGGAAAGCTAGTCTCCAATTAGACTAGCTTTGAAGAGGGAATGAAAAACGTTAGTAAAGAATTGATGATGAAAGGGATGGCATAATTAAACGAGGCAGCAGGAACCGTAGTGCCAGTATTGGTTTAGCGTTGGCAATGTGTGGCCCTATGTTTGGCCGAACAATGCCACAACTCTACCAATACTGTACCTAAGGTTTTCTTTGCTGGGGAAGGGCCTCGCTAAAGAATAAATTATCAGTTTTAACTCAGGAAGACAACTTTAAAGTACAAGCAATGAACGATAACTTTACAGATATTCCTGAACGCTTATAAAGAAGGCGGTAGGTTAATTAGAGAGAATGCCGGTTTATTATCTAAGCAGAAGAAAAGTTTGATTAAGAAAGCCAAAATATGAAAGCCTAAAGCCCAACAAAGATAAACTGGTAGAGTTATCAATGTAATCAGTATGCGTAATTTTGTCCACTATAATAAGTAAAATATGAAAAACAAAACTTGGGCATGCTTTAATAAACAGTCGTTATCTTAAAGCTGTGAATAAATTAGGCATAGGGAAAATCAAATTTATGCGCTTATGGCTGGCAGTGCCGTCACTAATATGCACGAGCTAATCAATGTAGCCGATGAGTTTCTTTATCTATATAGTAGCCAGAGTAGTTAAGAAAATAACGACACTGGCAGTAGTGGAAAGTAATCATACCTTTCACCACCAGAAAGCTTTAAAAGCTATCAGAAACTGGAAAGCAGCAGTCGAGGGTCAGGTGACGACAGATTTGTTGAAAGACGGCGGAAATCGGTGCCTAATGACATCGAAGGAACAGAATCTTGGAGAAGCACTAGCGTATTAAAAAGAAAAGATTAGAAAAATTACAATCCAACTCATTCTATAACTTACATAGTTATTACAAATGTAATCGCCCATAGGTCAAGCGGGGTTTCGGAAATGCTTTCTACCATCGATCATATTGCAGCAAACCATTTACATCTGTTCTTTATTCTTGTAGTTGCCCATATTCATTCTCTACGATCATATTGCAGCAAACCATTTACATCTGTTCTTTATTCTTGTAGTTGCCCATATTCATTCTCTACAAGAATAAAGAACAAAGAGAAATTTGAATAATTTGCGACAATAGTGTCACATTAGGTGGTGCAACGCATAAGGAAAGAAGAAGAACGCATACGCATAAGGAAAGAAGAAGAAGAGTCTCGTGAGTGTTTGAGAGAAGACGACGTTCAACAGCGTCGGCTGGTGCCTACAGAGAACGTCCGTTGGAAAGCCTTGTCTTCGGTGTCCGCCCTCTGCTACAAGCTGAACTACCCCGTAACACCTTGGTGGAGGTGCTGGGTAGTTCAGCCGCCGTTTCGAAAAGGCGAAGCAGCGCCGCATCGTCCATCGGTTTCAGCGCCTTCCCAACACGGCGACTACATCCTCATGTGACGACTTGCCCACGTTACAGCAGCCTTCAAGTCAGAATAACCTCACTACCATCGTCCGCAGAGAAACTGAGGCCTTGACTCCTGTTACACATACGTCACCTCCTGCACAGGCAACAATAGCTATGATACAGGCTGTTGTCCGCCAAGAATTCGCTAATGTAGGCCTCGTTTCAAATCCTGCCCCACCACCCCCTGCACCACAACCAATCCCAGTCGTTGCTGCTGCTGCCACAACCCCGCCCTACACACCGCGCTACCCTACCCGCAATCCTGCGGAGTGGCGCACATCTGACGATAGGCCTATTTGCTTCGTCTGCTGTCGAGCTGGCCATACATCCCGCTATTGCCGCAGCCGTCCGGCTCCCCCCTCTCAGCCCTATTACAGCCCTGTCCGCCATAACTATTATGCACCACGACGCGTTTCTGTCACCCCAGCACATCTTCGTACTGAGAACACAGTGCAAGACCGACGTTCTAGCCGTTTCCATCGCCTCAAGCCCACCATTCCCGATCGCCTACTCGTCGCCGCAGCTTGTCCCCAATGTACCAAGGCACCTACTCGGGAAACTAGGCAACGCAGCGCCCTGACGTGACGCTGCGTTACCAACCCGGACAGCCAACTGTGTTTCGACCATCGCACCACGCCGCAACCTGATCAATGTCTTCGTAGATCGAGTCCCTGTGCCCGCTCTCATTGACACTGGAGCCCATATTTCAGTTCTTAGTTCGTCGTTCCGCCAGCGCCTCAAAAAAGTTCTTACGACCGCTAACACCTCTACAGTTCGCGTTGCTGATGGAAAAACTGCTGCCATCATCGGAATGTGCACTGCACGCGTTAGCATCGCCGGCCACCATGTCCCTGTGCTGTTCGCCGTCCTTAATACTTGTCCTCAAGACGTGATTTTAGGCCTAGACTTTTTAACAGCCCATTCCGCTCTCATTGACTGTTCCGCCGGACTTCTGCGCCTAGCCCTGCCCTATTGTGTTCACGACCCCAGTGCTGACCAATCCCAGCCTAGCCTCCGCTCCAGTACATTTACTCGCCTACCTCCCGAGGCGGCAGTATACGTGCCCATGTCACCTTTTCCCTCCCTTCCTGACGGCGACTACGTTGTCAACCCCATCACCGACGTCACTCTACAGCGCTACATCGTCCTACCTCATAACATTGTACACGTCGAGAATAACCTCACCTACATTCCCGTACTCAACTTCAGCATGTCTTCACAAGTTCTCCCGGAGGGCATTTTCCTTGCCGAGCTGTCGCCTTTGTCCAGCTTTACCATTTCTGCAGTGCTGTCCGACCGTCACGCCGACGTACCTGCACAACCTGTCCCATCACATAGTCCGGAGGACAGCATCTCAGCCATGGTTGCCTCTGACCTGCGTCCCGAATATGCCAGCGCCCTTGCCGGCCTTTTGCGGTCATTCAGTGACATTTTTGATTTCGGTCACGGATCCCTGGGCCAAACGTCCGTCGTCACACATCGTATTGATACTGGAGATGCCCGACCTATTCATCGACGGCCTTACAGAGTTGCTCTTTCCGAACGGAGGATCATTCAGGAAGAAGTAGAGAAAATGTTGGCAAGCAACATTATTGAGCCGTCGAGCAGCCCCTGGGCGTCTCCGGTAGTACTCGTCAAAAAGAAAGACAACAGCTGGAGGTTTTGCGTTGATTATCGACAGCTAAACAAGATAACTAAGAAAGACGTGTACCCTCTTCCAAGGATCGATGACGCTCTCAACTGCCTGCATGGTGCTAACTACTTCTCCTCCATCGATCTCCGTTCTGGATATTGGCAGATCTCTGTTGACGAAAGAGATCGTGAAAAGACGGCTCTTGTCACCCCGGATGGCCTCTACCAATTCAAGGTGATGCCTTTCGGCTTATGTAATGCCCCTGCGACATTCGAGCGTATGATGGACTCCCTATTACGCGGGCTCAAATGAACCACATGTCTGTGCTACCTCGATGACGTCATCGTATTTTCATCAACCTTTGAAGGCCACCTCCATCGTGTTTCGGCTATTCTTGGCGTCTTCCGACGAGCTGGCCTTCAGTTGAACTCCAAGAAGTGTACCTTTGGTCGCCGGGAACTCAAGGTCCTAGGACATTTAGTCAACACCCATGGCATCCAGCCGGATCCCGACAAAAAATTCGCGCTGTAAGGGATTTCCCTAAACCGAAATCTAGCAGCGACGTGCGTAGCTTCCTCGGACTTTGCTCATATTTCCGGCGATTTGTACCAAACTTCGCAGAAATAGCCCGTCCGCTCACGAAGCTTCTGAAAAAAGAGGTCTCCTTTACCTGGGGCCACGAACAATCGGCCGCCTTCGTCGCTCTTATTGCCCACCTCACCGGTCCACCAGTGTTGGCTCAATTCAATCCGTCAGCGCCCACAGAAGTACGCACCGACGCAAGTGGTCATGGAATTGGTGCCGTTCTCGCAAAACGTCAGATCGGGTTACCCCGCGTCATCGCCTATGCCAGCCGACTCCTCTCTGCGGCCGAACAAAATTATTCAATCACTGAACGTGAGTGCTTAGCCCTAGTTTGGGCCATTACAAAGTTCCGCCCTTACTTGTATGGGCGGCCATTCACAGTAGTCACTGACCACCACGCACTGTGTTGGCTTTCTACAGTCAAAGACCCTACTGGCCGCCTTGGACGTTGGGCCTTGCGCCTTCAGGAGTACAATTTTTCAGTAGTTTATAAGTCTGGCCAGCTGCACCGAGACGCCGATTGCCTGTCCCGTCATCCAGTCGACCCGCCAAGCCAACCTGAATGTGACAATGACGCTTGCGTGCTCTCTATTTCTGATTTCTCGAACATTCGCCATGAGCAACGCCAGGACCCTCAGCTTCGCGAAATTATCAATCGCCTCAGCGCCGATCGCGACGACCTTTCCCTTCGTTTGTTTGTGCTCCACGACGGCACCTTATACCGGCACAATATGCGACCTGATGGCCCCGACCTTCTACTAGTAGTCCCTCAGCACCTACGCTCAGCCGTCCTTCAACAGCTTCACGACGTTCCTACAGCGGGTCATTTAGGCGTCTCTCGCACATACGACAGTGTGCGTCGTCGGTTCTTTTGGCCAGGCCTATATCGCGCAGTCCGCCGTTACGTAGCTGCTTGTGACCGCTGTCAACGCCAGGAAAAGCCATAACATTTACCAGCTGGACTTCTGCAGCCAATCGACATCCCCATAGACCCATTTTCTCGAGTGGGTCTGGATCTTCTAGGGCCTTTTCCACTGTCCGCATCGGGGAACAAATGGATTGCGGTGGCCACTGATTACACCACACGCTACGCGGTCACACGAGCAATACCAACCAGTTGTGCAACTGATGTCGCAGCTTTCCTCCTGAACGACGTTATACTCGTCCATGGAGCTCCCCGCCAACTGCTCACCGACCGTGGCCGTTGCTTTCTGGCTCGTATAGTCGACGAGATCCTACGGCTGTGCAACGTTCGTCATTCTTTCACGACTGCCTACCATCCACAGACGAACGGGCTTACCGAACGCCTTAACCGGACACTGACTGACATGTTGTCTATGTACGTTTCTGATGACCAGCGCGACTGGGACATAACGCTGCCATTTGTGACATTCGCTTACAATTCGTCGCGTCACGACACTACCTGCTACTCCCCCTTCTATCTTTTATACAGCCGTGAACCTCTGCTTCCTTTTGACAGCCTGCTCCCCTCTGTCACCACTGCCAGCTCATATGCTCGTGACGCCATATCCAGAGCTGATGCTGCCCGCGTTGTTGCTCGCAACCGACTCGCAGCCTCTCAGCACTCCCAGAAACGTCGCTATGATTCCTCTCATCGCAACACCGAGTATTCTTGCGGCTCTCTCGTGCTGCTCTGGACTCCAGCTCGCCGCGTTGACCTCTCGGAAGAACTTTTGCCACGGTATACAGGACCCTACCGTATTTTACGACAAGTGACACCAGTAACATACGAAATTGCGCCCTTGCATCCCGTCCGCCATGCCTCTACACCACGCACCGGGACGGTCCATGTTGCACGCCTAAAACCGTACTACATGGACCCTGGTTTGGACGCTAGTACGCACCGGGACGGTGCTTTTCAGCCGCCGGGGTAGTGTCACATTAGGCGGTGCAACGCATAAGGAAAGAAGAAGAATGCATACGCATAAGGAAAGAAGAAGAAGACTCTCGTGAGTGTTTGAGAGAAGACGACGTTCAACAGCGTCAGCTGGTGCCTACAGAGAACGTCCGTTGGAAAGCCTTGTCTTCGGTGTCCGCCCTCTGCTACAAGCTGAACTACCCCGTAACAATATGATCGATGTTAGAGAGCCTTTCCGAAACCCCGTTTGACCTATGAGCGATTAACTTTGCCTAGTGAAAAATCCCCAATCGCGACAAACGGGTTTGAACCGGTCCTGTATTATCCCGTATATATTTGATAGCGGTGTGACCAGTCCTGTATGAAGCTTAAATG
This sequence comes from Amblyomma maculatum, assembly GCF_055883805.1. Classification (NCBI taxonomy): domain Eukaryota; kingdom Metazoa; phylum Arthropoda; class Arachnida; order Ixodida; family Ixodidae; genus Amblyomma; species Amblyomma maculatum. The sequence continues at coordinate 52,300,716 of NC_139348.1, read as the reverse complement.
GGTTTATAACGGACAGGTCATGTCCGGTATGATTCTCAATGCGGACGGTCCAGTCCGGTATAGAGTTAATTAGGGCAGACCATTTGCAGTATGCATTTCATATATGACATCCCTGTCCGGTATGGATATGAAACAGGGCGGGCCAGTCCTGTATTGAGCTCATATACAGGACAGGTGATGTTTCTGTGTTTCTGTGTTTACCAGAAACCAGACAAATCCGATATGAATGAAACTGATACGGGACAGAGTATTTCTGCTCCTCAGCACAATTCGGGCGGATCGTGAAGCTCAGCCAGGATGACCACGTCGGAACATGCCTTCGCGCTAAATAAGCATGAAACCATACATAATATACGTTAAAACTTTTCTGTATATGTGGAGTACGCGTTGTTTCGTACATACCTAGAAGATATTAAGGCGTGGATGTGTGCGCTAGCAAGTACATACATGCATCGCGTTTTGCTTTTGCGTGTGCAACAGTCGCTGCAGCTTGTACGATTTTGCGGTGCATCTTCATAATCTGCGGCTGAAGATCTGCCACCTTCAACGCGAAAGTGCAAGCAAGAACGTAGCGTTTCGTTAGCGCGGATAAAATACGCTCGAGAATAAACGAAACATCGCTGACCATCTAAATATGCACAGGTCAGCCGGACATCGGGAGTCGCTTCCTCGAGTGTTTACGCATGCAAAACACTTGGTCAGAAGTAAATTCATTGACGTCGCGGCTCCGCTGCCAGCAGGTGAAGATAAAACAAGTGTTGGTGCACTGCATACATCTATATGTAGCAAAAATTGCATGCGTTCGAAGACGATGACAAAACACATCAGCACTAGTAAATTGTGACATTCGGAGGTTTGTCTGCAAGAAAGCGATACATTGTAAAGATGCGGGACACGGATAACCCTTCGTGATAGCCAGGAAAAAGATGCAGCGTGTTTAAAGGGGGATCGTTCAATTACGACCACAAATTCTACACCCTACAAAAATACACAAACTACAAAAGAGCAATCTCGACTACATAAGCAGGTATATAACCACCGTCAGCGTATCCTGCCGTGGTGTAGTGGGTAAAGTGCGTGCTCGCTGACTGAAAAGACCGAACTTCGAATCGCATGCAAATTTTTTTCCTTTTCAATTTTCTTTTTGTTCTTTTTCTTTTTTCTTTTCTTTTTCTTTCTTTTTCAAATGCAGTGGTGTTATGTAGTGTCCAGCCTGTATCAATTAACCAGAAACCGGACGAACGCGTCATTTCTGGAGCTGATACCGGGCAGAGTATTCCGCTTCTGAACAGAAGACGGGCCGATCGACGAAGCTCGACCAGAATGACCATGCGGACACGCCAGCGCAATAAATAATCATGATACCAAACATATTATACAACTGTTTTGTATATAAAGGGCACGCTTCGTTTTCCAAGTACCTCGAAAATGCGAAGCCGTCGAAGTGTGCGCTAGCAAGCATATACGCGCGTCGCGTCGCTATTGTGCGTACAACAGTCGCTGCAGCTCGTACGATCTTGCGGTGCGTCTTCATATCTGCGACTGAAGATCTGCCGCCTACAGCACGAAAGTGGAAGCACGAACGTATCGTTTCGCTCGCGATGACAAAAAAATGTTCGAGAAAAAATAAACAAACATCGCTGACCATCGAAAGATGCGCAGATAGCCGCACACCGGGCGACGCGTTCTCGAATGTTTACATATTGAAACCGCTCTGTCGGAAGTGTATTCATTGACATCGATGCTCCGCTGGTAGCACGTGAAGCTAAAACGCCCAGTATTACAAGTATTAGTGAACCGGATATCTCTGTATGTAGGAAAACTTACAAGCGTTCGTAGACGGTGAAAACACATCAGCACTAGTAAATTATGATATCTTGAGGTTTGCCTTCAATAAAGCGACGCATTATAAAGATAAGGCACATTTGTGAACATTCGTGATAGCCTGCAAAGATATTCAGCGTGTTTAAAGGGCGATCGCTGATTTACGGCCACAAATTCTACTGCCAAGGAAAATATACAAAGTACGAAAGAGGAAAAGTAGCTACATATACTGAATAACAACCACTGTAACTGTAATCCGGTTTTTTTTTAAGGTGCCCGTCTGAAGACCATAAGGACCAAGGTTCGATTCCACATTCGGTAGTAAAATTGTTTTTATTTTTTTATTTTATTTATTATTTTAAATGTAGTCATTTTATTTTATATTGTTGCATGCTTTTTCCACCCTGGCGGCGCGTTTCTTTCCGGAAACGAGGGCCATCAACCATACAGGCCATTCCGGTATCAGAGCTCCGCGCGGTTTCATTCCAGACTTTCCAGGGCAGTACAAGAATTTCCTGAAATAGCCCCCAATCGTGCATCCCAGATCCTGTACAGTAAACCTGTATACGATTCTGTACGAATTATATACAGGATTTTTCAGTAGGGTTGTAAATACATTGTAAGTTATAGAGCAAGATGAGTGGTTTGTAATTTTTCTAACCGCTGCAATCACCTTTTTTATTAGAATAGCCCTAGTACTTCTCCAAGATTCTGGTCCCGTCGATGTCTTCAGGCAATTGATGCTTGAAGCCCCGCAAGAATCAAGCGAAACGCTGTCTAGAGCGGTTGCTGTCCTTCCTAAGCGCACGAGAAATGAAGAGCTGCTAGAATTGGTCAGCATACCACCCAAACAAAACGTTATATGAGAAGCAAAAATAATAATGCGATCCCGACTGGAAAATACGACGCAAGGGCAGCAGATCATGGCATGGGACAACCGAATCAATTCTGCTGTAAAGCCCCTGGGGATAGACACTTCACCCCGCGGGAGGCGCCGGTAATCGCACTTAGGCCACGACGACCTACTAGTAGCTGTAACGTGGGGGCTAGGCACCTTTTAGAACAAATAACGGCCCTCATAAGACCGCTGAATACAGTAGACATCTATACTGACGCTGCAATTACAGCTCAGGGGGTCTACTTTGGAGCGATACTATGTGGCTCGTAATGCATTTCAAGATTTCCATACTTCCTGAAGGAATGTGTTTTGTCCTACCCTCTCCAATGGCTACGACTTCCACGATTATTGCAGAACTCATATTATACGGCTTAAAAGTAAACCCTTTGGGCTGTAAACTTTTGATAAAGGCTGTAAATCGTTTTCATGACGAAGAAACAAAATTACGCTTATTCCACACGACGACATGTCCACCCTAGCAGATCAGATTATATCAAGCACAGCAACACTACATTCTATTGCTACCTACGGCAGTGAGAGAGGCCTGCTTCGAGTAGTATGACAGAGGTGGATTTACAGCGAGCAGATCGGCAGCATTGAAAGCAACGAGCTACAGCTTGAAGGACTATGAAGACGAAGCTATACTCTCATCCCTCCTAGCTCCCTTATACCCAAACATTTTATCCCCCAAACGCTTTATCACTCTAATTCTGGCACGCGTACCAATTCTGTGTTCTTTGGTTGATATTGCTCGCTGGCGCGAGACCCAGCTGTATCAGTTTCTTTGTCAGGCAAGATGGTCCGAGATGTTTCTCGAAGATTTCGGCCACTCCGTATATTTCTGCGGGGTTCTGTTCTCGGTTGTGCTAATCAGCGTTTGCGCTTTTTTCTCACTCTTTCTTTGCAGCCTTTAAATAGAAGCTCACGCTTGAATCCGGCAATCTTAGTTCGACGGTCGACGTGCACGTTTGCTGTTACCGTCGCCGCGGATTCACTAAGCTCTTTCGAGGGCGGAATTCAGCCCAATACAGAGTTTCATACAAGTGCAACGCCAGTGTCTATTTGTGGCTACCATGCTTGCAACCGCTACGTGACAATATTCATACTATCGACAACAAAATAAATTGCTCGCAACATAACCAGCCCTATACATAGATAGCATTCACGGATTACGAAAAAGCAGTTGACTCTGTGGAAACTTCAACACTCTTGCAGGCATTGAATATTAAGCTGTTGATAAAGCATATGTGGAAGTACTCGAACCTACCGCAGAGCCAGCATAGTTATCCATAAATAATGCATACACTTACGAAACACAATTGTGATAGGCAAGGCGACACGATCTCTTTAGTACTAATCACATCATGCTTGGAGGAAGAATTCATATATTTGCAATAAAAGCAGTTAGAGATAAAAATTCAAGAAGTATACTACAGTAATCTGCGATTAGCGGATGACAGTACCCTCATATGTAACTCAGGGGACGAACTGGAAAGAATTATTGATTACCTAGGCAAGGAAATGAGACAGGTTAGCTAAAAAGCATTACGCAGAACACTAAGGTAACATTCAACAGCTTCGGAAAAGAACAATAAATTTAAATTTCAATAAGCCGCAATATATGCAATATATGCAATATATATATATATATATATATTGTGAAAGAAGGCCAGGTCGAGACGCCAAAGTCGTGACGGCAAGGCAAGGTACGCCGTGTCAGCGTTTTAATCTGATGGTGAACCCAGGCGCGAGCTGGAGCCGGCGCCGCGGGACGATGACGATGGTATGTACAAAAGAAAGAAGAAGATTATGGTATGTACAAATGAAAGAAGATCCGTGGAAGGCTCGCACAATCTTCCCGGGGGGTCGGAAGCGGCCAGCCTGGCCGCTCCTAACCAACCGATGCACCGCGGCACACAAACGGCTTCAAGCGGGAGACATGAACAATTTCAGTTCCACGGTGGCGTCGATCGGCGGGGGGATCAACAGGTGTGACTTGGTAGTTCACGAGGAAAGTTTAGTTTATGATCTTGTAGGGACCAAGATACCGACGCTGAAATTTATCACTAAGGCCCGGGGCGCGCAGTGGTGTGTAAAGCAGGACTTCGTCACCGGGACGAAAAGAGACCGCACGATGCGTAGAATCGTAGCGACTCTTGCGGTCTTCCTGGCGCGCTTCTGTGTTGAGGCGGGCAAGATGACGGCATCTGGCCACACGGGATAAGAACTGGGCTGGTACTGATGAGGAGTAGTCGGGCGTAGAGAAGAAGGAAGTGTCGAGAATTGTAGTAGGAGGACGGCCAAAAACGAGGAAAAACGGAGAGTAACCGGTAGTCCGCTCTACTGCTGTATTATAGGCGAATGTGACGAATGGTAGAATAGTGTCCCAATTTCGGTGAACGCGTGTGATGTACATGAATATCATATCGGATAGAGTGCGATGAAATCGCTCAGTCAGACCGTTAGTTTGGGGATGGTAGCTTGAGGTTGTCTTATGAAGCGTGGATAACGCATGAAGAACTTCGGCAACGACTGTCGATAAGAAGGCCGTCCCGCGGTCACTTAGAAGCACCCGAGGAGCGCCAAGACGCAGGACAATTGATCGCAAAAAAAATTAGCTACCTCTTCTGCAGAACCAGTCAGTACAGGGGCTGTTTCAGCGTAGCGTGTAAAGTGGTCAACAGCTGTTATAATCCAATCGTTACCCCCATCGGAGAGAGGTAGGGGACCATATAAGTCGATGCCGACTACGTCGAATGGCGTGGCGGGACATGGAAGAGGCTGTAGGAGGCCAGCAGGCGAAGAAGTCTGCCGCTTGCGGCGTTGGCACGGATGGCAGGAAGCGACGTATTTAGCTTCGGTAGAAGATAGGCCAGGCCAAAAGAATCGTCTTTTCACGCGGTCATATGTTTTGTCAAAACCAAGGTGACCTGCAGTAGCGTCATCGTGGAAAGCCGCCAGTATATGTGGGCGAAGCGCACGCGGCACGACTGGGAGCCAACGAGTTCAATCAGGGCAATACACGTAGCGGCGTAGTATGCCAGCTTCGAGTTTGAAATTGCGAAGCTGTAGGCGAAGCCTAGCATTGGGCGGGTTCGAAGCGCCGTTAAGGCGGTCGATGATGGGCCGACAGTAGGCATCAGCTAATTGCTGCGAGCGGAGCGCGTGTTTGTGCTCAGAATTGTCAAAAGAAACTGTTGTGATATGCGTCGGGGGAAGAGATGGTCGGCTGTGGTCAGAAGTGGAAATCCGTTGCGAAGAAATACAGCAGGCTGATTCCGTAAGTGGGCAGCGAGAAAGGGCGTCGGCGTCCTGGTGTTGGCGACCCGATTTATAAACGACGTCGAAATTGTATTCTTGCAGGCGTAGAATCCAGCGGCCAAGTCGGCCTGTCAAATTTTTCAGTGAAGACAACCAGCAAAGAGCATGGTGATCGGTCACAACTGTGAAGTGCCGACCATAGAGGTAGGGGCGAAACTCCGCGCTGAACAGCCCAGACGACGGCAAGACATTCCTGCTCGGTAATGGTGTAGTTTTTCTCAGCTGGAGTCATAGTCCGACTGGCGAAAGGCAATGACTTTCTCACGCGAAGTTGCATCGCGCTGCAGAAGGACAGCGCCAAGACCGTGACCACTGGCATCAGTGTGCAGGATGGTAGGAGCGCTGTCGCTGAAGTGGCCAAGAACGGGATCTGATGTGAGGGCGTGCTTTAGGTCGGTAAAAGCAGTGTTGCACTGTTCAGTCCACACGAAAAAGCTGCGCGCTTTAAGTAGTTCATGAAGTGGCGCAGCGATAGTTGCAAAATGCCTTATGAAACACCGGAAATATGACGCCAGGCCGAGGAAACTGCGCAAATCTGCAGTCCGTTGCGGACAAGGAAAGTTCAAGACCGCGCTGATTTTATCTGGGTCTGGACGAATGCCGTCACGGCTAACCAGATGTCCCAATATTTTAATTTCTTTCTGTGCAAAGTGGCACTTCTTGGTGTTGAGCTGAAGGCCCGCTGAAGAAAGACACGTCAGGACTTCATTCAGGCGCGTGAGAGGGTCGTTAAAAGTCGCCGAAAAGATAACAATGTCGTCCAAGTAACATAAAAAGGTTCTCCATTTTAGGCCACGAAGTACCGTATCAATCATTCTTTCAAATGTCGCTGGTGCGTTACACAGGCCGAAGGGCATAACATTAAACTCGTAAAGTCCATCGGGAGTTGCGAAAGCGGTTTTCTCTTTGTCGCCCTCATGCATTGGTATTTGCCAATAACCTGAGCGGAGATCCAAGGTCGAGAAATATTCGGCGCCTTGGAGAGAGTCAAGGGCGTCATCTATTCGTTGCATCGGGTAGCCATCTTTACGGGTAATTTTGTTTAGTGCACGATAATCAACACAAAATCGTACCGATCCGTCCTTTTTTAATACTACTGGGGAAGACCATGGGCTTGTTGATGAACGAATAATATCGCGACGAAGCATGTAATTCACATTTTCTTCGATTACTTTTCGTTCCGAGAGAGAAACCCGATAAGGTCGTCGGCGTACGATCGAGTCACCTTTCAGTAATGATGCGGTGGTGTGCAACACTAGTCCGTCCCAGTGGAGGGGAAGTGGCATCAAAAATGGCTTGATGGGCTTGAAGCAAATTCAGCAATTCTTTGCGTTGGTGCGGCGTGAGGTCCGGACTGATTGTCTTCGACAGCATCGGAAGAGAGATGTGCGATGAATCACGTTGCTGAGGTAGCGGGGCGGTGAGCACCATCATGGACTTAGGGTGAGCATCCACTATGCATGGTAGGGAAGTTCCTTCAGTCAGCACGATGGATTCACGGGATGTGTTCGTGGCAGCTACTATCGCTGAGCCGCTGCGGAATCGTACAAGACTTGATGGGAAGGTGATTCCACGTGCAAGATGACGATGAGATGGTGCATCGCCGTCAGTGATGTGTTCCGAAGCAACGGTAGCAAGTGTTTCGCACTGTGGATGCAATACAGTGTCAACTGCGGCAATTAGGGAATGACGTCCTTCAGGCATGTCAGATGAAAAATCACTGTCTGTCATATGAATGACACGGTCGTCACAAGAAATTAACGCTGACGCGGTCGACAAAAAATCCCAACCAAAAATCATCTGATGCGCACACAGTGAAAGCACAGCAAACTGCACATGGCGGCGGACGCCGTCTATAACAATTCGAACTGTACACTTTGCTGAAGGATGTAGAGGGACGTCATTTGCTTCGCGAAGTTCAGGTCCATCATATGGGGTCGTTACTTCCCGCAAACGGTGGCACAAATCAGCGTGAATAAACGAAATTGCAGCCCCTGTGTCAATCAAAGCTTCGACCGGTAATCCTTCAGCTAAAACGGAAATCATATTGTACGGGCGATGAGGAGGACTTTTGGTAAGTTCGCAGAGTGCAGTTTCACATCCGGAAACTGCATCGCTTAGTTTTCCGAGCGACGGACAGGAACAGTTGTTACTAGTCGAAGTGGAGAAACAGAGCGGCGGTATGGGGAAAGGGACCGGCGTCGGGATACATGAGCGCCACTTGGTTCAGACGAGGATACCGGCGGTGGAGAGGATCGACGAGGTGGGCTGGGAATAGATCGTCGCTGATAATATGAGGGTACGTCACTTTCGAAGGCGTCGTAACCACGCCGCTCGTTCTGAATGCGTCGACGACAGAATCGGGAAATATGTCCTCTGATTCCACAGTAGTAGCACACTGGGCAAGAGGGGCGCCAAGGTGCGTAATAGGGCGGCGTAGGCTGGGCCGTCGTCACGGCGTTGATGTGGTTGTAGGGCAGTGCTTGTCGTGGGGGGGGGGAACAAAAGGAGGAGGGGATGCAGCACGTGAGCATAAGTCGGCGCTGTACGAGGTGCAGGAGGGTCAGGTGCGACAGGGTGGGTGATAGTTGCCAATTCTTCTTTACTGATGGTGCGAAGGCTGGCGTCATTAGAAGAAGAGTGATCACACCCGCGCCGGCAGAAAGGGCTCAAGGCTTGGAGGTCTTCGCGGATTATCGCTCGATTCAGGGTTCATAGATCGAAGTCAGTAGAGGGGGGGCCAGTAGAGAAGTCGGGCTGCAATCAGGAGGACTGCAGCTGTTCGAGGCGTTGACAGGTCGTAATAATGGAATGAACACTTGATGGATTCTGGGCAAGTAGGGTGTTGTAAGCCACAGAATTGATTCCTTTCATGACATGGTGCACGCGTTCAGGTTCAGGCATGGTGGGGCTAATACGCCGGCAAAGTGCAAGTATGGCCTCTATGTAAGACGCATACAACTCATCGGGACCTTGACGACGGGAAGCGAGCTTGTTCCTCGCGATCTCAGTCCGAACTGCCGGGTAGGCTAAGTATTGGCGGAACTGCTGTTTGAAGGTGGGCCAGTTAGTGGTGTGGGGCTCGCGGTTGTGAAACCAATTCCTGGCGACCTCAATCAGGTAGAAGGAAACGTTGAGGAATTTTAAAGCATCATCCCACCGGTTGTAGGCACTGCAGCCTTCATAAGTGTCAAGCCAGTCATCCACGTCCTCGTCGCGACGACCGGCGAACAGCGGCGGGTCGCGTTGTCGTTTGGGCACAGTGGTCACAGTGGGAGGCGGCGGTGTAACCGCGGTAGAGGGTCCAGCCGGGTCGGGACTGCTCTCGGTTGACATAACGATGGTGGTTGTAGCCAAACGGCGACCGGAACGTAGCTCCAGCGAAAGGCAGGGCACAAGGCAGTAAGGGGATCAAATTTCACCTCCACCACTTGTGAAAGAAGGCCAGGTCGAGACGCCAAAGTCGTGACGGCAAGGCAAGGTACGCCGTGTTAGCGTTTTAATCTGATGGTGAACCCAGGCGCGAGCTGGAGCCAGCGCCGCGGGACGATGACGATGGTATGTACAAAAGAAAGAAGATCATGGTATGTACAAATGAAAGAAGGTCCGTGGAAGGCTCACAATATATATATATATACCGGGTGTCCCAGCTAACTTGAACCAAGAATTACAAAATAATATATTTTAGGTAGGTCAATAGAACCAGTTGCGTACAACTGGCAGTCGCCTTGCGCACCACAGGAAATGTTTTGTTTTGCAATTACTTAATTAGCTAAATATGTTAATTTTTCTAATTTATGCAATATTCATCTTAGACCTGAATTGTGAATTGGAAAGTTGTAGAGCACCTTCAGAAACCCCCCTTTCATTAATTGCGATAAAGAAAATCTCACGTGTATCTTTTTCCGGGCTCAGAAGAAAGCCCGCGAAATACAAATAATACCACGTGACTAGTGCATTTGTGCGCCGCGATTGTGGTGCTCTCAGTCGTGGTTTGAGCGAAGGAAATTAGCGGCGGCCGTGTCTTCTTGGCCCCGTTATAGCGGCAGGCCGATATGCCAAGCCACGTCAGACAGCCGGCCCACGTGACGGTGCAGTAGCAGTGAGAGCGGCGAGCCGACACCACCGACATTCTAACAAGGCCTTTGCATCACCTTCTCTCTCATCAGCGAACGTAACGACAAACGGATGAGCGATAAGGTATCAGCCACTGAATCTGAGCATACAGGCTTGGGTAAAGGGGCGAAATGACATGTGACTCGACTAAAATTAGCGCTGCACCTTCATTTGCCGGTTCTCTATCGCCATCCTCCTGTCGTGATGTAGGCTGCTGCGGTGCGCAGGCCTGGCCAAAATCGCGGTGGCGACGGGCGAGCTCGAGCTCGCGCGAACCATCGCCACCATTTCTGACTGCCGCTGCAACGGGACCATCGCGTCACGGCTGCAGCTGATTTCGTTCGCTCAAACCACGACTGAGAGCACCACAATCGCGACGCACAAATGCTCTAGTCACGTGGTATTATTTGTATCTCGCGGGCTTTCTTCTGAGCCCGGAAAAAAAGATACACGTGAGACTTTCTTTATAGCAATTAATGGAATGGGGGTTTCTGAAGGCGCTCTACAACTTTCCAATTCACATTTCTGATCTAAAGTCGATATTTAATAAATTAGAGAAATTAACATAATTAGCTAATTAAGTAATTGCCAAACAAAAAATTGCCTGTAGTGCGCAAACAGGCTGGCAATTGTATGCAATTGGTTTCACGTACCTATCTGAAATATATTATTTTGTAACCCTTGGTTCAAGTTAGCTGGGACACCCGGTATATGAAGGGGGGGAAATGAGGGTGCTCGTTATAATACATGAAGGTAAGAAGCCAATAGTCGGCGAGGCTAAGGAAAGCATGCTTTCCTTGGCATATATATATATATATATATATATATATATATATATATATATATATATATATATATATATATATATATATATATATATATAGCATAAGTAAATAGATGTACTTGGTTGCTAGAGGTTACATATAAGTGAAAAATTGCTTCATACTGTTTCCAAGTTTATTTGGAGTCGACGTTTCCGCAGGAGCCCTGCCTTTCTTAAGACTGAGGGTATGTGATTCTTGTTCGTCTTCTTATAGTGTTGCCAAGAGGTGATACAAACAGAATATGGGCACATACAGGTGAACCAGCTGGGCACGCACAAAACACACATACACACACGTGCGGAGAGCAGGCAAGGCTAAAAGGGTCATCCACCCAAGGCACCGGCCGCCGGGAGTCATCTGTATACAATACAGGCAGCCGCGGAACAACTTCGGAAAGAAAATAAGAATAAAAAAGGAAAAAACAGGTGGGGGAACGTGTTTGCAGCAGATGGTGAAATTTTTTTTTTCCGTTCTCACTAAAAGATGGGAGCGCCTAGCGTGAAGGAGGTTTTTGGGAGAAGTGGTCAACTATCAATGGTCAAGCCTTGGCGCTTGAAGATTTTTTCTTTTTCTCTGCTGTACCTGCTATCCTCCCCACCCTTTCTCCGACCCGCGGCCCAGCAGGATGAAAAGACAAGAAAAAAGAACACGACAACCAGGTGGACATTGATGGTTAGAAGAACCTCTAGGAGTGATTGTTCTGTGCCAAATTGGATGATATTTTCTTAATTTGGACTGACACAGAACAATCACTCCTACATTTCATTGAAAACTTCAATCTCCTCCATCTTAGCATATCGTTCACGCACACATATTCCCAAAAAAAACTAACTTTCTGGACGTTTAAATTGCGGTTCATGAAGGTTCGCTCACCACAAGCGTATACAGAAAACGCACTGACAGACAACAATACTTACATTTTCAAAGCTGTCATCCTCATCACTCAAAAATAAGCATTCCATATTCTCAGGCTCATCGATTCAAAAGAATTTGTTACCAAGATCAGGACTTCGCACGAAACGCAAAACCTGTGCGGGAAGTCCTGACTAAACAACGATACCTGCCATATATTGTTGACGACGCCATAAGAAAGGCATACGAACTCAACCGAGAGGAAATACTGGAGGGACGTCCACGAAAGGAAAACATAGACCGTCGAACAAGCCTGGTACTCACCTACACAAGTAACCCCCCCCCCAACGTGAACAAAATCCTAAAGAAACATTTCAACATTCTAGAACAGAGCGAACGTCTCTCCGATATTTTCACGACTCCTCCCTAGGTTGCTACAGACGACCGAAAAACAACCGCAACATCCTAGTCCACTCAAAAATAGGTATTAACCCGCGGTTGGGGTGCCGGCCTTGCGGAAAGAGTAGAGGCCAGGTTTGCAGGCACATGCAGACATCAAGCTGCGCAACAAGCACAGCGTCAAATTTTAAGGGGAGAATAGATGGTAACTTTGATTGCGATGCCTCAAACGTTATATATCTCCTAGAATGCGGTGTATGCCGCATGCAGTATATTGGCCAGACAACTACTCCTATACGAATGCGGTTTAATAATCACCGTGCTCATGTCCGCTCTCTGCCCAACCTTCCTTTTTCAAAACATATCAACCAGAAACAGCACTCATTCGACTCAGTCAAACTAACACTTCTTCAGGGGGGATTCAATAATACACGGGAACGGGAGCAGCGTGAGTCATACTTTATAAGTTAAGGACAATTAATACTGGCATAAATGAAAGCATTGGGGCAATGTCGTCCTTACGAGCCCTGCAAGTTTAATGCTAAGCACATATATCAATCATTATCCCTTGACAGTTTTCCTCGGGTTTTTTCTTCCCCCCCCCTTTTTTCCCGCTTCTTTGATACCCTCCACATCCCACTTCTCGTAAAAAACTTCTTCATGCTTGACGCTCACATCTTTTCGCGAAAACCTCAAAGTAATTCGCCATTGTACTGCCCCCATATTTTTTTTTCTTCCTTTCTTTCTTTAAGGTTCGTATCTCGTCGCGAGTTGCTTACCGTTCTAAGGCAGCTGTCAGGTTCTTCTAACCAGCAATCTCCACCTGGCTGTCGTGTTCTTTTTTTGCCTTTTCATCCTGTTGGGCCGCGGGTAGGAGAAAGAGTGGGAAGGATAACAGGTATAGCAGGGAAAAAGAAAAAAAATCTTCAAAGCCAAGGCCTTGACCATTTATAGTTGACCACTTGTCCCAAAAACCTCCTTCACGCTTGGCGCTCCCATCTTTTAGTGAGAACTGAAAAAAAGTTTTTCACCATCTGCAGCAAACACGTTCCCCCGCCTGTTTTTATTTTTTATTTTTTTTTCTTTCCGAGGTTGTTCCGCGGCTGCCTGTATTGTATACAGATGACTCCCGGCGGCCGGTGCCTTGGGTGGATGACCCTTTGAGCTTTGCCTGCTCTCCGCACCTGTGTATGTATGTGTGCATTGTGCGTGCATAGCTGGTTTACCTGCATGTGCCCATATTCTGTTTGTATCACCTCTTGCCAACACTATCAGAAGACGAACAAGAATCATGTACCCTCAGTCTTGAGAAAGGCAGGGCTCCTGCCGAAACGTCGACTCCAAATAAACTTGGAAACATTGTGAAGCAATTTTTCACTTATATATATATAAGCGAAAAATTGCTTCACACTGTATATATATATATATATATATATATATATATATATGTATACAGTGAAAAATTGCTACACACTGTTTCCAAGTTTATTTGGAGTCGACGTTTCGGCAGGAGCCCTGCCTTTCTGAAGACTGATGGTACATGATTCTTGTTCGTCTTCTGATAGTGTTGGCAAGAGGTGATACAAACCGAATATGGGCACATGCATATATATATACTGTAGTGTGGTAATCTTCATCGATATAACCACTGACATGCGTCGCGTGCTGCCGCTCTCAAGGACGAAGAAGTTGTTCGCTGCCTTGCTCTTTCGCCACGCCTGACGCTTCGCTGCGAGTCTCCCCTGAGCGGCTGGAATCACCTGGGTTCACCGAATAAACACACCCCTACAATTGGTGCAGGTGCTGCTGGGTACGTTCCCATCCACCCTGGAACTTAGAAGCCGTACGTTGACCACTGCTTCCACCATGCCAGACGAGACCACCTCGACATCGGCGCCCCTACCAACCACGGTACTGTGTTCTGGCGTTCTACGGCAGCGTGATCCATGCCTCTTCAGTGGCACGGCTGACCAAGACGTCGACGACTGGTTGTCGGCGTATGAACGTGTCAGCAGTTATACCAGATGGGACGACACTATTAAGCTAGGTAACGTAATCTTTTACCTGACCGACGTGGCGAACCTCTGGTTTCGCAACCATGAGGCAGACCTGCCATCTTGGTCTGCATTTAAGAAGAATTTTTCGGAAGTGTTTGGCCGTCCTGCAGTTCGCAAACTCCGAGCAGAACAACGCTTGCGTGAGCGCACACAGCATGCCGAAGAGTCATTCACAAGTTATATAGAGGACATCGTTGACCTGTGCAAACGTGTCGACCCAGTAATGTCCGAAGCGGCTAAGATCGGACACATCTTGAAAGGTATCTCCGAGGACGCGTGTCAGATGCTCTGGCTGAAAAATCCTGCCTCCGTCAGTGAAGTGATTAAACTTTGCCAGAGCTACGACGAGCTTCGAAAGCAGCGCGCTTCTACCCGGCGGTCCGGTTTTAGAGACGACACCATTTCTACACTAGCACTGGGTGGTTCTACTTCATCTGAGGACAGCCCTTTGATTCAACAGATAAAAGCCTTCGTTCGCGAAGAGGTCGCCCGCCAGCTATCCCTGGTCCCTCAATTACAAGACACTGGTCGCCTTGTTCCTGACATGGCTCCGTCTTTGGCCCCTACCATACGGCGTGCCGTGCAAGACCATATCGCTGATGTCCTTTCGCCCAGTTCCGTGCTCTCGCCCAGCCCAGTGCTTCCGACCAGCCCCGTGCCACCGCAAGTAACGGCACCACTAACGTACGCCCAAGTTGCGGCCAGGCCGCTAATGCCAACCGCACCTGTTTCCTACCAGGCCGCCCCTTCCAACCATCCTTCACCATCGCCTGGGTCGGCGTTCCATGTCCGTATTCCAAGGGTACGCCAACGCCCTACGAACCCTTGGCGCACCGCAGACAACCGGCCAATTTGCTACTCTTGTGGGCTGCCGGGCCATGTAGCCCGTCTTTGCCGCCAAGGCCTTCCACCTTCTTGCCCTGACCCCTGGAACTACACGTACGACGCCGACCAGCCCTCGCCGAGAACTCAACGCGGTTCCGAGTTCGTTCCTCGGGACAATCAAACGTATACCTCTCGCCGATCATCTTCCCCTCGTCGCCGTTCACCATCACCGCTTCCCCGACGTTCTACCGGCGCTGTTGAGGGAAACTAACAGTCGCAGTTCCCGGGGCAAGAACTGCGCTTGGTTCGAACTCTTCAAGTCCTCCGTCTTCTCCCGCAAACGTAATACAAGTGTTCGTCGACGGTGTCGCAATACTCGCTCTTGTTGACACGGGCGCTGCCGTATCCGTCATCAGTGAATCTCTTTGCCGTCGTCTTCGCAAGGTGACCACCGCACTACCCGACTTTTCGCTTCGCACCGCTTCATCCCAGCGCATTCATCCCTCAGCAGCGTGCACGGCCCGTGTTCTCATCGAAGACGTCTTATACACCATCGAGTTTATTGTACTGGCTCACTGCTCACACGACATCATCCTGGGCTACGATTTCCTTTCCGCTCATCATGCCGTTATTGACTGCGCCCGCGCGGAAGTTTCTTTTTTACCTCTTTGTGATACCGTCTTGTGTGACGTCCCTACCCGGCCTGCAAAACTCCTCGTCGCCAGTGACACAGACATTCCTCCATTTTCTGCTGCCCTCGTTCCACTCTCCTGTGAAAGCGTTATTAGTTCGACTGTCTTCTTCACACCTTCCGACGCCGCTTCACGCCATCCCTGCCTCCTGCTTCCATTTGCTGTCCTCAAGTTCGAAGATGGCCTTAGTGCAATGTACGTCTCAAATCCATTTTCGTGCCCGTCCGTCCTGCTACGCGGCGAGTGTCTCGGTCGTATTGAAGAACTTGATCCCGAGCTTGTAAATACTCTTCCTGCAACGCCTACTTCATTAGACGTTAATGTGCTCAGCTCTTGCGATACAGCGACCGCTTCGACACCACCCGATGTTCTTCAACAAGCTATTGACGCAGATCTCCCACCCGCACAACGCGATCAACTCGCTGCTCTTCTACAGAACTTCACTTCTGCCTTCGACCTTCCTCACACTGCTCTGGGTCGCACGTCTGTCGTTACGCACGCAATCGACACTGGTACAAACGCACCTTTACGACAGCGTCCTTATCGCGTGTCGGCCTCTGAGCGCCAAGTCATTGCTGACAACGTGGACGACATGCTTCGCCGGGGCGTCATACAGCCATCTAACAGTCCATGGGCTTCTCCGGTTGTTTTGGTCACCAAGAAAGATGGTTCCATCCGGTTTTGCGTCGATTACCGTAGGCTTAACAAAATCACGCGCAAAGATGTCTATCCTTTGCCGCGAATCGACGACGCCTTGGACTGTTTACAGGGAGCCGAGTATTTCTCCTCTTTGGATTTGCGCTCCGGCTACTGGCAAGTACCGATGGCTGATAATGACCGCTCGAAAACTGCCTTTATAACACCGGATGGATTATACGAGTTCAACGTTATGCCCTTTGGCCTCTGCAATGCCCCGGCTACTTTCGAGCGCCTGATGGACACTGTTCTTCGTGGACTCAAGTGGCAGACCTGTCTTTGTTATCTGGACGACATCGTAGTTTTTTCTGCCGACTTTTCTTCTCACCTTCTCCGCCTAAAGGATGTCCTCACGTGTCTCGCCGGCGCTGGGCTTCAGTTGAATTTGAAGAAGTGCCACTTTGCCGCCCGAAAACTCACAATTTTACGCCACGTAGTTTCTAAGGACGGCATTCTTCCCGACCCCACCAAACTTCGCGCAGTTGCAGAGTTCCCGAAGCCAACCTCCCTGAAGCAGCTTCGGAGCTTTATCGGCCTCTGCTCCTACTTTCGACGTTTCATCTTGAACTTCGCCTCTATCATCGCTCCTCTGACCCAGCTCCTTGCCGGTAGCTCCGACCTTTCCGCCTGGACTCCCGCCTGCGATAAAGCCTTCGACACTTTACGCCGCCTTTTGGTTTCGCCGCCCATTCTACGCCACTTTGATCCGGCTGCGCCTACGGAGATCCACACTGATGCCAGCGGTATTGGGCTTGGTGCCGTCCTTACCCAACGTAAGCCTCGTTACAGCGAGTATGTTGTGGCATACGCCAGCCGAACATTGACGAAGGCAGAATCTAATTATTCAGCCACAGAAAGGGAACGTTTGGCCATTATTTGGGCTATCGAAAAATTTCGTCCTTATGTGTATGGTCGACCGTTTTACGTTGTGACCGATCACCACGCTTCGTGCTGGCTTGCCTCTCTGAAAGACCCATCCGGTCGCCTTGCTCGCTGGGCTCTTCGTCTCCAGGAGTTTGACATTCATGTCATTTATCGATCAGGCCTAAAGCATACGGACGCGGATGCTCTTTCCCGCTCGCCATTGCCTAGAGATAATTCGTCTGACCACGTCTGTGCCTACGATTTGTCGACTCTTACAACTATCGACATGGCTACCGAGCAGCGGAATGACCCCTGGATCAATGCACTTTTGGATTTTCTCTCAAGTCCTACTCCCGGTCATTCATCCAAAGCGCTCGTCCGCCAAGCCCACCACTTCTCCATTCGTGACGGTCTTCTCTATCGCCGCAATTATTTGCTTGATGGACGGAAGTGGCTTCTAGTCATCCCGCGTCATCTCCGTGCCGACATTTGTGCTGCGTACCATGGTGACCCACAATGTGCTCACGGTGGCGTATTGAAAACCTACACGCGCCTACGTCTGCGATTTTACTGTCGTGGAATGTACCGCTTCGTAAGACATTTCGTGCGCGCTTGCGAATCTTGTCAACGCCGAAAAACTCCTCAGAAGTCCTCTGTTTCGTTGCAGCCGTTACCCTGCCCTGCTCGTCCGTTTGACCGCGTTGGCATAGATCTCTTTGGCCCTCTTCCGACTACTCCTGCTGGAAACCGGTGGATTATTGTGGCAGTAGACCATCTGACTCGCTACACTGAAACATCACCGTTACCCTCTGCCTCTGCAAGAGACGTTGCTTTGTTCATTCTCAACAACTTGATTCTTCGCCACGGGACTCCGAAGGAACTGCTCAGTGACCGCGGACGCGTTTTCTTGTGCGACGCTCTCGAGGCCCTACTGAAAGAATGTCGCATCATTCATCGCACCGCTACTTCTTACCACCCTCAGACGAATGGCCTGACAGAACGCTTCAACCGTACTCTGAGTGACATGCTGGCCATGTAAGTCAACGACGCTCATTCCAACTGGGACCACGTTCTTCCCTTCGTAACCTACGCGTACAACACTGCGATACAGACCACCACCGGATTTTCTCCCTTTTTTCTTCTTTACGGGCGCGAGCCAACCTGCACAATGGACGCGCTTTTTCCCTACCGCCCTGATGTTTCTGAATCGACGCCACTCTCGGACGCCGCCCAGTACGCAGAAGAATGCCGTCAGCTCGCTCGTTCGCTTACAAAGGAAAATCAGTGGCAACAAAAACACCATCGTGACACTGGTGAGGCGCCTTCATATGCGCCCAACTCCCTGGTGTGGCTCTGGGTTCCTGCCACAACCGCCGGCCTGTCAAAGAAGCTTCTTGCTCGGTATCACGGTCCATACCGAGTCCTTCAAAAAACATCTCCTGTGAACTACGTAGTTCAGCCGGTTACGCCATCTGCGGACTTGCGTCGCCGTGGACGCGAAATAGTTCATGTGGACAGAATCAAGCCCTACTACGATCCGTCTGTCCTTTCGGCACCATGAGTCGCCAGGATGGCTCCTTCTCTGCCCGGGGGGAAACTGTAGTGTGGTAATCTTCATCGATATAACCACTGACATGCGTCGCGTGCTGCCGCTCTCAAGGACGAAGAAGTTGTTCGCTGCCTTGCTCTTTCGCCACGCCTGACGCTTCGCTGCGAGTCTCCCCTGAGCGGCTGGAATCACCTGGGTTCACCGAATAAACACACCCCTACAATATATATATATATATATATATAATCCACCCAAGGCAGGGCTCCTGCCGAAACGTCGACTACACATAAACTTGGAAACAGTATGAAGCAATTTTTCATTTGTATGTAACCTCTAGCAACCAAGTCCGTCTATATATATATATATATATATATATATATATATATATATATATATATATTATAACAATCTCGAAGAAGATGAAGCTGTCAGAACAAGTGAAGGAAAAAGACGTTGGAACAGACGCTCGTGGCGGACGCGCTGCCATTGACCAGCTGAGCTCCCTGCACTATCGTCCTATTCATCAGCGCTCCGACGTCAAACCCCCATCGTATATATATATATATATATATATATATATACATATATATATATATATATATATATATATATATATATATATATATATATATATATATATATATATATATATATATTGTTACGTACTCAGTACGTAACGGGGGTGTTTATTTGTCATCTAAAGCGCTGCGAGTCCCCCAAGGAACACCAGCACACACCACTGTGACTTCTGTTTCTTCTTCTCCCCAGCTTCTTCTTCCTTTCAGACGCCCCGAAGCACGTGACACTTACTCCCTCGCAGACGAAGCCCAAGTGCAAGCAGTTTAAGGAAGGTGCCGGGGATGGAACCTTTTTAGCCAAGCCACAGGCACCACCCTGAGTCGGCGTGAGCATCGGCCACTTTCGGTGCGGCGTGAAATTACATAGTTCACGTCACTCAGGCGCTCGAAAACTACAAAAGGGCCGCTACAGCGAAACAGCAGCTTCTGGGCTAATCCATGCTTGCGCAGCGGCGTCCACAGCAACACCAAATCACCGGGCACATAAGAGACAAGTGGGCGCCGGTTGTCATAACGCTCCTTCGAACGTTCCTGTGAGTACAGGATGACGAGGCGGGCAACGCGACGAGTTTCTTCGGCTCGACATATAGTGGTGGCGATAGAAGGCTCGTTGTTCAGGGAGAAAAGAAGGATGGTATCCAGACAGCTGCGGGGAACTCGAGCATACAGGAGGTAAAACGGACTGTAGCCAGTCGTCTCATGCTGTGGAGTGTCATACGCGTAAGTAATGAAAGGGAGGATGTCATCACAGTTCTTGTGATCAGAGTCCACGTACATCTCCAACATAGCTGTCAGAGTGAGGTTGGTCCATTCAACAAATGTATTCGATTGCGGGTGATACGGCGTTGTATGACGGTAATCGCAGGTGCATAGACGAAGGAGTTCTTCGATAGCTTCAGCTGTAAATGGCGCCCACGGTCACTGATCAGAACTCGAGGAGGGCCATGGCGCAGGACGAGAAATCGCAGAAGAAATAGGGTACTTCGTAAGCAGTGGCTGAGGGTATTGCGGCTGTTTCTGAATATAGAGTGAGATGGTCAACACATACCACTATCCACCGGTTATCGTTCGAAGATCGCGGAAAAGGACTCAAGAGATCGATGCCCACCTGTTCAAAGGGTGCGGTCGGAGGCGCAATAGGGTGCAGCGGTCCCGGTGGACGGCATGTAGGGAGCTTGTACTGCTGGCACTTGACACAAATAGCTACATAGCGCTGAATGGCTTGACGCATTTTGGGCCAGTAAAAGCGTTCCTGTGTGCTATGAAGGGTCCGGGCGACACCCAAGTGGCCCGACGTGGTATCGTCGTGCATCATTTCAAGAACGGGAATACGGAGGTTTTCCGGGACGACGAGAAGAAAGCGTGCACCTCCGGGATTGAAATTCTTCTTGTAAAGCAGACCGGAACGAACGCAGAAATGCGCATCTCTTGAACCTTGAGCAGCAGAAAAGAGCGGCGCCAAAGTCTGATCGTTGCGTTGTTCTGTCTGGAGCAGTTGATGGCCAGGAAACATTGTCGAGATAGGCGCCAGGTAAACATCAAAGTTGTCATCATCACTACCAGTTGACGAAAGAGGCAAGCGTGACAGACAGTCAGCGTCAGCATGTTGAAGGCCGCTTTTGTATGCCACAGTGAAGTTAAACTCTTGTAACCACAATTCCCATCGAGCGAGCCGGCCACAAGGGTCACGAAGATTTATGAGCCAACGGACGAATGGTGGTTAGTGACGAAGGTAAAACAATTGCCATATAGGTAGGAACGAAATCGTTGCACCGCAAAAACCACTTCGAGGCACTCTTGTTCAGTAACAGTGTAGTTACGCTCCGCCTTGCTCAACGAACGACTAGCATAAGCTATGACATGCTGATCGGTGCCATGACGCTGGATGAGCACTGCGCCAACGCCCACGCCACTAGCATCGGTGTGAACTTCGATGGGGGCAGGACAGAAGTGACGTAGGATAGGTCGTGATGTCAGGAGGAATTTGAGGTGGCGGAAGGCAGCGTCGCAGTCAGTAGTCCAATTGAACGATGCATCTTTGTGCAAAAAGCACGTGAGCGGGTATGCGATGTCAGCGAAGCTAGGCCCAAAACGACGAAAATAGAAACACAGTTCTAAAAAGCTCCGAAGCTGCTTCACTGATTTCGGTGCTATAAAGCTGGTTACAGCCGCAATCTTCTGAGGATATGGCCGAACAACATCCTTATCGACTAAGTGACCAAGAACAATTGTTTGGCGTTCGCCGAAGTGGCACTTCTTAGAGTTGATGGTGAGGCCTGCTCTCTCAATGGAATCAAGAACGATGGCGAGGCGGCTATTGTGTTCCTGAAAGGTCTTGCCGAAGATCACAACAAATTTTCCACTTGAGTCCGCGCAGAATGGTGTCCATGAATCGTTCAAACGTGGCAGGCGCATTGCATAATCCAAAGGGCATTACGTTTAATTCATAGAGATCATCGGGTGTCACAAATGCCGTCTTTTCTTTGTCGCTTGGGTTCATCGGTATCTGCCAGTACCCCGATCTCAAGTCTACCGAAGAGAAGTATGACGCCGAATGAAGACAGTCGACTGCATCGTCAATACGTGGAAGCGGATATACATCTTTGTTGGTGACGGCGTTAAGGCGACAATAGTCCACACAGAAACGCCATGTGTTATCTTTGTTTTTAACGAGAATAACTGGAGCTGCCAAAGGACTTGAAGATTCATGGATAACGCCACGTTGGAGCATGTCATGAACTTGTTCGTCAATAAGTTGACGTTCGGTCGAAGACACACGATAGGACTTCTATCTGATCGGGCGAGAGATTCCAGTATCAATCGAATGATGGATGCGAGAATTTGGAATCGGTGGCTGAAGATTTCTGGCGAAGTCGAAACCCGAAACATGCTTGGAAAGCAGGTCAGTCAAAATTCGGCGCTCCTGTGCTCCCAAAGATGTGTTTATCATTGCCTGAATTCGAGACTGCAAAATGGGATGTTTTCTCTTCAGGACCATGGTTACTTAGTGCCGCCACGTAATTCGACACACCTTCCTCATAATGAGCGAGCCTCATGCCACGAGGCAACACGGCTGGCTTGTCTGAATAGTTTACAGTCCACAGCAAGGTGGGGCCTCTGGTGACTGAAACTATGCAATGAAGCACCAAGACACTCTTCTTTGCACAGGCTAGTGTTGTAGTTTCCACTACGGCGTCGAAATCCTCGCATGAATTCGTAGATGAAATAACTTGAATGAATTGTCCGGACATCGCAGGTACAAGTGTATCTTCAGACACAGAAAATGCTCCTAAATCAAGCGACGAGGTTTCTACAACAGCCGTCATCAGCGCAGCATTAAGCGAGATCTGTCCACTACGGCAGTCTATCGTTGCACCACACTGTCGCAAAAAGTCTATACCTAAAATTGCTTCATGCGTGGAGCGAGGCAATACTGTGAATTCGGTTCGAAACGCTTGGCCACCAATCACCACTTTCGCATAGCACATACCCAAAGGCACCAATGATTAACCGCCAACACCACGAAATACCACAGCTTGATTCACGCTAAACATCACTTTATGTCCTAATCGATTCTTAAATGCTAAACTCATAACAGAGACTGTTGCTCCAGTGTCAATTAGTGTCATAGTGTGAATGCCATCAGTAGTTACTTCGAGTTTGTTCTTTAACATAAACACAGGCAGAGGTATTGCAACGTTGATTTTCCGGCGACCTCACCCCCATCGGCCGCGTCTTCTAGTTTCCCGAAGGCGAAGAACGGCGCCGAGGAGACTGCGATTGTCGCTGTCTTTGGGTTGGCGGCGTCAAGCTGCAGTTCGCAGCAGGCGATACGCTTCGCATCTGTGCCGGGCTGTATGCATTCAGAGCTGGTGTGGGATAAAATTCTGTGTCGAAATGATCAGAAACGTTGGGCAGCGGGCGATGATTTCTGGTAGCAGGCCCCGCCGACGGCAATACTGGGAGATGTGTCCGTTCACACCACAGCTATAACATACAGGTGGCTGGCGCCACCGGTCCGAGTAAATCTCGTTCTAGTTGCCGGTAGTAATCGCGACGGCGTTGCTGACGAACCACCTGGCGTGTGTAGGTGGTCCTTTGGCCCATCCGTGGCTGAGAAGTGCTTAAATCGTTATGCTGTCTGCTCTCGCCAAAGCGTGACGCATTTAAAGCGAGAGTCCAGGAAGTTGATGGGTCGCGGGTTCTGCTTGCAGCGCGCAACCGTCATACTGGTGTTCGTCCCGGCACGCAGAATCTTGGTCACGCAGTAATTCTTCCCGCACGATCCGGCGTATCAGATCAGCCATGGACTCCGGAGCACTGAAATCAACGCTCGCAACAGATGTGACGTTGGCCAGTCGTCCAAATTTAGGAGTGAAGCGACGCCACTTCAAGTTTTCGAAAGTGCGGCAGTACCTGATGAAGTCAGCTGTAGAGTTCAAATTGTCTTTGCCGATAAGAAATTATAGAGATCTACGGCGATACCTTTGAGCAAAAGCCCCACTTTATCTTACTCGGACATTCGAGGGTTTACAATCTTGCACAATTTCTTAATATCATCGATATATGTGGTGCAAGTCTCGCCAGGTACCTGGGCCAGCTGCATCAACGTTTGCTCTGGCCGTTTCTTCTTCGCGGATCCGTCGCCAGAGCACTCCTTTATCTCGTCTGTGAAACAATCCCAGCTGGTAAATGAGCCTTCATGATTGTCAAACTAAACTAGGGCAGTGCCTTCCAAAAAGAACACTACGTTCGCTAGTTTCACTGTCGCATCCCAATGATTGTACCGGCTCACCCGTTCGTAGTTTGTTAGCCACTCGTCGACGTCCTCGTCAGATTTTCCACCAAATGTTGTGCTCGCGGTAGTGCTGCCAGTTGCTCACCGCAGGCGTTGTTCGATCAGCATCGCCGTCTTGAGCCATGTCAGATGGTAGAGGTGACAAACCAGCGAGTCGGCGGCTTCGTCGAAGACAACGGGGATCCGTGTTGATCTTCACCACAAACTCCACCACAGTGTTACGTACTCGGTACGTAACGGGGGTGTTTATTTGTCGTCTAAAGCGCTGCAAGCCTCCCAAGGAACACCAGCACACACCACTGTGACTTCTGTTTCCTTTTCTTCTCCCCAGCTTCTTCTTCCTTCTGACCCCCCGAAGCACGTGACAATATAAATATATATATATATATATATATATATATATATATATATATATATATATATATATATATATATATGTGAAGGAAAGAAGCCAACAGTCGGTGAGGCCAAGGAAAGCGTTGGGGATGGTACTTTATTATTTTTTTAATGTTTACTTGGATAATCACAGAAATTAGTAATGTAATCTGTTTAGGGGAAAGATAATTAAACACAAAGTAGAAGAAAGTATATATATATATATATATATATATATATATATATACATATATATCCGGAAATAGTAGCAGGTCCAGGCCACAAAAGAAAACTACTCACTGATTATGAGTATGTAATTGCCAGTATCAATGAGGAGGAAATGGTATCACAGTTGCATTTTACCTGTACTCACCTATGGGGCTGGAACCTGGAACTTTACGAAAAGAGTTCTACTTAAGCTGCAAAAAAATGCACAGATCTATGGAACGGAAAATCGTACGTGTAACGTTAAGAGATATAAAGCCTGCAGTAGGGAGTTCAGAGAAATAGCTCGAGTTAACGAAATTTTACAGGAAGTCTAAAAGAAATGAGCATGGAGCAGATTATAGTACGAAGAGAGGATAACTGATGGCAGCTAAAGGCAAAAAACTGGATTTCAAGGGAAGGAATGTGTAGCAGAAAGCGGCAGAAAGTCAGGTGGGTGGATGAGTCCTTCAAGGATGAATAGGTGCAGCTAGCACGGCACCGGATTAAGCGGCGAAGCACAGGAGAGGACTTCACCTCGCAGTGGGCATAGTTCAGTTGATGATTATGGTGATGATACTAATGAGATAAGCTTCAAGAATTTCGCAATATATATTACTCTTTTCTCTGCCGAAAATAAGACATTAGAAAACAGTGGGAACGAGGGCATTCCGGCAATGGGGGAGCAGGTTTGCTCCTTCCGTAATGTTCAGAGATTTGTGGTGCTCGCGCAGCTTTCAATGTTGCATCGAACTGTTTGGCCGATGGATGCTTGTTCGCAAGTCGGCGAACCTTTTAACGCCACACCTGGGGCACAAGTGGAGTAGCCATTTTGATTCTGCGTGGAATAGACAAAGTGAGAAGTTCTGACACGCTCAAAACGTGAGCAAAGGCTTGGGAACTTACAACCAGCTGGAAAATACATGACACCCTATCCACTAGAAACATTTTGATGTTGGTGGACTCCCTG
Source organism: Amblyomma maculatum (assembly GCF_055883805.1). Taxonomy (NCBI): domain Eukaryota; kingdom Metazoa; phylum Arthropoda; class Arachnida; order Ixodida; family Ixodidae; genus Amblyomma; species Amblyomma maculatum. The sequence continues at coordinate 52,274,874 of NC_139348.1, read as the reverse complement.
TGCACAAAAGGCATTATTTAGATTTTGTTCTCGTTCAGCTGTCGTGAATGCAAAATGTTTAGCATCTTGAATCTTAATCTCTTGCAAAACTGTCTGCCATCGCTCTCAAAAGCCATTTCGAAAACATGCGGCTAATCAATGTTAAGCCAAATCAGCTTCGCTTTGAAATTCATCGCTTGAGATAGGCACACTGCTAAAGCCCCAGAAAAACTAGCGAGGAGGCAGGAATCTGGCGCTAGTACTGTCCCGGTCGGTCACATCATGCCTAAAAGTCGCAGTGAGTGGCAGCTCCTCGCGGCGTAATCGCATCACCTCTCTCGCCATGATGAGGACATCAACTGAAGATGTGATGTGAAAGGGCTGGACAAAAGTTTGTCAGTAATCGGTTGCCGAAGATTGATGTTATAGATTTGCAATTGCTCTTTCGCCATGCTAAAACTCTGTAAACAGTATTTCCTTGTCCATTTAAAGGCGTCTGTTCGCATTCGTTCATAGAATAGAATATAGCATCCAGTATACATGAATGCGCGAATGTCTAATGAAAACACAATTATTTCACTCACCAGATACTACTAACCTGAAAGATTGTTTGCAAAGTTGAACTCTTTGATGCCTGGGCCTCTCGCGAAGCTGAACAAGCGGATAAAAACGTAGTCTGTGCACTGTATGTCCGCGGGCCATACTTTGCTCCTAGGATACTCGAAGACGCAGACCAGTGTGTATCGCCCTGAAAATTTGAGAGCAAAATGCAAATTTTTCGTTACTTTCAGCAGAACGTAGCCGGCGAGGCCAGAGCATGGACGAGGACATGGACAGCAAGCCCTACATTCCCTCCTCACAGAAATTATGGCGTTTTTATATGAATTGCCTGAAAGACTGCGCGTGGTGATTCATGAGGGTCCAGTTATGTGCACCTGCACGTTCGTGCTTTCATAACAAAAATGTCCCTGATTACACCGCCTCTTAATTGCTTTTAGAAACCGATGCAGTACATCTGGCAGGCTTATTTGCAGAGCCAATCCCTGTTGGATTACACACTTCTTAGCGTGTAAAGGTTTTTCCCAGCTGGATAAACAATGAAGGAAAAATATTTCTTTGGTTTCAGTACAATTTGAGAGTATGGGTGGTAACCAAAATTACCGGTCGCATGTGCTAAGACAACGCCACACATCACAACTTTTTGGGTTGGCATCGTGGGCTAACTTTGATCAACTGCTCTCTCTGAAACTGAATACTTCGCAATACCTGAATACCACCGGGACGAATCAGCAGCGGGAAATGATTACCCACGCAAACGAGTTCCTATTGAGTCATGTAGTGAAGTGGTCACTCTAACTTTCACCTGTGCGTGATGCAGTCTTGCATCGCTCACAGTGTTTGGGCTGTTGACACATAAAGAGCCGCAAACTATGATCGCAAGGAATCGCCCTGAGTATGAAACCATTCGACATGGAGGCAATACTCATTTCCCCTATTCAAGAGCGTCATCTTTTTATCTTTCTATCGCGCTCAGTTTCCATATTTTTTATTTTAATGCAGTTCGTGAAACGTGCAGGGCTCGAGCGTTGCAGTAATGCTTACTTCGGCACTTCTGCTTTTTTTTTCTTTCCAGCAATGACTATATGTGTCTTAACAAAATATTACTGAAAACCTCATCCACACGTTCGCACTTTGTTATAAAGCATAACAGTTTTGCTGAAAATTATTACTAAATAAGGTGTGCGTTAATTTAGGAAAAACAGATGGCTCTAGCTGTTCAGGAGGATCTTGTAGCGGAGCGTCAGGAGTTGCCTACTAAGAAGACGTTGGCCGAATTCTCCGTCTCCAGACGCACCAAACACCAGTGCATGCTGGTGACGAAAGCGGTGAAGATAAACACACTACACTGAAAATATTTGCTGTGATGATTTTAAGGGACCGGTGCCTTGTTACATAAAGCTTGTAACGCATATACTAAATTAGGCGCATATTTACTGACCCATCTGCGTTTTTGGTTAGGTGCGCAGCATGGTTTATTTTAAATCATGATATTGTCACGTCGTGGTGACAAGGCTGCAGACACCAAAAGAAGGCACCGGCTTTATAGTATATAAATTAACTATTTATTCGGCTGACTTGCTCCCGCAAAATAACTAAGAAACTCGGCGGCGGCGATAGCAAAACAAACGTGCTCGTCGATGGTCGAACAAAGAATGCCCGTTTCACTTGTCAGCACTAGATTTAAAGGCGGCGAGGAAAGATTTAGATAAAGCCGCATTGTGCGAATTTTATTCTCAACTAAAATTAATATTACCTGATTGCGTGGAGCATGATTATATAAAAAGGGGACCGTGAACAAATTTCGGCTCATAATAAAAGGTCTGTTGGAGAATATCACCGTTTCGGTGCAAAATTAACTAAATATGAAATGAGAAAATCTGCGTTTCCATTATTAAGCCCTCCAGTGCTCAAATAAATTACTACCGTACTAGTCATTGCCGTGCACTTTAAAATGCCAATGTCTTGCATGTTCAGTACCTATGGCATATACATACTACAATAATATTAACTTCAGAATGAAATCTACTTCGTCATGTTGGTCGATGGTCGCGAAGACGACAGTGCATTAAACGACACAGGACGAGGCGAGGAAAGGACAAGTGCTTGTATTACGTTCACCTGACGACAACATTTCGCAACCGCTGAGACATTTCGCATATTCAGGAACAACAACGTCTTTAATATAAACCTGGTTAAAATGTTGCGTCTGGTGGCATTGTGACGCAGCTTCACCCATGAATGTGGATGTTTTTGGCTGTTGTTCGAGAAACAGAAGCCATATTATCTCTGTTAGCCAAGCTGAAATACCATAATATAGTCGTGTGAGTTTAAAATGTAGAAACAAAATTGTTTGAGGCCTACGGTGAATAGAAGTAATCAAACTAGTTTGCAGCCGTAAATATAAGCGCATTTTTCAGCAAATTGTGTGTCGAGGATTCAGTGACACTTAGTAAGTGACGCCGATAGCCAATACCCTGTAAGAAATGAAGCGCTTCAGGGCGTCTCATCGAAATGGGTTGCCACATAAAATGAACAGGCTTAGCGCACTTCCGTCATGCACCGGACGGGCCCGAAGCTTTCATTAGCGCGGGCTCATTTTCCCCCAGACCTCTAGGTGTCCATTCTAGCACAATATGATGAAATCGTGTTTGACAGTTCGTATTTCCGCAGCGAGCAGAAGATATCTTACTTCGTGGCTTTTCTTCTCCAGTTGCTGCAAGAGAAGAAGAATAAAAAAAAATCGGATAGAAAGACACTGTCAGTAAAAAGAAGGGAAGGAACCAATAATTGTTACCTATTGAATTGCCCGCTTCTGCAGAGAAAATATAGTAAAGAATGGATTTCGACAGTCCTTGAAGGCGAAGCCAGCAAAACATTTTTTATATCACAATAAGAAATTAATTTAAGAACAAATTTTGTTTTCACTATATAACGCTGTCATCATTCGCAATAAATAGCTAGGACACGAAGACAAGGAAATGAAACACACTTTTTCTCATCACAGATTTGAGTGCTAAATGAAATAGTGAATAATCGGAATTACAAGCAGGTTTGGACTTTGTGAGCCAAGTGAAGGTCAGTAGAAAGCATAACCTAATAGAATTTGGCCAAAAAACAACAACTTGAACATTGCGAATACTCTTTTAACAATACAAGAGGTGTCTGTACATATGGGCTTCACTAGACGGTCAGTACAGGAATCAGATTGATATATTCTTGGATGACAGAGATGAAGAAGCGCTATACAATTAGTAAAAACAAGGCTTTGAGCTGAATCTGCCACCAATCATACATTTATTGCGAAATTTAGGCTTGGATTGTGGAAAGCAAAGAAAGCTAAAAGACATTCAAGTATGATCTGGATCAAATGTCATCAGAGTATGCTGCTGAAATGAGTAATCGATTTCAAGAGTTACAGAAAAGAGAGTGCCTGAAGAAATCCGGACTGATGTTTGTGATACTACGCACGAAGTTGCTATTGAGATAATACCAAAGGCAAAGAAATGCAAGAAAGCAAAATGGTTGTGTGAAGAGGCTCTACAAGTATCCGAGAAAAGGAGGGCGGCAAGCGTTATGGTTCAAAGGGAGATATACAAGATTCGAAATGCTGATTTTAAAAGAATAGCAAGAAGGTATAAGAATGCCTTTCTGAACATCAGTGTAAACAAGTATAGGGCAACAAGTATTTATGGCACACAACAGTTTTGTATAAGGAAATTAAGGCTATTATTCGAAACTTTCGTGCTAGGCTGGAAGTGATAAAGGACAAACAAGGCAGGGACCTCACTGTCGCCTCAAAGATGGAGAGATGTCAAGAGTACAGACAGGAACTGTATGAGATGAACCCACAAGCGCAAACTCAGCATAGGAAGATTGCAATCACTATTCTCGATCTTGGAATCCTGAAGAATAAAGTTTATTGGGCCTTAATCAGCCTTGCTAAGAACAAAGCTAGCGCAAATGATGGAATTCCAGCTGAGTTACTCAAAACCCTTAATGACTAAGCTGATAAAATTCTGCATACATTATGTCAGCAACATTGCATGATCCAGCAGTGGCTACAGGATAAAAGGAGGTCAGTTTAAGTCCCTATTCCAAGTAAAGGCAATGCCAAAGACTTCCCACAGCCGCAACGATCGCCCTTATTTCGCATGCAAGCAAGCTGACGCTGAAAATCACGCAAGCCGTGCTCTAGCAGTACGCGGATCGGGAGTTACCAACGAGAAAGCCGTGTTTCGCAAGAAAATAACTATAGAGAGCAGATTGCAAACCTTCGCTGGATCATGCAAAAAGCAAGAATTGCATAGACCCATTTACGTATGCTTTATTGACTAGCGAAAGCGCTTGATTGCCTACATTACGGCAGTGTATAGTAAGCTCTCCAAGTGCTGGGAGTTACAACTCACCTCATCGGTCGCCTCAGGAATCTATATGAGGGACTAGAGGCTGCAGTCAGAACTGAACATGATCTTAGTGATAGCTTCCCGATTGAGAAAGAAGTGAGGCAAGGCTGTATACTGCCGCCCTGTCTATTTAATCTATACAGGAGGCCGGGCTGGACGAGTTTTCAGCTGGAGTGAATACAGCAGGAAAATGGATCAACAACCTTTGATATGCGTATGATACCACCTTAATTGCAGAAAGTGAAGGGAAACTCTAGGGGATCTGGACACGCGTGGATAAAGAGAGTGAAACGTTTGGTCTTCGCCTGAACATTAAGAAGACAGAGATCATTGCATCTTGCCTTATCTTGTCCTGGAGCATGCCGAGACAAGAAGTTGAAGCTGTGACGGATTTTTCTTATTGGGCTCCAAGGTTACATCGGAAGGTGACTGCAGTCATAAAATAAGCAGATGCCTGCTTCTGAGAAACAGAGCCATGGCTAGATCCGACCGCCTAGTAAAGAGCAGAGACATCACACTGCCAGCCAAGATCCGGATGATGGGTGCTATGGATTTTCAGTTCTGATGTATGGATGCGAGAATAGAACTATGAAGAAGGCTCATCGCCGAAGACTCTTTTTGATTGTGGTGCTGGTGGAGACTCCTGAGGGCTTCGTGAATTGACAGAAAATCAAACCAGTCAATACTGGCGACCATAAACCCTGAGTGCTCATCGGATGGTCAAATTTTGAAGTTAAAGCTCAGCTTTTTTGGTAGTTTTACGCGAAGAGAGGAGTCACTGAAGAAAACCTTGATGCTGGGAAACAGTAAGAGACACCGGATAAGAGGTAGGCAGCGAACGCAATGATTAGATGCCATCCTCAAGGAATTGCCGCTGAATCTGTGTGATATTCGTGATGAAGTGGGGGACCGGACAGCTTGGCATAATAGGTCTATAGGGTGACGAAGTCGCAGACGACTGAACTGACTGACTCGCTGCTATTCACACGCATGAGTTTTCCGTCCATACCTCAATGCCACCTACGGCCCGATAATCCCACGACGCTGTCAATGAGTGTTTAATTAGGTGTTTTTATTCTAGTAGGGGCAGACACAATATTCCTTCGACGCTGCTGGATTTTTTGGCTATCAAATGGAGCGCGAAGCACATCCTGACATTTTGAATTCAAAAAGTTTCTCCAGAGTGACTTGGCGACACTCTATCACCGATCTTCGCCAACCAATTTTGCACAATCGTAAAAGATTGTAAGGTAAAAACTTTGCTATCTTTTTTGTTACTACGTTAAAAATTGTTTGCAACTAATGTTTTCGAATGATGACAGCGACTTAAATTTTCAAGTAGTCTTTGACTAATATCTATTCTCACGTCCAATGTTTTCGGCGAAGAATACAAATACCATGAGACGATAGTCAGCCGAATTGTGCGTCGTCATGCTGCTGTTACTTGCATGAAATATTACTTGACATGTTTGTGTAAAGTGCGTGTTATCATTTTCTTGGATCAAAGGCTTTTATTTGTCGAATAAGTTTAATATTTTATTTACCTGTTGACACGCAGTGCGAATTGCACATGTAATCCTGAAAAGTAAATGTTGCTCTTTTAAGTGCGGTATGCATCTAGCCTACCGTCGCGTCGCTACGCATATGTTAGAGATGTTTCACTGGAATTGGTACCATTTTATATTATAATTCCAGGAAAGATTCTTTGAAGATATCTTTAGCAGAAAATGAGTTTTTTTGGCTTCCGCACTCGATATCTTCCTGACCACGTACTACATTGCTAATCAGGCCTTCCAAGTGATGTTAAAAATGTTTGTATCTTATCGCTTCATAAATTCACGATCGCCAACTCCATTATTCTCAAGAGCACCCGTAGCTGACGGTGTATTTTACTAGAGCTTATGGGCTTCTACGCCAATCTTAGCCTTTCAAACTGTGCGCTCTTTTCCCTTCATCTTGGTGCCCGCGGAACGAGGGTCTCTCCGCATGTGCGAAGTTTATCCAGCGCGTGACAAGCGCCCGAAGCGGCAGCGAGTGTAAATGAAGGAGCATAATAAATGAATTGGAGGAATTCTGGTAAGAACCCGGCTGAGGCGCGGCCACGTTTGTCGGCGAGCGACGTAAACCATCGTAACGTAAACGTGCTGATGATTCGAGTCGTATCAGGATGCAGATGGAAGCGGTGCCTCCTGAGCTGGATTTTTAGCATCAGGTGCGGCCACACTCGTATTTTCTACTGTCGCGTCGACCTATTCGCACATCGGGATGTTTTTTCTTGCTGTCTAAAAACACTGCATGCTTACCTTTGTATGCAGAGCATCCTCGACCGCATCTTTTGCATCGCAGCGGATTCGCAAATTGTATCATTACAAAGCGCTTCTCGGTTGACCCTAAGTAATCCTGTGCTTTATACGAGCTGTGAATTTGTGATTCCTTGTGCGAGACCCTGGCACTACAGAGGCGTCGCTTATTGTGTCGTTGCGTATTGCTCTTTCGATTGATCACCTGCAATAAACCTGTCTTTTTATACGAACTTTAAATTTCTGACCGTATTGCGAGACCCAAGCTCACGGACGCGTTTTCTAGAAAGCGGGCGTTCAAATTCTGGTCAGACCTAATGGCCGACTGACCTGCTATGGTGGGTTTACGGGCAGCTCGCTGGTTATAAAATATGCAGCGACATATGGTGAGAAGAAGTAGATAAGAGTTTAAAACTAACGAAAAACGGCGGGAATAGGAAGCGGCAGTTAAATTACAAAGATGAAAATAGAACCATATGTCACACTCCTGACACGCACTGGCTGAGTAAGAGGGCACTAGGGCATTAAAATACTAAGAAAATTTCTTTTTTCTTTCGGAATGTGTTTATAACATAGGCTAAATAAACAACTTTTGTTAACTCCGTCATGTAGCATGGAGAGTATTCTGGAACTGACTTCGGTAACTGCTGATACAAACAAAATTTTCCCAGTACCCGCTCACTTACGGCAGTCGAGAATGATATTCGGTGTCAGCAAAATTAAGGACTTCAACACGACGTCTGTTCCCTACATGCACAAATGAAAGCCTAACTACCCGAAAAAGAGAATTATGTCGATGTAAGAACCTATTGCGACATCCTGTTTGGGGAAGCTATGTCGACGTCCGAGCTTTTTGCGTCATCTTCCGGAATTTCGCGTACATATATCGCGGACAATCTTGCATTCGTGAGATTTTCACTATAGTTTGGAAAGGCTTTCATCTTGAAACAACGTCTACAGGTGGCCATCTACGTAGTTGAACTCACTGTATAATAAATGAAAGGTGTAACTGGCGCACTTTTGCTCGACCTTTTTTTACAATGTACGCCTCCGTAGTATCGCGATCAATTTTTTCGGTAGCTGACGTTACAAATTTTGTGTTATCTATCGTTTAATAACCTCAATTCTCTCGGTCTGTTTTGCATGCTTTGAAATGGTCGGCAAGGTTAGTGCCTGTTTCACCAGGTGTGCATAATATATGTTCTCTCAACCATTATAGATTGCTCTTACAGTCTGCTCAATGATATAAAGATGCACCTGATAAGGATTCTCCATACAACGTCTTCCTTGCATTCCCTTGCACTTTTTTACGATGTTTCACCATGCCGTCTTCTACTTTTTCTTTTCATTTGTTCAGACCTTGCAAAGCCGCCACAGGGCATGGAAAAAACTCTGCGTTATAACACGCTGGCCAAGATATAAAAAGGACTCCTACACAATGGCATCTCTCATATCAGAAGTAGTTTTGGCACATTAATTCCCATAACGAGACCAACCATCTACATTATACCTTTGTGGAATATAGGGCTTTGCGTTTTTAAGATAGCATTTAGAACAAAAGACAAAGTTTAACCTGAGAAGCTTGTGTAGGTTTTGTCTCGCTTTTATCTCCCAAGCGTGGTGCCTTTCCAATTTTCCTCGCTCTGTTCAGTTAATTGTTTTTGTGGGTGCCAGCTTAAACTTTGAACGAAGGGAGACACGGGAAACTGAGAAAACATAGCTAGATAACAGCTTTAATGAAGAGCGCAAAATGATGCGATATTTATCAGGTAGAGAGGAAGTGGAAGGAGGGATATAGGGCTGTGCTCTTGGTACAAGGGAACGCAACAAAAGGAAGGTGCAACCGATAAGACCATTTAGAGAGGCGTCGGCTGAAAGGTCTGAACACCGCTTCAAAGAACAAGAACAAAACAGTAGAAACAAAAATATAAAAGAAGAGACAGTCAAACTTGGTGATTCAAGAAAAGAAAAATAACAAAAAACTAAAAAACCGGCTACAAAAAGCACGGCTGCAAAACTGAAATGTTAGCGGTGATAAGATTTAGCAAAGCGGAGGGAGTCCTGTATCTTTACCCTGTCACCTGCGGGAAACGTTATATCGGACACAGCGGCATGTGCGTTAATGACATGGGAATTCTTTAAATGCAACTTCCACGTCAGCTTTTCTGGCTCTTCACTGACGGCAGCCTAAGCACAAGCGCATCTCCGACTTGGACAACATATGTATCTGCGGGAGGAAAAATAGGAAGACCAGTCCGGGAGATTACGGAGGCTGTCGCCATTGAAAAAAAAATGAGAGGGCTGCGTCAGCGCCGCATCTGTTGTACCGTCGAACAAAAAAGGCCCTCCTGTGTCACGGTTGTCCTGACCCATGAACCGGCTTTATTTCACCTAGTTTTATAGTTTCTCGTTTTCTTTCTTTCCTCACCAACACAATTTTAGTTTCTTTGTCTTGTTTAGAAATGTTATGGTTCCGATTGATTCTCTCGTCATAATTGAAGCACAGGATCCCTTCCTCTTTATCATCATTACCGCTAATTTATGACCAGTAGCTGTTATTTTGGCGCTTTTTGTTTGCGTTTTTTGTTCCTTTTTTTCTTCACTTCCTTTTTGTTTTTCTTTTGGTTTTGTTTGAAGCGATGCTCGGTCCTTTCAGCATCTAGTGTTTTGCAGATTGGAGTTTTATTGCATCTGCGCCCACACTCTTTCTCTCGTATTTCTTGTGTGGTTTGGTTTGTAGGGTTTAATGCCACAAAGCGACTCAGGATGCCGCCGTAGTTGAGGACTCCGAATATTTCGACCATCTGGGGTTCTTTATCAGAGACACAGCACGCGCACGGCTGGCGTGTTTATTTTTATTTTCAGCTGCACTCCTCTCTATGCGAGCGCGGTCGGCAACAGGTTCTGCGGCGCACCCCCCCCCCCCCCCCCCTCCCCGGGGGACGCCGCGGAATGTACAATATTGTATTATACTCCTTGCTTTCCACACTCAGTAAAAAGTGGCCGTCGAGGTCTGGATTCGATCCGTCATCTGTCAGGTTTCAGTACACGTAATGATGTATGTGACGCACCCTCTTCGTTTGGTTTTACGGACGATTCAGTCAAAGCCTGTCTAAACGGCCTTATAATTTGTATCGTGCTTTTGTGTCGCTCTGTTGTGCTATGCGCACAGCAACATCAGCCTCTCTCCCCCTTCCTCTTCCTCTCTAATCGTGCGTATATATATGGCATAATTCTACTCTCTACAATAAATTCGTTCGCATTTTGTTCTGTGTCTCCTCTGTCTCCCTCGTCTCTTTGGTAAAGCTGGCCCTCAGAAATTGTCAGCTGGCTCGGAAGCATTGCATTTTGCTGTTGATTGTACTCTTCTTTGCGAACGCTCACAGACTGAGACACGCGATCGCCTCCTATATATACGATATCGTGACTTTTTTTTCAAATTAAAGCTGCAGGTTAGCACCTTCCCTCTCTGTTTCTACTTCATCCGTGCTTTTATAAGGACTCTGAAAAAAAAAATATGATTGTGAAACACAGTGCGAAAACCGAAACATAATGACAGCGTCTCACTTCAGGCTATTCATTGGCGGGGATCGCCTAATATGTCCTAGCTGAGCGCTTTAGCTGGCATCGGAATTTCAAATTTCAAAGTTTATTTGCAACCTGTAGTAGCAAGAGAGCCAGGGAAAAAGCTGCATAAACAGCTTGAGAGGTTCGACTTCCTCTTTATAGAATTTACAGAGCAGCTTTGACGGTAACCAAAGTTGTTTTTTGCTTTACCGCGGATTAACAGATTGGGGCGAATCTAACGAGCTATACATTTGAAATCAGCGGCAGTAGTTTAATCTTCAAATTTCTTGGCGAGTGTTCTTTGATTTTGGCTAGAAATGAGTGACTACAGCGTGGCACTGCAGGTGAGTGGACAGCTAATCTATACTGCACTTCGATGTATTCGGCTTCGAGAGGGCACCACAGCTTAAGTTGATTGTGGAAAGCAGATGGATAACATTGCCGTCATTTGAGAACAGAAGACCTGTCCACTGGAACTATTGCTAACGGTACAGTTATCGTAGAATGGCTTTCATTGACGCATAAATGTATGGCGAGAGCGTAGAAGGGAAGTCGATTACTAAAGCAGGAAGCGGGTATGGCGATAGCAGAGGCTTGTGAACATGCAACATAACTCCCAAGACGAGGTCAGAGAGGAATGCTTAAAAGGAGCTGTTTCCGTCGAGAAGTCGATACATTGTTTCCATGAAGCAGGAGCTGTAGGGCCACGATAAATGTAGGGCGAACGTTTGGGGCTAAGAAATACTCAACCTGGAAAAGGAGTCAGGTCACGCTATCTTCCTGTCGAACTACAACACATTTATAACTAATTTATCTCCACCAGGGGAATTTGATGTTTACATTACTTCTACGCCTTTCTTTCCTTCCTCTATTTTATCGGCAGCTGACGATTTTCTTCTTTACTTTTCTCTTCGTCAATGAAGTGCTTATCATTTTCTCTTGTTTGAGATGTTCATCGATATATTTACAATGTCTACCTGCTTAAATCGTAAATCTTGCGCCTAAGTTTTGTCTGTACAAAGTTTTACCTTCAGCAACTTTAAGATAAGTGCAATACTTACACTTGTTGCATTCCCCATACATGATATTCGTGTCAGTTAGTGATCATAGTAAAGCACACCTATCCTACCCAGATGCACAAGCCAATCTCGCCAACTATATGGCTGATCCGATTAGTTATTGCTTTCATCGCGGAAGACGTGATATCGCAGTTATTGATGTATACAGTTGAAATTCGATTTAACGAAGGTAGGGAAGCCGTGAAGTATTTCGCGGTAATCGAGTGAGGCATGCCTCGGTAATATAATTTGGTAAATTTGATTATAAGGTGCGGTGACACCAAAAAAGCTATCGCGGCATCATAGAAGCCTTGATGCTCCTAAAATGAAATACGCCCAGAAAAATGATCGGCACCGTTAGCGCACAAGAAACAAAAATTGTTACTCATCAAAAAAAGCCCGAGAGGACTAAAAATTTATTTTCTCAGCAATATTGCCGCTGTAGGCCTAAAAAGCTGAGTTTGATAAAAGGATGCACTCAAAGGCACGGGGAAATTTTGCAGAAGCGCAATTGCGAACGGACCACACGAAGCACGCCACAAAAAGCACTGAACAGCAACACCACCCTTTGGAATGCGAGACTAGAGGTTTTTTTTTTACTGGTGAATTCAACTGAACACTACAGCTCTGGTTTTACGTCGCGCAGTTTCAAAAAAAAAAAAAAAGAAGGAAGAAGGGGCCCCGCGCTGTTACCGTGGGCTCGCAATCATTCATTTTCGGGGGCTATCTCTTTAAAATAGATCAGATATAGACCCTTTCCACCTTCACTTTTCCAGAAAATGTTTGTTAATTCGGGATAGATCACGGCATTGATTTCGTTAATGCGAGTGAGTCAAAGCATTCAATCCTATTGGCGTCTGAAGGGGAATAACGATACCTTTGTTAAATCGAGTTTCGTTAAATCGATTTTTTGCTGTATTCTTCAAGTTCCTCTGTTTCTCTTGAGTAATCACAGAGGAGGCTAAGTTTCCTTCTTTATCGTGTGCACATATCTTGAGATTCTAATTTTGATCAATGCCAATGAAGCGGTTTTGCCTTGAAGGCAAAATGACACAACTGGGATGGTCTGTACGATGTTAGTATGCTTAGATAGCCAAGACAGCTGCATCATTACCTCTAGTCCGCAATTGTTCATGCTGAATCTCGATAACTTGCGCCTTGATTATATCAATAAAATTTAGACATCAGAATTTAGAACTCCAAATAGATGTTTAGCATCGACAGGTTAATTGCCTTTTATAACAAAGCACATATATTTGAGACTTTTGGTATACACAATGTGCTTGCTGGTACCATGTCAAGCTATGGCACTTCTCATGCGTACTCTTTCAGAACTGGAAGAAATTATATTTGTCGCTTAATAATTTAATATTTCTCAAACAAGTATCGCCTCATTTAGTAGCTCAAATAATTGTTTGTATTTTCTTGCATGTTTGCGCTAACACATTCTGTTCGTTCGTTGTTTCAGTCTATATTTTTTATTCAGCCAAATACGTGTGAATGAGGTGTACTTTGAGCTCTATTCATCGTAAAAAGATTGCACTTAAAATTTAAACTGGCCTGCTTTGGGCATCGAATGCGCCCACTAGTGGCCTTGCCCTAGCGCGTCACCAAGTCGTAACAATATTGTAAACAGTTATATACTCTCCTGAGAAAATTTGTTGCCCCTACTGGTTCGCATTCACATTTGGCATTTTGAAAAAAAGTGCTCTCTAGAGTGCACATTCGGCCTATAGCTGCAAGTCACACATATCGCATGTTTATAGAATGTGTGCATGAGCCGTCTTCAGCCCTTTTCATCTAAACTCGCTTGGCTTCATTAGGAAAATGCATAGATATAAGGCAAATAAATTAAAGAAGCTGCAGCTGAATAATATCTTGACGCTAAGGGCCCGTCCACAGAAAGCAGCCGTCCTTGGATAAGAGCTGTCGTCTTTTAATGAAATCAAGGAAACATCCCAACCTCCTGTGAGCGAGAAAAGAAAAAGCAGAAAGACCACTATCCACTCAACACAGCTTTAGTTCGTGTTTTAACGTCGCCTGTTAATCAGAAGAGGACAGGGTGGAACGTGTCCGCGACAGTTAAAAAAGTTTTACAGGAACACATGTAAACAATGTAAACGCATCATACTCACCACGTACTTTTCTCGCTGCACGATCTGCAAAACAACAGACACGCCGCAGTCTTATCTAACATTCAATATATCGAGTGGGCATATGCAGAACCACACCAGAGGAGTATTTTCGCAAGTATACAAGCGCACTGCGTCTGAGAAAGCAACGCAGCTGTACTCTTACTAGCAGCCAGTTGGTGCCGGCTTCGCAGCCACTTTCACGGTCCAGAGATGATATCAATGGTGTAAGCGACATTAAATGGATTCAAGCACCTTTACTTCGAAACGTTTATCACCTGCAGCGGCAATTAAATGCACGTCATATTACCTTTTCTTCTGTCTTTTATACGGCAGTGCCTATTGTTCTTATTACTATTTATTCGGCAGCGTTTAATTTAATTTGGTAAATTAACATCTAGACAATATATCCAAAGGGGAACTGGAATACCGCGCACGCGAATAGTTGTGATCATTCCAGGTATATTTCGACGACGCATCTTTCATGCAGATGAAAATGATAAATCCCACTTTATGCCATACTAAGCGTGAATAAACACATATCCCAATATTTTTAATAAGGAATATAATGGTTTGTGGAATTTACAAGGCTAGGTAAAATATTTTCGACGTATAATCTGCATGTTGCTCCCGGCCTGAAAAAGCACGTATATTTAAAGAAAGTAATCCAATCCTTTGTTCCGTCTGAAATTTCACGGCTCCAAGCGCCAGGAGCAATTTTACTTCTCAGCTGAAGTTAAACACAGATGCAGGCTCTGTCTGACTATTAAGCGACTCGCAGGCCATGCCTGTCAACCGAAAACACCTGAGAGGAGGAGGACAAACGTTGTTAATGGCGCAAGGGTATTCGGGGCCCTCTGGCCCTCAGGGACCTCGCACGGCCCCACCACACTCAAACGTTCATGTTCAACCTGTCTATGACGTCGGCAGCCCGGCTGTTGTGAAGGCTTGGTCAATGGGAACGCCGCGCCCGGGTGATGCATCAGACAGCGTAGCCAGGCCAAAGAACGCCGGTTTATTTTCGGATCAAGGGGTATTATATAGCCAGAGGGGTGAGGGAAAGAAGGAAAGAAAGAATGAAAAGATCGGTGCCGTTGCCGGTTCATAGATGGCGATTTATCGCCTCTGCTATCAGCACCGGCGAACTGCGATTTTTTGCTTTGCCGGGTCCATGGAGCGTAGTGTCGTCTCCCAGTCTTCCCAAGTCCAGAGTGGCACCGATCCACTGGGGTGAGGAGATACCGGACAGATTAGTAAGATATGGGTGAGTCTCACTTTCCGGGCTTGGCAGAGGGAGCAGGTTAGTGGGATTGATTGATAGGGAGATAATAGGGGGGGAGTGTGGAGGATCCTCATTTGCGATCGTCGCCGGAGATGCTGTTCCCTGGTGATAAGGATTATCAGTGCGGTGGTTGGTATTGTTCCCGGCCGGCGCGCGGAAGTGTGCGGTGAGCTCAGTGAAGGAATGCATGCGCTCCTTCGAGAAATCCCCCCCCCCCCCCCCCTGAGTCCCACCTGTGCCCAGTTTCTTGACCCTCGGGCTAAGGAGATAATTGGTAATTGGTTCACAGGAAGGGAAAGGCGCAGTAACTGTCACACTTGCTCTGTGGACACCCGAACCGCGCCGTAAGGGAAGAGAGGAAGGTGGGTGTGAAAGTGGAAAGAGAGAAAGGGGAGCCGTAGTGGAGGGCTACAGAGTAATTTCGACCACCTGGGGATCTTTAACGTGCGCTGACATCGCACAGCACACGGACGCCACTTCGTTTCGCCTCCATCGAAACGCAGCCGCCGCGGCCGGTTTCGAACCCGGGAACTCCGGCACAGTAGTCGGGCGTCTTACCACTGCGCCACCCCGGCGGGGCGGGCTAAGGAGTCGGCTGCCTCGTTTCCGGGATTCCGAGTGCGCAGGTACCCAGATGAGCTCAGCGCGTCGGGAGTGGTGGGGGGTTGATCTGCCTAGCAGACCTTAAGCAGACAGGTGTGCGCTGCCTCTAGCGTAATTTAAGATTGCGATTTTGGAGTCGCTAATGATGCAGTTGGTACTAGTGTCTGGCAGAGCCATGGCGATGGCGGTCTCTTCAGCCTCTTTGCTGTGGTGCCTAGTGGTAGTTCGAAACTGAGGGGGTGGGTATTTGGTTGGTATACAACGACCGTGGCTCGCGGTCGTCTACAGCTGCATCGACCCAGACCACATCCGTGGCGTCCCCGTAACACTTGTGTAGTGTTTTCGCCCGTGCAATACTGTGGCCTTTTTGATGTAGAGCGATTGCCTGATGTGGGTTGGAAGTGCGCTTAAATTTAGGTCGTTGGTATGGATCCGGATGTTAAGTTTGTACAATATTTGTCTACCTGTGGGTGTGGCATCAAAGGCGTATGTACTGGGAGTGAAGGTGTGCTTCACTTAATTCGCGTATTGTATTGTACAGCTCCAGGCCAAGCAGTTTCTCGTTTCTTGTGTTCCCTGATAGATTCAGAGCCGTTCTTGTCGCTTTGCAGAATCATGGCGTCTAGCTGCTGAGTTTCGCCTGCGGTGAGTCTAAGATAAGGGGTCGCGTAGAGGACATCACTAACTATGTCGTCGTAGATTATGTGGAGAGTATCGGCTACTGGAGTCCGTGCGCCTTCCCCGTGGCTTGTATTATTAGTTGTGCGGTTGCGGCGAAGGTTTGTTTATGCCTTTTTGGCGTCTATTTGTTCTTCCCGTCGTTCAGCAGATACGTACCATGTATACGTAGCGTGTTCAAACGAGCGACGCGTCTACCCAGGATCTGTATCTCAATGTTCGTGTGGTAGATCCCACCTTTCGGCGGCAGGATTAGGAGCTCCGATTTTTATCGAGAACATTCGAGACCGATAGCATGTGTCATAAGAGCTATGGTGTCCTCTGCGATTTGCAGTGTATTTTCGATTTGTGCGTTGGACGCATGTGTTGTCTAGAGAGTAATGTCGTCAGCATATAGCGTATGCATAACGGTGGAGGATAGCTTCTAATCTGTGGGCAAGGGAAAAAAGCGTTATATTAAATAGGAAGAGAGATAGTACTAAGCCTTGTGGTGTTCCTACGCTGGCCAGTGTGTGTGGATGTTCTCGACGTGCAGCGTGTTGTTCGGGTTTGCAAGCAGGCCTTTACGTATCCGTGTACCTTGGTACCTACTCTGAGTTCCGTCAGTGCTTGCAGAATGGCCGTGTGTTTGACGTTATCGAAAGATTTTTTGAGGCCAATGGGTATAATTATCTTTTTGTGTGCTGGCGCGCTCGGGTCGAGTAGGTCAGTAGTTATCTGTAGTAACGCATCTTGAGTAGAGAGCCGAGGTCGAAAGCCTAGCATAGTGTGTGGGTACTGTGAAGTTTCTTTCATGTATGCTGTAAGACGTGCTAACAGACGTGTTCAAAGTTTCCCGATGCAAGAGGTGAGCGATATGGGGCGTATGCTTGTAGGGGTGATTGGTTTGTTTGGTTTCGATATAAGAATTGTCTTCCCATGCATCCATACGCCTGGGACTGTACGGAATTCCCAGTGATGCTTGAATAGCTCATTAAGTGTATGAAGAGATCTGTCGTAGAAATTGCGGGCTATAGCGTTGGTGACTCGGTCTTCCTCTGGTCTGGTATTTCGAAGTTTCTAGAGAGCTGTTTGCACTTCGGCGAACGTGATCATTGCGTCTAGCTGAAAATTAGTTGGTCCCACACGCATAGGGTGGTAGCCGTCGCGGCTGTACCGTGGTGGTGACAAGGTCGATGACACAAATCATGAGTCGGTGATTGCACCGAATAAACCCTTTATTGTGCTGACTAGCGCCCGAAAAGAACTAAGCAACTCGGCGGTGGCGATAGCAACAAACGTGCTCGTCGATCGTCGAACAAAAAATGCCCGTCGCACTCGTCAACTTTCAATTTAACGGCTGCTCAGAACAATCTAGATAACGTCGCTAACTGCTAGTAGCACAACCTGGAACATTGTAGAAACATACGCTAGTGATCGGAATCTTCGAGACAGATCTCGGTGCATCGTTCGCTACAAAGAAAATGATAACGCCTCGTATCGCGACAACGAGCATGAACAAACACAGGATACAGAATTGATAGTTGCGCCAGAATAACAATGATAAGGCCGCATGCCAACGGCTGTCGAACAAAAACAAATATTTAAACAGTTTGCGGCATTACTCCCCCCTTAAAAAAACATCGCCTCGGTGTTTCAAAATAAACAATACGCATACATGAATTAACATAAACATTTCAAAGCAACCATGTGCATGTGCATAGCCTTTAGCGCGCATAATATGGCTTAAAGCGTACAACATGCACGATTTCTGGATGTACTCGGCGCCACTGCGATGCTACCGCGCCGTCGGGAACAACCTTGTAAATCAATTGTCCTAGTCGACGAAGCACCTACCTTGTAGGGGCCGAAGTATTGGCGTAAAAGCTTTTCGCTCAGTCCGCGGTACCGAATCGGCGTCCAAACCCAGACTTGATCTTCCGGCTTGTGCTAAGCATCGCGTCGTCGTAAGATGTAACGTCGGGTGTCGGTTATTTGCTGATCTTTAATGCGCATTTGAGGAAGTCTTCGGGCTTCCTCTGCCCGTTGAAGGTAGGTGGCGACGTCCAAGTTATTCTAGTTGGTTACGTGTGGCAGCATTGCGTCAAGCGTCGTCGTGGGCTCCCTGCCGTACACAAGGCTGAACGGGGTCGACCTGGTTGTCTCCTGGACGGCGATATTATAACCGAAGATGACGTAGAATAGAATGGCTGGCAGGCAGTCGCGGCCAGTACTACTTCTCCTGGATTCGATGCAACGCGCGCGCAAAACCGTGGTGCCCTGCTGTTGGCTCGTCGTGAAACGCATGAAAAATTTCCTGTCTGAGGTTTTTAGGCACGACAAGAAGCTTCGCTGTCTTGTTGGGAGCGAAGTTCTTTACGATGACGTCATTGCTTAATGCGGACGACGACAACTAGCGCCTAAACACAGCAGGAGGAGAAGCGGTTTTGCCTTCCAAGTAATCTGCTGGGTATTTCAGCTGAGGATCTGATCGCTGTTGTGCAAAGCTGCTGGCGCTTAATGGCCCCAGAAAGGCATCGCCGTCATCGTCCTTCGGAGGAACGTCGACGGGAGCGCTGGATAAGCAGTCTGCGTCTAAATGCTTGCGGCCCGACTTATATACTACTGTAACGTCAAATTCTTGAAGTCTTAGGCTCCATAGGGCAAGGCGCCCGGAGGGGTCTTTTAAATTAGCCAGCCTGCACAGCGCGTGGTGGTCGTTTACCACCTTGAATGGTCGACCGTATAGGTATGGACGGAACTTAGAAATGGCCCATATGATCGCGAGGCACTCCTTTTCGGTCGTCGAGTAATTGACTTCGGCTTTAGTAAAGAACCTGCTAGCGTAGGCGATTACCTTCTCCAGTCAGGCACTCTTCTGGACGAGAACGGCTCCTAGGCCCAAACTGCTTCCGTCGGTGTGAATTTCGGTCTCGCCGTTTTCATCAATGTGGCGAAGGACTGGAGGGGACTGCAGGCGGCGCTTAAGTTCGTCGAAGGCTGCTCCTTGCGGCGCTTCCCATTTAAAAGGTACGTCAGCCTTTGAAAGCTGCGTCAACGGTTCTGCGATGAGCGAAACATTTCTGACACATCGTCGATAATAAGCGCACAGCTCAAGGAACCTGCGCACGACTTTCTTGTCAGCAGGCGATGGAAGTTGTGCAATTGCAGCTGTTTTCACCGGGTCTGGCCGAACACCATCCTTACTAAAGAGTGACCTAGGAACCGCAGTTACTCGTAGGCGAAGTGGCACTTCTCTGGTTTTAACGTTAGTCCCGATGAGTTGATGGCTTCCAACACTGTATGCAGCCTTTTCAGGTGGTCTTCAAAGTTTGACGGGAAGACAACATCATCAAGTATACCGGGCACATCTGCCACTTCAAGCCCGCCAGCAGTGTCCATTACGCGTTAAAACGTCGCTGGTGCGGAGCAGAGACCAAATGGAATCAGCTTGAACTCAAAAAGGCCGTCCGGAGTGCTGAACGCGGTCTTCTCGCGATCTCTTTCGTCGACCTCAATTTGCCAATATCCGCTCTTCTGGTCCATCGATGAGAAGTACCTTGCCTTCCAGAGCCGGTCGAGAGTGTCATCGGTGCGGGGAAGCGGTTAGACATCCTTCTTAGTTATGCTATTCAAGCGGCGGTAATCAACGCAGAAGCGAAGTGTGCACTCTTCTTCACCAAACGATTGGTGCTGCCAGGGGCTATTCGATGGCTCAATCACGTCATCACGCAGCATTTCCTTAACTTGATCGCGTATGGCCTGGCGTTCTCGCTGCTATACACGATAGAGGCTCTGGCGCAGAGGTCGGGCGTGTTCGTTCGTTATAATGCGGTGCTTGGCCAGTGGTGTTTGTCGTACCTTCAATGATGACTAGAAGTACTCCCTATAGCTTCGAAGAAGACTGCGAATCTGGCCTTTCCTGCTGCCAGTCAATGCCGGGTTGATGTCAAATGTGGGCTGACGGAATTGGTCCGGTTCGTCTTCCAGTGGTTAGTCGTGGAGGGCGAATACGTCTTTCAGGTCCGCTAATTCGTCTAGAAAAGCAATCGTTGTGCCCTTGATGAGATGCCGGTATTCTTTGGTGAAGTTTGTTACCAGCACCTGAGCTTGTCTTCTCCAGAATTTCGCGATGCCTCTTGCGATGCCGACACTTCGTTCCTAGAGCAATTGGATATTTCCTTCGACGATGCGTTCAGCGGTTTCGATGTCTGCGCTACCTACGCTGACTGCGACGCTTCATCGGGGCAGCACGATCAGTTCTCCGTCGAGGACGTTTAGAGAGACGTGTTGCGTCGAAGTCGTCGTAGCAGGTATGGCTTTGTCTGCAGAGAGCTTGATGAGCTTGGATCGGAGGTCGATGATAGCCCTATGTTAATTTAGCAAGTCCATGCCTAAAATCACGTCTCGGGAGCACTGCTGCAAGACAACAAAGCTGGTGGGGTAAGTACGCCCATTTACGGTTATTATTGCAGCGCATCGTCCCGATGGGGTAATCAGGTTGCCACCTGCGGTGCGAATCAGCGTACCATCCCAAGCGGTGGTACCTTTCCTGAGCTGAGCGGCTAACGGTCCACTGATGACTTAATAGTCAGCTCCTGTGTCTACTAAGACAGTGACTCTGCGACCGTCGACATCAACTTCATGGTCGCTCATTCGCGTCCTCGCATTGCACGTGGGCCTTGGTGTTCGATTTCGGCTCCATCGTTTCTTCAGGTCATGGCCGGGGCACACTGCTGTTATCTCGCTAGGCGGTGGTTTCGGCTTGCACTTTGGTCGTGTTGTTGTCGATGTCGTCGTGTGGAGCGGCAATGAAATGGCTGCGTCGTGGTTAGTGGTCGTCGGCGGTGGAGGATCTTCGTCTTTTCGCCGTTAAGCTACCTGACCTCCAAAGATTGCTGCCTTTAGTTAGCTCTACGGGGGCTAGAAGACCATCCTTGTAAGTAACCGCGGGCCGGCGACGGAAATCGGGCATTGTACGGCGATGGGGAGCGGGACAGACGCCTTGGCAACGAGTGCTCTCCCCTGCGCAGGAAGTCGTTGATTTCCTGTGGTCGCTCGCCAGGACGGGGTCGTGGGGCGTCGACAGCGAAACCACGGAGGCCGATCCGCCTCTACGGGCAGTGACCGAGGATATGTCTTGCCTCACCACAATGTAAGCAGAGCGGTCGGTTGTTAAATATCCTCCAGGCGTCGCATTTCCTGTGGATTGGAAATCGTTGCTAGACTTGGCGGGCGAGGGCCAAGGGGCGGCTTTCGGGGCCAAGATGGTAGCGACGAGGGCTTGGGAGGTCGTGTCGGGATGCAGGACGACGTAATGCAGCAACATAGTTCATCCCTGCTGATTCATGCACTGGAGCCGTCGGAGTCATTGCTTGAAGAACTCCCAGTGCCTGCTGGACTTCTTGATGCACGACGTCCGCGAGCGTTGCCACCTGGGGTTGTTATGATGGCAGCAATCGGCGGAGCTCCTCTCGCACGATCTCCCTGATGAGGTCCCGAAGATTCTCTCCGCTTGCAGATGCGGTGGGGTAGTGGCTTAAGTAGTCCGCCTGAAGTGGTCGCTCGTAGTGGCGCATCCGGGTGTCCAACGTCTTCTCGATGGTCGATGCTTCCCTTTCAAATTCGGCCACAGTTTTCGGCAGGTTCCGGACAACTTCTGCAAAAAGCGACTCTTTAACGCCTCGCATTATTAATTTCACTCTCTCACCTTCGGTCATGTTAGGGTCGGCACGGCGAAACAGGCGCTTCATCTCCTCTACGTATACCAGGACGGGCTCGTTTGGGAGTTGAAGTCTTGATTGGAGGAGGACCTGAGCTCTTTTTTTTTCGTACAGAACTTGCAAAGGCCATCCAAAAATTTGTTTTGAATATATGCCAATCCTTTAAAGAAGTCTCGTGATTTTCGAACCAAACTCGGGGATCTCCTTAAAAAACAAAACAGACTTGAATGAGTTTCGCAACGTCGTTCCAGCCCTTGAAGTCTGCCACATGGTCAAAAAGGCCCATCCAGTCTTCCGCATCTTTATCCGGTCGTCCATGAAAGCTGGGGGGCTCACGGGATTCGACGAAAACAACTGGTGCTGTAGGCTAGGCCATTGTCAGCGTCGATGCCTTCCGAGATCGAATGGGGCCCGGCACCAGACCGTGTTCAGGTTGGAGCCCTTGAAGCCGCCGACTGGTTTGGTGGTTTGTTGGCTGCTCCTCCGGGGTAACAGGAACAAGGCTGGGGTCTTTGCTTTAAGGATGAAAGGCAACACCTCCACCAGATGTCACGTGGTGGTGACAAGGTTGATGACACAAATGAAGAGTCGGTGACTGCACTGAAGAAACTCTTTATTGGGCTAACTTGCGCCCGCAAAAGTACTAAGCAACTCGGCGGCGGGGATAGCAACAAACATACTCGTCGATCGTTGAACAAAGAATTCCCGTCGCACTCGTCAACGCTCAATTTAAAGGCTGCTCAGAACAATTTAGATAATGTCGCAAACTGCTAGTAGCACAACCTGGAACATTGTAGAAACATACTTGAGTGATCGGTATCTTCGAGACAGATCTCGACGCATCGTTCGCGACAAAGAAAATGATAACGCGTCGTATCGCGACAACAAGCATGAACAAACACGGGATACATAATTGAAAAGCGCTCCAGAATAACAATGATAAGGCCGCATGCCAGCGGCTGTCGAACAGGAACAAATAAAGATTTAAACAGTTCGCGGCAATATATTGTTACGGACGAAGAACGAAGAACAGTGCAGTGGCGCGGGCAGGATCGCACGCTAGGCCCGCCCACAGGCTCATTAAACATCATCTCACGACCATCGAGCATCTAATTCTCTCTGTCCTTTGTTCTGTTGTCATCGCTTGCCGCCACGTAACATTTGGTGGATGTGCGGCGTACGTCATCCTCATCAACGCCATCTGTAAGCCGGGGCCATCGATTGAGGGCCCAAGGACGTCGCCGAGCAGCTACGCCCCAGCCCTTCAAGCCCAGACCTGACCACCCACCACCGCCCTGCCCCCAGTCCGGACCTGTAGACAAGGCGAACAGACGGACCAATCAGAACCGAGACGGAGGACCCGAAAGACCCGAATGACCTGAAGGAACCGATGGACACGAACACGCACCCCCCCCCCCCCCCTTCAAGCTGCCCGACGTGACCTCGAGCCATCGGTCCCATGGACTTTGGTGACGAATGGTTGACAGCACCAGGGGAGGCGGATCACCCACGCATCATTCATCGTACCGGCAAGCCGTTCTATTCTTACTTCTTCCTTTTCTTCAAGTATCCAGACAAGCCCATCATCATGCCATGGAATCATCATCGGTAAACGTCCTCGTCTACGATCGGGACGATCGCTCCGTGGCCTCGGGTCATGTTACGGACGAAGGAGGAAGAAGAGCGCAGTGGCGCGGGCAGGGGCGCGCCCGCTAGGCCCGCTCACAGATTCATTAAACGTCATCTCACGACCATCGAGCATCTTCTCTGTGTCCTCTGTTCTCCTGTTGTCATGGCTTGCCGCCACGTAACAATATGTTTGAATTGCGGAAAAAGCGACTGCACGTCATCTTTGTGCTGCTGAGTTAGGCATGCTATAGTGTTTCGTATCATCCTGCTCTGGGTGGGTTCTAAAAGGTGTTTGAGCAGTTGCCATGGGCGGGTGTTAGCAATGCTTCCTCACAACCGTTCACATATTTGCGTCCAGTTTTGCCGGCATAACTGGCTGCCATGTTCTTCAATCTGTGCGGTAAGATTCCGTTCCTTCCGCGGAAGTTTCTTGTTGTACTTCTGACTGGTGCAGACGTTTGGTTAAGCTGGCGTAGACTGCTAATAAATGAGCCATCTTCGTGTTGAACGTGGGGATGTCTTGTTGTGTTGTGTAATGTTGTGTGTGGAAGTCCTTATCGTGAAGGAGGCGTTGGACCTAGTTCCAGTGTTTCCCCTGGCTCTGCGTATTGATGCCAAGGGTGCTCCCGAAATTTTTTCTGATTTGTAATTCGATGTTTATATGTAGGCTTTCATCCTTTTGGCCCTATAACGGTGAGCGCTATGATGTAGTGATCACAGCCTAGGGTTTTCGGTGTTCGTTCCCATTTCAGGTACTCGAGATATATTCCTAGCGTTAGGTGAGGATTGGTGTTCGTTTGGGCGACCTCACCCTGTCGCGTGGGCACGTCGAAATCGTTGAAGGTAGTCTGCTGTGACTGCTGTATCTGGTTGTAGAGTACTTGTCATCTACCATTGGTGCGGTTGTATCCCCAGTTTTTGTGGAGGCATTTAAAGTCTTCTCCGACCAATGAAGGTGTATTTTTCGCTTCATCAGTGATATTTGTATGAGGTTAGTGCAGACCATCGCGTGGCTGCGGGGAGATTATATATGTTGGTTTGCATGCAAGACTCCTTAGTGATATCCTCGGGGAGGACTTCGACTGTGTCTCGTCCCACGCTATGTGTGGTCTCGGATGGAGTGCCGGAGTGCGCGTTTAACGTAGGTGGCGACGCCTGGTTTCTGCGTATTTGAGGCGTGATATGCGATATAGGCTGCTATATTTAGGGCTACTTGTGTGTCCTGTGGGAGGATCAGGTCTGGGGGTATGGTTGTGTTGTTAACAGCTCTGTGAAGATATCACGCTTCGCTGTAGGCTACGATAATTCCAGTGCCAATTGCATAGCGACGTTTCGGTTGGCGCAGGATGCTATCAATTAGCTGCCATACTGCTGCTTAACCACAGCAGTGGGTGCCATCGGCGGGGACATGGTTGCGGGATTGTGTGAAAGGATCATGTGGGGCTGAAGTTGGGGAAGTGGGACTGCAACCAGTGTGGCATCGACTGTTTGCATGATGTGCACGATTGCGGTCTCGATCATGTTTTCAACTTTTGGGGTCAGCTGATCTCAGACGGAGCTGAATTTCGGTAATAATTGTTGACCTAATGATTGGAATCTCTCCTCTATTTGCTGTTTAAATCGGCCTAGTATTGCTTGCAGTTTTGCTTCTAGTCAGTCTTTTAGCGCTTCTAGTGCGGCTTGACGTGGTTCCTGTTCTATGCGCTTCTTTTTTGGCGGGGTGTTAAGGGGGAGGATTCTGGTGCTTCCGAGGCGGAACCTGAGTGGGATGTCAAGGTGGGTACCGAGTGGAGGGATGTGATGGGCGGGGTGGGGGTGGATTGTGAAGCTGGTATTGAAGACGTCTTACCTCCTCCCGTAGGCTAGCCAGCTCTTGTTCTTAGGGATCCTGGGTGTGGGCGACCCTGTCGGCCCATGCGAGGTCTGTTCGTAGTCCGTCTAGTTTGCGCCGAGGCGTGGCTTTTCGGCTCTGTTATGAGCTTCTCCCTCTTGTGCTGCCTTGTCTGCGCGATCTCTCGGGTTTTTGGGTCCTTGGCTTTGGTACTGCTGGGACGCTGCTTTTCCTGGCATCTCCCTGTTCCGGTGAGGTATGCTCCTCCACACAGGATATATGTTGGCGTGCACATGCCGCTCTCCTTCTCTCGATGGTCGTCGTCGTCGTCGCCGTATCTTGGACATCGGGTGTGTCTTGGCTTTGGGCCCGCATCGTATCGGTGTCCAGGATTTCTAAAGTTGGATCCCCTTCTGGCCTGGGCCGATATTGGGTGCACAGGTGGACCGCTTAAAAGTATGTAATCTTCATGGGAACTGGTCCCCGGCCGAAAGTGATCATTATGGATTTAGAGCGCTCCATGCGTCTGGCTGCGACAATCTTCTCGGAAGGGTTTCAGCGTTGCAGGTCGTCAATAATTTCGGCTTCTGTTTCGTCCCAATACGCATTGACGATTCCCCCGTGTGATTTCGGCGCCTTGGGCGAGATATGTTGCCTTGACATATTCGTTTCTTGCGTGGCTGATCGCCATAACTTATGCAAGTTGCATTGTGAGTTCACGATGTTCCGTGGCTATCGTGCAGGTGTTGCTGGTATGGATGCGGAGCTGCAGCTGGTTGTTGATAGGATGTCGGCGGCTCCACACACGCTGCGTAGAAGAGCCTGTGATTGCAGTTCTGGCAGGTAGAGTTCACCTTGGGACCTGAACACAACTTTACACGCGTGTCGCGGAAGCTGTGTCATACGCCGATTGTGATAGAGAATACCGCGCGTCTCTCTCGACTGCGCTCCGTTAGGCTGGTATGCAGGGTGCGATGTGGCGTTCCCCTGGATCGGTGAGCCGTTGGTCTCATCAGTGGAATCACGATTTCGCTGCTGTGCTCCGTTCTATGGAACATAGATACTCATGATGTTGGTCCATTCATTCGGATTATAATCTGTTTTATCGAGAGTCTCACCCTCGACATTTACGTGCATATTCACAGGAGGTGTCGCAGTCGGGCAAGCGGTGGTTGCTGGGCCAGGTACGTGCTGTCAGTCTCAAGGGAGGATTGTCTTCAGAGCTGCTGCAGCCCGAACTTGGACAGACGCTGAAGGTTTTCCGCGAAGTGGGACCCCGAAGGAAATAAAATTGTTTAGCTGGCTGCAGTTAATCCGTAGCCTTTGACAGCACTTAGACGCACGGGCAGAGTACAGAAACAAAAACGACATCTACATAGGCGGTGAACATCGACTATTTCAGACGCGAAAAAAATTGCATATGTATATATATATATATAAAATGGAGAGCTAAGACCGGATCAAGGTGAAAACGAAATAAGCAAGTCACTCTTAACTCGCGAAGCCCGAAACAGTGGTTTATTTGAAAAGAAGTATTTTATTTGCCCCTCTTGGAACCGGTCTTCAAGGACAGGTTCCAAGATGTGCAAATAAAATAATACATGCACTCAGAACATACGTGGTGAATAAAGAAAGCCGTAGTGGCAAGGAAAATGCTCGAAGTGTTCAAACTGGTGAGCGGGTAAGTAAATGAAAAACAATTCAGGAGCACTTTGGCTCACTAAAGTGCCTCAAGGCGTTAGCCTTCCCCACCGCGCTGCTTAAGCATTGATTTTGAGACCGCTTGTGATTGACTAGAATTGTGACAGATACTGCGCCTTTGCTTTTGCAGTCAACCAATTTTAAACGCCGCTGATGCCTGATGCACTGCGTCTATTTTTATATATTGTTATCTGGCGTACCATGCTGGCATTCAGCAAGTGAAGAAAGAAGTGTCTGGGTGTGTGAACGAAGACGATGCTCAGTGTTGAGTTGTTTGCCTTGCTAAATATTTAAACATCACTTGTTCTACAATTGCAGTGCCAAACTCCCGTGAGTGTTACCACTTTTCATTTTATATTTTACTTATTTCCGTTTTGTTTCCTTTCCTCTACCCCTCAAATCAATTTTTTTATGCATGTATACTTCAAAAATGTCTTTGCTACCCTATGCTTGGCCGATCCCCCTCTGGGGGTATGTGCCTTAGGTTATTTGGACAACAACTACAAGTTGTGCAGCTAAGCAGTGCCCAGCGATTTCAGAGTGGTGTGACTCATCGGTGCGTGATTTCCACTCGTAACATCTTTGGTGCAGGTGAAATCATCGATCCCCATACAACAGGCCGGATCTCCGCAGTGGACGCCACGTCAGTACTATCACCATATCCGCAGACGCCACCACCTCTACGGCCGCCGCCCCAACTGTCGTAATAACCCCGGGACCCGGGCACCTTCTGCGTGACCGACGATGTTGATGTGGACTGCTGGTTGGCCCTCTACGAACGAGTAAGCAAACACAACCGCTGGGACGCAACGCTCATGCTGGCAATAATCATATTTTATTAGAACGGCACCGCGCGCGTTTGGTTTGAAACGCACGAAGACGAACTGACAACTTCGGACGTATGCAAACAGAAGCTTCACGACCTCTTCGGCAAATCCATTGGACGCCCCCTTGCTGCCAAGAAAGACCTAGCATCTCGCGCCCAAACATCATCCGAGTCATATGTTTCTTACATACAAGACGTCCTGTCCCTGTGCCGAAAAGTCGACTCGGCCATGAGTGAGGAAGAAAAAGTGGGGCACATAATAAAGGGTATAGCCGACGACGCTTTTTACCTACTCTTATGCAAAGAATGTTCAACTGTGGACTCTGCTCTTCAAGTATGCGGGCGCTTTGAGCAGGCGAAACAAAAACGCATATGTCACTTGTTTGACCGCTTGCCGAACACAGCTGCTACCTCGTCCTGTACTGACCTGTCTACTCTCCTGCAGCCTTCCAACGCGACTGACCATTTTTTCCGTATTGGTGTTGATTTGCTTGGACCTTTCCCGGTCTCTGAGTCGGGCAACAAATGGATCGCCGTAGCGGCCGACTATGCTACTCGTTACGCTATTACCCGCGCGATCCCAACCAGCTGCGCTACAGACGTCGCTGATTTCCTCCTCACGACGTGATACTACAACATGGTGCCCCTTGTGAACTACTCACGGATCGTGGTAGCTGCTTCCTCTCCAGAGTGGTTGACGAGCTACTTCGTGTGTGCACCGTCCGCCACAAATTTACCACCGCCTATCACCCTCAGATCAACAGCCTGACAGAACGCCTCAATCGTACGTTCACAGATATGTTATCAATGTATGTCTCTGGCGACCAGCGGGATTGGGACATTAATCTACCCTTTGTAACATTTGCCTATCACTGTTCTTGTCATGATACAGCAGGCTACTCTCCCTTTTATCTGCTCCTCGGCCGACGCCCATTACTCCCCTTTGATAAATCGCTACTCACTACTGATGCCGCCACTAGTACTTACGCTCGTGATGCCATCTCCCGCGCTAAAGACGCTCGCCACATTGCTCGCGACAGGCTCTTTGCCTCCCGAGGCTCCCAGCAATGCCGTTATAACCGTCGCCATCGCGATGTGCACTACGCCCCAGGCTCTCTCGTTCTGCTCTGGCTACCATCACGCCGGGTGGGCTTGTGCGAAAAACTTCTACCACGCTACACAGGCCCCTACCGTATCTTGCGCCGAGTCACCGACGTCACATATGAAATTGAGCCTTTGAACCCCAAGTCTTCTGCACCACAAGCTTCCGACATTGTGCATGTGACATGACTCAAGCCGTATTATTCTCGCCCTGCTTCGTTTACCTGGAAGGCATCGGGATTGTGCTTCTGCGGCGGGCGTAATTATAGATGGTGCACCATGCTGGCATTCAGCAAATGAAGAAAGAAGTGTCTTGGTGTGCGAACGAAGACGACGCTCAGTGTTTAGTTGTGCGGCTAAGCGGTGCCCGGCGATTTCAGTGTGGCGTGACATATCGGTGCGTGATTTCCACTCGTAACAATATGCTCTGTGGGGCGGCGTTCGAGGAAGCGCCAAATGACAGGCGACGCACGGACGCCGGGATGGAACGCCCGGCGGGGTCAGCTTCGTACATGTGTTGGTTGATGGATTCAAACTTTATTTTCCACCGATTTAGAAGGCCTCCTACTCCCCGCTCCTAGCACGCAGGCCTGAGGAACGGGAGCTGGAACCACCGCGACTAAGGACTGGCGAATATATATTGGTTACTCAGCCGCCAGGCGGATGGCTTTTTGCTGGTCAGCGGTAACGTCGCTTCGCAACAGGGTTACCTAGGCTTCTCTACTTTTAATATTGTCCCTAGCGCCCGCAGACTTAGGGCATTTCCAATATATATTGTCGAGGGTCCCCCTCGCTTCGCAGGCTTTACATTAATCATTTTTTCTCTCATCTATCTGGGTGTGAAACAACCAGGCAGTGTTTGGGAAATTTCCGGCTTGTAATCGCCGCCAGGCTATGACCTCTTTATTATTTAGGCTAGAATCCGGTGGCGGAGTCAGACGTCTTCGTAATCTATAATTTTCTATTATTTATTTATAGGTTTGCAAACGTTCGTCCATCGCCTGGCAGTCGGGCGACTCCGCGTTTGCCCGGAAGTACAGATCTCGGGCTAAATCATGGGCCGCTTCGTTGCAAGAGACGGACGTGTGTACTGGGACCCAAATTAGGGTGATTTTGCGATCGATTTTAGCTTCAGCTGTTCGAATTCGGGCGGCTTCTTGCGAGAACCTGCGTTTTCCTACATTCCAGAGCGCAGTTTTACTGTCGCTAAAGATCAATCTAGCCTTCGTTCCGACGCAAGCGAGCGCTATTGCGACCTCTTCAGCCGTGTCCATGTTTCTGCTTCGGATGGTGGCGGAGACGACTGGTGCGCTGCTACCATCGACTACCGCGGCGACTGCAGCCCCTGATCAGCCGCTTGCAGCGTCTGCGTAGGCAACTTCCATTACTCTGAATTCTTTTGCTCTTTTAACCAGTTCATCTGCTTTCTTCTCCCGTCTCTCCTTGTGGTATTCTGGGTGCATATCTCGGGGGAGAGGACGGACAATGATGTTCTCGCGATATTATGGCGGTAGGGCAACCTTGTCGGCTGTGCCGCTATCTGTTTTTTGACCAACCCATCTTAAGATGGTTCAACCCGTGCTCGACATATTTAATGTCTGATGTTGGGCGATTCTCACCGCTTCAGCAAGTTCCGTCCATTTATTATGCACTCCCATTTCTATCAGGCGTTCTGTTGAGGAGGAAATGTGTAGACCCAGCGCCCTCTTGACGCAACGCCTGATGAGTGCGCCTATCTTATCTTTTTCATTGGTCCTGATGTTGAGGAACGGCGTGGCATAGCATATTCGGCTTAGTATGTACGTCTGCATCTGTCTCAAGAGGCTTCTCTCTTTGAGGCCTCTGTCTTTGAAGGCAATCCTCATAAATATTCCTGTTGCTTGCGTCGCGTAGGTAGTACGTTTTCTCATCGTTCCGTCGTTATACCCGTCCTCTTGTATAAAAAGTCCGAGGATTCTGAATTGCTGGACTTTTGGTACGGTTTTGCCGTCGACGTTAATTTCTACGTTAAAGTCGCCCTTGCACCTCATTGATTTTGGTTTATGTATAAAAAGTCCGTATTTTTGCGGAGAGCACGCAAGACCCCTTTCGGCCGTGTAGTACAGAATGGTGTCTGCTGCCGCCCGTAGGCGTTCCTCTATGCTGCCGTCGCTGCCATTGTTCATCCAGAGATTAACGTCG
Source organism: Amblyomma maculatum (assembly GCF_055883805.1). Lineage (NCBI taxonomy): Eukaryota > Metazoa > Arthropoda > Arachnida > Ixodida > Ixodidae > Amblyomma > Amblyomma maculatum. The sequence continues at coordinate 52,243,340 of NC_139348.1, read as the reverse complement.
TGCGCGTAAATGCTGAACTTAAGATCTTTTATGACTTTAAGAGCGGCGGGAAGGCCTCTTATCACGACGTTAAAGAGGAAGGGGGAGAGCACGGAGCCTTGCGGCGTTCCTTTACTTTCCAGGTGGACAGTAGGGAATCCTAGGTCCTAAAAAGTTTGTTTCAACATCCTTTTTGTCAGTAAATTCATTACGTAATTATATGTCCTCTCGCCGGCTCCTAATTCCTGCATGAATCTCCTTGTGATGTCATCACTATTCATGACGTTGCGACCGATGACGTCACCATGGGGCGGCTACTTACGTCTCGAAAGTCTTATCATTAGTATTGATTAGGGATAATCACCCATGACTTGCATTTAAGAATACTGGTTAATGTCTTGGGTAATGATAGTTTAACACCCCTTAACTAGTGGTTAGTGACAGTTATGATCTCCGAATACATGGGTTCCTATGGACATCTGCTTAACTATTTTATTATTAAGCCTAAATTTTCTCAAAATTAGCTTGAAAATGCATAAATCATGTCCGATATCCTCCGATTCCTATTAGTATCGATTGAATGGTGATTGACATATGCCCATATAAGACATGCACGCAAAAGGCGGACACATTTGCAGATGACAGTATGAGGCAATAAAGGCATTCGCCTTACAATAGAGCAACAAAGGGGAAGCCAACAATTAACACACCTAAACACAGGTGCAGTGCATTAAAAACTAAAAGAATAAAAAAAAACGTGCTTTAGCCGGTGGGTCACTTTTCGCACGCTCGATATTTTTAGCCGGCTTTCTGTCAGAGAGGAGAGCAGTGGTGACTGGTCCCTTGATTGCGTGAGCGTACACGCGTGGTTTGAGAAGCTTATCTGCAATTTGCGCTCGCATGACTTGAGCCATATATTAATAATGGTAGAATAGGTGATGTTTCTTTTGAAAAGCATTGAGTGAGCGGGTTAATATGGTAGGATGGGCTTGTTGCTCTTCCGTCCAATAGCCTAGCACACGTATTCATCGTCAGCAGCAGCCGGTCTATACACTAATGTAGGGTGATGTCCTCTGCCATAATCCTTCGATTAACCCGATCCTGTACTAGATGCCCCCACTTGCCCATGCGAACTTGACCTCATCCGCCCACCTAACTTTCTGCCGCCCCCTGTTACGATTTCCTTCCTTTGGAATTCAATTTGTTACCCTGCGACCGTCGTTTATCCTCTCTTCGCGCTACATGCTCTGCACTCACCCATTTATTCGTCTTGATTTCCACTATAATGTCAGCAACTTGAGTTATTTCTCTCACCCACTATGCAAGTTTATTCTCCCTTAACGTTGCACCAACATTCGTTCGTTCCATAGCCTTCTACGTTGTCCTCAACTTAAGTAAAACCTTTTTCGTTAGCCTCGAAGTGGCTGCCCCATAGGTGAGTACAGGTAAGATGCAAATGTTTTATACATTCCTCTTAACGATACCGGTAAAATGCTATTCATAAACTGCCGGTATTTACCAAATGCGCTCTACCCCCAATCTTATTCTCCAAGTTATTCTCTAATCTGGTCCGGAGCCGCGGTTCCTAATTGTTCTAAGTAGGCATATTCGCCTACCAATTCCAGTGCTTGACTACCTTCGCATAGATGTTACACATTACCCTATAGTCGTTTTCCTAGTGATTTTTAAACCTACGTTTCAAGCACTGGTGATAGGGCGTAGAGAAGATTATAGTTCCAGAAGCGCATAGAATCATTGTCTGCACTGCGTTAGTTAATTCGTATGGACCCATGGTTACCTTTAAAGATACAGTTAAAAAACAGAGGCACTTCCTGAAGAGAGGCTTCGTTGTCGCAGTCACTAAGAAGTCATTCACGAAGCAGAAAACATCAATGCGTGAGTGTTGGAAGCGGTGCATATAAGCTCTGTCATACTTGGATAGAAAACTGTCGCTTAGCAAAGGTAATGCATGATCCTATGCAGGTCCTTTTCTTTTTAATGAGGCGTGGACCATTGATTACGGAAACCATTGACTATAACTAACCAGGACATTTCTCCACAGAACCAACCGAAGAGAGGGCACATTAATTCTGAGAGGATATGGCTCCCCTTTTCTCTGTAGCGTCGTGATCGCATGTCATGAGATCATCGGGAGGTATATAATAAAATAAGTCTTTGACATGCGTAGAAAGTTCGCCATACATTTTGCATCTATTTTTTTCAAAAACGAAATGTTTTCTTCAGCATTCGTCACCAGAAAGGTATCACTAATAAAAAGAAAATTCAGGTTGTCCGGCAAATACTTAGCTTGGCACCTTTCCGCATCAGAACATGTTTAAACAACATGCGCTCTTGTTGTCTTTTATTGCGCAAGACTGCTCTCGAAGTTACTTCTTTGGCACAGTGTGTAGATAAATTTCTGTACTTGGTTACAGAAACGTTAGGGCTTTTCTAAAGGCGGGCTGAATTACTTCCGCAGCCTTGGACAGGATCACTTGTGCAGGTCACGGTGGAAGAATAAGCTAGGTGGCTTGACGAGGTCGTCCAAGCGGCGAAAAAGTTGTGCATGCCTCGCGTCGCCCTCGGCAGATGGCGCCACAGGGACTGGGGCCTTTATTTTCAAGCGTATGCGCTGGACGGGATTCGATCAGGGCGTGGAAACTGTTGATAAAACACACAAATTACATTCCTATTTTGGAGACAACGCGCATATTAGATAAGGCAGACTCTGAAACTTGTTTCCAATCACTAAAGCTTACGTTTCACGAGAATACGCGCATAACGAGAGCTTTGCAGGGCTTGCGCTCATTCACCGCGTGTCGAAAATATTCAGGGGCTGCGTAGAAAAAATTCTGTCATGGTAATTTGTAGTTCTTGTGATCGATGATTGATTGGTGTGTGACAGGCGATGACGAGTTAATGGAATCATTGTAACTGATTGATTAATTAGAGAAATGAAAAATATTAAAAATGACAAAATGGGGCTTCAAAGGCGTCAAAATGATCTGAATGGAAACGCAATGTTTACTGATAAAGAAATAAAAGACAAAATAAAATGACAAAATAAATATAAGATTTGAAAACAACATCCGTCTGTGTGAAACGCTATGCGTCAACCAAACAGCGCGTCATACCCTTAACGGCCGTAGCTTAAGTGTCACCTTAGTTTTTTATCACTGTCCGCACCACCGCCGCAATCTGTAAGATATTAGTATCTATGGCACCTGTCCCACGTACCTTAACATCATGGGAAGCTAAAACCTCAGCGCGAGAACTAGCGTAACGAGTGGTGGCAACGTATTTGCAGGCATATCATAGTGTGATGTAAATGATGAAATAATTTTAATTCCTCCCGTCAAGAAATGTAAAAGAATTTCCTTAATGCGGTCCCTCGAAAGACGTGTATTTTAGAAACCAGAGTTATAGGTCATATCAACAAAAAAAGCGTAAAAACAAGGTGCTGTACGGCTTGTCATTTATTTGGCATGTACCAGAGCATAGTCTATGAACTCATTTTTTTAACAAATATTCATGATGAAATGTGGATTTAATGGTTGGTTGGAACGTCTAGCGCTGGCAGTACTTTGGGCACAAGGGATCGAATTACCAGCCGCAGGGCACAGCTTCAGCGCGAGCGAGATGGGCGCCGGAGACAAGCGATGGTGATGGCGATGCCGCAGCGTTTTCTGTTCTTTGTCTTCTTTACATTTCCCCCGCGTGAAGAAGTCGCCATCCTGGCGACTCAGGGAGAAGAGACGACCAGAGGGTTGTAATATGGCTTGAGGCGGCTAACGTGGACAACCTCGCGGCCGCGACGGCGGTGGTCGGAAGAAGGGGTGACTGGCTCGATGACGTAGTTCACAGGGGATGTGCGTTCCAAGACGCGATAAGGTCCGTGGTATTTGGTGTCTAGTTTGTTGGTGGCAGGAACGCATAGCCAAACGAAGCTGTCGGCCAGGAACGTGGGAGCAGGGGTATCGGTATCATGCTGATCTTTGCGATAGCCTTGAGTGTTGGAGGTAAACGTGCGAGCTAGCTGCCGGCATTCCTCGGCCTTCTGTGCAATATCGGACAAAGCACTAAAGCACTGTACTCAGAGGCATCTGGATGGTATGGCAAAATTGTGTCCAGAGTACAAGATGGTTCACGGCCATATAAGAGAAAGAAGGGCGAAAACCCAGTTGTTGCTTGGGTGGCTGTGTTGTACGCGAACGTTACGAATGGCAGTACCTGGTCCCAGTTGGAGCTTCCCGATTCAGATGTAACATACATTGCGAGCATGTCCCCAAGCGTACGGTTGAAGCGCTCCGTGAGGCCGTTTGTTTGTGGGTGGTACGCGGTTGTAGCCCGATGTATCGATTTGCAAGACGACAGGAGCTCTTGAATTACTTCGGAAAGAAAGACACGACCTCTGTCACTCAGTAGCTCGCGAGGGGCGCCGTGTCGAAGAATGAAGTGGTGTAGAAGAAAATGGGCTACCTCTCGGGCTGTCGCCGCGGAAAGTGCAGCAGTCTCGGCGTAACGGGTCAGGTGATCGACTGCGACGATGACCCATCGATTACCAGCGGCCGTGCATGGTAGCGGACCATAAAGGTCGATTCCCACGCGATCAAACGGGCGAGCTGGACAAGGTAAAGGCTGGAGAGGGCCAGCGGGGTGGCGAGGAATCTTGCGTTGTTGACAGGCGGTACAAGAGCGAATGTAGCGCCGTACGAAATTGTACATTCCCCGCCAGTAGTACCTCTGACGAATTCGATCATAGGTTTTGAGGACGCCGGCATGAGCGCTTTGAGGGTCAATGTGATGGTGGGCACAAACCTCGGAGCGGAGGTGGCGCGGAATGACAAGAAGCCACGTTCTGCCGTCTGAGTTGTAGTTCCTGCGGTAGAGAAGGCCGTCTCGAATGGCGAAATGGGAGGCCTGTCGGCGGAGTGCCCGAGGATGCGTAGCCGCGGAAGTAGTGCCAAGGATATCCAGCAGGTTAGAAACCCAAGAATCTTGTCGTTGCTCGAAAGGCATATCCTCAATGGTGAGTGCTGACAAGAATGCTTGAGGAGGGGACGATGAGTTAGGCGAGCGCACCGGTGACCGAGAAAGAGCGTCGGCGTCAGAGTGCTTGCGGCCAGAGCGGTACACTACACGGATGTCGTATTCCTGAAGCCTGAGAGCCCAGCGCCCGAGACGGCCAGACGGATCCTTGAGAGACGCGAGCCAGCAGAGAGCGTGATGATCTGTAACTACCTCGAAGGAGTGGCCGTATAAGTAAGGGCGGAACTTCGTTACAGCCCACACGATTGCTAAGCACTCCTTTTCGGTAACGGAGTAGTTGGACTCGGCTTTGGTGAGAGCACGGCTTGCGTAGGCGACAACGTATTCGGAGAAGCCAGGCTTGCGCTGGGCGAGGACGGCGCCGAGGCCGACACCACTGGCATCGGTGTGAAGTTCTGTAGGTGCAGTAGGGTCGTAATGGCGAAGGATTGGGGGTGACGTCAGAACATTGCGCAGTGTCGCGAATGCATCATCGCAGGCTGGTGACCAAGAGGAGAGGTTAGGGGTGCCTTTCAAGAGCTGTGTAAGGGGGGCTATGATGGTTGCGAAATTCCGAACAAAACGACGAAAGTACGAGCAGAGGCCCACGAAGCTTCGCAGTTGTTTCAAAGTGGTCGGTTTCGGAAAGTCAGCGACGGCGCGCAGCTTCTCAGGATCAGGCAGAACCCCATCTTTACACACAACATGTCCGAGTATTGTGAGCTGGCGGGCACCAAAGCGGCACTTTTTGAGGTTGAGTTGAAGACCGGCGCGGGTTAGGCAGGTGAAGACCTGGCGAAGTCGAGTCAGGTGGGTCGGGAAGTCGGTTGAAAAGACGACGATATCATCGAGGTAGCATAAACAGATGTTCCATTTCAGGCCGCGCAGTACAGTGTCCATCATTCTTTCAAATGTGGCTGGGGCGTTACAGAGTCCGAATGGCATAACATTAAATTCGTATAGTCCGTCTGGAGTAATAAAGGCGGTCTTAGGACGATCCGCCTCTGCCATGGGCACCTGCCAATACCCGGAGCGTAAATCGAGTGAGGAAAAGAATTCTGCGCCTTGCAAACAGTCTAGGGCATCGTCGATTCGTGGGAGGGGGTACACATCACGACGAGTGATTTTGTTGAGGCGGCGGTAATCAACACAAAATCGTATGGAGCCATCCTTCTTTTTAACTAGAACCACAGGAGACGACCATGGGCTACAGGACTCTCTAATTACTCCGCGTTGCAGCATGTCATCGACTTGTTGGGCAATAACACGGCGCTCAGTCGGGGACACCCGATACGGCCGCTGATGGAGAGGTGGGTGAGCGCCAGTGTCGATGAGGTGGGAAACGGTCGTCGTGCGGCCCAAGGAAGATTGTGGAATGTCGAAGGAGGCGCGGAATTGGTGTAGAAGGTCAAGAAGTTGCTCGCGGTGGCGCGGTTCTAGAGCGCTGTCCACGGAATGGTCAAAAAGGTCCCGCTGTAGCGGATCTGAAGCCACACGAGTTGGAGTCAAGGCGTCAACTTGGCAAACAGGGAATGACACATCATCAAAGGTGAACAGAAGGTCCACGGGCTCGATGCGGCCGAGGCACTCCCCTTCGATCAACATAGCGGGAGAGGGTAGAGGATTGGCTACCAGAAGTGTGCTAGCGCCGTTTTTCATGTCAAGGACGGCAAACGGCAGCGGTAAGTGGCGGCGGCGGCAGACAACGTTAGAGGGCACAAAGAGGACTGTCGCGGCGGTGGTAAAAGAGGCAGTGAGGGGAACCAGAACAGCGCTAACGGGTGGGATGGTTGTGTCATGTGCTACGAGGAGTTTGGTCGCAAAACGAGGACCCGGCTCTTGGAGCAGGGCATCAGACGGTGCATCACTCGATTCAATAAGCTCTACTTGAGGACTGGCGCAGTCAATGATAGCATGATGCTGGGACAGGAAATCCCAGCCGAGAATGACGTCATGAGAACATGTGGGGAGAACGACGAATTCGATGATGTACAAGGCTGCAGCAATGACGACGCGAGCAGTGCAGATAGCTGTCGGCTGTATACTGTGAGCGGATGCGGTACGAAGCGATAGTCCCTCGAGAGGCGTAGTCACCTTTCGGATGGAGCGGCAGAGTTTTTGGCTGATAACTGATATAGCGGCACCGGTGTCGACGAGCGCAAGAGTATGAACACCTTCAACGATGACAGGAATAACATTCGCGGGATTAAGACGAGGACTTTGAAATTCGGTCGGATACGCAGTTCGTGCCTCGCGAACTGCGGCGGTTAGTTTTCCGGCTGGGTAGCGGGTCGTCGGCGCATTGGCGAAATGGAGCGGCGACGGCGACCCAGCACCTCCACCAAGTGAAATGTGGATTTAATGGTTGGTTGGAACGTCTAGCGCTGGCAGTACTTTGGGCACAAGGGATCGAATTACCAGCCGCAGGGCACAGCTTCAGCGCGAGCGAGATGGGCGCCGGAGACAAGCGATGGTGATGGCGATGCCGCAGCGTTTTCTGTTCTTTGTCTTCTTTACAATGATAAGAAAAACAATAAAGACATGCATATTTCGCGCGCCCGAATGCGTTCATGACTCCCGTCATCAAAGTTACAAAAAGTAAAACTGAGTTTTTGCCTACTGAAGCTTGGACAGCTTACGCAGCTCCTGTGTCTTGCGTTTCGCATCAGCTTTCTGTTGTTTGCAAAACTGCCTCATTCTCATGGCTACATAATTGTGCAGCACAGAAGCCATAACTTCTTCTTTATGGTCGGAACAGGGGAATTGAAACTTGTACTTATCAAGCATGTTGTCTATGGTTAATTCATAGGCATTTATGAGAGCAGCGTGCTTCTGAAATTCCATCTCAGTAGCATGGAGCAATTGAAAGAGACTTCGGTTTGGGTGTAAAAGGCCGCCCCTGGTTTTGCAGAGAACAAGGCTACTTTCAGGCTGATGATGAAGGGCACTTTCTTCTAATAACCCGTCACGGCATTGTGTACAAGTTGTGCCTTTCAAGTACTTGAGGCATATAAAACCTGCTAGGTAATAAATTATGCAGTCTACTGTGGCTGGCGCTTCAGGCAAGTGGTTGAACACATCGTCAACTTCCACTTCAGAAGCAACCAGGCCATCTAGCTTCTGTTTCAGTAGCTCACGGTGCCCTTCTGTCTTCACACTGTCGTCAAAAGCAAGTGTTAGGTCTTTCAGCGTTATCACAGGCGCACCAGATTCCTGCTTTTCAGCTTCACAATTTCCAAATTTTGGAGGCTTAATCAAACTGTAAACTGACAACATGTTGTAGAGTTGCAGAAATGTTGGCATAGATGGGTGGTCATTTTGACCAGCAGCCTGTCGGATAACGCCAAAGAAGCGTTCCAACACGTCTTGGTTAAATTTCGCTGTTAAGACGTATTTGAAACCACACTCTTTTAGCAGGTGCCTCGATAGTTCCAAAGTGGACAAAATAGTCACACGGAGGCCTTCAGCTGTTTGCTCAGTTAGGAAACTCTTGATATTTTTCCTGATACTACGTCTTTTTCCCATTTATTTAACCAATGCAGTGATGATGCCAGGACCCTTAGATCTCTGCTTCCAACAGTAATGCCCTCCTTTGGGTGATTTCGGTTCAGAGCATCAAAAAGATTGTTAAGCCTTAGCGTGAACTCTACGGTTGCCTTAACATTTTCTAGTCCCTTTGTGCCTCTCTTGGAGTAGAATTCTAAGCCTTTCGCTACACTCAAGCTGAACAACTGAGTGGCCAGCTTCACCCTCATTTTCTCGGTATTTGAAGGGTTGATGTGCGACATAGTCAACTTAGGGCAAACACGTAAGTTCCCCTGCTGTTTTGAATCTTCCAGAAAGAGTCTGTCAAAATGTGCCCACTGAACACGACCCTCATTTACCCACAACACTTTCTGTGCGTGTAAACGGTTCCGAACACATTTGATAAGATGAGGAGCATCCGAAAAAACATACACATTGCGTTTTTCGTCACATGGATGCGAGAAGTAATTCCTGGTACTCTGCAAAGCTCCGCTGACTCCGAACTCCTTCCACATTGCACGGTTCGTACTTGCACCATCACAAACAACAGCGTCAACTAAGGCACCCGCTTCTTCAAGCAAAAAAATTGCTTTTAGAACGAGCTGTGCCAGTACAGCTCCCTTTGTGGGACCCTTGCTGGCAAACACTGCTATCGGCTGAGAGTACTTGTCACCAAATGAACGAAAGGTGAATACAAGTCCATGGTCAGCGAGGTCGTCGTGAGTCTCTGACGGATTCCCATAATCAGTGAAGCCACTGTAGGTCATCGACTTCGAGTGCACTCGCATTTCCTTTCGAACGCGCATTTCGTCGAATACAAGTATGCCGTGACGTTGGAACTCGTCCTTAGAGGTCATCTTTTTCTTCAAAGCTGCAAAAAATCTCATGTCAAAACCGCACTTAACCCTTATCATACTCAAGTACTTGCGCACTGTAGTAACACAAGGGAGGGGGAGCACATCATTATCTCGGAGAAAGGAATAAGCAGATGGACTGCGTATATGCAGCAGCAAACACGTCAGAAGCCACTCCTCCGTGTAGCGACGGTTTTTTTTTTTGTTTGCAAACTTAGCTGCCGCTACGCACTCTTTTACAACTGTCAATTGAGCGCCAGGGAGATCAGCTTTGCGTAGCTTCTCGTCCAGTTCTTCTTCGGTCATTTTCTGCATCTGGCTACGAGCTTCAGTAAGATCCGCCGACAGTTTCTTAAATCGGTTCAGGAGACGGTTTTTTGAACGTTTGAGGGCATAATTTGCCCGACGCAATGCTGCAACTTTGTAGTTGCTTTGGTGTGAAGGCAACAGACGGACACCTGCAGGCCTAAGCCTGCGCTTTCTTTCCTCCGTTCTTTTCTTGTGCATTCGCAGGACGTTGGCAAGACCCAAACATTTGTCACATACTGATGAATTCGAGTCGGTCGAGTCAAGAACTATACAGCATCTCTTGTGGCGCCACTTCTGACTGCTGTCAATGTACGCACATTTTGTTTGAGCATGCGGGTACTCCAGAGTGCTAGGTCCACCACTGCACAGCTTTATCTTATCAACATGCTCTAACAAGACCTTAATGTCATCCACAGTTGATAATGTACCTTCATAGCGAAGGTCTGCCATGGAAACTGGCCTACCCATGATGGCTATTCTCGCCAGCATATTTTCATAAATTTCAACACATTTTACAGTTACCAATGAAGGCGAAGGGCTTGCTAGTGGCTGGTACGCATCTGATAGCAAACAGCCGAGAGGATATTTGGCGCGCTGCAGCTCGGAGAACACCACACTTTTCACTTCACTCATATCAAGCAAATGGTATCCCCACGTATTCGACGGAAGAAACGACCGGGGCAGGTCGGTGAACAGACTTGCGAACGGATTGCATGAAGATTCCAGTGACGAGCTGGGACCATCAGACTGAGGCATTTCCTCGCACGTTTGCACTTCAGCCGAATCCATGTCATGGTCCAGTGCAGACACTTGGGGCGGGCTTCCGTTAGCGGCATTACTGTCGTTCCTGCCGGCCTCTTGCTGGTTACGGTCAACTGACGAAATGCCTCGTTTTTTCGATTGCAACAATGGTTGTCTTTCCGCAGGCCGCTTTCTTGTTTTCAGAGTTTTCGACAGGTAAGTAGGGCAGTCGGGAAACTTTGTTGGGACAGCATCGCTCGCTAGTGATGCCTTTCGTGGAGCACTGACCAAGACTTGCCCTTCGTATTCCGCTGTCCAGGTCTTCGACACAAAGTGGGGCTCGAAGTGCTTTTCGCAAACGTGGTCACTCGCTTGAAGGACGCCATCCTTCCTTGGTATAGCTCGACGCCACAGGTTCAAGCGTTCTTCATCTTTCGGAGCAGAAGAGAGAGACAGTTTCTCGGTACAGCTTTTGTAACCCGTTGTGCAGCGTGGAACGAAGCACTTTTTCCCCATTGCACTCACGTATGCATGTCTGTCAAGAACGCAACGTGCTAACGACTCATGGAAAACAAGCGCCCGAATGTGCTGTGACAAGTGCCAGCGGCGCTACCGATGGCCCCAATTGCCCTCACGCCATCTGTCGGCGAGCGGCCAAAGCATGCACGAGTGGCGCGACACGGTCGCTCCACGTACAGCGGCCGCCGTTCCGACACCTAGCTTGTTCTTCCACCGTGGTGCAGGTAAATCACGAATCCCCTTGCTTTCAGGCAGTTAGCAGAGAAATGGTTCTCCTTCAAATGCGTTTTCTTTTTGTTTTTTTTTTTTAAGGGGAGAATTCATTCATAATAGCAGCGCATCAAAACATACACGCCTTCTGGAGAAATAGATAATAGTTTTCACAGGAACGCATTAAGACTGGAAAAAAAGCAGTAGTATACGTTGTCTTTTGTGCTCCCCAGCGCAGCGCAGCTTAAATACCCTTACCGGCATACGCGGAAGCACTATTTAGTCAATGCTTTTTTTCTTGTCGCAAGGTATACATCCCCAAACAGGACGATGCGTCAATGAAAATCAAATGGACGATGAGAATGACTTATCCGGTACATCACTCAGGAAACTACAGGTAGGCTGAAGAAAATGTGACCCAAAAAGGAACGCCATCTATGTTCGAAAAATACACTTTGTTGAAAAAAACTGCCGAATAAGCTGCCATGGGAAATAATTGCAGCCCCCAAAAACTTTGAGGCTCAAGGGTGAATGTACAAGCGCATCCTGGGCTTCACTGTCTGTATAAAAGGCTGCCTTTCTTTTTTTTTATCTGTTCGACCTACGCCTAGTTTAAAAACGTGTTACATGCTATTAATTTCGTGGCAACTTCCCTTTTTTTAGCCCAGCACATATCGTAGATATTCTTCTCTTTTCTTTTGGTTTTATGGCACTTCGTCTTCGGCCTTTAACCATGTTAATCTTTGGCTTCATCTTTGTCGTCCATGCGCATTTTCTTCTTATTTTTCTTGTTTTAGTTTTTCAGTGCACTTCATTTTGTACATTTTGCTCTGTTAAAATTTTGGCTTCACTTTGGTTGAGCAATTTTCGTTTACTTATCCGATCCCCATCTTTTCCTCCTTGCGTATGTTTCTCTCCAACTACGGCTTCCATTATACACAGGACCTAATCTGTGTGTACATAGGATTGCAGTTACACATTTTTGAACCTTCCTTGAAAATTTTAATCTTCAAATCTTTCCACTGTTTCAATCTATGAAGGTTTAAAAATGGCTTTCTTATATTGTTCTCTCCTTCTTCACGTTTTATCTCGCCCTGCTTCATATTTTAATTTTTATATTTAATACTTATATCATTCTTGTTGCCGCGAGCGTTATTTATGAACTTTTCTGTGCATCTGGAATAAAGTTAATGTTCAGTGCCTTGTATATTGTGTTTCCTGCTTTTGTACTGGTTGCTTGAGTCTGCAGTAAACCACAATGAATTAGCACCAAATAGCTCGACAGCTTGTTCTATTGTTATTATTCCTTTCTATGCAGACGACCAAATATTGGATCAATTTCTATTGATCATCAGATTAAATACCAAAATTTAATACATCTAATATGTACAATAATTGTTTATTTTCTACAATGTATTTTCTACAAAGCTTCCGTGCGAAACGTTTTACCCCAAGCTGCAATTGAATAAAATTCACTGCGAATATTGAATACGATAGCTACAATTTGACAAAATTTATGCGGGATAAATGCTATATTTTGAACACAAATAGAAAGCATTGTATCTGAAAACTAATGAATGCTTGCAATATTCTTGGCTGAGATATAAAGCATTTCACGGTCGTGGATTCAAAAGCCACTGGCGGCAGGCGGATGCTATTTTTGATCATTTGGCTTCAGGCAAAAAGAGCTTAATTTTTTAATAGACTGATGAAGAAATTAAATTACAGAAAATTGTATCCTTTATTCTGCTTCTTTATCCCAACTGCTGGCTTGTCTTTGATGCCGTTGAACTGTTCCGCCCCCAAGGTGGCAAAAACCCTACAGGCAGCCTTAGGTATCTCAATGAAATAAAACAGCGCAAGGAACGGGACGAAACACGAAGGAAGGAAGACAAAGACACAGGTGCTGACTAACAACTGAAATTTTATTAGGAAGAAGGACACATATATATGGTACAAAGAAAGGGGTGTGGCCAAATGCGATCCTGCACAATCACCGAAACAGTGTAGTCACGTCCAAGAGTAAAAAACGATAAAAAGGTGAAAGGCCGAAAAGACTAAAAGCGATAAAAACCACGGTTAAAGTTCAAAACAATGAACTACTCCTGGTCCCATCTGACAAAGAAGGCGGTTTCACTGTACTATCGGCGGGTGAATTTAGCTCAAGAGCCACCAGCGCCCTCGAGACTGCATTCAATAGGAATCACGCCAACCTCTCCAAGGTGAAAAAGCAAGCTGTGGCTTTATGTAAGTTCCTCAAACTGGACAATTTGGCTTGTAATCTTAAAGCTGCGAGTCGTCTCAGTGGAACTTTGTTTTTTTCTGCTAAAACGCACAAGCCTGGAATACCTTTCCGTGTAATCGCATCCGAAAAGGAGTCATGGCAGAAATTGCTCGCGACTTTTCTTAGAGGTAAGTTAAAATTGCTAACAGTTGATGACCCCCTTGTGAGCTATGGCTCAGAAAACGTTATAGATTTTTTAAGTATTAAACATGACTGCAACCTGAACGCCTTCTCGGTAGACATCAAAGATTTGTATTATTCTTTACCGCACAGAGAACTGCTGTCTTGCATTGAGGAATCTATCGACACCTTCGGAGCCGTAAATTTTCAGAACGCAGTAGGCCTTTCCATTGATGATTTTCTACGACTTGTGAACTTTTATCTGAATTCTTCCTATGTTACGTCAGGTGAACATACATATATACAGAAACAAGGTGTTTGCATAGGCTCTTGCGTAGCACCTATTCTAAGAGAACTCTTTCTTGCTAGATACGATAGGATGTTGAATGACAGGATCGCTGATACAAGCGTAGTAAAAATTTTTCGTTACGTGGATGACTATCTCGTCCTTTCGAATTGCAGCCACGAAGCATTTAACCCAATGGTATCCGAAATTCTTTCCATGTTTGGCCAATGTATTCCTCTGGCTTTGACGCATGAAACGCCGCATGAATGTTCAATCAGGTTTCTGGACTTGCGACTGCATTTCTCTAACGAACATACCTGCTGGTCCTATCAGCCCAGGGGTAACAAACCTCTTCTGCCTTTTATGTCTGCCCATACAAAACTCGTTAAGAGAGGGATAGTAAGACTTTGTTTTCAAAATGCGCTTCAGAAGTCCTGTGAACATCATTTCCAGGATAGTTTTAGCAACCAGGTCAAGCGCCTGTCACCCGCCGGATATCCCCTGAACGTTCTGGTGTCCGTGGCCGGTTCCGCGGCCAAGAAACGAGGACGACAACACGCACAGGCGGCGTCCAACAGGGAGCACAGAAGAGTGGTCGTAATGCCCTACATTCATGAGGTCAGCCACCGCCTCAAAAAATTCGCGAAACGTTCAGGGGTTGACGTCGTCTTTTCAGCGCCTAATAAACTTTCCGCCCTTTTCGCGAAGGTAAACAAACCTCTGATCGCCCGTGGATGTGAGCTGACTCATTCGGAACAACTCGTCCCCTGCAAAACCGGCGTCGTCTACTCCCTGCCCGTATCCTGTGGGAAGAGATACATTGGCCAGACAGGCAGGTGCCTCAACATTAGGCTTCAAGAGCACAGGAAAAACGTAAACAGCATTGCAATTTCCGGGCACCTCGCCATGCACTGCAAAAAGTGTAAAGATAACGATGATGATCCGGACAAAACCTGTCACCCACATTTCAATCGCTGCACAATTCTTGCTAGAGGACGGGATAGGATATCCAGGGAAATCGCAGAAGCGTTCGAATTCCACAGCGCAAATGAGCAATGTGTGAGTGCACCCTCCCTGTGCTTGTCGAAAAAAGGATTGGAATTTCTCAGAGGCAGGGTAAATGTTTAACTTTTTTCATGAATGCCCCTCTCCGCTACTTTTGTTAATCACCTTGTTCCACTATTTTAGTCCCGCGTTTTTTTGCCGTTATATTTTAATGCTTTTTCTTGCCTTTTTGGCTATGTATATATCTGGTTTTACCGGTTTTAGTTTCCGTCCCGGCCTCTTACACCGTGGTTTTTATCGCTTTTAGTCTTTTCGGCCTTTCACCTTTTTATCGTTTTTTACTCTTGGACGTGACTACACTGTTTCGGGGATTGTGCAGGATCGCATTTGGCCACACCCCTCTCTTTGTACCTTATATATGTGTCCTGCTTCGGAATAAAATTTCAGTTGTTAGTCAGCGCCTGCGTGTTTGTCTCCCTTCCTTCGTGTTTCGTCCCGTTCCTTGCGCTGTTTTATTTCATTATGCAGTACCAACTAGCCCGGCATCTTGCACTTAGGTGTCACAGTTGCCTAATTGTGCCAATAAATATTCCATAACAATTGTTTGTTTAGACAATATTTTAAAATGACATTTTGTCTTGTTATTAAAATACATATGAGCGGTTTCACCTTCCTCTTTTTGCCTAGAACACGGTGATGCCAGTCACGTATGTGACAGCCTATGAAAGGCCACTGCGCTCAACTGAACTAATACATTTAAAGAGTGGTACTTGCTTGCGTGTTCCGGCTGGAATGATAGTACGATGCTGTCTGACTATTGCTATTTAGTTACAGCCCCAAATGTTCTCATGTATGACGTAGCGGCCCCATCCTCCACGAGGCAGAAAATATCAAGTCCTACTGAGTCAATTCGGGAGTTGTGAATGTCTTGAGTATTTGCTTTCTCGGCCGCCTATACAACCCGTGCTTTGTAGAGAGCTTTGTATAAAGGCAACGTTTACATCGGCTCCTCATTTAAAATTCGTACTCTATCACAGCCTTGGAATCGAACACTACTTCTAAACCTATTTCGGTGTACACCGTTTTTTGAACGCCCATGGTTTGCTGAGGATTTACACAAGAGCCCGTTTAAAAGCTATAGCATGTAATTTAGTAACTGCAGTACCTCAGCCACCTTATTAATAAGTACAATAACAGTATGCTACGAAATAATTACGAACTTTCAGCTAATAATGCCTGTATTATGAAAACAGCACTTTTAGTTTTAACCATAGACGTGCACTTCACAGTTGATGAATGAAATCGCGAAAGATGAATTGTTATAGGCACACGATGGGGTCAAGCAACTAAATAGATTGTTAGCCAAGAGTGCTAACCAAATATCGATATACAAGTTGTCTTCACGCGAAGAAACGTTAGCAATTTTTTTACTCTTTAATTTTTATTCAATGAATTTACTTGCGCATTTTTGAGCTCCACGGTTGGCCCTTTTGGTCATTTTGGGTTATGGCGTCTCTCTTACTCTTAGTCGCTTTGGGATGTTAACCCCATAAACAAAAACCATCTTTTCCAGTTTTCTCACTGCTACCTAATAACATGCTTACCGAAACAGCTCTAAATTACAAATATAAAGCAAGCACAGACATTTCCAAAAGTGCATGAACTTAAGGCCTGATGACCAACAGATAAGGATATTTCCTGATATCATTTTTTATTTCGGTCCCATAAAATCAATCTAGGAACTATATACGCGCCACACTCTGTGTGGAGTATAGTAATCAAAGCATAACTCTAAATCAAGCGCCTCAAAGACAGCACTCCGTTTATGAAAATAAAAGTTTGTGGTCGTCTTAACAATCGGTGAGTAGAGAAGTGATCTTGTTTTAAAAAACAATTATTATTTGGGAGGACTGTGGTAATCTAGCTCACTCGAATTGGGATTAGGCTATAGCTCCTGCTTATTTCCTATGCCATTTCCTATGTCGCACAAGGTGCGCTGAATCGTATCTGTAATAATTTCTG
The DNA here is from genome assembly GCF_055883805.1 of Amblyomma maculatum. Taxonomy (NCBI): domain Eukaryota; kingdom Metazoa; phylum Arthropoda; class Arachnida; order Ixodida; family Ixodidae; genus Amblyomma; species Amblyomma maculatum. Next base: position 52,226,458 of record NC_139348.1, on the reverse strand, counting down.
CTGTTCGCCTTATTATTTATGACTTCGTTTCACCTCTGGACGGCATATCTTGCCGTTTCTTCACTGACTTTTGTTTGAGCACTGACGACTTGAAGTTTAAGTTTAAGTTGAAAGTCTATTTTCAAAATCGAAAGACAACATACAGGAATATACAGCGAGAGGTCGCGTGGTACAAAACCGCAGGTGCGACTTCCCAGGGTAATAGATTTCGCAAGCAAGTTAAAGAATAATATTATTGTATGGAAAATTTTATTATAAAGCAACAATGAAAATAAATAACGAAATACACAGTAAATAGTTCATTGCCGACCGATTTAGATACAGAAATAGAATATAAAAAAGGTACAAAAGCACTTACGAATTACGTGAGACAAAAGATAAATAACATAGAAATCCCAAATTAGAAAGAAAAAATGTTTAATTTGAAGTTGAGCATAGAAAGTTTATTAGTTTGCTTACCGTGGAAATTCAGAGTTCCAAAATAATATGGACAAAAATTGAAAGCATTGTTTCCTGTAGTTAGTACTGACCTTAGGTAGTAGAAAATTATTACGTTGAGCGAAGCGTATAACGCTGTTGTTTTTGATGGTGCCGGGATGAAAAATGCTAGCTGGAGCTGATGGTGAAGAATCTTAAAGAATGGAATACCGATATTATAAAGATAAAGAACCGAGAGAGGTAAAACATTTAAATTCATGAACAAAATGTGCGACGGTGACATTCGAGGGGAGCAGGTTATGATTCGTATGGCTTGCTTTCGCAGTGCAACTGATATTCGTAGCTTCACGGCCGACGAGCACACTTGCTGCCATTTGCACCGCCAGGATGCTTAGTTCCTTTTCAGTCGCAGCTGAGGTCAATAACGAGTTTATTTAAGGGAACCGCTAGCCGTTTCGCTTGCTGCAATTAGCGCTGTCACCGTCACGTGACAACATGTATTTCGCGAGAAAAACAGCCGCACTTCGGGGAATATAGGGAAGTTTAAAGGGGCTAAATAAAGTAAAACCCACAAACATTTATTTCGCTTCGAGCGGAAATTGCGGCTGAAGCTACATCAACAGTCGATTTCAGAACAAAAAAAGCTTAATGCAGGTGTTAAAAAAGAGAGATATTCAATTCCACAGTAAAAAAATTTGCTATTGATTAGTGTTCCGCTATGTCCTGTATATTTTGGATTGATGCCATGACCTTTTTGAGGAATCCTTTCCTCAATCATTGGCGACTCTTCACACAGACATCCACCTTAGATGTTAAATTCGATGCAGTAACAAGACAACGCTGATGACACGAAAGGCTGTGCAGTTTTGGATATGAAACAACCATTACCGGAAAAGTTTAAAAAACATTTATAGTTTGCTGCATATGTTTAACACCAAAAAGCCATTCTGGCTGGAAGGGACTAGGTAGTGAAGGGCAACGTAAATGTCGACCACATTATGTTCTTAACCGTACATTTACATCAATCAGTAGTAGTGTGCCTTGTTCTTGCTTTGCGCCTCCATCGAAAAGCGGCAGCTCTATCCAGGATTTGGTCCAACATTCAAAAGTATATTCACCATCACCAGAGAAGTGCGCTTAGAATGAAAGTTACATGGAGAAAAAAAGTGTTAATTTTAATCATCAAAGACACTCGCTGTAGACAAAATATTACTTTCGTTTCGTGTCACTCGAAGAAATAAAACACGCTGGAAAGAACGAAATGTCTGCAAAATTTTAAAGCAAGTTTAAACATGGAAGCGTACCATGCTGCGGTCCTAGGGCGTCGTATTTGTGATCTGAAAAAAAAAAAGAAGAAAAGTTATTGAATGTGCATACCTTCAGTCAACCCACAGAGAGAAATGTCTCAGCTACGATTTCATATCGAACTCTAATCATCTACAAGCAGTTTTGCATTAGGCAACATATAACACTGATAATAAAGTGCTTGTAAATTTCTGCTTATGTACTGCTTTGTATGTTAGATAATACAAAAGACAAAATGAAATTAAAATTGTACATTTAGGCGGCTCGCGACAAGAAGGGGCACAAAGGTTTAAGGGATATTTTTCGGCAACCTAGGCTTGAGGAAGTGTTCTGTATTGCACAGCAATTGCGTATTGTATTCCCTCAGCTAAAAAACAGCTCGCAAATAATATGACGGTTTGTACGTAAGCGGCGTAATGAGAATACCATCGTAGTAATTGCAAGAAGCTGAGAGTAAAAAATACTGATAATTCGAGAAAATTCCTATGACTGATGTAATCGCTCCGTCTACAGTGCCGCAAAATTCAATGGAAGTAATTTATTTTTCGTCTGTATTAAATGCCTGTAATTAATTGTTTTCCTACTGAACTCGACAGCGTTGTTACTCTGACAGCATACACTTAGCTGGAAATCAGCAGTACTGTAGGCTTTACCGAAAAACCCAACTAAATAAGTCACTCATTAGCTACAAAAAGAGCGCGATACAGCCCTGTGGTAGCTACGAAAAAAGATAACGCGCTACTTCTGACATTAATGAAATAAAGTACCACCGTTACTTCATGGCACTTAATTTTCGTCAGTGCGTATGTGCTCCAAGAATCTAAGATAGACATTTTAAAAGCTCATAATTCACAAAAATGCTAGGCCAAACAACGATTTGATCGAAGCAGATGATTTGACGGGAATGCTTGGAAGAATGTGCAGAGGTGTAGCCGCGGTATATAGGCAGGTAAAGTGGCCTTTAGAGCTGCGTGTCAGGCTTCTAACTCTGTGACACATTCTGAAGGTCTTTTCGGAAGTGAGATTAAAACAAAATGACACCGCATCATCAATTATAGCATCAAAACGAAAACGTCGTTGAAATCTCAACAAATATACAGAACTTCTGAAAAATGTAACGTTCCCAAATTCTCCGTGTGCATCTACTAACCAAATACACCCACCAATTCTGCAGCGAAAAGAAATGTTTAAGTGGCATAGCTTCGAAAAAAGTTAACGCGCACTAAAACATTTTCTTTCACTTGACCTCTATATTTACCGCAAAAATGCGAGTGTTTATCTTAAGGGGTTAAGTGGCAGCCTGTCTCGCTAAGGAAGTCAAAAGCCAGAAACGTAGCCGCAGTTGCAGATATAAAGAAAAAATGTTTATTTAGAAAACAAAGTTGGTAAATACGACTAGTATATTGCACTCACTACTTTCATATAATTACACATTGGTGTCGAATTCAGGAAACATGCCAGTGCGTGAATGCGTGTTTGTGCACGTTCTTCGTGTTTTACGAATTTTGTCTTTTTTTTTATTGTTGGGTGCGTCATCAAGGTCAGGTGTTTTCAGGCATGTAGCGGGCAGCAGCAAGGGTCGTCGAGAACACGAATACATTATGCTCGTTTCCAACGTCATTTCAGTGCGCAGTGCTTTTTTTCTAAAGCAGGATATGGAGTGGTGACAGTTAGAACAAAAAATAATTATTAACGTGATACCTCTCGTTACCGAAAATCGTTAACATAAAAACGTTACGTGTTACTGTTCAGGAATGGTAACGAGTGCGTTGCTAAGCTACCGAAAAAAGTAAAGCGTTACAGATAATACCGTTAGTGTACCGCGTTACCACCAACACCGCAAATATGTAATAGTGCCAAGTTGAAAATACTTGTTTTCTCCGTGGCATGAAAGAAGATTACCTTGCGCAGCAGATGCCGCACAAAAAAAAATGTTCGGCTGTAAACAGATCTGAGCGGCCTGCATTTCCATTCGGCGAAGCCCGAAGGAATCGAAACGTAATTGCTCATCCTACTTGCGTGGCTCACACTTCGCCATGATTATAACAAAATGAAATGCCATAAACGTTATTTTTTAGCTCGTAGGGTTTAACGTCCCAAAGCTACTAAGGTTATCCCAGGCAGCATTGGCCGTCTGCCGACCTATGACCAATAATCGGCAGCTTGTTCGCAGCCGACTTGGCCGGCATTCGGTGCTCGGCCGAATGACAGCCCATGGTTCGCCATGTACCAAGTCGGCCATCAACCAAGGCCTAAACTCGGGCACCCGACTGAACGCTGACCAATTCGGCTACGGTTGCTAGGCCATTGGGCGGTCCATGGCCGGCCACGTAGAAGGTTGGACAGTAGTCGGCCAGTATTCAAGGCTCGAGATTGTAACTCCGACTGAACGTCGACTTGTTTGGCAATGTTTGGTCGTGTATTTGGCGGCCCACGTTCGGCCGTGTGCTACGTTGGCCAGGAGGGTGGCTAGCACTAACGACCCAACATGCCTATATTTTAGGCCGATTACAGCCCGAATGCCAGCAATGTAAAAGCAGCTGGATCTACCCTCTACCACAAGTTCAGTTGTCAGTGAGAACGTAAATACAAAACAATACCGTGCGTTCATAGCACGATCAGTGACATTAAATTAGCAATTACAAGGTAGCTTTTTCATTGCCGAGAAGGAAGACGTTGCCTCAAGGGAAGTCGATCGAGTAAACGACCGTGTTAAATCAATTTTTTTCTAGCATTTTTGCATTATTCACAAGGTGCTTCGCGTCGCATCGTCCATTTAACTGGGGAAAGGACCAAATACGTTGTGCGTACTTTCTAGACATAAGCCGTGAAAATAAAACGCAGGAAGACTCTCGAGGTTACCCTTTTAGTTTTTGGTATTCACACGGTGGTAACATAAGGCAGTTTTCTCGCGTAGTCTGTGAGTGTGACAAGCCCTGGCACATATATATGGCGCACAACACATATATCGGTAATAAACAATATATTTGTTTGTTCCGCCTATTATTTTAGAGTTCGATCATTCCAACCGCTCTGAGTGATGGAAAACGAATAAAGAAATAGTTGGAGCGTTGCCTATGATCGGGAAGCGAAAGGAAGGGGAAAGATGACGCGTACGCTTATCGATGCACCAACTAAACGAGTTCACGTGTTTGTCGCATCGGCAAAAACTATACCGTGATTGAGGACAGGGCGAACTTTTCTGGTCATTACAAGATTGAAAATGTTATCCTTTCAAGCTGTGCAGGAGTTCTAATACTAACAGATGTGTGCATGCCTTTCGTTAGCAGCGCGGCCGGCCCCACCAGGTCTTTTAAAGAGGGGGAAGAAAGTCAGGATTGGAGCGTACAGCCAAAGCCACCTGGACTCCTATAGACTACTAAAGGCCTCTTCGTTGGCTCCGTGGCGTCACGCTAGTTGACTGTCGGCCGCTTGCCTTCGCTCGCGGCTGTGTTTGCAAGCAGTTTTCAGCCCATTATTTTAGTTTCTGAGATGCAACGTTGCTGTAGTAAGCAGCCAATAAACATACACTGGCAACTAGACGGCGGCTCTTTAACCGCGTGCACAATTTCCCTATATATCATGGACATGAATTTATAATTTCTGCTTTATTTCTTGCCGTCGCGATTCACTTCGTATTTCAAGTAAGTGCTTCATTTCTAGTTTCATGTTAATATTTATGACAAATCTTTGCACTGCTATTGTTACTGCTCTTGAGTTCACTGTAGATCATATTAACGCTAAAGCATTATTTTCAAGACATCATAGCAGTGTAATGCGTGACATCCAGGTGCATCTCATGCATTTTGCTGCTGTTAAAGGAGGTGTACGTTTTTGCTTTCTTTTTTTTATTAATTTTGAAAGCGATGGCTCGTAATATCGCAATAAAAAAGCTCAATGAAGCCGTACAAAACAGCAGCACGAAGATGTAGCGGCTTGGTTACTGCTAGCAGGTTCGCCGCCGCGATTTGAGCTGTGTGTGACTATCCGATGACCGAGGCCATGCGCGGCCCCGCTGATAGCACGGTGCGCCCGCGCGTCCTTCCTTTTGTCTCTCAGCCTCGCAGCGGCGGCGCGCCCTCGCCGGCTCTCCGCAGCCGCTCCGCTCTCACCGAGTCAAAGGGAGAATAAACTGTCAAAGAGTACGCTCGTCTCTGTTATCGCGTCCTTTCTCCGGTGATCACAGCGCCCTGCAATTGGTGACCCGACTTTGTTGTAAATCTACGCAAATTGGACGCAAATCAAGCACAAATTCGGATGCAAATCTACGCAACTGCCATGGATCATAATCAGGCACTGACTCCTGGCACCAGCCAGACAACGCCTGACGAGCCCAGCGGAGCCGTCTCTTCTGTAGCTGTCCGCCTCCCACTGTACTGGAAAAGCAACCCGGCTGTGTGGTTAAATACAAGTGGAACCACAATTTCAGCTCGGCAGAACTACATCCCAGACACAGAAGTTACATCATGTTGTGAGTGCACTGCCATCAAAAGCGGTGGAGGATGTGGAGAATATCCTCGCCTCGTTCAGAACCAGTATCCCGACACATCCTTATAACGAGCTCAAGGCAGCACTACTACAAAGAACAGCCGCGTGGGAGAAAACAGGAATTCCGCAACTACTTTCCGCGGAGGAGCTCAGTGACCAACGGTCAAGTCAGCTTTTGCGGCGGATGATGCAGCTTCTCAGGACGAGAGCTCAGACTATGTACCATGCTGTGTTACGCGAACTTTTCCTACAGTGCCTACCATCCAAAGTGCAAATGGTGCTTGCCACTGACGCAACCATGGACTTGACATCGTTAGCTGCGCTAGCTGACAAAGTGATGGAGGTGGCCACAACACATCTCAGCGGCGCTGCTGTCAACACGTCCACACAAGCTTCGCTAGTGGCCGCTCCTGTCACCACTCCCCAGCCGCCTCATCTCGCCGCCACTTCACAAGTCGACCGCCTTTGTTCACAGCTCGAGCAACGCATCGCGGCAACTGCAGTCTCAGGCCGCCCCAACGCCATGGACGCCAAAGTCGTCGGTCCACAACGCCTCGCCGGCGTGGAGAACGAGAACGAAGTGTATTCGGAGGCCCCACAACTTGCTACTATCAACACCGTGTCGTTGCCAACGCCCGTCATTGCCTATTGCCTTGCACCTGGGCGGAAAACCGGCTGGCCGACCACTAGCGGCGAAGAGCGGTCAGTGCCAAGAAATGTGTCGCTTCTTTCACGCCTTTGACCGAACCACCGGAAAAAAATTCCTCATTAATCTCGGGGCCCAGGTAAGCATTCTCTCAGCCAAAAAAGCAGGGCGCGCTTCGGCTGCAATTTCCTACCCACAAGCAGTGAACGGTACTCGCATCCCTGTGTACAGGCAGCGCTCGTTGAGGCTCAACCTGAGGCTTCGAAGAGTCTTCCGGTGGGTGTTTTTGGTAACTGACGTTGGTTATGCCATCATCTGGCCGAATTTCTGACCAAGCACGGACTCTTTGTCGACGTCAAGCGAAAGCGCCTACTTGACTCCGCAACTAAACTCTTCATTCACGGCATCGCAGCGCGCGCAGCTACTGGTGCAGCACCCTCATGTGCTACAGTTACCAAAGAGGCGTTCGCAGCCCTGATTAATGAGTTCCCCAAGCTAACGTCACCCCGGATTGGACTCAACCTGTGTGTCACGACATTCAGCACCATATTATAACATCAGTATCACCAGCTTTCTTACGCCCATGATGCCTAGCTTCTGAGAAACTCAGTGGCCAGTGCAGAATTCGAGCGCATGTTGGAACTTGGCATCATCAGACCCTCCTCCAGCATCTGGGCATCTCCACTACATCTTGTCCCTAATACTTTAGAAGACAGGATAACATGCGGAGACAACAGTTTACTAAACAGCAAGACTACCCCAGATCGCTACCCACTGCCAAACATACAAAATTTTACATCAGCGCTACATGGTGCAACCATTTCTCTAAAATAGATTTTGTTCGGGCCTATTACCAAATCCCGGTAGGAGAAGAAGACATGCCCAAAGCCGCAATCGCAACACCATTTGGACTGTTCGAATTCTTAAGAAGAAAACCTGCATATTGTTATTGAGTAAAAAATAGTAAATGACAAAGTCAAGGTCTCCAAACTTCAAAAGTTCTCAAAAACTTCAAAAGTTTGCAAAATCGCAAAAACAGTGTTTTCTACCTCTAAAGACACACGATTTTTTTTTGTCGATGAAACTACGCCATATTTGCAAAACTAATGTTCATTCCTTCGTGTAGTAATATTTTTCCAAGACATATAAAACCTTCATTGGAAACAAAAAATGATCATGGGACCTCGATTACGGTCCTTTTCTGAACACACCCATATATATTCTACAGAAAAGCCAATATCAAGGGCGTATTTTTGAAATTTCATATCTCGAACGGCTGTGCCATCTAAGAACATTTGAAAACTAGGCACACCTTCGGTGTCGCCAGCCCTCACTTTCCATTAGAGCTCCACTTGCTGAGCTGAAATAAAAAGTTGAGTTCTTAATTTTACGCACGCATTTTGCGCTGTTACGTACGCAATATCAATTTTACAGAATGGCCGCAGTGACGCGAGTCTCGTAGTAGAGTCTGAGGTGAAGTGAAGTCTGAAAGGGTTACAAATTTAACCATGTATATCACCTCATGCAGGTTTTAGTCAAGCTGCATTACGCATGCTGTGCCCGATAGTTTAAGCCAAAGGCTAAAATAAACCATTAGTGAATAGAGGCTACTAACTACAAATTATAAATATTCAGTTTAGACGATAAATGGAACTTACAGAGTCTAACAGAACATTCTGAAAGCCCTGTTTTCATATCCGCGGTAAAGAAAAAAAAACTCACATGTAACCGTCTTTCCATATAAAAAAAAAATTCAGGGTATTATAAATATCAAAACTGTGCCCAGTCCATTCACTCACAGCAATTGTGTTGCTCTCAATATGATTTTGGATGGGCGAAAAAAACCTGCCGCCATGATGGGTGGCTCCCTTGCAGAGTGAAGGTGATATGCTGGCAATCGTTGCTTCGCATCAGCCTTTTGGCGAAAATAATGGCGTGAGTTAGAGAGAGCCCGCCACAGTTTGCAATGCGGATAAAGAATACAAAGCCGTCAGAAATATTGTCTAAACAACCTTATATTTCAGTTGTAACAAAATAAAAGCAAATACAATCGTGTTTAAAAGTTAAGCTGGCGCGGACGAAGAAACGATCACCAACTTACACGTCTACCGCTGCAATTATCTGTCGAGCCAGGCCAAGGCATCAAAAGTATTCTCCGTCCATCTGTGTATTGTATTTTTGAAATTTTTATTTTTTTTATTTATACAATACTTTCCTATACATTTCCTATACATACTTTTTTTATACATATTTATACAATTTTTTTCTATTTTATTTATCTGAGAAAAATATTGCAGACGTAAGGATTTTGTATCGCAAATAATGAAGCGCGGTTTGTCAAGCTGTTCTTTAACGTGGCAAATAGCGTTTATTGTGTAAATCAATACAAAACATTTAGGTAAACAATGCGAATTAATAATTGCAAACAAAAACTTTTCTGTCGCGCTCAAGGTAACTGTCAACAATATGTAACTCGTTTCCTTCTCTTGCCTCTGAAGTGTCTGTTTTAGCCCTTGGATCAAATTAGCTTGGACAAGCAGTATATGTGTAAAAATGGCGCACCCCATATTTCAATTGAATTCAGATATCTTCCGGTGGCGATAACACCGAAACTCAAGACTGATTCCACTGAAGGCCCTTATTATATTTGCTGAATGACATCCTTCTATCGTTTTAAATGTCTAAAAAATTATTCATATGGATACTGAATAAAGGCTGATTTTTTAGTAAATTTCTTAGGATGCGTGAGGAGACACAGCTTGTCCTTGAGTGGTGTCCTGTCCGGGAGGGAAGCGGCAGCAGTAAAGCGATGGGTCGTAGCAGTGTAGTAATGAGACGGCGGGCACAACGAGCAGGTAAACGTGGCATTTTATACGCAGTGTATCAGCTGAGAGCCGGAATAATTTGCTGTGGAGCCTCACAAACTTTAAAAGCTGTAAGTGCTACTTTTATTTTTAATAGGGTGATGAGCCGGATCCGATCATTTAAGTAAAGCCAATAAAACTTGCTTTTTAAATCTGCCTTTGTCAATTAGCAGTCGTATTTAAGCTACATACGTATAGGCTGCTTTTCCCCTGCCCGGAGAACATCACCATTGTTGGTTTCACAAAAGTTAGAGCCCTCCTGGAGGAAAAGACGCATATAAACAAATACTGCCGCAGCACTAATTTCCATGCAGAAGTGAACTGCACACGTTTTAATCGGTAAACCGTAGGTGAGGAATGAGTAGACCACTGATTAGACATGAATAAACCATCGGACCTCGATTACCACCGAAGTGGTTGGGTCATGTGTATGGTCCAGTGGATGGCCCATGCATGACCCTAGCGCGGCAGTAGGCTGACCAAGTCTGCCATATTCGTCGGCCCGAAGTCGATCGCCGACGATCGGCCGTTCTTAGGCCATTGTGAATCCCAGACTTTGGGCCGAGATGGGTGGTTTAGTCGGCCATATTTGCAAGAGCCAAGCGAGGGCCGGCCATCGGCTTGCCACTTGGGATGAGAGACGCCGTAGTAGAGGACTCCGGAGAGTTCGATCACTTGAGGTTATTTAACATGCATTGACATCGCACAGCACACGGACGCTACAATTATGACTTTAGGAATGGAACATAAAAACACAAATAAGGATATGTGGCTTCATGTTGATACCTCAAACAGGACGGTCGAAGCATTTGTAACTAAGAAGTAGTGCCCAAATTGCTCATAGATTTGCAGCGCCTTTGTTTCCCCTATGTCAACATGTCTCTAGACACAACCATCTAATTTTTTTCTTGTGCTTACTTATGTTCCTGGATACTTTCAAGCTGCCTTGCATTTTAGGGCATGCTTTATTTCCTTACTATAACATCTCATACTGGTTACATTCATAACAGCGAATACTTTTATAGCTAAGCGAGCTCTATTCAATCTGAGGCTTTGGTGCTCTGGCGTTTATAAAATTACTTATCTCGTTTACTTGTGGCTTCTGGCCTTGGTAGTGACGGTTTCAATAAGAATGTTCTGCAGTAAGCTTCCTGTCACCGACGAATACCGCAGTGATTCTGCCGGTAGTTTGTTCATAAACTGGTGACAATGAAAAAGATTCGGTCGCAAATGGTTATTATTGGTGAGGTTTACGGCATCCCTGAAATATGGATCCACGCACCCTTCGTTGTAACATCAGTTGACGTCAGACCTTGACTAGTGAAAGGTACTCTTGCTGCATTGTGACCAGCCTATCGGCGCTAGCAGCATAACTTTAGCACAGAACCAGATATTTTTGAGTAGTCTTGCATTGATTGGGGATTCATCAGGCACAAATCATCATGAAGGAAAAATAACAAAGCGAAGACACACATCACAAAGCGCTCATTTCAAAACTCTGTAATCCTTCCTTTGTCCTTATTCATGTATTATATTTGATAGTCTGCTATTCCAAACCGCCTTACAGTTGGTTTTAAGAGAATTACGGATGCTGTGTTTTATATTCACATATCCTGCCAGAATGACGTCGTCGGCTCCCAGACGAGCTTTGAAGCTATTTCTTAGACGTTACAACATACGCAACGGCCCACGGGAGAAAGAATTGGTGCTGGTTCAGGGACCTTGAGACCAACGTTACTAGAAAAAACTCGGTTTCCCAGTACCCCTATACCACCGAGTGGAGGAGTATGTCCCTGGTGGCCGTCGTGAGAGCTAAGGGCGCAGCAGTCAACTGTTGCTCCTAGCAGGGTGCGTCATCTCCTACACGCGTCAGGGAAGCGTGGAGCGGCCGGCACACACGTAGCTGTTGCGTGCTGCCGTTGGTAGCACTCTATACATGGTGCAAATGCTAGCTTCAGACGCCCAGCCATAAAAAGCGAGATCTGTGAAGCGGGAAGCGCGTCTACCACCATCGAAATGCCAACGCATTGTCGGAGTGATGGGCGTCCCGAGTCCAAGAAAGGAAAAGTGGTGCCCTCGTCGGGTCGCGTTCGAGGAAAGGCGTCAGCGGTGCAGCACGCCGAGACACTGCCAATTGCTACTGTGTCGGAGCTGCTTACGGGTGGAGGAGAAAACTACCGCAAGGCGTGGGAACTTGCCTGTCGACCTGGTAGAGGTTTCGCTCGACTGGAAGGTCTACCTTGTGGGGCCCACTACGTGGTGAGCCAACTGAATGACGATGACCACTATCCGAATTAGTACATTTGAAGCGAGTTTGTTGTGTGCGTTTTGCACTTTGGGGAGAGGGTTGCATGCCACCTAAATATTATAGACGCGTGTCACTTGTGAGTGAATCGGGTTGCATGTTGCAGCGATTTGATACCCCAAGATGTGGGGAGGACTTAGGGGCGAATAAAGCTGAGCCTCAGAAGCCGAAACGCTGTTCTGGGCTAGGATGCGGTGCTCTGCATCTTCAGATACGCCGAGGTGGCAAAACTTCTGTCAGCCAGTGCCACCTTGTACATCTCTTATAAATGTTGTAACTTTTCAATTTATATAAAATCTCTAGTTGCCATCGTGACCACTGCTTTCAAGTCTATGCTAAACCGTCTCGCACGGTGTGTTTCAGGCGCAAGCAACTCCCGCGGCACGGTCAATGTCTCCGACGTAGCGGTGCAAAGGTATCGAGAACCAATAGTTACAAAGTTCGGATTATTACTCGCGCAGTCCGACAGGATTGTCTTTACTGGCTAAAAAGTAGGCAAGGAAGGCATCGAAGTAGGAGTGAAGGCTCCACCATGTCAAGCATCGGCTGCCTGTATGGACTAGATGCAGGTGACGAGAAGCAGCACCAATGGAGACCAGGAGAGGTTAGTAGCAGAGACCAGAAGAACGGACCAGCAAGGCGGGACTGCAGCGGTTAGGAAACTAAGCGCGTCTTAGAAACACGTCGGTCAGTGTCAAGTTCTCAGCAATGCACCCAAGGCCCAAGACCAGCAGCAACTCAATGCCCAAGGACACAAGGAGGCCCAGGGGCAACGAGAAGCGACTTTTTGAACGCCCATCGAAGAGGTGTATCCTCTCCGTTATTTGCACTGGTACCGCCGCTCATCATCCTCATTATCTTCATCCGCTTCACCATATCCACTGCAGAACGAAGGCCTCTCTCATATTGCTGCAATTAACCCTGTCCTGTGCTAGCTGCATCCACATGACCCCTGCGAACTTGTTAACCGCATCCACCCACCTAACTTTCTGCTGCCACTTACTGAGATTTCCTTCCATTGGAATTCAGTTTGTTACACTAAGCAACCGTCTTTTTTTCTCTCTTTTCGCGACATGCTCTGCACACTTCCATTTATTCGTCTTGACTTCTACTAGAATGTCAGTAACTTGAGTTATTTCTCTCGCCCACTCAGCAAGTTTATCCTCTCCTAACGTTACACCAACCGTTTTTCGTTCCATAGCCCTCTACGTTGTCCTCAACTTAAGTAGAAATCATTTTGTTAGCCTCGAAGTTGCTGCCCCATGGGTGAATACGGGTAACATACAAATGTTGTGTACTTTCCTCTTAACGATACCTGTAAACTTCTAAGCATAAACTGCCGGTACTTACCAAATGCGCTTCATCCGAATCTTATTGATCTTGTTATTTCCCTTTCGGCTTCAGATCTGCGGTTACTAACTGTCTTAAGTAGACATATTCGGCTACCGATTCCAGTGCTTCGCAACATACTGTAAACTATTGTTGCATCCCTGGATGTTGAACATTACCTTACACCCTAAACACAAAATACCCGAAAGCAGAGCACTAATGGCATGCCATCTGCTTTTTAAGTGCATGCCATAGAAACCAACTCCTGTTAAACGGAGTATTAGACCTTGTCAACCCCGAAGCCACTGCGTCTGGTCTTCCGCGCATCTCTGGTGGTGCTTTGACAGAGTTCAGAATCCAGGATTCTATTGGTGTATAAAAAAAGAACATAAGGCACTTGAGATCGAGAAGGGCCGAATTGACTCTATGTTCTGTAATTATATGACAGTGGAAAGTGCGCTCTTTGCGAATTTGTTTTACCAGTTTCGTTTTCGAAGCGGCAAGGTTTGTTTTGGCGAGAAATGCACTCAACAGCCGACGGCACAGCATCGTTTTGTGCGCCGAGGGAGGACGATTAGCGATGCTGCCAGCGGTGCAAGCAGCAAACCTCGTAGGCCTAACATCTCGAATTGCACCGATAAATGGAGCCCGGCAGGCTGCACGGTTTGACTGCGGCCTGTGTTGAAACAGTTATGGTGAGCGGCGCCTTCGTCCTTAAATCTAACGAGTACGAATACGCCTGCGCGAGTGACGCTACGGATCATATTTAACCGAGTCAAGCGGATGAGGCGTAGCGGCAAGACTAATGTTCTCAAATCGCTCATCCATGGCAAGCTCGGTTAACGGTCCGAATTTCCTACGGCCACTGTTGAAATGAATACGTGAACCGCGGCACCATCGCATCAGCCTCCAATGTTTTTCAAGTGCGACTGAGAATGAAAAGACGCCTGCGCGAGTTGTTCACTTGAGTGGACGTTATGAACGGTGCGTTGGCATTTGCTTCACTCTGACGTCGTTGTGTGCTCACCAGTACAAGTTGTTGTGCGTGCTTTGTGGCGCTGAAGGATATGCTTGAAACCCAGTCTTGTGTATTTCTGAGCTGAAAATATCATGTTTTTGCATTTGTCTGTTTGGGCGGAAAATCTCATTTTATTTGTTTTTTTTTTGTGTTTGGCGCGTTAATAGCATCGAGCCGGCAGTGAGAGCACTTGAGTGTGCTACAGAACAGAGGGGCATATTAGAGCAGGTATATTGTTTTAAGGACTCGTTGTTTTTGTGCTTACGTGATTATACGCCTGCGTTCAAACGACGCATCCTCTCTGCGTTGTCAGTGCATTGTACCTGTGATAAGCGGCAGTCCCCGGAGAATTATGTTTGTTTTGTATGCGTTACTCGAACTGCTTTTTTCTCGCCACATGTTTCTGAAGCATGTTTTTGTGGGTCTCAGGAAAAAACTGCCATGCACACGGTGGTCAAATTCAATTAGATGTTTATTACCATAGTTCTAAGTTGACTGTTTCATTTGGAAAATTGGTTTTTTGAAATACACATAACAGTAATTCATAAAAATTTTCACTATATTTGATTTCTCTCAAAGAAAATTGCATTGAAAGCCCTTCTTCTTTTTCACGGTCATCCGTTTTCCGTGTTGACTCATTAGAGATTTAGCTTGCCGGAGACGTACGGACGTAGACGTATCGTTTGGTTTTTGTGGAGTTTATCGTCCCAAAGCAATTAAGGCTACGAGAGACGCCGTAGTGGAGGACTGCGGAAATTTCGACCACCTGGGTTCTTTAACGTGCACTCACATCGCACAGCACACGGGCGCCTTGCTTTTCGCCTCCAGCAAAAAGCTGCCGCCGAGGCCAGGATTCCATCTAGCGTTCTTGGGAACAGTAGTCGAACGCGGTGACCACTGTGCCACCCAGGCGGGATGTAGAGATAGCGAACGCCTACTGCGCATGCGCGCTAACTGATGTAGATGTATTCGGCTGACACCGGGCAAAGCGCGTTTTAGCTGTACGTATCGCCCATACGTCATACGTCGCGGCAGACGTACATGCAGATGATGACGGCTATCCAAGAAAAAACATACAAGCTATTTGTAATATATACTTCAAATAATGACACAAAAATGTCACATGCTGATCCCCGAAGTCATCACGTTGACGTGTTGGCTGTCATTCGAATAAATATTAATTTGAGCTCACATTTAACCAATTTGCCATCTGCAGCAAGCCCGAACAATTGAAATGTAGTTGCATTAAATTTGTTTGTTTTCGCCATTTTGGCGCTCGTGTTTGCTGGTCTTCGGTCGTGTGCTAGAGTTTGCTCTTGCTTTCGGTGCAACCTGTCCACCATACGTTACATCATGCCAACAGGCAACTTTTGAGCGCGCTATCATGGGATGACATTGAAGATATGTATCGATTTCAATGGCAGAGCGACGTTCCAAAGCGTCGGACGGAACCTACGTGAGTGTGATATCCTTCAACATCGACGCCAACGACAACACAGTGTTCAACAGGATTTTTAGATTCTAGAAAGAGGATCTCGGAAAGCTGCATTCAGCCCTTCAAAATCCAATTAAGGCCACCAGTGCGCAACCGGTCAGCGTCTGCAGTTCCGAGCCACCTTGGCACAACTCGATTTCTATTTCAGTCATCTACTCTACGATATGACAAGTCACAAGTGGCTTGATCTGCAAGCCCTTCAGCGAATCACCGAGGTAAGTAATGCATGGTGTGGTGGCTATGGTGGCGTGATTGTTACAAGCCAAATTGTCAACCTGCTTTAACTGTTTCAAATGCAAATGCCCGCCGAAACATGTAAAGCAAAGCTGACTGGAGGTCTATTCGCACTTGCCAGTCGTGAAAGGCACGCGACCGGCTGTCGAATGCGACTAGAGGGCAGCGCAGTGCGACTGATGTTCACACTTCCGAATGCGACCTGCGGGTTGCTTTCCATGTCGTGTCTACCTTGACCGTTCACCACATAGAGTAAAGCTAACCTACGTGTACGTCCAAGAGTACAATCACGTCTCCATCCACACTGAGTACCCGGGAGTCGTGGTGCGGCCCATCGGCGAGTTCCAGAGCGAGGAGGAATATCAATACCAGGTGCTGCGCTGCACTGTGCGGCTGGTCAAGGCCATCCAGCTGGGACTTACTTTCTTCGATTACGTCGGTAACCCACGTCCAAATTACTGCACATGGCAGTTCAACTTCAACTTCAGTCTCTGGAATGACATGAACGCAGAGGAGCCTATTGCCAAGTTCGCTGCAACCTGCCTTCCCTTCGGAAGGCATGAGGAAGAGGGCATCGACCCCTATGAGTTCGCTCAAGCAATCACTGCTTCTGGCCTGGTTCTTTCCGATGAAGTACCCCAGGCAGCACACCAACATCGCACCAACCCCGGCCCAACGTAGACAAAAATTGGTACCAACGTTGGCGCAACACTGGTTTTTTGAGAAATTACTACATTTTTTTATATATTGGTCCGGCTTATATGCCAACATTGCACCTGTATTGAGACTGCCAACATAGGCTATCAGCTGGCCGTGCCCCTTGTGTCACGTATTGGCATGCCACTAGTATTCATTGGCCCATTTTGCATTGGCAATAAACCGGCCGTGCCGCTAGTATCACATATTGGTATTTATTGGCATGCAACAAGTATTCATCGGCACACGTGGCACTGGCACTGCCACTGTTAAGCCACCTTTAGCCATTCAGTTATTTCACCTTTGCCCTTACTGCTGCCATTTGCTTAACTGTCACTCTGACAATTGTGGCTTTCTTATGCAGTCATTTCCCAATACCACCTTGCATGTCATCTCCCTAAGAAGCCATAAAAACCATGCAATTAAATGAGGCAAGCAAAATGTTTCCCGAAAACATTTTATTTAGAGCTCATATACATGTACATGCCACAAGGACATCAGAGGGCCAAAATGCAGTGCAGGAGGCATTCGGTACAGGGCTAATATGGGAGAGGCTAGTAGGTGTAATTGAAAACAGGGCACTAAGCAGCACATGACCAGGTAGTGCAGGTAGAGGTGATGGGGTGCAGTGTGCATTGCTCATGATGGAAGGGGCTGAACATGTTCAGCAGGGTTGATGCACTATGGCCATGTAGTGCAAGAGGTGTTGCAGGAATAGGAGGCTGAGCATGGGTGCATTCCAGGGCAGTGTCCACCATGGATGGAAAATGGCAGTGGACTGTGTTGAGCATGATAGTTGCCAGTGAAGGGTCAATGGATCAAGTGATGAGGTTCAGGGGGCGGGGGAAGCGCATGGCCCAGGTAATAAGCTGGGCACCCCGCAGGAAACAACCATTCAGGAACAGTTTGTTGAGGAGATTGGCCCGTGGGTGTTACAAATGACATCTGCACAGAAGACAAGCATATATCACCGTAAGATTTAAACTCACCTTCTCAACACTTATTCAAACACATATTTGAAGTCTGGGTGCTCTATACGATTGAGTACAAAAAATACAGAACCCCGCTATAGTAAAGCCTGATATAGTAAAGTGAAACTGAAGTCCCAGTTCATCTTCTATAGGCAACTGTACATTTTCCCCCTTTATAGTGAAGATGTTTTTGGTAAAAAACGGTTAAAGTGCTTCTGGCCATGGCGACGACTCCCGCGCACTACCTAAAGTCGCGAGGCCAAGACTTTTTGTATTTGAAAACAGAACAATTACCCCGAGTGTTCGTTTAGGTGGCTTTACTACTAGCCGTAGCAGCAGTCAGAAGACGCCTACTTTACAGAAGCCTTGGAGCCGTGAGGGAAAGCGCGCAGCGCGAAGAAGAAAAAAGTAAAGCTGTCTACAAACATAGCAAGGAGGCGGCGTGTTCCATTCAGAAAGTAAAGGAGTAAACGTGCAGCACGAAATAGGGAAGGGAAAGAAATGGGTCAGCATTCACTGCAATGTGCAGTACAAATCATGAGGCAGTAGTGGCAGAAAGTGGAGGCGCAGCGAGTAAGGTCTTACAGCACTTGAGTGCCATGCGAATTTATCATTTGTTGCCTTTTAAAAGACAGAAAGAGCAAAAAGAGACACCAAGTTCATGCAAGGCTTTAGTTTTTAGATTAAATTGAACTTGGTTGCATTCGTAATCACGTCTTCATGCTTCAGAGGTACTTCCACAAGATGTAGAGAAATTTTATAATGAAAAATCACACAAAGAGATGATAAAAGCGAGATAGAAGGTATTCAGGTTTTTTTTTTTTCATTGAGCAACAAGACGTGTTCAGTAAGTGCCTATTTAACTACTAGACAGCACTTTCAGGACCATGTCATCACAGACCACTGATACAGCAAAAAACCACAATATAGTAAATATTTTCGATGGCCTCAGTGGCTTTACTATAAAGGGGTTCTACTGTATATATTGAAGGCCAATTGCCACACATTCTTCTTTTAGAGCACTTTGCGACAGGTTGCTGGGCCTGCAAGGGCATGCAGCATCTTATAACGTAGGGATAATAAACATATATGCAAATAATATCCATTCCAGATACAAAAGAAAGATATTTGGAAGAAAAAGCCTGCTTCCGGCAAACCGATAACTTCAGGTGGATGCTTAGTGCTCATATAGAATTACAGTTCCAGAAAATATGACGGTTCAGGCTCCACAACTTTCAATTTTTAAAATATTCTTAAACATTCCGGCAATAGACAATATGGATTACTAAGCATGCAAAACTGGATAGTAAAGAAGACATTAAAGAATATTTTTCTGGAGTACACCAGTTACAGGCACGCATACATTACTGCGGCCGGAAGGAAGAAATAATTGCCCTGACAGAATCAATCAAGCTATCTTCAATCAGCTAACTGAGAGAGATGTGTACATCGCAGATATTCTCTAGGCTGCGCACGCATATAATATTCTCAAGATAACCGTACCATTTTAAGTTCCAGCTTTTTAGTTTTCACAGCTTTATTCCTTGCTGCATTCTACTATAAACAATTGCCTTACTTGTAATGTACCAAGGAATAGTTTTCATACAGTGCTCATTATAAATTAAAGACACCAGAACAACATGCACCCAAACAAGCAAAGAAGAACGGGACAGAGCGCCATTCACAACTGATTTATTGTGCAGAATAAAGTACATATATATCTCACTGCCGGCATATGCGCAAATAACCCATTCAGCGTCATGTAGTGATATGTTCAAGAAGCCCATGCCTCCTACCATAGCCTCTTTCTCTGAGAGATCATTTCTTGAACATAGCTTATCTTAAACTACAAGGTGCTGAATGTGATGTAGCTGAATGTGTTCCTTGCGCATGTGCCGGCAGTGAGATATATATGTACTTAGTTCTGCACAATAAATCAGTTGTGAGTGGAACTCTGTCCCGTTCTTTTCTTGTGTGCGTGCATTGTTTTGGCGCCTTCAGTTTATAATAAATAAACACGAACAAGCCCAACAAGAAGTTCTAGTAATCATACAGTGCATGCTTGTTCAGCTAAAATTATTACACTCAGCCTGGAATGAGCAATTGAGCAAGTACTAGAATTTACATTACATAGGCAGGAAAATGTTATGCTAGATCTGAGTACAATGATATCGTACTTCCTTATCAGCTAGCAGCCTACCAGGTATGCATTTTCCCTCATCACAGCTAATCATGTGGCCATACCATCGACAACCTTCCACGTGCAAGTTTATATTCAGTTAGGCATACCTGGGTGATTTTATGTCCAGTTACCAGGTGTGGTGCTCGGGCATCTGATTTCTTCAAACCAATTCATAGTAGTTGTTGGTATAGAGAATAGTAATCTGCCTGGATATCTGAGGCCAAATATTATTTCATTGCTTAAGCACACCTTAAAATACAATGCATGATGTGACTTTGGAATCATAAAAAAACGATACATCTAGCATGATAGTGATTTTTCACTTTCACCCTATCACATGTTCCTTGAAAAAGCAGTTTAATCCTGAACTGAAAAGTTGTTTCGCACATATTTTATATTTCAGTATCTATAAAATGTTGATATTTTGTGAATATATTTCAAAATCAAAATTTCTTAACAACCTCACAAATTATTTTTTTTTTCAAAAAATGGACAATATTTTGTACTCAAATTAAAAATAAGATTGTGTCTGGAGAAATAGTATTGTTTGCAGAACAAAACAGCAGAGACGCAAAAAAGCACACATATCGCTCAAATTTAATGTGCAATACACGAACTGAGAGTTCACCTAAAATTACAAGTACAATAAGCCTTGAGTACATGGACTCGACAGCACCGGGTTGAATCAGCGTTGAGTAAGCAAGGTCATCATTCTCGACATGGCTGATGTCTACATGAACTCGCTTTCTAGTGAGTAAGTATCGTAGCAGAGCGTAGCATCGAGATTCGAAGTTATTGTGCAAGTTCTTACTCGTATTTGATCCCATTGACTTTTACTATCGAGAGCTTCGATTATTTTTTATCGTTGATGAGCGCTAAAAAGCATTCATTCCAGTGACGCTCGTCGCCGCTCCAGAGGCTTTTTCCTATCCCAGAATTCCCCATAACTAGACTCCCTGACTGGACTGCGTCTACATGCCTTTAGATAAGCGGGTCAAGCGAATTAACCTACCCCCTGAAATCGAGTTAACGCGACCCGCTCCGCCGCCTATTTTACTCGACCCGACTGTGTCTACATGAACCCCACAACTGATTTTTCACTCGACAGACGTACTCGACGCAATTCTGCCGAGTTCATGTATACAGGGGTGGAACGCACGTGTAACAAGTAACAATGCTGCTAATAATCCAATCTGCTTTCTTCTGGCTCATCCAGTTTTCTAGAAAAATATCTTGTCTGACAAAGGAGGATATTTGGAGTTAAGCAGATAAGCAACACAAGATCCATATGCTTGCTCTAACGCATGACTCCTCACTGCACTTACAGTTGCAATTTGCTTGGTCATGTGGCAGTTCACTAAACCGTCTGACTAGATATGACAATCAAAACAAACATCGGGGGATCATTTCTACTTTTATTAAGACATGCAAAAGCTTTTTTGTTGTTGACATAGCATTCAGAGACTACGGGAGTTTGGCAGTTTTATACATCTTATTTCGTTTGGCAGTTGCAAGGGGATGTAGAAAAAGAAATATGAGTAAGGAATATAAGGGGTGACAACATCCCGAAATGAAACTAATGGACCAATGATGCACACTACGCATCTTAAATGGCATCACTGGTAACATCAAACACAGAAAATGGTCCTTGAGTATGACAAATTTGAAACCCAGGAGGTGAGTTGGTTGTAAGCAGGTAGTTAGAAAAGCGCAGTCCTCCTGAGAGGTAGGCGGCAAGATCACTGCCGCCCATTATGGGGAAAGCCCTGGCAAGCATGCAGGCAAAGGTGCACATATATAAGAGCAATAAATGCACAAGGAACGCACGCCTGAATGAGCAGCTTGGGCTCTCAATGGCTTGGGGAGAAAATTATTTAAAATTGTCACTTTGAGCAAAGTAAATAGCCTGGTTTAGATCAAAGAAATATGCCCCGCCGGGGTGGTTCAGTGGTAAGACGCCCGACTACTGTGCCGGAGTTCCCGGGTTCGAACCCGACCACGGCGGCTGCGTTTCGATGGAGGCGAAACGAAGAGGCGTCGTGTGCTGTGCGATGTCAGCGCACGTTAAAGATCCCCAGGTGGTCGAAATTACTCCCTAGCCCTCCACTAAGGCTCCTCTTTCTCTCTTTCCACTTTCATTCCCACCTTCCTCCCTTCCCTTACGGCGCGGTTCGGGTGTCCACAGAGCAAGTGTGACAGTTACTGCGCCTTTCCCTTCCTGTGAACCAATTTAACTTATCAAAGAAATATTACATCTACATGCCTGAAGCCAGTGTAGGCAACCAGAAATGTTCAAGCAGTCAGTAACTGCATGTCTGTATGAACAAATACATACAGTGCAGGCAGCAGTAATGAAGGGAGAGTGGAAGGCAAATAGCCTGAGCAATACTGAATGGCTTTGTTCTCTGCAACCTCAATACAGGCTTCCTGCGAATTCTTGTAATGCAAGCATAATCAAGTAGGCTAAATATTCTATCACTTAAAGCACCTGCAATCCCGTGTTACGCAAATGACAACTACTTCGTAAGTTCACAAGCTATGTCTATTATTGTGCTATTACACCACAGGTTCACTCAATCATGCCTCAACTTGAAATAGTCACATACTGTTGAAATAAAGCAATGAAATATAGCACCAGCTATTAAAGCACTGCCAGGGACATGAAGGATATTATTTTCTGCATACTATGGGCAAGACTTCTGAAAAAGTAAGTCTTGCGCTAAAAAGCCAGAAAACGTCACATAGCATGCAATCATATAGCAAAACGCCAGCAGAGCATTTAAAGCCTTTATATAATGCAAAACAAAGGCAATGTGCCATACCTACCGAGGCAATGTATCCTTACACACAGCATGTTTCATGGCAAGGCTCCCACAGTTGTTGACAGGTTTGCAGCACCAAAATGTTGACGATGTTGTCTGCCTCACAATCAGGCAGCACCCCTTTGATGGCAGATGATTGCTTGTGCAAAAGCAGTGCGATGATACAAGTGGAGCAGCTGGACTGCGGGCGTTATAGAGCAAAGAGCCCTAAATGCAAGGAAAGAAAATCTCCATTAAATCGATGCCTCTAAATCATGATAACAGCATACCACGGCTCTGCTCTCTTTAGTTAATCTATAATTTCAATTGAAAGCTGTCTCAAAAAATGGACTAATTGCAACTCTATGTTACACATGGTATAACATAGCTGTGCCAGGGCGGTGGGGCGATCAGTTAGCATAACGACCGGAAAATGCATACTGATGTTTCATGCAGTCTTGATGCTGGTGCAAAGTGTCATGGTGCGAAGAACAAAATTAAAAGCAGGCACGGGCGCCAAACGTGTGCTACACAACCGACGCGACTAGAGGTGTGCACGGGCATAAATTTTGAGCCCGACCCGGGCCTCATGCTACAAACCCGAACCTGGCCTGGAACTGAAATTGCCTGAGCCCACCCAGCGCCCACACTTAAGGCTCCGGCCCTGCTGGAGATGCTATAACAGACCAGTTGCAAAACCTACAAGTCGGCTTCCCTGTGAGGCAGCAATTCGTGCACAGTGGCGACAGAACCTGATTCAGGGATACTAGTTAGGTGCAGTACATGCATCTACCACAGTCCACGCTGCTTGGGATGCAGTTCCCCACGCACAGGCCATTGTCAGAGAAAGGTTTTTGGGCATTCTTAACACTGGAATAAAGGGGGGCGCACTGTCACCCTAGGGGTGAAGAAAGAAAATTTAGAAAAGGGACACTAACCGGAGAGGGTAATAGTGGGGCGACAATGCGCACGCGAATAATACTGTGACGAATGGGCAAGAGATGCGGGAATTAACCTACCCGTCAGGCGATGTGCTAGCACTGTACCCCAAAGTCTATGCCGCCATTGTGCAGGAATGTCTGCCGCACCGGGAAGCTGACGTGTAGGTTTTGCAACTGATCTATTGCAACTGAAGCAACGATACAGAAAGAAAAAAATAAGCGACAATCCCTGGCGATGCATCGCGCGACGACGACGCCAACGCCTGTCGCTGGCGCTGGTGCACATCGCACAGAGCGAAGGACCTCAGCGACAGAGACGCGTTTTCAGCCTTGCTTTGTTAGCGCCGCCTCCTCGTTTGGTAAATGAGTACAGTTACGCTATATCCAGGTTCTAGCACTAAACAGCAACACTGATGAAATTTCTTGAAAAACGTCGAGCCCCCCCCCCCCCCCCACCAAAAAAAAAAAATGGTCCCAGCGCGGACACGACTGAACGACTGAACTGAACTGAACTGAACCTACTTTCACATCAGCTGAGCCGCTAATCGGTTTAACGGCTTGCGACCAGCAGTCGCGCGGCTGGAAAATCAAGCAGTGCACGATAGGTCCGCGACTGCCACTTTTCGACCTATGCAACCATTTGCGAAAGTCGCTTTTCGACCAAAGTGTCTCAGTAGACATTTTTAATGCGAATTAGCGCTCATCCTGAGGTTCAGAGTTTATCAAAACAGTAACACCTGTGTGACCGCTTGTAGCGCTTTCAGATTAAAAGAAAAGGCCGGAACGGATTAAAAGCAATAAATTCCTTGCGAGAAGCGAATGCGGGATGTCGTATCACCCCGCGTGCACACTGCTACGCGCTCTCGCGCTGTGCCTTGCACATCATTACCATCAGTGTCCTTGTGTGCGAGATGCTACCGCAATTTTACTCAATATAACTACGTCAAAATCCTAGCATTTTGTACTCGAAAGACACCGGCGCTCATTATCCTATAGGGATCACGTAATGGGGCCAGTGCTCACTCGCACGTAACGGTGTTTTGTCGGCCGTTTCTAGCAGGCGAGAAGTTTTGCCAACTGTAAAGCATAATATACATAAACGATTGCAGTTTACTCGGGCCCAGTCACCGACCGCCTGCTGTAACCATTCAGTTCTTTATTTTACGTTTATTAACCTGGGCGCACTTGTGCAACAGCCTTATTACCCCTGCCCTCCAACTAAGCTGTAGAGCTTTGCGAAGGTGCTCTCATGTCGACTTCGAATTTAGTGAAACTGGTTAACGCTCCTAATGCAACTAGTGCTATGCTGCTTTTCGATCTTGCCTACTAGCGCAGAATGAGGTCATCAAAATAAACAGTAACACGTGTACATACAAGTAAATTTTTTGTTTACAATGAGGGAAGTCCACGGAAACACAAACTGAGAAATACGCAAAAAGGGTTGTTTTTGAACACAAACTATTTTTTAATTTGCTTCATGCATTAGAAATACTCAACGCAGATCTTTAATAAAATTTTATGCAATAATTTAGACAATATAAGCATTTTTGGATTTCGCCCTTATCGATATCAAATTCTATTCTTGAGCCTACTTTGACCGAAAGAAAGCTTTTTTCAGTCGTTTCTAGTCTCTATTTGCGAAAATAATACCTGTAAATGATCATACTGTGAATATAGCTGCTGATGAAGAGTTGTAATATATATTGTCACACAATCAGCAGCACTGATTTTCTCTAAAGTTATCAAATAAATGCTTAGTGGGCTTCTGCTTCATGCAAATATGTGAGGCTATTTTATAGTGGGAGGAACTAGTTGGAATGTATTTAATGAAGAGCTATTTTATTTCAGTGCACCATTGCATTGCCCATAAATGGTAGATGCACATAGGGTGCAGAGAGACAAAACAGCGGCAAATATTGCCGTTTCTTGCAGTTTCAGCTATTTGCTTATGTTGCTGAATGCAAAAACGCGCTGCCAACAGGCTTAACTCAATGTAGTCTTTTATAAGTTCTTTTGCTATCTTTTTGCCCAAATTGCTTCGCCTGCTGCAGCGCCAATGATCCCAGTGCTTTATCTTCTCGCTTCAGATTTTCCTCTGATCTCTTCGAATCCCAGGCAGTCGATAAGTAAGTAGCTATGAAGAGGGAATAATTGAATTTACACTCGAAGTAGTCCACCCTATCATGCTAAAGCTGAGAAAGAAAGCTCTCAAGAATAAAATAAATTTGGCTTATTTCCATCTGCACGTCAGCAGAATCTCGCTCATTTTTTTATTTGACGCATGATTTCCGCACAATTCCTGGTCTTTATCTTACTGTCTCAAACCATCTGCAAAAGTAAGATGCATATATAATCTTTCAATTACAAAAACAAAATTACCCAGTGTTGGTTTCCTAATTTGGCATACTTTGAAACAAAAAAATCAAGTGTTGATGATAGTGTTGAAAACATTCCCAGAGCCCTGTCGAATTTACACTGCAGAAGTGTGAAATTCTAAGCATTGCTGGTGCCTATGGTGCACCACGCTTGCTCTTATCATTATGAACTAAAAGCACCGTCATTATCATTGCTAATGTCATCAACACTAATTCCAGCGTCATTGTCATCGCTACTATCATCTTTACAGTAGACAAGGGGAATTTTGATGTGTGTTTTACGATCCTGGGCACTGCGCAGTTGGTTAAAGCGCTCGGCTGGGGAAGCGAGGGATGGATGTTCCACTCCCAGTGGAAACAGAATTTATTTTTTTTGATGACATCATCATGACGTCATTTGATTGACAGGTATAGTGTGACCAAATAAACGAACGCTGACAGCATCAGACTTTAAAGGCTTTCGCCTTAAAATTTATTTGCCTGTACGAGTGAATTGTAATGAACTCCTCTGAGAGCAATGAAGTGCTACGGAAAAGCAAAGGTGCACACTGTAAGGTTAGTTTCTCATGACCACTGTATAGGGACTCTATAAGGAATCGTAGCTTGCAGCCGCTTCTATTTTTCCTCCCCAGGCGGTGCATTCAAAGGAAGGCCCCTGTGCTGAACTGCTGGGGCTTCAACATAGCACAGCAAGGAAAATTTGTCAACCGTGTTACGTTTCTCCACCGACAAGTGTGACAGCTGACGCGGCCATTGCATAGCAACAGGCAGAACCGCGAGCGGATCGGCCATTTCGGCGCCGTTCACCGGCCGCCCAACGCTTCCTCCCGAGGGCAAATCTCGACGTGATCCTGCCACGCGCCAAATGTGTGTGCGTGCGTGTGTGTGCAAACGCCGGCCAAGCCCGGAGCTCGAGGGAGAGTGCGTCGCCCTGGCCCGTCTGCAGGAGGTGGAGGAGATGCTGTCGGACCACCTGCGATTGAGTCATCCCGTCTTGCCCAACTTGTCGGGCTCTCCCTTCCCTGTGAGGGCTCCCCCTTTCCCTGTGAAATGGCAAGCCTATAAAAAGCAGCGGCAGACTCCGCTGCGACGGAGACTACTTTGACGCGCCGTTGACACGACGCTAGACACCAGCTGTGTGAGAGTCTGTATTCTCTCCGGGTCAGCTTCTTTGCCCGTTCCTTCATGATGTTGTAGTAAAGGCTGTTTCGTTAGAAGACGCCTCGTGTTTGCTGGGACCGTTGATGCCGTCCGCCGAGCCACGGAGCCGCCAGGCCAACGCTACCAACTGGTGGCCGCGGTGCGATACCCTGGAACGCGAGCCTCAAACGTAATAACCGTCTGTCGATCAGAAGGAGGACTTCTGCAGGCACAAGAGATACCTGTGCAGAAATATCAGGCACTAATGTGTTCCAATACCACAGTGTGGCAGCTGGATGGGTCATATAAAGGCAGGCTTCACAATGCAGGTAAGCCTCCAGTCATGTCTTCATTGCACTAACAAGCAGTAATAAGTTTTTCATATTCTAGGAAGTGGATTTCCAAATTAAAGCCTAATATCTCTGTAGCATTTCACAAGTACTTTTAAATTTTTTTGAGTTGGTTTTTCTGAAAGGGTACTCGGTGTCCCACCTCATAAAAAGCAGCATTTCATGCATAAAGAAACACGGCACTAAGTATGTGATGCAAGATTGTGGTAGCCTGCGGCATTTTATAAATTTGTAGGAAAAACATTATCCAAAACTTGCCACTGTAATTATATCTCATTATACAAAGAGAACAAAGGCACCTGTGTGGACCCTGATTGGATATATTATTAATTCTTGCTATCTTTTAGGAATTCTTAAGGAGAGTGCGTTTTTAGAACCTGCAGAAAATTACCATGTTTCATAAATAAGTGATCTATGGTTATCCAGCCTACCCCCTGTGGCCTCTACTCTACAAGCTGTTTGGAGGTACATACTGCAGCCTTATCATGTTGCCTTCAACAAGGCAATGAGCACCAGTAACAAAGACGTAAACTGGGTGGTTCAAAGTAGCACGGGATTTTGCTTTTAATGACTATTTTAAGAACCAAATTTGGAGATGGTAACAGGTAGCGCGCATGTATAAAGTTGTCACGTTGCTAACGAACTGCCGAACATCTTTGTACAGCAGTCATGTGTCTATCTACTTTGTCATGTGTTTGCCTCAATCGGTCAGGTACCTAGCGCCTTTACAGGCATAAGTGTCGGCCTACGTTCTGCAGTCAAGAAATTCGGAACATTTTTTTCGAGGCTGCCTTTCTCAGTAAAAGATGAATAAGCATGGCAAGCAGTGACCTTCATAGTTGAGGCATTTGTCAACAGTTGCAGAATTCATCTCTGTATTCCTTACAACAATATTTGCAGCATGCAGTGGTACATATCTTGCAAATAGGGTACGTGCGCTAGGAAACTTGGACATCAGAAAAAAGTGGACAGGGGGCTCTCAGACTCACAACTGAATTTTACTAAGTAAAGATGACACATATAGAGTGAACAAAACCGTATGCTCAACACTATACATTTGCTTGCTGTATATATGTCATCTTTCAGTTAGTAAAATATAGTTGTGAGCCTGCGTGCGTCCATACCACTTGTCTCTATTGTCGGTGTTTTCTAGAACAGTTACTCCATTTCCAAGATGAGCATCACTTCATACTAAAATACTACCCAAAGATTTATGCTGTTCATCTGTTGATGCTGTTATGCCGAGATGCAGCTTTATTATTTTTTACGCAAGATTCAGCAAAATTTATCTCGATTGATTGCATCAGTGCACGACTACTTCCTGGTTGTTTCAAAATGTTGTAACTCTCGGCGCTCTATCATTCAACCAACCACTTCAAATACTCTGAAAACCACTGCTATGACACATTTATAGGTAGAGGTAACTTGCGGGATCTTATTTGCGAGGTAGCTCGGGAAGAGCTGTGCTGGCTGGCTGCTACTGTTGTTCCAGCAGCCTCATGTGGCAATGCTTATGGACGTCCATGATGAGGTCCAGCGTGCATTTGCCTACTGGCCACCGTTGCCTGCAGTGGAAGCTCTAGCCACAACTTAAACCTCTTTAATACGCAGTCTGGGTCGCATATCTGCACTCCAGACCCTCTTCGACTTGAACCAGTAGTTGAAGGGGGTTCGCTTCCCAGACCCCACCTTCCCATCATACAAGCGATGTCCAAGCCCCAGGAAAGCAGATCATGGAGGATTTCAAGCCACTGCCTCTTATGCTTCCATTGCGATGAGGCCAGCCACATTGTCATGCCTCTGCAGAAGATTCAGTTCAATTCAGACTATATCACGCCAAGCTTTCCAGGTTCTCGCAAAGTTACGAAGAGGGTCATAAGCTTATGCTCAATGGCCGGCTTTGTCAGGCAATGGCAGTGATGCATTGCGTGTCAGCCGATGCTGAAGGTGTAGCAAATAGGCCCACTGCCCAGAGTCCATCATGATTTAAAAATCATTGGAGAGGTGGCAGAGCCGTAGGAATGGTGTTGCCCGAGGGGACGTTAGAAGCTGACAAATGCTACAAGTGTGCCTGTCAGGCAATTTCAGTGTATATAAGCAGCGCAGCAACCGGAGGCGGGTGGAAAACTGACTTCATGGCCTCAGACACTTGTTCCTGCACCATGTGCTGAAGGGTCAGTGTCTTGTTTAATGGTCAGCTCGGGAGGGAGCAAGAGCTGCCAAGTGACTTTACGGACAAACTACTTTAAGTGTATTGTGAGTGAAAGGGTTCCCTTCATAATCAAGTCAAGGTTGGTATGAGCCTTGGTCTGCCCTGAGGGCAGCTACGAGAAGACAAGTTGTCGGTGCAGCTCGTCATAACCCTGACATAGACTGATTGACCAAAATGAAAGTCGTAGGCTCGGGCTCACAGCTGCTAGTGTCTTCGTTTTTGCGCAAGCACACTGGCCCCGTGTCATCATTACACAATACTCAAAAGCAATTGTGCCACATTCTTACGCGTAGTCATTTTTAACTATCGTAATGTCGTTGTTGACGCCACCGTAGCAGATGCACCGGCACCACTTGTCAGCACATGTTTGTTACTTCACATTGAAGCAACATAATCTCCACAGTTTTCTCTCCATAGTTTCCTCTACAAGGAGTGTGAACCTTCTACAGGCAGCCACATTAGCTGTGGCCCGGTGACACAGAGTGTGTGCTGAACAGTGTTCGAAATTGGAATATATGGCCTGGTGACACATGCATCTGATGATACATACTCCACTGTGCTGGTAGTCAATGTTCTGTAGACGCTGGCCGATGTGTGGTTTTAGGGCAGCAATGGCAGAATTGAGCATGCCTATTCGCTAGTACATAGATTTATTTCAATGCCACGAGGATGCCATCTAACCGTCGTGTTCGGTGCCTACATGTTCTCCTGTGTCCCGCACTTTTTTTCAGGAACCTAGTGGGAAACTGGAAAGCTTGGCATGAGGTCATAAGGTCACAAAGAGCTGCACACTACTGGATTGAACTGAATCTTCTGCAAAGGCATGACAATGTGGCTGGCCACATCGCAGTGGAAGCACAAGAGGCAGTGGCTTGAAATCCTTCATGCTCTGCTTTCCTGGGGCTTGGGCATCACTTGTATGGTGGGATGGTGGGGCTGGGAAGCGACGTCCCTTAAACTACTGGTTCAAGTCGAAGAGGGTCTGGAGTGCAGATATGCGACCCAGACTGCGTACTATAGAGGCTGAAGTTATGGCTAGAGCTTCCACTGCAGGCAACAATGGCAAGTAGGCAAATGCATGCTGGACTTCATCATGGACGTCCATAAGCATTGCCACATGAGGCTGTTGGAACAACAGTAGCAGCCAGCCAGCACAGCTCTTCCCGAACTACCTCGCAAATAAGATCCCGCAAGTTACCTCTACCTGTAGGTGTGCCATAGCAGTGGTGTTCCGAGTATTTGTTGTGGTTGGTTGATTGATAGAGCGCCGAGAGTTACAACATTTTGAAACAACGAGGAAGTAGTCGTGCACTGCTGCAATCAATAGATAAAAATCTTGCTGTATCTTGCGTAAAAATAATAAAGCTGCATCGCTTCATAACAGCATCAACAGATGAAAACCATAAATCTTTGGGTAGCATTTTCGTATGCAGTGATGCTCATCTTGGAAATGGAGTAACTGTTCTGACATGAGAGTCGACATGAGAACACCTTCGCAGAGCTCTACAACTGAGTAGGAGAGCAGGGGTAATAATGCATTTGCACAAGTGCGCCTAGGTTAACTGACGTAAAAAAAAAGAAATGAATGGTTACAGCAGGCGGTTGGTGACTGGGCACGAATAAACCGTAATCGTTTATGTATATTATGCTTTACAGTTGCCAAAACTTCCCGCCTGCTAGAAAAGGCCGACACAGCACTCGCCCCAAGCCGTCATCCCTATAGGAGCATGAGCGCTGGTGTGTTTCTACTACAAAGTGGTAGGGTTCTGACGTAGTTATATCGAGTAGAAGCGCAGTAGCATTTCGCACACATAGAGGCTGATGGGGATAATGAGCAAGGCACAGCGCGAGAGCGCGTAGCAGTGTGCACGCGGGGTGATATGACATCCCGCATTCGCTTCTCGCAAGGAATTTATTGCTGTGAATCCGTTCCGGCCTTTTTTTTTTAATCTGAAAGCGCTACAAGCGGTCACACAGGTGTTACTGTTTTGATAAACTCTGAACCTCAGGATGAGCGCTAATTCGCAATAAAGATGTCTACTGAGAGGGTTTGGTCGAAAACCCACTTTCGCAAATGGTTGCATAGATCGAAAATGGCCGTCGCGGGCCATTCGTGCACTGCTCGATTTTCCAACCGCGCTACTGCTGGTCGCAAACCGTAAATCCGATTAGCGGCTCAGCTGACGTGAACGCAGGTTAGCTTTACTCTATGTGGTGAACAGTCAAGGTAGACACGATGTGGAAAGCAGCCCGCAGGTCGCATTCGCCAGTGTCAACATCAGTCGCACTGCGCTGCCCTCTAGTCGCATGCGACAGCCGGTCGCGTGCCCTTCGCGACTGGCAAGTGCGAATAGACCTCCAGTCAGCTTTGCTTTACATATTTCGGCGGCCATATGTATTTGAAACAGTTAAAGCACGTTGTCAATCTGGCTTGTAATCGTCACGCCACCACAGCCACAACACCATGCAATACTTACCTCGGAGATTCGCTGAAGGGCTTGCAGATCAATCCACTTGTGACTTGTCATAACGTAGAGTAGATGACTGAAGTAAAACTCGAGTTGTTCCAAGGTGCCTCGGAACCGCGGACCCTGACACGCTGCGCACTGGTGACCTCATTTGAAATAAGGAGGGCTGAATGCAGCTCTTCGAGATCCTCTTTCTAGAATCTAAAAATCCTGTTGAACCCTGTGTTGTCGTTGGCTTCGATGTTGAAGGATATTACACTAACGTAGGTTCCGTCCGAGGCTTTGGAACGTCGCTCTGCCATTGAAATCGATACATATCTTCAATGTCATCCCATGATAGCGCACTCAAAAGATGCCTGTTGGCATGGTGTAACGTATGGTGGACCGATACGTGCACCGCACCGATAGCAAGAGCAAACTCTAGCACATGACCGAAGACCAGCAAACACGAGCGCCAAAATGACGAAAACAAACAAATTTAATGCAACTAGATTTGAATTTTTCGGGCTTGCTGCAGGTTGCAAAGTGGTTAGAAGTGAGCTCAAATCAATAATTATTCGAAACAGAGCCAACACGTCCACGTGATTACTTCGGGGATCTGCATGTAACATTTTTGTGTCATTATTTGAAGTTTTTATTACAAATAGCTTCTATGTTTTTTATTGGGTAGCCATCATCATCATCTGCATGCACGTCTGCCGCGACGTATAACGTATGGGCGATACGTACAGCTAAAACGCGTTTTGCCCGGTGTCAGCCGGATACGTCTACATCAGTTTGCACGCATGCGCAGTACGCGTCCGATACGTCTACGTCCCGCCGGGGTGGCACGTACAGTTGTTACGGCGCTCGACTACTGTTCCCAAGGACGCGGGTACGAATCCTTTCCTCGGCGGCAGCTTTTCGATGGAGGCGAAAAGCAAGGCGCCCGTGTGCTGTGCGATGTCAGTGCACGTTAAAGAACCCCAGGTGGTCGAAATTTCCGGAGTCCTCCACTACGGCATCTCTCATAGCCTGAGTTGCTTTGGGACGATAAACCCCACAAACCCATCAAACGATACGTCTACGTCTGTACGTCTCCGGCAAGCTAAATCTCTAAGGAGTCAACACGGAAAACGGATGAGCGTGAAAAAGAAGGAGGGCCATAAAAATGCAATTTTCTTAGAGAGAAAGCCAATATATTGAAAATTTTTATGAATAACTGTGATGTGTATTTCAAAAAAGCAATTTTCCGGGGGAAACAGTCAACTTAGAACTATGGTAATAAACAGCTAATTGAATTTGACCACCCTGTGCATGGCAGTTTTTTCCAGAGACCCAGAAAAACACGCTTCAGACACATGTGGCGAGACAAAAAGCAGTTCGAGTAACGCACACAGAAGAAACATATTTCTCCGGGGACTGCCGCTTAAAAAAATCGATGAGTTCAAATGAATAAGTTCTAGTATTGCGTTCACCCATTTATGCGATCAGACAAGAAGGTTTGAGAATTGCTGCTGATGTTACATGTATGCACGGAAACAAAAAGGGTAATTACTCCTAGGAATGCTTAATTGAATAAAAATGCGAAAAGCTACTTCCATTGGCAACAACAAACATCACTGCAGACATGTGAGAAGACTAGCACAGAGCATGCGAGCTGGGTTCGGCAAAATGTACCGCAGGTACAATGCACTGACAACGCACAGACGATGCGTCGTTTGAACGCAGGCGTATAATCACGTAAGCACAAAAACGAGTCCTAAAAACAATATACCTTCTCTAATATGCCCCTCTGTTCTGTAGCACACTCAAGTGCTCTCACTACCGGCTCGATGCTTTTAACGCGCCAAACCAAAAAAACAAAACAAATAAAATTAGATTTTCCACCCAGACAGACATATGCAAAAACATGATGATATTTTCAGTTCAGAAATACACAAGACTGGGTATCAAGCATATCCTTCAGCGCGACAAAGCACACACAACAACTTGTACTGGTGCGCACACAACGACGTTAGAGTGAAGCAAAGGGCAACGCACCGTTCATAACGTCCACTGAAGTGAACAACTCGCGCAGGCGTCCTTTCATTCTCAGTTGCACTTGGAAAAACTTCGGAGGCTGATGCGAAGGTGCCGCGGCTTACGTATCCACTTCAACAGTGGCCTTAAGAAATTCGGACGGTTAACCGAGCTTGCCATGGAGGAGCGATTTGAGAACATTAGGCCTGCCCCTACGCAGCATCCGCTTTACTTGGTGAAATAGGATCCGTAGCGTCACTCGCGCAGGCATATTTGCACTCCCACTCTGACGTCGTACTCGTTAGATGGAAGACGAAGGCGCCACTCACAATAACTGTTTCACAACAGGCCGCAGTCAAACCGTGTAGCCTGCCGGGCTCCATTCTAGATGTTAGGCATATGAGGTTTGCTGCTTGCACCGCTGGCAGCATCGCTGATCGGCCTCCGTCGGCGCACAAAACGATGCTTTGCCGTCTAGTGCTGAGTGCATCTCTCGCCAAAAACAAACCTTGCCGCTTCGAAACCGAAACTGGTAAAACAAATCCGCAAAGGAGCATACTTTCCACTGTCGTATGATTACATACCATAGCGTAACTTCGGCCTTTCTCGATCTCAACTGCCATGAGTTCTTTTTATATAGACCGATAGAATCCTGGATTCTGAACTCCGTCAAAGCACCACCAGAGATGCGCGGAAGACCAGACACTGTGGCTTCGGGGTTGACAAGGTCTAATACTCCGTTTAACAGGAGTTGGTTTCTATGGCATGCACTTAAAAAGCAGATGGCATGCCGTTAGTGCTCTGTTTTCGGGTATTTCGTGTTTAGGGTGCAAGGTAATATTCAACATCCAGGGACGCAACAAGTTTTTACAGTATGTAGCGAAGCACTGGAAGTGGTAGCCGAATATGTCTACTTAAGACAGTTAGTAACCGCAGATCTGGAGCAGAAAGGGAAATAACAAGATCAATAAGATTGAGATTGAGCGCATTTGGTAAGTACCGGCAGCTTATGCTTAGAAGTTTACCGGTATCGTTAAGAGGAAAAACATTTGCATGTTACCCGTATTCACTCATGGGGCAGCAATTTCGAGGCTAACATAAAGGTTTGTACTTTAGTTGAGGACAAGGTAGAGAGAGGGCTATGGAACGAAATAACTCAAGGTACTGACATTGTAGTGGAAATCAAGATGAATAATTGGGTGTGTGCAGAGCATGTCGCGAAAAGGGAGAATAAAAGACAGCAGCTTAGGGTAACAAACTGAATTCCAATGGAAGGAAATCGCAGTAGGTGGCGGCAGAAGGTTAGGTGGGTGGATGTCGAACCTCGTTTAGGGAGGACGTTAGCGGACAAGCAGTTTACTCCGGTTTGGTTAGATTCGTGTTTAGAGTATAGCCTTCAGCACAGTAATTTTTAAACCTACCTTACTAGCACATGTAGGGGGCGGAGAAGATTATTACTTCTATAAGAGCATGGAATCCTTGTCTGACACCGCGTGAGTTAATATGAGTGCAGCCAGGGGTCACCTTTAGAGACACTTAAAAAGCAGACACTTACTAAAGAAATGCTTCGTTTTCGCAGTCACTAAGACATCATTCACGACGCAGAAAGCTGTTTCAGTGCGTGAGTGTTGGAAGCGGTGCCTAAAGCTCTGTCATACTTGGATAGAAAACTGTCGCTTAGCAAAGGTAATGCATGATGCTATGCAGGTCCTTATCTTTTTAATGAGGCGTGAACCATTGATTACTGAAACCATTGACTATAACTAACCAGAACATTTCTCGACAAAACCACCCGAAGAGAGGGCACATTAATTCTGAGAGGATATGGCTCCACTTTTCTCTGTAGCTCGTGATCGCATATCATGAGATCATCGGGAGGTATAGAATAAAATAAGTCTTTGACATGCGCAGAAAGTGCGCCATTTATTTTGCATCTATTTTTGTCAAAAACGAAATGTTTTCTTCAGCATTCTTCACCAGAAAGGCATCACTAATAAAAAGAAAATTCAGGTTATCCGGCAAATACTTAGCTTGGCACCTTTCCGCATCAGAACATGTTTAAACAACATGCGCTCTTGTCTTTTATTGCGCAAGACTGCTCTCGAAGTTACTTCTTTGGCACAGTGCGTTAGATAAATTTCTGTACTTGGTTACAGAAACGATAGGGCTTTTCTAAAGGCGGGCTGAACTGCTTCCGCAGCCTTGGACAGGATCACTTGTGCAGGTAAATCACGAATCCCCTTGCTTTCAGGAAGTTAGCAGAGACATGGCTCTCCTTCAAATGCGTTTTCGTTTTGTTTTTTAAGGGGAGAATTCATTCATAATAGCAGCGCATCAAAATATATACGCCTTCTGGAGAAATAGATAATAGTTTTCACAGGAATGCATTAACACTGGAAAAAAAGCAGTAGTATACGTTGTCTTTTGTGCTCCCCAGCGCAAAAGACAACGTATACTACTGCTTAAGTACCCTTACCGGCATACGCGGAAGCACTATTTAGTCGATGCTTTTTTTCTTGTCGCAAAGGTATACATCCCCAAACAGGACGATGCGTCAATGAAAATCAAATGGACGATGAGAATGACTTATCCGGTACATCACTCAGGAAACTACCGGTAGGCTGAAGAAAATGTGACCCAAAAAGGAACGCCATCTGTGTTCGAAAAATACATTTTGTTAAAAAAAAAACTGCCGAATAAGTGGTCATGAGAAACAGCTGCAGCCCCAAAAACGTTGAGGCTCAAGGGGGAATGTACAAGCGCATCCCGGGTTTCACTTTCTGTATAAAAGGTTGCCTTTTTTTCTGCATCTGTTCGACCTAGGCTAATTTACAGACGTGTTACATGATATTATTTTCTGCCAGCTTCCCTTTCTTTAGCCCGACACATATCGTTAATATTCTTCCCTTCTGGTTCGGTTTTATGCCACTTCTTCTACCTTTAACGAGGCTAATGTTTGGCTTCATCTTTGTCGCTCATGCGCATTTTCTCCTTTTTTTTCTCTTTTTAGGTTTTTAGCGCGATTCATTTTCTACGTTTGGCTCTGTTATAAATTTGGCTTCACTTTGGTTGCACAATTTTCTTTACTTATCCGATTCCCATCTTTTCCTGACTGCGTATTTTCTCTCCTCTACGGCTTCCTTTATGTGCAGGGCTTGATCAGTGTGTAGGTAGGATTTTAGTTACACATTTTTGGGCGCGTTCTTGATTATTTTTTTTCATCAAATCTCTCCACTGTTTCAATCTATGTAGGTTCAAAAATGACTTGCTTATTTTGTTCTCTCCTTCGTGTTTTATCTCCCTTTGTTCTTTATTTTTCATTTTAATTTTTGTTGTTTTCTAGTTATATTACCTCTTGTTGCCAAGAGCGATATTTATGGAGTATTTCGGTGCTTCTGGAACAAAGTTGAAGGTCAGTGCCTGTGTGAATGTGTTTCCTGTTTCTCTACCGGGTATGTGTGTCTAATTCCGGTCAATCGCAATGAATCAGCACCAAACAGCCAGACAGCTAGTCATATTGTTAGTACTCCTTTTTTATGACGATAACCAAATATGGGATTTATTTGTAATGAGAATCTAATTAAATACCAAAGTTTAAAACATCTAATATAGAGCCGTGCTATGTAAGTGTTTTGCTAAACTTCCGTGCGAATCTTCTCACCGCAGTCTGCAATTGAATAAAATATACTACGAATATTGAATAAAATAGATACAATTTGACGAAATTTTTGCGGGATAAATGCTATTTTTTCAGCACAAAAAGAAAGTATTGGTTCCGAAAACATTTGAAACCTTACAATCTCTTGATTGAGATTTAAAGTATTCTACAGTCATGGATTCCACAAGCCAATGGGGGCAGGCGGATGCTTTTTCTGATCATTTGGGCTTTAGGCAAAAAGAACTTCGGCTTTTAATAGGCTGATGAAAAAACTAAATTACAGGAAACTATATGCTTTAATCTGCTTTCTTTTCCCCGACTGCTTGCTTGTCTTTGATGCTGTTTAATTGTCTCGCGCCCAAGATGACTTCGACCGGACAAAAACCATACACGCAACCATCCGTATCAAAGTTGCCCAATTCTGCCAATAAAGATGCCGTAACAACCGTTTGTTTAGACAAGATTTCAAAATGAAATGTGGCAGCGTATGAAAGGCTACTGCGCACAACTAAACTAATACAATCGAAGAGTGGCGCTTGCCTGCGGGGTCAGGCTGGAATGACAGTAGGATGCTGTCGGACTATTGCCATCCAGTTACAGCCCCAAGTTCTCAAGTATGACATAGCGGCACCTTCCATCACGGGGTAGAAAGTATCAAGCCCTAGTGAGTCAATTCAGAAGTTGTGAATGTCTTGAGTATTTGCTTTCTCGGCTGCTTATACAATGCGTGTTTTCTAGAAAGCGTTGTATAAAGGCAACGTTTACATCGGCTCCTCATTTAAAATTCGTACTCTATCACAGCCGTGGAATCGAACACTACTTCTGCACTTATTTCGGGTGTACAACGTTTTTTTGACGCCCATGGCTTGCTGAGGATTTACACAAGAGCCCGTTTAAATCTATAGAATGTAATTTAGTAACTGTAGTACCTCAGCCTCCATATATTAGGTGCAATATCCGTAGGCTACAATATTGCTACGGAGCACAGTATATCGAGACGACGACGACGTGCTGATGTGAAGTAGTGAAGAAGACGACGCTCAGGCCTAGCTAACTTCGTTCTGTGGTGTGCGGTGTGTGGTGTGCGTCTAAGAGTGAACTAGCGTTTACCACTGTGTTCTTTCCTTAACATTTGGTGGAGGATTGCTGGAAGTACGTAAGTCGCCAAACGTGGATCTCCGTAGTGGCCGCCAGATTGGTACAATCACTATGCAATCCGACGCGACACCTTCTTCAGCGGCACCATCAGCTCCCACCGTCGTCATGACGCAGCCTCGCGATCCAGGCACCTTTTGCGGCACCGACCACATCAGCGTAGAAGACTGGCTCGCCATGTACGAGCGGGTCAGCAAGCACAATCGTTGGGACGCGACCCTCATGCTCGCCAACGTAATCTTCTATCTGGCAGGTACGGCGCGCGTCTGGTTCGAGACGCATGAAGACGATATCACATCGTGGGAAATGTACAAGGAGAAGCTTCGAGACCAATTTGGCAAGCCGATCGGACGCAAGCTTGGCGCACAAAAAGACCTCGCATCCCGTGCCCAGTCTTCGACGGAATCGTACTTGTCTTATATCCAAGACATTCTAGCACTATGCCGAAAGGTGGACAGCGCCATGTCCGAATTAGACAAGGTGGGCCACATAATAAAGGGAATAGCAGACGATGTTTATAATCTGCTGCTTTGCAAAGATTGTCCAACGGTCGACTCGGTTATCCAAGTTTGCCGCCAGTTTGAACAAGCAAAACACCGCCGTATTACTCACCGCTTCGAACGCTTGCCAAACACAGCTGCTACGTCCTCGTGAGAAGATAGTCCAACCTTACAGCAGCTATCTCATCCCTCCAACTTGACCAGGATTGTTCGTCGAGAGATAGAGGCTATGACACCCGTTGCGTTCGCTCCTCAACCAGCGGATACTACTATAGCCTTAATCCAATCTGTCGTTCGCCAGGAGTTCAGTAATGTTGCCCTCAACGCGAACGTGGGATTCAACTCCGGCCAACCTTCCGCACAGCCCTCGCTCCAACCTAATGTTCCTGTCGTAGCTGCTGCGGCTCCTACCACGCCCTTTCAGAAGCGGTATCGCTACCGCTGTCGCAACCCGGACGAATGGCGAACCTCGGATGACCGACCAATCTGCTTCAACTGCTCACGTGTCGGCCACAATTCTCGCCATTGCCGCAGCCGTTGGGTTCCGCCACCTCGACCTCGCTACTATTCTGATCGCAGCGCCTAATATGTTCCGCACTCAACCTATGTCCGTGATACGCGCACTCGTGACTTTAAGTCGCCAGCCCCGCGCATGCCCAGACGCTCCCCGTCTCCTCAGACCCGGAGGTCCCGCTCGCCCCAATCTCGTCGTTCCACATCTCCCCACTTCTCCGGCTCTCATCCGGAAAACTAACCAATGCAACTCCCGGAGGTGACGCTGTATTGACGACCCGGCCCGAAAATCCTCTGCTGACCCTCGCTCATCGCCGCAACCTTCTAGACATCTATGTGGATGGTGCCCCTGTTACTGCCCTCAATGACACTGGTGCCCAAATTTCAGTCCTCAGCTCATCCTTTCGCCGCCGTCTCAAAAAGGTTGTCACACCCGCCCCTTCATCCGCCGTTCGTGTTGCCGATGGAAGCGTCGCTGCCGTCGTGGGACTGTGCACTGCGCGCGTGAGTATTTCCGGTCGCACTACCCCTGTCCTCTTCACTCTTATCGACCGCTGCCCTCACGACGTGATTCTAGGCATCGACTTTTTAACGGCCCATTCTGCCCTGATCGATTGTTCAACTGGTCTTCTTCGCTTAGACCTGCCCTACTGCTCCAAAAACACCGATGTCAAGCCCCGCCTCCGATCCGCCGAATTTGTTCGCCTACCACCCGAAGCTGATATTTATGTCCCGCTGGACCCGATCCCCGCAGTTCCTGACGGCACATACGTCACTTGCCCAATTACCGATGTTGTTCTCCGTCATAACGTCATACTCCCCCATACCGTCGTGACTGTCACTGCTAACCGCACCTATCTTCCCGTACTGAACTTCAGCCGTTCGACTCAAGTTTTACCCCATGGTATCGCACTCGCTGATCTGTTTCCTTTGGCGGACTGCGAAGTTGCGGCTCTAACCCCTCAGTATCTGTCGGAGCAGCATATATCGGCTTCTTCTCATTCGAACCTCTTTTCAGGTATGATAGCCGCGGATCTGCCAGATGACCAAGCCAAAGCTCTCTCCGACCTTTTGCTGTCGTACAGCGATATATTTGATTTCGGTGACCGACCATTGGGCCAAACATCCGCTGTGACCCATCGAATCAATACGGGTGACGCCAACCCCATCCGCAGACGGCCTTATCTTGTTTCCCTTACTGAGCGGCATGTTATACAGAAAGAAGTGGACAAGATACTGGCGCAAAATATTATTGAGCCTTCCTGCAGTCCCTGGGCGTCTCCTGTCGCATTGGTCAAAAAGAAAGACCAAAGTTGGAGATTTTGTGTCGACTATCGCCACCTTAATCAAATAACAAAGAAGGATGTTTACCCTCTTCCGCGAATTGATGACGCGCTTGACTGCTTGCATGGTGCCAGCTATTTTTCTTCTATCGACATGCGTTCAGGCTACTGGCAAATTGCTGTCGACGAACGGGATCACGAGAAAACCGCATTTGTCACCCCCGACGGACTGTATCAATTCAAGGTGATGCCATTTGGACTCTGTAACGCTCCTGCGACATTCGAGCGCATGATGGACTCACTCCTCCGTGGCTTTAAATGGACAACATGTTTATGCTACCTGGATGACGTCGTCGTTTTCTCCTCCACGTTCGCAACCCACCTTGATCGCCTTTCTACAGTCCTGGACGTTTTCCGCCGCGCCGGTCTTCAATTGAACGCTAAAAAATGCAGCTTAGGCCGGCGCCAAATCAGTCTTGGGTCATTTGGTTGACGCAAATGGTGTGCAGCCCGACCCTGACAATGTTCGAGCCGTGCGCGACGTCCCTACCCCCCGTAGCTCAAGGGACGTGCGAAGCTTCCTTGGCCTTTGTTCTTACTTCCGCCGCTTCATTCGGAACTTCGCAGACATCGCTCGCCCACTTACCTCTCTTCTGCAAAAAAACGTACCTTTCACATGGGGTTCTGACCAAGCTTATGCCTTCACGACACTTATTTCCGCCCTCACCACCCCACCTTTTCTGGCGCACTTCGATCCTTCTGCACCTACCGAACTGCGCACCGGCGCTAGCGGACATGGAATTGGTGCTATCCTTGCCCTGTCCCAGCATGGTTCCTCTCGCGTCATTGCTTATGCTAGCCGCCTGCTTTCGTCCTCTGAGCGCAATTATTCAATCACAGAGCGG
The DNA here is from genome assembly GCF_055883805.1 of Amblyomma maculatum. NCBI lineage: Eukaryota > Metazoa > Arthropoda > Arachnida > Ixodida > Ixodidae > Amblyomma > Amblyomma maculatum. The sequence goes on along the minus strand of NC_139348.1, from coordinate 52,184,185 downwards.
GAATGCCTTGCACTTGTTTGGGCGCTGACCAAATTCCGCCCTTATTTGTTTGGGCGGTCCTTCTGTGTAGCGACTGATCATCATGCTTTGTGTTGGCTGTCCTCACTTAAGGACCCCACTGGCCGCTTAGGTCGCTGGGCCTTACGAATATAAGAGTATGAATTTACTGTGGTGTACAAGTCCGGCCACTTACACCAAGACGCTGACTGCTTGTCCCGCCATCCCGTAGATCCTCCCTATTTGTCCGACCATACTGCTGACGACTATGTTTTGTCCATCTCGGACTTTATCAATATCGGCTCCGAACAGCGTCGTGATCCTGCCCTGCAACCAATTATTGACCAGCTGCGCAACATCCCTGATTCTTCCGCCAGCATGTTTGTACTCCATAACGATATATTATACAGACGCAATATGCGCCCAGATGGCGCGGACCTTTTACTGGTCGTTCCGGCTCATCTGCGCTCTAGTGTCCTCGCCCAACTTCACGACGTTCCTACAGCAGGACACTTGGGAGTCACACACACTTATGACAGTGTGCGACGCATATTTTTCTGGCCTGGTCTCTACCATTCTGTCTGTCGCTACGTCGCCGCTTGTGAGCTCTGTCAGCGCCGTGAGATACCCTCGCTTCAACCTAGTGGGCCCCTGCAACCAATTCCAGTGTCGACAGAGCCGTTTTCTCGTGTGGGCCTCGATCTTCTTGGGCCTTTTCCGACATCGACTTTTGGAAACAAGTGGATTGTTGTGGCGACTGATTATACCACCCGATATGCTGTAACCAGGGCTATCCCTACCAGCTGCGCCTCCGACGTTGCCGACTTTCTTCTGCATGATGTCATCTTGATTCATGGCGCTCCACGTCAACTGCTCACAGATCGTGGTCGCTGTTTCCTCTCTCAAGTGGTTCATGACCTTCTCCGCTCATGCGCTACTCGTCACCAGTTCACCACGGCCTACCATCCGCAAACGAATGGTCTTACTGAGCGCCTCAATCGCACTCTGACCAACATGCTGTCTATGTATGTGTCCGATCACCATCGTGACTGGGATGTCTCCTTACCTTTCGTCACGTTCGCCTAAACTCCTCACGCCATGACACCGCCGGATACTCTCCCTTTTACCTATTCTTCGGCCGTGACCCTTTACTCCCATTCGACACCTTGCTGCCTCTTGACGACTCTTCCTGCAGCTACGCTTCGGATGCCATCGCCCGCGCTGATGCTGCCCGCCACATAGCTCGAGAGCCTCTTGGAGCGTCTCAGCGCTCTCAAAAACGTCGTTACGACTTTCATCACCGAGACGTTCACTACCATCCTGGTTCCCTCGTACTTCTTTGGCACCCGGCTCGCCGTGTCGGTATGTGTGAAAAAGTTTTGCCTCGTTACGTGGGTCCCTACTCCGTCTTGCGGCATGTCACCGATTTGACCTATGAGATCGCCCCTTTACAGCCCAAGAATCCTTCCACAGCCCCTCATCCAGAACTCGTGCATGTCGCCCGTCTAAAACCATATCATTCGAGTTCCCCTGTGTAGGACGCACCGGGACGGTGCTTCTTCGGCGCGGGGAAAACTTACGGAGCACAGTATATCGAGACGACGACGACGTGCTGATGTGAAGTAGTGAAGAAGACGACCCTCAGGCCTAGCTAACTTCGTTCTGTGGTGTGCGGTGTGTGGTGTGCGTCTAAGAGTGAACTAGCGTTTACCAGTGTGTTCTTTCCTTAACAATATAATTACAAGAATTTCAGCATATACTGCCTGAAACACAAAATAGCATTATTAGTTGTAACATTAGACCTGCACCTTAAAGTTGATCAATGAAATCACACAAGATGAATTGCTGAGTAAAGGGACACGGGGGCTTCAAAAAACTAAATAATGTTCGCTATGATTGCTAATTAAATGTCGATATAAATGCCTTTAAGCAAAGAAACTTCACAATATATTTTTATTCTTTTCATATGTTGTGAATGAAATCACATGTGCAGTTTTGAGCTTCACGAACTACACCTTTCTTGGTGTTTTTAGGTCATGGCGTCTCTCATAGCCTGAGTCAATTTGGGACGTTAATCCCCATAACCTAAACCATCTTTTTCAGTTTGTCGTACTGCTGCCTAATAACATGCTTACCGAAACAGCTCTGTATTACAAATATAGAGATAAGCAGAGACATTTCAAAAAGTGCATGAACTTATTCGCTGATGACCAGCCGATAAGGATATTACCTGAGATTGCTTTTACTTCGGTCAAATAAAATCTATCTAGGAACTACATACGTGCCGCACTCTGTATGGAGCATAGTAGTCAAAGCATAGCTCGAAATCAAGCGCCTGAAAGACAGCACTCCGTTTATGAAAATAAAATTTTGTGATAGTCTAGAAAATTGATGAGTAGAGAAGTGATCTTGCGTTAAATAAGAATTACTGTTTGGGATAACTGAAAGTATTTTGGAGTCTACTAGCTCACTCGAATAGGGATTAGACTATATAGCTCCTGCTATTTCCTATGCCATTTCTCAATTCGCAAAAGGTGCCCTGAATCGTATCTGTAATAATTGCTGCTATTCGCCTTATTATTTCCGACTGTTCGTTTTACCGCTGACCGGTTTATCTTGACGTTTATTCACCGAGGTTTATTTGAGCACTGGCGAGTGCAACGCACATTCCTAGCTAAACGGCGAACGAGCACACGCGCTGCTATTGCCAGAGTACGTAGCTCCTTTTCAATCGCAGCTGAGTTCAATAAAGATTTCAGGTAAGGGAACCGCTAGCCGTTTCGTTTGTTGCAATGGGAGCTGTCTTCTTCACCCGACAACATGCATTTCTCGAGCAAAACAGCCGTACATCGAGGAATATCTGGAAGGATAAAGGGGCCGAATAAAGTAAAGCCCAAAAACATTTATTTCGCTTCGAGTGGAAATGTGGCAGCAATTTTATTTGCTGCTGAAATTATACCAACACTCGTTTTCAGAACCAAAAAGCGATATTCAGTGATGTTCAAAAGAGATATTCAATTTTAAAGTAAAAAGTTGGCAATTGATTTGTGTTCCGCTGTGTCCCGTATATTGAAGAATGACTATCGCTGCCATGACCTTTTTGAGGAATCCTTTCCTCAATCATTGGCGGCTTTGCTCACTGACATTCACCTTAGATGGTAAATTCGATGCATTAACAAGACAACGCTGATGACACGAAAGGCTGTACGGTTTTCAATATGAAACAATCATTTCGGGAAAGGTTTAACGAATGTTTATAGTTTGCTGCATATGTTTAACACCAAAAATACAATACGGCTGGAAGGGACACGATAGTGAAGGGCAATGAAAATTTTGACCACCTTATGTTCTTAACCATACATTTACATCAATCAGTAGGAGTGTGCCTTGCTCTTGCTTTGTGCCTCCATCGAAAAGCGGCAGCTCTATCCAGGATTTGGTCCAACATTCAAACTTATATACACCATCATTAAGACGTGCGCTTACTATGAAAATCATATGGAGAAAAGAAATGTCATTTTTATGCGTCAAAGACACTCGTTGTAAACAAGATATAAATTTCGTTTCCTGTCATTGGGAGAAATAAAACACATTCGAATGCTTAAAAAAGGCTCCGAAATTTCTGAGCAAGTTGAAAGATGGACGCGTACCATACTGCGGTCCTAGGGCGTCGTATTTGTGATCTGAAAAAAAGAAGAAAGTTTAATGAATGTGCATACATTTAGTCGACCCGCTGAGAAAAATGCCTCTGCGACGATTTCATATCAAACCTAATCCTTTAGAAGCAGTTTTGCATTAGGCAACATATAACACTGATAATAAAGTGCTTGTAAATTTCAGCTTATGTGCTGATTTGCATGATAGGCAATACAAGAAACGAAATGAAATTAAAATTGTACATTCACGCGGCTCACGACATGAAGAAACAGGAACGTTGTAAGGGAGAGGGCTGTAGATATTTTTCGGCGACGTGGGCTTAAGCAAGTAAACGTTCTGTATCGCACAGCAAATGCGTTTTGTATTTCCTCAGCAAAGAAGAGCTTGCAACCAATAGGACAATCTAGGTAAGCCGCCGAATGAGAATTCCACCGCACACATTACAAGAAATGGATTGTAAAAATTCTAGTAATTCGAGGAAATACCTATGACGGATGTCATCGCTCCGTCTGCAATGCCGCAAATTTCATAGGAAGTAATTTACGTTTACTCCGCATCAATGCCAGTAAATGTTTTCAACTGAACTCGACAGCGTTATTACTTTGACAGCATGCACTTAGCTGGAAGTCAGCAGTACTGCAGGCGTTACCGAAAGAAGCAAGAAAGTATACGTTACTCATTAGCTACAAAAAGAGCGCGTTTTGAGCCCTGTTGTACCTAGGAAAAAAGGTAACGCGTTACTACTGACGTTAATTAAAAAAAGTACCACCATTACTTTATGGCACTAATATTTGTTCCGTTCATATGTGCTCCAAGAATCCAAAATAAACATCTTAATAGTTCATATTTCACACAAACCTTTTAAGCGAAACAACGATTTCTCCGAAAGAGAGGAAATAACGAGATTGCTTGGACGAATGTGCAGACGTTTAGCCGCGTTATATCGTTCTGTAACGTTGCCTAAAGTTGCGTGAAAGGCTTCTAACTCTGGGCACATTATGAACCCCTTTTCTGAAGTGAGATTAAAAGAAATTGCACCGCATCCTCAATTCTAACATCAAAAAGAAAACAACGGTGACATGTCACAAAAATGACAGCATTTTTGAAAATGTATTTTCCAAAATGTTTCGTGTGCATCTACTACCCAAGTAGACGCGTGAAGTGTGTAGCCAAAAGAAAGGCTTAAACGGAAAAGATTCGTATTAATTTAACATTTTGTTTCACTGGCCTTGTATATTTACCGCACAAATGCGAGTGTTTATATGAAGTTGTCCCCCCTCCCCCCCCCCGCCTCCCTATGTGTCTCACTCTCTAAGGAAGTCAATAGCCAGAAATGTAGCCGCAGTTGCAGATAGAAACAGTTTATTTTAAAAACAAAGTTCCAGCCGCAGGGCACAGCTTCAGCGCGAGAGAAATGGGCGCCGGAGCCCAGCGATGGTGATGGCGATGCCGCAGGGTTGTTTCTTCTTCGTCTTCTTTACATTTCCCCCGCGTGAAGAAGTCGCCATCCTGGCGATTCACGGAGAAGAGACAACCAGAGGGTTGTAATACGGCTTGAGCCGGCTAACATGGACAACCTCACGGCCGCGGCGGCGGTGGTCGGAAGAAGGGGTGACTGGCTCGATGACGTAGTTAACAGGGGATGTGCGTTCCAAGACGCGATAAGGTCCGTGGTATTTAGTTTCTAGTTTGCTCGTGGCAGGAACGCATAGCCAAACGAAGCTGTCGGCCAGGAACGTCGGATTAGGGGTATCGCTATCATGCTGATCTTTGAGATAGCCTTGAGTGTTGGAGGTAAACGTGCGAGCTAGCTGACGGCATTCCTCAGCCTTCTGTACAATATCGGACAAAGCACTAAAGCACTGTACTCAGAGGCATCTGGATGGTATGGCAAAATTGTGTCCAGAGTACAAGATGGTTCACGGCCGTATAAGAGAAAGAAGGGCGAAAAACCAGTTGTTGCTTGGGTGGCAGTGTTGTACGCGAATGTTACGAATGGCAGTACCTGGTCCCAGTTGGAGCTTCCAGATTCAGATGTAACATACATTGCGAGCATGTCCCCAAGCGTACGGTTGAAACGCTCCGTGAGGCCGTTGGTTTGCGGGTGGTACGCGGTTGTAGCCCGATGTATTGATTTGCAAGACGACAGGAGCTCTTGGACTACTTCGGAAAGAAAGACACGACCTCTGTCACTGAGTAGCTCGCGAGGGGCGCCGTGTCGAAGAATGAAGTGGTGCAGAAGAAAATAGGCTACCTCTCGGGTTGTCGCCGCGGGAAGTGCAGCAGTCTCGGCGTAACGGGTCAGATGATCGACGGCGACGATCACCCATCGATTACCAGCGGCACTGCATGGTAGCGGACCATAAAGATCGATTCCCACGCGATCAAACGGGCGAGCTGGACACGGTAAAGGCTGGAGAGGGCCAGCGGGGTGGCGAAAAGTCTTGCGTTGTTGACAGGCGGTACAAGAGCGAATGTAGCGCCGTACGAAATTGTACATTCCCCGCCAGTAGTACCTCTGACGAATTCGATCATAGGTTTTCAGCACGCCGGCATGAGCGCTTTGCGGGTCAGTGGCATGGTGGGCACAAACCTCGGAGCGTAGGTGGCGCGGAATGACAGGAAGCCACGTTCTGCCGTCTGAGTTGTAGTTCCTTCGGTAGAGAAGGCCGTCCCGAATGGTGAAATGGGAGGCCTGTCGGCGGAGTGCCCGAGGATGCGTAGCCGCGGACGTAGTGCCAAGGATATCTAGCAGGTTAGAGACCCAAGGATCTTGTCGTTGCTCGAAAGGCATATCCTCAATTGTGAGTGCTGACAAGGATGCTTGAGGAGGGGACGATGAGTTAGGAGTGCACCCGTGACCGAGAAAGAGCGTTGACGTCAGAGTGCTTGCGGCCAGAGCGGTACACTACACCGATGTCGTATTCCTGAAGCCTGAGAGCCCAGCGCCCGAGACGGCCAGACGGATCCTTGAGAGACGCGAGCCAGCAGAGAGCGTGATGATCTGTAACTACCTCGAAGGAGTGGCCGTATAAGTAACGGCGGAACTTCGTTATAGCCCACACGATTGCTAAGCACTCCTTTTCGGTAACGGAGTAGTTGGACTCGGCTTTGGTAAGAGCACGGCTTGCGTAGGCGACAACGTATTCGGAGAAGCCAGGCTTGCGCTGGGCGAGGACGGCGCCGAGGCCGACACCACTGGCATCGGTGTGAAGTTCTGTAGGTGCAGTAGAGTCGTAATGGCGAAGGATTGGCGGTGACGTCAGAACATTGCGCAGTGTTGCGAATGCATCATCGCAGGCTGGCGACCAAGAGGAGAGGTTAGGGGTGCCTTTCAAGAGCTGTGTATGATGGTTGCGAAATTGCGAATAAAACGACGAAAGTACGAGCAGAGGCCCACGAAGCTTCGCAGTTGTTTCAAAGTGGTCGGTTTCAGAAAGTCAGCAACGGCGCGGAGTTTCTCAAGATCAGACAGAACTCCATCTTTGCACACAACATGTCCGAGTATTGTGAGCTGGCGGGCACCGAAGCGGCACTTTTTGAGGTTCAGTTGAAGACCGGCGCGGTTTAGGCAGGTGAAGACCTGGCGAAGTTGAGTCAGATGGGTCGGGAAGTCGGTTGAAAAGACGACGATATCATCGAGGTAGCATAAACAGATGTTCATTTGAGGCCGCGCAGTACAGTGTCCATCATTCTTTCAAATGTGGCTGGGGCGTTACAGAGTCCGAATGGCATAACATTAAATTCGTATAGTCCGTCTGGAGTAATAAAGGCGGTCTTAGCGCGATACTCCTCTGCCATGGGTACCTGCCAATATCCAGAGCGCAAATCGAGTGAGGAAAAGAATTCTGCGCCTTGCAAGCAGTCTAGGACATCGTCGATTCGTGGGAGGGGATACACATCACGACGAGTAATTTTGTTGAGGCGGCGATAATCAACACAGTCTTCTTTACACACTGACTACATTAAAATAGCCACACCTTTGTGTCGTATTCAGAAAACATGTAAGTATGTGAATGCATATTCGTGCACGTGCTTCGCGTTTTACGAATAGTGTCTTTATTTTTTTAGTGTTGGGTGCGTCGTCAAGGGCAAGTGTTTTCAAGCATGCAGCGGGCAGCAACAAGGGTCGTAAAGAACGCGTGTACATTGTGCTTACTTCCAACGTAATTTCGGTGTGCTGCGCTTTTTTTTTTTCAGAACAGGATATGCAGTGGGGACAGTTGGAACAAAAAGTAATTAGTAACGTGATACCTCTCGTTACCGAAAAATAACAACGTAAAATGTTACCAGTTACTGTTCAGAAATGGTAACGAGTACGTTGCTAAGTTATCGAAAAAAGTAAGGCGTTACAGGTAATGCTGTACCGCGTTACCAAAAAAAAAACAGAAATAAGCAGTAGTGCCAACGTGTAGATTGCATGTTTTCCCCGTGGCCGGAGACAAGATTATCTTGCCCAGCAAATGCTATGCGAAAAATATTTCCGACAGTAAAGAGATCTGCCGTTTCGTGCGTCCGCTGCTTTGTTATAGCTATAAACCTTTCAGCGCGCAAGAACATGCCGGATCTTTTTAAAACAGCGCATGTCTGCCCTTCATGTGTCCCGTCTTGCCTCGCTTCTTTATTCCTTTCTTCAATATGTACCAACCAACCCGCATTCTCCCTGTTCCGGTTCTTCCCATTTCTATATTATAATGTTGGAGCTTGGTGATGAAGTCTTGCTCATAGAAATGGAGCTCGAATACCTGCATGAAAAACCTAATTATAACATCATCAATGTCTTCGTTATCATTATTCAACAACAATTTACAAAAGGTTTATGTATGTTGTATGTTGGAGGTGAGGGTATATCTTTCTAATGAAATTGTATCTATTACTGATACAAATAACCTTCGCAAAGCTTTAACCTGCATTGTATAAGTACTACTAGTTTTGTGTCTACTAATACAATTACTGCCGATTTAATAGCTAATATTGTATATATAGGACGTATTATTTATGTACCCAATTTTTGCAGTGCTTCTTTTTTCCTGTATTTCTTTTTGCCCACTCCCCTCTGAAATGCCTGTACGGCCCTGAGGGTAAAGACAAATAAAATAAATAAATATAACCTAAAGCTTTCAGAATGGATAAAATTTTACCTCCTAAAATCACTTCTAAACCTATCCCATCCATGCCTTTTTGTGTGCTTGGGTAACCAAAATATTAACTTTTGGGCTACTATCGTTATTTTCTCATCATCGGCCCATGTTGCTGCGGTTGCAAAATGAATGTGTTTTATTCACCACCATATCATGGTATCAAGGAACACAAGCCAATAGAAAATAGTCTGACGTCCTAAAGCTCAAAAACCGAGACGCCGAAAAATATAAATGCAAGTACGTTCGCTGCCTAACCTAACCACATGGTGATGAAGCGGCAAGAATCACTTGCGTTGCCTTCCATGTATGATGCGCCTGCACGCGTTGGCTCCCCCTGCACTGCATAGAACTACTATCGTACGCGATCGGGCAACTAGTGTGACGTAGACCATTTTCGACAGAGCGAACGCGCAGGCCTTGTACAGTGGCTTTGGAACAGCGTGCGCTGTGCTCCGAAGATAGAGAGGCATCTCTATGCAGGCTAGGCTCGCTCGCTCCCTCCCTCTCTCTGTTGCCTTTGTAGCTATCAGTCCGTCTCTGTGCCGTCGCCTTTTATTTACGGAAGACAACACTTAACGCTGGGGACCGGAGTAGAAGCAGAAAGAGGGGACGTTCGGTCCTACATGCGCAAGTCGCAGAACCGGAAGCCAACAATGGGGAAAAAAGACCTTGGAGGGTGAATGGGGAGGCTTTCTATTTTTTATAAAAACATCCCTGGCTACGCAGTCGTGCGGCCTCTTCAGGAAGCGTTCACTTCAGAGCTTGTTGAAGACGCTACAAGGCCTGTGACAGCTTCGTATGCCTTTCTTTAATTTCTTCCTTCTTTAATTTTCCTTTACGTTCTGCTGTGTACAATTTCGTTCTCTTGCGTCTCAATATGTTACAAAGGCTCCGGTTTGGGCTTTTAAACATATTCGTGAATATTACAGCTGTGAAATGAAGCCAAAGTACGGAGTACAGCAACGGCGGGAAACCATCGGCATTGTCGGACTCAGTGAACGTTGTCATCTTAGACCGTGAGTATACTATAGCCTTGCAGCATGCCATTGCGCCATAAGTAGTTTTATATAATCTTCTACCAATCCCAAATGTTCTTTTTCCGTATCCCTAGCATGTGGAGATATGTTTTCAACTAACGAATGCCGCGATTTAATCCGGGCGTCGTCTGCTCCCGGATCCTTCTAGGTGGTGCGCGCGGCAGTTGTCGCTACCTTAAAAATTATAAAGGGACCTTACTGTTGCTCCTAGCAGGGCGCGTCATCTCCTACACGCGTTAGGTAGCGTGGAGCGGCCGGCACACACATAGCTGTTGCGTGCTGCTGTTACACTCTCTACATGGTGTAAAAGCTAGCTTCAGACGCCCAGCCATGAAAAGCGAAATCCGTGAAGCGGGAAGCGCGTCTCCCGCCATTGCAAACGCAACGCAATGTCGGGGTGATGGGCGTCCCGAGTCCTAGAAAGGAAAAGTGGTTCCCTCGTCGGGTCGTGTTCGAGGCAAGGCGTCAGCGGTGCAGCACGCTGAGAGAAACTGCTAGTCGCTACTGCGTATAGCTGCTTACAAATGGAGGAGAAAACGTGGCAGTCAGTGTGGTAAAGTTTTCGCTCGACCGGAAGGTGTACCTGGTGGGGCCCACTACGTGGTGAGCCAATTGAGAGACGATGACTACTACTCGAATTTGTACATTTGAAGCAAATTTGTTGTTGTGTGCGTTTTGCACTTTGGGGAGAGGATTACGTACCATCCCAATATTACAGACATGTGTCACTTGTGAGCGAATTGGGTTGCATTTTGGCAATGTTTGGATACACCAAGATGTGGAGAGGACTTAGGGGTGGATAAAGCTGAGCCTCAGAAGCCGAAACGCTGTTCTGGGCTAGGTTTCGGTGCTCTGCATCTTCGGATATGCGGAGATGGCAAAACTTCTCTGTCAGCCACTGCCACCTTGTACATCTCTTGTAAAAATCGAAACTTCTAAATTTATATAAAGTCTCTAGTTGTCATCGTAACCACTGATTTAAAGTCTACGCTAAACTATCTCAGATGGTGCGTTTCTGGCGCATGCAACTTCCGCGGCACGTTCACCGTCTCCGACGGAGTGGTGCAAAGGTATCGAGAGTCAAGATACAATGTTCGGATTATTACTCGCGCAGTCTGACAGGATTGTCTCTACTGGCTCAAAGGTAGACAAGGAAGGCAGAGAAGTAGGAGTGAAGACTACACCAAGTGAAGCATCGGCTGCCTGGAAGGACTCGGTACAGGCGACGAGAAGCAGTACCAAAGGGGACCTGCACAGGTAGACGCAGAGACCACATGAACGGACCAGCGACGCGGGACTGCAGCCGGTTTGGAAACGCAGCGCGTTTTAGAAACTTGCCGTTCAGCGGGGGGCTAGGCAAGTTGGCACCAACGCACCCAAGGCCCAAATCCAGCAGCAACTCATGCCGGAGGACGCGAGGAGACCCAGGGGCAACGAGAAGCGACTTTTTGAAAGCCCATCAGAGCGGTGAATCCTCTCTGTCATTTGCACTGGTTTCGCCGTTCATCATCATCATTATCACCACCACCATCATCATCCGCCTGATTACACCAATTGCAGGACGAAGACCTCTCTTCTTTTTTTGCAATTAATCCGCTCCGGTGCTAACTGTATCCACTTGACTCCTGCGCACTTGTTAACCTCATCCGCCCACCTAACTTTCTGCCGCCCCCTGCTACGCTTTCCTTCCCTTGGAATCCAGTTTGTTACCCTCAGCGACCGTCGGTTATCCTCTCTTCGCACTACATGTCCTGCCCATGTCCATTTCTTCTTTTTAATTTCTACTAGAATGTCAGAAACGAGTTATTTCTCTGGCCCACTCTCCACATTTCCTGTCTCTTAATGATAACACTACCATTTTTTGTTCCATAGCCCTCTGTGTTGTCCTCAACTTAAGTAGAACCCTCTTTGTTAGCCTCCACGTTTCAGGCCCTTATGTGAGTACAGGTAAGATGCAACTGTTGTATACTTTACTCTTGAGAGATACCGGAAAGCTGCTAGTCATAATATCAGAGTTCTTGCCAAATTCGCTCCATCCTAATCTTATTCTCCTTGTTATTTCCCTTTCATGGTCCGGATCTGCATTTACTACCAGTCCTTAGTAGACATATTTGCCTACTATTTCCAGTACTTGGCTACCTAACGTAAACGGCTGTTACTTCCCGAAGCTGTTCCTTCCCGAGACATAGTATTCTGAATATTGATTTTCCTACCTTTCTTTTCCACATTTCCTGTCTAGATCATCAATCCTTCTTTGCACTTGATCCCCTCAGTTGCTTAGGAAGGCAATGTCATCAGTAAATCGCAGATTACCGAGGTACTGTCCATCTACAGTTATCCACAACTGCTCCCCCCATTCCAATTCTCTGAAATACTTCTTATAGGCACCGTGCTCATGTAACTCGCGAACTCGCCAGAGCGGTTGTATGACGACTACTCTGCTGCGGTACGCCGACGAAGTCGTTTCGTACAGCAATGAACCCTGTGAAGCGTTCTAGAAATTGTTGTGTCGTTGGTTTTTTAAAGGACCAAGTTTTAGAGCTTCCCTACTTGACATTGGGGTATGGAACGACGCCTACGTTGTATTCAAATCATTCGCCTTAAGGACTCTGAAGTAAGCTTTACTTTTCCGCAATTGCTTTCGCAGCATGCGTTTGTTGCTCTTATAATCACTATAAAAGGCGCTTGCTTCGTACATGTTGCAGAGATTTCAGATTGCAAACAGAATGCCATAATATCCTCGTTTCTTCTTCCCGGCGCTCATTGTCGGTGGTCTGTGGCAAGTGGCGCCACTTATTCATGTTTTATTGTTTTGCTTCAGTGACGACGACACACAGAGGCAGCCTTCAATCCACTGAAGAATATGCAGTTGACATTGTTGGAAACGCGAATACAAATGAATAGGCTTCTACAATGTGCCTGGTCAGCGACAGCCGAGTAGGAAAAAGGAACATGTAAAACAGCGAACTAACGAATATTATTTACTATCAGTTTGATGTATTTCTAGGGCGTCTAGAGGCACGTCTGTGCGTTGCACCGGTCCGACACTTCGCTGCCGTTTTCTGCCAAAATTCTTTTACATCGTTGAACATGTCCGAATTCAAACAGTTTGATGCCTTTGGAAAGGTTCGCACCTCGAAAAACAAACCTTGTCAGCTGAAAGGCAGCTGCAATCCGGCAGCCATCACCAGCGGCGTGCAGGTAGAGAAAAGCGTCTGCTACGGCGCTCACTCGGGACGCCAAACTCGCCACTGGTGGTGCTGAACGCAGCGCTGCCGGTGGAGGCTCCTGGCGGGCGCACGGTGCCTATAAGCAAGCTGTGGACAGTACTGAGCGATATCTTTTAATATTTACTGTCTAGATCATCAATCATTCTTTGCACTTCATCGCCTGAGCTACTTAGCAAGGTAATGCCATTAGCAAATCACAGATATTGAGGTATTCTCTGTCTACCCTTATCCATAAGTGCTCCCATTCGAAGTCTGAATAATTATAAGCAAGCTGTGAATAGTACTAGGGAGATCATGTCTCCTTGCAAAAAACGTTGTTTATATGAATTTTGTTACTTTATTTATGCAGGACTGTGGTTCATGTGCAACCCCTAATTATATATATATATATATATATATATATATATATATGTTTCATAAAAGTCTTCCAGGATCGAGAAACATGTATAAGATGAGGTAGGGGCGCACAAACGAAAACAAAGGTTTATTTCCGATGTTTCGGCCGGGGCCCGGCCGAAACGTCGGAAATAAACCTTTGTTTTCGTTTGTGCGCCCCTACCTCATCTTATATATATATATATATATATATATATATATATATATATATATATATATATATATATATATATATATATATATATATATTCCAACACTTTCACGTCGGCTCGTCTACACCCTGATTTCCCAATGCCTGCATCACCACCGAGGTTTCTGCTGCGTGAAATGCTTTTTCGTACTGCATACTGGACAGTATTGGCGCTGCCGCCGCGACGGTCCGTTAAGGTTGAGACGGTCATATGAAAACACGTTTCGGTCATTTAAACCCCGATAAGCAGATACCTCGGGAAATGGGCGATGAACACCAAAGCGAAATCAACGGGGCGGGAAGTGTTCGGACGGAGCCGGCTGGGGCGGAAAGCCAGATGATAGATAAGCAGATAATGCTGGCTAGAGAAGCGGCTTGCGCTTGAACAGAACGCCAAATTTAGTCTGCGAGAATACAGGCTACACAGCGAGGAGGCGCAGGAGAGAGCTCAGGCTTATCGGACGCATTGCGTCCACGGCGAGTTAAGACGCTACTCAAAGCTGCTCACAGGGACGCTGAAAAACTTCCCGGGGGACGCCTAGGTTCCGGTGTGGTTTGAATCGGCTGAATACACGCTCCAGGCATACAACGTGCCAAGAGGCAAATGCGGTCAAATATATTTCCTTTAATAGCGGAAAAAGTCCAGTTTCTGTCAAAGTGGCTAACGCCAGCTCAGCATAAAGGCTATCATGAGCTCAAAAAGACGGTACTGGAAGAGCTCAAACTCACGGCCGAAGAGTGACTCAGTCGTTTCTGAGGCTCGCAGAAAAGATCAATATAAGGGTGGCGTGCATTCATTATGCGAATTCAGACTTACCTCTGCATATATTTGGAATCGAGAGGGGTCAAAACCTTAATCGAGTGGACAGAGTTAATCGTCGCAAACCAAGTGAAAAGGCATCTGTCAGATGAAGCCCTGAAGTACCTAAACCTCCAGGAAGGCAAGAGGTGAACTGAGGTCCCCCAGTATTGCAAAAGCAGCGTCTCCCAGCGTCTTCCAGTGCGAAACCAGTAAGATTTTTGCGCTGGTACTGCACTGGATCTACAGGGCACGCTTGAGGTCTGCGATATTCACTGGAGCAGTAACGGGAAAGACACTGGTTGCACTGGTACGATGGGAGAAAAACGCTGGGATTAGCTTTTTGACGGTGGGTGCGTCGCTGGAATCCGAGATGCACTGGGAGAAGCACTGACTGGATGTGTGCCGGGGCCGCACTGGTCCCAGTGTCCCAGTATAGCCGGTGCGGCCCGCGGCGTCGACCGCTTAGCATCCCTGAGTGAGTGGCCAACATGGCAACAGCGTACTCGCAATCGACTATCGGGGCGCATATGAAATATATGGTTCAAGTAAGCGCTTTTTGCTGCGATTTCGTTGCGCACCATTAAAGAAAACAAAGGCAGTGTCTTTTTTCTTGAGTTTCCATGTTTCGATAGGTCGTTTCGAGCGTTTTGAGATAGACCACGACCGCCGCGCCTCTCTTATCTCATGACACTCTGACGATTAACGTACAACTGAAACTGGAATTGAATAATGTGGGCTACTATGCATAACAAATTTCACAGCTGATCTTAAGGGTAGTCTGACACAATGATTACTGCCAAAATGTTCAATGCGGGATCAATCGCAGGCGAGCGTAGCCTGCACCGCGGCCCATTATAAACAGCGGAAAGAAAAACATACAACTAGGGAGAGAGTAGTTTACCGACCGATGGGCCCATGAGAGAAAAAACAACATACAGTGCTTGTAATGCATAATATTTTGCGTGTTTCTCAAGCTTTTGCGCTCCTTCTTGCTGCGCGTATAAAGCAGTCGAGCGCTCGGTCATTGCAATGCTGCCCGAAATGTTTACATACAAATAAGGGTTAGTTAGACGCAAAATAGTGTCGTCGCTGCTGTGCTTGTCAGTATTGAAGCTTGGCCGCACTTTTTTCCTTGAAGGTTTGTACTAAAGCTCCGTGTTCAGCAAAAATTACGCCCATGGTAGAAGATCATGGCCGAGGAGCCGGCGCAGGTAAATGTGCCAGCTATGCCAAACTTCACATGTTAAAATGATTTATGTGCACTAAATAGCGCGCATAGGCAGACAGAACATTAGTTGCAAGTCGTCAGAGTAGGCAGCAAGCTGCAATGATCAAGAAGTTGTTATTGTTAGAACAGCAGCAATGGCCTATAGACTACGAAACATGAAATCCCAACCTTATAAATGCGTGCATAGCACAAAATGCAAAAATGTTTGGAAGGTTCCCAGTTCTCGGCATGGCCGAGTGGTTAGTGTGGAGAGCTAGATATTGAACACGTGCCGAGTTACCGAGTTCGAAACGCGCTAAGTGCCGTTCGTTGTTTTCTTTTTAAATTTTAGGATTTTTTAAATGTACTTGAGATGCTTCGTTACTTTTTAGCTTTTAATTTTTATCCCAGGCTTTTTTTTCTCCGGAGCGTGCCAGAATGCCGCGTCCCAGTGCGCCCAGTCTCCAGCCTCATACTAGGACCATAAATCAGGTATGGCGCTGGGGCGCTGGGACCCAGTGCCACTGGTTTTTGCAATAGAAATGGCAGGGCGATTTCATAATTTTTAGGGGACAGATGGTAAGAACAGAGCGGGCAAGTAAGCAGAGCTAAAAATCCCGATGGCACCAGCGTGAGAGAAGCCACGCAGGGTAAAGAAAAGGGTAGGCAGTCAAGTGTAAAAGCTCCGGGATGGGACGCTAGGGCGCCAGGTGGGTTGCTTCAGGTGCGGTGACATAGAACGCATAATAGCCAACTGTCCACGCAATCTGTCAGACAGCCCCGAAAACACCCGATGCAAGCGTGCATAGCCTGTCCGCGCGAGCGGCGATGGCTGAAAGCAGGTGGCACGCAGCGAGTTGACAACAGTAGCGCTTCCTTACTGGGATTATAAAATCAATGCTATCCCTGACACAGGTGCGGACATTACGGTCGTGACGGAAAGTATTGTGCCCCCTCAGCTTACGGATCTTGACGGGATGATAAATCGCATTTCTGCCTTTGCACGACGTAAAGATTCTGTACCCGTACTTTTGTGCCCTCACAGAAATGTTAGTAGCACAGACTGACTGCTGCTGTCACAAGAGGCTTGGGAGGCCTTAAATGTGGAATGCGAGTCTAGGTTATTGTAGTTCAAATTATAACAGTGACCACGGGTGACATGCTAACGAGGGATAAGGAGCCGGCTGCGCTAGAGACCGAGGAGACAGTAATCACTCAGGTTCAGTGCAAACTGAGGCAGCAGACACGCAGGTTTCAGTGCACGATGAGACAGTAACTTCTGGAGAGAGCTAGGTTACCGAGCACCCAGCTACACTGGAAAAGTGGGAAACGCACGACGGTGGAGTTTAGGGAGGAGCAACTGAAATCATGGAAATACGCACAGGCTGGGCAAGGAAATATGTCAGTAATCGACGGTTTCTTTATCACGCAGACAGGATTGGGGCCAACCGATAACACACCTCGTACTGCCTACGTCCAGGCGTCGGAGGTCCTCCACATGGCCCATGAGTCGAGCTCGTGAGGCCATTTGGGGTGCCGCAAAATGAAGGCAAGGATTAAGTGAAGTTTATTTTATTTGGCCAGGGCTATCGGAAGGAAATCGGAAGTTAGTTCGTACAAGTTCCGGCCCTACTAGGTTAGGGTAATGACGTTGAGCGTTATGTTCGAGGAAGACAGCGATTTTGAGGAAGTAGATTTCGCACCACGGCTACCGATTCACCCTACAGAACCCGTGCTATTCCTGGCGGACATGACCGCCCACCTGCAGTGTAAGGAGCGAGGCGAAGTTCTGAATATATTCCAAGAATTATAAAGTCTTGTCAAGCTACAAACACGGAGTGGCTAAAGTAAAGACACGCTACACCATCTTGGAAGAGGGCTTCACACCGAAGACTTCACATGCGTACTGGGTACCAGCGAGCTTAGGGGATATGAGAGCACAGGTCGATGAGCTTCTGAGTCCCGGCCTAATCTATCCGAGCGAAAACCTTAAGCACAACCCGCTGCCTATGTAGCCAAACGAGATGGGAGCATACGGTTATGCGTAGACTTCCGTAAGTTGAAAGCAGGTACAATAGCAGATGCGCACCCGTAGAGCGCATCCCGAGACCTAATAATAAAGGTCGGTACGAAACGTGTGATTACAATCCTTGAACTACGAAGGGAGCATTGGCAAGAACCGTTGGCCCCCTCCGCTCAGCTCTTGACAGCGTTTGTATGCCATCGGGGGAGGTTTGCGTGGAGGATGATGCCCTTCGGTCTAAAGAACGCGGCACAAACATTTCAAAGGGCAATGGACAACCTGGTACGACCACACGAAGAGTACGCGTGCGCATACCTAGACGACACTGCAGTGTTCAGTGAGACGCTAGGGGAAAGCCTGCGACACCTACACCAGAGTTCTGAGACACTACGGTGGGCTAACCTCAGAGTTAAAGTAGAAAAAGGTCAGAATGCGCGGGGATCGATACGGTACCTAGGGCACTTTCTCGGATCAGGGCGAAACACATCCGATCCCGAGAAGTTAGCAGCCATCACAGGGCTGAAAGCACCGACGGCTAAGAAGGAGCTGCGAAAGGGTCTCGGTTTGTGCAGGTACTATCGGGTTTGAGCGACCAAATATACAAGGATGGCTATACCATTGACTCAACGCACAGAAAAAATGGGGCCCAACAAAATTACATGACCTGCGGAACCTGAACAGGCGTTTTATTTCCTCAAAGAAGTGCTTTGTCAGGTCACTGCTCTTGAAACGCCGGACCCAAGCAAGCCGTTTTTGCTCTCCACCGGCGCCGCCGCGTCCAGCCCAGGCGTTTGACTTTCCCAAGGTGATGAAAACGACGCAGAAGTCGCCACCTTTTTCTCGAGCTACAGGTTCTCTCTCATACAAACGCGGTAGTCAACGATTGAGAGAGAAGCTTTTGCAGCAATGAGGGGTCTTGGGGTTTTAAGAAGTGCGACATCTGGCTCTTTTACGCCCCTGTTACTGTGATATCTAATCACAATCCGCTCTTTTCTCGCACTCAGTGCTCCACCGCGGCTAAGCTAACAACGCTGGGCTTTCGTCACTGCAAAGGTACAATGTAGTGGTGCAGCACCGGAAAGGTAGCTCAAACAGCAATGATGACTCATTTTCTCGGTTACTTAATATTTGCTGGAATACGGACCTGTTCCGGCGTGCGGGAACCTCTGTTCCGGTGTGTAGGCCGGAACAGAGGTTGTGGAGGACCCCTTTTAGCGGTCACAATAGTGAGGGAACAAATGACTGCGGCGATTTCATTGTTTTACCCTTTTAGTGTGTGTGCGCGTTCGGAAGCATAATCAGTGTGGGCGCGTACCTGTCACGAACTTGAACATTGTTTGAAGCGAACCCTGTGCGTGCAAACCGTGTGTTGAAATGCATGTGTTCATAGTTTGAGGTGCATCGGGTTTGTTCGGCCCCTCGTCCAGCGAGGTTTTATTGAAACCCGTACCTGAAAGAATTTATGCATCCTCGTGCGCGACATTCCCTCAAGCGGGGAAGTGAACGAAAGCTAGCTATTTTGTTGTTGCTGCTGCTGTTAGACATCTAAGAGCGCTGCAGCCCGCAGATGAATTTTGAGGGGAAGGTGTAAAGGCTAGCTTCAGCCGCCCAGCTAAGAAAAGCGAAATCCGAGAAGAGGTGATAAGACTCGGGCTTCTCCTGCAATTCCAGACGCCAACGCATTGCGGGGAGATGAGAATCCCGAGTCCCTGAATGGAAAATGATGCCCTCTTCAGCTCGCGTTCGAGGAAAGGCTTCAGCGGCGCAGCACGCTGAGTGACGCTGCTAATCGCTACCGTTTCGGGGCGGCTTACGTGCGGAGAAAACCCCAGCAACGCGTGTGAATGTGTTAGTCCCTCTGGTAGCAGAGAAAGTTGTCTGCTTGACTGAAATGGTTATCGAGCGGGGCCCACTACTTGGTAAGCCAATTGAGTGGCAATGACCTCTCCATTTGTACATTTGAAGTGAATTTGTTGTTGTGTGTGTTTTTCACCTTGTGGAGAGGGTTGCGAACTGTCCTGATATATTAGAGAGGCGTGTCAGATGTGGACGAATCGGGCTGCACATTGGCAGTGATTTTGTGCACCAAGATGTGGTCAAGGCTTAGGGGTTGATAAAATTGAGCATCAGAAGCTTCGAAGTTGTACTTAGCTAGGTTTCGATGCCCTGCATCTCTGGCTATGCCGAAGTGAGAATATTTCCCTGTTAGCCAGTGCCACCTTGTACCTCTCTTGTAAATTATTGTAAGTTCTCCATGTATATAAAGTCTTCATTTCTCATCGTAACCACTGTTTTCAAGTCTTCGATACACCGTCTCGGATGGAATATTTCTGGCTAAAGCAACTTCCACGGCACGTACATTGTCCCCGCCGGAGCACCTCAGGTGCAAAAGGCATCAAGAACCAAAGGATACAATGTGCGAATTATTGCTCATGTCTGCAGTAAAGTTATAACTGCACTTCGACAGCTTTAGCTTCGTAGCCACGCTTCACCTTGGAGAACGCCTTTGTGTTATGCGAAACCCACTGCTTAAAAATGCGCAATAAGTGTGACAGCGCTGTCGACGTGATCACAAGCACTGTGTCTAGCTTTACTACCAGGCTTGTGTTTTGTAGTGTGTTCTTTCAAAGCTTAGTGCCTGTCATGCAAACAAATTCGTAACATTTTCAGTACATAGGAGCACTAACCTTGCAAGGTGACGTAGTGGGTGTCACGTTTGCTGTTGCGCTGCGCTGATTCCACCATTACATGCCAAAAGCTGCTGGCCTGCGCAACCTGTTCATGCAGTGGATGAAGTCTGGCTACTCATGTCAAGCGATATATTTAACACATATTACAAATAAGCAACCTCCATCCTCGTCTAATCAGAAGCTCTTTTCTTAGTGTCTTACTTTTCAGGTATAGCGTAGAATTTAGCTCCATATATGCATTCCGCTTTCTCAGATATAGCAATTTAAAAAACGGTTTTTTGCTGTGCCCTGTAAAACAGGTGTGAAGAGTTATTTAATGAATTTACTGGAAGAGGAATCATTCAGAATAGGGGTGTGCACAGCGAAAGGAAATGACTGAACAAGTGCATGAGTCTACTGAAAAAACTTATTGCGATTACTCATAGAAGTTGCGATTCTAGTCTTAGTCGCGCCCATGAGATATTCCCCCTCCCCCTTTCACGCACACAAAGAAACGAAGCAAGAAAATAATTTGACTGCTTGCAGGGAAAATTATTATAATTTGAAACTAGCGCTGGAATGCAGTTTTAAAGCACGATATTCAACGTACCTACAGCGCTGAAAAGTTTCTTAGGAGATAATTGCATCAACAGATAATATATACAAACGCAACAAGAAAAAATCAGTAAAATGTAATATTGTCAACAACACTAATGTCGTATGCAAATGAAATGCGGCAAACAACCAGAAATTGATTTCCTCAACATATATAGGCAAACATTACAGGTTACAAGCAATGCAGAGAAGAGGAATATACTTCTTTTGGGAAATATTGGAGTGCCCAGCATAATCCTTTAATGTGTTTGGTGGAAAATGAGTGTTGGTGCTCCTTACTTATCCTGACCCCTATTGTTGCATGTGATTTGTATTGCTTCAGCAGCGAAAACCATATTTGCAGCGAATGCGCTTCATTGCATGCATTAGGAGCTCAAATGCTTGGTATATAGGATATCATAATCATGCCTGATTTACCGGAGTTTCATATATTCAGGAAGGACAGACCTGACGGCTGCCGTGGCGGTGGTGTTCTGATCGCTGCCAAACGCTCCCTAAATTGTTCTATTATTAACATACTCACCTCGTTGGAAATGATTTGGGTGTGCTGCCATGCTTCGTCTCCCCGTGTACTCATAGGTGTATGTTATCGACCACCAGATATGGACAGTTCCTTTATAATACTGTTTCATCAAGCGCATGAGTCGCTTATCTCTTCTTACCCCAACAACCCTATTTTACTCTTCGGCGATTTACAATTTTCCGTCCATAGATTGGAATGATATGGCCCAAACCCTAATGAAAAGTCACGTATCTAGCGAATTCCTGAACACATGCTTAGCTTTCGGCCTGACGCAAATGGTTTCTGAGCCGACCCGCACTACTAATCATTCAGCTAGCATTCTCGATCTTGTGTTGACTACTCACCCTGAGGCAATCTGCACTCCTTCGTATATTACGGGCATTAGTGACCACGTTGTAGTTCATACTACTTTCTCTGCCAGATTTCCCAAAATCCCCAAATCCAAAAAAATACTAACACTGTACGACAAAGGTGACTACATTAGCATGAATCGTGACCTCCTTGCATTCTATAACGACTTCGCTTCTACGTATCCCTCACGTTCTATTGAGTCAAACTGGTCTCTCTTCAAATCGGAAATGTTGCGCTTGATAAGACTTTACATCCCTACCATCAGTATAACAGAACGAACACGCTCGCCTTGGTTTAATACAACATTAAAACGTTTAAATAACAAGAAAAATCTCCTTTTCCGTTCTGCCAAGTTATATAATACTAAATGTGCATGGGACAAATACCACACCATTGCTTAGCAATACTCCGATCTTACTGCCGAAACTAAACGCCAGTTCTTTTCAATACCCTTCCTGAAATGTTACGAGCCAACCCAAGGCGCTTCTGGAAAACAATTACCCTGATAAAAATACTAATATTTCACTATGTGACAGTAGCGGCTCGTCAGTGGGCGTATCTGAAGTTTCCCATGTATTAAACTACACATTCTGTTCAGTTTTTACTAACGAAGAGTCTCATGATGTTCCCAGCCTCCCACCATTGCCACATCCACCAATGGACAGCATCGCATTCAACCCGCATGGTATTGTTATTATTATTGATTCGCTAAAATGTTCATCTGCCTGCGGTATTGATGGAATTACTTCCAAAGTATTGAAAAACACTAAACATGTTTCCAGTCTTATTCTTTCACTCATTTTTCAGCAATCGTTTGATACTGGCTCCGTTCCACTTGACTGACGAATAGGGAAGGTCATTCCAATCTTCAAAAAAGGTGACCGATCATCGCCAGGCAATTATCGACCCATTTCACTAACCAGTGTATGCTCTAAAATCATAGAGCACATCATATACTCTAATGTCGCTACATTTCCAACTTCAGTTAACTTCTTCCATCCAAACCAGCATGGATTCCGAAAAGGCCACTCATGTGAAACCCAACTAGCTTTGTTTCTGCATGATATTCATTCCAATCTAGGCCGCAATATCCCAACTGATGCCCTATTTTGGGAATTTGAGAAAGCATTTGATAAAGTACCCCATTCCCACCTCTTACTCAAACTGTCCGTTTTATATCTTCATCCGCTTGTCTTCAACTGGATCCGAAGCTTTTTAACAGAGCGCATGCAATTCGTTTTCGCTAACGGCTTCTCATCTACTTACTCGCATGTTCTTTCAGGAGTACCTCAAGGCACAGTCCTAGGCCCATTACTTTTCTTAATATACATTAACGACTTGCCTTCCACAGTAATATCTACCATACTCCTTTTCGCGGACGATTGTGTAATATACCGCCCTATAACTAACACCGACGACACTGCTGTCCTTCAAAATGATCTTACTAGCGTACACCAATGGTGCTCAACGTGGCTAATGTCTCTAAATACTACAAAAGACAGTACTACTTTCTTTCCATCGCCGCCGAATTTATACGCCGCATGCTTATAAAATTAATGATTCTGGCGTTACTTTCACTAACTCTTTTAAATACCTTGGTATTAACCTCACTAGCGATTTATCATGGACGTATACCTCGTCAACCACATAATAAATTCATCTAACCGAACAATTGGCTACCTTCGTCGTAATCTACGCATGGCTCCTTCTTCCTTAAAACTGTTAACTTACAAAACACTTGTGCGACCTAAACTTGGATGCGCTAGTGCTATCTTTGATCCTCACCAAACTAACCTTATCACAGCTCTTGAATCTGTACAGAACCGTGCTACTCCCTTTATCCTATCAAACTACTCAAGATATTCTGGCATATCTGCATTAAAGCTTCAACTTCAACTTGCTTCTGTCGCTTCCCGTCGCCAAATTTCACGCCTCTGCCTTTATCACAAGTTCTTTCATAGTTCTCCTCGTGACAGCCAGCTCATCCAACCTGTGCGTCGAACATCCTGCACAGGCCATTCTAACAGTGTCATTCCGCATCGTGCCCACACTACTTTCCAGAAGTCTTTTTTCGTGTACACAGCTCGCGACTGGAATGACCTTCCCAGCAGCCTTGCCCTAATCTCCGACCCTGCTCATTTCAAGACTACCATCGAAGAAGCCTCATCATCTTTGTAATCACTTCACAAAAACCATTGTTAACCGCCGTTCAAGTGCCCACCCCTCATGTAATGTCCCATCTGGGTGCCCTTGAGGTTCTAATAAATAAATAAATAAATAAATAAATAAATAAATAAATAAATAAATAAATAAATAAATAAATAAATAAATAAATGTTGAGCTCATCCATAAGCTTATACGCTTTTGTGCTTTCCCGCCACACAAATGTGCTTAACGTGCGAGTCGTTGCAAGTCTAGAAGGCCTTGTAGACGCCGATCTAGACCCTTTTGCGAACTTTTTAGGTGCTTCTGCGATATCTTCTTTCTTTTTCTTCTCAGCTGCCGCAGCCGGAGCATGTGTTTTTTACGCGACATGCTCAGTTCTTCTGAAGATGACTTAATTTTTGTGATCGTCCTGCTTGTCAAATGTCTTTGCAGTTTTTATGATATCACTTTCGCTGCATTAGCTCTGAGTCGCAAGCCCTACGCGCAGTTTCGTTTCATTGATCAAAAAGTTTCTACATGATATGAGCACTTTATGCCCAACTTATAATCAATGCCGTGACAACGCTTATCAATGACCAAAATCTTCTCAACAAGTAAATTTTCTCGCCCTCATTGTTCGTCTTTTTCATCATCGCGAAGAAACTCAAATTTCCGTCGAATTGCCGGTATTATGACGAACTCAAAATGGCCCCGGTAAATAGTCGTTTTTGCAGCCCAGCTGTCCGATTTGCGCTACGTACACTGATAGGCTTGTGGAATCTTGAAAGTTCACTTCCAGCATTAATGTCGAAACACACGAGGCAGCGTGATTATTTGGAGACTTTCTCTTCGGTCTAATGCCATTTGCATTTGAAATATGTAACAGCAAGAAAATAAAGACCCTCGCTACACGACCACAGTAAATCTTCTCAATGTAGATCAGAAATTATTCATTACGAAGTAGTAACACAGTTCGTGCCCAACTTTTTATCTCGAGGGTGTATCAGTGACCTGAAGAAATGACGGACTTTCAAGTAATTGTTTCGACAGGCGCCGTTGTCCCCGGTGCAAAGCATGCAGGCCAGCATGAAGAGGCCTGGTGTTACAAAAACATAGGAGACCTCCTATGCTTCGTCTTAAAAAGGACGCGATAGTTCATTTAACTCTGTCTTTTTATACCGCTAATATCTGGCATCGAGAGGCTGGCACATAGTTTGGCAAAGCATTAAACGTCTAATTGCATGGTTTGATTTTATGGGAAAGACGCAGCATCTTGTCGGCGCAGACCCTACCTTTACAGTGAACGGCATAGAATTGGAGGCAGACATGTCAGCGGTTTGAACCCCTGTTATAAACCAGAGTGAAACTGGACAAGTAGGTGAATAGTAAATAAGAAGTGAAATTGACCACACTGAACTCTGCGCAATGAACGGCTACGTTACAATTTAATATGAAATGACTTGCGTATTTTTCGCATCTGTTTTTCTCAATTCTGGGTTACGGCGAGGGCGACGCCTTTACGCCTGAACAAGTTACGTACAATCTCAAGTAATAAAAAGAAATGAAACCGAAGAGTAGACAACGCGCCGCGACCCATGCCCAACGTTTCTAGAATGTAGGTGCCACTTAGCAAGTCGACAGCGCTGTCAGACGTGTTCCACGGCATTAAGGAAAGAAATTTCGCATCACATGAACGCTTTCTCTGAGGTAATGCATGACTTCGAAGCCAAAGCTGTCATAATGTATTTATAATTTACTGCAGAGGGCAACGGCAGCTACTAGAGGACAACGGCAGTCGGTCTACACTTTCCTCGCCGCGTGTAGCAGACGACGCGTCCGGCAAGGAACAAGCGTCGACTGCAGCGCCGTTAGTTCTTGCGACGGCCACCGGAGACACATTTTGGGTGGAGCTGTGAATCTGAGTTTGTTCTAGCAACGTTGCTTGAGAAAGTGAAAAGGGCAGTGAGTCAAATCGTGGGGCTCTCCAAAGCAACAGCACAACGAAACATTTAGGGTTCGATTTGTGAGAGTTATTACTGGCGGTTATTTCACAGCGCGAACGCCTCGTTTATAGAATCATGGATGCTTCCCTCTGGCGTATGCGAACCGGTTCGCCTTTGTAAGCGGGGCGCAAATGCTGAGAACTTCAGAGCAGAATCTTGGATTGACGATAACACGTTGGGGTATCCAGTCAGTGGGCGTCGGATGCACAAATAGCTGCGAGGGGACTGTCCATCAGAGTTCAGGTCTACCTTGAAGATCTGCCCTAAGCTAGAAACATTGACCATCGTAGCATTGCGGTAACCGCATGACAGCCCACTTCACAGATACAAGCTCTCATTTGAATAACAGTTATTTATTTATTTAAATGTACTTGTAATTGCAATGCAGGTAGAAGTAGTGCTAATACTCGAGAGAAGAATTAAACGGGCGTCAAAAGCAAGAATTCTAGTTTTGCTCTTTCGTTGCCCTTTTCAGTACAAATTAGCATACCACAAATGGGTATTCAGTCAGGGGGGTATTGTCGCGGTAAGCGAGAAGAGCAGCCCTTGCTCCATAATATTGGCGCTGATGTTCTATGCCGCTGAGTGCTTTTTTTTTTATTTATTGTTTTGATTTGTGGAGTTTAACGTCCCAAAGCGAGTCAGGCTATGAGAGACGCCGTAGTGAAGGACTCCGAACATTTCGACCACCTGGAGTTCTTTAACGTGAAATGACATCACACAGCACACAGGCGCGTTGCTTTCGCTTCCACAAGTAAAGCGCCCGCCGAGGCCGGGATTAGATCCCACGCCCCTGGGCACAGTAGCCGAGCGCCCTAACCACTACGCCATCCCGGCGGGATTTTTTCATTTATTGTCATCATCGTCATGGGCACAATCATCGCTTACTCAATGCTACGCCTCAATATTGCGTCCATCCAGGAAACCGATTACAAGATTCTCGCTAACGTATACACTGGGCTAGTACAGTCCTTTCCGTATTTTGTTAGTGCACTTCACACATGAAGTATTTTCTCGCAGATGGAAAGCGATATTTTTATTGTTGACAATAAAAACACGCTGCTGTAGTTGACGCCACGTAGCACGTGTATATCCGATTTGAAGCTTTGGAACACTGAACGCTGGCTGAATTGAGAGCGAAAAGGAATGAAAAAATTCAGCCAAAGAAACATCCTCTCTAAATGCTGCATCTCTTCGCCACATTCTAATTCTTGCGGCACATTTTAGTGATCACTTTATATACGCAGCATAAGCAGTCCTGTGTTTTGTCTTCCATGGGAAAGGGAATTTTTCACTGCCAAATAAAAGCATTTCTCAAACTTGACGAAGTTTCTTGAAGGGCATGCTTTCTAGAATATTGAGCGAGTGTTAATCCTCCCATGCAATATTTGTGTCCAGCAGGCGGTAAACGAACACGTAGCATGTAAAATAAATGCATACTTACCAGTGATTGCCTCGAAGGAACCTGGATGAAAAAGAAATATTCATTTCACACACAGGAACCTAAACGGAAACCATTCATTCTGCACTGCCAGTGCAGGCAGGACGAACCTGATAACATTACCCCTATAGTGCTCCATGGATGTTTTTCTATATATAGTTGTCTGTGCTCCCCTGTAGGTAGTCGAGTGCATCGCCGCTTCAATCTGCTTTATTTCCCATGCAAATATAACTCAGACCGAATATTTTTCGACCAACATATTTTTAGCAAGAGACTCGTTCATAGCTCTTAGGGGCCGCAGTAATTCCATTACTGGAATACCGAAACCAGATTGCATTTTGAGGGAAAGCTTTCTGGTACCACTGGGCAAATTATATTATAAAGAAAAAATAAAAAACATATCAGATGTAGCTTTAGTTTGAGCAGCAGGACAAAATTGAAGAATTGGCAATACGAAAAACACTCCTTGAGTAATTTCTCAGATATGGGGCTGCATGCTGGTGATTCCTCTCTCCATAATTACAATAACAATCCTACCCCTTTCAAAGTCATTAATAGTGTAACCTAGCGTGAAAAAATGTCCCAGGCAGCACACCAACTCCGGCTCAACTTCAACAAAAAAAGGAACCAACATTGGCGTAGCACTGGTTTTTGAAAAATTACCTTTTTGTATATTTGTCCGCCGTATATGCTAACACTGCACCTGTCTTGGCACTGCCAACATAGGCGATAGGCCGTCCATGCCGCTAGTATCACATATTGGTATGTATTGGCATGCAACGAGTATTCATTGGTACACGTGGCATTGGTAGTGCCACTGATAAGCCACCTATAGCCATGCAAAGTTATTTCACCCTTGCCCTTTACTTACTGCTGCCATTTGCTTTGAATAACTATCAGTCTGACAGCAGTGGTTTTCTAATGCAGTCATTTCCCAGTACTATCTTGCATGTCATCTGCAAAGGAGCCAAGAAACCATGCAATTAAACGAGGCAAGTAAAACATTTTCTGAAAACTTTTTATTGAGAGCTCACATACATGTGCATGCCACAAGGACATCACAGGGCCAAAATACAGTGCAGGAAGAGGAGGCATTGGGTACAGGGTCAAGGTAGAAGAGGCTAGTAGGTGGGACTGGCAACAGGGCACTAAGCAGCACATTGCCATGCAGTGTAGGGAGAGGTGGTGGGGTGCGGTGTGCATTTGGTCCTGATGGAAGGGGCTGGGCATGAATATCAAGGTTGATGCACTATAGCCTTGTAGTGGGAGAGGTGCCGCAGGAATAGGAGGCCTGGCATGGGTGCATACCAGGGCAGGGTCCATCATGGATGGAAAAAACAGTGAAATGTGTGGAGCAGGGTATTTGGCAGTGAAGCGTCCATGCATCAAGTGATGAGGTTGATGGGCCAAGGGAAGCGTATGGCCCTGCAGTAAGCTGGACATCTTTTAGGAAGCAGAACCATTCAGGAACACTTTGTTGAAGAGATTGGCCCGTGGGTCTTACAAATGACATCCGCACATAAAACAAGCATATATCACCATAAGATCCAAACTCAGCTTCTTAACGCTTATCCAACACATATTTGAGGTCTGGGTGCTCTATATGATTGAGTACAATATATATATTGAAGGCGTATTGCCACGCATTCTTCTTTTAGAGCGTTTTGCCGCAGGTCTCTGTGCCTGCAAGGACATGCAGCGTCTTATGACGTAGGGATGATAAAAATAGGTGCACAATAATATTCATCCCAAATGCAAAAGAAATATTTATAGAGGAAAAACCTGCTTTTGGCAAACCAATAACTTCAGGTGGATGCTTAGTGTTCATATAGAATTAGAGTTCATGAAAAAATGACGGTTCAGGCTCCAGAACTTATCACTTCTTAAAAAATCCTGCAATAAACAATATGGATTACTAAGCATGCAAAACCGGGTGATATTAAAGAACACATTAAAGAACATTTTTCTGCAATACACCAGTTACTGGCTCACATAAATTACTGCGGCCAGAATAAACAAAATACTGCCCTGCCACAATCAAGCTACCTCAATCTGGGTGCTCCAATCAAACAAAAGCTCACTGAGGGAGATGTGTACATTGCAGATATTCTCAAGGCTGCATATGTATATTATATTCTCAAGATCAGTGATGAATGAGACACACCTGTATGGTTTACAACGACCCCATAATTTCAAATTCCAGGTTTTTTAGTTTTCACAGCTTTAATTGCATGCTGCATTCTACTATAAAAAATTGCCTTATTTGTAATGTACCAAGCAATAGTTTTCATACAGTACTGCTTGTTCAGCTGAAATTATTACAGTCAGCCTGCAATAAGCAATTGAGCAAGTACTACAAATTAACTTTGCAAGGGTAGGAAAATGTAATACTAGAATATGAGTGCAATTATTTCTTACTTCCTTAGCTAGCACCTTATCATGTATACATTTTAACTCATCAAAGCTAACCATATGTCTATACTGTCGGCAACCTTCTATGTGCAAGATTATTTTCAATTAGCATACATGGGTCATTCCATATCCAGGTACCAGGTGTGATGCTCGGGCATCTGATTTCTTCAAACCAATTCATTGTAGTTGTTGGTATAGAGAACAGTAGTCTGTCTGAATATCTGAGGCAAAAATTATTTTCTTTGCTTAAGCACATATTCAAATACAATGCTTGATGTGAGGATCACAAAAAAGGTGCAGCATGACAGCAATATTTCATTTTCACCCAGTCACAAGTTATTTGAAATACCAGTTTATTCCTGAGCTGAAAAGTTGTTTCACATACATTTTGTATTTTAATACCTATAAAATGTTGCTATTTTGAGAATTTATTTAAAAATCAAAATTTCTTAACAGACTCAGGAATTATTTTGTTTCAAAAAATCACAATGTTTTGTACTCAAATTAAAAATAAGATTGTGTCTGGAAAAAAAGTTTTGTTTGCAGAACAAAACAGCACGCATGCAAAAAGCACCAATAGCTCTAAAATTAAATGTGCAATGCATGGACTGAGAGCTCACCTAAAATTGTAAGTACAATAGCACTGTATACACGGACTCGACAGCACCGGGTTGAGTCAGCGTTGAGTAAGCGAGGTCACCATTACTCTACAGGATGGTGTCTACATGAACTCGATTTCTAGTGAGTAGGTATCGCAGCGGAGCGTAGCGTCGAGATTCAAAGTTATTGTGCAAGCTTCTTACTCGTATTTGATTCTATTGCCTTTTGCTATCCAGAGCTTCGATAAGTATTTTTTATCGCTGATCAATTTCGCTGACGCCCCTCGCCGCTCCGGAGGCTTTTCGAAATCCCAGAGTTCCCCATAATTCGACTCCCTGACTCGGCAGCATCTACATGCTTTTAGATAAGCGGGTCCAGCCAGTTAACGTACCCCATGCAAACGAGTTAACGCGACCTGCTCCGCCGCCTATATTACTCGACTGGACTTTGTATACATGCACCCAGCAACTGGTTTTTTACTCGACAGGCGTATTCGACCCAATTCTCTCGAGTTCATGTATACAGGGGTGGAACGCACGTGTAACAAGTAACAACGCTGCTAAGAATTCAGTCTACTGTCTTCTTGCTCATACAGTTTTTAAAACAAATACCTTGTCTGACATAGGAGAAGCAACACAAGACACATATGCGCGTTCTAATGCATGACTCCTCAATGCACTTGCAGTTGAAATTTGCTTGGTCATGTGGAAGTTCACTAAAACGTCATGTGACCAGACACGACAATTGAAAAAAAATTAGGGCATCATTTCATCTTTTATTAAGATATACAAAGACATACGCGGATGAAGCCGGTGTAAGCAACCAGCAATATACAAGCAAACAGTGACTGCATATCTGTACGAACAAATACATACAGTGCAGGCAGCTGTAATGAAGGGAGAGTGGAAGGCAAATAAATAGGGCAATACTGAATGCCTTTTTTTGCTGCCACCTCAATACCTGTTTCCTGCAATTTCTTGTGATGCAAACATAATCAAGTACGCTAAATATTTTATCGCTTAAAGCGCCTGCCCCTCCAAAGTCGAGTGTTACTCTATTGACAAATACTTCATCATTTCAATAAGCTGTGTCTGTTATTGTGCTATTACAGCACAAGTTTACTCAATATTGCCTCAACGTAAAATAGCCACATAGTGTTGAAATGAAGCAGTGAAATATAGCACCTGCTTTTAAAGCACTGCCAATACTACGAAGGATATTATTTTCTGCATTGTGTTGGCAAGACTCCCGAACTAGTAATTCTTGAGCTAAAAAGTCAGAAAACGTCATATAGCAATCATATAGAAAAAAACGCCAGCAGAGTATTTAAAGCCAATATATGAAAGCAGAGCAAAGGCAAAATGTCACACCTACCATGGCAATGTTTTATGGCAAGGTTCCCCCAGTAGTTGACAGGTTATGCTGCACAAAAATGTTCATGATGTTGTCTGTCTCACATTCAGGCAGCACCCCTTTGATGGCAGATGACTGCTTGTGCAAAAGCAGTGCGATGATACAAGTGGAGCGGCTGAACTGCGGGCGTTATAAAGCAAAGCGCCCTAAATGCAAGGAAAGAAAGTCTCCATTAAATCAGTGCCTCTAAAATATTACAACAGCATACCACGGCTATTCTCTGTTTAATTCACCTATACTTCACACTGAAAGCTGTCTCAAAAAATGCACTACTCGCCGCTCAATTTTACACATAAAATGCCATGGCTAAGCCAGCGAGGCGGGGCGATCAGTAAGCGTAACGACCGGAAAATGCATAGTGATGTTCCATGCAGTCCTGACGCTGGAGCAAAGTGTTACGGTGTGAACAACAAAATAAAATCAGGCACGGGCGCCAAACGTGCGCTACACAACCGACGTGACTAGTGGCGCACGGGCATAAATTCTGAGCCCGACACGGGCCTCTTGCTACAAACCCGAGCCCGGCCTGGCATTGAAATTGCCTGAGCCCACCCGGCGCTCACACTTCATGCTCCGGCCCTGCTCGACATGCTATAATAGACCAGTTGCAAGACCTACAAGTCAGCTTCCCTGTGAGGCAGGAATTCGTGCACTGTGGCGACAGAACCTGATTCAGGGATAATAGTTAGGTGCAGTGCATTAATCTACTACAGTCCATGCTGCTTCGGATGCAGTTCCCCTCGCACAGGCCCTTGTCAGAGAAAGGTTTTCGGGCATTTTTAAGA
Source organism: Amblyomma maculatum (assembly GCF_055883805.1). NCBI lineage: Eukaryota > Metazoa > Arthropoda > Arachnida > Ixodida > Ixodidae > Amblyomma > Amblyomma maculatum. The sequence continues at coordinate 52,151,548 of NC_139348.1, read as the reverse complement.
CAGGAATAAATGGGGGAGCACTGTCACCCTAGGGGTGAAGAAAGAAAATTTGGAAACGGGACTCTAACCGGAGAGGGTAATAGTGGGGCGACAATGCGCACGCCAAGAATGCTGTGATGAATGGCCAAGAAGTGCGGGAATTACCCTACCCTCCAGGCGATGTGCTAGCACTGTACCCAACTATTACCCCTAAGTCTATGCCGCCGTTGTGCAGGAATTTCTGCGCACAGGGAAGCTGACTTGTAGGTTTTGCGACTAGTCTATTGCAGCTGAAGCAACGAAACAGAAAGAAAAAAATAGGCGACGACGACGCCAACACCTGTCGCTTCCGCTGGTGCACATCGCACAGAGCGAAGGACCTCAGCGACAGATACGCGTTTTCAGCCTAGCTTTGTTCGCGCCGCCTCTTCGTTTGGTAAATGAGTACAGTTACGCTATATGCAGTTTCTTGCACTAAACAGCAACACTGATGAAATTTCTTGAAACGCGTCGCGTCCAAAAAAAAAAGGTCCCAGGCGCGCTACTATACTGCGATGCAGACATGACTGCAAGTAGTGACTTTTTCCTGCAACTTTCGAAGCCGCACTAGCCTTTTTTTTGCATCACTACCCTACCAAGCTTTTACTAAACCGTCTCGATGCGCTCATATATGCACGGATCAGACGAAACGAGCGTCTGCAGGTTCTTCGCTCATACCGGACTAGGGAAACAAACTGTGCATGCAAAAAATAAATTAAAAAAACAACAAAATGAGTACCCCAAAGCCTTTTGCGATTGGTTGCCTCGCGAGCTGGTTCCGGCCACATGAGAAATTTTCTAAAAACCCAGAACCTGGGCGACAGCGACGAGCGGCAATGCTTTGGCGGTCCTCAGCCCACCGCGCATTGTGCTGCCGCGCGACTCGTGCGGTTAGCTCTTTAACGCAACAGGGCCGCATCTGCGCCTTCGCAAAAGTTGCATGAGCTCGGGATCGGGGTGTTCCGCCCATTCCAACCAACACGAGGAAATATGCCTTTGCCCGGACTCCGCCCGAGCCCGAGCCCGAGGTTTACCGAGGGATCCCGAGCGGCCGAGCCACGCGACGGCTCTACGCGTAAATATCCGAAGTTTGCTTTTAGGGCTACGATGCCAGACATTAGTTTACTTTAGGAAATTAGAAAAAACTCAGCCAAACAGTTACGGTTTAACTTGAAATAAGCTGCAAAATGATCGGAAGCAAGTCGCGGACACTTGAGAACCAGTTTTGAACAGTTAACAAAGTAATAAAGATGCTAAAAGACAAATCTTCTTAGCACATGGCTTTCGCAGCCTGCAGCAACAACGAAATGCAAGACAACGCTTGTAATTTAAAAAATGCTCAATCTAAGAGGCTAATATTTTGCTCCAATATACATAAAGGCGTTATAAAATCGGAATGAAAAAATTTGAAAACTTACATGGAATATATCTTGAAGAAAGAAGTATTTTCCATGCACGGTGCCACCGAACGTCGAGACGAGCGTACGAGTGGCCGTTGGATGGACGATAGGGTGCCTCGATGTCTGCGCGCCCGCCGCGCCGCGACGGGCAGGCAGAGGCACCCTAATGGACGAAACAACGGAGCGCCCTCTTTGAAACAAAATGGCAACTGTCGCCGTCATGCCGGCTAAGCGATTGTCGTGTCATCCTTTGAGATCGGTAGTAATCGTTTTTTGGCAGCTCGACGGCCTCGGTTTTGTACCTTCCGTTTAGCAAGCGTTTCCCAGATGGTAGGATTTGAACCATACTTCTGCTGCTCATCTAGGTAGAGCTCTGTGCCAGCAGAGAAGTGCATCGTCGCTCGGGAGAGACGCCTAGCTGGTTTGTTTACAACACCCAAACCTGTTCAAGTTGTATTTTGTGAATGCTGTGTTCTACTACGAATATTTTGCTCGCTTGTAGCAAACCAACGAAAATGTTTTCATAAAACGGTGTTCAATCGAATGGAATATTTCAATCACCTTGAAATGAGGGTTTGAAGCTATTTTGTTGAAAATTATTGAGCTAAGAATCTCGGTACCACGACTTGCCACCTCCTAATAAGCTAGTTGCATACGATGTTTACATTTTCTCTCATAACGGCCAGTTGTATATCCGCACCATCAGCATCATTCTATCTGCTAGATTAGTCGCATGTTGGCCCGATTCATTAAGCGTCTGTTTCTTTCTCACAGTTTAGTTTCGTACGTATGTTTTATTGGCCAAGAAATGCGGTAAAAAGCCCATTTCTCTATGCAAACTGTTATGAGAGCCCGAAAATGTTTGAAAGAAGTCTCCATTCTGTTAGCGATCTTCTTTTTATTACTGCGGAATTCCTGCCCCTGGGCGGCGGCCGTCCGCCCCTTGGACCCTGAGTGGTACGTCGACCCGACCACCGCTTTGGGCACGTGCGTGGATTTTGATGCGCCTATGCAACCTCGGACCTTGGTCGCATCGCATGCTGTGAGAGTGAGCGATCCGGAGAACGCCAGGAGTGCGAAGTGACGAGGACGGGATTGAGCGGTGCTTCAGCACGGAGAGCGGGCGCTGGAAACCTGTGTGCGAACGTGCGTATGCGAAACAAAGAAGTGTAACTGTAATCCAGTTGTTAATTGTTAATATACCCATTGTACTTTTTCGTATTTTATTTGTGTTTCCAGTCTGTTCTTTCACGATCTTTTTTCGTTCTAATGCTAACAAGTCAGTTTACATGTGGGTGTTTTCTCTCCATGCCCAATATTTGTAAAAAACAAACTAGCTTCCCGCGCATGCCTGTAACTGTTCCATTACAGAGGTAGTTAGAGAATAAATAACTTTGATACCGAATTAAGCCTAATGGTAAAACAACGACTGCGTTGTTTAATTTTTAAACTCTACAGTTATTCCTTCTTGGCATATGTAGCTCAAGCATTGTATTGCAGGGAACGACGACTGAATCGCGAAATTGGGCGGCTGAAGACAAGCGGAGAAAAGTTACAGGCTTTTTTTTTTCGCACGTGTGCAAAAAAAAAAGAAAGAGAACTAGGATATTCTAAAATTATGCTATTCATGCACTTGGTATGCCGTCGAATCAAATGTCGTTCTGCGGAGCTACCGTTCTTGTACTAGACTACACGAAGCTCTTGTGTGTTCATATGAATTTCGGTGTGACAAAGCCCCACGCGGATGTATTTCGCGTTTCAAGTTCTTGTGAAATGTGCAAGCCGGACCGCCGCCGTGCCGTGGGCAACTCTAGCTGGCTCTGCGCGCAATTTTGCCTCGGCAGTGATTTGAATATTCGCGGCTTGTTTAGCAAATAGCTCGCGTACTAGCTTGCCAAATGAGTGCAAACGAGTGTTCCTCCGTCTACTTTGTGTTTAATTATATTTCCCCTAAACAGATTACATTACTAATTTATGTGACTAACGAAGTAAAAAAAAAAAAAGATATAAAGTACAATACCCAATGCTTTCCTTGGCCTCTCCGACTGTTGGCTTCTTTCTTTCATGTATTATAACGAGCACCCTTATTTCCCTTCCATTTATTGGCTTGTAGCTCACAGGGGTCTCGGTTCTGGCAGTCTTGAAGCCAGAGTTAGTGTAAGAGGGTTCTAGCACAGCTTTCGCCCTCGCTCTTAATCACGTTTTACGTGACGCTGGCGCTAACACAGGGCGTTCCACGTCCACCGCTATGGTTGAGGGTGGCGCTGGTAAACACTCTCAAGGTTCGTATACAGATAATACCCAAGAAAGTAGCAGAGGGGACAGCGGCCGATGTAGCTGAGTTGGAAGAGCACCGGACGCAATATTTGGAGGTCGTGGGTTCGGTTCCCACCATCGGCACGTTGTGTTCCCTTCTACTTTGTGTTTGATTATCTTTCCCCTAAACAGATTACATTACTAATTTATGTGAGTATTGAAGTAAAAAAAAACATTAAAGTGCAATACCCAATGCTTTCCTTGGCCTCGCCGACTATTGGCTTCTTTACTTCATGATTATAACGAGCACCCTTATATTCCTTTCATTTATCTTCTTTTAGCTTACGGGGGTCTCGGTTCTGGCAGTCTTGAAGCCATAGGTAGCATAAGAGGGCTTTAGCACAGCTTTCGCCCTCGCTCTTGATCACGTTCTACGTGACGCTGGCGGTAACAAAAGGACGTTCCACGTCCGCCGCCTTGGCTGAGGGTGGCGCTGGTGAACTCTCAAGGTTCGTATACAGACAACAATAATACCCAAGAAAGTAGCAGGGGGGCCAGCGCCCGATGTAGCTCAGTTGGAAGCGCACCGGACGCGATATTCGGAGGTCGTGGGTTCGGTTCCCACCATCGGCACGTTGTTTTTTCTTCTACTTTGTGTTTAATTATCTTTCTCCTAAACAGATTATATAACTAATTTATGTGATTATCGAAGTAAAAAAAAAGACAAAGTACTGTCAACCAAGTACCGTTTAACTCGTGCTATGGTCTTTCCAGTTGTGATGTATGGATGCAGGAGTTGGACTGTGAAAAATGCTGACCGCCGAAGAATTGACGCGTTTGAATTGTGTTGCTGGCGGAGACTCTTGAGGGTTCCTTGGACGGCCAGAAGATCAAATCAGTCGATATTGTCGACCATAAACCCTGACTGCTCTTTGGAGGGTCAAATTCTATAGTTAAAGTTCAGCTACTTTGGTCATCTGATGAGAAGAGAGGACTCGCTGGAGAAAGATTTGATGTTGGGAAAGGTTGAGGGTCACCGGAGAAGGGGTAGGCAGCGAACGCGATGGTTAGATGGCATCCTAGAGGCGCTGCAGATGAAGTTGTGTGATATTAGGAAGATAGTGGGAGACCGGAAAGCATGACGTTATATGGTCCATAGGGTCACGAATAGTCTGACACGACTGAACGATTGAACTGATTGAATTCCCAATGCTTTCCTTGGCCTCGCCGACTGTTGGCTTCTTTCCTTCATGTATTATAACGAGCACCCTTATTTCCCTTTCATTTTTTTGCTTGAAGATAATCATAGAGCATTTACCAGTACCGCATGTGTGAGATATTCCATCAGTGAATGATGCGCCGCGGACAATGCAGTCGTACTTTTGATTATATACATATATGCGATGGTCTATTCGTTTGCAAAGCGTAAGACGTAAGTTAAGCGTGCACTACTTATGTGCAATAGGTGTATGAAAGAAATAGCGCCTTTAAGTATAGCGATTGACGTAGTGCATCGTAAATTTCCGCCTGGGTGGCGGCCGTGTGCACCTTGAATCACACATGAAAACGTCCAGAGCTTGCGCCTTGGAGTTCATTGCTCAGCATGTAACTCAACAACCCCACCTGCAGAGCGCTATACTTCGGGCAATTCGGCGCCGCTGTTGCTGGCGCCGTGCTGTTATGCTAGTCTTCCTTTATTCGTAATGTTTTCAATGGATCTAGTAAGCAGCGAAAAGTGAGTCTTTGTTCCGGCGCAAGTGAGTGCGACCACTGGACTCAAACAGAAGTGCGCGCTGCGTCGTCAGCAAGAGCGAACGCTTGAGAAAAAAATGTGCGAACGCGTGCGATGAAGAGGGAGTGAAACTGTAACCCAGTTAATTTTTTGCAGCATAACCATATAATTCATATGGTGATTGTACGTGAAGGGTTTTCTCTTCAATTTTTTTAACGCTTCTTAGAGCTACAGCGAAGTAGGAAGCGTCGATACGATTTGACATATGTGGGAACGTTTTTGTGCGGTCCGAAGTTTACCGCTCATTTCCGAACTTTAATTTAGATCACCGATGTTAAATCGTTTAGGCGAAATTATATTCTTCGACGCTTCGTATTCGTATAGCTTAAACAGCTTAGCTTAGTTTTAAAGTGTATTTCGATGGAAGCGCGCTCACCATATTCAGTCTGCGTCACGTACGAGTATTAATAGGCCGACGCTGATCTCTCAATATTTGCATCGCATTGTATGCGCGTTCTGCGGTAATAGTCTGTTTGAAGTCATTGCTGTTAAAACTGATACACTCGGTGACAAACAAATTCGCTAAAGCTTTAGGAATTCTGTTCCAAATTCCTCATCCAAATTCGTCACAGTATACATGTGGATAGATTACAGTGGTAGTTTAAGTGAATGAAGATCTAGCGTAAAAGAAGACGGTGTCATCGCAAGCAAGAGCAACAACAGCTAGTTGGGATTAAAATAAACATGACGGAAACCAGCACCGCGGAACAATAATTAATTAGACAAGATTTCCGAAGAATATAAAATTGCAAAGATAACTTGAAAACATCGATTATAACAGCACAGTTAACGAATCCAAATAAATAAATGAGCCTGTCATTCACAAAAGCATTTTAATGTGTTTGCGCACTGAATATTTCTAGCTACATGCTGATTTCCATCTAATATTGACCAGTAGCCGAGATAGACTAGACAATGTTGACTAAAGTGTATGCCAATGCATCTGACTGGCGGGACATGGTAACAAAGCTAGTAGTATTTTCCAGCATATGCCATATATTGGCCAACGTCAGCGGAGTAACAGCTAACGCTGTTCGATATAGCCATTTTTATACCGGTGGTAAGTAAGGTATGCCAATGTATATCTGACATGGTAACAGAGCTTACAGTATTGTCCAACAAATGTCATATATTTGCCGACGTCAGTGGACTGACGGCTAATGGTGTTTGTTATAGTCATCCTTAAAAATGACAAATATCCAGGCCCATCCTAGCTAACCTTATGTAATGGCATCACCTATATTGTGAGATCATCGGATATGACGGGCCAATGTTCTTATCATTATAAATAGCCACGGGCAATATTGTTTATCAATGTAATCCTCAGGGCCAGTGTTAGACGTGTTATCGAACTGCACAACCAATGCCAGCAATAGGATGGCAGTGCTGGGCCTACATGGGGCTAATCTTTGCCAACTTACTGACAATATTGGCCCAAGCTCTTGTGCTGCCTGGGGTACGCGTACGAAGTTTCGTATCGCCCAATCTAGCACTATTGGCCACGTCTGAATGATGTTAAAAGTGATAAAGGAAACAATTACTGTGTTCGCTAAGATTCGCTACAGGCGACAGATATTGTAATGTTGCACAGCTTATATAAGAATAAAAAGCTGGCAGGATATTGTTTTCAAGTTTGGCAGTAGTAGGTTACAGTATGTAATGCGCGAAGCTTTTACCAGCATTTCGCCACACTTTCTATGTAATGAACAACTTTTTATGTCTTAATAAGACAAAATGTGATCAGTTGTGAGTAAATCAGCTGGAAACAATAGTGTGTCTTGAAATATGGTTGCCTAAAATGAAATACTTCCATATGTGTTCATAAAGCATTAAACCTCTTTTTACGACACCTCAGCTAGGGCAGCACAGAAGTAGGAACTACACAAGGCAATAAAAAATGGATGATTTGCTCGGGTTTCACACAAGTATTGCCTAGCGGCCATAGCACCACTCGCTTAGTAAACATGACTAGGGCTACTGCGGTTGGCGATGTGGAAAGGTTTTTAAACTATCATGAATTAAAAAGTATGCTGCGGCGTTTAGATGTGTTCACCTGCGGTAAAAATATCGCTCTACATTTCAATCCATCTTAGCCATTGAAAGCACTGCAGAGCTGAATTCAAGCGGCTGAACAAGTGCAGTTCAAAATCTTAATTCTGGTTTGGGCTGATTTATTAAATTTCGTAATGACGTCTTGAGTGTTGTAATGTGCATAAAATAACGCTGTTTGATGCTATGATTCGCTCAGTCTAAGGTTAATAGGCAATAAAGGTTCCTGCAAATAATCGAGACTGTGAATAAGCTCTAGATTGGCATTCCAGCATCAGAAAGTCGAGCGTGGCTAGTGTGCTTAGATGGGCCATTACGAGGAAGACGGGAAGGAGTCGCGGCCATCAGATAAAATTGAAGGCTGACCTACGTGCAGTTCGAGATGGCACTCATTCATTTATTCGAATAAGAGTATTATGCAGTAAGAGATAAGATAACGTAATGCACCAAACAGCATGTGTGGACGGATCCTTATGGTTAAACTGCGACTTAGCTAGTGATATACTAAAAACTTGGGAGGCTCAAGTACCCTTCAACCATATAAAGAGCGTCACCAATCGGCCAGCGCCGCATTTGCTGCTGCCGCATCCATCTGGGCACGATTCTGCTGTTGGTAAGCTTTGCAGTAGACAATCCGGCTTGTGGCTGTTCGATGGTCTCGGTAGTTTGCCTGGCCAGGCTGCTGTCTCTTTAGCAAGAGTGACTTCCTCCACGCCACGCCACCTTTTCTATAAAGCCAACTGGTGAATTCGCCTGACACAATGCTCACGATCTCCACCGCCCTTGCCCAGATGGCGCATATGATGTCATATCCAACTGGCCCATGTGACGGTGCTGTTCACTGGATTGCGTGAGTGTGGGTTTCATGTTGAACTTGATGAAGAATTTGTTTACTTCACAGCGTCACAAGTGCGTTGCAGTTTTACACGAGGCCTGATAGCCTGCCGCATCAAAACGGGGTAATGTTTTGTTTAAAAATTGTTTTGAAAATTCTTTACACGTTGTGAAATAGCGTGATCTCGACTAATGGAAGAAGTAGAACTAACGCTGTAAAATTACGGTGAAGTCCAGTGAGCCATGCTCTAAAAAACAATCCTCTCCTCCAACTATAAACTTCACTCCTGAAACTGCATTCAGTTCAGTTCAGTTCAGTCGTTCAGTAGTGTCCGACTATTCATGACCCTATGAACCATATATCACGCCATGCTTTCGGTCTCTCACAATCTTTCAAACATCACATAACTTCATCTGCAGCACCTCGAGGATACCATCTAACCACCGCGTTCGCTGCTTATCCCTTCTCCGGTGACCCTCAACCTTTCCCAACATCAAATCTTTCTCCAGCGACTCTTCTCTTCTGATCAGATGACCAAAGTAGCTGAGCTTTAACTTTAGAATTGGACCCTCCAATGAGCAGTCAGGGTTTATGGTCGACAATATCGACTGATTTGATCTCCTGGCAGTCCAAAGAACTCTCAAGAGTCTCCGCCGGGACCACAATTCAAACAAGTCAATTCTTCGGCGGTCAGCTTTCTTCACAGTCCAACTCTCGCATTCATACATCACAACTGGAAAGACAATAGCACGAGTTATACGGATCTTGGCTGGCAGACGGTCTCTGCTCTTTACTAGGTGGTCAAGGCTAACCATGGCTCCCTTTCCCAGAAGAAGGTGTCTCCTAATTTAATGGCTGCAGTCTCCTTCCGGGGTAATCTTGGAGCCCGAGAAGAGAAAATTTGTCACAGCTTCCATTTCTTGTCCCTTGATGCTCCAGGACTTGATAGGGCAAGACGCCATGATCTTTCTCTTTTTAATGTTCAGTTTAAGCCCAAATTTCTCACTCTCTTCTTCTATGCGCATCAGAAATCGCTTGAGTTCCACTTCACTTTCTGCCATTAAAGTGGTATCATCCGCATATCTAAGGTTGTTGACGCGTTTTCCAGCAATCTTCACTGCAGCTGAAGACTCGTCCAGACCGCCCTTCCTTATGATGCACTCAGCTTATAGGTTAAATAGGCAGGACAACGGTATGCAGCCTCAATCGGAAACCAATCAGTATGACCATGCCGAATTCTGACTGTGGCCTTTTGCCCTTCATACAGGTTCCTGAGGAAGCAGATAAGATGAATTGGAACTCCCATCTCTTGGAGAGCTTGCCACAATCTGCTGTGATCTGCGCAGTCAAACGCTTTCGCCTAATCAATAAAGCAGAAGTAGATGGGTTTCTGGAACTCTCTTGCTTTTTCCATGACCCAGCGAAGGTTGGCAATCTGGTCTCTAGTTCCTCTGCCCTTGCGAAACCCAGCTTGCACGTCCGGAAGCTCCCGATCCACATGCTGCTGCAGCCTACATCGGAGGATTTTCAACATCACCTTGCTAGCATGCGAAATAAGCGCGATCGTGCGGTAGTTGGAAGAATTTTTGAGACTGCCTTTCTTTGGAATGGGGATATAAGTTTACCTTCTCCAATTGTCCAAATTTACTGACATAATGTATACAGAATGTTAACAGCATCATCGTTGAGGTTTTGAAGCAACTCAGCTGGAATGCCATCAATCCCGCTAGCTTTGTTCTTAGCAAGGCTGGATAATACCCATTAAACTTCACTCTTCAGGATTCCCGGCTCGAGATCATTAATCACAACCGTCTTATGTTGGGTTTGCACATCCGGGTCCTTCATGTACAATTCTTCTGTGTATTCCTGCCACCTCTTTATCTCTGAGGCTTCAGTGATGTCCCTGCCTCGTTTGTCCTTTATCACGCCCAACTTAGCACAGAAGCTTCCTTTGATATCTTTGATTGTCTTATACAGAGCTCTTGCATTCCTCAATTGGCTGTTGTCCTCAACTGCTTGGCACTGTATGTTCAAGAAGGCATTCTGATCTCTCCTTGCTATTTTCTAAAAATCCGCATTGAGAACCTTGTATCTTTCTCTTTCCCCCATAACTTTTGCCATCCTCTTTTCCTAAGCTATTTGCAAAGCCTCTTCATATAACCAGTTAGCTTTCTTGCATTTCTTTTGCTTTGGAACTACCTTGGTAGCAACTTCTTGTATTATATCACGAACACCAGTCCACATTTCTTCAGGCTCTCTGTCTTCTAGATCTAATTCTTGAAATCGATTCCTCACTTCCACAGCATATTCTGATGGAATTTGCTCCAAATCATACCAGAAAGGCCTTCTAGTTTTCTGCGCTTTTCTCAATCGAAGCTTAAATTTGGCAACAAGAAGCGGATGATCGGTGCCACAACAGCCCCAGGCCTTATTTTTGCTGCTTTAATAGCGCTTCTCCCTCCCTCTCTGCCGACAAAGAATATAATCAACCTGATTCCTGTACAGACCGCCCGTGGAAGTTCATGTCTTCAGGCGCCTCTTTTGCTGTTGAAAATGAGTATTCGCTATGGTCAGGTTGTTTTCTTGACAAAGCTCTATTAGCCTCTTCCCAGCTTCATTTGGCTCACCAAGAAAGAACTTGTCTGTAATTCCGGATATTTCTTTACTCCCCACCTTAGCATTCCAGTCTCCTTGGAGAAAAAGGACTTCTGATGATGGAGTGTGGTCTAAAAGGTATTGCTGGCTAGCTTAAAATTTCTCAACGTCAGCTTCTTGGGCATGTAGTGGTTGGTGCATAGAGTTGGATAACCGTTACGTTGAAAGGGTGACCTTGGATCCGAAGTGAAATCATTCGGTCGTTTTGGGGGTTGTACCCTAGCACTGCTTTACCCATTCTTCTGTTTACTTTGAGAGCGACCCCGCTCCTTCTCCTGGATTCGTGCCCATAATAACAGAAATAATAGTCGCAGGAACTAAGTTCTCCCATTCCGGTCCACTTGAGCTCGCTCATACCCAAGATATAAATGTTCAATCTGTCCATTTCTCGCTTGACGACATCCAGTTTACCTTGCGTCATAGATGTTACATTCCATGTTGCTTTGTGATATATCTCCTCGCAACATCGGACTTTCCGGTCGCTTTCCGACATATCCACAACTGAGCGTCCTTTTGGCCTTAGCCCAGCCGCTTCATTCGTCCTGGAGCTACTAGGAATCGCCCTTTGTTCATCCCAGTAACACTCGGGATGCCTTCCAACCTGGGGGGCTCATCCTCCGGCGCCATATCATTAATGCTAATGTGACTCGCCATAGGGGTTTCTTGGCAGGAAATACTGGAGTGGGTTGTCATTACCTTCTCCAGTGAATCACATTTTGTCAGAACTCTCTACACAGTAGAGCTCACGACTTTATCGAGTTTCTCAAGCCCCTTCTCCACGACAAGGCAGTGATCCATGAAATCACATTAGCATCTTGCAAAAGGATTAGCGTTGGCGCACCGCTGGCGACTTTTAGTTAATGCATTTCAATATCTACTTGCCCGCATGGCATAATCAGCTGAGCGCTTTTTGTCTGATTGAAAACGTGACGCTTTTATCTTTCATTATACAGCACTTCTTTATACCATGACCTGCTGTCATTGACTGAGCACCTCACTTGGTTAGTACGTCACGAGGGGAGCAACTTACGACGACGCATTCTGCGCACACTGCTGGCACCAACCTACCCTACGAATGCTTTCGCCCTAATAAAAGATATATAGCTTTCGTTGCACTTAAAGCGCGTTTTGCTTTTACACTTTCAGCTAGATTTTTATTGATCATACATCGCAGAAAACCTTCGTGAAAAACTTGTCTTATAGCGAACATGCGAATGAATCTGCGGCTGTTATGAAATTTCCTCTAATCAAAAACAGCTTGTATATAGTAGATATCATTCTGTAGGTTCTACCTGCTTCACGATAAACGAGTATAGTTAGACTCGTATAGGCATAATTCTGGCATCAGCCCAATTTCTAGCCGCAAAATTCTAAGCGCTGGTTTTGGTCGCAGCTTTCGTGCATAGTACAGTGTAGGATACCGGGCAGTTAGGGTGTGTGGACACTTCCGTGTATTGTCCCCAACGTCAAAGCGTTAAAATGATGCTGCCCTGAGATATTATCCTTAGTAAGCAACCATGGAGAACAACTTTGGTTTTACCCTTTTTTTTCCACTCACTCTTTCTCTGTCTTATCGTCCCTGATTGGAAAACCAAATTTCATGCAGACATTCATTAGCACCTACTGATGAAGAGAAGGTGCAGAGGCTAAAATAATTACAACCTGTAGTAACGTTCTCCAAAGTTCTCTTACTGTAATTCTCCGGCAAATTCTTCCTATACCTTTTTGCAAAACAAGGACTGCAACATTGCTTTTATTGTCAACGAAAGTGGGCTTTCAGGTGCAGGACTCGCCGTGGGTCTCTGGGCTACCCGCTTCGTACAATAATGGGTAGGTATATATAATCCCATGAAATGCTATTCGTGCGTAGTTGTGAACCGCCATATGTCGAAAAGAGACGCAGGCTTTTCGGCTGCTTCCCCTATACAAGCAGTGCGTTATGCATTGCGACAAAGTATAGTTGCAGAGAACCGACATTACCTTGAAAAGATATCAGAGTGAACATTGTTCTTCAAATGTGCAATCGATAAGTACCTAAAAGGTTCACTGCACTAAGGCGTTCAGTATGCGAAAAGCCATCTGTATGCTTGCTGCAGCGGTTGCATAGAGATAGAACATCCAAATCGCGTGTAAGATGACCATGGTTGGAATCCCGGTGTCGTGCGATTCCCAACCAGTATAAAAACGAAATCCGTGCGCCGGTGAAATTGCATATAGAGGTAACAGTTGCGACCTGGAGCTGGTGATAACTTCAGAGGCTGCACCTCCTCAGTAGAACAGGACCTGGCCACCCTAGTGTAGTACTTGGCCACAACCTTTTATGAATACTAAAACATATTCCTAGCCCTCACTCCCTAGCGGCTGCGGAGGAACTGACCACAGCGTCGGTCAGACCTGTAACGCAGGGAAGGGTGCTAAGATTCTATTGCTTCAGAAAGGCTTCCATTGGGAACTCTCCCTGAAAACGTCTAACGCTGGAACCCTAGCTAGTGAGCCTAGTTTAGCAATGCTTTCCGAGGAAGTAGCGGGAATGACATCAAAGATCACGGGGTTTATTGAGGTTAGAAGCCCAAATAAGGCATATGCTGTTCAGAAGAGCGGTCATGTACGGCGTTATCGAGAATATCGGAGAAACGAGGATTATTTGTCAATACGGATATAACTAGTAATAGAGATCCACTCTATAACGTCATTAAGAGGGTGGCAGACTTCGTAATTAAGCTTAATAGGCGATGTAAACTGAAGGTTTTATATGCCTATGTGCCTATGTGTAGTTTTGATGACCGGACATCGAGAGCTTCTACTAAGATACAGAATCAGCAGTAGGAAAATAAAAACTGAATGAAGAACTGGAAGTTGAGTTGGAAAAGCCTTAACGGGGAGACTAAATATTAATTTGACTTCCATACTATGTTCTAACCCCCTCACTTCGGGGGAGGTTGAGGTACGCGGAAAGCTGCGATGCAGTGACCACAGAAGGTTAAGGTCTCGAATTAGTCTAGATCTCAAGACGGAACCAAAGAAATAAGTAAGGATGATGTTCATCACCGAATGAGAGGTGAGGGGGAGGCAAGAAGAATTCGCGCTCTCGCCACAGGATAGATATTCAGATTTAAACGAGGATGATGGCCTTAGATTAGAAAGAATGAGCAGTAGCTTCTAAGATGTCATTACTGAGTGCGAGGTAAAAGTAGGTGGTAGAATTCGATAGGTAGTATAGCAGGTCGTAGGAGCTGATACCGTTCTAATAAGTAAGCAGACGAAAAAAGTCTAAGAAGCGCCAAAGCATGGATGCCTCTAACGCAGCGAACCGGGTAGAACTGGGAGAGCTGTCAAAGGTAATTTATAGGTTCTAGGTACACAACATAAGGAAGTATAACATGAAGAAATTCGAGCATGAAGAACGTGTTCAGCCTTAAAGTGGTGAAGAGGAAATTAGGCACAGGCGCTGAAGGACTAGGCAGCAATGTCATCACGAATATGGACATGATAGTCAAAATACCCGAGGAGGCCTATACCGACCTATAATGTAGTAGTCAGGACAATAATGAGATTGGCAGTCATGAAGAACAGTCAGACGTTCCGCCTGTGACAAAGGTTGTGATCAAGAAAGGTTCAGAAACACTAAAAAAGGAGAAAGAATCTCGGGACGTCCAAGTAACTAGAGATATTTGAGAGACGGGGGTGACGCGTTCTAGGAAAACTGGTCACACTGTATACACAATGTCTAGAGTCATCGATGGCACTGGAATCACGGAAGAACGCTAACACTATTTTAATTCATAAGAAAAGGGACACTAAGTACATGAAAATTACAGACTAATAAGCTTGCTGTCCGTTACATACAAGGTATTTAGAAATGTGGTCGATAACAGTTTTACTACAAACTTTCAACCAAGACAATTGAAAAATAAAAAAAAAAAAACATTTTTCGTTTTTGAAAAAAACTTGTTTTTTGATCCAGCAGGTATAGGAAAGGGTACTCTACTGTCGATCATATCCTTACCATCAACCAGATAATACAAAATTGATCTCGAAAAAAACATTTGACTATGTAGAAACATCAATGGTCATGCAGACATTGCAAAATCGGGTTTAGAAATTACTGGACGATATGTATATTGGCTGCGCAGCAACCATAGTTCTGCATAAAGTAATAAAATTCCAGTTAAGAGAAGTTTTATGCAAGGAGACATAATCTCGCCTGTACAATTCACAGCTAGCCTAAAGGAAGTATTCAGATCAGGCTTCGAAGGGGAGCAGCTAGAGATAAAGGTAGAAATAGTACCTCAGCAATCTGCGACTCACTGGTGACATTGCCTTGCTAATTTACTCAGTGGATCAATTGCAAAATTGCAAAGTGTGATTGATGTCCTGGACAGAAAAAGAAAAAAGGTAGGCCTAGAAATTAATATGAAGAACACTATGGTAATGCTCAACAGCCGATAGAAGCAACAGGCATTTTCAATAGGTAGCGAACCAATGGAAGTCGAACGAAAATATATCAATTTAGAAGAGGTAGCAACCACAGATCTGGATTTTGAAAGAAAATAACCAGGAGAATGAGATTAAGATGAAGCGTATTTGACAAGTATTCGCAGAGAATGACTACAAACTTTCTGATATCCCTCTAGAGGAAAGTATATCAGTTACATCTCAGCTGTAATCACCTATTGGGCTGAAACGAGGAGGGTAACGAAATGGGTTCTACATAATTTGAGGACAATACAAAGTGCTTTAAAACGAAAAATGGCTGGTGTAATGTTAAGAGATACAGAGCGAGCCCAGTGGGTCAGCGAAATAACTCGAGTTGATGAGATTCTAGTAGAAATTACTAAGCAATGGGCATGGGCAGGGCATGTAGAGGAGAAGCAATGGTTGCTTGGAGTAACAATTTGGATTCCAAGAGATGGAAAACGTAGCCGGTGGCATCAAAACGTCAGGTGGGCGAATGAAGTTAAGAAGCATGTTTGTGTCCTGGTCGTTGTCCTCGTCCTTCGCGCTTTTTATTCCAAAAAAGTTAAGAAATTCGCAGGGGTCAAGTTGATGCATCTAGTACATGACCGGGATGATTGGAGAAATAAGGGAGATAGATATCTTTCTCCTGAATTGGGTATATTCCGGCTAATTATGATGATGATGATAGCACGAAGATCTAATTTTAGCGTGGGATTTCCTTCATCGCACCTAAATTTATTGGCTAAAAAACCTACACGCAATTTACAGTACACAGAAATCGCAATTCCCGAGTGTCCAATAGCACAAGAAAAATATCAAGAGAACCTATTAGGTGTCAAACCTACGTGTAGAGATGTATTATTTCCGTCTGTAGCAACAAGACCAATTGTAGTTCAATTAGCAGGCAGCTGCGGCTGTCAGGTTGTATTTGTAAGCCAATCACTTCAAACCTCACTTCTTTGGAACACTGAGGACATAAGAAAATGCTTAAATCGACCATTTGGCACCTCCACGCCTGTTGAATCTTCTGCTCCGTCTTTTTGTACACTAGCTGTAATTATTAAATATGGAAATCCGCTTCTGATGTTAGACGTGCCTCTTGAGCAGCACAGATTGCCTGCAGCTGGGTAGAGAAGTATAAAAAATTATGTAATACTCCTCTGCCAGAGCCACCGGAGTCCGCCATTATCGAGTTGCTGCCATTTATGAATGAGCAGTCTGAGGCGCGCGTATCGAGCGTATGCCCAAATTGTCAGAGGCGCGGCCGCACGCCGTAGAGAGCTCCACATTTCAAGACATGACCAAACTACCTGCAGAAAGCCATTGATGCTTACATCAGAGAAATGAAAGTTGTTACTACTAATGGTCATAGTTTCAAGGCGCGCAGAGAAACGGGCTTCCGGCGGCGAGCATTCTAAAGCGAAAACTACTTTGTATTATCGTGTTCGCCTAAAATAGTAATTCCCGTACTTGTAAGCATACTGACTCCACAGATAACCGCGGCAGGCCGCACAGTAAGTTAGGTGGTCGATATCTCTCGAACAGAGAGGAAGAACCGGCGGCTGCCTCGGAGTTCAGCTGCAACACCAAGCGATTTATATGTTGTGCTTTGTCAGAGTATTTAGTGTTCGCTTTCTAGAAGTGTTTTGGAAAGCTTGACCCACAAAGCGGAATGGCAGGGCACACCGTTCACATGGACAAAATATTTAATTTTCGTAGCTGTGTCCAAGGCAGCCTACTGCTAGTGAGGACCATCTTAGTAGACAGATTACACACTAAAGCGCGAGGCCTTAACAGTACAGATTTCACTTTACACAAAGTCGCTGCTGCACCACAAATTGATTTCGAATACCAACTCTCGAAATAAAAAAGAATCATGAACTATATCTTTTACCAGGTGGGGAACAAAGCTTATCAATGGCTTTTTGAATAATCATCATCATCATCAGGTTGACTATACCCGCTGCAGGGCGAAGGTCTCCCATATTTCTCCATTAACCCGGTTCTGTCCCAGGCAGCACAAATAAAAGGCCCAATATTGGGAAATATATGGCAAAATATTCGCAAATCAGGCCCTAAAATGGACCCATGTTGCCACTAGCTTCCTAATATAGGTAATGCCACTCGCTAGCACTTCCAATGATGGCCCTGTTAGGCCGATGTTCTGCCCATATCGGCATTGCCACTTTCTATCCCTTCCAATGATGACACTGTTTGGCCTATGTTCTGCCCATATGGGCATTGCCACTGCATTACACTTTCAATGATGGCCCTGTTTGCCCTCTGTTACAACCATATGGGCATTGCCACTGCGTTACACTTCTAATGATGGCCCTGTTTGTCTTCTTTTCTACCCATATGGGAATTGCCACTGCGTTAGACTTTCAACGATGACCCTAAATGTCGCTCTTACTCTGCCCATATTGTCAGTGCCACACCAAAAATCTGACCACAATGGTTCTTGTCTGCTGCTTCCCCTATATGACATGTACGATTTTTAAAATGGTGCAGTGTATAACTTGTCAGTAATTCCTTGAGTTCCCTTCTGTAATGCGCAATAATTGCGTATAATATATGTGCAATTTAACATATGCAGTTTTAAGGGAAAAGAACACAAAGAAGTGTAGTTTGGCAGTCACAATTTTTGAATAGGCGCATAATAACGAAAACTAAAAAACCCAGCCGGAGTGAAAACTAAGCTGTAAAATACTTATTCGGAAAGGTCTAGTGAATCAAGTAGTTAACGGCTGCGTCGAGTATGGCTTAGACAAGCTTCTATTATTTGTCTTAGATGGGCTAGGTGCAGCATTTCCGGAATGGCGCTTGCCCGACGTCCATGAATTAAAGCGCGCTTATTTCGTAAGGACTGAATGGCATTCTTAACGTTTTCTGCGGTTTGCTGGTACAAGCATCTGGAAATCAGCCCAAATGCGGTCTAATATAAAACATTGACTTCCATAGTCCAGAGCCTGCATTCGTGTATTAGAACAGCTGTACCACAGTTTTTAGAAGTGTATTCGTTGGGCAGCTTTTGCGCACAGCTTTAGCAAGTAATAGAATGAAATCAATCACGTAGTGGTTTAAAATCAGAAATTGCAGAGAAGATTCCAGGCTTCCGTGTGTCGTGTCATTAGCACATGTTGCATTCCTCGATTTCGTGTTTTTTTTTCTTTTCGTTCGTTTAGAATGTAGTAAATTCTTGTTATCAGATTTTTTTGGCGTTCTTGTAGTATACATATTGCTGCTTTTGGGGATATGTTTATATTTATTTTCCGATGTTTTTGCTTTAGACATTGTATTTATATCCGAAGTCGTTACCCCTATAGATATAATCATCATCGTGCATTCTTTTTTATAACGCTACTATGCGAACACGGCAGAATTCGCTTCCCTTCAAGAAAGCTTGGGCAGGCACGTATGGACGCACAATCATGTTTTTAGACGACCCGCAAGTTTTTTACAGTAAAAAATGCAGTAGATTGCTCTGCTAGGAAATGAATGAATTGCCTGCCGTATTTTGTTTGCTTCAGCATCTTAGCTTGTATGCCACATGTATCCTAAGTAAAACAGTGTATTGGCATGCATTTTGCGCAATTCCGATTAGTATATTTTGAAAAATATTTTCTTAATTTTATGGCAACATTTTTATGCCACCTTTAACCATCGAAGACCACAGCACGGGGTTGCACAAAATATGGGAGTGTTTGGAGATGCCTAAGTGACACATATGTCAAAGCTGCGCTTTTTCCTGCAAAAATCGCAAGAGGATAATTCGCCAAATGACGTCTGGCTGTGAACAACCCACAAGGCATTGTCTCTGCGTTTTTCCACTAGGTTTGCCTCCTCCGAGCCTCACCTTCGCAGCTATTCTCTTGGCCTGCCCCTTTTTCACAGAAGAGCACCCCACTGCTCTCCCCGCGCAAGGCGCTTTTTTCTTTGTAATTTTTTTCACTCGCTTGCTCGAATCTGTTTTTCCTCTAGTCTGAATGCGGTGCGCGTGGCTTATTTATTTACCCATCGTCCTTCTACACATCTTTCAGCTGCATACCTTCTCTTCTCCCGTGCTTCCCAGTTGGCGTGCGCTCGAGCAGTTGAGTACAATATGTAGTGAGTCTGGTTTGGTAGCTTGCCCCCCGGCAACCAGCGCGACAAGACTGTTTGCTCGCTTGTGGTGAGCTGTTCGTATTCCTCATGGCGGCGGTGGCGGCGGCGCCCACGTGCGCGTTTGGAGTCGAGGTTTACGTTCTGCCGTGGTTCTTTGCAAGCAAAAAAGCAAGCCACACCTTCTGACAGCTCCGGCGTAGTCCTGAAGCCGGTCAACAAAGTCAAATTTTTGAGTACCACTCTGTGTTTGCTTTCAGACAATTTTGGAAATGAAATGTTCTGGGCGTTTTGTTGATTGCTCGATGTGGTGTTTCATTTCATTTTTTTTTCCAGGAGGAAAAGCGATGCTCATACTGATTTTTAGGACAACTTTCAATGAGAAATATCTAAGTTACGTAGCGCAGGAAGTAATACTTCTGGAGTGGTAAAAGCAATATTATTTGTTCTTGTTAAGAGGCATCCAGAGGGTGTTGCCAAATGTTAATTATCGAAACTAGGTGCATTGTTGTATCGCATCTTATGCGATCGTGAAAATATTGTCACGGTGTGAAGTCTCTGATCAGAAGTCACCGCGGGACACAGGAGTAACAGAAGTCACAGTGCGGCAGGAAACTAGCAGGCCCGCTTCGACAGAAGAACTTCAGTTTCTTCGCCTCGAGGAGACGAACGTCGGTTTCTTCGCCTCGAGGAGGCACACGCTCGCGATCAGCACAGAGGGAAAATAAAGAATGCAGCGTGTCATTGCCCCCCGGGTACAAGAAGCATCGCCCCGATGCTGGGAGTATGACTGCTGCCAGTATGACTGCGAAGAAAAAACCATTGCACGAAGGGCAGTTGCTCACGCACAGAAAGAGTCAACACTATCGGTCGTAATACGGTTTCAGGCGGACCACGTGGACCACGTCCGGGAGCGTGGAGCGTCGGGACTTTTTAAATCCATCAGGAACAACCTCATAGTTTAGGTCCCCAACTTGGCTTACCCTTTGTACGGGCCAAAGTAACGACACAGCAGTTTCTCGCTGAGGCCTCGTCGACGTACAGGAAACCAAACCCAGACGCGGTCTCCAGCTGTGTACCGGGCGTCACGGTGTCGGAGGTTGTATCGCTGGGCATCGCGGCGTTGCTGATTCTGAATTCGAAGCCTGGCCAGCTGACGGGCTTCTTCGGCGAGGTGCAGAAAGGTGTGAACATCTGGTTGTTGGTTGCCGTCGTCTAGATGTGGTAACATGGCATCAAGCATTGTGGTCACTTCGCGGCCATGGACCAGACGGAAAGGTGTCATGTTCGTTGTTTCCTGGACCGCTGTATTGTATGCAAAGGTAACGTACGGGAGCACTTCATCCCACGTTTTGTGCTCTACGTCGACGTACATTGAGAGCATGTCAGCGAGTGTTTTGTTCAAGCGTTCGGTCAAGCCGTTCGTTTGAGGATGGTAAGGTGTTGCTTTCCTGTGTTCAGTATGACTGTGAATTAAAATCTGCTGCAGCAATTCGGCTGTAAATGCGGCTCCTCTGTCAGTAATCAAAATCTCCGGTGCGCCATGGCGCAGGACAACGCAATTGATGAAAAACTTTGCAACCTCTAAGGCAGTACCGTTGGGTAGAGCGGAGGTTTCCGCGTATCGTGTAAGGTAATCCGTGGCAATAATGACCCACCGGTTACCGGAGTGTGAAAGGGGAAATGGTCCCAGCATGTCCATGCCAATCTGCTGGAAAGGCCTCGACGGTGGGTCTATTGGCTTCAAGAGTCCGGTGGGCTTAGTCGGCGGCACCTTACGACGCTGACAGTTGCGACACGTTTTCACATAGTGTGAAACGTCTGAGTGAAGTCGAGGCCAGTAGTACTTTTCCTTGAGCCTTGCAAGCGTGCGCGTGACTCCCAAATGTCCAGAGGTTGGTTCATCGTGGCAAGCTTGTAAGATTTCATCACGTAGACACATAGGTACAACAATCAGGTACGGCGTTTGGCTGGCGGAAAAGTTTTCCTTCATGAGGACACCATTGCGCACACATAACGATGACAGAGCACGCTTGAATGCTCTCGGAGCGGTTGTACATGCACCGTTTAGATAGTCCATGATGTGACGAAGTTCGGGATCTGCAGATTGTCTTTCAGCGAGGCACTCTGTGCTGATGGCATTTAGCAGTATGGCCTCATCAGGAATTTCATCTGCGGGGGGATCTACAGGGGCCCGTGAGAGGCAGTCTGCGTCCGAATGCTGACGGCCAGATTTGTATGTGACAGTTATGTCGAATTCCTGTAATCGTAGACTCCATCTTACAAGACGGGTTGAAGGGTCCTTTAGGGTTGCAAGCCAGCATAGGGCATGGTGGTCAGTTACTAACTTGAATGGTTTCCCGTAAAGGTATGGCCGGAACTTCGACGTCGCCCACACAATGGCTAGACATTCTTTCTCTGTTGCGGAATAGTTCGCTTCCGCTTTAGATAGACAGCGACTGGCGTAAGCGATTACACGTTCTTGGCCGCCCTGGATTTGAACTAGAACGGCGCCCAGGCCTATGTTGCTTGCATCGGTGTGAAGCTCCGTGTCGGCGTTTTCGTCGAAGTGAGCCAATATGGGAGGTGTTTGTAGGCGGCGTTGAAGCTCTTTGAATGCTTGTTCCTGTGGTGCGTCCCAAGTGAAAGGCGTGTCTGTCTTTGTCAGACGTGTTAGGGGCTCGGCGAGTCGAGCGAAATCTTTGACGTAGCGCCGGTAGTAGGCACATAAGCCAAGAAATCGTCGAACAGCTTTCTGGTCTTTGGGCGGAGGGAAGTTGGCAATAGCTGTCGTTTTCTCTGGATCCGGCAGGACACCAGCGTGGCTTACGACGTACCCCAAGAACTTGAGCTCCGTATAAGCAAAATGACATTTCTCGTTCTTTAACGTAAGGCCAGAGGATGTTATGGCTTGCAAAACAGTTTCAAGGCGCCGAAGGTGCTCCTCGAACGTTGGAGCGAAGACCACAACGTCGTCAAGGTAAACGAGACATGTCTGCCACTTGAGATCTGCAAGTACGGTGTCCATAAGCCGTTGGAAAGTAGCCGGAGCAGAGCAGAGACCAAAGGGCATAGCCTTGAACTCGTAGAGCCCATCCGGCGTAATAAACGCCGTTTTCTCGCGGTCCCTCTCATCTACCTCTATTTGCCAGCACCCGGATTTCAAGTCCATTGAAGAGAAATATTTCGCGGAGCAGAGACGATCCAAAGCATCGTCGATACGTGGCAGGGGATAGACGTCTTTCTTTGTAACTTTGTTTAGCCGGCGGTAATCCACACAAAACCTCAGCGTACCATCCTTTTTCTTCACGAGGACGACAGGTGCAGCCCATGGACTCCGCGAGGGCTGGATGACATCGTCGCGAAGCATCTCTTTTACTTGGCGGGTGATAGCGGCGCGTTCAGTCGGAGACACTCGGTAAGGTGACTGTCTTAGAGGTGGCACGGTATCATCCGTAATAATGCGATGCTTGGCGAGATCGGTTCTGCCAACACGTGAAGAGTTGGAGAAAATCGCCCGATAGCGCTGGAGGAGCTGGTTCACTTGGCGATGCTGCAGTTGAGAAAGTGCAGGGTTAATGTCGAAGTGTAAATCGGTGGTAGGCCTCTCCATTTCGGTAAATGACAGCGTCGCAAGTCCAGAGGCTTTTCGAACATGCGTGATACCGCAAATATGGGCCACTACAGTCCCAGTGCTTAAATGCTGGTGCTCACCGCCAAAATTTGTGAGTAGGACGTCTGCTTTGCCGTCTTCGAGGCGAACAACTCCTCTGGCTACAGCAAGACTGCGTTTGAAAAGTAAGATCTGTTTACTCTCCACGACACCTTCAAAGTTTCGCAGTGTATTCGCAGCCACAGACGTCATCACGCTGGAACGGGGCGGAATAGTGACGTGATCATCAAGGATGTGCAGTGCTGTCGGTCGCTCTGAAGCACTGTGTATTGCGTTCTCAGTCGATAAGGTCACTGACTTAGTCTGCAGGTCGATAACGGCTCCATTCTCTGCTAAGAAATCCATGCCAAGGATGACGTCGCGGGAACACTGGACAAGTACGACAAAGGTTGCTAAGTACGTTTCTTCTTGCACAGTTACCCTAGAAGTGCAGGTACCGGTCGGCGTTATCAAGTGGCCTCCGGCGGTACGAATTTGTGGGCCTGTCCAGGGTGTAGTCACCTTTTTCAGAGTGGCGGCGAAAGGCCCACTCATCACAGAATAATCGGCGCCGGTATCCACAAGCGCTGTCACGTCGGTTCCGTCCACTGAAATGTTCAGGTCGGCGGTTACGGCTGTGGTGTTACCGGAACGTCGCGGGGTCCGGTCACGGCTGCGGTGTGGTACTAGCTGATTTCGTGTCGTCGGAGAACTGGAGCGCCGAGGCAGCGGATCATTGTGGGGCGCGTCGTGTCGTCGTGAAACGGAGTGGCCATCCGGTTGCAGCGGTGGAGGAGCTTGAGAATTTCGTCGATGAGCAACCTTCCCTCCAAAGGTTGCCGCGTCTAGTTTTCCCGATGGAGGCTAGGGGAGCGGACCCGCGTCAGGCCGGCATTACCACGTGTCTGCGAGGAGTATTGGCCCGGTGAAGGCGACCGCGAGTAGTCATAAGGCGTTCCGGATGATTCAGCCAGGTACGCGTCAATGGCAGGGGGTCGTTCACCACGCTGAGGCTTTCGCGCGTCGGCGCTAAATCCCGGCAGACCCATTCGTCGGTAATAGCAATCGCGGAACAGGTGACCAGCTTCGCCACAGTGGAAGCACAGCGGGCGATTATCGCGAGTGCGCCAGACGTCGCTTTTGCGTGGACGCACCTGAGAAATTCGAGCGGGAGGTGCTTGACGAGTGTATGCAGGGGCTGCTTGGTGCTGACTTGGAGGTGGATGCTGACTGGGAGGTGGACAGGCACGACGAGTGACTGCGGCGTAGGTCATGGCCTGCTGTGGTGGCATTGTCGGGAGTGGCTCGGGTGGGTTGAGTGCCTGGTTGACCTCTTCCCGAACCATCTGAGAAAGGCTGGATACTTGAGGGGGTGCTGCCGTCGAAAATAGTTTTTGCAGCTCCTCGCGTACGATGGCCCGTATGGTCTCACGGAGCACGTCAGTGCTACCAGTGTCCGCGATGGCGGCAGCAATAGGGATGGACGGCCGCTCGTAGTGCTTAGATCGCATCTCTAGAGCCCTCTCAATGGTAGTGGCCTCGGATACAAATTCCCCGATGGTCTTGGGGGGACATCGCACTAATCCAACGAAGATCTGTTCCTTAATTCCCTTCATAAGATATCGAAGTTTTTTTTCTTCGGACATGTTTGGATCAGCGCGACGGAATAGCCTCGTCATGTCCTCGAAGTAAACGAGGACGCTCTCGTTAGGGAGCTGAACTCTCGTCTGTAGGAGCAGCTCGGCGCGTTCTTTCCGAAAAACGGTGGTGAAAGCTTGCAGAAACTGGTCCTTGAAGGAACTCCACGTTGGGATAGTAGTCTCATGATTTTCAAACCATGTGCGAGCTGAACCGTCAAGCGAAAAAAATACATGTTGCAGTTTCTGGTCGTCGCCCAAGCGATTGTACTGGGCTACTCGCTCAAATTTATCTAGCCAGTCTTCCGGGTCGTCGCCGGGAAAGGCTTGGAAGATGGGTATCTCCCGCGGCTGCTGCAACACGAAGGAGGGGGCAGTGGTGTCTACCTGCGTCATTACGGGTGGTTGTGTTGTCTCCGAAGGTGGTGCTGGAGAAGATGGTGGCGGCCTCGCAGTACGAGAAAATTGTAGAGGCGCGAATTCAGGATCAAGCCCTCGAAGCCGTCGGCTACTCTGATGGGTAGGCGTAATCTCGATGGTAGGAGATCCTTGAGGGCTGGAGTCTCGGCTGGTTGGAGGTGTTCGGAGCATGGGTTGCGTTACCCAGCAGCTCCACCAGATGTCACGGTGTGAAGTCTCTGATCAGAAGTCACCGCGGGACACAGGAGTAACAGAAGTCACAGTGCGGCAGGAAACTAGCAGGCCCGCTTCGACAGAAGAACTTCAGTTTCTGCGCCTCGAGGAGACGAACGTCGGTTTCATCGCCTCGAGGAGGCACACGCTCGCGATCAGCACAGAGGGAAAATAAAGAATGCAGCGTGTCAATATGTCATCTATCATTTTTGCAAGACAAGAATCTTACTCACTCGGTTTTGCAGCTCAGCAAGATACTGAAGGCTTGAACATATAAGCGATTTAGTGAACGCATCCAGAAGGAGGTGGCGATGCAGCGAAAATTTTAATTTTGCAGAACATTTGTTCTCAGTGAAAAAGCTATAACTCTTGTTCGTCCGGTAGGCGTTTTGTATGGGTTTCGAATATCCCAATCGAATATTCCAATTTGCATGCACCCCGACGACATAAGCAGAGTATTTAAATTCATTTTTTTTATAAAAAGTGGCCTCCGATTCCTGTATTCAGCGTATTTCACATGGTTCTGCGGGCATTTCGAGTAGAAATTTTTTGTTCCATTTAAAAATAAAGCATCGTTCAAAGTTGATATAAAGCTTTTACATCTGGGGAGAGGGGGGCAGGAATTGAAGGAGATTGCAGAGAATGAGAGGTGGTAGTGAGTGGCTCCACCGTGCCTACAGGAGAACAGGAAATGAGGTTTCGCAGCTGTGCAGGGCACACCAGGCAGATTTCAATCTGAACTTCACTAATATTTAATTTCAGTATATCTTCGAAATATTAACTTTAACCACGCAACATATTTTTCTGCACTCTTTTGTGCATTTTATGTCAGACAGTGCACATTTGATGAATATGATGTTGATCTAATTGTTCATGTTTTTAGTTTAGGGTTTTCCAGTCGGCTAAGCCCAAGAAAGACAACATCCGCGGAGGAAGCCTCGCATCAATGGTTTCCGGTTTACGATGATAGTTACTTGTTGCACATGTCAATCACCAGTAATAGTAGACGACTTTTCACAAAGTATAGTTTGTTGCAATGTCTTGACAATATGTCAGGAGTGTTTCCGAATGCTATGTCCCTGAAGTGGTAAATAATGTATGCAATCTATGACTACGTTCAATCCTCTGTTTAATAACATGCGCGCCTCCCTTTTTCTTTTTGTCATATACTCAACTTGATTTATTTTGAATGCAGAGGGTGCGTGTGAAATCTATTTCTTGGCCGTCAGTGCAAATTACCTTGTGCAGATGCTATATGCGAAAAGGCTTCAGTGCACCTGGCTGTAACGAGTTATACAAGAGTGGCTGCCAGGAGCCTGCTATCCAGGGTCTACCAGCGAAGCCTTGTTATAGGTCAGCCCACTGCACAGAGCCACGCATTCATGTCTCGCACCCCCTTCCTACAGTCGGAACCATCTGCTATCTTTGCCACCCCTTGGGCCTGCAAAGAACCCGACTCCCCGATCATCCCAACCACCTCCTGCAAGCCTGCCCTGTACGTCCCAAGCTGTGTCTTGACTTGCCGCGTGTTCCCATCACACTTGAAATAAAATAAGGTTTGTTTCTTCAATCATTTTGTTTCCTTTTTTGCTTTACTACCATCGCTCATATGCAGAAGGTTTCATATAAAACCCCCTTCTGTGGGAGGACAAGCGGTATAAGTCCGAATTTTTCGAGTCTGCATTGTGTATTGAACTATTGCATACAGCTTCCCTTGTCGATTAGACAAAACAAATTGCAGAATATACAAGAGGATATGATGTAGAACCGATTGGGGTGCCCCTGGTTGTATTTCCCACTGGCCTAGAAATTCAACGGCCACCTTGAAATGGCCGCATTCTGAGCCAGGGCGGCACATATTCCAAGCCTTGGCATGAATCTCGGGTTATAAATATTCCGACTTAATATGGGTGTAATCATGGTGCAAAAGCGGGAACAGGATGGCTGGATGTGGGTGTAATCATGACCCAAGTGGGGGGAGGTAGGATGGCTGGATATAGGCATAATCATGGCACACATATGGGGTAGGATGGCTGGATATGGGCAAAATCTCGGCAGGAGCATGGGGACAGGTAGGGTCTACGTGGGCGTAATCTTGGCGCGAGCATGGCGGCAGGTTGGCTGCACGCGCGCATGCTTGGCGCGAATGTGGCGACAGCTTGCCTAAACGCGGGCACACCCTTGGTGAAGGCTGGCTGTATACAGGCATACTCATGGCATTAAAATGGCGACGGGTTGGCATTCTATTGACATAAAAGGTGGGGCCATTGTTCGAAAAAGTAGTAATTTGCCCAAATGCCAATGAAGGCCCTATAGTCATGCCAACGTTTGCCACCAGAATGCCAATCAAGGACCATTGCTTTTGTGCTTCTTGGGGTGCTAGCTGCATCCACTTGACCCCTGCGAACTTCTTAACCTCATCCGGCCACCTAACTTTCTGCCGTCCCCTGCTATGCTTTCCTTCCCTTGGAATCCAGTTTTTTACCCTAAACGACCTTCGGTTATCCTCTCTTCGCACTACATGTCCTGCCCATGCCCAGTTTGTCTTCTTGATTTCCACTAGAATGTCAGTAACTGGAGTTATTTCTCCGACCCACTTTGCACGCTTCCTATTTCTTAATGTCACCCCTAACATTTTTCGTTCCATAGCCCTCCGCGCTGACCTCAACTAAAGTCAAACCCTCTTGGTTAGCCTCCACGTTCTAGCCCCATAGGTGAGTACAGGTAAAATGCAACAGTTGTATACTTTCCTCTTGAGCGATACTGGTAAGCTGCTATTCATAATGTGCTTTTTTGAATGCCAGGATCAAAATATTTCTGTGCTACAATGTAGTGTGTCTACCTGCCCAGTGATGCTCTATTCAATATGGCTATTTATCCTTCGCCCCAGGCAAAGCTCAATGTTTCAACGTAATATGTACAAACTTGCCTCCTCGGGGCAGTAAAGAATCAAGTATAACATTCGAACTAAAGCTATGACCGACGAAGCTTTATCAAGCATGAGTACATGAATAATTTTTTGTTGGCAGAAAAAATTTGGAAAAAACTATAATTTGCTCCAATCTCTCCCTAGGAAAGAGCGTCCAGTACTATTTATTACTTTATTACAAGCGGGTGATTATTATGAGGATAATTAATAATAACATTAAATTACAGCTCAAAATTTGCCAAGAACATGCAAACCTGCTTAAGTCCCATAAAGACGAAAGATATAGCCTGGCCTTTTTCCACGCCTTACCATGCGCTTGAGTGGCATGAAAAGTAATGTGCTTGGCTTGCAATTGAAGGGCTGTTGCAAAGAACCTCGCCTAGGATAGAAATTTATGTTTAGAGGCTAACAATATATAAAGCAAGAACAAAGATTTCTTAAAGTTCGTGCGAATTTGATATACTGCAATCGCATTGCATACCTTGATTTATTCACATTCAGTACACTCGTTATGATATGTGATGAAGAGGAGCCTTCAAATTTGGGACCAGTTTCTGGTTATTATTCCGCGTAATATCAACACTTGATAACTTCGCTTATCAGAAATTTTATGAAGAACATATATTTGTCAACGCTAAGAACTTTGTAAGCTGTTTAAGAGGCAACATTCTATTTATAATTGGTACGCAATGATTAGGATAAAATCACTTGTGAAACATTTCATGCAACCACGTGAAATATCTCTTTCTGCGGAAAAGTTGGTGTAGGCGTGGTCGCTAGTGACGTTCAAACGGAAACAAAGTAGGCAGACGTTCAACCCTGGGAAACATAACTAACCAAAGCGAAAGCGGCGGCACGTATCTCTCGACCCCCCTCTCTCTTTCTGTGCGCTGCCACTCAGTGAGCTATGCCAGACCTAGTAGTGGCCGACTCATGTTTTGGTCCTGGACTGGCGCACGTAGGCGTCATGTGCGTTTGGCGTCGTGCTGGGTTGCTGCGTTGGTATTGGTGCGTGTATTGGTATTCATCTTATTTGTTATGCTTTCCGTCTAATTTAATATTTATGTATAAAAATATATGTTCCTAGTTTGGCCTTAAAGTTATAAATGATGAAACATAAGAGCTTTAGAGGTTGCGGCTGGAATCGCAGGAGCGAATAATGCGTGGAACATGCAGCAGGAAAGTTGGGGTGCGAGCGAATTATTGTGGAAATGCGCATCATCAAGAAGAGCAACTTGCTTTCGGTGTGTCACGTGAAGAGGCACGGACAAGGCATGCTTTTAGATAACAATCTTGAACTGTTCCACCTGAGTGGCTCGCCAAGCGTGTATAACATAGGAGGCTATGGGCCAGATGAGCCAGGAGGAACTAACTCAGCGAAGCCGTTAAAGGCATGAACGCCACCTCGGTTCTGTGCCCTGACAGTTTAGCTGCCAGCTTTTATGCCAACTTTTTACACCGTGCTGGATGGTGAATGACTTTGTCAGGGATGCTATGAGGCCAGAAGCCTATGGAGATAACTGTGTTGTCATTCACAAGCCTGGTAGGGTTTTATCTGGTCAACAGGCCTAGCGCCCGATCAATCTGCTAAATGGAGAAGAATAGGCCGTGGCGTCAGTACTATCTAACAGGTTGAGTGAGATGTTAGACAAACTCTTGAGCACTACAAAGACCAGCAGTGTGCTAGGACACTTGGTGTTCTTGGCTCCTGCACTGATGCTTGATTTGCTCCCGTTAAATTGGAGAATGGGTATATCGGGCTGATTTATGTCCATCAATCAGGGGAAAGCCTTTGATTGTGTTGAGTGTTGCCTATGGAGATAACTGTGTTATCATTCAGAAGCCTGGTAGGGTTTTATCTGGTCAACAGGCCTAGCGCCCGATCAATCTTCTAAATGGAGATTAAAAGGCTATGGTGTCACTACTATCTAACAGTTTTAATGAGATGTTAGATGAACTCTTGAGCACTGCACAGACCAGCAGCATGCTAGGACACGTGATATTCTTGGCTCCCGCACTAATGCTTGATTTGCTCCCGTTAAATTTGAGAATGGGTATATCGGGCTGATTTATGTCCATCAATAAGGGGAAAGCGTTTGAATGTGTTGAGCTTTGCCTATAGAGATACCTGTGTTGCCATTCAGAACCCTGGTAGGGTTTTGTCTGGTCAACAGGCCTAGCGCCCGATCAATCTCCTAAACGGAGATTAATAGGCCGTGGCGTCACTACTATCTAACAGGTTGAGTGAGATGTTAAAGGAACTCTTTAGTACTGCACAGACCAGCAGCGTCCTCCCGCATGTGTGAGCGTCTTATCAAGAAGGAGAAGTCGCGATGTCTAGAGAAATTAGAGCGGAAAAGGCGGGCGGTGTGGAGAGACCTGACGTCTTCAGCCCTACCACCAGACGTCTGTGACTTCAGCTGGCGGCGAGCAGGGTGGTCTTACCCTATATAGACCGCATTTCGGCCTGGCGAGTCGCACCCTTTGCACTATCAGGCATCCTAGAAGCGCAAATATGTATATTATTTGGCTGAAATGCTATAAGGATGTTCTCACGTAAGTGAAGAACGGGACAGAGCGCTCTGTCGCATTTGTGTGTGTGTGTGTGTGTGTGTGTGTGTGCGTGCGTGTGCGTGCGTGCGTGCGTGTGTGTGTGTGTGTGTGTGTGTGTGTGTGTGTGTGTGTGTGTGTGTGTGTGTGTGTGTGTGTGCGCGTGTGTGTGTGTGTGTGTGTGTGTGTGTGTGTGTGTGTGTGTGTGTGTGTGTGTGTGTGTGTGTGTGTGTGTGTGTGTGTGTGTGTGTGTGTGTGTGTGTGTGTGTGTGTGTGTGTGTGTGTGTGTGTGTGTGTGTGTGTGTGTGTGTGTGTGTGTGTGATTTAGGCGCCTGTAAATTTAAAATGAACAGATACCAACTAGCCCAACAAGACGTTTTCTTGCGGATGGTCTGAAGACTATTCTCGCTTTTGTTCTCGGGAAGGTTACAAGTACACAAAAGGCGATTCGATGCGCGAACTCGTCTATTGCTCAGAGGCGCAGCATTTTTATAACGACAGAGCATCGCATTATTGCAAGGAAGACCTGGCGAGCTATGTTTTCACTGCTCCGAAACATGCGGACGCACCTGTTTGAATAGGCCTGAGCCACCAGAGTCTTCATGGAAAAGTAGGTGCGTCTGCGGCATTGGATCACCCATTGTTTTACTGTGAGCAGCTGCGATGTGACTGTACGGCTGCCTTAATAATGGTTTGATTCGAGCGGCACGAGTGTGTGACGGGCGTTACGTGCTTCCCCCGCGTTTCGCACAGACCGGGGAATGTTGTTCGCATCACCAGACTACCGCATGCTCTGTGTGTTCGACTGTGTTTGCGGGCGATTGTAGCATTAATGCCCTGTTGTTTTTCATCCGGCTTACTGTCTATCACGGGCGCCTAGTTGGAGAAAGATGGTGGCGGCGTCGTCGATATAAGGAGGAAATCAGAAGTAGAGAAAGGATAACAGTTTTGAGGAAGCCCGCGGAGTAGAACATGGTTCCTTCGCAGTGTGGAACGAGGGCGCAACCACTCTGCCACAGAACCGCATTGTTTTTGTCCGAATAAAAGTAGACCTAATGTATGCAATGCCTTATGACCCTCAGCTTATGTTTATTTGAGTCATTAGAAATAAACTATTTTACGTAAATAATAGTTAGGCCAGTAGCAAAGAATATTTCCGCTTTGCTTACATGCGATGCGGAGCTCACTTACGATGCTGCCGCAATAGGTGGGGCGAGCCGCCGCCGGGGTAAAAGCCTTATACTTTCATCCATCGTCTCAAGGCATTGAGGTATGAAAGCTATTGTGTTAAACTATTAAAGGCGAATCCTCCATTTTTTCTTCCCTACATTTCTTTTTAGACACAATAATAAACAAAACTGGTACAGTACACACTTGACTATATGAAGACCGCTTCAGGTAGAGACCACTGCTTAGAATAAGTATTCGTCCCCTCCAAGTCCCAGCAAACTCTGAACAAAGTTTGATGTCAATATGTGTAAAGCTGAGTCATAATTTATAAACTAAGAAAGAGTAATACATTCGTTCTGCTGTCTTCTAGACTATTAGGTTATTAGGAAATAACATTTGGTTTTTCTCTACGTTTTACTTTTCGTCTCCACATTTCTTTGCAAAACATATAAAAATGGGTTTTAGAAAAACTCTAGTTTAGTAATCCACTGGAAATAAACTCATCTCTACACTGACCGTGGAATACTTGTGTTCTTATATGCTGTCACATATATACCAGGAAGGAAATCACATTCGACGATTATAATCGTGCGAGCACCTAGCGACATCACCATAGACTTTGGAACAATTTTAACTGTTGCTAGCAAGATATACTCGAGATTTGGCACAAACATCTCAAAGTCTGGAAATTGATTAAACAATTTTCTCCTGATATTTTGTTGCGCTTTGTTATTTTGTGCCTCTCAGTACCATGGCTAAGTTATGCTTATGTCGTTGCTAATACTGACGGGTAAACGCGAGAAGGTTAGCGCAGAAAAAGTTGTACTTGCCAGATTCCTGCTTTTGGGCTGATCCTGCAAAAAAGCATTATCACTTTGAAATTCATCCTCCCGGTAACAATACTATTTTAGATAAGGTCGAAAAACAGCGGCCATAAAGTAAGTTAACGCGAAACAATCTCGATCACAGAAACAGCGCTGACCAGATATGGCAAAAAATGTTTCCAAACAAAGGATTCTCCGTTAGGTCATTAGGAGAATAAACGATCGTTAGGTCATTAGGAGAATAGAACATCATACATATCAGCAGCCTCTGCTCAAGGACATAACATAACATTTTGTTGGGTCCCCAGTCATGTCGACATTGGAGGCAATAAGACAGAGCAGACGTTTGCGCGGCTCAAGCCCATGACAAACAGATCGAGAACATATTCCATACAGAGACTGCATGGCGCTATTGCGCTGTAAACTAAAGGAGAAATGGCAGTCGCCATGGTGTAGCGAGGTAAATAACAAACTGCAGTTGGTGAAGCCGATGTTGGGGGAATGGAAATCATGTCAACAGCAAGAACGTTTCATAGAAGCGATTTTATGCCGACTCCGCATTGGCCATACACTCTTGAGGCATAATTTTTGTTGAGAAATGAAAACAAAACCAGTGTGTCAAGAATACGGAGAGGAACATGTTTTATTTTCGTGCATAGGACTTGAAACACAAAGGAAAAAGTATTTTACTGGATTTTACAATGAGCGCATTCCGTTCCATACAGCATTGATTTTAGATGACAATGGTCTTGTTGATCTGTTATGCGTTTTTAGCTTTCTAAAGGAAGCAAATGTTTTAAAGAAACTGTAGAATAAATGTATATATACAACTTTGTGACTGGCGCATGATAGCCTGAGCCGTTTAATCCCCACTAAACCCAATACAATACAATTTACATAGGTAAGTCAATATTCTCGTGCCACAATTGATGGTGTGTCAATTAAGAATATTTACTGCCATACAATGGTCAATATTTTACTACTAGTTGAGACGGTTTCCAAATATTGCGTCATCGTAGGCTATAGTGGTCGATATTTTACGGGCAGCTGCTATAGCTTGCCAACATTACACGCATCATTGATAATTTGATCGATAAAATTCTGGTAGTGTAGATGGCTTATCTACATTGATTACATTTTGGATTCATTGGTCCATGTGGTCCTGCAAGTTTTAGGGACTTTCCAACAATTTATTTGAGTTTAGGTCATCGTTGTCGATATTGTCTACTGTGTTTTGACAGCTAAAAACATTGCAAAACATTGCACATACCATGACATGTGTTCACCGGTACTGGCTTGCAGATATTAGCGATCACTTCTCAACCTGTATATCCTGATAAATGTTTAACGACCCGAACAATACTGTCATGTCAACCCCGCCGGGGTGGCGCAGTGGTTAGGGCACAGCACACGGGCGCCTAGCTTTTCGCCTTCATCGAAAAGCGGCCTCGGCGTTAAAAAACCCCAGGTGGTCAAAATTTCCGGAGTCCTCCACTACGGCGTCTCTCAAAGCCTGAGTCGCTTTGGGACGTTAAACCCCAAAACCAAACCAAATACTGTCGTGTCCTTCGTGATGGCTCTCAAGTCGTCAATGATATAGTAACAGTTATAGAGAAAATTTATTCAAGAAAAATAACTTAGGCTGGTAAGAATGGGGTTGCCATAAGGTCCTCCTATTGCTCTGGTGGTTGAACCCATGCCGGGGTAAGGCTTCGTTTTCTTGACAAATCCATGCTATGAGATAAAGGTTGAAATTGTTGAGCCAAAATATTTAGAAGGCCCCGAAAGGCATCATTAGGTGGCACTACTCATGCACGCAGGTCATGCCATTACCATCGAGTCGGACGCGTGGCTTATGCCATCTATGAAGCGCTTGGAAATTCCCGACTTGCGCTGTTCTCAACTATGAAGAAGTTTAGTACTGAGGTGGAACGCACGCTAGTTAAAGATCGCACTATTCCTTCTGTATGCTTTCAGCGTGATACGTGATGCCACTCATACATCAAAATTTAAAGAATAATTCGTCTCCCTCCTCCATAAAATCGCAACAAATCAGAAGCATAATCTTTTTTTCAAGCTGACAACGCTAACTTCCTACGTATAGAAACAAAATATGGCGCAGTATAATATACATTTCTGCAGTCTGCAATTGGGCAGTAAAGCATAGCATATTAAAAACCTAATACATTATAGGCTGCCAGCCTGGCTTAATTCGTAGTGATGAGGTTTTACACCCGCATCTTATAAACCTTTATCCATGACGGAAAATAGACACATACTTTATTTATGCACTATTTCATTTGCGTAGTGAAAGGTAAGTGAATATGATAAAATGCTGGAAAAAGAGGTCGAAGAGATTGTGCAGGAGAAGACAAATGCTGCACCGTTTGCCCATGTACGCTAGCTGGCTCCGCAACTCGGCGCCCGCACCGAGTTTATTGCGCCGTAGGTGGTCTCTTGTAAGCACAGAAGACGGGCTAGTTGCAGCATATTTTGTATTGTAATTTGCATCGTCCTTAAACTTGCACTTGATTCCTATATGCCGGCGTGCTCTGCTTTGAGTGCTGCAGCAAGGGACGAATGATGAACAAACCCTTTAGGCTGTTGATACAGCATAGCTTATAGTCAAAAGGTACATCGGCCCACATAAAACATAAAAGCATTATTTTATATAGACTCTCTACATTCGCCTGGTCAAGAAAAAAATATCTAGTGTAAAGAAGACCTAGCGCCAGCGCGCCGGCACGAGACGCGAGCACCAGTCGTTCGAGCCAACGCCTGCCTGCAAGCCTGGACCTAACACTAGCAAACGAGCTCGCCCTGCAATAAAGCTCGTTACACTAGCTTTATTTCTCAGACGTTCTGGAATCAAATGTAGTTAATAAATAGCATTGCTCGCTGCATAATGCTTTACTATAAGTTGTGTACTGTGACAGCTGGTTAACTAGCCCGGACTTAACGTTTGCAGGTAAATATTTGATAGAGGAAATATTGAAGAAGCTTGAAGCTTAGCAAGCCCACATTTGGGGACTGAAAATATGTGCCAATGATATTTTTTGTTGATTGGTTGGTTTATGGGGTTTAACTTCCGAAAGCGACTCAGACTATTAGAGACGCCGTAGTGGAGGACTACGGAAATTTCGACCACCTGGGGTTCTTTAATGTGCACTGACATTACACAGCACACGGGCGTCTTGCTTTCCGCCGCCAGCGAAAAGCGGCCGCCATGCCCGGGATTCGATCCCGCATCCTTGGGAGTAGTAGTCGAGCACCGTAACCAATACGCCAACCCGGCGGGGCGAAATGTTTTGTGTTACAGAAACAAAAAAAAAAACATGATGTAATGAATGCGTGCTCACCCCCTAAATATTTGTTATAAAAGTATTGTCGCCTGGTCATGCTGCACTTCAAGGAAATTATTTTTTGTCCGAAAGCAGTATAAACGAGAGTATATCTTTGATGAGCTGCTTTAGAATATTTTTGCAAAGTTGGCTTATTATCGCGCGTTTAAAGGCTTGTTCCCATGCAGTATTCTGGGAAAATTCTCCATGCTTCTATGGGAATATTATCAGAATATAATGCGACCACATCGAAGGTTTTTCAAACTAGAAAATATTTTCGTTCTCTCTAACAAAAACCGTACACCCGCGAGCAAGAGTGGTATACTCCACGTGAGCCGCAACGATTGCAGTTCTTCTGTATAAGAAGATGTGCCAGACAAAATTGCTTGGATAATATAGCAAGTATATCCAGGAGGGTACCTTATGCATATCTCAAAAAAAAACTGCTGCTTTGTCAGAAAAATCTGGCGGGCAGTTTTCTCGCTGCGCGTGGAGCATACCACTTTTGCTAATGACTGTAGGCTCTCTCTAGCAGTGTTAAACAGGCGGCTATTTGCGACGCCGCAGCGCCAGCCTTCGCAGAGGCAGCGTACGCGTTCTTCATTCCCACGCCTCAGCAGAGTGCAGTGAATGTTGGTGGAATTCGAACTTGCGGTGGGATCTTAAACCACGCGAACAGCACTGGTGCACTCGCACGACTGGCGAGCACTTGCTCTTCCCTCTTCTCTTTATCAGCGCAGATGCGTGTCTTGCGGGTTGTTTGCCGCAGCTCCGCTCACACCCAGAGAAAACAGTAGAACCACGACATTCATTGTCCTGTCTCGCAGATCTATGTTCGTTACGGAGTAGGTTTTTGGGAACATTTGATGCTTTATTTGCTAGCTATGCTGATACACTTCTCTGCAGAAGTAAAGACTCGGGATCACTAGGATGGACCTTCGCGTGCCAATTTCCTCTTGGGCTGCTTCCGTTGACGCTGCATGCAAGGCTGTGCTGTGACTGGTAAGATTTCCATTTTTATACAGTGCGAAATATTAGCTGGAAATTAATCATCGTGCCAGTCATTGGCACCTGATGCATTTAATAGAATGTGCTTATCTACAGTTTCGGCACGCAGGATGTCAGAAAGTTTTTCCTTCAACTCTACTGCACCAAACAGAAAATATGCACTGTTCATGAATTCTAATTTCAGCACACTGACTTAAATACACAAACTTTGTAGCAGTGGTACATTTTATGCCTCATGAACAGTTTGCCCAAGTTCTACTTAAAGAATCATAATTCTGCATAATATTGTCTCTTATTTTTGTGTTTGCTAGCAGATGTTTTGTGCGAAAGGGAAGATGGTGATATGCAAGCAGCTCAGGCATACATTTGCAAGGGCTGCTGAAAGCTGCTGTCCTTAAAACCGAGAGCAAAAGGCGCACTTTAGAGATGCAGGCTTGGCAGTGACCTGAAATTGCCTTAATGTGGTGTCCTCCTATAACCTGGCATCTGCCGATACCTTGTCAGTGGACAACTGCAGGTGAAATCCTGGAAGTCTGAAATAATTCTGCCCAGGGTTTTTCCACTGTGCCCCATGCTCTCAGTTCAGTTCAGGCGTTCAGTCGTGTCCGACTCTTCGTGACCCTATGGACCATGTCACGCCACGCTTTCCGGACTCTCACTATCTTCTTAACATCACATAACTTCATCTGCAGTGCCTCGAGGATGCCATCTAACCATCGCGTTCGCTGCCTACCCCTTCTCCGGCGACCCTCAACCTTTCCCAACATCAAATCTTTCTCCAGCGACTCCTCTCTTCTCATTAGATGACCAAAGTAGCTGAGCTTTAACTTTAGAATTTGACCCTCCAAGCCACATGCGCAACTAATAAATATTGATGAAACGAACAATTCTGGCTTTTTGTGTGCATGTAACTCTCAGGATGCTGTATACATAATATTAGCTGCATGTAAAATACCTGCTCAAAAGCAAACTCAACCCAGTCGAAAAAGACAACAAAAATGTCTGTTGTACTAAAGAAATTTCTATCGCGCTACAGAAATGTTTGATGTTACTACAGATATTTCTGTTGCGACAACACAACATTCGTTGGTACGTCAGAACTTTGTGTCGTTACGACAAAACATTGTGTTGTTACGTCAGAGCATTTTGTTGTTGCGACAGAACGTTGTGTTGTTACGTTAAAACTTTGTGTTGTCGCAACAGACAACGCAAAGTTTTGACGTAACAACACAACATTCTGTCTATTGCGACAACAAAACATTATGTTGTCGCCGCAGACAACACAATGTTTTGACATAACAACACAACGTTCTGTCGCAACGACAAAATGTTCTAACGTAACACAACCTTCTGACGTAATTGTCGCGACAACCCATGGTATGTAAGTGTGTGGCAACGTCAGGTAGCGAGGTCACAAGAAATATACTATTATGTGTTCTGTAGTAGACAGAAATTTTATTTTTCGCGCATGTAGAACCGCCCTATTTTTGTTGTCCTAAATAAAACATTAGGTTTTTCTTTGTTGCGTATAAACATGTTTATTTCAGTTCAAAATACAAACTTCGTAAAAAGACACTGGACATTTTTAGAGACAGTTTCATGTAGAGGCTATTATTTACGAGCTGTACTTTTTTTCTGCGCGACTACCTTTCTGCTCTCATGTCGCCTTTGAGCAACCTTAAAATCAACTCATTGTGCAAAAACAGAGTGCGCCTTGAGTGTCTATCTGCTGCACTGCATGAATACCGCTAATTGCGCCATTCGCGCGCACGTCAAGTAGCATCACGGGCGATTGCCGGCGCAGTCGTGACAGCAACACTCCTGTTTCGTTCGATGCAGGAATTAGCTTCTCGATGATTGCGAATGAGTTTCACAGGAACAGTCGCGAAGCTACTTCGGTTTTATCTCAATCCTTAAAGGGGTCGTGAAACGAAAATGTAGCTGCTCAGTTGCAATTTTCCTTGCTTCAGTAAACATTAGGCACGCCGATTCCAAAATATCTCGTCGAAATATTGCTTCTGCATTTAACAATACCATTCTGAAATCAAAGCATTTTTGCGTTCCTGAAGCGACTATGCGACCCTGTAGGCCGGAATTAGAAGTACTCGCCTACGTCATGTTTAGCCATTTGGAAACGCAAATATAATCATTATTTTCCATAAAATAATAGGTTCCTGTTAAAGTTAGCAAATAAAAATATAGTAAATCAATTATTCGCTCACGAAAACGCATTTCTTCAACAATCTGTACCCGGGCAATACCTCGTTACTGTCACGTGACGCGCGGTCGGCGGCGGCGGCGGAGGAGGACGGGTGATGTCTGCTTCTCGCTGCGCTCTGGAACAGAGCGAGAGGTGACGCTCAAGTTCAGGTTTTCGGTAACGACGACTATACCTCGCTCCACCGGGTACTCCAAATGACAATGGTTCCAATCTTATTTGTTGTTGTTGTTGTCTTCTTTTTTTTTTTTTGCGAACATTCGTGATGGAGCAAAACGTCTTCAGCAGTCTCATACCACCGGTACAACGTGGTTGTGCGGCCGCTATTGTAATTTTTTTTTTATTCTTGGCGTCATTAAAGATACGATGTAAATACGGTTTCAGGCCAAAGAAATCGACAAGTGTGTTCACTCCGAGTGGTGGGTGGAGTGTTTCAGGAGCGGGCGCCGCGGCGCGTACTCGTAAATTAATTGCTCGCCTCCGTGCTGCATCACTGAGAATAGCGTGTCGAGCTTCGCTTCCTTTATTTCGGCTGGATGACCTGAACTATGGCACTACACGGAAAGCCGGAAACAGAAAAAAAAAAAGTTGGTACAATGTACTTGGGTGGCCCTTTCACCCAACGCGTTGTCGCAGCTTTGCTCCCCCACCTTCCCGACGACTCTTTCGTAACCTTTCTACAACGTCTACAGTGCTCAGACTTCGCCTATTTTTCCTGTCACCGTTAGGTTCTGGGTTTAGGCGTGTTGTGCGGGTTTGAGTGCTCGCTATGCCAACCGTGTGCGTCGCGAGATTGCAGCACGGCTTCTCCGAGTGGAAGTAACGTTCGCTTTCACAAGTTTTGGCACACCGATCGGGTTCATGTGTTCGTACTACTTTCTACTGGAAGTCCTAAATGAACCTCGGCGTCATTCGAAGCCTCGGCATGGACCGGAAACGAAGAAAGCTCACCTCAAACGATGCGTCTACCGACGCAAAACCGCTGGCCCAGTGCATTGGCAAAAAAAAAGTGTAGGTCGCGTGGTAAAGGCAGTAAAAGTAGTTGCGATTTGTAGCCTTACAGATATGCCTATTTGAGAACTACTCGACTCGCAGAAGCCACCAGTTCTATTTGATTGTTTCTTGCCAGACTGCCCTCATAGCAGTAATATGCGCATTTTGGATTTTTTTTATTTTGAACAATACCGTGAGGCCAGCACAACAGGTGCCCCTACCAGCATATCGTACCACCCAGAACAGGCCCCTTGGTTCCACTTTGATCACGTTCTTTCCACAGCACTCTAGTCCCATAGAACCTGATGAAGACTCCAAAGTGGAGGATCATGTTGAGCAGAGCTCAGAATCCTTCACATCATTTAAAAGACATTTCTAGGGTAAAAATTGTTCACCTCGAAAGCTCATACGCCCCACGTCCTTGCATTACAATGGTGTGATTACCAGATCAACCATCCAGGAGAAATGCATTCACGCAAGTGTTATTGATTGGAAAGACGGCTTAAAAGTTTAATATCTGACCTGCTACAGAAAGAGAAGAACAAAGAGGGTCATGACTTGATTAAAATATATACAGGAATAGTAACTTGCACCACAGTCACGAGTCAAGTCCTGTGTCATGAAAGCCTGCACTGGCTGTAGTGCTTTCCATTTCTGGCCGACCGGCAAATAAGTCCTCTGAGAGAGGCCTGTTGCCAAAACACTTCAAAGAAGTAACTCGAGTTATTGTTTTGAACGCATATACTGGGACACACCACTAGTACACGCTCCACAGTCTCCGTAATGTCACATGTGGAACATTCTGGGCAGTCCGCCTGTCCAATTAAGTGTAAATATTTGTGTGTGAAACCACATTTAGATGCAGTCTATGGAGAAATCATGCATAATGGCATATAATTGGCAAGTGGGTATGGATCCACTAAAGCACTACCTTGTGGCCTTGAGCACAAGTAGATATAAGGAACTCAGTGATGTGTAGTGCCAAAGGCCAAAGGCTGGTAAGGGTGTGGTGTTGAAAACTTCCAAAAATTTGTAATGCAGGCTTTGAAACTGTGAATGCACACCACTTCTAGAGTGGTTTCCCATAGATGTGGAAAGCTTCTTACCAAGGGGCCACAAGCTCAGCAGCGGTTTGTGGAGAATTATGCCCTAAAAAAAATGTCATGTTCTCAGTGGCATCACCACAATTGTAGGCAACGCTTGTGGTGATACAGATATGTGTATACATGGATAGAGTTGTAATATTCTCACCAGATATATGTCAGATTAAGTTGCTTGAATCTACTAATTGGTACCATGGATTTCTTCAGTTTTTCACTATTTGGGCCGTGACCCCTTTTCCCAAGCATTTCACCCCAGAAGAGCCGAGCACCAGGCCGGGGGAAAGCTTGTACCCATTTAAAAACCGGTGGGTAACCGGCGGCACCAGGGATCGAACCCGGTACCTCCCGAATGCGAGGCGGATGCTCTACCATAAGGCCGAGAACATGCAAACGCACCAAAGGTTGAGCCATTACACGCAGAGGTTGGGTGGGGTGGTATTGGAAGTCGTAGCGTGTTAGCATTTGTAATTAATGGCAGCGGAGTGTACGTGAAAAACTGCTGTTCAGTTGCTCGTCATCAGTGGGTAGCAACGGTGTTGTGCAAGTAGTCGTAAATACACACAAAGTGGTTCGTGTGACAATTATGTAGATATTGGGCAGGCACGTGACATTCTGAAGTAACAGCGCAAAACGTGGATGGGAGCACAAGACGAGAAGACGACACAATGTCTCATCGTCTTCTCGTCTTGTGCTCCCGTCCACATTTTGCGCTGTTACCTCAGGATGGAAAATCAACAAGCCCACCCTATTGCAAAAACCAGCGTCTCCAGTGCGAAACCAGTAAGATTTTCGCGCTGGTTTTGCACTGGATCTGCTGGGCACGCTGGAGGTCTGCGATATTCACTGGAGTAGTAACGGGAAGACACTGGCTGCACTGGTGCGATGGGAGAAAAACGCTGGGATT
Source organism: Amblyomma maculatum (assembly GCF_055883805.1). NCBI lineage: Eukaryota > Metazoa > Arthropoda > Arachnida > Ixodida > Ixodidae > Amblyomma > Amblyomma maculatum. The sequence goes on along the minus strand of NC_139348.1, from coordinate 52,109,022 downwards.
AGACTTTTGACGCTGGGTGTGTCGCTGGCATCCGCGATGCACTGGGAGAAGGGCTGTATGTGCGCTGGGCCGCACTGGTCCCAGTGCCCCAGTATAGCCGGTGCGGCCTGCTGCGTCAGCCGGAGTAGCATCCCTCAAGGGCCAACAGGGCAACAGCGTACTTTCAATCGACCATCGGGGGGCATATAAAAAATATGGTTCAAGCAAGCGCTTTTTGCTGCGAAGTCGTTGCGCATTTGTAAGAAAACAAAGGTAGTATCTTTTTTCTAGAGTTTCCACGTTTCGATAGGTCGTTTCGAGCGTTTCGAGAGCGACAACGATCGCCGCGCCTCGATCTCATGACAGACTGACGATTAACGCACTACTAAAGCTGGAATTGAATAATGTGAGCTACCATGCATAACCAACTTCGCAGCTGATCTTAAGGGCACTCTAACACAATGATTGCTGCCAAAATGTTCAATGCGGGCTAATCGCAGGCGAGCGTAGCCTGCACCACGGCCCAGTATCAACAGCAGAAAGAAAAACTAAAACGGGGAAGAGAGTAGTTTACCGAGCGATGGGTCCATGAGAGAAAAATCAACAACATATAGCGCTTGTAATACATAATATTTGGCGTGTTTCTCAAGCTTTTGCGCTCCTCCTTAATCTGCGTATCAAGCAGCCGAGCCCTCGGTCATCGCAACGCTTTCCGCAATGTTTACATACAAATAAGGTTTAGTTACACGCAATTAGGGTCATCGCTGCGGCGCTTGCCGGTATTGAAGCTTGGTCGCACGTTTTTCCTTGAAGGCTTCTACTAAACCTCCGTGTTCAGCGAAAATTACGCCCACGGTAGCAGAGCACCACCCAAGAGCCGGCGTTGGTAAATTTGCCAGCGATGTCAAACTCCACATGTTAAAATGATTCCAGTGCACAAAATAGCGCGCATGGGCACCCAGAACATTAGTTGCAAGTCGTGAGAGCAGACAGCAAGCTAAAATGATCAAGAAGTTCCAATTGTTAGAGCGGTAGCAATGGCCTGTAGACTGCGAAACATGAAGTCCCAACCTGATAAATGCGGGTCATGACATAAAATGCACAAATGTTTACAGAAAAATGAGTTCTCGGCGTGGTCGAGTGGTGAACGTGCTGAGCTAGTGATTGGTATGTACCTAGTGACTTAGTTCGAGGCACGCTTGGTTCACAGATTTTTTTTTCTTTTTTTTACCTTTTTTTATGTTTTTTTTTATGTACCTAACTTGTTTCGTTACTTTTTACTTTTTAATTTTTATCCCACGCCTTTTTTTCCGGGCGAACAGTGCCGCCAGCGCGGAGCGTCCCAGTGCGCCCAGTGTCCAGCGTCATACTGGGACCATAATCAGGTATGGCGCTGGGGCGCTGGCTCCCAGTGGCACTGGTTTTTGCAATAGGGCAACCTGCTATTCTGGCTAACATGCCATTGTTTGAGGTGCATTGCGGCAGCCAAGGTTTATCCCAAGCACCTGCACTTCTATGTACATGTTAAAGAGTACTGGGAGTGATGCCCATATGGGTGTGTACCATTTTCCTGGCTCGGGCGATCAGATTGCAGGCGGGCTAGCACACACAGCCCAAAGCACATGTAGTAGAAGTTTGGACTGTCGAACCGCGAAGTCTTCAGTTCAATTCCTTCCCTTATATTTTTCAATTTGTATGAGTATCATACAGTCTGTGCTTGTATGGGTAAATTGCGAAGGTGTACATATCACCTGCTCTCCTGACCAACCTAACTCTGCATAAGTATTCACCAAGCAGTTTTCGTTCCATCAAAAGGCTTTCACAATATTCAGCGACACAAGCAGCTACTCAGACAGCATCAGTGTAGCATTCTTGGAGCTTCGCAAATCTATGGTTACATTGTTTACTAGCAAAACATGCATGGTATGTAGATATGTGCACTAGGACGCATAAGATGCCGTGACAATGTGGGCTGCCCTTACGTCTACAGCTGCCCTTTAATCCTGTTACATTCTAGCCTGCAGTGAATTCAGCAGCAAGATTTCACAATTAAATCATCCCAACTTTATATTTCCAGACTTGACCCCAGCACCGACGAAGTGCATTGCATTACCAGCATTTTGGTGGCATATTCAACCAGCAGGCCAATTAACTCAACGTCATGCAGGTTCTAGTGCAGATGTTTCCATGCAAACTATGGGTATCATCAACGAAGGAGGCTTTACTATACATACCTTTTCAGCACGCTGTTTTATGACTGGTTAAGTCTGGTACATTTCAAAGTATAAGGCACATATTATTGTATGCATGTCTACAGATTGCAGATTATGTTGGCTTGCTTCTGAATGAGACTGCAAAATGCTGCAAGCAGTGGCCACCTTTCAAAGCAGCTTTTGCAGAAAACCGTTTGATTTTGCTATTCCTCATGAGCCACTATTTTTCGAGGCCGTGTAAAGGTGAACGCGGCAACTAGAAAATCTAGGTTTGTCAGTGCCACTTTGTAGTACATTTGGGCATTATCTAATGTTACCAAATGAGTGTTAAAGAGAGACATGTTGCTTTCAAAATAATTTATTGGTTGGCTGCAGGTTCATCAGTGCATACAAAATTTTTAGGCTAGAAGGAAGTTGACCTAGAGCAAGACATCTTTTATTCATGCTTCTTTGCTGTCTTCCTCTCTCCTAAATATACAAATGTGTATATACAGCTTCACAATCATAATGTGTTGAGGTCAGTGCTAAATAAAAAAAATGCATCCGACAAAGGTATAGTTAGAGATTGAGTACAGAAAATTCATTCTAAGTGAGCCTATATATGTCTTGTAGATTCCAAGGGAAGGCAAGTATAGCAGGGGGCAGCAGAAACTCAGGCAGGCAGATGAGATTAAAAAGTTTGCGGGGATCAGATGGATGCAGCTGACAGAGGATCGGGTTATTTGGATAGATATGGGAGAGGCATCTATACAAGCAGATATATACACAACTGCACAATTATGATGCATTTGCGGTCAGTGCTAAAAAAAAATTCCACCCATCAAAGGTATAGGTGGCGAGTGAGTACACAAAATTCATTCTAAGTGAGCCTATATATGTCTTGTAGATTCCAGGGGAAGGCAAGCGTAGCAGGGGACGGCAGACATTCGGGCAGACAGATGAGATTAGGAAGTCTGCGGGGATCATATGGATGCAGCTGACAGAGGATCGGGTTATTTGAATGGATATGGGAGAGGCATCTATTATGATCCCTTCCCCATTATGATGTAACTGTGGTCAGTTCCAAAAAAAGAAAAATTCTACCCGTCAAAGGTAAAGGAAGGGAGTGAGTACACAAAATTGATTCTAAGTGAGCCTATATATGTCTTTTAGATTCCAAGGGAAGGCAAGTTTAGCAGGGGGCGGCAGAAACTCGGGCAAGCAGATGAAATTAGGAAGTTTGCGAGAATCATGCACCTGGCCCAGGATCGGATTATTCGGATGGATATGGGAGAAGCATTTGCCCAGCAGTGGGTGCAGTCAGGCTAGTGATATCAACAAGACTAACAACTGGATGAGTTGGTACTGATTCATCTTAAAACCAGCCAGAAGACGAAACACGTGAGAGGAGCACAAGACAAAGTTTTACTAACAACTGAAATGTTACTGAAGGAAAGAGGCAAAAGAAGATTCGCACAGAAATGCACGTGCACGAAAAACCCCCAAAGCAGTGAAAGCGTGGAAAGCAGAAAGGGTCTAAAAAATCATCTAAAAAAAGCAAATTCTTTATGGTCAAGAACCACTCGTTACCAAAGGGAAGCCACAGATCCAAATCCAAAGGTACACTATACTGCAAAGGCTAAGGACGTGTGTGTGGCTAAGAAATCAGTCAACAGTCTTTTGGGGCCTTTTTTACATGTGCATCTCTGTGCAAGTCTTCTTTTGCCTCTATCCTTTAGTAAAATTCCAGTTATTAGTCCAGCTGTCCTGCAATTCTCTCTTCTCATGTTTTCTGGCTTGTTTCAGAATGAATAAGGTGATGACTCTACAAACCTTGCGCAAACTGGAAACCAGTGTAACTGTCAGATGGAAACCTTTCCCTTATTTGGCTTGCATCACAAACAGGGAGGACTTTACTGTGATGTCTGCCGAGGCATCCCCAAAACCAGTGCGCAAGCTGGCTGTAGCAGATGTAGCGGTGCCTCCTGTTGACAAGAGAAAAAGCAATATTCACTTTTCAGCATAGCAAAATGAATATATCATTTAGGTCTTTTACAAATTTGAAATTTATTCATGCATCTGCACAATTAATTCCCGTCTAACAGAAGCTGTACAGTGTAACTTTTACTGGCAATTTATTCTCCCTGGAAGTATGGCAAACTTTGAATTCTGCTGCAGGTGATTGAGAGAGAATGAGACCCACCCAATATTAGAACTTCAGTGCAATCACAATTTGCTACTGCAGCAAAATAATGCCTGAAGGCAACGCAGCTTTTGACTGACAAAACCTGGTAGTCGTCTTACACCCTCTATACTAGTGTTGTGGCCGATGTCAATGTCCACGCTGATATCATCCGCATAGCACGAAGATGTTAAGTATGCAACTTATGCATTAAGCAGCTCTGTGCATGGAGTCATTCTATTCGAAGGAGCCATAAACTACCAAGTCCACTTCTGTCAACGGCTCTCAGTTGTTTTCCCACAACCCGCCACGTGCCAAACTTCCTGCATGTGCCGCAAAACTACTCTATAACTTCATTTGCTAACTGTAAAATTTCCAACACTTACTCAAGCTGTGGAAGTTTCGGTGTACTGGCCTTTGGAAGAACGTCTTTCTTTTTTTTTTGTTGTCACATTTCAGCATATGTAAAATGTTAGTGTCAAAGCATTTTGGAGAGGTTTAACTGTGTGAAGGTGTTGATGATGGTATTAGTGAAGTCGATTTTTTTTAATTATATTTGCACACTATACAACACTCACCTAATGCAAGTGGGTAAAAAAAACTAGCAAATAAAACTTTTGAGTGCTGGTATGGTGATTGTTCTGGCAGCAAGTGGAGACAGGCTATAACAACAGTTGTCGGGCTAGTTAGTGATCGTCTGCAGAAGCCAGTCCTGCTCTGTGTGTTTTTCTCTTCTGTGTCGTTTTTTAGTGCATTTTCCCACGGCTTCTGCAGGAGACAGGCTACTTCACTGTATGCAATTTCACTTAGCACAGAGTCCTCCGAAATGAGATTGCTTTTGTACTTATTTACTGCATTTCATGTGGCATTCCTTCTGTATTTATGTTTTGAAGTGCTGCACTTGCTTAAGGTCATACCTGGCTAATAAAACAAGCAAATGTGTCCGGACAGGGCTTTTTTTTCTTTTTTGCCGTTACTTCACATCAATGTGCATGCCCTTTCCATTTAGCAAGTTCACATTATCAGATGATGCGTGTTTTCTCATTTACTCGTGCATGGAATTAAGCAAACTAGTAATTTGCATGGTGAAACGTCATGCTCATGCGCACCTTCTACGAAAACAAGAAAAATATGAAAACCAGCGATGTTGTGTTCGTGCTAACGTGGCGCAATATCGACACTATAGACAGTGTAGATGGTCGCAAGTAAGTAACGTTAAAGGGGAAGCTTTCTTTTATTAACACTGCCTTCCGCAATAGATTTCATTACAGCATTTCTTGCTCGAGAAAATGAAAAACAGGTGGCCGCTTGTTCAAGTTATGTCGCCTTTCGCTCAAGGTTCTTACCTTGTGTTCTAGACTAGCAGTCCATGATCAACAAGCATTTGGAGTAAATGCGGATGATCTGTAACACCCAGAAGGCTGCTTCAACTACGTAGTCGCCGCCAGGATCTCGCCAGATGCTCTCAAGAGCAGTCGGCATCGGCACGCACCGCCCGCAGCTGCACCTGTTCGAAAGCTTCGGTTAGCGATTGCACTCTCGCAACGGTCAAACGTAGGCTAGGCTGCAAGACTCGGACATACATACCAATGCGTAGTTCCGAAACGGCTGGGATCGGGAGGCTGACGGTCGGGGCTTCTGCAAGTCGGAGTTGTGCCGCGGTTACCGCGGCTTCTCGACACAAGTGTTACTGTACCGGTCGCTCGCAGGGTCTATCTTCGCCGACCTGGCACCCGAAAAGTTGCGTCGGCGTAAGGCTCAAAGCCCACGATGTAACCATGTTTTAACAGTAGCGACTATATTCTAGTTCACTATAGCAGCACAGCGACGCTGGTACCCACGGAGGAACCTAGGCGTCGGCCATATTAAAAAACCCTGTGTGAGCGCAGAGTAGGGCACAATTAGAACCTCTAAAATACACCGAGCTCGGTCAACTTTGGCTCAGCAGGCTCCGGCAACGGGAGCTTCTCATTGGCTTAGCGTTATGACGTATCTGTTGAGTTGAGGAGGACGCGCGCTAGGAAACCGAAATTCTGTTTTTGTCGCTATTAAATCAACGCGGGCGATTAAACGAATCGAGGTATATTATATGATGCAGGACAAGGATTCCATTTAACCAAGCCGTGCAAAATTTCCGGAAAACGTTTCACGACCCCTTTAAGACAACCGGACGAATAAATCTTTTTCACCTGTTAAATTTGCTTGCAAATTTGTAGCGATCTCTTCAAATGATCTATCCTTGTTCTCACGTCGATGATACATCCCATCATTTAAGCACTACAAAAGAGTTGACTCTCGTGGAGCATCCTGATATCACACGTTCTTGGCCAAAAACCAGGACGTCACATGCTTGAACAAGCAACTTCCCCGCACGTCTCCAGCACTCGTGCGCAGTCCTTGCTGGCTCGCGCCCAGCTCGGCGGGGCCGACGCTACAGACATGGCAGATGCACGGGCAGTGTCAGGGGAAAAAGGGGCTTTCTGTAAATTTTAGTGCGGTAGAAGGGCACGCTAATTTCAGTAGGATATTGGTACGGCGTTTGAAGGGAAATGATTTTCCACGGCAATCTGCCAACCTACACGCATTAGCTCGCTACAAGGCACCCATTCCTCCGCGGTGGACAACGAGACGAAGAGAGATGTTTTGCGAACTGCGTTTTGGTGTGCTTGCAGGCAAACCGCCTCTCTGGAGGCTCGGATTCGGGAACTGGCCAGCAACCGGTTTCCGCCCCTCTCAAGCGCACGCCACCCCCCACTTCCCCTTCCGACCAACCAACATCACCTAGACTATGGACGAACACGTCTAGGTGGTGTTGGACCAGCTGGCTGGATGAGGGCTCTTCGCTGCTAGGAGAGAGGGTGCGTCTTCGCTCATTTCCCTTATCCGGGCGCCTGTGTGGCGTTCGTGGCGTTGCTGTGCCGCCATCCGATATCTATCCGTAATGGCAAGCTTTGATAAGTTGAGACAATGGGCGGCGGTCATCATGCTATTGTACACTCTCCATGTAACTGACTGATTTTATACCTTTATAACCTGCCACGTCCTTTCTTTCGTATGTCCCTTCTTTTCTTTCCAATCCCTCTCTTTTCGCTGTCCTTTCTATTCCATACCGCAGCTCGGGCGCCGCTGTATTTGATGGCAGATACCGCGGCTGGCAAAAGTCGTTTTATTTTTGTACTATTTAATAGTTAACTACGGTCTCGCGACAAGCAGTGCATGTGATGGTTACATGCGGCACTGTGTAAACGTTGAACCGCTGGCTCCTTCACCTTACCGTGTTCGTCGAACCACGCTGATGTTAAAATCTGACATTTTCTGTCGAATTTACTCTCTGGACCGTTCTCTGCGTGGTTTGACTTAAAATGATTCGATATTGCATCTTTATATCGGTTCAAAGCCTCAGATTTGATTGGACTTCGCGACTGAGCTGTCAGACACTTTCTTTCTGGTCAAATAACAAAACGATGTATTGATATGAAGAAGTCAAATAGGATTAAGGTGTAATGAATGATCGTCGAAGATTTGAGCATTCGTCGAAACCCAACCATGATCGATAGAGCAGCAGAAACGGTACTAAATTTGACTAACGTCATCATCCGTCATGCAACGAGACGCTGCCGGTTGAGGCAGCAGACCTCGTCATTCTAAAAGAAAAAAACAAACTACTCGCTACAAGAAACGAGCAGCATGCAAGGAAGATAGACCACTCATAGGCCGCGCCTAGCACCACATAACTCGTAAAGACATTACATCCCTAAGCAGCACGAAGCACAAATTACGCTATGCATAAGTATTAAATTAGCGTTAAGTGCACGTACGCCGATGGATTTCACCCTTACCCACGCGGCGTGAAAATGAAACACTCAGCCGAGCAGGGAGGGCGTCTTAAAAGCTTTGTCTCTATCTGCGAGTCATCCCTAACTCTCATAAGCGCTCACGACCAAACGCCATTTGCAACATTTGCGAACAATGCTTGGCGAACTCATAGAAGCGCGCGTTTAGCCTCTGGTGTCAGAAACCGTTCAGCGGCACAGCTCAGTGGATCCATGAGCCATCAATCTTAAGGACCACAACTGCATGCAGTACACGTGACGCGGTGGCTGTGTGCGCACCCATCAATGCACCACTCGCGCGTTTACAATATTTGCTTAGAAGAGGCAGCTCAAATGTGAAAAAAATAGGAATACGCCACCGGCATTACAGGCCACGTTTACTGCAGACAGGGAGGTACGGGGCAGGACAGCAAGGTGACACGGTCGCCTGCGGGGCACTGTGAATAAAATAAGGACCTTTTCGGCGGTGCATAAAAGTAACAAAAGAAAACAAAAAAATTCAGCCTGTTCAAACGAAGCAATCAGGAAAATACCCAAAGTGCGCTGACTAAAACCTGATCGCTTATTCCGCATAGAGCAAAATTTGAAGGATAAAAGGTGGCTGAAAAGAGCAAAAAGGAAGAAAAACTTTAAAAGGAGCCAAATGGCCGAACGCCTGTACAGACACGGTGATCAATAGCACAAGATACCCGCCGACCCGACACTCCGGGCCTGCTCAAAACGAGCGTCGACAGCGGCACTATGCAAAAGACGCTGCCGGCCAATTGAAGGCTGGGGAACATGACAAACGAGGTAGGGACATAAAAGGGGACTGATGGCCCTAGAAAGGAAAGGAAAAGGATAGTTGCGGGGCGGCAGACAAAGCAGTTTTCTGCTGTGTATTTTCTTTACCTAGGCGCCTCAACAAAGGCGAGTGGGGTTAAACGACAAGAAGCGTTGCTGGTAAAGTGGGCAGCAGAAAAACTGGCCGGAGTTCGAGCGAACTAGGCTGAGGATAAAAACAAAAGCGAAATAAAGATGGAAAAAGAGAAAACGAAATTTATAACTAAGGCATGGAACAAATCAAATCTCCAGATATATAAAGTCGCTGTGAGCAAGCTTGATGAAATGGTCGCTACACTATGTAGGAGTTCTGCTGTGCCTTCATCATGGTCGCCCAGAGAATTAATCTTGGGACGCGCGTAGCCCATGCGAAAATAAATATTGTTGAATAAACGATCGCCCAATAAGGTCAGGGCAACGTGTGAGGAAAATTCAGCCTCAGGCAATAATTTAACTTACTGCTTTTCTCGGGTACCTTAGGCGAAATAGATCGTTCACGTGCCTCCTAATACAGCTCTCCCATTATAAGATTGCCATATCTTACAGTTATACTGTTGATCACATTCAGGCCATGGTTGGTCAAAGGGCTCTGATGTGTCGGGGGCAGTGGTCTAGCGGAATTTGATATAAATTTACCTTTCTGTAAAGACCTTTGCGACAGTCCTGCCCCAGGAAGAAAATTATCACTCCGGTTTGTTGTTTGATTGAGTCATTGGCATAGCCCACAAAAGTAGGAATGGTGCGGCTTCCGAAGTATTGCAGAATTGAGTGTTGCAATAAAGAGGATTTTAAAGAATAGACATGACGGCGGGAAAAGCAGACTGTAAAAGAATTAGGACCTTTTTTAACAAAAATGTATATTACAAAATATAAAATACAAACTCTTTCGTTGACGCACTTCACTCGAAAGGATCGCAGTTTCACAACACTTCGCTGGCACAGTGCACACTTTCAACTAGTTATTAAGGTCACACTATCGCCACTGTAGACGCTACGCGCGAACGCTCAAAAACACCACACGATAAACAAAACAAAAAAAAAATGAAGTTTTTACCAAAATGTTAACTTGAGGAAACTTACCGCATAAAAATATCGATTGACGCGTCGGTATGTTGGAAGTCAGATTCCATATAGAATGGTGAGTAGCAGCTTTCGCCAGTTATGAGATGAAAGTGTACGTCACGAACGGTGAGAAAAACGTTGAAGACGAATGTGCGCTAGCACTACAGGCGATAACATAACGTTTGCGTATAAGTGCTGCAAAGGCGTGGCTGAATTTCATTTATATCTGAGCTGTACACCTGTCATTCCAAAGGTTTAGTGACGCCCGTTAACCGCAATACCAGCGGCAGAATTTACAACCTCCTGATAGTAGATACGTGCTGCCCAAAAATGAAACTGGCCTCCGTAAACTTAATCGTGTGGCGGAGGCCACTGCTAAACACGAGAAGAAACCTGACAGTGCAGTTACCTGTGGTGCTTCGCGTACATAAGGACGCAGCATCGAATTTGGTCTTTACAATTGCATTATGCCCCTGCTCTTAAGCGGCTGTGTGTATGTGGATGTTAAGCGAACAAAAATGAACCCGCGTATGGAAAAAGGCAGAATTCCCTGAAATGTAAGCGCAGTAAAATGAACAGTAGTTAGAAAAATCACGTGATTAAATAAAGGGATCGAGTGAGTCAAGCCAAATGACCTCAGGAATTTGTGCTTTATAAAAGATGGCTGAGCATGCACGGCTCAATGATTTAAGGCCATACAGGTGTATGTTACCGACAAACATCAATTTTTACTTTCTCATTTTGCTTGCATAACTATTTTCAACTGCCTTAAATATGTTGGTTTGTTTACTTGGCGATGTATCATGATTGCAATAGGAAAAAGAAGCACAATTAAGATCTTCCTAAAAGGCTCGTTCATGATGTGATATTTAAAGACCCCGATAAAAGTGCATTGCGTATTCAGAAGCGAAGCTTGGCCTTTTCCACAATTCATTCGTGCTCCTTACGATAATTAAAGTACAATTTTACCTGCATTCGCGCCGGAAGGAAATATTCTCGAATGTGTCACAGGTCACCAGCGTTAGCTAAGTTTGTATGGGCCGCCAGTAGAGCCGCCGCCGCCGCTCTCGAATCCGACCATGATAGAGCCTGTTGCGCCAGTGCCCGGCTCCCATTGTCACAAGCCCGGGGGAGGCTTCCCTGTCTCCTTCTGTTGCTGGGAATGCAAGGCGGCCATTTCCCCTTCACCTTTCAAAGCTCTCTCTCCCTCTCCACGAAAAACCAGTTGGCCAAAATGGATGCCGCGTTGGCGGCAGCGGGATGCGAGCGACCATCTGCATTCTCTTCTTTCTCCTCCCCTCTTCCTTCTCCCACTACCCGCAAGCTGACAGTGTCGGTGTCATTTCCGCCGGCAGTCCACAGCCCCCCCCCCCCCCCCCCCTTGTTTTTTTGTTTCTTGCTCAGCTTCCTCCTCGTTCACTCAAGTCAGCAAGATGCCGCGTTGTTCGTCTCGCGGATCACGTCAGTGCTGCCCTGTGCAGTCGTCTTTCTCCTTCGGTGACTTTATGCAGATCTGTGACGTTTCTGTTCGTACTCATTTAACATGAGAATAAGCCCAAGTGCGATATCATCTGAGAATACAGTGCGAAAGTCCTCACCGCAGGACATTGGAAAACCGACAGAACGATATGAAGATTTTGGCAAGGCGAAGAAAATCCGCGCGGCGGCCACCGCATTGCACATATATTTCATATTACAGGTAAGCGTCTCTTTTGCTACGACGTGTTTTGAATTGTATTCTGAAGCGAAAAATGAATCGTAACGCTGCACTTAACCGCAGAGGAAGAAATGGAGGGTTGGAGCAAGAGAGCTTAGCAGGCTGAACAGGAAACGCCATGGCGAGCCTGATGCGCGGAAGAAGGTACGTAATGTGATGTTTGTCCTTTGTTTTGTACTTTTAGTAGCTACGATGACGGATAAAGCTTCTAAACCCCACTGTTACCCTAAGCAACAACCTTGATCCTGAGCACTGCCTCTAGCCTCCTAGCATGAAAAGCACTAAGGCGCCAGACTACAGTTCGCGAGCAGCCAAGTACGGGCGTATAGTCTTGCCTGGCGAACTCGAGCTGGGCTGTGTGTCGCAAAATACTGCCGCCATCCTTTCAGATCTTTAAATGATAACGCCTTGTAGAGCACGGATCCATTCTGTGATTCTGTTCATGCTTATCGCGAACGCGCTTATTTGGCTGAGCTACATGTACTGGGAAAGCTCACGCAAACGCGACGGCGGCACACATCGCGCGAAGCCTTCGCGTGATCAGAAATGCATGTGTCGATTGGCTCGTCACTCCGACCGGTCGAAATTGAACATTTCGCTCCTTCCTCGCAATCGCATGCACAATCAGCTAACAGCATGAACGCGAAGCGTACGTTGCTGGCGTTCCTTTCGTACGCGCTCTCTCTCTCATTTTTTTTGTGCAGTGTTGCATTGTGATTGTGCATTTCCGCGCAAATTCCTCGCTTTGTATGAACAATGGTGAATGGGCAAGGATTCTACGAATGTATAATCGCAACAAAAAAAAAAATGAATGAAAGGTCAAGTTACTATTCTTATAGCGCAAGTGTAAATCCATTTTATTGCATGTTATCGCAAAACACTTCAATCCTTGCAATTGTGACTTTCATATGCAAATAGTTTGCAGTGCACTATACCAGCAACACTGAGCGTCGTCGCCGTTTCGCGTTGCCATCGATTCGCGATTAAAGTATATTCTAAATAACTTGCACTTGGTTGCTTCAAACTTTATTCAGTCAAGTGCTTTTGTCTCTTCAACAACTCTAACAAAATGTGTGCTTCTTTTGAATAATGCATGTCATATTTATCTAAAGAATCAGCCCCATTAATTACATTTAACTTTGTGTTTTTACAGGTCCACCTTGGCCATGGAAATTGTATGAACCAATTCAGTCTCCGATCGGATTCCGACTTGTGCAAGCTGATGTCCGTTTACCTCGGGGGTACTGAAGCACAAGGAGCATGACAGGAAGCCTTTGTAGCAGAGATATCTCAAGAGTGTTCCAACCACCTTACCCTTTTGGAGTGGCATCAGTTGTCAGGTAAACAAAAACATCTTTCCATGAACTACAGAAGAGATTTCATTTGGTTTTGTGGTGGCTGTATACAATATAATTGGAATTGTATTGTTTTGGTATTTCGGAAACAAGCTGGTGATGGTTTAACTGTGGCTATCAACAAGCTGTAAACCATGCTGCTTAACGAGCGTGGCTGCTATTTGAAATACAGTGCAGAGGAAGGCTGATGAGATCACACAAAACGGTTTTATCATTATCAATGGAGGACTGGCTCCATGTGCGAGTTGGTTGTTAGGCACCAACAATTATGCTAGCAGTTTTGAGTCACTTTCATAGCTGAACTGGGCTAGCACGAAAAAAAAAGCCATATTTGCTTCGAAATTTAACAACTTTAAACAACATGTGTTGCTCGTTTGGAAATGTATACAACAGTTGCTTGACCATGGTCAGAGGAGTAGTTGTATTTCAGCATGCTAACCCTTGCAATTTTCTCTTTTATGCTAAACAGTGTTTCGGTAGTAAATCAATGCTTCCAGTTGAGCAATAATTTTTCTGGAAAATATGTAAAGTTTTCATCCAAATTGCGATTTTGTCGTTTCCGCAAAATCGAATTAATAATTGATTAGGAAATAATTATTGATTTTATTTGTGCAGACGCCTGGCTGTTGCTGAGGGAGGTGAGTTGCAGCGAATAAGATGTGGCCAAGCGCTACAAGCTGATGCCGCAGTATCTGGCACAGAAATGTCTGCACCTTTTCCTCTAGGGTAAGATTTACAGTGTATTCCTTCTGGTGGGTGACAGAGTAATGTATGCACAGGATTTCCTTTTTTTTTTGCAGCGGAGTTGTGCTTGCTTTCAAGGTGTAGCTGATCAGCGGGTGTCACAGGTTGCTCAGTTCTCTAACATAAAAGCTTATAGGCTTATAGTACACAATAAAAGCTATTGAAATTTCAGGAGATTTTCCTAGCAGAGAAAGATTTGCATGGGCCGCAGTTATAAGAGCATTACATACTGGCTGTCCTGAGGATATCTGTGTGCAATAATGGTTAGGCTAAACACGTATAATCTTTGTCATTTTCCAACTCTTTAAACATTTATTTATTGCTCGATAAGAAGGCTTACTACTTTAGCATTCTACCACTTACGTTAAAGTTGTGGGCTTTATGTAGGAGAGACGGGCTATGATATGATAAAACAGTAATACAAAAATGGCCTAGTGCTGTTCATATCCAATCCACATAATGAGCACAATGAGGTTTAAAATATTCTTCTGCCTGCCACTACAACATTCACTATAGCAAATGTCTATGGAAAACCACAAAATAATTATTTCATTTTTCAGTTACCTTCAAAATAACGAGCATCAATTTTCCTTCATCGAAACCACTTTTTCGTTTAAAAATGCATTTTAAATAGGTGTTTAATTGAACTCTGCATCTGTTTGTCATTCAGGTGTTTCCGTTCAAGCGCCTTTTGTAAATACAGCTTCATGGATTCCAAATAAAGGCGCCTTCTCACAAGTGCTGTTTCGCATGTCTTCGGCATGCTTGCACACATTTTTGTGCAGAGCTGCTAGGTCTACATGCCTGCAAAATAGCCCAATTGATGACTATGATTCCATGAAACTATTTTTTCCCACTTGGCTGTGGTTGCATTTTGCACATGTGAATATTCTCACAATAGGAGAGAAGAAAGTCACAACAGTATGTGAAATGAACATGCGCCCTCGGACTATAGAACATCAGAGTACAGAATGTCAGATTGCGGGACATCAGAATGCATGCCGTCACAGTATAGAACAATAGGCTACAAAACGTCAAAATAGGGAACTACAAACAATGAACGTCACAGTACAAAACTACAGACAATGAACGTCACAATATAGAACTACAAACAGTGAACGTCACAATGCAGAACTACAGACAATGAACGTCACAATACAAAACTACAAACAATGAATGTCAGACTACAGGTCAAAAGTACGACAAGACTACAGACCATCAGAAATTTTCTGTTGTTTTTTTCGACTGGGAACCCTGTGTTTGAAGCCTTGGCTGCATGTATTTTATAGCTAGTGAGAGTGGCTGGATGTACGTTGTATGGGAGCCTGTGGGTATGCTTGGGTGGAAGACATTAGGCAACCGTTGAATGAGGCTGTGCATCAAGAAAATGAGATAGTCTGCCTTTGGTGGCCATTGTAGAAAGCCAGTCTAGTAAATTGGATCAACTCTTGGCACGGGAAGGGTCTCAATGAAACGCCATTAATGGTCCCAATATTGGACTGGCTGTTCCCAATATTGGGCTGATGGCAAGCCATTGTCGGCGTTTTACTTGGGATGTTGTAACTAGCGGACCCATTCTGCAGGTCGCGTAATCGGGGCACATATTGTGTGCAGTATTCTCAGCCCTAGCTTCTAGTATTCTAGGCAGCTTTAGCTCGACCATGACTGACTTCGAAAACCAGCTTCCAGTATCATTGGTCGTGTGGTCGTTCATGTAATGTGGTAGCTTAGGACTGGATACAATGGATAACGATTGTAATAGTGGAGGCATAATAATAAAAGATTAGTGAATAAGCGACCAGGAAAGTGATTGTGCGCAAATCAGGACCTGGAAGAGGAGGCGGCTGTCTGCAACATATACCGCCTCATCTTATTTCAAAGGTATGGACGAGGTATCCCTCCAATTTCTTCACGCTAAGGTATAACTTGAAGTTGAATAAAATAACCATGTTCTTTGCGTGCCATCATTTTATCATACTTCTAAATCTCCCATGATAGTTCTCAGATGGCATCTCTTGGAGAAAACGTAGGTAGCAATTCGACACTCAAATTACAAATTGATATTAACCGAAAAGTGTGTTTCTTGTCAGGGAAAACAGATTTGCCCTATCTGACCAGTTACATTCGAAACCTCAAGGCGAAAGCAAAGTTTATTTTTTCCAACGTTTCAACAAAACGTGCTAATTCTCAAACTCTCTTGTCTACACAATGTATACCTGGAAGGCACTTATCCGCAACCATTGCAAAATTGTCAGTTTAAGACCAGCAGCGCTACTGGCTGCTTTCTCAGCAAACCAAATCTGCCTCGAAAGCATGAAGGCTCGTGCAACAGTGGCCTTCGGATCTGTGTCACGAGATGGCATGCCGTGGACAAATTAGCAGTGTGACAATTTGGGCAGCCCTTTGCATAGGGGAATCGAATTTATTGATGCGAAATATAAAACTTCCTTCTCAAAGGATGCTTAACAAATCAGTTTCTCTGGTCCCTGTCAAATGAGTAGGTGTCGTCGTCATGTTCAAACCTGCTAGACTTAAACGCTGCGCTCACGGCGTAGTGGCCTTCGTCGGCTTCACCTCCTCCAGAAAAGGTGGGTCAGAGACCGGAATGCCTACTAAGATTTGAATACCTGGTTTTATGATAACGAGAGACTTCCACGTGGCGCATCAAGATAATGGCATTGGTGCCTCAACTGGAACATGATTTTTCGGATAACAATGAAGGCCAACTCTGGCTCATACCGAACATCTGACAAAGGATATCGCCAGCTGTATTATCAACCACACCGGGTACATGGCGGCAACAGTTGACAGTAGATTGTAAGGTCGTGGCTAAGCAGATCAAAGAAGTGCTATTATATGGCAAGCGGTACTACACAATATTCCGCGTCAATGTATTATAAACCATCTTCAAATTTGCACAACTTTCCCAACTTTGCAGGTGTTCATGCTACAAACTCATGCTGTAAGATTACAGCCCATCAAGATTATCGCAGCTACAGTCGTGTATACTATGCCGCTCAAGGCTTATAATGGTGCCCGTCCCACACAAACCATTTGTGGTGAACCCGAAAAAAACCACAGCAAGGCCACGGCGCTGCCTTTGAATAGGAACCAACCGTAACCGGTCGAAGTCGACCGGCTACCGGAAAAGTGGCCGGATCATAAAAGAAAATAAATCTATTGGCACAGAGACTACAAGCGTCCCACCTCTTCTGTGCGTTCCTCGCGCATGCCAACAAGTGCTGACCCGGACGTGATCGATCATGGATCAGGAAGGCAACATCACCAGTTATACAGTAGACGTCAAACTGGCTGTGCTTTCTACTGGCGACCCAGATCTCTGATACAAGTCAAGTCCCAGTTCGCTGTACACCGAATTACTACCGACAGCACAAAATATCATCACGTGGTGCGCAGCCTACTGCCTGTGACTGCCAGCGAGGTACGGTAAATACTTCTTGCGAGCCACCCGCTGAGAACGCCTACCGAGCCCTAAAGAGACGCTAATTCGTAGCCTTACACTTTCGGAACTGGAGCGTCTCCAACACATACTGCGGGTCCGCCGGCGACTACGCCCCTCGCCTATGTGATAATATGCATAATTTCCTGGCTACGCCTCAACGGCAGCCCACTCGCAGAAGTATATACCTGAGCAACGAACTTGATTCATGTAGTCAAGTGTTTCTGCGTATCGAAGCAATTCGATGACCCCTACAAGAACCATCTTAAGGACCACTCAAGCTTATCCATCGTGGTAGGAAAATGCTCACTTTTTAGGTGCGGGTCCGTCCGGAAGTTGTTTCATCGGAGAGTGAAACTTGCGTTCATGAATACTCAGTTCACGACCGCCATTCCAACCCCGTTGTCTAGCACCCGTGGAGAAGCACCTTGTGACATGGCAGCGGAATCTACTTCGAGAGAGACCAGCAGCTACCACACGTGCAGTGGCCGACTCAAACGCACCAAACCGCCTAAACAGCTATGTTTGTGAGCTGTTTCGCTCGTTTAGTTTATGCTCTCACAAGGGGGGGGGGGGGGGGGGGGGGGGGGGGGTGGGGGGGGGGGGGGGGGGGAGTGCTGTGGTGAAACCTAAAGACGCCACAGCTAGGCCACGGCGCTGCTAGCGAAAAGTAGCCAACCGTAGCCGACCGAAGTCAACGGGTAAAGGAAAAGGTGTCGACACATAAAAGAAAATAAATCAGATGTTAGTGAGACTACAAGCGTTCCGTCTCGTCTCTGCGTTCCTTGCGCATACAAACAAATTCAGATCTTCAGATCGAAATAAAAGTGCCGTTACTAAACTTGCCTTTTCTTAAGATACAGTAGTAGGCTATTTCACAAGGCACCACTACGCGTTTTTCCGATCTCTGCCCTGGATGCAGACCGCATGAAAGACATTTCGCGTGCTGAAAGCACATACGAAAACCTATTTCAGGCAATTGATTCTGACATTTTCTGTCGAGCACGTTTGGTAGTGCCCTGTCCTCCCAAAGCTTCTTCGTCGAATAACTGTATGGCTGGCGGTTTCTAATTGCTGCGACTAACAAGTCGGTCAGTCTGTTAGTACGAGAAACAGCATATTAGAGTGACAGTACAAGATGTGCTGGAACATTAATATCCGTTGCTCCTGGCAACTGTGGCGCGGCGCCTAGGAGAGGAGAGCCGACTCACGGACGCACTGATACGAGCGGACACAAAATGGCTGGAAAGTATTGAAGAAAGGCTGAACTGGAAAAGTCACATGCTTATACGGAAAGAAGGCCACCGGGTAGGAGAATTTCGAAGATTAGCGTAACTTAAAAAATACAAGCGGACGATGTAGGGGATTTCAGCAGTGCTTCTAAGCTGGCAAACAGGCATCTGTTAACTGCTAGCATATCTCCTTGCCCAATTTCACACGACGATGGCAACCTCTTCGGATCCAGAGATAGCCTCACCACTTCTTCCCTTCAGTTGAACACCTATCGGTGTTTGGCAGCGGCTGTTGGAAGTCCGTTTCTCGACAGCATCACCCCATCACTAAGATCAGTGAATGCATGGAGGATGGATAAAAAGCATTAATTGCACCCATCCTCCATCCATCCACCGATCTTAGTCTTTTCTGAGGAGCCGCTATTGTGCTTCATACTGTGTTTTCTCCATTACCATAGATGATATAGCGACTACGTAACTAACCCCTTTATAAACCATCCCTTTACTTACTTCGCACTTTGTTTCTCTGCTTTAACACTCATGTTATAAGCTTTTCCTTTTTAATTTTTTTTAAACATTCATCCTTTCGAGAATGCCGCCATCGGTACAACCGATCTCCTTTTTGAGACGAACTCTATAGAGGTTTAATGCACTAAGTTTCTTAGTATCTGTTCCAATGGCAGGCGCGCTCACCTGCAGAACACTGCTACAAATGGTTTCGTCACCGGATTACGTTGTATATATACAGTCCTGCCTCGTTAATACTGAAACTTTGGTTGCTGTAGAAGCCATTCATAATAACGAATAACGACTGTATTTGAGAAAAACCCCTGAAATATATGCTCCTTGGTTGCATCTGGGTAGCTTGTCAGGCTTGCTACCCAAGGATCAGAGGTTCGGTTACTTGGAATTTATCTTTAATTCGGTGCTATGCGCTGCCCAGCTGTTGCTGACGCTACAGCTGCAACGTTGGGCCACTTATCGGATTTCTAAGTGTCCTTGCTACAGTCGATCTGGTGCGAAGGGGATAGTCCAGGCCGTGTCCCTTAGTGCTCGGAATGACTGAAATGGCCTCTGCCATTTCGCGCTTTGCGCCTGCGTTCAGCTCCGTTCTTTTGCATTCAACTCCCGCTATGTAAAAACCATATTAATATTGTGTTGTAGAGGTGACTGATTCTTTGTAATGTTTCTATGCGGTATTTCTTTAAGGTTATACTGTAATCTAGTGAGTAAAGTATGCAGGCTGTTGCGCAGAATATCATCCAGTAGTCCCTCACTGGCACAGTTCGCAAGGGTTCCTAGGAAACAAGCACTACAAGCTGAATTAAAGTTTAGAATAATGACTAAGCGCCTGGGAAGAGGTGTGACCTTGTCATGTCCGCATTTTTAGTTCAAAACAAAGCCGGCACGTGGATCACAATGTGGAGTTTAGAGGAGGATGCAAAATATTGCAGTTTGGTAGCGCAACATTGAAGAAAAGCAGATTCCCCAGAGGGAAGTGCGTCCAAGAGGGTAAGCGAGGTTGAGGTTGCGTACTCGTCCCCTTTCTGTGGCCGCTTTAGCTTCTGAGTATATTTGTTGTAACACTGATTAGACAGCATTCCTGCTGCAGGCTTTGTGTGCTGGTGTTTTTTCTGTCAGTTCATTTTACTTTTCACATGATTTTCTGATCACGTTTAGCAGAGACCACTGCACTGCTTGTGGTAGCAATCGTGTAACGCAGCTTCTCACTGCGGCGCTCAATCCCACTCCATCCAGTCTCCTGGTTGCCTCTTTTCAGAACCTTAATCTCTTAGCAGACTCTAAGATTTCTGCAGGTTCTTCTCCGTCATTGCACAATTTTCCCAGCACGAAATAGGCGACGCACTAGTTCTTTCGAAGTATGCAAGGCTCATTTAGACATTTGGCCATAACGATTGCAGCGCAGGTTTACGGGTGGATTACTCTTTTAACTAGCGCTCGGACCCGTGGTTCGGTCTGGTCTACTTTTTCCAAGCCGCTGTCCATACTGACGCAACAGAAATACATGCTTGCCAAAGGATTGTTTGCATCGTTCCACTTCCCCATTGTCCAGACAGTAAGCTTCCATATTACAGAGGCATAAATACACTAAAAACGTTTGGTCTCCAGAAACGTTGTTTATATTTTGTGTTCTCCATGTTAACTGGCATGATATAAACGGAGCACTGCTTACATATCAAGCGATCGTGGAGCAAATATACGTCTTTCTCGAGTTAACTGATACTTGCAGTTAGTCGAACACTATTCAGCTTTTTTGGAGCTGTACGTACAATCCGCAGCCTTTCCTGAGCTATTCAACCGGACAACACATTTCTGGCGATGCTGCGTGCAGAAGAAAACTATTCTTTATGTCTCGCGTGCACTGACGGTTAGCAGCCAGCTAGCCGGGAGTTCTCGAAACTCAGATTATGTTCGCCGATGTTTTTCACTGTCTATTTTCGTCTCCGCTATTGAGGGTTACATCATTTCACTAAGCAAGGCGATATAGTGTCGTCGTTCGTTAACCGAGTGATGCTGCATCGATGACAGAACGTTTTGCACTTGGGTATGTACTTTCCACAGAGAGCACGTAAACGTACGATGTCTACAGCGAAGAAGTGAAATTGGTTATGCTCGTTCTACGCAAAACGTTACTCACCTTAAAGTTCGGCTCGAAAAGCGCCATAAAAATCTAGTCGCGCTCTATTTTTCTGATTGTTACGAATGACAAAAGTATGCTTTGTGTAAATTTTGAAACAGAAGTCAGCTTTCGAGCGGACAGTGACGGTGAGCCTGTTCTTGAACATTTTTTTTTTTCCTTTTTTATTGCAAGAGCTAGCTAGGATCGCGATTACGCTAGTCCGCGATTTGAGAGCAATAAGCATGTCATCCGAATTTGTGTGCCTAGAAATCCTTCCACTTGTGTTCACGTTAGCATAGAATAAACTTTAGAACTGACATTCACATATAAGATGCCTCATTTCCCAATTGCGTCTGGATATACTATTGGGCAGGGCACCACTCCGCAATCAAGACAGTCCGCATTGAACAGTTTACTGCATGAGTCATGCTACATGCGGGACTGTCACAAATGCCCGCTTACACACGTAGAACAGTGCCTCTACATGTTATTGCAGACATCAGAATGCACATCGCAAGATCATTCTCTCCAGATCCTGCAACACAGGTGGAAAGTGGTATATATTTGAAAGAATTATATGAGCCAATTCATCAGTTTGATCTATAGTAGCTACTTTGCTCATTCAATGTGCACAGTGTTCACCGCCAAGCGGCAACCTCGCGCGTAGTCACAACCCATGGACGCGCCACAAGTGAGTTTTAGGATGCCCTTGTAGCAGGGGTAAAATGTCTTCGCCGCCGCGATCTTTATCCTCACTGTGGGCCGCCATGTCCCCCACCGGGCTCCATGCGTTCTCAAATGCAATAGTCCAAACACAACATCATGTTGTACACCATCCCATTTAAAACAGGTGGCTCTAACTTTGACCCGGTTCCTAGACCCCTGTAATGCGCCCTTCAACTTGACCTTAAAGGTCTCATGTTTTCTGTCAGCAGCTTGACTATGGTGTACGCATATTTAGGCTGTCGACTTCATTATCATGCCTTTCGAAGCACAACTGGGACCGGGTACTTATACCTTTGTCTAGGACGCTGCAAGACGCTTCACGCTGCCATCAGAAGAGCCACATAGTTAACTGACTTCAAGATCTTTTTTTTCGGCGGCTCGAATTTTCTCACGCACTTTTTTATGAACAGTAAAGCACCCTTCGCGTTATACATTTCGTATGTGTTCGCTTATGAAGGTAAAGTGGGTTTATACCCCCAAATCGTACGAGCGCGGCATAATAAATTAGGTGAGAATTTTATATACAACAGTTCTAAGGCCTGATTGTCCGTGCCGCAAATTAAGAAGAAATTGAAAACATTTATATACCATAAACTAACTTTGTGTTACTGCTAATGCAGGTTTGGCGTATTTAAAAATTCTTACAATCACTGACAAAAACAGAAATTTATTGTTGTAGTTCAAGCGTGACAGGAACCATTTCACCCAATGGGTGAAAAATGTTCTTGCTATAAAAGCTGTCATGACAGAAAACTTACCACCGTGGCCACTAGCAAGAGAGTAGATGATTCCAAAGGTAAAACCGAGCAGGAGTAAAACGGCGGCTACAATGATGTACACAGCAGTGGTTTCGACTGTATTCATCTCAGTCCACCTGCGGCAGAAAACATCCCCGTAGGAAGTCTAGAGGGTTGCAGGGGCGCGTATGCTAATTTTCTAATGGCACCAGTATAGTATGTGGAAGAAAACTTAGTTACTTGTACATGCTGGGAGTCTTGAACCTGCATTAAGGTCGATGAGCACACGTGTGGTTTTTAATTTGATCTTAGTAAAAGCGGTGGTGCAAATGTGATTAAACTAAATATCATTGAATCCACGTGTCAAGCAAAACTAGCTGGCACTCGCTGCTGAGAGCCGGCGTCAACGGCAAGCAGTTATTAACAGGCTGTTTAGAAACGACACCACCCATCTGATGCCTCGTGATGCATCTTTAATGTGGTTTCGAAATTGTAGAGGCGTCATATTACAAAATGATAACATTGGTTCCTGCTCACGTACTTGCAGTGGCTCAGAGGTCAGGGCCCTCTACTAGCGATACAAAGACGCAGGTTTGAACTTAAGTGCATCGGCCATATTCATATGAAGGCGAAAGGCAAGGCTCTGGGGCACATGTGAGGTCTCGGCAGGTTAACTACCCTACGTGGTGAAGTGTCCTAAAGTCCCTTGAGCTTTTTATGAATTTCCTTAATCATATATAGGCTCATAACGGAAGTTGTATAAAGATCGACATGGACAGTTACTATCTTTAAGATAGAAAGGTAAAAAGCCATCATCTGATATAAAAATGCAGGCCGAGTTGTAAACGATGCCTTTCAATTTGTGTAGAGGAGAAGAAACGAAGAACATCAACTCAAATGAATAAAAGACTGCAGCAACGCACTGGTATTGAATGAAGCCAAACAAGCTACTTATAGTGATCAAGTAAATTGTTCTATAGTCGTGAAACTCCGCAGACAATGCGTGAAATTCGTGTTATCCCTAGACAGGCGGGTAGGACTTTTCCATAAAAAACTGAACTTGAGTAGTCCAGCGTCGCTACGGTATCTACCACAAATAAATTATTTGTACTAATATTTTAAAATGATCTGGCTATTTATTAAAAGAGAACAATCGAACAAATCACTGAAACGCCAGAGGTGGCACTAAAATAGGGAGCTATACCTTCTGTTAAGTCTATGGCTGTCTAAAAACTAAAAATTAGTCTGTAATCAGCTTGTAAAGTGTATAAATGGCAGAGTATAGATGGAAAAAATTGTCTTTTGCAGTGATGATGTAAGCGATTAAGCTTGAGCAACACGTTAGGACACGAGTCCAGCTTCAGCTCGTATAATACAAGGTTACCTTATTTGCCTCAACCCTGCAAAGTCGAAAAATTTTGTAAAGCTTCTGTGTGAGTATTGTGAATGCTGCCGTTTCACTGGCCCGCATTGTTGCACACCGATCTGTGCAAAGATGTCAAGATGGGGACCCTCTTTTTGAACACACTTCAAAGAAAGGCAATCTGGCAGGCTTTCTCCAAATGCCATTGCAATCATTATCACAGCGTTCGATATATGATAATGCCTTCGACACGGTTCGAATGCACTTCAAACATACAAAAACTGACTCGTCAGAAAAAAATAAATATAGTCGGTCACTTTTAAAAGTATCACGTGAGCGCCCACTGTCCGGTGCAGGAGCGTCGAGGCACAGTAGAACAGAAATCAAGAGTGAGATCGAGCATGCGCACAAGTTATGCTGCCTTAGTCACTGTAATCTGATTGGCTGTTCATCTTTGGTTATTTTGAGTCTGTTGAGTTGTAAGAGCCATTTTGCTTGGCACACGAACTGCAGAGCGCTGTTGTGAGACAGAACCCAAAACATGTGTTTTATTTATTCTTCCATCCCCGAGCGCCACCCTAAGAGCCCTAGCGGTCGCATCACGCTATTCCTGTCCCTTCTGCCACCGCTTTCGCGACCTAAAGAGAGCACTGCGACCTCACATCCTTTTCAGGGTATTATTTTCCTAAGGCCACGAGCATTGCATTTGGCATGGAGTTTTCTTGGCCTTGGGCCGCCTTTAAGAGTTTCTTTAGTAAGGTCTCTAACTATTCAATCTGCGAATTGGCAACGCTAATTGATGCCATCGCTTGCTTTACCATGGAGAACCCGAAAGCTTGCAATACGTGAATAATGTTCATTTCCTTCATGCCATGGTGTTCCTTTCTGGTTCCATGTACCATTGTCAGGAGTTGCTTGATGGATGGAGTAAGCCTCCTCGGAGTAGTGAATATTTGTCACCCGTGCAGGATATACTGCGCTGGGATCCTAACCTCCGTGTCTACTGGATTTCATGATCGTCTATAAACACCGTGATTTTCTACGCTAGTGGTGTCATCGGGTTCTTCAAGATGAGGGGCGCCCCACGTGTTCTAAATGGACTTAGTTGTTACGATGTCCTCAATCAATCAACCAACCAATCAAACAATGTGCAAACCAATCCCCTGGTGGAGTACCGGAAGCATTTCCTTGCGGCCTAGCTTCTGAATTTATAAGCAGTGTTTGCACTGAATGCTAAAACGTGTTACGTTCTATCCCTTATGCTGGGCACCAGTTTCATGTGCCGGTAGCGTCGCGTGGGCGTTCGTTTTATATTATTCAAAACACTCACGTCGACGGTCTCCTGCAAATTGTTTTTAGCAGTAGTAAGTACAATCAGTTTCTGGGGCATTCTAGGACGTTTTTCGCAAATCCGCACTTTCCACCAGGGCGCCAATGCAAAACAGTGAGAATATGGCCAGAAGTCACTTCACTTTCGGCAGAAAATTCACACAGATGACGCTGACTACATCAGAGGCAAGTGAGGGAAGTGCCCTTGCATACTTTTCCTTCTAAGCCGTCTTCCAGCCCATTAAAGCCGAGCATTTGAAGCTCGTGCGAAGCTTTTAAAGAAAGTAAACAACTATACATCATCAACATCATCAGCCTGACTATACCCACTGCAGGGCGAAGGCCTTTCCATATTTCTCCAATTAACCCGGTACTGTTCAAGCTGCATCCACTTGACCCTGCATCCACCTAACTTACTGCCGCCCCCTGCTACGCTTTCCTTCCCTTGGAATCCAGTTTGTTACCCTAAGCGACCATCGGTTATCCTCTCTTCGCACTAAATGTCCTGCCCATGCCCATTTCTTCTTCTTAATTTTCACTAGAATGTCAGTAACTTGAGTTATTTCTCTGCCCACTCTTCACGCTTCCTATATCTTAACGTTACCCCTGTAAAGAAGACGAAAAAGAAACAACGCTGCGGCATCGCCATCACCATCGCTGGTCTCCGGCGCCCATCTCTCTCGCGCTGAAGCTGTACCCTGCGGCTCGTATTCCGATCCTGCTGTGCCCGAATTACTGCCAGCGCTAGACGTTCGAATCAACTATTAAATCCACATTTCACTTGGTGGAGGTCAATCTGAGGTTCCCTGTACTCATCTCGCCCTGGAACTTCGCAGCAGAACATTGACTATCCCAATGACGGAGCCTAATTCATGGAACCTACCTCCGCCAGTCACCTGCACAGGTGCCCTTCGTCAACGGGACCCCACTACCTTCAGTGGAAGCAGCGATGACGACGTCGACGACTGGCTGTCCACTTAGGAACGGGTCAGCTGTCACAATACCAGAGACGAAAATCGTAAGCTCAATAATGTCATCTTTTACTTGAGCGACGTCGCTAATCTGTGGTTTCGAAACCACGAGTCGGACTTTACCACCTTGGCGAATTTCAAGACCAAATTTTCTGATGTCTTCGGTCGCCCCTCCGTCCGAAAACTCCGCGCGGAACAGTGTCTTCGATCGCGACTACAGCTGCCCAGCGAAACGTTCACCAGTTACATTGAGGACATTGCTGATTTGTGTCACCGCGTTGACCTGACCATGACCGAGGCCGTTAAGATACGTCATGTCCTCACAGGAATTGATGACGGCGCTTTCAACATGCTTATCGCCAAAGGCCCATTATGGTCAAGGAAATCTACGACCTCTGTCAAAGCTACGACGAGCTCCGCAAAGAGCGTGTTTTGATTCGCCAGCCTCATGCATCACTCGCTGGAATAGCCGCGGAGAGGGAGTCATGTAGCCTCTCTGAAGACATCAAGGTTTTTGTACGTCAGGAGGCCGCGCGACAACTGTACCTGCAGCCATATATTAAGGCGTCGACACCAACTGGCCTTGTTCCGGAGCTTCGCCGTGCGATCCAGCAACATGTATCTGAAGTTGTTCCTAATCCCGCTCCTCAATCAACTCCAGTCGCACCCTCAATACCATTCCCCACGCCACTGAGCTATATTGATTTTTAAGCCTACTGTTGTATCCTTATTTCTTGTTTCAGTTTCGGTTCTTTCAGTGTACATATTGTCATCGTCATTCAATAAGATTCCCTATATAAGTGGCTTCACTGTGACGAATAAAGGAGGGATTTTGCATACTGCGCTTGCGTGGTCCCGTGTCATGCGTCTGGTCTGAATCAGACACCACATATTGGCGACGAGGATCAGTATCTGAGCCATGTCACTCAGGTGTTTCCCAGCACCGCCCCCTTTCTTGCCTGCACCCGGTGACCTGGCTGTGCCTTGGCAGCAGTGTAAACGCGTATTCCTGAATTTCTTGGAGGCCATTGGCGGCGATGAACTGAAGCCGAAGCGTTGCAAGGCAATTCTGATAAACTCGCTTGGGGTTGAAGACCAGCGAATATTCTACAGCATCCTTGCACAAGGAGCAGATGCGACTGCGGACGCCAAGGCCGAGGAAAAGGTGGATCAGGTCAAGGACGCGCTTGCTACTCTGGATACGCATTTCGCGAGCGCTACGAATGATTTGGTGGAGCGGCGCCGGTTTCGCCAAAGACAACTGCCTGATGAGACATTTCAAGCATTTACAAGCAGTCTTCGGGACCTTGCGTCTACTTGCAATTTTGGCAGTGCTACCGATAGCATGATTCGAGACCAATTACTGGAAGGCACTTCGTCACGAACAACCCATGAACGCATGTTTCATGAAGGGTCTTCGCTTACATTCCAGCATGCTGTTGACATCGGGAAGCAAATTGAGCAAACACAACAAGAGCTAGGGGAATTCGCGAATAGCACTGTGAACAAGATCAAGATGTGCAAAAAAAGTGAGACTCTGAGCAAGGAAGTTGCTACAGGTGCATATGGCTCGTCATCGCATATGGCTAACTCGACTGCATGTCCGGCGTGGAACAAGCGTTGCCACTCTTGTGGAAAAATTAGACACTTTTCAAGTATGTGCAGATCGAAGAAAATGAAATATGCCGTTCGAAAGCCCGAGAAGAGCAACGCCGTCACGGTACTTCAAATCGGTGACCGTAATGCGTCGGCGAAATATATTCGAGCCAACATTTCCATCGGGAAGATAAGATTGTCGTTGATTGTCGACACAGGCGCTACGGTTTCTTTGCTCAGTGAAGAGCACTACCATAAATATCTAGCCGACACGTACTCATTACGACCGCCGACTGCCAATTTGTGTAACTATTCCGGAGAACAAAAGAAGTTAAGCGGTTGCTTTCTTGCTGACGTATCTTACAAGGGAAACAGAGCCAGTGTGCTTTTTCATGTCACAACCAAGGGCACTTCGCTGCGGGGGCTTGATGCCGTTCGGAGCCTAGGAATCACTATCAACGGCTCAACCTTGAATTGCTGCCAGGTGACATGCCCTGATTCACTGCCTTCAGAATTTACGCACCAGTTTGTGCTCTTGTTCACGGAACAGTTAGGGCATGTGAAAGGCTTTGTTCACCATGTTAAATGCCGTTCATCTGTGAAACCAGTCGTTGCGAAACTCAGACGCCTGCCGCTCACTCTACGGCAACAGGTATCGGTAGAGATTCAACACCTGCTGGCCGAAGATATAATTGAACCTGTCGACTCATCGGAGTGGATTTCACCGATCGTCATCGTGAGGAAGAAGGACGGTTCAATTAGGTTGTGTGTGGACCTACGTGAAGTGAACAAGATAGTAATTGCCGATGCTTTTTCTCTTCCGCATACAGAGGAATTACTTCATGAACTAGCTGGAGGAACGTGCTTCTCAAAGCTCGACTTAGCGTCGGCATACCACCAGCTAGAACTGGCTCCGGAAAGTCGGGGACTAACCACATTTATCACACACGAAGGATTGTTTCGTTTTAAGAGAGTGTGTTTTTGCCTTGCATCTGCCCCTTCAGCCTTTCAGAGAATGATGCAGCATATTTTGAAAGATTGTAAAGGCGTACTTTGTTACATTGATGATGTGATTATGTGGGGAAAGACACGTGAGGAGCACCACAAGAATCTACACCAGGTGCTAAAAGGCATTGGTGATTCAGGTTTGAAGCTCAACCAGAAATGCACATTTGCTCTTTCAGAACTATCCTTTTTAGGGCATACGGTGAGCTCAAAAGGGCTCACACCATTGCAGTCTAAGGTTGACGCTATTGTGAAAGTGCCTGCTCCTCACGATGTTGCCACTTTGAGGTCATTTTTGGGTCTCGCTGGTTACTATGCTCGGTTTGTGCCGCGATTTGCTGATCTCGTCGAGCCGCTTAGAAGGCTCCTGCGGTCTGGTCAACAGTTCACGTTGGATGATGAGACTGAGCGTAGCTTCCAGCTTGTTAAGACAGCTTTGTCTTCAAGCCTAGTCATAGAAATGTTTAACCCAGACCTTGATGTAACTGTTACGACAGACGCTTCTGATAAGGGTCTGGGAGCTGTTCTTTAGCAACGCGATGGTGACAGCGTACGCACGGTGGGCTTCGCATCACGTGCCCTGACTCCTGCTGAGCGGAAGTACTCCGCTGGGGAACGTGAGGCCCTTGCTTGTCTCTTCGCGTGCGAGCGCTGGCACATCTACTTGTGGGGTAGAAAATTTTTGTTACGTACGGACCAACAGGCACTGGTGACGTTACTTTCAGCTGCCGGTACAGGACGCCGACCTTTGCGTATATCCAGATGGTAAGCTCGACTTTTGTATTATAACATCGACATAGAGTACCAAAAGGGATCGCAAAATGTCGTGGGCGATGCGCTTTCACGCCTACCTCTTGACTGTGATTCGCAGCAGACGATGCAGGAAGAAATTGTGGCCGTTGTACCAGAGTGCCTAACAAAGGAGCGGCTGCGGGTGGCCACTGCTGCAGACAGCACACTGCAACAGGTTGTTGTGCACGTGGTACATGGTTGGGCGCCTAGAAAAGTTTTGCAAGCAGAAGTAATGCCGTACTTTAACGTGCGGGAAGAGCTTTCTGTCGTCAATGGCCTTTTGATGCGCGGCGAGCAGGTAGTTGTTGCGAGTGAATTAACCTCGCTCCTTGTTGGTTTTGCCCACGGTCACCCAGGAATTGTAAGGACGAAGCAGAGACTAAGTGATCTTTTTTGGTGGCCGCGTTTGAATAGACAGGTAGAAGAAGCAATCCCTTTTTTCCATACCTGCCAGGCCGCGGACAAGTCCCCTAAACCGTCGTTTGCACTGCTGCAGCCGGTGACGTTTACAGCGCTACCATGGCAGAAGTTAGCAATGGATATAGTGGGACCGATTGGCTGGGCCCCTTCAAACTGTAGGTACATGATATCACTGATCGATTATCATTCTAAGTGGCCTGAGGTTGCCTTTTCATCTACAGTGACGTCACAGAGTGTGGTCAATTTTTTGCAGACTGTGTTCAGCCGAGAAGGCTATGCGGAAGAAATTGTCACAGATAATGGGCCTCAGTTTAGTTCGCAAGTGTTTGAAACATTCTTGAGAGAGAGGGGCATTGCGCATCGTTGTTCTTCTCTGTACTGTCCACAGGGAAACGGCGCGTTTGAACGTTTTAATCGCGTGCTGAAAGATTTCATGTAGGTTGCCCGATTGGAGCAACGGCCCCTCCAGGCTGCTGTGATTGACTATCTCGGCATATATAGGTCGACGCCGCATGCGACAACGGGTGCGTCACCAGCTAAGTTGCTCCACGGGCGCCAGCCAAGGACAAGACTCAATACAGTTTGTTCGCCGACAAGAGAGGGAGGCCATGCCGGTTCGAATAAAAATGTTCCTGCTAGGGTGAGGACGAAGCAGATGTATGCAAAACAGTATACGGACAGGAGGCGAGGTGCGAAAAGACCAGCCTTTAGAGTAGGGGACTTTGTTCGTGTACGCAAGACAGCAGACGGTGGGAAAGCGTCGGTAACCTACACCGGACCTTACACGATTGTCGGCAGAAAAGGCAAAAATACCTTTTTGATGAGCGACTGTCGTTGCTGGAACGCGTCTAAACTAGTTCGGGTTCCCTGCAATCAATCGCAGACAATAGAACAATGGGCATGGGAATTGCCTCATCACTGCTCGGGTACCGCTGGGCCTGAAAGCCGCGCAGACGCTGAACAGGGTGAATTGTTGCGATGCCGGAAACAAGGGCTGAAGTTAATGAATAAGTGGTTGCTTCTCTAGAGGATTCGGTGGAGCAACCTTTGCGTCGCAGCACTAGGGTACGCCGACCTGTAGAAAGATTTGGGTTTTCTTTACCTGAACAATAAGTGTTTAGTTCGTGTTATTTTGGTTGTTGCAAATTACTGTGTTGTATTTTTCAAGCGGGAGGCGATGTTGTATCCTTATTTCTTGTTTCAGTTTCGTTTCTTTCAGTGTACATATCGTCATTGTCATTTAATATGATTCCCTATATAAGTGGCTTCACTGAGACGAATAAAGGAGGGTTTATGCATACTGCGCTTGCGTGGTCCCGTGTCATGCGTCTGTTCTGAATCAGACACCACACCTACCTTTCTATCTTTCCTGTGTAGGTCATCAATCATTATTTGCAGTTCATCCCCCGAGTTTCTTAACAAGACAATGTCATTAGCAAATCGCAGATTACTGAGGTATTCTCCATCTACCCTTATCCCTAACTGCTCCCATTCCAAGTCTCTGAATACATCCTCTAAGCAAGCTGTGAATAGTACTGAGGAGATTGTGTCTCCTTGCCTAACACCTTTCTTTATGAGAATTTTGTTACTTTCTTTATGCAGAACTATGGTTGCTGTGCAGCCACTATATATATCTTCCAGCACATTCACGTATTGATCGTCTACCCCCTGTTTTCGCAATGCCTGCATCACCGCCGAAATTTCAACTGAGTCAAATGCTTTTTCATAATCAATGAATGCTATGTATAAAGGCTGGTTATATTCCGAGCATTTTTGTATCACTTGGTGGATGGTATAGATATGATCGATAGTAGAGTATCGTTTCCGAAAACCTGCTTGATCCTTTGCTTGGTTGCAGTCTAAGATCGTCCTTATTCAATTAGCGATTACCTTGGTAAATACCTTATACGTAACAGACAGTAAGCTGATTGGCTTGTAAATTTTAAGGTCCTTAGAGTCCCCTTTCTTATGAATGAGGATACTGTTTGCATTCTTCCATGGTTCCGGTACCGTCGATGACACCAAGCACTGCGAATACAGGGTGGCCAGTTTTTCTAGCACGATATATCCCCTCCCCCAAGTCCTTTCACAAATCTGTAGTTATCTAATCCTCTCCAGCTGATTTCCCCTTTTTCATAGTTTCTAATGCTTTCGTGACCTCGTCCTTCGTCACTGGTGGAACGTCTGACTGTTTTTCCCTTCCGCCAATCTCATTACGGTCCTGACTACTTTGGCTACTGTAGAGATCTGTATAGAACTGCTCGGCTACTTTGACTACCTTGTCCATATTCGTGATGACGTTGCACACCTTGTCCCTTATCGCATACATCTGGTTTTTGCCTATGCCCAATTTCTTCTTTACCGCTTTAAGGCTTCCCTCGTTCTTTACAGCAAGCTCAATTTTTTCCATGGTATACTTCCTTATATCGGCCACCTTACGCTTATACATTAGCTTTGATATCTCGACCAGTTCTATCGGGTCTGTTGGATTGGAAGCTTTCATACTCTGGCGTTTCTTAATGAAATCTTTCGTCTCCTTAGACAGCTTACCGGTATCCTCTCTAACTATCCTACCGCCTACTTCTACAGCGCACTCAGTAATGATATCTCTGAAATTATTACTAATTGCTTCTAGGGTAATGTCGCCATCCTCGGTTAGAGCAGAATATCTATTCTCTAGCAAGATCCTGAACTCTTCTGCCCTCCCCCTCACCGCTAATTTATTGATGGGTTTCTTTCTTACTAATCTGTTGCGTTCCTTCTTTAGATTTAGGTTAATTCTGGACTTCACCATCCTGTGGTCACTGCATCGCACTTTCCCGATTACGTTGACATCTTGCATAATGGCGGGGGTTAAACACAGTATGAAGTCAATTTCATTTTTAGTCTCCCCGTTAGGACTTTTCCATGTCGATTTCCGGTTCTTTCGTTTGCTGAAGAAGGTATTCATGATTTTTAAGTTATTGCGCTCTGCAAACTCAACAAGCACCTCCCCCCTGCTATTCCTAGAGCTAATGCCATAGTCACCTATTACCTGGTCTCCTGCTGCTTTTTTCCTACCTTGGCATTCAAGTCGCCCATTAGTACAGTATACTGCGTCTTTACTTTTCGCATTGCCGATTCTACATCTTCGTAGAAGCTTTCAATTGCCTGGTCATCATAACTACATGTGGGTGCATAGGCCTGTACAACCTTCAGTTTATACCGCTTATTAAGCCTAATTACGATGCCTGCCACCCTCTCATTTATGCAATAGAATTCATCTATATTGCCCGCTATATACTTATCGACAAGGAAACCTACTCCTAGTTCTCGCCTCTCCGGTAAACTTCGATAACGCAGTACATGTCTATCTTTCAGTACAGTATATGCCTCATTCGCCCTCCTGACCTCACCGAGCCATATGACATCGCATTTCATACCCTCTAGTTCCTGTAACAGCACTGCTAAACTAGCTTCACTATCTAGGGTTCTAGCGTTAAACGTTGCCTGGGTCAGTTTCGAATGGCGGTCTGTCCAGTGGAGCCAGAAGTTCTTAGCACCCCCTGCTGCGTCACAGGTCTGACCGCCGCCGTTGTCAGCTGTTCCGCATGCCGCTGATGACTGAGGGCCGGGGTTTTATGGAGCTTATCATAGGAGATTGCGGCCAATTACTGCACCAGGGTGACCAACTCTGTTCTGGTGAGGGAGTGCGTTTCCGGAGGTGTTCACCGGCATCAGGTCGCACCCCAAACCTGTTTATGCAATTCTATCGACACGCGGACTTTTTTTTCTTTGACCCGGTGGAGAATTGCGTTGCACCGGGATTTGAGCCCCGGTCATCTTGCATGCGAGGCGGATGTTCTACCGCTACACCACCGCTGCACTGCACAACAACTATACAATAATACTTAATTAATTACTGGAATTGTGG
Source organism: Amblyomma maculatum (assembly GCF_055883805.1). Classification (NCBI taxonomy): domain Eukaryota; kingdom Metazoa; phylum Arthropoda; class Arachnida; order Ixodida; family Ixodidae; genus Amblyomma; species Amblyomma maculatum. Next base: position 52,074,951 of record NC_139348.1, on the reverse strand, counting down.
AGTAGCTGCTGACCCTCAATTTTGCTAATATTGTAAGATCAAATAAAAATATTGCATATGCGTTTATGCATTCAAGCACCGCTGTGCCAGTTGCGAATTATGAACTTGGACATTTAAAGCACGCTACTTACTTGGAATCACCCATTCTTCCATCTTGCGTCATGCCTATCGGGTATAAATAATTTATAAAAACTAAGGTTGAGGACATGCATACCGTACGTATTTCATTGCGACGATTTTGATAAGAATGTTCTTAAAATTAAGATAACCATCTACATTAATTTATTATTTGGAAAAAAAATTGCTACATTTGATTTCTATCACTGCAGAGTTACTGTATTTATTGTAGGGTGTGGCTTCGGGTTGGGTTATTATTAGGTATAGAGGAGAGGTGCTGGCCCTGCGGAAGGTAAATGCGGCTGATGGTGAAGATGATATAAGAATAGAATATTGGCTGCAGTATAGTCGTATCAAACAATATGATTAGAATTTTCGCTATTGTTCTTCAAAATGAACTCATCTTCAAATGAACTTACGTTGCTACTAGTATAATTACACTTTCACGTGTGGCTCTTCTTAAAATCTGCAGAACGCAAATCCCTTGAATGTTCCTTGAAGTTATAAATAGCTCTCTTATAGAATACCGTGTAAGTTTATGTGGTTTGAGGAAAATGGTTTTACATTGTTCTTCCGGTGAAACGTAATAATAAACAGGAATGCTGTAATTGGTCATATATAGAGACAGAAATCGGCTTAGGCAAATTATTTTTGTCGTGCCTGAGTGAGAGACATTCATTATTTCTGAAAAAGTATAAGTATTTGCTTGCATCTTAACATTTTGGAAGAGACTCATAAAATGCCAAACATTCTGTTTATAAAAAAAATATGTATAAGCCGGGTGAAATCACAAATCTTGGTGCATCTAATAATTAAAAATGTTTTTCAAAGTGCTAATAATACCGCAATGTTATTTTACTGGCTCCGCCATGTGGCAAGCTCGGGAGACTGGCACGCGCTCGTCTCTCCGCTCATGGTACTTGCTCACCAGTCGGTTAGCTAGCCGTGCCTTCTTTTGCCGGTGATTTTGCTTAGTTGTAAGTAAACCTGCTTAACCAGTTCCACTGGCTTCTGCCACAATAATATTAATAGATACATCTCTCGTGTCATGGCAGGTGAATGCTTTATGAAGAGATCGTAGCGACGCTTCTTCACGGTGAAGCTGCGGCCACCCGAGGTCTCACTTTGGCTGTCGTAGTATTTATTTCGCAATACAACTGCACTTTTCACTCCTATATGAATTCAAAGTACTCCCATTTGGATTGTGGTCTGCCCAGCTACATTCCAACAGATGATGGACACCGCCCTCACTGGCCTCAAGTGGCAGATCGGTCTTGCACATTTGGACGACGTCGTCGTTTTGTAGCGAAAGCAATACTACGACAGCCAAAGCAAGCCCTCGGATGGCCGCAGCTTCACTGTGAAGAAGCGTCGCTACGATCTTTTCAGAAACACTTGAACAACACTTCCAACGCCTTCGAGCTGTTCTGGAAGCCCTCCGTTTTGCTGACCTCACGCTGAAGCTCCAGAAATGCCACTTCGGGTATACAGAACTCAAGTTTCTTGGTCATGTTGTGAGCGCTGACAGTGTGCGCCAGAATCCCGATAAATCTACTGCCGTCGCCTTGTTTCCCATTCCAGCTAACAAGAAAGCCGTCCAGAGCTTTATGGGTCCGTGCACGTTATACTGGAGATTCATAGCGGAGGCAATTAATAACCGAGCAATGCTGCCTCTATGCTCCCGCCTTTTTGCTACAGAAGGGAGAGAGCTGGTCGAGTTCTTATTCGTTTTTTCATATTCCATCTATAGTTAGATTTTCATTTCGAGACAGGAACTCAGATATTGCTAGCGTGCACAGGACAACCACGAGATCTTTTTGCGAAACCGCTCTAGACCGGCAGCTGTGAAAAATAGTCATTATTCGGATTGTTTCAGAGCGTAAAGAATCGATCAAAAGGAATGCTCCGAGATAGTCGAAACCAAAGTGTATTACTCGTGTCTTGAAAACCTGAAAGGCGAGTACATTACAAATATTCGGCCACTACGTCTAAACGCCCACCTCAACGAGTGGTGCACAGTGCACAGAAACGAGATGGCCTCTCTGCTTGTATCTATGTCCCAGAAAATTATGAACTTCTTTCAACTGGATTAACCCTGAATTTAGCACATAATAAAAAATAGTGCTGAACTTACTTTCCTCCATGCTTGGTCAAGATCTTAGAATAAGCGAGGGTTCTCGCCGTTTAGCTTAGGGTTGTGCCAATCGAAGCACCAAAATACGCTCGTCCTCTACTTCTTCGACAGCAGGCGTGCAATTTTTAGTAGCCTGAACATTAGGTAATCGGTAATACCGGCATCCTACTCACCCGTTTAATTGTTTATACATTATTCTTTTGCAGGAGAAAATGTCTATTTTAAGAACAGATGTCTGAAAATGCGATTTGAGTTAAATGAGCACAAAAAGTTATGCCAATGTTGTAAGCCTATTGCAAAACTGACAACCGGACTCACTGCTATGCCGTGCTCTTTGCTAAGGGTACTTTATTATGTCCTTAACTTTCAACTATCTTTGGACTCTAAAGGGAGGTTTACCTGTGTTATTTCTTGAAATGCATAAAATATGAGGATGAGTGTCTTCACGAAGTAGCACGCGGCGAACACAAATTCCATCTCAACCACTTCATTTCAACTACGAGCATTAACACCACTTGCGCAATGGTTCTATAAGTGCTTTAGATGAAAAGTGATGAAATGCACAGTTTTCGTATCACAGCGTGGGCCGGTCCCAGGGTTGTGCATAATCGAATAATTGTATTCGTCTACAAGTAATTAAATAACCGTTTGTGTAATTTTGCACTTTAGTGATGACTTTTGAGATAGTAATGTTTGGGGTAATTCACGTACATTTTTACAACTGATTAGGACTAATCAATTACTTTATAAAACGCTACTGAAGCGAAGCGTCCGTGTCCATGCGATTGCGTCGAATTCGGCTCAACGCCGGTGTACATGACTGCCTCGGGATGCTGCGATCTTTGCGGAGCTCATTCCTGTAGCCAGCGTACTTGTTGCGCCGCCATCACCACCGCCGGGTGCAACCTGTGTACGCGACGTTCACGGTGTACTGGCGTAAGATTCTGATGCTTTTTGCAATACATCGGGGCTATCTAATCCGTTGTATATAAAAAAATTATATTTCTTGACTTTAAACTTGGCTATCTGGCAGCTGTATTATAAATCTACAGAAAATAGTTATTAATATTCCTGTGAGATCTTTGTGGCGCTTTGACTTTCTCAGCTGTGAATAAGCAGCTCCATCTTCATCCTTCTCGACTGCGGACGCCCATTTTCATCATTTAGAGATAGTATTCGTTCCCTTGCGCAACTCAGGTTCACGTTGTGAGACAACCTTGTCCGCCGAGCCCGACTTTATATACACAAACGAAGCGCCAAGCAGGATTTTCTTTTAGGATTTTCTCAACATTCGGGGGATTGTTTGTAAAGGTTAGCATCCGATTGCAGTGATGTGTTGGCTGGGATTCCTCAATGACGTCACTGCAATTAGTTCCTCCCTTTTATTAGCCTCGATGATGATAGAGGATGGGAAACGCTCTTTCCCTAAAACCACTCTTATACGATTAGTGTTTACATGAAAACTCTCCGATCTTGAGCAAAGTCTTGAATCTGATGGTCTGGGACTAGGGAATTGAAATATTACAGTGGCTTATGTGGGAACTGCAGAAATGAAGGTATTGGTGACAGTCCGTGGCTTTTATAAACTTTACTGATTAACTTCCATTCAGCTAGATTTAAGACATCAAGGGAGTTATTTTATTCAGTTGAGTAATTGTGTATAAAAGTTGTTTGGCTGTATTTTATTGAATGAGGTGATAATAGGAATGAGTTCTTCCTCGGTGTCTGCCGAAGCTACGAATATGTTATCTAGGAACGTTTGTACAAAGCTTGATGTTTGCTTATGAGGAGACAGTGTGTTTATGAATATGGTTACGGAAGAGGAAGAAGCGGACAGTGATGCGGGCAGGAACGCTTGTGCAGGACCTGTCTGGTTCATTAAATCATTTCACGGTCCTCGGCCATCTCTCTGTTCTCTGTGTTCATTGGCTTGCCGCCCTGTGACAACATGTTGGCGTAATTTACGCCATTGTTTGTGCATATTGCTGTACCACTTGTTTGATGATAATATGAGTTTTTGAATTCCACCAGAATGGCGAATAGCCAGACGGCAGTTGGACTAGGGCAATTCGGAGATTCTCGTTCTTTATAAGATCCGATGTGGAGGAGGAGGAAACAACTTTATTCAACGTATTACTAAGCGTCAAGAATATCCTGGGCCAGGGTCTCCAAAGCCAAGTTATCATTCAGCTGGCAAGATGCCAACAAAACCCTCCACGTTGGGGAAGGAGGGTGCGGAAAGTGGGGTAATTCTATTGCGAAAGAGCATGAAAACAGGCAATGTTCAAAGTTTGCATAGTGTTCAGAACAATTTGGTCATGCGGAGGAATGTCTGAATCGGTATAGAAACGATCTGGCAGGAATAAGCCGTGTATTTAGTTGCATGCGTCTAAGAATGTGTATTGCAAGGTAGTGAGTGATTTATCAGAAAGAGGAAATGCACGAAGAGTTTCTCTAATGTCATAGTGAATGTTTATTTTTTGTGTAGTGAAGATTAGTGTCCCACGTGGGTGGATAAGGCCAGGGAATCCCAGCCGCCGGTCTTGAAGTTCGCGGGCGAGGCGATGCACTACCTTATTGCCTGGGATACCAGCGCAACCAGTAATCTATCTCCGTGTCACAGTGTTGGGAAGCAGTTTGGTGAGAGCTCTGTGTAGATAACCCTGCAGTTTTTCAGGAATGCAACCCGTATGAATGGCGCGTACAGCCTGTGTTGAATCAGTGTATATGGTATATCCTGAAAGGTTAGGGGGTGCTTGTGCGAGGTCTTGAATACTAGCGACTATTGGCAGGGTCTCGAGAGTCGCTGAAGAAGGAGGATCTATGTAAGGACCGAGGGCATGCGTCACTAAGTACCTACAGCTCAAATTGAGTAAGCAGCCACTCCGGCGTCCAGGGAACTAGGAAGTCTTCACATATGAATTTTTATTGCATAATTCGTTTAGGGTAATGAATAATATTGCGTATTTAATATGCTGTTGTATGGAAAAACCTTCTAAAGAACATGAGCGGGTCATGTGAGCGGGTCGCATCAATGGCAAACAACTGATGCGCCAAAAACCAGAGGCATTTGCCAAGTCTTTCATGGTGCATTCCCTAACAGAGAAACCTCTCTGCTATCGTCGTTGCAAAAATGTATAAAACACTGCGTCGGCGAAAGGCACAAAGAAAAAAACAGCAAATGGAGATCTTCTGATAGAGATAACAACAACAGGCCAGAGCACTAAACCTCAATCCCTGCAAACTCTTGGAGAAATGAGCCTGAAAGTGACTCGTAACCGCACCCTCATCTACACCAAAGGCGTCCTCTCTAAGATAGAATTGCTACAAAGCACTGACAAAGAATTAGCACTCGCCAATCAAGCTGTAATACCAGCCCATCGATTAACCATCGAAGAAAGAACACGGAAATCAAAATGAAACACATCTTACTTAAATTCAACAGTGCAACTCTGCCAGATTGTACACATGCCGCCTATCATACTGCGAATCCTCCCTACATTCCAAACCTACGATGGTGTTTCAAGTGCTAGAGGTTTGGGCAAAGCTCAGTGGCTTGTTGTGGCAAACCCTCTTGTATCACTTGTGGAGATAACACACTCAAAATAGACGTGAGCGCACGGCCAACTGGGTCAACTGCAGCGGTCCAAATGGCACGTACTCGAGGTCTTGTCACGTCGTGTAAACTGCAGACATAATAACATTGAAAGCTACAGAAGACTTATCATACACGCAGGCACGAAAGCGACTCTCCTTACAGCAGAAGGGTGTAACTATGAACTGGTAACGCTGGTTCGCCACGAACTTCATTTTCAGTCGGCACAAGTGTCGACCCGCTGGAGCTGGTGTCACAGCTCCAAAGGCCTAATGCTTTCGCGAGACGAGCACGCGATCAAAACCGGAGGCGGCCTGCAATTTTCGCCTTCGGTGGCGGCCTCTTCGGTGGGAGGCAACCTGAACGGCACTGCTGAACTGGACTGTCCCCCAACCGACAAAGAAAGAAGCACCTGAGCCAGTTAAATCCGCCGTTTCAGCGGAGCCTTCTGCAGCCGTGCTAATAAGAAAAGCACACGCGAAGGCAACAGGCCACGGTGACCGAGCAGCATTCTCCATATATATCGTGGAGGATATAGATGTCAGCAATATTCTGCTTGCATCCAAAACTTACACATCCGCGATACCTCTGGGAAGGCCCAGGGCCACAACAGTGTCAATGGTCTCATCTCCCAGTCCGCCGCTGCTGCTGTGGTGGCGAGACTTCCTAGAACAAAAAGGGCAACCACGAATCGTCCCACCTGAGAACAAGTAACTTTCACCAATACCAAGCCTATCACAATGGCATATTTATTAAAACGGAACTGTAGAGGTTTATACAGAAATTACTCGCACATTACAGAATTCAAATAACAATGACACCCACGGCCATGTGCTTTCAAGAAACGAACCTTGGGCCACAACACACACAAATATCTTTATTTCCTAAAAGTTCGTGGGCAGGCTGGCAGACTGTCAGGAGGCGTCGCTATGAGAACACAACGCTACTTCCCAGCCAGAGAAATCACGCTGAAAACTGGCCTTAGAGCAGTTCCTGTAAATATTGACAGCAACAGCCTTTTCTACCAGCCGCAATTCAAGGATGGAACCAGCTTCCCGAACACATTGTAACCGCACGTGAATGCCCTGCTAGATTTAAAGAACGCTTCACATGTCATTTCGTTTCATAACCGATTGTTTCCTCTTCCTTTTTATTTTCAGTGCCTCCTTCATTTGAAATTTGTATTTGAGCATTTTGACTTTTTGTACCTATGTTTAGATCATGAACGATTGTTATCTTTATGTGTTACCTGCCCCCCCCCCCTTATGTAATACCCCACCCGGGGTCTTTAAGGGTACAATAAATGATAAATGATGATGATGAGCAAGGAGACGTTTCTGCTTGTTGTGCCATCTCAGTTACGCTCCGAAATCTTGAGCGCTTGTCACGATCAACCATCCGCCGGCCACTTGGGGGTCAGTCGCACACTAGCAAAGAATCGGCTAAAGTGTTACTGGTTTAGTTTACTAACATCAGTGCGTAAATACGTAACAATATGCCGCGATTGCCAACGGCACAAATCTCCTCCTCTGAAACCAGCCGGCGTTCTGCAGCCCATAGCACCCCCAAAGACCCCTTTTTACCAAATTAGCATAGACCTCCTCGGCCCTTTTCCGGAGTCGTCCACGGGAAAAGGGTGGATTGTGGTCGCGACAGATTATTTGACACGGTACGCTAAGACCACGTCACTTGCAAGCGGTACTGCTGCTGAAGTTGCCGCATTCTTTGTCCACAACATCGTCCTGCGTCATGGCGCTCCTGCAGCTATCATTACTGACCGTGGAGCTGCATTTACGGCCCGCTTCACTCAGGCTGTGCTCAAGCTCACGCATACCAGCCATAGACATACAAGGGCCTACCATTCGAAAACAAAGAGCTTGGTGGAACGCCTCAACAGGACCTTGACTAACATGATTTCCATGTATGTTGATATTAAGCACAAAACATGGGACCAAATTCTTCCATACGCAACATTCGCGTATAATACCGCGCAGCAAGAAACAAACCGGTTCACTCCATTCGATTTAGTCTTCGGTCGACAGGTTACCACTCCCCTGGATGCTATGCTACCCGTGGACCCCCCTGACAGTGAGAGCGAACTTGACGTCGACGTCGCCACTTATGTTCAGCGCGCGGAAGAAGCGCGGCAACTGGCCACGCTCGCATTCATCGTCAGCAGCAGATCGATGTTGACCGCTACAACCTTGGACGCCGCTACGTTGCTTACAACCCGGGTGACTATGTGTGGGTTTGGAAGCCCGTTCGTCGCCGCAGGCTGTCCGAAAAGTTAATACGCCGCTACTTCGGCCCTTACCTTGTTGTCCGCCGCCTCAGCGACGTAACGTATGAGGTTGCACCACCCACACCAGATCGTTCATCGCACAACAGCAAGCGACCCCCCGACTGACTTTCAGGCTGCATGTAGTCTATCCGTGATGTCAGACTGTGGTGTAACTCTTGAATGCTTTTCCTCCCCCGCTCTGCTGTCTGATGGTAACACCGACGGGGCAATGCTCCAGAGGAGGGAGCAGTGACACGTACATTAGATGAGGAGAAGAAGAAGCAGCGCAATCGGAAGAAGTAGAGAACGTAGAAGTGTCGGCCGTTCCTATTGCCCGTGTTCCTGGTTCTGCTCGCTCGGTGCCCCTTGTTCAGCGGTTGTAGTAATTCTTTAGTGTAACCACCGTTACAATATCATTACTCATAAAAGCCTAATATTGTCCTTGTGCATTCCACCACATCTCGAAGTTACACTCCACGCCATAGAAGACCTTCCCGAATAATTGCCAGAGCTATATGTGATACCTTTGGATATTTACGCTCCCTCTTCCTTTTGGTGCAGTGAACGTACAGGTTCAAGAGGATAAATTATAGATTTCATTTTATTAAAAAAGATATGCATAATGAACATGGTGAAGGCTATTTATTATTGTCCTAACTCAGGAAAATTCAGTTATTCACCTAGCTTTTACAGCACCAACTCTTTTTACTGATTTTATTGGGATGATTTAGATAACCATATAGTAAGTGACATCTTACCAATAGTTTTAACGCTATCATCATCTGCACCCATCATCCCTGTGAGGCCATGGCTCTTGAAAATCTACCTTGCTGAGTAAGTGACATCTTACCAATAGTTTTAACGCTATCATCATCTGCACCCATCATCCCTGCGAGGCCATGGCGCTTGAAAATCTACCTTGCTGATTGATTAGCGTTTAGCGAAAGTATTAAATGAAAAGTTCACAACATGCATAATATCAGCACCAATTGCAGCAATCTCACAAGCTTGACTACTGTTACGTTTCTCCACCGACAAGTGGGACAGCTGACGCGGCCACCGCATAGCAACAGGCAGAACCGCGAGCGGATCGGCCATTTCGGCGCCGTTCATCGGCCGCGCAACGCTTCCTCCCGCGGGCCAGTCTCGACGTGCTCCTGCAACGCGCCAAATGTGTGTGCGTGCGTGTGTGTGTGCCAACGCCGGCCAAGCCTGGAGCTCGAGGGAGAGTGCGTCGCCCTCGTCCGTCTGCAGGAGGTGGAGGAGATGCGGTTGGACCACCTGCGATTGAGTCGTCCCGTCGTGCTCAGACTTGTCGGGCTCTCCATTTCCTGTGAGGGCTTTCCCTTTCCCTGTGAACTGCTATGCCTATAAAAAGCAGCGGCAGACTCCACTGAGACAGAGACTACTTTGACGCGCCGTGGAGACGACGCTAGACACCAGCTGTGTGAACGTGTCTGTATTCTCTCCGGGTCAGCTTCTCTGCCCGTTTCTTCACGATGTTGTAGTAAAGGTTGTTTCGTCTTTGCTGGGACCGTTGATGCCGTCCGCCGTCCACGGAGCCGCCAGGCCAACGCTACCGAGGGGCCGCCAGCCGCATGTAATAACTGGTCGCAGCGGTACGCTACTCTAGCGCACGCGACCCGCACCTAATACTACACTCACATAGAAAGCATAAAGTCTTATGAAAAAATGATTGCAAATGGCCAACAAATAACAAAATAAAGCGTGGGAACTTTCCTCAGGTACCCCACCAAACAAAACCTACTTAAGTTTAAAAGGGCTTAAGGTGAAGCACAGCACCTCAGACGGCAAACAAAAAAACCTTGATGGCAGAAATACGCATCCTCTATTAATTGTCCTGTCCCATCACCAAAATTATGGGAACTGGTTTAAAATTCATTGAAAATATGCATGCTCTGTTCACATTTCCTATGGTTACAATGCCTGGTACGCAAACTACACCAGAAGAGGAGGCCAACATTGTGGGCGAGCATTTCGCCAGTGTCCAGCTCGTCCAATTACACACAAATCATAAAGAAGAAGACTTGTGGAGCTCCACAGCCCCTTTTAGCGTTTGAAACCACGCACGCTTTTTACTATTTGTATTGTTCTGCGCAGACAGCGTGAGTGCGCATGAGCGAGCAGCCTGTCTTGGGGGCGGCATGTTAGCAGCGAAAAGACGAGGGTAAATAAGCGCGCTTCGGAAGCAAGTCTCGGTGCTTCTTGCCAGGTGGGAGACCAACGTGGGCCGGCCAGCGTGCGTCAAGGGCCAGCAGAATGCGCACGGACTATGGTACGAAAATGTGCGTGAAGACGGAAGCAATGCCTGGAATAATGGCTTAGACGTATTTGCGTCAGTTGCTGCCAGCGAGGAGCTATGTTTCTTGTGCCGCCGTTAGCGTTCTGGCCCCATTGCTAGCCCTATTCGCTCCGCATTGTGTTTTGTATCGCCGTTGTAAAGCCCTGACCTTGTTACTGCTTTATCTTTATTATTCTATTGTCGCGCAAATAAACAGCATGTTTTCAGCGCAGTAGCGCCCGATGTTGTTTCTTTTTTTTAATGCTTTTTCGTTTATCCCGAATAAACCGGTGTTTTTAAAAGAGACTGGACTTGTCATTCGTCGGGCGAGACCATGGCTTGCGGACTCGTTTCCTGAAGGCGAGGCCTTCAAACTATTACCGAAATAAAAAACCTGCCTCTCAGAGCAGGCATTCATGAAGAGTACAATCAACTGACTCATCTTTGCAAGAAATTAACAGAGTTATCTTCAGGGAAAAAACAGCACCGGGCGCAGGCAATGTACAATACGTCGTGCTTGATCACCTTTCTAAACCTGCCGTTGAAGTTCTATTGAAATTGCATAATAAAATATAGATAACTGGTAAGATACCTAAGCCATGGAAAGCAGCAGTTGTATTACCCTTCCTTAATCTGGGCAAACCATCAAGTAATCCTACCAGTTACAGGCCGATAGCACTCACCACTTGCATAGAAAAATCATTCGAAATAATTCTAAACATCAAACTAACGATACCATGTGGAGGTTCCCGTCCATGCGCACCTTCAGAGGCTGCCTATAGGAGCAAGTTTCTCAAACACTTTTCGTCAAGAGAACGGTGTACCCCAGGGGCCCATCCTAAGCCCAGCCCTATTCTTAGTCACATTGAACTACGTAGCAAACGTCATCCCTAAATCCATAATGTACTCAGTTTTCGTGGACGATCTGCAAATAGCGAGCACCCCATCCAGCATATCTACTTGTGAGCCACACATACAAATGACAATAAATAAACTGGCTACATGGGCACATCAAAACAGATTTACAGTTTCTCCTCAGAAAACAGTCGCAGTAATTTGCTCTTCTCGGTGAACAGTAGCAGTTCGTTTCTGTTTGAGACGAGGCTACAGGCTGAACTCACACTATATTTAAACCAAACTTCACAATCACTCAAACAACTTCTTACATTACTTTTTAGGCGTCACTATTAATAAAAAACTAATGCTTTTACCACACATAAATACCCTGAAGAAAAAGCGTCCCAGGCTCTCAATGCCCTCAAACGACTGTCACGGAAACGAGGTTCCGGCAGGGCATTCTTAATACATTTCTATTTTTCGCTCATTCGGTCTAAGCTAAATTATGGGTCAATAGTGTATGGCGGAGCACGACCATCCTACGCAAAACAACTAGGTCCAGTCCATAATCTCAGTCTACTGTTGCCACCAAGTGCTTACAGGACATTCCCAGTATCAGTCTGTATGTTGAAACTAATGAGCGTTCATTAGACAATCTAAGAACAGCACTAACATTCAAATATGTTCTAAAGATACGTTATCAGCCAAAACACATAAGTTATAACGTATTTACGAATTGCACATCAAGAACAATCTTAAACAACAAGCCCCGGGCGATATAGCCATTGCTCTTGCGTTTCGAAGAGTTATGCCAGGGCTTAGATGTAACAAATTAAATACCCAGTATTGCCACAAGCCATGAGTCACTCCCTCGTGGTACACTCTTCCTGCAATTTTGTACCTCACGCTAGCACAATATCATAATAATTTACACTAGGCATGAGCACATATTACAAGAATATCTTACATTGAAAGAAAAACATGAAGAATACTCTGCATTCTGCAGAGATAGTTGAAAGACTAAAAACTATGTCGAAACATGACGAAACAGAATAAACAGTACGTCTGCCTCAGGATGCGTCAATTTTTAATGTAAAGTGTTACACTGCTGCTGTGGAGAAAGTAAGGAATGAAAATATCAAAAATAGCATTATATACACCAATTTTAAGTGTCCTCACTGCGTAAACCCTACAAATGCTGCTCAACTGCTAAATGGTAACCCAATACACAACATAGTACAGTGAAGTCCCAAAAACATAATAGATTCTGCCTTGTCGCCAGTCATGTTGGGATTGAGAGTAATAAGAGACTAGACATGTACAGCACAGGCCAAATCCAGAGAAATAAAACTGGAGAACATACACCACAAGGATCGCATAAAGTTGGTGCGCAGCAAACTAAGAGCTAATCGTTAAGCCGATTGGGAAAACGAATAAAAGGACTAGCTACATACTGTAAACTATCTTTTTTAGTGGAATTCAGATCGTGCCGACATCAAGAACGTTTTATAGTAGTTATTTTTTATGTCGTCCATGCATTGGTCACACACACACATCACACATAATTTCCTCTTGACAAAAAAGAAAAACCAGGTTGTGAATTGTGCGGCGGTGAGCTCACAGTCACATTTTATTCTCGTGCCCGCGACTTGAGGATGTTAGGAAAGTATGTTTTGCTGTATTTGATATTGAACACATTACATTTCATTTTGCATTGCTTTTAGCGAACAAGCATTCGTCGATTTTTCTCGTGTTTGCACATATAATAACCAAGGCGATGTTTTAGATCAAGTATGAGCACCATTACTACTGGCACTTCACATAACAAATCATCTAACATTGTGTCTAGTGCATCATAGCCAAAGTTGCACGGCCCCTAATGAATGGTCGCGAATAAGTCGGGGAATATGGCTATTAAAAAGGACGCAAGTCGAGTGAATCATGAGTATTTACGTGTACCATGTATAAAATGTTATGTACCGGATACGGTTATTATATTGTGGGGTTTATGACGGTCAAACTGGAAGGTTTTCAAATGTACGATTACGGGAGCACGAGAGGTGTACATTGTAAGGAATGCGCTGAATGCTTTCTGTTTCTTTCAGCTACGCGAATATTGGCGGTTCATCTAACGGAAATCAACCGGGACATCATTGAAGCTGAACGCATTTTACGAATAGGTGACGAATGTGTTAGTGCGCCGTTCATCACGTTAGCTTGCAGTGAGTTGCGTCATCTTGATCATAAATCAGGAAATTCTAGTGACTCATGTTTTGCTGCCGGATTATCGGCGATTGATTAGTTTACGGTGTTGTTCTGTTTTTGTATACATTTCATGTTTCCTTCAATAAACCTTACTTGGGACATTGCAGCTCTCTTGCTCTTTTCACATCCTTGTTTTTTCCGTGCTGCTACATTCAAGATAAGATTATTTGCTCTAAGCACTAAATATTTACTTTAGACAATAAGTGTGATTTGCAGGCTTGGAGAGCACCTTCAGGTACCCTGCTTCAATATTTTCGGTAAGGAAACCTAGCATGGAGCTTTTTGTTTCCATATCCAAAAAAAAAAAAAAAACAAATCCGCGAAATGTAGATACAACTCCTGTTACCAGTAAATTCTTGCTCTAAAATTGGCCTGCTTTCAACCACAATTTCAGCGAACAAAACAATCTCCAGCCGAGATGTATGGTCCCATTAAAGAGTAAGGTTTCGTTTGGTTTTTGGGTTTTAACGTCCCAAAGCGACCCAGGCTATGAGAGACGCCGTAGTGGAGGACTCCGAAAATTTCGACCATGTGGGGTTCTTTAACGTGCACTGACATCGCACAGCACACTGGCGCCTTGCTTTACGCCTCCATCGAAAAGCTGCCACCGAGGCCGGGATCCCATTATAGACTAAGGCGGTTGGTTCGCATCACCGTTTGAGTAGGATGATGGCATAATTTGCAGCGAGCGTGCTGCGCATCACAATTAGGATAAAGACTACAAAGTTGCAATGATACATATTAAAGGAAATGTATTTGTCAGTCGTATCAAGAAGCAAGCAAATATAGTAGCGTTGAAGTTTTTGGCGGACGCGGACTTTAATAGATCTACCGCTTCGCTGGTCCGTCGAGCGAAGTCCGGTATTGAATTCTCAGGCTACGTGAATGTTTTATTTTTCAGGGTTGCTTTTTTATCTGGAATAGAGCACATGAGGTTCTTTTATGACATAAAATGGACCGGGGAGTTTGTGGTAGTGCTCGCCAACCGTAGCAATCGCCAAATATTGTCAGAAGTCAATATTTAGTAGCATAAAAAATATTTTCAGTAAAAAATTGCCACCAAGATTTTGTGTGGCGCTCAGAGTAGCTACCAACAATAAATAAATGGCCTCCTTCGCCTGCCACTGAAATTGGTTCGGACACGGAGTATATTGTAAAAGCAGTACACCTCCTCTTTCAGTCAACTTCGCATGTCATCCGGTGACTACAGCATCGATTCCTAAGCACTGATCACACTGACAATCATTATGGTAGTTGCCTAAGTGTATGGCTTTTGTAGTGCTGAAAGAGTATTGTTATTATGAATACATATTGGAAGCTGACTTTTTCTTCCTTATATTTTGTAGGATGCGTTAGAAGCAACAACATTTCTCTGATTGAGGAGGTTTTTTTCGTGAAGGTCAGGATGGCAACAATCCAGCGATGAGTTCGAACCGCCAAGGAATGGGACGGCGGCTACAACAAGCAAGGAAAGGTGGCATCTTCAACACAGCGCAGAAGTTGAAAGCCGAAATAAATTTCTGTTCAGCATCTTTTGTTATGCTGCTCTAGAGGCGATAATCTGCTCATAAGAGAAGTGTGTAGTCTTTCTTCTTCCGCAGAATGACTAGAGCTGCCCAGGAGCTCTGCGATGGTTGTATGACATCGCCGTAAGGCATTTCCACTACTTATTTCGTGTGCCCAGGCACTCTCGCGGTGATACAGGGCAGGGGCATTCACGAAGCGGTCCGGCGTGTTTATCTGCATTAGTACTGTGTTTTTCCCAAGAGAGTTTGTCACGCCTTAGACGCCGAAGAAAGGCACTCGCTGTACCTTTCAAGAAGACTGAAAATGCGTTCTTGGCTGTATTGAGGTAGTGCTGCGTCGATGTGGAACGTGGGCTGCTTGGATATGTTGGGTGCGTCAGATTCGGGTTGGCCGGGGATGGCGAAGACATCTTGGCTCACCACTAGCTCGTCCATGAAAACGACTGCTGCGCCCTTATTAAAATGCTGGTATTCTTAGGTGAAGTTCGTCATCAGCACTTGCGCCTCTATCCTTCGGACACGTGCGATACCTTTTGCGACGCCAGACCTCGTTACAAAAGCAGCTTGGAGATTCCTTCTATGACGTCTGCGCCGTTTTAGATGCGTGCGTTGCCTACGCAGGCGACGACGCTTGATCGTGAGGGCACAGTCAAGCCAGCATCGTGGACGCTTAGAGCAACGTGATACGTCGATGTCGTCGGGCAAGGTATGGGGTTGTTCATTGATAGCTTGATCAGCTTTCAGCAACGGTCGATGAAAGGCCCAAGTTCACTTAGACAATCCATACATGTAATAACGTCTCTCGAGCAGTTCAGTTCTGTAGGACCGCGAGTCTTGTAGAATAAGTATGCCTATTCACTGTCATTCTTCTGGTGCATCATCTGAATGGAGTAATAAGATTACCATCAGTGGTGCAGATTAGCAGGCCAGCGCAGTTTGTCGTCGCTTGCTGGATTGATTGATTGAAACGCAGGTCGCCGACCAGCGGCACCTCCGAGCCGTGGACGAACATGAGGAGCGCCCACCAGAGCTTGATGGCACAATCTCGAGACGAGGTATCGGGGGAGGTTCAGGTCCAGACAGAAAAAGGCCATGGTCTCCGTTTAAAATTGGCCAGAGCTCGAAGAGGAGATGGTGTGTAGGGAGGACATTCCCAGAACATGTGGTTCAGATCCGCACTGCAGTTGCACCTGGAGCAGGAACCAGATACAGGTGGCTGGAGCAGGAACCAGATACAGGTGGCGTCGTGCCACCCCGGTGAAAGCGATTCAACAAGAAAGGAGTAAGAATGGTGCTTGTTTGAATTCGCCGCAGCAGGACCGATTCTCGTCGCGTGAATACCATCGGGGGAGGTGCAGGTATAGAGAGGGGTTGCCCACTGCCGTGAGGTAGGCGGTGCGATGAAGTTTCATCACAAGTTTCTCCGCGATCGGATCTGCCACATCAGGTGTAGTAGCGTCGGAAGGGGGAAGGGTATCGGAAACTCTGGCTAGAACGGTAGAGAGATGAGCGCGTGCTAGCCCACGAGCCTTCTCGTTTCCGGACATATCGCAGTGCGCGGGGACCCAATGAATGCTGACGTATTGACCGCGTTTGCGAAGCAGGCATGCGTTATGCCTGATCTTCTGCATTACTGAGTCCGTATAGGCCAACACCGATCTGTGACGTAAGCGCGGTGCGGTGGCGCTTCTGTCGCCAGGCTGGGTCGGTTGAGGGTGAAAACTAGGCTTAGCGCCCATAAGAATACATGGACCCGAAAACTTTCGAAGCAATTTTCTAATTTCACGGCCCACCTATGATCTCGTTATTCAGTACAGAGCAACCATGAACATACTAGAACAGATCACGAAAATGTGAAAATGCGAAATCAATATCGCGAAACGTATGCGGGTGGGAGTTGGGAGGGCAACCCATAGAAACACACGTAAACACAACTTACCGCAACATTTTACTCTGTTCAGCAGAATTGAACCCTTCTCATATTTTGGTGAACGTCTTGTATCAGGCCCCAATAAGATGTTGCACGGCACACTACATTCCTTTGCAAGTACTGCAAGTCTGACAGCTTGTGGGACCGTTCACAGCACGATAAACTGGCTGTGCACCACCGGCGCTGTCGCTAGCAGACGTTCCGGAGCTGGAGGCGGCCGTAGTGGGTATCGCCAGCTGCGCTACGGTCTGCTGCAATGCGCGACTCTCGTTCGTTCCGTGTTGTCGTAGGGCGTTTGACAACTGCCTTTTAAATGTAATTCTGTCTAGGAAGTATCACTTGAGGGACACTATTATCAAGCTAATTTATTCCATGCGGCAGCATATCAGATTGTAAACAAAACTACGCGTTTCGCTACATGAGCATTTTGGGTGTGTCTGTATTCACAACATATAATAGTCAGGGAGTTTTAAAAGCAGACCGCCTCCGCAATGACGCAGCATACTTCTTCAAAGCGCTGGCTAAAGTTTAACGACCGGGCACTTCTTCTGGTGCTCTGCATAACGAGAAAAATGTTGCGGTAAGCTGCATTTACGTGTGTTTTTATGGCTTACCCTCCCAACTTGCACCCCCATACGTTTCGCGGTGTTTTAAAAATACTTCGCCTCGGTCATGAGCTTTCATACTTTCCCGATCTGTTTTAGGATTTTCACAGTTAATCTGCACTGAATAGAAACATCATATGTGTCTCGTGAAATTAAAAATTGGGCGCTGACCCTATTTTTTACCCCAGTCAGCTGCGAAGCCGCGAGCGCCCCCTTTATTTGCAAACGCGGTCTTGGTCTATAAAGAATGTTGGCGCATGGGCTGTAGGCAGCTTGAGAGTTCGTGTACACATGATGGTGAATGAGGTTAGTTTCAAAAGTAATTGCGAAAGCCGATTCCAAGTAGTCTAATATGGCCATTAGGTCGGCTCGGGTACTGAATGGCATTTCTGCCGATGTATGGTGGCATCGGCCCTGACTCGGTTGTCTGGTCGTACCACGCAGTAGTGTAGCAAGTGTGGTTGCTGCCGTCCGCAGGCACTGCAGCGTTCGTGTACACAACACGTTCAGTTGAGGGGAGTGATCTCGTAGCCTTAGCATGCCTCTTAGCATCAGTCCGGTGCCGCATTTGCTGATGCGCATCCATATGTAGTGGAAGCGGCTTCCCTTCAGTGAGTAGTGGGGTTTTCCCATGGCAGTGTCTTGAAGGGCAAAGCGGGCAATGTGCGTACATCGTGCCCGAGGAGCAATAGTGTGTGCCGCTCGGCGTTTGTGCCGCATAGTCTCGTCGGAACGCGGGCGCGCGCGTCTCGTGAAGCACATTTCGCATGCGGGGTGTGCGCTTCCCACTTGCTAGAGCTGGGCGGCGAAAGCTCCACTGATAACCGAATAGTCGCTTTCGGTGTCCACTAAGCCGCTAATTGTGCGACCGTCGACAGCAACTTCGATGTCACTTTTCCGCGTCCTGGCATTGCTTGTTGGCTTGTGCCTAGGTTGCCTCTGGAACTCACTTCGGTAGCAGCGTGAACGTGGATTATGTCATGGCGTTGTCGGTGTTGTCGGGTGTCGTTGACGGGTCACATTGAAGTCTTGGCGCTTGACCGTCGAAGACATCCTCGCAAGAAGCGTGGGCGTAATGGCGGCGTTTTGTCATTCGTCGTCGCGGCGGGAGATTTTCATTAACCCGCCATATAGCTATCTCGCCTCCAAAGGTTGCTGCTTTTAGTTCCTCTGCGGGGGATTGCGAACCTACAAAGTATATCTCTGCGTCCCGATGATGCAAATCGACCGTTGTACGCCGAGGGAGAGCGGTACTGACGGCTTGCTGGCTCTGCCGTGCGCAGCTAGTGGTAGATTTCATCTTGTCGTTCGCCAGGATAGGGTCGTGGCGCATCGATGGCAAAGCTGTGCCGGTCGATGCCTCTGTACGGGCAGTGTAGCAGAATATGACCGGCTTAATCGCCTGAAACACAACCATTGTCATCATAAACATCATCAGCCTGATTATTCCCACTGTAGGGCGAAGGCCTCTCTCATAATCCTCCAGTTTACCCTGTCCGGTATTAGCTGCATTCACCTGACCCCCCCGACGAACTTCTTAACCTCATCCGCACACCTAATATTCTGCCGCCCCCTGCTACACTTTCCTTCCCTTGGAATCCAATTTGTTGCCGTAAGCCATCATCGTTTATCCTCTCTTCGTACTATACGTATGTCGTGCCCGTGCCTATTTATTCTTTATTTCCACAAGATATCAGTACTTGAGAGTTTTCTCTGACCCACTCTTGCACATTTCCGGTCTCTTAAGGTTACCCCTACCATTTTGGTTCCATAGTCCTCTGTGTCGTCCTCATTAAGTAGAACCCTCTTTGTAAGCCACCCCGTTTCGGCCCCATAGTTGAGGACAGGTAAGATGCAACTGTTGTGAGCTTTCCTCTTGAGCGATACCGGTAAGCTGCTAGTCATAATGTGCGAGAACTTGCGAAATGCGCACCATCCAAATCTAATTTTCCTTGTTTTTTTTCCTTTCGTGGAGGATCTGCGGTTACTACCTGTCCTTGACATACGTCAAGATTTACCTTCAATGATGACAGTAAAGCGCAACTGACATTACATTGTTCCAGACTTCTCTATAATATTTTGGGTGGTTTATATCGATTGTTCTTGTAGCGCTGCCTAGGCAGCGAGCACTCGCAGTTAGACAAGGAGGTTGCTGCTATCACCCAAGCTGATTTCCTTGATTCCTTTGCGGGCACGAGGTAACCCAGAAAGAGAAATTTTAATTAATTATTATCATCATCAGCCTGACTATACCCACTGCAGGGCGAAGGCCTCTCCCATATTTCTCCAATTAACCCGGCTCTGTGCTAGCTGCATCCACTTGACCCCTGCGAAATTCTTAACCGCATCCGTCCACCTAACTTTCTGCCGCCACCTGCTATATATACGCTTTCCTTCCCTTGGAATGCAGTTTGTTAGCCTAAGCGACCATCGGTTATCCTCTCTTCGCACTACATGTCCTGCCGATGCCCGTTTCGTCTTGATTTCCACTAGAATGCCAGTACCATGAGTCATTTCTCTGACCCCCTGTGCACGCTTCATAATTCTTAATGTTACCCCTACCATTGTTCGTTCCATAGCACTCTGGGTTGTCCTTAACTTAAGTGGAACCCTCTTGGTTAGCCTCCACCTTTCAGCCCCATAGGTGAGTACAGGTAAGATGCAACTGTTGTATACTTTCCTTTTTAGCGATAACGGTAAGCTGCTAGTCATAATCTGCGAGTGCTTGCCAAATACGCTCCATTCCAAACTTATTCTTGTTATTTCCTTTTCATGGTCCGGATCTGCGGTTACTAGTTGTTCTAAGTAGACATATTTGCCTACTACTTCCAGTGCTTCGCTACCTAATGTAAACGGCTGCTCCTTCCCGAGGCTGTTAAACAATACCTTAGTCTTCTGCATATTGATTTTCAAGCCTGCCGTTCTACTTTTCCTGTCTAGGTCACCAATCATTCTTTGCAGTTCATCGCCTGAGTTACTTAGCAAGGCAAATTCCTCAGCAAATTGCAGATTACTGAGGTATTCTCCATCTACTTTTATCCCTATCTTCTCCCATTCCAATTCTGAATACTTCCTCTAAGCAAGCTGTGAATAGTACTGGGGAGATCGTGCCTTCTTGCCTAACACCTTTCTTTATGGGAATTTTGTTACCTTCTTTATGCAGAACTATGGTTGCTGTGCAGCCAGTATATATATCTTCCAGGACTTTCACATACGGCTCGTCTACCCCCTAATTTCGCAATGCCTGCATCACCGCCGAGGTTTCTACTGAGTCAAATGCTTTTTCGTAATCAATAAATGCTGTTTAATTTAATTACACGCTACTTTCTTCGTTTGTCTCCAGTGTTCCCATGAACCGGTGACAATATGTGAGTGAAGAACATGGTCAATCAAGCTCAAGGAACTGATTGTGCGAGATAATCATAGCTGTTGCTTACAGAAAGTGATCCAGTTTTTTCTCTGCACCAACACTCTCTCTACCTTGCTCTTTTTATTAGCCGCCGTGTTCAATATAAGAGTATTTGAATTTTTTCTTTACTTTCGGAGAAATGCAGTTTTGGCCTAAGGAGGCCACAAGTTAAATGGGTTGTCTTCTCGTTGTCTATGTTATTAAAATATATGCTGGGCATTAGTTGTTGAATGCACTTCGGCAATTTTTGTAGCGAAAAGAAGGGGAAATCTTCCTTCCCGCTTTTAATTCGTGGATGTAGCGTCTTCGCCATCTAACCGCGGACAGGCTTATGCTGGAGGGCGCGAAGGGACGGTAGGGGAAGGCGTATGCATTCGAAAACTATCAATTTAAATTGTAAATAGGAAAGTGTATCGGTTAGCTCAGCAACATCAACGAGGTTTCCTTGGAAGGAAAGGCTACGTAAGCAGGCTTCTGACTCACCGGCTGGGTAACTGGAGTGCGAAGTCGGCGCGGAACATTTGCATGCTCCGACAGAGGCGGCCAGGAGCTAACGTGCGCCTTGCATTGCTCGAATGTCGTCTTACTACCTATGCCGCGGGAGGCAGCTGAGGTACGGGATAGTCCCTGATTGTCCCTTAGCTTCGCTCCATAAAATGGGCAGTTGCGTGCAGTAGGTTTTTTCCGCTGGCGCACAAAGTAATGCTGAATTGCAATTTCAGAGCTGGATCACTTCCAGAGAAACGTTTTCTGCCCTTTTCGGAGCAACTGCATTCCATACCCAGACTCGGAACAGGAATCGTGTCTTTCGAAAGCCGGTAGAAAGTAAATGCCTAGGCAAGGTCACTACGCGTAGTAGTCAAGACAGCTGCGCCTAATTTTGGTGGAGCTGTTCGGGATTTTGCAGGACGTACTCCTTCAGCGGCTCTCTCCATTTCCGGCTGCAGATCGTCGTCGCCGGGCCGGTTCCACTCTCTGCCAGCCTCTCCTGTTTGCAACGAACGGTCAGTATTTCTCGACGCTATGAATGCGAATTCTCGTCGCGAATTCGCGCTCCTTCTGGTGAACAGCAAATCGGAGGGCAGCCTCGACTCTGTGAGCGACTGCAAATCTATGCATGAAGACTACGCACTTGTATTTCATAAACTTGAGGTCATTCAGTAAGTGCTCTGCTTTTCTATACTGTGCACCGCGACATTGTTCTATTCAAAAAACTGTCATAGAACTCTCACCGTGTCCTTGCGCGTTCGGCTGTGTGAACATGAACGAAATAATCGCGTATAGCCTGTTGATAAAGCTCGTTGTCTCGAAGCATGCGAACAACTCAGGATCTACGATTGCAATTCATCAAAAGCGTTGCGCCCCGTCGCGTGGTCCCGGGAAGGGACACATTTGACCTTGAAAAGCCGCGAAGAAGACGAAGAGGGGGAAGAAGACGAAGATGAAGCTGAAGAAGAAGAATAGGAAGAAGACGAAGGCGACGAAAAGAAGAAGACGAAGAAGAAGACGAAGAAAAAGACGAAGAAGAAACTAAGATGAAGAAGAAGACGAAGAACGCTCGGTCACCCGCAGCTATTGCTTTCGCTCCATATTCGCTTCAGCAGCATTGAACCCTCCTCATTTATATGCGGGCTGGTAGCTTACGCTCTCGCGTCATATTCCTAAACGATGAGCTTAAGTGCCCCAATAATGTAGCACCCTACACGTATAGGACGTAATAGGGGAATAATGTAGCAGGCAGAAGCTTCCGCCATAGCTATCGCAATTCAACTAGGGTTAACGAGACCTAAACCACAACTAATTTTATTTAGTGGTCTTTTATGTCCGATTAGGTTTTTCATTGGCGGTTTTCTATGGTGCTTCACTTTTGCTCTTAGTACAGTCTATGTTCCTTAACATTTGAATAATTTTTGCGAGGGACGATTACTGTGACTGCATTACGTAGCGACATGCGAAGGGACTAATATTGCATTCGCCTGGCACAGCTTGATTTGGTTTTTGAGGGCTTTTAATGCAATCATGAAGCCTGCTGTTGAAGGAAACGAAGACGGCCGGAGTGGGACCGATATATACGCGCAGATGTTTGGGAGAGTCTGGATAATACACCCTATGTTTCGAGAGCGGCTACTAAAATTTCTAAACGCACATTAAACCTATTTCTGCCTTTGTTGGTTTCTCATTTCTAATTACAAGTTAGAGTCTTACACAAAAAAACATCGCTGCCTGTCAACTGCAATGAAAACAGCGCACTCTTGTCAGCTGGAACCACTGCGTGAATGCAGCTGCGTTGTGCGATAGAGCGAGCAGTTCAAGTACACTAGCGACATTCTTTGAGCTGGCTGAGTTTGCTCTCACTTTGCTGAAGCTGCCCTTGACAACGAGTCACCCAACCATCATCATATATAAAGAAGAAATCAAATGTGAAAAGAGATGACGAATCCTATCAAAAATATTCGACATGCTTTCCTAAGGCAGGTAAATGCAGCTCCGGCTACTAACTGCTCGCAAGAGCAGTCCAAATGTGCAGCAAGCTATGAATAAATATGCTGAAACTGATAGTGAACACTTGGTCTGTCTTTCTGCGTATCTGTCATCGTCGCTGGGGTGCCACAAGATGAATCCAACCAACTTGGTCAGTTTTCTACTCTCGTTAAATATGCTGACAGAATGACTAGAATTATTTTTAAGATCGGTGGCAACAAAAAAACATCCGCATGCAAATTGCTAGGCAAACAAGAAGGAGACGACGTCTTTATGTGAGTGAGAGGGATCGATGTCAAAAGATTAGTCATGATAAAAACAAGCTATCGTGAGGGTTTAAATCTGGGGAAGGCAGGTGAAACCGTCTGGAGAACTACAAACCTCCCAGTCCGATGTTTCGGTTGACATGAGGAATAGGCTGTTTTTGGGCATCACAGTATCATTTTTACTACTGACATTGTTCACAGACTGGATCAAATAAAACGCGTGAAAACAAATGATTTGACGCAGATATTGAATTTGGCGGGCTTTAGCCAGTTTTTTTACTTCATGTTGCGGGTTATCTATTGTCAAGTTGGCGACGTAGGGAGTCAAACTTCGGGTGAGATCATTCCTGGACATTTGCACACTGAAGCGACGAGAGCGTTCCGCCTACGACTGCTAATCTTATCAATAGTTTCCTCAATAGCCTTGACTTTTGCAGAACACTCCGTAGATATCTTGACGGTGCTTTCTATCTTCGCCGAAAGGAAAGTATTTATCTCCTCATCTAGTCGGCGCTTTCCCGATGTTTGATGACGTAGTGGCAATACACCGCATGGCAGAGTAGAAAACCGGTTTTCCACATTATTAAGGTATCAACGCGTTCTCAATTCAACAGACAAAAATACACAATAAATGGCTTAGTACAAAGCGAAAAGGAATAAGCCTTTTGTTGAAAGATTGTTGGAAGAGAGTTGGGTTAAATATGTTCAAATATGTCTAGAATTTCTGCGTAGAATGCTGAATACTGTGTTTGAAGAGATGTGCCTTGGTTTGCGCTGTGAATTACTTACGTATTTCGTCAATGTGATGGGGCGCCATTTTTTTTTTTCGTAGCTATTGAGGATTGAGGCTTTTTTTGCATGCTATACAAAAACTTTGTTTTTGTTTTGATGCTTAGAGCTGGCTTGAGCCATCGCAATATGGACATCTTCGTGTCCTCCACTAATGGATAGTTTTTCATAAATACCCGTTAGTCCGCATAAAGGTGGTGATAAAATCTGCTAAACCATGCATACTAACCAAGCACACAACAGCTCTAAGGTCATGCTTGCGCACTGGCAACTTATATAGGGAGCCACCATTTTTTCAGTGCATGTGCTTGAGCGTTCGGAATAAAAAAGGCCCGTCATATTTTTCTCTAAGTTCTTTCAAGTTTGTAAGAATACAAGGTTAGTCTCAGGCACAGTACTATTTATCTAGCTCAGTTAGAATGAAAAAGAGTCGAACTAGGGATATTGTATGGCATGCAGTTGTATTACACATTCAATAAAAGCAAAGAACCATTGGCACAAAGGAAATTGTAGGGATTGTCTTGGCGTTTACAAATGTCAAATATCAATGTAATGATTGTTTCCAGAGAATAATAAGTTCAAGAAATAGAGTGAAACGGCGCTGGTTTCACCCATATTAGCGTTTGAATTTTGCGTCAGGTACTATACCGGCTGTGCTACGGCGATAGATTTAGAAGCGGGGATGACATTCGAAAGTTCAGAATTGAACGTGAAAATAAACGCCACTGGAAAGCTACTGGATTTTCTACATTCGAAATGGTATTGAACTAGGAGGACACTCTTACATGAGCCTTGAGTGCAAAAGGCAATAATAAACCCGTACTAATAGTTCCAAATTGGGGACGAGTGTTGTCACTATGATTCACGAACGTCGAATGTAGTAAATTTCCTGAGAGCCCACGTGGACCCATATTGTCGCCACTGTTTTCCGACAATGGGCGATTGTCGGTCGAATGGTGGTGTGCTGCTTGAGAAAGATCATTAGGTTTTCCACTGTGTCTTGTAAACACAAACTGGTAAGTTAGTGGAATCGGTGCACATGCCACGATGAGATATATATGGTCATGCCAAAGTGTGACCCGGTAGGCATGCGTGACTTCCACACCACAGTAATGGGCGCCTCCACGCAAGCAGAAAAGCATGCCCAAAGCAGACAAGCTCAACTAAGAAGCATGGGGCCCTTCCCTGTACAGAGCGTGGCCGGAGTCTGAACGACCTCCGAGGAGGCGCTCACCCCACCCCAGTCAGGCTCAAATAGGGGACCAAAAGGACTTCCGGGGGTGTTTTTAAAAACAAGGATGGAGCGTTGGCATCACTGCGTGCATATTACAAGAAGAAACATGTGAGGAATGCACTAAGGTAATCAGGCAGCCAGGAAAAAAGAATATTTGGAAAGAAAGACATTGGAATCATTGAACATAACTCGAGAGTGAAGAAAAGCAAATCAACTTTGAATTATTACGTACATAATTGGAGCAGAAGTTTCGAAATAAAATTGCAAAAGGGTAGGAAAATAAAAATACGTAACTTTTGACAGGAGATATGTGGAGAAATAAAACTGCTTGCATCTGAATTCAAATTAATACGAACAATAGTTTAAATCAAACAAGAAAGTCACTGACAATAGTCCGGTATAGTGCTTCTTGTAATTTGGAGCGTTTGGAATTAATTAGCACAAGCAGAAAGAGTTCTAGAAGACTCGGGTAATAGGACGGTGTAATATCTGATGAGCAAAATATTTTAGACAAGAAACAATAGCATCAATAAGGAAGCAGTCCCGGAAGTAGCGACTAACGCCTTCACAAATCTTTCTACAAGAACAAAGAGGACAGACGTAGTTTCTTAAAACCAAAAGGAAATCTGCCATGCCCAGTGATCAAAGTTGTTAGCGGATTAAGGGGCTGTGTTTTGGTATATCGAGATATCAGTTACCCAGTTAGACCATTCTGTCGCGCCATTATTTCCAAGCCGGAATGTTCCCCATAAAATAAGGGAAGAATGTATCACTGAAATGACTCAACATCGCAAAATGTTAGGGGAGAGAGAGAGTAAACTTTATTTTGTTAACGGAATTGCGTGGGTATTTCCTGCCTCCCGAGCCCTGGTGAGCAGGCTGCGCGGCTCAAAGAGACCCGTGTGGGCCAGCTCTGCCTCCCACTCCGCTTAGCTCAGTGCTCGAGCTTTATATTTATCTAACTGCTCTTTGCAATTGCATATCATGTGCAGGATGTCCGAGATTTCACCGCATGCAGTGCATCGATTATTTTTGATTTTTCGGGCTTGACTTTGTGGTACTTTACTAGCTCGGGGAATGTCCTAGATTGTATGTTCCTCCAGGCTACTGCCTACCGTCTGCTGATTTTTTGTGTGGTTCTGCGTATCGTTTTCTTCCTACTTTGAAGTATTTTATTAGTTCCTGGTATGTGAGAGGGGTTGAAGGCTCTGAGGCAGCCGGCGCAGGTGCCCGGAAAGTATGCCTTGGGGCTGTCCTGTCCGCTGCCTCGTTGCCGCCGATTCCCTCGCGTGCTTGTATCCACAGGATTGTGTGCTTCAAGTTGCCTGTATTTTTTTCTGCTCCATTATTTGGTGTGCCTGTTTGCATACGCGTCCCAGGAGAGAGGCACGACAGGCCTTTTGGGAATTTGCTCAGTATTATGCGTTTTTACCTTGGCTGCTGGCGTGTTTAACTGCAAGGGCAATTTCAACTTCCTCCGCATTTTCTATGTAGTTATTGGTCTTGACCGATGAGCTGGTCATGTCTGTTCCGGTGTTGTCAACTGTGGTGGCTACTGCCGCTTTTCTTCCCAGATATGGACTGGCGTCTACATAAAGTAGGTCGCTATTGTTTCCGATGACGTTGTTTTTTATGTGAAGACTTCTCGCTTGTAGTCTTTCGCTGTTGTGTAGGGGGTACATGTTTTGGGGAATTGGAAGGACTTGGTATTCAGCTCTTCTATCGGGAATGAGTGTTTCTCTTGGGGGGTTAGTTTTCTCGTCGATGGGTTTTCCCATGATGTTCAGAAGGTGTCTACTAGTCCGACTTAGTTCTAGTCTGTGGTCTTGACAGATGAGGATTACTTCTTTGTGTTCGTCGTAGATGGCCAAGGTGCATATGGCCATAAAAGCCTCATATTATGCATGACTTGGTAATCCGAGTGCTAGTTTAAAAGCTTTCTGAAACTGCGCATCAATTTTCTGTGATTCTGTTCTGGTGACATTCTGGTACGGGAGGCTATAGGTCCAGTGGGGAACTATCATCACCGTTACTATTCTGATCTAGTCCTTCTCCTTTACACATCCGTTCCTGTTTGCTATTCTTGGGATAATGCCGCAGACCTTCATTATCCGAAGTAGCTTCATTGTGTGTTATTTCCCCGTGGCTCTGTAGCCACGTATCCTCAAGGTTTTTACTTCTTTGATGTTTTGGTCTTGAAGCCGGATTTCAATCGGCTCTACCTTGAAGTTTTTCATGTGCATTCTAATGACTTCGGATTTTTCAGGGACGCATTGCTTGCCGTGTCTTCTTGCAATTTCTTCAATGCCTTCCAGGGCTCTTTGCAGTGTCTTCCTTTTCTCCCGCTGATCCTGTTGTCGTCCACACCATAATGTCGTTGGCGTAGTGTATGACGAAATCCAGGTATCCTTTCCAATTTCCTCGCTTTTGGCACCATGGCCAGATTGAAGAGAAGGGGCGAGATGATGGATCCCAGCGGGAATGCTTTCCCGGCAGTTACTCTCTCATTGGTCCTTATACCACCGACACTTATCGTTGCTGTCTGGACGCTGAGACAGTACCGGACGAAATTGTACATTCTCTTCCCGCACCCGGTTTCCGATATGCTATCGAGAATTGCTCTGTGGCTGACGTTCTCAAAGGCACCTTTTAGGTCCACCGCGAAGAGGATACCTTCGGTTTTTGTTGATATTATATCCAAGTTGCCATGCTTGATTTGCAGCATCACGTCTTTTAATGACAGATTCTTCCTGAAGCCGAACATCGCGTTTGGCAGTAGTTTTACGCCTTCCAGGTAGTCTGTCAGTCGGCCGTTGATGATTCTTTCGAGCCATTTTCCTATGCAAGATGTAAGCGAGATGTATTTGAGCGGCCATACTGGCCTTCTTTACAAATTTCTACTGCTTGGTCAGCTAAGTCGTTACTATAAGTTGCAGAGTGGTGACGGATATAAAATAAGATAAATGCAGCAAAGAACGATAAAAACGAGTTCTTTAATGGCAAAATGTAGGGTAAAACAGGTCTACCGAAGAAATAGTAGAAAACAGAGAATCACTATAGACGTGAATAAGTGCAGTGGGCGGGTTATTAACATCATAATCAACAGCTGGATGAAAGCTACCATGTTACGCTTCATACTTACTAGAAGGCCGCTGCCAGGAAAGGTGATGGCAAATAATATATTTTGCTTTGTGGTAAGCACAACAAAATCGGACCCGCGGAAAGATGTGCGAAAGACCCATCAGTATAGATATGCAGTACGCGTTGAGACGACAACATGGCTTTCTGAGAAGTCCGTTTCATAAAACGAAATTTAAGCCATAGAGAGGGAGAATCGTTGCAGGTATTGAATAAAGGTTGTGTTTAAGCAGGGTTATAATTTACGGTACCATATATTATAGGTTCCAGGAATGTATAAAGATTGAATTCAGCACGTAACTGGTCTAGATCAGTATGAAAAAGAAAAACACTCCAAGAACATGCAGAGCAGTAGTATGCGTAGTTGCGTAGGCGATAGTAACAGCGATGAATGGCATTTGTTGCAATGACCGGACGTGATCGCTCAAGCGAGAAAGACGGCAGTGATACCACCTAGCTGGTGGAGCATATAGAATTGAGAGAAGAGAAAGTTGACGATCAATTAGGCGCAAATGAGAAGGCGAAACACGAAAGTGAAAATGAAACCAATTAAGGACCTTACCAGTAGAGGCCAGTGTTTCAGTTGGAACGTGATTGACTTAGGGAATGAAAGCAACACACGAATAAAAAATAAAGCCTAATAATGTGGTATTAGAGGATTGCGGGATTACTTAAACTGTACAGTAAATGGCATTGGCTTAGCTCAGCTATGCCAGGATATACGTAGCAGAGGTACGTCTCACTGGCGGAGCTTGTTGAGGTCATGTGTAATTAGCAATGAGACATTGGGGGCATACACTCCTGTTATACAATTTGCTTGACACAGACGAAGACAGCCCCGTGACCTGTGAAGTAGAATGTGTAAGGAACTAGTGCCACACGGTGTCTGCAACTCCCAGCACAAGAGAAAAGAGATGAAGACAACGCAAGTATTTGGAGCGTACGAGGGAGAATACACAGTGACACGTAAGAGAGATCGTTGAAGCCGCTTGAAGAAGGAAGGCTAGTCATGGAGCTGCGGCTGAACGCGTTCCGCCTGGCCTACGACCCGGGATACCATACCTCGGAGTGGCCACGGAGCTCGTGCGGATCTCTTCCCATCTGTCTTATCCCCTTGGTGACCAGACCTGGTAGTGGCCGACTACTGTTGTTCTCTTGGAGCACATAGCCAGCATGCACGTTCGGCGTCGTGCTCGGTATACTGGATGGAATTCGGGCGCCTCTGCCGCGTGACGGCAACCTGAAGCTTCTCGCCTCGGCCGAGCGTCTCCTGCCGCCAAGCCACCTGCTTGACTGACCCAAGCGCCTGTGAAGACCGGGAGTTCCTTGCACTCCGAGCCCATGCAACGGAGATAGTCCGTATAGACTTCCTTCTTCTAGCGTCAATTGACCATTACTAGTTTGTGCTCCTCTTCACCATCTTTGCGAAGATCGATATTTGTTATCAGTTGTTATTTGTCTAGTCCTAGGTTTCTGTATAAAATGTATGTTACTAGTTGGAACGGTCTGTTCATGTGTTCTTTTGATCCCACCAAATCACCCTTCGATTGGTGAGTTTTAAAGAACCTCCTCACAATTTTTGCGTCCGCGCCAGGACTAGGACAGTCTCTAGGCTAGACAAGAAAAATATTTTTGGAGAAAGTATGAGCGCTTCTGAATTGGTCACCTTGGCGAGCAGTAAGGATTGAAGGACGCTGAGCTGCAAGCATTGGTGCAAGAAGAGCTTCGGAATGAGCGGAAAGAGCGAATCGCTAGGCCCGAAAGGGCGTAAGAGAAACTGGTGTGAGATGCACGAGCTGCGAAGGAGAATCTAGACTTGAAGGCACGAGCTACGAAAGAGAAACTGAGGTTAAAACGAGCTGCCAAGAAGATAGAGGTGTGTAATTTAGAGTTGCAAGTAAGGCTCATTGAAGGCGGCGCAATGCCTTTTCAGATAAAGGTACAGCGCAGTCATTGTTAATAGAAACAGCGCCAACAGGAAGACACAGGACAAGCGCTGACTCACAACTCAGCCTAAGCCTTTACTCTAATGCCCAGATAAAAACAAATATGACGAAAACGAAGAATTCGCGTCCTGTGTCCTGTGGCTTCCTTTTATATGGTCCTGTGTCTTCCTGTTCGCGTGGTTTATATTTACAATAGATGTTTACCAACTCGCCCAACAAAGTATTTCGATAAAGCGCAGTGTCATTCAGGCCCCATATATAAATCCCCGTAAGCTTATACCGCAGTTCAATGAAAGTCGAGATGACGTAGATGCTTATTTGGAAAGGTTTCAATATAGGCCACGGGACAGCATTGGCTAAACAAAGTGGGCCACAGCTTTGAGCTTTTACTTCGGTGGGGAAGCCCCAAACGTATTTCGTCAGCTCTCTCCTTAGAATTCGATTGAATATGAGAAGGATAAGTTTGCTTAACTGCAGACATCTCGATTTACTTCTGAGTGTTATTGCGAGAAACAATGATTGTGCGCTACTAGGCTTTTCAGCTTCCTTAAACACGGGGTCGAAATGCGGGGACAGGACCACTCATGTGATAATGTTCGCGTCATGGTGGTAGCCGAGCAGTTCGTAAACAACTGTCACTCCCGTCTTGCTATGTTTCAACGTGAACGGATTTCTGAGACAGTTGACAAACTGACGGAAGCGGCCGATCATTTCCTCGAGGCACAGCGGCAGAATAATTTACTCATTTCAAAGAGAAGTAACAACAATGAAGTGAAACAAATAACCAACTTTCCTCCCCCACAGAACTAGGTTCTGTGCATCTTCGCGAGAAGAGTTGCTACAGAGTCGCAGATTGCCCTTTTGAACCCAAATCAACCTTACTGTACATTCTGGCGTAGGTCACGAAATGACGCACAGTTATGCATGCGTAAAAGATCAGGGAATCATGAGGAGTCTACCTGTTGCCAGACTCCTGGAGTACTTCCGACACACCTCCAGGAATAAGGCTGGAAAAGACAGCTGGAAAAGTGAGTTCATACTTCAACCCCGGGGGATGCCGAAATGCCCGTGATGCACGGTGAGGTATTTGGACAGCCAGCGTACATGTTGCGCGAAACCGGCTGCAATAGCATTATTTTGCGCTAGGCTGTCGTACCTGCGAATGCTCTCACAGGGAAACATGCAATGTAGTCCTTGGCGGATGGAACTAACATTGAATTTCCAGGGGCGGATGTGGTGATCTCTTCACCACACTTCTTGGGCAAGCTCATTGCACGATGCCTACCCACTCCAATTTACGATGTCATATTTGGCAATGGTTTAGATGCAAAGTCGCCATTTGTAGTTGATTCACCAGTTCCTACGAAGAACGCGACTTCCCCTGCCACGGTAGGATTAGTGAATAATCGTTTCCCCAGTTCAGTCGCGAACGTTTGGGAGGGCCGCAATTATCACGACCTCAATACGCACAATGTGTTACCATGTTCTCGACTGGTGTCCTTTACAGCTTTCCTTCGGCCTGTGGAAAAGCGTATACAGGTGTATTAATAAGGGATTACAAGAACACAACACATCCCTAGGAGGGGGGACCACGGAAGGCATTTGGCAGTGCACTGCCGCAGTTGCAAAAAGTGTACAAAAAACTATGTCGATGTTTGACCGTGTGACTATTCACGGAAAGATAAGGATAAATATCAGCGGCAAATCTTAGAAGCTTTCTATACGGGCAACCAGAAAGAAAATTGTATGAGTGAGACGTGGTTATGTTTTTTTAACAAGGAACGTGTCTACCTAACGAGCCCTAACGAGTAGGCAAAAGTGCTGTCTAATTGACATCAGCACTCCTATTACAGGTGGCGCTTTAGATGCGCATGCACCGGATGTGTGTTTTTTGTGCGGCAAAGGTTCTTAATAAACCGCAGTTGATTGTCCAGCGTCCGTCCGTGTCTACCTCCTCGTTCTTGTGTCCGCGTCTTTGTGTTTCCGCTGGCACCCCTGCGATTAAGTTGACTTTCGGTGTTACGCCTTGAGCAAGAAAAAGACACCACCTTAAAGAGGCGTCAGAGTTAGCTAGAAAAGCGAGTTTTGGCCAGAGGTAGACCGCCCATACTTTTCATCTTGAAGACTGGGTTAATTTCCGATCGTATCAAGTGTGTCCCAACCGAGTAGTTTAGCAGGTAGTGGTACTGAAGTACTTGCGTTCTAAGGTCCTCATGCTGGCGCATGAGAGTTCGCCATCAGGCCATAGGGGGGGTCCAGAGAACTAGAGCTAAGGTGCTCAGGAAGTGCTATTGGCCCTGGGTACAGGCTGAGGTTAAAGTTTCGTCACGGCATTCGACATGTGCCAACGTGCCGTGCTGAAGAGGAATGCCGGGATCAATAGGGAGCGATGTGTATTGTTGCATGCGTTTGATGACACTGATGTCAACGAGGAAGGAATGAAGGCTGCTTCTCGTGAGGGCCTAAGTGAGACAGCCAGGGCTTCAGCATTGTTGTATGGCAGAGGGACTGCGTTCAAAGCTACAGCGCGCGGTCACTGCCTTAAACTCAAGTCGCTACCTTCTAGTTTTATGAGATACCGTACCGACTTGTACCGTTCTTCTAGGAGTATTAAGCTGAAGACTAGCAATCAGTCATCACAGAGAGGTACGGAAGTCTTTCCGCAGGTTGCATGGTCTGCGAAGACAAGCAGGCACATAGATGAACTGCAGGGCCGACTTCATTACGCATTCGGTGAAAATTGCTGACTCAGAACGAGCAATCGTACATTCAAGGGCCCATGAATATTTCGCGCTGTGAGAAGGAATGTTTACTCTCTGTAGAATTGAGACAGTGTGTGCGAGTGCTGCTGAAAGAGATCGCGTGTTTCTGTGTATGGTGGTTTCTGAATGTAGGTCGTTGTAGCGATATGCAAGAATGTAGGTTCAGAAACTGAGTGCTGAACAGGTAAATAAATTAGAAGCGTTCGCTTAGATGTTTTTGCGTCTTCCGCGTTCATTTTGTCTTTTTCCGCGCGTTTATATGTTCGTATGGCCGGCGCATTTTGAGCACCTTATGTGTAGATGACATGGACTCTGGAAGTCTTCTCCTGTACTCTGTGTTGTGTGCGGAACTCCTGACGACACACTGATCTGAACGCTCGTGACTTTTATAGGATGTGTCACATGCGCGCTGTGCTATGCGTGATGTGGAACAAATATCGAGAACATCATGTGCCACCCAACTTGGATTGCTTTTTCCGAGCCCTAGATAATAATTAATTAATAATATATGGTTCACTGGAAGGGAAAGGCGCGGTAACTGTCTCACTCGTTTTCTGTGGACACCTGAACCACGCCGTGAGGGAAGGGAGGAAGGTGGGAGTTAAAGTGGAAAGAAAGAAAGAGGAGCCGTAGTGGAGGACTACGGAGTAATTTCGACCACCTGGGGATCTTTAACGTGCGCTGACATCGCACAGCACACGGACGCCTCTTCGTTTCGCCTCCATCGAAACGCAGCCGCCGAGGTCGGGCTCGAACCCGGGAATTCCGGACAGTAGTCGGGCGTCTTCCGAGCCCTAGAAAAACTTTCGAGAGGGTAGCATGAGTAAGGAGCTAGTGCCACGCGCTTTCTACAACTCCCGGCACGAGGCAAGAAAACTGAAGACACGTATGTGGCGCGTGCAGGGGAGAATGCAATGGATACGTAAGACAGAGACTGGCGGAGAAGCGTTGCTGGAGGACGGGTGGTCAAGGAGCTGCGGCTTCTCGCGTCCTTACTGGCCTACGACGCGGAGTATCAGACCTGGGAGTGGCCATGATGGTGGTGGTAAGAACATTTATTTACACAAGGGCCAGGACGTATGTTTGGAGCGGCCCATAAGGGACCGGTCCTTACAAGCACTAGGTGGAGGTCCCTAGTTGGGGACACCAGTGGCGGTTGCCGCCAATCGGGCGCGTCCGATTAAGGCTTGTTGGGCCTGTAAGTCGTGGCAGCCGAGCAGGACCGCCTCCCAGTTCTCCCGGGTTGGGTTGGGGATGGGGGGAATAGCCGGGTTGGAGGGGCATGCCCACACCATGTGATAGATGTCAGAAGACACCGCTCCACAGGGTGGGCAGCTGCCACTAAAGGAGGGGTCAAATGTTTTAGGGCTGCCGGGCACAGCAATGTATTGGTGAAAAGGCGGAGAAGGAGCCGCTCATCCACCTTTTTGAGACCTTTACATGGGCTGGGGTAAAGGCGATGACAATTTTGATAGTACGTCGTGATATCTTTGAAGGTGTAAGCCGGATTAAAATCGGGTTCCTGATCGGGTAGGGAGGAGAAAACAGCCCGATGAGAGCGCGCGAGCGGCTGCGTCTGCTGCCTCGTTTCCTGCCAAACCCTGATGACCAGGGGCCCATATAAGGTAGCGGTGTGCGGGGTCCGTATCCCGTATGCAATTTAAGTAAATTTTATAGGCTAGTAAGGAAGTCCAGCCTTGTCTGACGTTCCGACAGGCTCCTCGCGAGTCGGTAATTATGTATTTTGAGTCGAAGCTGCTGTGAGAAACGCTCAATTTGCCTTCGGACCTGAGTGACCAGACCTGGGAGCCGCCGCCTCCTGCTCTGCTCCTTAAGCACACAGCCAGCACGCACATTCGGTATTGTGCTGGGTGCGCTGGCCATAGGCACCTGGAAATCAGGCGTATCTGCTGCGTGACTACAACCTGAGCCCTCTCGCCTCTATCGAGCGTCTCCTGCCGCCAAGCCACCTGCTGGCCTGGCCGAAGCGCCTGTAGACGCCGGACGTTACTTACAGTCCGAGCCCACGCAACCGGGTAAGTCCGCATGGACTTCAATATTCTAGCGTCCTGTTACTTTTACTGGTTTGCATTCGTTTCCTCTTGTTAAGCTCGTTATATATTATCTGTTACTATTTTTTCTGTCTTAGATATCTTTATAAAAGGATATGTTCCTAGTTTTACCTGTCCGGTTGTGTATTCGTTTGATCCCGATTAATCAGCCCTTCGAGTAATGGCTTTTCAAAAACCTCCTAACAGCATGAAGCGTTCCCAATTTTATCTATACAGTATTTCGATCTGGCGGAGTTTTCAGACGCAGTCTCATACGCTGGATTAGTAAACGATGTCGAGTCCATTTAGTGTCACAGCCTCTCACGCACACTACACACATGTCCAAGCGGATTGCTCACAAATCAGCTTGGAATGCCCGGGTCGCAGATGTACTTTCGGGAACTGGCATGAAGGGATCAGCCACACGACATGCCTTCAGTTGGTTCCAGTTGACTGAACTCTTCCATTGCCCTATCGCCGCGGCTGTGGTGCGTACATTGTGCTCGGCAGTCTGGCATCACCGTTTGGCAAACCTTTCTTCTCTCTGTTCGGGTATCTCCGCTGCTCTTTTCGCCTTTTTACGCTCATTCTCTCATTGCGCCCGCTATGCCCGGAGAGTGAGCGCACGGGCGGCGGCCTCTGCCGTTTCATTGCATTCGAGGCCCATGTGAGGTGGAGCCCATATAATCGTTCGATACGCGGGGGCCCCGAGGTAGTCACTGTCTTGAAGTGTGCGGCGTGCAAAGAGAGGAATGTACCCCTGTTTAAAATTTCGGCAGGCCTCCCTCGAGTCGGTGACGATGACTCGCGAGTTGTGGTCTGCGGCGGCTAACATAATGGCAACTTCGTCCGCATGTGTTATGTCTAGCGCTCGGAAAGTTAGGCCATTCCCCACAACTTTTTGGCGGACGACTGTGGCCGTATACCACCGCCCATGCTGAAGACCGGAGTAGTGGTAGTAGTAGTAAGTGGTTCTTTATTATAATAGAACAAAATAAAACAATAAAGGAAGGAAAAGATTTTTGCCTGCACCGGTATCAGCTATCGAAATGAGCTGAAGCACCTGAGCTGAGGCGAGGGCCGGAGGCTTCCACGTAGAAGATTCTGTGTTCGTTCCTACAGTGAGGGGCTAGTGCATTCGCCCGCGCTAGGCGCCTGCAACTGTGGTCGTCCCTTGTCATGTTGGCCGGAATAGGGCCAAAATGACAAGGATTTCACCACCCTCAGCGTCGTCTATTTCTCGGAATCTCTTGCACTTTGTCATCCTCAGCACGACTAGCGAATACCGCTAGGTAGCACTACCCTTCCTCGGGAAAAGCACAGTCCCGGTGCGGTCTACGTTGGCGAAATAGAACGTGCCTAATAGGGCTTCAGACGGGACATGCACTATTTCGGGGGTTGGGTTGGTGGTGTGGATAAGGACTTCAGTAGCACCTTATTATTATCTTAGCGTGCGTTAAACCACGCAGTTTGGAAAGATTTTAGTGTGTCCTCTGCGCCGACAAACCTGAGCATGCGTAAGAGCCACGCTACGTCACAGGGAGACAGCTGCCGCTGACGCCACCACCCCTGCGGAGGAAAAGGAGAAAGGGTGTGTCGAGCGAGAGGGAAAGAGAGGGGAACCATGCCCAAGGCAGTATAGTTAAGGAGGAGGAAGTATAGGAGAAAGGGGGTGTGTCGAGGAAGACGAAGGGAAAGGGAGAGAATCTGTGCCCATGAAAGTGTAGTGTGGCGCTCTTAGCTCGGCATTTGTATACCAGCGTTCGTAAACCACCAACCTTCGAAGACTGGCGCTCGCGCACATGGGCGTTTGTAGCAGGGATGAAAGGGGCAGACCTCTGTCGCGTTCCACTTTTAAAAACGTAGCTTAAACATTCTACCAAAACCACCTGAAAGAAGAAGTTGGTGTTCGTTCTACCGGGGTGTGTCAACGAGAGAGAGAAAGGGAACGCAACCATGTCTGTAACAGCGAGAGAGAGAGAAACCTTTATTAAAACGTAGGAATTCAGGGCGCGCAGGCACCTGGGTCTTCGCACGACCCCACTGAAAGTCAAGTGTTAATGTCACTTACGATCATAACACTGGCAGCCCGGCCGGTGGAGATGGTCTTCACGGCCGGGTCCTCCGAACGCAGCAGGGTCTCCCACTCCGCATTCATTAATCAGGTTGATCAGAATTCCAGCTATTCCTGTAGATGTGTTTTTAGGAATATTTTTTCTGTCTTTTTCCAGTTTAGATTGGTCAGTTCTAAGCTGCTTTGTATTCTGCTATCTCGTGTTGCTTCCTGATTTGCGGAGATTACCCTATCGTCGCTCTTAAATGACTCGGCTATAGCTGATGTAATGTAGTTCACTGCGTTATCTCCCTTTAAACAATTTCCCTCGTTATCGTGAATCCGGTCCTGCTTTCTTTGATTCTTCTTCCCTAGCCAGCTTATATGGCTCCAGAAATGTCTTGCTCTGCCTCTAGAAGCATCGTGCATGCCAGCCATCCAGCGATCGGTGGACTGCCTTATTTTACTTTGGACGAGGGGCTGCACCTCAAGTTTCTTTTGTCGATATGATTCCCATTTTTGGTCCATTTCCTCCTGAGATACCTGTTCTTTCTTTGCCTCTCGGTGTTCCTTTGAAGCAGCCCGTCGTTGTTCAATAGCTTCCCTGATTTCCTAATTCCACCAGTTCCGTGGCTTCCTTTTTCCATTCCAGCGGTTTGATACTTTAACCTCTTAATTTTCCTCCTTATGCGTAGTTCTATCTATTCGTAATCCGTCTTCCATGGGACTTTTCTCTATTGCTTCCTCTATGTCTGCTGTTATCTGCGCTATTTGACGGTCGTTTAATTTTGCGTTTACGTTTTGTCTAAGTTCCATTTTTCTTCTCATCAAGGGCCCCATCTGCAGAGTAATACGTTTATGATCACTTCCCAGAATACACTCCCCTTCTTCATCTATTTCCATTTTTGTGACCTTGCTATAAATTTCCTGCGACATTAGACAGTAGTCAAGGGTCGTGTGCCTGTTACGGAATTCCCACGTGATTTGGCCTCCACATTTTGTTTCTCTATTTACTATAACTAGGTCGTGTCGCTAACAGAAATCTAGCATTAGCTTCCCGTTACAATCCGTGTATCCATCCAGATCGTCGATGTGGCGGTTCATGTCCCTTAGCAGAGTAATACTGGCTCCGTTTCCAAACTGACTTATATCGTCACTGAGACATTCAACAAGATCCTTGTTTTCTTGCGTGCATTGGTGTCCCGTTCCTAATTAAAATCGCCCTAGCCATACCCTTATGCCGGTAATTGTTCCATATTCCCAGATTTCTTCTTTACAAGATGATTTAATTCTTTGCCAATTTGCTCCCTGGTGTATCAGCATACCTACCCCTCCATTCTTTTTTTCCGTTCTCGTTCTGTTGCACCCTTCCCAGACGTACCCTTCTATAAACGGCGGATCTTCTAGATCCCTGAGATGAGTCTCGCAAAGTGCGTCAGTTCAGTTCAGTCGTTCAGTCGTGTCCGACTCGTCGTGACCCTATGGACCATGTCACGCCACGCTTTCCGGTCTCTCACCATCTTCCTAACATCACATAACTTCATCTGCAGTGCCTCGAGGATGCCATCTAACCATCGCGTTCGCTGCCTACCCCTTTTCCTGCGACCCTCAACTTTCCCAACATCAAATCTTTCTCCAGCGACTCCTCTCTTCTCATCAGATGACCAAAGTAGCTGAGCTTTAACTTCAGAATTTGACCCTCCAATAAGCAGTCAGGGTTTAAGGTGGACAATATCGACTGATTTGATCGTCTGGCAGTCCAAGGAACTCTCAAGAGTCTTCGCCAGCACCCCAATTCAAACGCGTCAATTCTTCGGCGGTCAGCCGTTTTCACAGTCCAACTCTCGCATCCATACATAGCAACTGGAAAGACCATAGCACGAGTTATACGGATCTTCGTTGACAGACGGTCTCTGCTCTTTACTAGGTGGTCAAGGCTAACCATGGCTCTCTTTCCCAGAAGAAGGCGTCTCCTAATTTAATGGCTGCAGTCTCCTTCCGGGGTAATCTTGGAGCCCAAGAAGATAAAATTTGTCACAGCTTCTACTTATTGCCCTTGATGCTCCAGGACTTGATAGGGCAAGACGCCATAACCTTTGTCTTTTTAATGTTCAGTTTAAGCCCAAACTTTTCACTCTCTTCTTGTATGCGCATCAGAAGTCTCTTGAGTTCCATTTCACTTTCTGTTATTATAGTGGTATCATCCACATATCTAAGGTTGTTGATACGTTTTCCAGCAATCTTCACTCCAGCTGAAGACTCGT
The DNA here is from genome assembly GCF_055883805.1 of Amblyomma maculatum. NCBI lineage: Eukaryota > Metazoa > Arthropoda > Arachnida > Ixodida > Ixodidae > Amblyomma > Amblyomma maculatum. The sequence continues at coordinate 52,034,966 of NC_139348.1, read as the reverse complement.
CCAGACCGGCCTTCCTGATGATACACTCTGCATATAGGTTAAATAGGCAGGGCGACAGTATGCAGCCTTGCCACTCCTTTCTCAATCGGAACCCAATCAGTTAGACCATGCCCAGTTCTGACTGTGGCCTCTTGCCCTTCATACAGGTTCCTGAGGTGACAGATGAGGTGAATTGGAACTCCCATCTCTTGGAGAGCGTGCCACAATCTGCTGTGATCTACGCAGTCAAACGGTTTCGCATAATCAATAAAGCAGAAGTAGAGGGGTTTCTGGAACTATCTTGCTTTTTTCATGATCCAGCGAAGGGTGGCAATTTGGTCTCTAGTTCCTCTGCCCTTGCGAAACCGAGCTTTATTTTCTTCGAAACCCACACCTATTTTGTCATCCTTCAACTGCTGTTCTATATCTAGCCAATTCGCTCTTTTTCTACCTCCTTGCATGTTTATGTAGCTGATACTAGTGTTAAATTTCTTTTTTTTTACTTTTCTTTCTGGACCTCCTCCTTGTAATTTTTGGAGGCTCAGCCTCCGTTATTACACTTTCTTCTGCTTCACTTCTAACTACCTCTGTGCACGGAGTCCTCGCGGACCCCCTAAAAAAGCTACAGCCCTGCCTGCCAGGCGCCAGCCGATCTCTGCTTCCACCCTTCTGTTAAAATGAATGCCATCTCGCTGAAAAGCCCTACCAAAAACTTGCTTTATGCAACTCCCTGTTTACCTCAACCACTTCGAAACGCTTCTCCAGGCTTAACTTTCTTATGTCCTGATTAACTGTCACCACGTCCTTTTCCAGCTTTCCGTTCAATCCTAGCACCTCCGGTACTGTGCATACAACTACCTGGCTTCCTCTTCTATCTCCCTGCTATGGTCAACTCCCTTAGATAAACTTTCCACCACTCCTGCAGCGTCACCATTTAGGACATCGTTTAGCCCCGCGGCTACAATCACCATACTGATCTCCGCGGAATTTTTGACACCTTGATTTTTACTCTCTTTTAGCACTGCCCTCATTGTGCTCCCTGGGAAGGCTCCAACTAACACTCGCTCATCACCCTTTACACGTTCCAAGTTATCTCGCTTGCACTTGCTCATGTTAGAATCTCCGGCGATTAGCACCTGGGCCTTCTCTCTCCCTCTCCCAACTGTAGGCTCCTGCTTTTGGTTATCTGTGTCCTTCTCTCTGGGATTTTCATTCTTCCTTGCTTCTTCCTTTTTATTCCGGCTTGTTAGTAGCTGCTTCTAAATAACTCTGTCGGTTCGGATCCGCCTGACCTACTTTGCTTATGCCTTCCATGCCAGTGCTGGTCCCAGCCACGTGGCCCGCACTGGGATGTTCGTCCTCGTTGGTTCTAAGGATAAAGTCGGCCACTTTTTTTTCCATTTCAGGAAACTGTCCAAGCAGTTTCTGATCTTCTGCCCTTCACAAACGTACTTCATTTTCTAAATCATCAACACGAGGCACAAAACTGCCCCTTTCTTGATCAAATCTACCTATACGTGCACTCAGCACGCAACACCGACACAAAAATTCGCTGCCTTCCACTTCACCTACATAGTCAAAACGTATTTCCTTGAGATTAACCTGCGCCTCACACTGAGTACACTTTGCCTTCTTTTGATTGCACATCTTAATCATGTATCGCTTAAGCACATCTTAAGCATGGCTTGTTGACATCGGAGCCATCTGTCGGCATGCAGCCGAACTGCAAGGCGCACCTCTCTACGCCCGAACATAATCTGGACGCTCCAGCGGGCGCAGTGTCAACCCGTCTGCATTCTTCCATCGTGGCCTGAATGTATCCTACCCAGATACTCCTGGCCAGCAGCACGAGTGAGCACAACCTCCCAATCGCCGGCCTAGCTACTCAAAAGCCAGCACTGTACTGAGGACGAAAAGATCGGCTTAGTGCACCACTGCAGCTTGACAGAGAAAAGTCGGTTGCTTTATTCGGCAAATTTAATTCGGCAGTTACAAGGAAAAACGGGAGTAAGCTTGGGCAGATTTTACTCAAGAATTCAATTCGCACCATAAAACGAAGAGGGACATTTTGGAAAATTTGCAAGATTCTTGACCAACTAGCTCGAATGTCGGTTTTCCTACAGAAGAGGGACATAAGGCAGCGCTTGCCTGAAGAAGCACATAAGTGTTGACCCCTGCACGTACAGAGCCTTGTCTAGAGCGCGCTGAGTGCCCATCGTGTAATGAAGACTAAAATTAAAAAGCAGCGCCTGTTTTCCGCACAATTTGCTTGCACTCGCCTTCTTCGCAGCTCGGTGTGAATCGACTTCCGCACAAGCATTTCCTCTAAAAATTAGGAACTGTGGCGATGGGTCAGTTTTCATGCAGGGAAGTGTGCCGATCGAGCGCTCTACACAAGGGTTAAGCAGACTGTACGATGGTAGGCTCAATAGCGTGACGATGGAAGGAAAATCCAAATCCATCCCGTTTCATTTTGTATCTTGTATTTCGGTAGCTGCAAAATACTGGCACCCTGTGCATTTTTCATGTTTATGTCTTCAACACAATCAGTAAGATGAGTAAACTGAAATTTGGCTTTCTGATAGCTTTCAAAGCCTGTCATTTATTGAAGTAAACCAAAATAAGCAAAACGTCCTTTCTGCAACAGAACAAACAACGAGACAATGCTCCAATGGCTGCAACTCTGGCTAGAATTGCAAAAATAGTTTAGACAATAGTTCGCACTTCGTAACATCCACAGACAACATTACAAAATGAGAAAGGAACAAAAAAGACTTACCCTGTAAACAAATTTATATATATACATTTTTTCTGTTCACAGAAAAAGAGTACTGTGTTTCCAGCGTAACAAAATCATTTTCCCGCCCTACTCAGTGCAGATGAACATGGATGATGTCTGGTTTGTTAGCATTTGTTCGGTCTGTGTCACGACCGTAGTTCGTAACACACACTAAAATCGGCTACACATATGCATAAATTAACAAAATCCAGAGCACTAGCAACACACAAGCTAGGTTTATTTTACCCACATGCAAGGAATCCAAGCAAAGAAGGCCAGGTCGAGACGCCAAAGTCGTGACGGCAGGCAAATCACGCCGTGTCAGCGTTTCAGTCTGATGGTGAACCTGCAGGCGCGTGCTGGAGCCGGCGCCGCGGGACCTTGCCTGCCGTCACGACTTTGGCGTCTCGACCTGGCCTTCTTTCACAATATGTATATTGCTCAATTCAGTTCAGTCGTTCAGTCGTGTCCGACTCGTCGTGACCCTATGGACCATGTCACGCCACGCTTTCCGGTCTCTCACTATCTTCCTAACATCACATAACTTCATCTGCAGTGCCTCGAGGATGCCATCTAACCATCGCGTTCGCTGCCTACCCCTTCTCCGGCGACCCTCAACTTTTCCCAACATCAAATCTTTCTCCAGCGACTCCTCTCTTCTCATCAGATGACCAAAGTAGCTGAGCTTTAACTTTAGAATTTGACCCTCCAATGAGCAGTCAGGGTTTATGGTTGACAATATCGACTGATTTGATCTTCTGGCAGTTCAAGGAACTCTCAAGTCTTCGCCAGCACCCCAATTCAAACGCGTCAATTTTTCGGCGGTCAGCCTTTTTCACAGTCCAACTCTCGCATCCATACATCACAACTGGAATGACCATAGCAGAGTTATACGGATCTTGGTTGGCAGACTAACGTCCCTGCTCTTTACTAGGCGGTCAAGGCTAACCATTGCTCTCTTTCCCAGAAGCAGGCGTCTCCTAATTTCATGGCTGCAGTCTCCTTCCGAGGTAATCTTTGAGCACAAGAACAGAAAATCTGTCACAGCTTCCACATCTTGTCCATTGATGATCCAGGACTTGATAGGGCAAGACGCCATGATCTTTGTCTTTTTAATGTTCAGTTTAAGCCCAAACTTCTCACTCTCTTCTTGTACGCGCATCAGAAGTCTCTTGAGTTCCACTTCTCTTTCTGCTATTAAAGTGGTATCATCCGCATATCTAAGGTTATTGATACGTTTTCCAGCAATCTTCACTCCAGCTGAAGACTCGTCCAGACCGGCCTTCCTCATGATGCACTCTGCATATAGGTTAAATAGGCAGGGCGACAGTATGCAGCCTTGCCTCACTCCTTTCACGATCGGAAACCAATCAGTACGACCATGCTCACTTCTGACTGTGTCCTCTTGCCCTTCATAGAGGTTCCTGAGGAGACAGATGAGGTGAATTGGAACGCCCATCTCTTGGAGAGCTTGGCACAATCTGCTGTGATCTACGCAGTCAAACGCTTTCGCATAGTCAATAAAGCAGGAGTAGATGGGTTTCTGGAACTATCTTGCTTTTTCCATCATCCAGCGAAGGTTGGCGATTTGGTTGCTAGTTCCTCTGCCCTTGCGAAGCCCAGCTTGCACGTCCGGAACCTCCCGATCCACATACTGCTGCAGCCTACCTTGGAGGATTTTCAACATCACCTTGCTAGCATGCGAAATAAGCGCGATCGTGCGGTAGTTGGAACAATCTTTGGCACTGCCTTTCTTTGGAATGGGGATGTAAACTGACCTCCTCCAATCCTATGGCCACTGCAGGGTTGTCCAAATCTTCTGAAATAATGTATGCAGAATGTTAACAGCGTCATGGTTGAGGTTTTGAAGCAACTCACCTGGAATGCCATCAAATCCGCTAGCTTTGTTCTTAGCAAGGCTGGCTAAGGCCCATTCAACTTCACTCTTCAGGATGCCCGGCTCGAGATCAGTAATCACAACCGTCTTATGTTGGGTTTGCACATTCGGGTCCTTCTTGTACAGTTCTTCTGTGTATTCCTGCTACCTCTTCTTTATCTCTGAGGCTTCAATGAGGTCCTTGCTTCGTTTGTCCTTTATCGCGCCCAGCTTAGCACAGAAGCTTCTTTTGATATCTTTGATTGTCTTATACAGAGCTCTTGTGTTCCTTATTTGGCTATTGTCCTCAAATTCTTGGTACTGTATTTACAGAAAGGCATTGTTATCTATCCTTGCTATTTTCTGAAAATCCGCATTGAGAACCTTGTATCTTTCTCTTTCCCCCATAAGTTTTGCCATCCTCCTTTCCTCAGCTATTTGCAAAGCCTCTTCAGATAACCAGTATGCTTTCTTGCATTTCTTTTGCTTTGGAAGTACCTTAATAGCAACTTCTTGTTTTATATCACTAACATCAGTCCACATCTCTTCGGGCTCTCTGTCTTCTAGATCTAATTCTTGAAATCGATTCCTCACTTCCACAGCATATTCTAATGGAATTTGATCCAGATCATACCTGAAAGGCCTTCTAGTTTTCTGCGTTTTCCTCAATCGAAGCTTAATTTTGGCAACAAGAAGCTGATGATTGGTGCCACAATCGGCCGCAGGCCTTGTTTTTACTGCCTGTATAGCGCTTCTCCATCTCTGCCGGCAAATAATATAATCGATCTGATTCCTGTACAGACCGTCCGGTGAAGTCCATGTGTACAGGCGCCTCTTGTGCTGTTGAAAATGAGTATTCGCTATGGTCAGGTTGTTTTCTTGACAAAACTCTACTAGCCTCTGCCCAGCTTCATTTGGCTCGCCAAGACCGAACTTACCTCTAATTCCGGATATTTCTGCACTCCCGACCTTAGCATTCCAGTCTCCTATGAGGAAAACGACGTCTGATGATGGGGTGCGGTCTAAAAGGCATTGTAGGTCCGCATAAAATCTCCCAACGTCAGCTTCTTCAGCAGTAGTGGTCGGTGCATAGACATGGATAACTGTTATGCTAAAAGGGTGACCTTGGATCCGAAGTGAAATCATTCGGTCGTTTTTGAGGTTGTACCCTAGCACCGCTTTGCCCATTCTTCTGTTTACTATGAGAGCGACCCCATTCCTTCTCTTGGAGTCGTGCCCACAATAAAAGACATAATGGTCGCCGGAGTTAAATTCTTCCATTCCGGTCCACTTGAGCTCGCTGATACCCAAGATATCAATGTTCAATCTCTCCATTTCTCACTTGACGACATCCAGTTTACCTTGCGTCATAGATCTTACATTCCATGTTGCTATGTGATATATCGCCTTGCAACAGACTTTCCGGTCGCTTCCCGACACATCCACAACTGAGCGTCCCTTTGTCTTTAGCCCAGCCGCTTCATTCGTCCTGGAGCTACTAGGAATCGCCCTTTGTTCATCCCCAGTAACATGTGGGACGGCTTCCAATCTGGAGGCTCATCTTCCGGCGCCATATCATTAATGGTATTGTGATTGGCCGTAGGGTTTTCTTCGCAGGATATACTGGAATGGGTTGCCATTATCTTCTCCAGTGAATCACATTTTGTCAGAACTCTCTGCCGTGACCTGTCTATCTTGGGTGGCCCTACACAGCAGAGCTCACGACTTCATCGAGTTCATATTGTTACGGTGTAATAAGAAAGGGATGTTTATTTACAGTGGTGAGGTAGCGGGACAAGATGAAGCCTACCACCCCTAGAAACCAACGCTTCTTCCTTCTCTTCTGCCCCACCATCACAATCTTTCATCGTCGTCAGTAGCGTGACATTTCCCCCTACTCAGACGAAGCCCTCTGGGCGTGTTCGTGAGTCGTGCGAGGCTCACACGGCTTCAAGCGGGCAACATGACATAGTTCGGTTTTGGCAGACCGACGACCCGATGCTGTCAGGCGGGCTATTGCATACGTTAAATCAGTGATACGTTTGACAACCCCATATGGGCCGTCATACTGGGCCAAAAGTTTTTGATGTAGGCCGCGGCGCCGAATTGGACGCAACAGCCAGACTAAATCACCAATTCAGTACGTTACACGCCGGTGACTGGCATCGTACCGTGTTTTGGAACGTTCTTGTGAAGCACCAGACCGTAAGCGGACGATTCTCCGAGCTTCTTCGGCGAGACAGAGGGTCTCAGCCAGGCAGGGATCTTCCCGGCTTGAGAAGGGCAGGATAGTATCCAAGGAGTAGCGTGGCGGTCTGACATACAGCAGGAAGAATAGACTGTACCCAGTCGTCTCATGCGTGGCGGTATTAAACGCATACGTGATGACCAATTCTGATGCACTGCATCCACATACATAGCTAGCCTGTTTATAAGGGTCTGTTTACGCGCTCAGTCAAGCCATTTGTCTGGGGATGGTACGGCGTCGAGTGTCGGGAAGTTACGGTGCATAAACGCATGAGCTCTTCAACAACAACAGCGGTGAATTGTCGGCCCCGATCAGTAATGACAATTCGTGGCGGCCCGTGTCGTAAGATAACTGAGTGCAGCAGGAAAAGCGACACTTGATGCGCCGTTGCAGAAGGAATAGCGGCCGTTTCACAGTAACGTGTCAGGTAGTCGACACAGATTACAATCCAGCGATTTCCATCCAAGGACTTCGGAAACGGACCGACGAAGTCAATGCCTACTTGATCAAACGGAGCTGTCGGGGTCTTCACAGGATGCAGCAAGCCAGATGGAGTTGCGGTGGGATGTTTGTGGCGTTGACATCGCTTCCAACTTGCAACGTATTTTTCAATAGTCGAGCGCATTCTAGGCCAGTAAAATCTCCCTTGAGCACGGTGGAGTGTTCGAACTGATCCCAAATGCCCCGATGTTGGACCATCATGCATGACACGCAATACGTCCGTGCAAAGCGTCTTGGGGACTACGAGTAGATATCGCTGGCCGGTAGGCGAATAACTCTTTTTCCAAAGGAAGCCATCAGGCACACAAAAACGACTTGTAGGTGCGCTGGCTTGGGAGGCGGCAAAGAGAGGCTGCAGACTGCTATCCCTTTGCTGTTCTATTTTGAAAACATTCGTGTCGCGGAAAGCTGCCTCGAGGGTCGATATGTAATTGTCGAAATCGTCGCTGTCAGATCCGGTTGTGGCCACTGGCATACTAGAAAGATAATCTGCGTCTGCATGACGCCTCCGCTTTTGTACACCATGGCAAAGTCATATTCTGTAACCGGAGGGCCCAGTGTGCGAGGCGACCACATGGGTCGCGAAGGTTCCAAAGCCAACAGGGTGAATGATGGTCAGTTACGATAGTAAAGGACCGTCCGTACGAATATGAACGGAAACGCTGTACAGCGAAAACGACAGCTAGGCATTCCTGTTCGGTGACTGTGTAGTTTCGCTCCGGTTTGCTCAGGGTATGACTTGCGTACGCGATAACATGCTCTCGTCCATCGTGCCGTTGGAGAAGGACTGCGCCGAGACCAATTGCACTAGCATCCGTGTGTACTTCTGTCATTGCAGCAGGATCAAAGTGGCGTAGGATGTGTTTCAATATTGAACGAAACTTCAGTTGACGGAATGACACGTCGCAGTCTGATGTCCAGTCAAAAGAAGAGTTTTTGTGCAGAAGGAATGTCAAAGGGTAAGCAACGTCAACAAAGCGATGTATAAAGCGTCTAAAATACGAACACAACCCTAGACAACAGCGCAACTTCTTCACTGTCTGCGGGGGTTTAAAAGACTCAACAGCGGCAGTTTTCTCGGGATCTGGCATTACACCATCACCATTGACAAGGTGTCCTAGTACCAGCGCTTGGCGCTCTCCAACGCGGCACTTTTTCGAGTTTAGAATTAGGGCGGCGTTGTGCAGAGAATTCAAGACACGTACTACTAGACGGTCATTTTGTTCTTGGAAGGAATTCCCAAATATGACGACATCGTCCAGAAAGCAAAGACAAATTTCCCATTTTAAGCCGCGCAAAACTGTGTCCATGAATCGTTCTAATGTGGCAGGCGCATTGCACAGCCCGAATGGCATAACATTAAACTCTTAAAGGCCGTTTCGCGTTACGAAGGCTGTTTTTTTCTTAGTCGCAGGGTCCATTGGAATTTGCCAGTAGCCAGATCTGAGATCAAGACAAGAAAAATAGGACGAACCAGAGAGGCAGTCGAGGGCGTCGTCTATGCGAGGAAGAGGATAGACGTCCTTTTTCGTAACAGAATTTAGACGCCGATAATCGACGCAGAATCGCCACGAACCGTCTTTCTTGCGTAGAAGAATAACAGGGGCAGCCCAGGGGCTAGATGACTCCTGTATCACCTTCTTCCGTAGCAGGTCCTCCACTTACTCATGAATGACTGCGCTCAGATGGGGGCACGCGATATAGCTTTTGACGGATGGGATGAGCCGAACCAGCGTCGTTGGTATGATGTGTCCGAGGTGTAGGGCAAGAGGTTTGTCCATCTGTTTGAGAAACGTGAAACATAGGCGAAAAGGGTAGAAGAATATTTACACTAGTACACCGTTGAGGTGAGCAGAGATCGGCGCTGATCATGTGGCAGATCGAAGTTTCATCAGCAGCCGGAGGTACGGTGGCACTCGTAGCATCTGTGACCAAAGCAACAACGTGGGGCTCATCGAATCCACAGGAGCTGCAATTTTCAATCCCGTGGTTAAAACTGCGGGCTCTGACGATGGATGAGTTTTCCATAACGAGGCATCACCCTGATGCACGGAGATCATACAATTAGTAATAATAACATTTTTCTTCAGGCATGCTGAGTGAACTGGGTGCACCACGGCCTGACATGAAACCTGCTCGAGAAGTGGAGCGGACACGGGGACGAACATGGCAGACAAGGTTGGAACTACTGTGTCTTCGGTAATACTAAAAACTGTTTCTTCATTACGGCCGCTTTCAAAAAGAGTCGGCAGATGCAAGCCGTCAAAATGAACCTCTTGACTTCGGCAGTCCATGGTAGCGCCAAAAGACTTCAAAAAGTCCGTTCCTAAAATGATGTCATGCGTAGAGTGGGGTAAGACGACGAATTCGGCTTGAAATATTGCACCACCTACAGACACTTGCGCACTACACACACCCAGAGGCCGCAACGCCTCTCCACTGACACCACAAAATGTTGAAGCACCCAACAAGCGCCTAAACTGATTACTCATCACAGACAAAGTCGCACCCGTATCCACCTAAGCTAATGTACAAGCACCATCAATGAACACACGAATTTTGTTTTTCAGCGTTGTAGTTGGAAGGATGTTGGCACACAGCACATTTCCAGCGGTTTCATCCCCATTGGTCGCTCTGGTTAGTTTTCCTGACTCGGCGACATGGAGCGCCGCCGCGGTGATGGAGAACGACGCGCACGGAAGGCGGGTGGAGGAGTAACACTTCGATCAGATGCAGGGGAGTGGTCACGGAGATTCTCGTTCTGGATGTTGCAGTAATACCCACGGCAAGTATTGCATTGCTGAAAAACGGGGCTGTATTGTCGATTGTTGGGTACTGTTGGAGGCGCCGGGCGGTTATAGCGTGGCGGAAATCTACTGCGGCATTACTTGGCGATGTGACATCCGGCGCCGCAGCGGTAGCATATCGGTGGGGAAGGTAGAAAATGCTGTTGTGGGTAAGAGCCAGGCACAGCAGGGCGCATCGTAGGTCTGGCTGAATGCTCATACTGCACAGGAATCCTTGTAGATCGAATTGAAGATCTAGGTGCACTTGAGGTCATCATACCTTGGGGCTTCAAGCATCGACGCAGTCGGGTTGGCAAAATGCATTGGTGGGTAGTCAATAGAAGCTGCAATTTCAGGAGCTTCGGAGAAAGGCTGCACTTGAATCGCTTGTGGTTGTGAAGCCGACCGTCTAGAGACCCTCTGGACAGAGACCTCAGCAGATTCATGCAGGCGAAGCGGGTTGATCTGTAGAACTTCTTCGCTCACGATTCGTCGGATAGTTGACGGAAGATCTATTTGGCCATGGTCATCAAGGTAGGCACGCTGGCCAGCCGCCCAAATTTCGGCGCAATACGACGTGTTTTAAAAGCTTGCAATGCGCGGATGTGCCTAATGACATCGCAGACATTGTCAAGGTTGTATTTGGCGATTAAGAAGTTGCACACGTCCGCAGCGATACCTTTCAAAATGTGACCGACTCTGTCTTTCCCGGGCATGTTGGAATTGACACATTTGCATAATCTGAGGATCTCTTCTTTATAAGTTAATTGTACAAGTTTCATCGGGCAATTGAACTATTTGAGCAAGGGTCTGCTCAGCTTGCTTTTTGCTGGGAACAGAGTCGCCAAAACGCAGTTTTAACTCAGTGGCGAACCGTTCCCAAGTCGTCAAGTTGTCCTCGTTATTCTCAATCCAGGTCATAGCCGTGTGAGTGAGAAAAAAAATGACGTTTGTTAGCATGGTAACAGGGTCCCTCCGGTTGTACCGACTAACTCATTGATAATCAAGTAGCCACTTCTCAACGTCGTCACCTTTTTCTCTGGCAAACGGTCGTGGTTCCCGGTAAGGCTGGGGCGGAATAGGGCTGTAGTGGGCAGGCATGCCTCCAGCCTGGCTTGCAGCGTCGCGGCTTGCACGGTTTGAGTCGGTGTGGTCCATGATGGTCAGGACCGGTGGCAGTCCAGCGATGCGGTGACTACGTCGAAGCTCCAGTTGGTCTTGCAGCGCTGTAGGTAGGGATCGAACGGAGCACCTTCCACCAAGTTGTTACGGTTTAATGAGAAAGGGTGTTTATTTACAGTGCTGACGTAGCGGGACAAGGCGAAGCCTACTAGCCTCCAGACACCAACGCTTCTTCCTCCTCTTCTGCCACACCATCACAATCCTATATATACATTACAAATATATTGTCACGAAGAAAGACATTTATGGAAATCGGCAACAGGGGCAGATACACACATTCAAGACAGAGGTTCCCGGGAAACTGTAACACAAAGACACAAGCTCAACAGTCCACAGTCCTAGCTCGCCGAAGCGCGCGAGAGTCTCCAACTTCTTCGTCTTTCAAGCGCTACCTCGAACCGTTAGGTGGCAATATTATATATATATATATATATGGTGGCAGGCGGTAAACAGTGACCGGAACGTAGCTCCAGCGGTCGCGCTGCACTCCTTGTCACAATTCTAAAGAGCACCGGCACTTGTTTCCGGGGACTGCTAGCGCTTTCGCTGACCATGTTGCGCACGATCCGGTCTGTTTTGCATCCACGGCAGTAGAAACTAACGAGCCATCTCTGGACAACATCGATATTTACTGCCACTTGTCAAAGGAGAAACGGCGGGCCTTAGAGCAACAGCTGCTGGACTTCAAGCACTGTTTTGCTTCTTCCTCGAAGGTTCGTCAAACGCCCGTCACATAATATCGCATCATTACTTATGACGACGCTCATCCTATACGACAGCAGCCTTATCGAGTGTCTGCCAAAGAGCGGGAAGTGATCCAGACGCAAGTTCAGGAGATGCTGGATGATGGTGTTGTGCAGCCTTCGCAAAGTCCATGGTCTACACCAGTAGTCCTGGTCAAGAAGAAGGACGGCGCTCTCCTATTATGGGTCGACTATCGAAAATTGAATAATGTGACAAAGAAAGATGTTTACCCGTTGCCGCGCATCGATGACTCACTGGACAGATTGCAACGTGCTAAGTATTTTTTATCTATTGTTTTGAAAAGCGGCTATTGGCAAATCGAAGTAGACGAAAGAGACCGAGAAAAAACCGCATTTGTCACTCCAGATGGCCTATATGAATTCAAAGTTCTCCCATTTGGATTGTGCTCTGCCCCAGCTACAATCCAAAGGAAGATGGACACCGTCCTCACTGGCCTCAAGTGGCAGATCTATTCTGTGTACTTGGACGGCGTAGTTTTTCCGAAACATTTGACCAACACCTCGAACGCCTTCGAGCTGTCCTGGAAGCCCTCCGTTCTGCTGATATCACGCTGAAGCCCCAGAAATTCCACTTCGGGTATACAGAACTCAAGTTCCTGGCCATGTTGTAAGTGCTGATGGGGTGCGCCCGAATCCCGATAAGTCTGCTGCCGTCGCACGGTTTCCCGTTCCACCTAATAAGAAGGCTGTTCAGCACTCGGCCTGTGCGCATATTATCGGCGTTTCATTGCGGACTTTTCTCGGATCGCAGAACCTCTGACGCGCCTTACAAGGAAGGACACCTCTTTTGTGTGGAACTCTGAGCAGCAGATGGCCTTCTCTTTGCTTCGTGAGCGCCTTCAAACATCCCCTGTTCTGGCGCACTTCGATGAAGCGGCTGACACTAAGGGGCACACTGACGCCAGTAGTATCGGTCTTGGCGCCGTCCTTGTTCAGCATCAAGACGGGTTTGAGCGTGTAATAGCCTATGCTAGCCGCACTCTCTCTCGGGCCGAAATGAACTACTCCACCTCAGAAAAGGAATGCCTGGCGGTCGTGTGGGCTACTATGAAGTTTCGCCCCTATCTTTACGGCCGACCATTTAAAGTCGTCACGGACCATCGTTCTTTGTGCTGGCTGGCAAATTTGCGAGACCCATCTGGACGACTTGCACGCTGGAGTTTACGGCTTCAGGAGTTTGACATAACTATTGTTTATAAGTCCGGCCGCAAACACTTAGACGCCGACACGCTGTCACGAGCACCCGTTGACACTGGCGATACTACAGCCGATGACGATATCGGTTTTCTAGAAGCCCTCAGCGCATCTGAGCTTAGGGATCGCCAAAGAGCTGATCCAGACATCCTTCCACTCATCGATTATCATGAAGGGCGTGATACGACCCTGCCTCGACACCTATCTCGGCACCTTGGTTCCTTCTGCATGCGGAATGGCGTCTTGCATAGAAGAAACTCCCAGGGCCATGACAGAACCTACCTTCTGGTAGTGCCATGCGAGCTCCGTGAGGATATTCTCCTTGCTTGCCACGATGAACCGAAGTCTGGTCATTTGGGTTGCTCACGAACGCTTGCTCGAGTGCGCAACATGTGTTACTGGCCAGGACTCTCCGCAGCTGTGAAACGCTTTGTAAGAAGCTGTCGCGAATGCCAGCGCCGTAAAACACCGCCCCAGAAGCCTGCCGGATTTCTCAAGCCCGTTAAAACCCCCCGCATTCCGTTCGACCAAATTGGAATGGATCTCCTTGGCCCTTTCCCTTTGTCGCAGGCGGGAAACAAATGGACAGTAGTCGCTAATGACTACCTGACTCGATACGCTGAGACAAAGAGACTCCCTCATGCCACAGCTTCCGAAGTAGCAGAGTTTTTCATGCACAACATAGTCTTGCGGCATGGCGCCCCTTCATATGTCATTACAGACAGAGGGACAGCTTTCACTTCGCAGCTAATCGACCGCATATTTGAGCTGAGTTGCACGACCCTTCGCCAGACCACAGCATACCATCCACAAAGCAATGATCTTGCAGAAAGATTGAATAAGACGATTGCGGATATGTTGTCAATGTACGTCGATGTGCAGCCCAAGACCTGGGACGAGGTGCTGCCGTACGTCACATTTGCGGATAATACAGCCTTACAAGAAACAACGCGCTTCACACCATTTCGGCTTGTTTACGTACGCGAAGTTCAGAGCAGGATCGATTCCATGCTCCCGTGCCCAGATGACGACCAGCTTTCCCCAGATGTCCAGCAACATGTCATCCGAGCAGAGGAAGCCAACCAGCTCGCCCGTGTGCACATCGGGCGGCAGCAGACCAAAGACGCGCACCGTTACAACCTCCGGCACCGCCATGTTGACAACAAACCTGGGGACCAAGTCTGGGTATGGTCACCAGTTCGCCGTCCAGGCTTGTCGGATAAACTCCTTTCTCGCTACTTCGGGCTGTACAAAGTATTGCGTCGTGTGAGTGACCTTAGTCATGAAGTTATTCCAGATGGTGCAGCACAAAAAAAAAAAACTTTGAAAGCCCAGCTCGAACATTGTGCACACTCTGCGGCTGAAGCCGTACTACCACTGATAGCGTATGGCCACCCGCTGTGACCACTCTCTTGCTTTTCACACCGTTTTTACCGGCCGCCCTCATTTTTTCTTTTTCTTTTTTTTCGGAAGGGGGGGTAATGCCACCTAGCGTTGCCAGGTGGCGCATGACTGAGGTGTGAAAGGAGGACGAAGTTGAAAAGACGACAAAGTGTCGCTTGAGCGTTTGCGTCAGAGAAGCAGGACGCAGGAAGCAGAGAAGCTCAGAGAAGCAGGACGCTCTGTGCTGTGCGAGTGTGCTGTTCTGCATTCTTCTCCTAACTGCTGGATCCTGTCTTGTCTGCAAGCCTGACCGTTCTCTCTGCCTGACCGTTCTCTCCGGTGAGGCCATTTCACGTCGGGGGATTGGCCAGTAATTGTTTTAAACCGAACCTAGGATTCATGTGCAATTAGGCCTATAATGTCTCTAGCTTCCCCAGGTGGGGGTTCGTCATCCTGGTTTGCCAGTCTGCCGGCCCAAAGCTTGGACTTGGAATCGTTCGGACGAAATGGAGTAAGTGCAATACCGGTGGCATTCGTACCAATTGGGGATGGATTCCTGAAGTTGAAAAATCCAAAAATAATCCAGGAGCAGCTAAAGGCTGTCAACCCCACTACCTAGAAATCTCTGAGGTGCGTCCGTTTGGCAGGAGAGGTATCCTATGTAAGTCCTCGAATATACAGTGTGTGTCGGACTTGCTTCGATGCACATCGTTTGCATCATTGCCTGTTAAACCTTTTATACCCGAACAGCTGGCATGTGCAAAAGGTATTATACGCGGCGTGGATTCGTCGGTTTCTCAGCAAGAAATGATTGAGGAATTTAATGAGGCTGGCATTGAGATCTTATCACTATTCCGTTGCAACAGGGATGCTGGTGGCTCTAGGGTGCCGACAGAATCAATGATAGCGACGTTTGCCGGGGCTAACTGTCCAACAGAGATTAAAGTATGGCCCATTGTGTACCGTGTAGATCCCCTGCAGCCTCGCCCTTTGCAGTGCAAAAACTGCTGGCGATTCGGACACAGCAGCAAGGCGTGCAAATCTGCATCACGCTGCAGACTGTGCGGAGACAACCATTCATCTGACATGTGCACTTCTGCTGTGGTAATTTGCGCGATCACCCTGCTGATGATGGCACATGCCCAAAACGCGCAGATGAACAAACTGTTCTTAACATTATTCAGCATAAAAGGTGTTCTAGAGCAGATGCCTATGCCCAGCTAGACCATAAGAGGAATTCGTATGCAGCTTGTGCAAAAACAATAACTTCAGATGTGGAAACAGGCATGAAAAGTCGGTTGTCTCAGCGGTAGAGAAATCTTTTGAGGGTTTCTTCGAGCGTATGTTAAGCACGTTTACAGAAGCTGTGTCACAGGTCATAGCTACAAAGATTGGTTCGACCGAAATTGCAGCTTTGCAAGTTGACAACCCTGGTATAGCTGAATGCCATGCTCCTACGGTTGCTAGGGCCTCTATTGAGAGAGATTCTACCCAGACGACGCCTGCTCCTTTTTTGTCAATGAAAGTACAGGGACAGGGTCCTGTGGATACCCACGTGTCCACCGTTTACCCATTGGATGTAGAGATGACATGTTTGTCCCAGAAGCATCGCGCGTCTTCCTCTCCTTCAAAATCCGCCCATTCTAACACTAAAAGTAAAAAAGGTTCCCCTAATCCTCAGAATAACATTGATGTCTTAAAGGAGGCTGTTACAGCCTCCCGGATTCTACAATAATCATGGCGGGGTTAAAAGTACTACAGTGGTATTGTCGTTCAATTGCATCTTCGTTTCACGATTTACAGAATCTTATCTCAAATTTCAACCCAGACATAGTTTTATTACAAGAAACTTGGCTTTTGTCAAATCGGCCATTTTCTCTAAAGTATTTTAGAACTTTTAGATCAGATCGCACTAGCGGCCGGGGTGGCGGCTTGCTAACATTAATTTCGTCAACAATTCATCGGGCGAAGGTGTCACACAAAATTCTACGACAAGACTGCGAACTGCTTGCTGTTGATATCGCAATTACACAGTCTGCTCCTCTCACTATTGCAAATGTCTACTTCCCAACAGATGTCCGTACAACAGATGATTTAAGTGATCTTTTGAGTTCAACCAACGGACTGATTATTGCTGGCGATTTTAATTCACACCATGTTATTTGGGGTTACCGTTCAGATATATGTGGGCAGCGAATTTGGAACTGGATGTCTGTAAATGATGTGCATTGCTGTAATAGTCCAGGCATAACCTACATGCGAGCAGCTTCTAGGTCAGTAATTGATTTAACGTTAGCAGCAAATGGAGTAAGGGTCTCATCATGGGCTACGGTGGATTGTGGTACATCTAGCGACCACTTTCCAGTTACGTTTAATATAGAATCTACTCCCCTTAGAGTAACTACTTGTGAACAAAAATTTGTCAACCATAAACTCTTTAAAAAGTTTGTGAACTCCTCTTTTTCCTCAATAGCATCATCTCAGCATTCTGAACGTGCTCAACAAGCACTCTCTTCTCTGCTAGATGCCACTGAGCGTTCAGTGTTCACTGTGAAATCGTCTGTCCCTAACAAAATGTCATGCCGATGGTGGAACGAAGAATGTGAGAAAGCATTCCGTCGTAGAAAAGCTGCGTGGAAGAGCCTTTCACATAACCAGTGTCCCCAAAATTGGATAAATTATAAATTTTATGCGGCATCATTTAAAAAAAACTATTCGTATAGCAAAGGATGAGTATAATGCTAATATGAATATTTATCTCTCTAATCCAATTAATCGGAAGGCAAAATATAGGTTCATGGAACGCAACAAAGTTCTCCACCACATGTAACCGAGTCAGAGGTGTTATCACCCAATGAAGCAAAAGCGAAACTTGAACAAATTGCGAACGGTCTTGCTATTCGTTTTCAAGCGCAAACGGTGGCTCCGTTACTTCGACCTACACCACATGCTGATTTCGTTGCAGTTGAGCCAAAGGAATTGCATTGTATAGCGGCTGCTCTGAAACCTGCAGCTCCTGGGTGAGACGGTATTACAGTGGCTATGCTGAAAGCTTTAGTGCAAGACCACAGTTCGGAAGTGTTGAATATTGTCAATTTTTCTCTAGAAAATGCTTGATTACCTCAAGACTGGAAAGTTGCAAAAATTATACTAAGACTCAAAGACCCGAAAAAAGACTTTGATTTGGATAATATTCGGCCAATTTTTCTAACTTCAAATCTAGTGAAACTTATTGAACGCATAGTTCACCGGCGCCTCACAAACCATGTGATGACCCTGAATGCATTTAATGATGCACAAATTGGTTTTCGTCAAGGGTGCTCCATTTGGATGGCTCATACAGATTTGGAAAGTAGAATTAGGTTATCAATGAAGAAGAAAGGAGTGTCGGCATTGGTCACTTTGGATATCGCCAAAGCATATGACAGTGTAGAACACTCTATTCTGTTGAATAAGATAAACGAAATTAGGTCAACTTCTTACATGGTTGCATGGTTAAAAGAATTCTTAAGCAATAGAAAATTTTTCTGCACGAGAGGTTCTATAACTCCTGAAACTTATTACCGAACTAGAGGCGTGCCTCAGGGATCGGTGCTGTCTCCATTGCTATTTAATATATTAATGAGAGATATTCCTGTTCATCCAAATATAAAAGTTTACGTCTATGCGGATGATATTGCCTTTTTCTCTTCTGCACGAGATGTTCATTCCTTATATCAGCTATTGCAAGCCTACTTGAATGCCCTTGAAGTTTGGCTCGGTAAAGTAAAATTAACTCTCAACGTGAATAAATCCTCAATACTCGTTTTCCCACCAGCACACCCTCTTTATACCTCCCTTGCGTATTGCGGTTCACAAATCTCACAGGTTGAATCCTTAAAATACTTGGGTGTATTATACCACTCCCAATTAGACTGGCGGCCTCATATCAAAAGTAATTGCCTGAAAGGTGAGCGAGCCCTTGGTCGCCTGATTCGAATTAGCCATAAGAAATTCGGTATGCGTAGAGATACTCTTTTGTTTCTCTATAAAACTTATTTGAGACCAATTCTGGAGTTCGGCTGTGTTCTTTTCTCGGGCAGTCCTAAATACAAACTACGACCTTTGTTACTACTGGAGAGGCGCGCTTTACGACTATGTTTGGGGTTGCCAAGAACAGTTTGAAATGCAGTCCTCTATTTAGAGGCCCGTGTACGTGACTTGAACTCTCGATTTGAGCTGCTAACTGTGCGAACCTTTTTAAGAGCACTGGAATCTCTGTCTGGAGTGGCTTCTCCCATTTTTATTACACACCAATCTCAATTTCTAGATTATCATTGGCCGCAATATAAGCAACCACAATTTGTATTTACTCAGTCCTTGCTGTCCAAAATTGCAGTTTCGCTTAGGTCAGTAAGACGTGTTGGCAATGTTCAAGCTAATTCCACACTGTGCTTTGACCAGTCGTTGCCATCTAATGCAAAACACTTGACTACCACGGTAATAAAGGGACACCTTGAAGATTATCTATTACAATATCCACGACACGTAGCTCTTTTCACAGATGCCTCACAACGAAATGAAAAAGCAGAAATAGGGATTTACTCCCAAGCACTTGATTGGAGTTTTTATGTGCGGATCCCTGATTACACACCAATATTTACTGCTGAATTGCTTGCAATTGGTTTGGCCCTTTAAAAAGTTCCCGGTAATGTTACTCACGTAATCATACTCTTTGACTGCCTGTCAGTCTTAGCAGCATTAGAAAGTCCCAAAATGCGTCTTTTGAAACAAACCCTGATGTTTTTCCTTCCGATACTCTTATAGGACGTACGTTTTCAGTGGGTTCCGGGACACTGCGGCTTTGCTTCTAATACAATGGAGGATTATTTAGCAAATTCAGCTCTCAGTGGGCCTGTTGCCAATGTTGTACCCAATATTATCTTGCTAAATATATCCCGTTTTGAACGATTTCAAACGTTAAACTCCTTGAGCCATGAGCCACTCCTTGCGACTACGGATTTTAACCATTTAAATTTCCACTGAAAAGTCCGATATTGTACCTCGAGGCAATGTCAGGTTTCCATGACGCTCATGCGTTGTAGAATTCCTTCCCTCAATCTTTATTTATGTCGCTCTGGATTCACGCCGTCGAATCTTTGTGCGTCATGTAATGACGTGGAAACAATTGAACATTACATCCTCTCCTGCCACAGGTATGCTACTCAGAGAAATTATCTAGAAATACCTCTTACTCGCCTAGCATTGCCATTTACAGTTCCTGTCCTCCTCTCCTTCGGTGCAACCGTCAAAGGGTATGCCCTAAAAACGGTGTGTGACTTACTTCATAATTATAATATTGCTACTGGAATATTTGTGTGTTAGCGCTGATCTGTGTGAATTGTATTTTTTCTTATTATTATTATTAGTAGTAGTAATTTACAATTTTATTTTCTTTTTTCATTGCTTTCTATTACATCACCTCAAAATTTCAAGTTATTTCAGCAATACCAGCTCCTAATTATTAGGTTATCTATATCATACAGTCAAATCGACATTATCAAAAATATTATGTCACGTACAACGAATTCTGGCCAATCCCCCACTGTGGGTATGTGCCATTACAACGAGGGAGAAGAAGAAGAAGAAGAAGAAGAAGAAGAAGAAGAAGAAGAAGAAGAAGAAGAAGAAGAAGAAGAAGAAGAAGAAGAAGAAGAAGAAGAAGAAGAAGAAGAAGAAGAAGAAGAAGAAGAAGAAGAAGAAGAAAGAAGAAAAAGAAGAAGAAGAAGAAGAAGCAGAAGAAGAAGAAGAAGACGAAGAAGAAGAAGAAGAAGAAGAAGAAGAAGAAGAAGAAGAAGAAGAAGAAGAAGAAGAAGAAGAAGAAGAAGAAGAAGAAGAAGAAGAAGAAGAAGAAGAAGAAGAAGAAGAAGAAGAAGAAGAAGAAGAAGAAGAAGAAGAAGAAAGCACGCGCGCGGCGGCATCTGCTGCCTCGTTTTCTTTTAGCCCAGAATGGGCCGTAGCCCAGACTATGAAGCGGCGGGATGGACTTTCCACGTACGAGCTGTTTTGCAGTAGTCGGTAGGCCAGGTCCGAGCTGTTTTTTAGTAGCCGGTAGGCCAGGTACGGGACCCAGCCCTGTTGAAAGTTCCTACACGCCCCTCGCGATTCCGTTATGATTGTTTTGGAATCAGAGTGTGTTGCTGCTAACGCGATGGCGACCTCCTCTGCCTGTGTTACGCTTCGGGCTTTAAATGTGAGCCCGTTTACTGTTTTGGACTCGTGGATCACTGCCGCCGTGTACCACCCGCCTTGGTGCGGGCCGGACGCGTCCACATAGTACACTCCAGGTTTCCCTTCGTAGTGATGAGCTAAGGCCTCTGCCCTGGCCATGCGCCTACCCTCATGGTCGTCCTTGGACATATTATTGGGGAGTGGATTTACGTGCAGGGCGTATCGACACTCCTGGGGAAGCCTTACTCTTTCCTCGGTTACAGTCGTGTGTTGTATGTGTAGACGGGTTAATAGCCGACGCCCCGACGGTGTCTGCGATAGTCGCGTGTATTGACTCGTGAAGTGGGCTTCTCTCAGCTTCTCGAACGAGTTCGTCATACCCAGACCTTGGAGTCTCAGGTTTGACGTGGTTATAGGGAGGTCGAGGGCCTTCTTCGCTATTTTGCGCGTGATCCCCTCGAGGATGTTCTCGTCGTGTTTCTTGAGGTTGAGATAGGGGGTCGAGTACAGGATTCTGCTTGTTACAAAGACATTGGCCAGCCGTAGAGCATCTTTGCTTCTCAGTCCCCCTTTCTTGTTTGAGACTCTGCAGACCATTCGGCCCACCTGGTCTCCCACCTTTTTTAGCTTGTCGAGCGTAGTCGTCGCTAGCTTACGTTGGTGAATGAAAAGGCCAAGTACTCTAATTTCCTCTTTCTCGGGTATTGGTTCTGATCCAAGTAGCAATTCTATCTTGTCTGTATATTTTTTGGAGGGACGAATATGGACGAATTCGCATTTTTTTGGTGAGCACTGAAGTCCGCATTTTCTCGCGTACTCATTTACAGCGGTGGCTGCCTCCTTCAAGCTGGCCTCCATTTCTCCAAGAGAGCCCTGCGTGGCCCATATGGAGATGTCGTCCGCGTACAGCGCGTACTGCACACCCAAGACTTTCTCCAGGTGGACCGGGGGATTTTTCATTGCCATATTGAAAAGAAGCGGGGATAGCACCGCTCCCTGTGGTGTACCTCTCATGCCTAATAGAAAGGTACCGTGGTCTGCGTTCTGGATCCTCACGTAGGCCTGTCTGTCTGAGAGGAAGCGTTTTGTATACTCGAACGCGTTCTATCTACACCCCATCTCCGAAAGGTGTGTCAGAATGGCCTCGTGAGTCACATTATCGAAGGCTCCCTTCAGATCTAGGGCCAGCACTATCTTATCCCCGTTCGGATGTTCTATTGGATTTAATATTTCTCTGCTAATCTGTAGCAGGACGTCTTGAGCCGATTTATTTGGCCTGAAGCCATACACCGGGTCGGCGAAGACTCGCTTATTTTCAAGATACTTGGAAAGTTTGTCTCTGACCATTGTTTCCATCAATTTGCCTACGCACAACGTGAGAGAAATGGGCCTGAGGTTGTCCGTATCTATGGGTTTGCCTGCCTTTGGGATGAAAGTTATGAGTGCCATCTTCCATTCGGTAGCAAGAGGAACTTCGCCCGTCCAGATCGAATTGAAATGTTCTAGCAGGGATTGGTACTCGTGGTCTGGTAGGTTTGCTAGGAGTTTTACCGTGTGTTCCATCCCTTCCTGGCGCGGTCCCGCGTTTCATTCTCGCTAGGGCTGCCTTGAGCTCGTATAGTTTGAAAGGTTGATCTAGCTCAACATTTTCGTCTCCACTGTACCTGTAAGCTTCTCCCCTTGGGTATTGGGTCGTGCTCAAGTACTGGTCTCGGAGCTTCAGCGCTAACTGGGCCGTATTTCCTTGAAACGCGTGTATTGCTCTCTGCAGGTGTTTATGCGACTCGGTGCGCGTCTGGTTTGGATCTATGAGAGCTCCGAAGAGACGCCATGTGTTTTTGCCAGACATCTGCCTAGCTGCCGCGTTGCACCTCTCTACCCAGTTAGCGACCGCGAGTTGGGCCGCGTATTCTGCCGCCTCTTTTGTTATCGCCGCGATCCGGGTTTTTAGCTTGCGGTTATGTTTCTGCCTGCGCCATCTTTTAACCATGCTGCGTCTGGCTTCCCAGAGGTGGAGGAGGTGGGTGTCCACATCCGTTACCGCCTCAGAGAGCTTTACCCGCGTTTCCGTCGAACGGAGACTGGTCAGCAGCTGTTTGGTCCAGGCTTGGTATCCCTGCTCCTGGATAGAAGTAACATTATATTATTTTCTAAATTTTGCCCAGTCCGGCATCCTAGTCTGCCCCGTCGGTCTGGTAAGGGGTTTATTGCGGATCGTTATGTTGATCAGACAGCGGTCACTACCGAGTGTTTCCACCGTATTCGTCCACTCCACTCGCCTCGCATTTTTTGAAAAAGTTAAGTCCGTACAAGTGTCCCTCTGCGCCGAGTTCCCAATTCGCGTGGGGTATGCCGGGTCGGTGTGTAGGGTTAGGCCTAATGTCGACGCTGCCTCCTCTAGCTTCCGTACTCGTATGTCCTCTCGGTTGCAACCCCATGAGAGGCTCTGCGCATTGAAATCTCCTAACACTAGTAACGGATCTCGTCCCACTTCCCTGACAGCCCTACTCAGGAGTGTGGAGAAGGTTACATTTTTTGCTTTAGGTGGGCAGTACACGTTAAGGATGTGGAGCGGCGGATCATCCTTTTTTATGGGCAGGAGAGTCACCATCACGTATGAAAAGCTGGCTTGTAATTCCAGATCTATCAGATTTGCTGTGAAATTTTTGTGCACGAAGATGCATGTTAGGGGGTCGAGTTGGAACGTTTTGTAGTTTGTGAGGCTCGCGTTCCCGCCTGGCTCCTGTACGGCCACCACTGCCGGAGTATGCTCGTACGTGGAAAGGTGCATCCTAAGGTCCGCTCTCTTAGTCTTTGATTTAAAGCCTCGACTATTCCACTTTGTTAAAATTATAGAACTCTCCTTAGTTCGTCCCGCCATGTTGTGCCTGAAGATTGTTATTCTGGAGGGGGAGCTGCTGCAGCTTCTCACCCTGACTGATCACCCTACGCATCTTGTGAGTTACGGGATTCATAGGTCTCCTTGTGTTAGCATACTTGCGAATCGTCATCGCTTTCGCTATCTGTCGTGATACTATGGAGGGAATAGATTCCTGTATCTTCCTCATCATAGTTTCTAGTTTGTTTTCCATGCTAGGCTCTGCGTCGCTTTCCATCGCCTCCTCTTGCTGAGGCGGCTGAGATATAGCTAGTGCAGTTTCTAGTTTGCTGGTTAGTAGCTCTATTTGAGCTTTTAGGGCTGCTATCTGTTTTCTTAATTCAATTTCTACCAAATTTGGTGTAGGCGGAGACGTAGTATTAGGAGGAGGAGGGGCGACCCCACTCACCGGCTGCTTCCTGTTCTTGACCATGCTGGCCCAGTTCCTCTCTTGATTGTTTTGTTTAGAATTTGGCTTCATGTTAATCGAAGGGGGCGGGAGATTCTCGCTCCTTCTTGCCTCTTTCTTCTTTTTCTTGTTCTTGTTACCGTATTGTTGCTGCTCGTTCCTTCGGAATTTCGCAGTGCAGTCTTTAGAGTTCGTGGCGTGTTCGCCGCCACATACCGCACATTTTGGATTGCACTCGTGAGGGGCCCGCACCCCATCCACAAACGGAGCTTGCGTTCCGCAGAGTCCGCAGTTTTCTTGCCTCGGTGTCGGACAGGCGTCTGCCCTATGTCCCACCGTGCCACGCAGGTTACACGCTGGTATGGTGCGACGGTAAGTGGCTACCGGTATAACTTCCGCGTTATACAGCACAGCTCTGGGCTTGTACTTCCTTTCGAAGGTGACCCTTGCTTTGTTCGAAGTGCCGAACTTTCGGATCTCCAGGATTTTGCTCTCTCCGCGAAAGCTTCTCACCTTCCCTCGCAGGTATTCGGTGGTCTAAAGATTGGCCACAGTGATGACTCCGTGTACCACGTTGTCCTCACTTTGCTTTACGTGTTCACGCAGATAGAGGTCTTGCCCTTGCGTTCGGATTGCAAAGTCGCCGACCAGTCTGTCTGCTGCATGGATGCTCGACGTGCCCACAATGATCAGGTTTTGGTCCGGGGACACTGTGAAGTAAAAATTGTCTGCTTCGGCCTCCCCGACTCGCTGTCGTAGAGCTAGGCCCAACTCGCCGTGTTGCAAGTTCTTCAAGTTTGTGGCCGTTAGTGGTTTGATGATTGGCACCACGTCGTCTGGTCTGAATCTGCACAGAAACTTGGGCTTCCATGCAGGTCTGACTTGCGTTGGGCCTCCGGTCGCGCGCTCACCGGGTTCTGAGTCGGGTTGCGCGTGGCGGCCTTCGTGTGCTGACGTGGCCTTCCTTTGCGCGCTGGCTTGGAGTTTCTGGGCTCGCTTTTCAAAAGCACGGATCACAATTTCACTGCAGGCTTGCTCTCGGCTGGTCTGCGGCAAGGTTTTCCATGTCAAGCCTTCCGGGTCATAGTCGCGTTGCTGGTTGGCGTTTGCCAAGTTCGCCAGGAGCGGCCTTCCTGCAGTGGGACGCCGGCGTTCAGCCGATAGGCTGAGCCGCGGCTCCACAACGGATAGGAGCAAAAGTGCTCCAAAAAGTCGAAAACTCGGTCCACCGCGTTGAGAGTGGTCTCCCTATACTCCGAACTTAGGTCTGCTGAGCCTGATCGAAAAGCTACTCTGTCGACCATCGTTAGCGACTATCTTTACGGTAATGGCGCAAAAAAGAAAAACTGTTCCATGTTAGCTTGCGATCGCTTGCTTTTGTATGCGGCCCCTCAGGCATAGTGTACAAGAGCGTGTAGCACAAAAGTTTATTAGAAGCAAGTATATATGAGGGTCTTTCCGGGGAAATTTAGCTATTTCTAGCTTGCAAGCATATCTACGCGGGCCTGCAAGATGTTAGTATATGCTCAGGATCTAAAAAAAAAATGTAAGAACCTGTTTTATACAGGCAAAGTGCTAGATGAAAAGCTTAAATAAATAATTAGGGATCACAGTTTCAGCTGATGAAATAATAAGCGAACTTTTGGGTAGTCTGGGAGACTAAGCAGGGATAAATTATTTTGATTGCATTTTGCAACTCGCAAAACTTCAGCGCATAAATGTGCGTACAAAATGTAACCTTTAAAAAAGAACCAAAAAGTAAAAAAAAAAAAAATTAGTTGTGGTTGAACTCTGGTTAAACCTAGTTGAATTGCAATAGCAACAGCGGAAGCTTCTTTTTCCTGCTACATTGTTCCCCCATCACGCCCTATCAGTATAAGGTGCTACATTATTGGGGACACTTAATCTCATCCTTTAAGAGTAGGACGCGAGAGCGTAAGTTACCAAACTCCTTCTTCTTCTTTTTTTCTTCTTCTTCTTCTCCTTTTTCTGTTCCTTTTTATTTTCTTTCTCTTCTTCTTCCTCTTCTTTTTCTTTTTGTTCTTTTTTTTCTTCTCCTTCTGCTGCTCCTTCTCCTCCTCGACTGTTCAAGGTCAAGCGTGGCCTCCGCCGGGACCACGCGACAGCTCAAAACCTGGCGCAGTATTGATATCGCAATAATACTCATTTGGCAGCTAGTGCAGATAAGCGTATTGATGTATAATATAAATTTTTGGTTGCGCTCAGAGTGGAAAGTCTTGGGTTGAAAAGGCACATCTGTGTTCCACCGCCCATTTTTTCGGTCGGCCGTGGCGTGCACGAGTGCTGGTGCGTGGCATAGAGGGAGCGCGCCATGTGGGGAACGCTCGTAGAAGAGAGGGGTGAAAGGAGCGAAGTAGGCAGCAAGGGTTAGTAAACCGTCGAACGAGGCAAGTGCGTTCAGTCAGCATTAACGTGGACAAAGAAAGAGGGTTCGAGAAGCCAGTACTGCTTTCAGGTGTCTTCATTGCTTCACCATTCAACAGCTTGAGGCTGCAAGAGGGGGGGGGGGGGGGGAGAAGGAGCAGTCCATCGCGCGTTTCTGGCGAGTGCATTGTTTGCACCCAGTTCTTTCTAAGAATTCACAAGACTGTTCATGTCGCTTTCAAGTGCACTTGAGGATAGCTTCTGCTGGAGATGATCAGCAGAGCATCTTGTTTCGATTATGCTTAAGATTAAGAAACTATATTTAGCAAAATATATGGAGGCTTTGTGAAGCTGTTATGTCGCCGCTGTAGAGCGCATTCTGTTAACTTAGAAAACTTTGCGCTAAGATATAACTTCCATGAACTTGTGAGGTTTAAATATAAAGGAACTGGAAAACAATTTCCGCTTAGATGTAACTTCCGCGAACTTGTGACGAATAGGCTAGAGCACGGTTGAGTGTACTTTGTCTTTTCATTGTACATACACCAACCTGCTAACAAAAAACGGGGATAAAATAATCTGACATAATTCTCGTCAATGGGTATATCGGTATCTGCGCTCTAGTTGAAGCAATGAGCAATAAAAAAATTTGATGCCTATGAATTTAAACAAATTTTCTGTATTTTTAGCAGGTGTCCAGCCCAGTTTTATGTACATAGCTAGCAATATTTATGTAATGTAAGATCTATGACGCAAGGTAAACTGGATGTCGTCAAGCGGGAAATGGAGGCGATGGTTAGATGGCATCCTCGAGGCGCTGCAGATGAAGTTATGTGATGTGAGGAAGATAGTGAGAGACCGGAAAGCGTGGCGTGATATGGTCCATAGGATCACGAAGTGTCGGACACCACTGAACGACCGAACTGAACTGAACTGAGCAATATTTATAACCTATATTGCTATAGCAAGCTAAAGAAAAAAGAAAAGCGGGACAGCGCATAGCCAAATGTGCCCAGAGAAAACCGGGGCGTCGGTTCCCTTTGTGAGATGCAGCTGAAATGCCATTGGTAAATTTCATCACAGTGACGTAACATGTGAGCTTGTTCGAGACGAACTGGCCGCACGACTCACGCCGACGTGTTCTCTTTCTACATAAATCAAAGCACGGAGATAGTAATATTTCCTTCCTAATTTGTTGTGACAAATTTTTGATTATGTTCAATGATGTTTGTCTTAATGTTTAATAATGTCACTTTCCCATTGTCATCTTTCTGCCTGTTTAAACTATGTCCATTGTGTTATTTTTTCTGTGTGTAGTCCAGCGCCATTCTTGTAAAGTGCCTCGTCAAATGCAGACCGCTGTGGTTTGCCCGCATGAAAAATATACAAATCAATCAGTAAAATAGCTTGACTCGGCTCATCTACATAGTTTGTAGATTTTTAACAATAAATAATCACAAGTGTATCAAAGCTGTTTCGCTGGTTGCGGATAGGCGGACAGAATAAAAAAGTTATTGCTGTTGCCAGCCCCTATTTCAATACGACGCAGTAATAAAATATTTAGCCTCATATTATTACTCTGTAAACTTGGAGACGGACACATTTCTAGAGAAACCAAATTTGTAGAATTTTACTAAACCTCATGTGTTACCGGAGATTCAGTTCTAAATATTCAATTTCGGTTCTCGTATTCATGCGTAAGAGTCACGATGGCTGCCTAAACGACATCAGCTGTGATTACAGAGGTTTCACGACACTCCTTGTGCCATTGGAATACTTGGCAGGTTTTTAAGTTTCGGATTTGGAATCCGAAGTGGAAGAAACATTCGGATCAGAAGCTAACCGCGTCAAGGATATTTTCAAAGGACTGTCTCTGTCTTGCGTGCTTATTCACATAAATATATTGGTAAAGTTCGGGGCCTATGTGTCGAAGACCGCACTTACAGTGAGAATGCAATCAAATGGAATAGCGTAGGGATGCGACTGCCTATTTTATATTGTAACAATTCCCGATAGCTAATGTTGCTTGAATGTTCATGACCCGCTATTAGATAAGGTGGACGAGAATTATTTATGCAATTTGTGTACGCCTCGTTGCATAACCTACACACACGAACAAGTTGAATGTTCGTATATATTGTTCACCTAAAAGCTGTAAAGACTAATTTGAAACACAGATCGTAGAGGAGGGTCTCATTCTTAAAAGCCATATCTTAACTAACGGAACAGTGTTGTCGACAAGTGCATGCTAAAATGCGTGAGATGTTGTCAGTCTAAGGAGAAAACGTTGACCAACGCTCGCTACCAGTCTAGCTAAATCACCATTTAATGTTGATCAATATATGGCAAGATGTACCTCATGTTGGCAGCGCGATCTTAATTAGCGAACGATATTAGCGAGCATATATAAACGTTTATAAGGTGTTGGCAGTCATACCTAGATGAGCAAATATTAGCAAATATAGTCGAACATATACCAAATGTTCGCATTTCAATCTAAACGAGCGACAAATATTTGCCATCGTACACGAAGGTATATGAAATGTTGGAAGACCGATCGATGTCATGGACGATGTTGCCGTGCTCACACCAGCATATGCGAAATATTGGCGAGCCACACTTATAGCAGGACAATGTTTACCACTGGTTTCGAGACACAGTACCAATGTCACCAAGCAGTGGCAGTCCTGCCCGCTGTAACCAGCTAATAGAATGGTATAACCAATATCAGAAACATACTGGCACCAATGTGCCACCCTTGGGCTGTGTTTTGCCAGCACATTTCCAATATCAGGCTGGTTAACTGTGCTATCTGGGTTATTTGCAAAGATGGAATTCTCTTTTGGAACGTGCTGCATACATATACAAATATTTTTCTAAATTAGTCCAGTCTGCCTTATTTTGTTTTTTCACCTAAATACGAGCCCTGGCACATACCTCTGCTCACTGGGCTTGATAGCTCTTGGAAAACACGCATGTTTAATCGTAACGCAGAACCTTAGCACCCCCTAAAAGTATTTAAGCCGATTGAGGCATAAACTGAAGAACAATTACAAGAAAGACGATCAACCAGCCGGGCTTTTGCACTAACCACCCACAGTATTGCATCCATACAGCTGTATCTGGAAGAGGAAATATTTAATGTTCATTTTTCCACCATATTGCCGCGAAACCTGCAAAACAGTATTTGTTGTTTTTTAACAGCCGCCGGCATACAGGCTTATCACTCTGATTCTGGACCGTGTATCAGTTCCGTAATCTTTGTTTGTTACTGCTCGATGTCGCGAGTCACACCTTTATCAGTTTTGTCGTAGCGCAAGACGCACCGAGATCTGTCTGGAAGGTTCCGGCCACTCGGGTGTCTTTCCACAATGTTCCAGCCCGTGCTGGTAGCTGTTTGCGACGTTATCTAGATTGTTCTGTGCAGCCTTTGAGCGTTGCCGAGTGTGACGAGCATTCTTTGTTCGACGATCGACGAGCACGTTTGTTTCTATCGCCGCCGCCGAGTTGCTTAGTTCTTTTGCGGGCGCAAGTCAGCCCAAATAAAGAGTTTCTTTAGTGCAATTATCGACCCCTTCATTTGTGTCGTCGACCTCGTCACTACTACGTGACATCTGGTGGAGGTGCTGCCTTTGATCCTTCAAGCGAAGACCCAAGCCGTGTTCCTGTCGCCCTGGAAAACCATCCTACAGGTCAACGAGCCAGCCGCCGACTTCAAGGCCTACAACCCGAACACGGTCTGCTGCCTGACCCTACTCGATCTCGGAAGAAATCGACGCTCACAATGGCCCAGCCTACAGCACCGGTTGTTTTCGTTCAACCCCGTGAGCCCCCCTGCTTCCATGGACGACCGGATGAAGATGCAGAAGACTGGGTGGACCTTTTCGACCGTGTGGCAGAATTCAATGGCTGGAACGACGCCACGAAACTCAGGCAAGTCTACTTCGTTCTTCAAGGACATGCCCGAGTTTGGTTCGAAAATCATGAGGCAGCTATGAAGGACTGGGACATTTTTAAGGAAGCGTTTTTGACTGCCTTTTCAAGCGTCGTCCGAAAAGAAAGAGCCCAGGACCTCCTTCAGTGAAGACTTCAACTTCCTAACGAGCCTGTGCTGGCGTACGTTGAAGAGATGAAGCGCCTCTTTCGCCGCGCTAACCCTAACATGACTGAAGCTGAGAAAGTCAAATTTTTAATGCGAGGCGTCAAAGAATCGCTTTTTGCAAATCTTGTCCGAAATCCGCCAACAACAGTGGCGGAATTTGAAACGGAAGCGTCTGCCATCGAGAAGACGTTGTACACCCGGATGCGCCACTACGAGCGACCACTTCAACCAGACTACTCATGCCACTACCCCAGCGCATCTGCAAGCGGAGAGAACCTTCGGGACATCATCCGGGAGATCGTGCGAGAAGAGCTCCGCAGAATGCTGCCATCATCGCAACAACCCCAGGTGGCGACACTCGCGGACGTCGTCCGTGAAGAAGTCCAGCAGGCGCTGGGCGTTCCTGAAGCGACGGCTGCGACTTTTCCAGCACAAGAGGCAACAGCGATGAACTACGCTGGTGCATTACGTCGCCCTCCGCCCCGACGTGATGACTTTCCGAGCCCTCGCCGCTACCGGCCTGTTCCTGAAAACCGTCCCTTGGCTCCCGCCCGCCAAGCCTACCAACGACCAACAAGCCCCAGGAAGTGCGACGCATGGAGGACAGCGAACAACCGCCCATTATGCTTCCACTGCGGTGAGGCCGGCCACATTCTGCGGCACTGCCCGTACCGACGAATCGGTCTCCGCGGATTTGCAGTCGACGCTCCACGACCACGCCCAGGTGAACGACCGCAAGAAATCGACAACTATCTGCGTAGCGGTGAGATTGCGCCACCAAGCCGTCGATTCAGATCTCCATCGCCGTACAGGGCCCGCTTTGCGTCGCCAGGACGTAACTATGATGGTAGTGTGCGCGGAAGGTCCCCAAGTCCCCGTAGGGGAAACTAAAGGCAGCAACCTTTGGAGGTAAGGTTGCTCAACGGCGAAAAGAAGAAGATCCTCCGCCGCCGACGACCACTAACGACGACAAAACCATTTCATCGCCGCTCCACACGACGACATCGCCGAAAATACGACCAGAGTGCAAGCAGACACCGCCGCCCAGCGAAGTAACAACGGTATGCCCCGGCCATGACCTGAAGAAACGACGAAGCCGAGATCGGACACTAAGGCCCACGTGCAATGCGAGGACGCGAACAAGTGACCTTGAAGTTGATATCGACGGTCGCAGAGTCACTGCCCTAGTAGACACCGGAGCTGACTATTCAGTCATTAGTGGACCGTTAGCCTCTCAGCTCAGAAAAGTTACCACCGCTTGGAATGGCCCGTTGATTCGCACCGCAGGTGGCAACCTGATTACTCCATCGGGACGATGCACTCCAAGAATAACCGTAAATGGGCGTACTTACCCCACCAGCTTTGTGGTCTTGCAGCAGTGCTCCCGCGACATGATTTTAGGCATGGACTTCCTAAATGAACATAGGGCTATCATCGACCTGCGATCCAAGCTCATCAAGCTCTCTGCAGACAAAGCCATTCCTGCTACGACGACGTCGATGCAACACATCGCTCTAAACGTCCTCGATGAAGAATTGACCGTCCCGCCCCGATCAACCATCGCAGTCTGCGTAGGTAGCGCTAACATCGAAACCGCTGAAGGCATCGTCGAAGGAAATATCCAATTGCTCTTAGAACGAGGTGTCGGTATCGCAAGAGGCATCGCGAAATTCCGGAGAGGTCAAACTCAGGTGCTGGTAACAAACTTCACCGAAGAATACCGGCATCTCAGCAAGGGCACGACGATCGCTTTTCTCGACGAATTAGCCGACCTCAAAGATGTATTCGCCCTCCACGACCAAACGCTGGAAGACTCACCGGACCAATTCCGTCAGCCCCATTTGACATCAACCCGGAATTGACCAACAGCAGGAAAGACCAGATTCTCAGTCTCCTTCGAAGCTACGGGGAGTGCTTCTCATCGTCATCGAAGGTACGACAAACACCACTGGCCAAGCATCGCATAATAACGGACGAACACGCCCGACCTCTGCGCCAAAGCCCTTATCGTGTATCGCCGCGAGAACGCCAGGCCATTCGCGATCAAGTTGAGGAAATGCTGCGTGATGACGTAATCCAGCCATCGAACAGCCCCTGGGCGGCACCAGTCGTTTTGGTCAAGAAGAAAGACAGCACACTTCGCTTCTGCGTTGATTATCGCCGCTTGAATAGCATAACCAAGAAGGATGTCTACCCGCTTCCCCGCATCGACGACACTCTCGACCGGCTCTGCACTGCAAGGTACTTCTCATCGATGGACCTGAAGAGCGGATATTGGCAAATTGAGGTCGACGAAAGAGATAGCGAAAAGACCGCATTCATCACACCGGACGGCCTTTATGAGTTCAAGGTGATGCCAGTTGGGCTCTGCTCCGCACCAGCCACGTTTCAACGAGTAATGGACACAGTCCTGGCAGGCTTGAAGTGGCAAATTTGTTTGGTGTATTTGGACGACGTTGTTGTCTTCTCGTCAAACTTTGAAGACCACCTAAAACGACTACAGACAGTGCTGGAAGCCATCAAGTCATCGGGACTAACGCTAAAAGCAGAGAAGTGCCACTTCGCCTACGAAGAACTCCGGTTCCTAGGTCACATCGTTTGCAAGGACGGTATTCGCCCAGACCCGGAGAAAACAGCTGCAATCGCACAATTCCCACCGCCTGCCGACAAGAAAGCTGTGCGCCGATTCCTTGGGCTGTGCGCTTATTATCGACGATTTGTCAGAAACTTTTCGCGGATCGCCGAACCGTTGACGCAGCTTACAAAGGCTGACGTACCTTTTAAATGGGAAGCGCCGCAAGGAGAAGCCTTCAACGAACTTAAGCGCCGCCTGCAATGCCCTCCTGTACTTGGCCACTTTGATGAAAACGCCGAGACCGAAATTCACACCGACGCGAGCAGTGTAGGCCTAGGAGCCATTCTCGTCCAGAAGACTGCCGGACAGGAAAAAGTAATCGCCTACGCTAGCAGGTCTCTCACAAAAGCCGAAGTCAATTACTCGACGACC
This sequence comes from Amblyomma maculatum, assembly GCF_055883805.1. Taxonomy (NCBI): domain Eukaryota; kingdom Metazoa; phylum Arthropoda; class Arachnida; order Ixodida; family Ixodidae; genus Amblyomma; species Amblyomma maculatum. The sequence goes on along the minus strand of NC_139348.1, from coordinate 52,001,283 downwards.
GAGAAGGAGTGCCTTGCGATCATCTGGGCTACTTCTAAGTTTCGTCCATACCTATGCGGCCGATCATTCAAGGTGGTAAGCGACCATCACGCGCTCTGCTGGCTGGCTAATTTGAAAGATCCTTCCGGCCGCCTTGCCAGATGGAGCCTACGACTTCAAGAATTTGACATGACTGTAGTCTATAAGTCGGGCAGGAAGCATTCCGACGCAGACTGCTTATCCCGCGCTCCCGTCGATTCTCCCCCGAAGGACGATGACGATGACGCCTTTTTGGGACCGGTAAGCGCCAACAGTTTCGCAGAACAGCAGCGATCAGACCCTGAGCTGAAAGCGCTAGCCGATTACTTGGAAGGAAAGACCGCTTCCCCTCCTGGTGTGTTCAGACGACATTTATCATCCTTCACGTTAAGCAATGGCCTCCTCGTGAAGAACTTCGCACCTAACAAGACCGCGCAGCTTCTCGTAGTGCCTAAAACCCTTCGGCAAGAAATTGTGCAGGCGTTGCACGATGAGCCAACAGCAGGCCACCTCGGATTTGCGCGCACGTTGCGTCGAATCCAGGAGAAGTATTACTGGCCGCGACTGCCTGCCGAAGTTGCCCACTACGTGAAGACGTGTCGTGAGTGCCAACGACGCAAGACGCCGCCGAACAGACCAGCAGGACTACTAAACCCGATTCCGCCCCCAATCCTGCCATTTCAACAAATTGGGATGGATCTCCTCGGCCCCTTTCCATCTTCGTCTATGGGTAACAAGTGGATCATCGTGGCCACTGACTACCTTACCCGTTACGCCGAAGCAAGAGCACTACCAAATGGTACCGCGGCAGAAGTCGCCAAATTTTTTGTTGAACAAATTCTCTTGCGACACGGCGCCCCAGAAGTGCTCATCACGGACAGGGGAACGGCGTTTACGGCAGAGTTGACGCAAGCCATCCTGGAATACAGTCACACAAGCCATCGACGAACAACTGCGTACCATCCCCAGACCAATGGCCTTACGGAGCGCCTGAACAAAACGATCGCGGACATGATCGCTATGTACGTCGACGCTGAACACAAGACCTGGGACGCCATCTTGCCGTACGTGATCTTCGCGTATAACACGGCAGTCCAGGAGACGACCAGAGCGACCCCGTTTAAGCTTGTGTACGGCAGGGAGCCCACGACGACGCTCGACGCAATGCTGCCGCACGTAACCAGCGAGGACAACCTTGACGTCGCCGCCTACCTGCAGCGTGCAGAGAAAGCCCGACGACTCGCACGGCTGCGTATTAAAGACCAACAGCGCACCGACAGCCGACGATACAATTTACGACGACGCCACGCAGAGTACAATCCAGGAGACCAAGTGTGGGTTTGGACACCAATTCGCCGTCGCGGATTAAGTGAAAAGTTGTTGCGTCGATACTTTGGGCCATATAAAATCCTTCGCCGCGTGGGACCCCTGGACTATGAAGTCATTCCCGACGGAACATCAGCATTACAACGGCGACGCGCACGCCCAGAAATTGTACATGTTGTACGACTGAAGCCATATTACGCGCGTTAAAGAATCTGTGGTGTTTATACTTTGCAGTGTTTGTTTAAGTTTCTTTGTTTTGGAACATCGAGGCGATGTTTTTTTTAAGGGGGGAGTAATGCCGCGAAACCTGCAAAACAGTATTTGTTGTTTTTTAACAGCCGCCGGCATACAGGCTTATCACTCTGATTCTGGACCGTGTATCAGTTCCGTAATCTTTGTTTGTTACTGCTCGATGTCGCGAGTCACACCTTTATCAGTTTTGTCGTAGCGCAAGACGCACCGAGATCTGTCTGGAAGGTTCCGGCCACTCGGGTGTCTTTCCACAATGTTCCAGCCCGTGCTGGTAGCTGTTTGCGACGTTATCTAGATTGTTCTGTGCAGCCTTTGAGCGTTGCCGAGTGTGACGAGCATTCTTTGTTCGACGATCGACGAGCACGTTTGTTTCTATCGCCGCCGCCGAGTTGCTTAGTTCTTTTGCGGGCGCAAGTCAGCCTAAATAAAGAGTTTCTTTAGTGCAATTATCGACCCCTTCATTTGTGTCGTCGACCTCGTCACTACTACGTGACAATATTGAAGAGGTCACATTAAATTTTCAACTACATTGCTCTTCTAGGACCTGTATTCTCTCTGAGGGTGTATGATTGGCTGCATAAATTATGGATAAACAACACAACTGATAATATACACCTGCGGTCGTAAGTTGGCCTTAGAAATATAGGACAGAATTTCGTGTCATGGATCTGTCCCGTGATACATATTTGTATCGCGCGACAAGCATATCTATCCTGCATCGCGTCAAGTGACAGAGAGTCGTGTCGCGATTTCTCTCACACGGAAAATTTTGTTTTAATGTGTTCTATCGTATGTGGCTTTCTTTCTGTTTTTTTGCCGTGCAACAGACTTTTTCTTGTCCTCAGTCGTGCGACGTAGATGACTGTCGCGGGTTGCGTCCCACGGCAGAAATATCTGTCGTGGGAACAACCGTGCGACAAATTCGTTTGATGCGTCGCGCGACAAATTTCTTTTGTGCGATGTTGTCGCGGGACAGATTTCTGTCGCTGGATATATGGGTCGTGCGAGAAATTTGTTTCGCAAAATAAATTAACTGAGCGTTCCGGAACAGGTGCTGTCAGACTCAGGCGTTAATTCTACATTCAGAACCATTTTACTGCAATGTGCCCAGGCTAACGTAACCATTACATCCCCCCATTCCAAAGCTCGCACACAGGTAAAATCCACAATTTCAAACTTCTCGCGGTTCGGCTTCCGCTCCTAACAATTGGTGCAAAATAAAGAAATTAAAGCATTATTTCGACTTTCACAACATCATATATCATGCCCATTCTTTGCTATATTATTAAGAAAGTTGCTAATAATTATTATCACGTGTCTGTATATATATATATATATATATATATATATATATATATATATATATATATATATATATATATATATATATATATATATACGCCACTTTTTCACGAGTCACTGCTCCGCAGAGCGCCGCTGTTTTGTTAGAGTTGACGGTGTACTTGTTCCCACTTTGAGTTTTGTGCCATATTTACTTTTACCTTTGTGTTACGTCGGCATTAGCTTCTTCGCATATTCTAGCAAGCGTGTTTTACTAACAACGGTGGATCCGTCGTCATCTCAAGTGCTTCTGCAGCGTCTCCCCTAGCGAAAAACCGTATGAGTCCGAATAACCTCATACAAATTTCTCATACTAAACTCATACAAATCTCATACAGTGACATTTATTTCTCATATGTTGAATGATATTTGTATGAGATGATATGGGATTGGTACGAGATTAGTATGAGTTTAGGATGAAAAGTCTGTATGAGATTATTGTGACTCAGGGTTTTTTCGCTATGGTCGGTATGCAGTCGGAGGCAGCGGGGAGTACGTCGACCGGTAATCCTTTCTCCACTTCTGTATGCACTCAAGTAGCGCTTCTTTAAAAAAGTCTCCCTGTTGTGACTTCGGTTCTTTATATTTGTAACGTGCAAATCAGTAATGATTAATATTAAATAAAGAAGTGCGCTAACGGGACAAAATCAATAAATGGGATACAAAATACACGACTAGATACACAAAGCGCACATTTAAACTGATATTTATCCTCACAGGCGCACATACGTATGCAAACCTTATCGTCACACAAACACACAAAAAAACTAAAAAAAAAAAAAGTGTTCATTAGAAGCAAGATAGCGAATTGAAACGTGGGGTCCTGTGCACAGAAGTCTTACTTAGATACCTTTTTAGTCAACAAAACATTATTTCTTTTGAAGTTAAAGCTAGCGATGAACCGATGGTTCACTGATATATCCCGCTCCATCCGTGGCCGAGGTCATGATAAACGCTTCCTAGATCTCTCTTGTGATGTGTGACCTGAGTAACACTGAGGTACTCTCTAAAAAGGGCGTGCGTTTGTGTCTGGCGTAATGCGCTGCTGATTTGCCAGGTCCGGTGACAAGAGAGTTGTTATTATTGTGCTCACGCAGCCTCTCAATCATACATCTACCCGTCTGGCCTACGTAAGCCGTACCACAATAAAGTCGTAATTTGTATACCACACCCTCGGCATACGCCACAAAGTTGTTCTGGTGCCTCACAGCGCAAACCCATTCATTCGGTCCTTCTTTTATCTTGCAGTTTACCATGGCGCACAGGTTCCCAAGCTTCTGAGGCGCATAAAATACAACCGGAACTTCGTAAATTTCTGATACATTCTTTAGACTGAGTGATAGCGCATAAATGTAGGGAAAACAATAGGTCTTTCCCTTTCCTTCAACTTTGGTGGAAGCCCTTTGACGTCAGTCTTGAGAATCTAATTAGCCACCCCTAGAGAAAAAACCGTAAGAGTCACAATAACCTCATATAGATTTCTCTTACTAAACTCATACAAATTGCATACGATGTCAATGATTTCTCATACGTTGAATGATATCTGCATGAGATTACATCAGATTTATACGAGTTAAGTATGGGAAATTTGTACGGGATTATAGTGACTCATAAGGTTTTGTTCGCTAGGGACCGACAGCAACACTGGGTTCGAATAGCCCGCTAAATAAGGCCGAGCAGCGTGAACGTTGACAGCTTAATGTACCTTATGATTGCACGACTTTTTAACGCATGAGCTCTGTTTTGTTCAGTCAACTTACAATCTACTCAATCGAAGGGAAGCAGACTCTCTTCACTTCTTGTTGTGTAGTACCAGCACACATGAGGACCGATTTCAATAGTTATGTCCGATAGCTGCAGGCAGGTTTGATGCGGCAGTTCATGTGTGAATGAGAGTCATGGATGAGCTCGGGGAGATTCAAGCACTGTTTTTGGCAAAACCTAGTCAATTGCACAATCCACATCGACACACAAAAAAAATCATCAACATACCTAAAGCATATGCTAATGCCTATTTGTTGAATTTCCTTTTGTAACACTCGCTTACAGTGCAAGTAAATCGATGAAAGTAAATATCCAGACTCATATTCCACGATTTGTGTCAGAACAAGATTGCTTTACAAGATCTGGAATTAGGCTAGCAAACTGCTTTAACGAAATTTCGTTTCCATGGCGTGCAGCGCACATGATGGTCGATCCTCCAAATACCTTCAATATCAAAACCCCTATCCTGCGTTTACATTGCCTACAGACAAGTAAAAGATTAAATATTGCTTTTCAGTTCTTAACAAAGGATCGCCCCGTGATGTAGATGATTTCCAGATATGACCTTTCAAATATTTCATTGATCTCATCAGTGCGGCATTAGAATGCATTTTGAATAGGTGTCTAGAAAATGTAGTCTTTCCCAAACGCATGCAAATGGCTCGAGTCTTTATTATATCTAAAGGTGGCGTCAGAAATGACTTTGCAAATTATAGTCTCATATCTATTCTCCCCGTCTTTTCAAAATGCTTAGAGAAATTAACACTTGAAGAAATGCCAGACTTTTGTGAAAAGCATAACCTAATAAATTCATACCAACATAGTTTCGGAAAAGGTAGGTCGACATAGAGTGCCCTTCTTCAAGAGAAGACTAATTTTAAGATCGTTTGAAAAAAGACAACTACTTGTGGGTATATTTAGAGACTTTTCTCAAGAATTTCACCGGATAAATTATGACGCCTTGCTAAACATTTCCATATCTATGGTTTTCGGGGTGTTTTGCCTTACCCGTTTTGGTCTTACCTGACCTTCGCTGTCAGCAGGTAAAGATAGATAAACAATTTCCTGATCTCAAGTCTGTGCAAGCTGGTGTCCCACAAGGAAGCATACCGGGTCCATTGTTCAACCTTCTCATAAGTGATAATATTAGTCTGGACAAGAATGCACATTTGTAATAAATGCAGACGACACCAGTGTTTTCTTTAAAACATCTCGCATATCTGATCTTTCTGCACCAGCTAGTCATTGTCTGCATAATCCTAATGAACGGACAAGCCTTAAATCTTTGGTAACCAATACCAATTACACAGAAGTTGCACTTTTCAGACCTAGAAACAAAACTTTGGACACCCAGACTTATCGCTCCGTCTCAGCTCAAGAAAAATTACTTGTTTTCGAAGTAAAAAGCCTTGAAGTGTATTTTAATGAGCATTTATTTTGGAGTAAACATATAGAAACTGCCACAAATAGACTATCTAAGGTAGTCTGTATATTATTGAGATTTTGTTACTATTCCAGCAATGTAAAAGGAATTATTTAGAACTCATTAATTTATTGCGTCATTAGTTATTGTAATTTACTGTGGGGAACAAGCACGTTTTCAAATATTAGTGAACTCTATAAAGGACAAAAACGAGGCCTCAGAATAAGCGTTTCGGCGATGCACCGACAGCTTCCATCATTCATGCACTCAGTTTAACTCCATACCGCAACTATACAAACATTCTATTAATACGCTATAAGGCGGCCAATAATATTACACTCACGTTTTTCAATACTTTGCTCAGGCTGGAGCGCGAGCTCCACAATTGCAGTGCGCAGACCCATTATCATTTCTACATTCCGCAAACATGAACAAATTATGAGCGTTAAATGGGAAATTATACCCATGTAGTCTTTTTGAACTCACCACATCACCCATAAACTTTTTGAATAAATTTCCCATAGTTCACTCTGAAAACTTTAGGTATTTATATGTATGTTGTTATATATGTGCACACTGATGTATCTCAATTGCATTGAATACTGTGTACTGTACATAAATGCTGCGTTCTTCTGCTGGTGCTGTATCTGCAAATACTTTTATGGGCCGAAAATGACCAAGTTTTGAACAGCGACCCCTGTCTCAAGTCTCAAACAGGCTTTTTGGCGGCGCTCCTGACATCCAGCTGGTGCCAAATAAAGCTGACTCGACTTGACGTGTCGACATATTGGGGAGGAGCAGCTTTTGAGGCTACCTATAAATATGATGGCTCAATGGAATAAGCAACTGCTACCTGTTGATCAACGCGCGCCGACCCACTATTTAATATTTATTTGAAATACCTTACAGGCCTGTTAGGCATTGTGTAAGAGGGACGGAAAATCTATAGAGTGCTATATATATATATAAAGTGTAAGGAAACTAGTACTCACCCAGGCCCGATTGACCAAAACGCCACATTTGGTTCGATTACATTTGTTTCACTTGATTTTTGGGATTTAACGCATCGAATTGACTCAGACTACTACAAACTCCGTAGTGGAGGACGTCGGATATTTCTGCCAACTGGGGTCATTTAAAGTGAACCTGAATCGAAAAGACGCCACTGGATTTCGGGTTCGAACTCGGGTATTCCGGTAGAGTATCCGAGCACCGTAACCACGTTTCCTACAAGGTGGGGCCCCATATTAAAGAATGACGCCTCACAATAGGAACGGAAGTGTGCTAATGATCCATATCGCCGGAAAACACGCCGAGGCTTTTATAGTCGGAAGTCCCTCTCTAACCGGGAACCTTGACGTAGCTTGGTACAGATCACTGGGGTGTAATCAAAATTTTACATATCGTATCACAGTATTGAAAACGGTTCGCGATGACATGAGCCCTCGGCTCATATTAGGACCTTATAAAAAGACGCAAGAGCCTAGGTAAAGACTTCGGTAGGCTCACGGGCGGGGAAGAAATGACAGTGCCCAGGTCATTTGTGGGCTCAGGAGGCGTTTGCTCAGGAGAACGACGAAAACGCGTTTATTTACAACGGTCAGTCAGTATGCGACAACAATGTCGGCCACAGCGCTATTACTCTTGAAGGTCACTTGGATGTTGTGACGCAGTAGTTTCTATGACTTCCATTAAAGGAGTCGTCGTGTCCCCAACTTCCTCTGGACTAGCCCGCTCCGTGTAACGCACATCAACGGCCAGGGCCTTCGGGGAAGCCTGGCATGCCATGCGGAGACAGCCGCCATTCGAGGGAAGCATTAAAATCGCAGTTGCGTACTGTGCACATATAGGTACCACAAGCCACAAACCCAAGCGGGCCGTCGGAACAGTGCACAAGCTAAGCCTCCACTCCGCACCAGTATCCCACGAATGCAGTAAACAGATCGTAGCACGTGGTGATGGAAAGCACTATTAGCAGGAGGCAAAAATTTTGAGAGTAGTTTATCGATGCATTAGAAATGTCGTCATGCGCCGGTTTCAATGAATAGTTCCTGTAAAAACTGCTGAGCTCTAAATGAACTAATTTCTCTGAATCCTAGCGGGTCATTTCTTAGCACCCTGGTTACATTGAATTCAGCATGGATGCGACTGAGCAGCAAAAGAAGCCTCGGGTAACTTGAAGCCTGGGAATAACGCTGCAAAAGCGGAAAACTGAATATGAAAAGGTGGTAAATACTACAGATAGCCATTTAAAGCACAAGTTCATCTTCTCAATTGCATGTCATTCAAGTTCTTGATTGTATCTCTTGAATAAGTAGGTTTTAAGTTTTCAAGTGAGATACTTACATGGTTAGTGAATTCACAAGTTTGAAGGTGCCAGCAGCAGTACCAAAAAGGGCTGCAGGCACATACGTTAGCTTGTTTAGTTTTCCTATTCGTATAGGATTAAAACAATATTGGCAACTATTTATTTTAAAGTTGAAGCGCTTTCAAATTCTGATAAAATAACATTGAGAGCTTCTCTGGGTGCGGAGTAGCTCATTCCAAGCACATATAATCTTTAAAACCTGAACTTGCTTTTCTAGTTCATCGATGTCAAGATAATCAGCTTGAAATGAATCCCAAAAAACACATTATATGGCCTTTCATTCGCATAATAAACAACCGATTAATATTGCTCCGCTTTATTTGGATAACCACATAATTCCACTTTCTAAATGTATACTACATTTCTTGGCATCCTACTAGACAAACATTTAAAATTTCACATGCACAGTGAATCGTTATGCAAAAATGTCGCCTTTGGCATTAGGGTGCTTCTTCGAACACGTCATTACTTTCAGCCCCATATTCTTCGGACGCTTTATTGCGCATGTGTTCACAGTCACTTAGCCTACTGCATATCATCCTGTGGAACTACATATCTCACTCTTACGTCAAGCATCCGTCATTTACAAAACTCTGCAATTCGGATACTTACCTTTTCTCCGTCCACTGCCTCAGCTGCCCTTATGTATCGAAATCCTAATATCCTCGCTTTACTGAGTCTGCTCCACCTAACATTAGCCACACTTATGTACAGCGCTCGCATTGGTGACATTGTCATTACTGTGCTTCCGTCATCTGCCCTTACGACAATTTGCTACTTCCCATAGTTAACACTAATTATGGCAAACAAACCCTTTTGCTTTCAGCTATACGTCTATGAAATTCACTACCCTCATATGTTAAAACGGTTCGGCCGTATAGGCTCTTCATTAATAACATCAAAACATTTTTATTAACGAAGTAATTATAACCACACAGTTATGTTTTTCGTTTTTTATGTATTGTTGTTCTTGTTGTTCATGGATTTTACATATTTTGTGTTCAATTTCTGCCATATTTGTGAATTTGTGTTAAGTATTTTGTTATAGGAGGTCCCCCTGACAGCTTCGCTTTGGGATCTCCTTCTGTACCAAATAAATCATACTAATTTGTGTAATAGATTTCTGAAAATAAAAAACCAGAAACCTTGAGGTGATATGCTTGTAATATAAACTGCAGGTATGACTAAAGCAGGTAAGTTTTGTTCTCAAGCTCCAGACGTTGATCTGTAGCGTCCATATTTCTTCGAACATCGTAGGCACGCGGTACAGCTTCCAGCACAATGCTGCTTTTACAGCGGGCATCATGTACCATGCCATTGAAATCCCACGTTGTGTTTACATTTGCACGGGTAAGTATAGAGGTTCCGTCCTCGGAGCGCTTGTGCGTGGAATACATTCCACCTGTTCTTACATCAACTTACCGGCACTTAGTTTAAGAGAGTAAAATAAACAATTTTCACGCCCAGTAGAGAGCTACGACCACGCCGCTTCTGGCGCTGTTGATAAGTAAATGCGGGAGCGGAGACGGCCGCTTTTTCTTCTAGAATTGTGTTTCTGAGCAGTCACCGCGTCAAGAATTCGTTTTGTCACGACATTTGCATCGTTGCATAAACAGCATCCGCTATGACTGCCCTGTGACACAAACAGTGGCGCATCTCCAGCAATAGTTTTTCCTTGGGTAAATGTTCTAAAGCTAGAAAAACGTGCTTGGGATTGTAATTACTAGTCACAGCTCGGCAAAAATACGGCAGAGAGCGTACTGTTTGAGTTCACGTTAACCAGTCGCTAGTAATTCCTTTCTTATTTTTCGACATGAGATCACTTAACACACATCAGCGCATCATGGTGAATTATCTAATGATCCCTACCATTCGCTACTAGGTACAGGCAATAGGATATTTGGATTGCTTCGTACAACTATGAGAATTCGTTTATTTAGTGAATTGCTAGATATTTTTGTTGCGCGTAATTTGTCATGTCATTTCATATGGTTTAAGTTCAAATAAACATGAATATGATGAGCGTCCGGTAAAATATTTATTGAAACAAACATAGTGTTCTAAGCGCTTGGTGCATGAATTTATTGGCCTAAAAGTGGTGCTTGCAAAGAGCAGCATGTGTTAATATTTTGTAATTTCACATAAGCACATAACCTTTACGAAGTGCAGAATTTATCGAAGGGTGTATGCTCTCGCTTAATCGCGTTTCATCCATTTACGACTTAACACGCTATATCGCGATATAACACGCTATATCATCGCCACGATCGAATCTATCCTCATGGCTATTTCCATAGGGCATGCTTTAAACATGGGGAGCTTAACTGAGCATCACCAGTAAGGACCACGCCTGCACGCTGAAAACTGTTCGCGGCACGAATTAAGTAGCTCTACTCTCATTCAGCTTAATCCATCCAGCTTCCTCGATATATGAGCACGTAGCTTTGTCTCAACATGAGAGTTTTGGTTCGACTCACCACCCCATAAAAAAACGTTACCCAAGTGTCATTTCCGCTCAGTTATTTTCCTTTGTTTGTTGAACTTCCACAAGATACTCATCGTCAATGAGAGCACTTCAAACTGTCCTTGAATTTTGCATGGTGATTTTTGTTAACGTCCAGAATCAACAGTGATGTTGCCAGATTATCTGCCACACGTGAACCTTAGTGACACCGCATTAAAATCTTGTAAATTTGGCAAAGAAGCGATATGATTAGAATAGAGCGTTTAGTACGATGTAACGGCGCGTGGCGCAGAATGTATTATATATTGATTTCAGGCGCATCATTATGAGGGCATATGAAAAGAGCTTGTACAGCTAACGCAGGGCAAATGAAAAGAAAAAAAAAACAGCGAGTATTTTGTTGAAGTAAATGATCAGTTGATGCAGAGTACCTACAATAAAGCAGGCACAATATTGCGACTAGTCATTTAGAGTTTTTGTAGGAAACACTCGACGCAATAACATTCATTTCTCCCAGATGGGTGCAGCATCATCAATGCTTTCGCTTCTACACATTTATTTTAATGCTTCAGGTCGCCTTATCGGAAGGAGCTGAAAAAATAAGCAAACTTGCAACGCTTACACCGGAAATTCGCGCAGCTACATATTGGCAGCGGCCGCACATATCCCAGGACTTGAAAACGTCCGCTAGACGGCTTTTAGTGTCACCCTATAGTCAGTTCACAGGGCGTATTCAAGGGGCAATCAGGTATTTCTTGTGCACTATAAAAGACTGTAAAACAATGCATTTCATATAATTTATTACAAATTCACTAAAAACGTTTCTTCTAAACTTGTATTAGTGGCTCACTTGGTGGAAATAAAAGAAAAGTTTAAGATTGTCCCAAGGATCCGATTATGTATGCCGTACTTTTTCATTTGCCTGCAAGACCCATGAATAGCGCCTGGATTTATTCAGCCCCACAAATTATTTGAAAAAGCCAAACGCATTTGTCCTGGTGTGCTTTTGACAATCGGTAACTATAAATCAATAACTTCTCAATACGAGTAGCTTCAGGTCATAATGCGAAGAAAGTTTTACACTTGTTGCCTTATGCAACCTGTTTTAAAGCTACCAATCTTCCGAACGCTATCTGCTTGCTACGACCAGAGATTTCTTTCTCTGCCCACTGGCATCATTAAACCAAATGGCCTCAGAGAGAGTGACTCGCCTACATTGATATCAGAAGGGATGCCACGACATTCCAGTCTAGAAAGTTAAATTCTTTGGATTTACCGCAAACTGCACATGCGTCATCTTTGTTAAATTTAGTTTATAGCTGCGTTTTCAAAGACACCCTGATGTATTCACAAAATTACGACACTGTCTCTTGTGTTCTGTTACAATAATGAATCCTTCCTGATCTGCTTTTTCTTATTTAGTTAAAGTTCTACTCTAGGATTTTGTGTTTCGTTGAATCTATTCTATTCTTACTTTTTATGCATTTTATTTGTTGTTCAACTCTCTTCACTCCTCCGCCCTTGTGTCCCGGATACTTACTGGTTGATTTCCTCTTTTTTTTTCCTCCATAGTGACAACGCTTGTTTTTAGGTGTAGGCAGTTGTAACTGTCACTGTCCAATTTCATCAGGTTTTCCTCATATAATAATTTACTCTGAGTTTCCCGTGCTTCCAATGACACCCAACCCTACCTTCATGTGCCGCATCAACTGAGATTTTTTTCATTGGCGTCTAGGTCTAATCATGCAATCTCTTGTTATAGTAGGAAAGCGGTTTTAGTATCACGATGAAAATGTCGCGTTCGTCAGATGTGTTCATGCGATTGCTTGAGATGCTTCCGCGAGACGTCGAATAAGTTCTAGTTTTGACATAATTTGACTTTTCGTGAAGGCAAATTATGGCCTTCATTCCACAATATCACGGAGAGGTGTCCTGAGATGCCGATGTATCCGACGTCGAAGCCAAAGAAAGAAATAAATCAAATTAAAGTAATACACAAACACGCAAGACAGAGTACAGGCTAGACAACGTTGCAGCTATCGACAAATAAACCAATTTTTTGAAAGCAGATAAAAGGTACCTGCTGTTGTTTGAAATATATTTATACAGGTAACGAGCATGCTAAAGTCACAGTACAAATAACACTCAAATTTCCGTCTGTCAACGCCGGACTGGGGCGGAAAACTTGATAAAAGAAGCACGGACGGCTGCGAAAAGCTTGGTGGCGAAGGTAGCGAAACTGGTGACGACTTTGAGCCCTGCCCACAGGTAAGCAGAGCTGCGGTACAGCAGTCCTTTGACGCTCTCGAGGGATCTGCCAGCTGGACGTTGCTCGATCTCTTTTTCTGCACAAAGCAAGAAAAACCACATTACTGTATTAAACTTCAGATTATATGTAACAACGCTGAAGTCATGCGCAGTACTGCGATTACTCTCATGGCTTCTGGATGGCGACAGTGAAGTTTTGGAGCAGGACGAGGTAGATGCAAGGAACATTGTGAAGCGGTGACTTTGGGAGTAACTCGGCACATTCGAAAGGCTTACTTTTGTTAGGCAACAGATGAAAATGCACATTCGGCCCTAAAAGTGTGTGCTGCAGATCACCTTTTTAGGAGTATTGCTGTTCTTGAAATAGGAACATAGGAAAATATTTATTTCAACTCTGAATCTTCTGCTTGATCTACTTTGGCGGTTATGGTGAACCATAGAGAAATTGCTTACTCTTGGGCTAGTACAGCGTATTCGAGTGACCAGCACTTCGTAACTTTCATTTCAAAACGCATTTAAATGTATTTATCCTGAGCAGCGTTTTGCGCAGTTAATTTTTTCTGTGTAACGCGAAAAACGCGAGTTCAAATCAAATTTCTGAGAATTTTTTTCATCCTTATTTATAACAAGATTCAATTGCACACAAATCTCTTGCCATGTTATTCGGTGTGTATCAATTCATGTTAATTGTTTTCATGAGAGTGAAACTCTAATTGAAAAATCTCCAACGAGCACACACAGTGGTTTGCTAAGTATTTATAAAATCCCTGCTGGATATGCCATGCTTCGCTTCTGCTTTTCTGTAAATGCTGCAGAAATACTTGAATACAAAAACAAGAGTTTTTGCTGGCAAGTAAGACCATGAGGAGAAGCTGCAAGTTCATAGCGCGACGCCTGAACAGCACGCAAACGTTTAGATACTGCTATTTTAGCTGAAAAAAATTTGTTAAACACCGTGTTCTAATATCCGATACCTGAACAGCGGATTTGCACCAATATATCATCACCGCTTTTACGCTCATCACCATCAGCCAAACCGGACACTCTGCCGAGCACAGATCCCTTCCACATTTACAAAGATAAGTTGTTCCTGTGCCAGATGCGTATGCTATATCCACTGAAACTTACTCACCTTGTTCCCCCATCTAACTTTGTGCTGCTACATGCTACTCTTGCCCTCCCTTGTAATACAGTCTCCCATTGTCAGCAGCTGTCAGTTTTCTTGACTTGCATTGAACTCCCGGCCTACGTTCATTACGTTTTTTTGATATGAACAAGAATATCATTGCATGACTTTTCTCCCAAAGCCCACTGTAAAAGCTTCATGTCTCATCCTTACACCAACATCGTCACCTTCAATTTTTTTTTTGCATTATCAATAGCTTACATTGAACCATTTTGTAAGTCTCCATTAGGCGAGTACGGCCCTGATACACCTTCCGTCTTAAAAAAATAATGATAAGCTAAGTTTCATGTCTGACAGTGCTAGCCAAATGCATTCTATCCCAATCTGATTCTTTTATTTAGTTCCCCCTCCTTGCCTGCATCTGTGCCCAGTTTACACATATTCTCTTATAGATTCCAGTGACTCGCTGCCTAATTAAACTGCTTTTATTTTCCCAGAGTATTGGAGACTGGCCTTTAGCATATTACCGCGACCAGTACCTTATAACAGCAGAAAGCTAACGTGCTGGCTATGCCATTGGCTCTTTTCCATGCAAAACATTTCACTCTTGCCAAGGATGTGCCCTTATTTAAAGGTGTAATTATCGTGTTAAGTAGAAGTATATTAGTTACACTCACTCTGCCAATCGGATTGAACCTCAAGACGCTCGGATCATACAAGCGTGAAACCCGCCACAATTCCATAGGCCCCTTTAGTGTATGCTCCGGATACCCGCAACCAGAAAAAATGTCCGGAATACCTTCCGATCAGATGCCGCAGCCAACTCCCCGTTCCCTTCTATCCATTCCTGCCTGATTAGTAATACCAAAGAGGTTACATATTGAGGTTTCTAAGTGAATAATAAAGGGTTGGAAGTTGCCGGCTTATATCTTGAAATTTCTTGTCCTGGTTCGGTATTTTCTTCAGGAGTCATTTTTTGGCTTAATTTTCCGAAATACTTTTTCCGAGATAACAATTGCTAAATTCATTCATTTATTGATACTGTCAGCCTATGCAGGCTATGACAGGAGTGGAAATAAACAAAATGCACAAAAAAAGAGTACATTTCAACAACCACAAAAGTCAGACACAAAAATACAAGCAAATACAGTGGACGTAGAGCAGAAAGTCAAACAATACAACAAAAAGAAAAGGAGACAGAATATGCAGAGGGACAACTTCTATAAATGCACGTTTTTCTTCAAAGTATGTTTTCAGGCTTTCAAGAAAGGCATCTAGAGTATTACTTTTTACAATGCAGTCAGGCAGCATGTTCCACTCTTTAATAACACGAGGAAAAAAAGCTGTATTTAAAATAATTATTATGAGAAAGCGGCACAGGAATATACATACTATGGCGATGTCTTGATGGCTCATTTGGGTGTATTGCAATATAGTGTGATGTGTTAATCTTAACGTGACCATGGATTACTTCCTATCTTCATGCGGCATTCTAGTTTTTCAAGGTTGGCTGATTTGCACAATTCGGACGGTGAAATGATTCTGCGGTATTTATTGTGGATGAAACGTGAAGCAAGTCTTTGAACTTTTTCAATTTTTGTTTTGTGAGATGCGGTGTAGGGGCCCCACACAATTTTCCCATGTTCAAGTACCGGTCTTACCAGGGTCCTATAAGTGAGTATTTTTACATCGGGAATTGCGCTGCGGATATTACGATTTAGCCCCCATATTACCCTATATGCTTTACAGCATACATTATTTATGTGCGTATTCCAGCCTAGGTCAGAACTTAAGGTCAAACCAAGATACTTGTGCTGTTGTGCCCTATTAACTTGTTTACTTGCAATGTAGTAAGGAAATATAATATTTTTCTTCCTGGTAACAGGCATGATTAACAGATTTATCAGCGTTGAGTACCATTTGCCATTTATCGCACCAGTTTTCAATTTCTTGTAGATTAAAGTTAAGTTCTTCTTGGTCACTTGCGGATTTGATTGTTTTGTACACCAAACAATGATCAGCGAACAGTCTGACTATAAGAGTGATTTATTTTTAAGATCATTTATAAAAACCAAGAATAAAAGAGGGCCCAAGACAGTTCCCTGCGGCACACCTGAAAGCAATGGGGAAGAAGTCAGTTTATAGTCTCCTAGATGTACGAACTGTTTTCGGGAGGTGAGGTAGGAAGAAAAACAGCTTGTTATTTTGGGGTTTCTGAATATTGCGGTAATTTTAGGCAGCAACTTTGGATGGGATACCTTGAACGCTTTTGCGAAATCCAGGAATATTACGTCAGTTTGGCCACGGCAATTTATTCCCACGGAAAGATCCTCAACGGTTTCTATAAGGTGCGTAATTGTTGAAAGGCATTTTTAAAACCCAGGTTGAGAAGGATGAAGTATGTTGTTATTTTCAAGGTACGCCATAAGCTGTTTAAATACAATGTGTTCAAGCAACTTAGAACATGTACAGAGAAGAGAGATTGGTCGAAAATTATTCACACCAGATGCAGAACCACTCTTACAGATCGGAATAACTTTGGCATGCTTACAAGCCGATAGGAAAGACCCTGTGGTAAGAGATATTCGAAAACCTTTCGTGAGGTATTTGGCAACCCATTCTGCATATCTGAACAGAAATTCGTTTAGGATTTCATCGGGGCCTAGCCTTTTTTTTACTGATAGTTGAAGAAGCAAGTTTAGAACTCCTTGCTCTGTGATATATATGCCTTGAACTGGTGGGCAGACAGGTGAGTCTTAAATTTGATGACAAACCGTCATCAGAAGTGAATACTAACGAGAAAAAATAATTACGGCTTTCGGTACGTTCTTGACTATTGTTATCTCCCACATTTTGAGTCATCGCTGGAATAACATATCGCCAAAATTTGCTAGGCGCCTCAGTTAAAAACGTTTTGAGTGTTACGTTATAAAACTTTGACAAGACGTTTAAGTTACTTACTCGTTTGGATAATGACACTACTCCGGTTAGGATCAGACCTCTTCCTGTTTGCCCTCCGTTTACGTTTTAATTTTCGTTTGGCGTGTATGATTTCTTTCGTCATCGAGGGATTCCTCTTTAGTGTACATTTTAGGCGCTTGGGAATAAACTGCTTAATACAGTGTTCTACCACGTTTGAGAAGTAAAGCCATAGTTCGTCAACTGTAGTTCCACTTTCGACAAGAGACATAAAATCATCAAATGAACGCTCGAGGTAGCCCAAGACAGCAAGATCATCAGCGGCCGCAACCGTTTAACGAATGTTGTGCGAATAATCTGGTACATGTCTTAATCCATTATTACCATTTTATGATCCGATATACTCTCGTGGAGTTCACATGTACATAGATACGGTAGCACTTCGGAGTACACAAAAACTAGGTCAAGGAGTGATGATGGCGTTTCACATATTCTGGCGTAAACTTCGACAACTTGCGTCAGGTTATAACAAAAAGCAAGTTCTACTAAATGCTCCCAGCTAGGTATATCCGTTGCCATAAAGGAGAGTGCATTCCAATCGATATCTGGCAAGTTAAAATCATCTAAAAGCAAGATTGGGTTATCATGATTTAAATTTGTGTCCATGAAATGTCTCAGGTTACCAAGCATATCTATAGAGGAGCCTCGGGCTCTATAAACACCACCGACAAACATCGAGCGGTTGTTCAACTTTATTGATATTCATACTGATTCTAATCCATACTGATTCTATATCAGTTGGAACGTCTAACACAGAAAATACTATACTTGTGTTATCCATTAAATGTACTGTTCGCGTGTGCTTAAAGTCGATTCGAGTTGCCCCGGCCTTTTTTCCAGCATGTACCGTCTATTAACTAGAACACTGCACTGTACATAATTTATTGTAGATAGAAAATATTGTGCCCACCAGAATGTACGGAAAGGTTAGTGAAGAAACTGTCAGACAAAAAATAGCAGGGGTTTAGTTCCGCTAAATGCGATTAAGACGTGCGAAATCAGTGTTTTTAAAATCCTGTCAGGATTTTGCCTGGCTGTCTAGTAATAAAGACAGGAATAGAGTTTGGCAATGTTGAATGGCTTTAGGGAAAAGACAAATTTAGTATATTTCTATCTCCACATTTCGTGGGTTCCTTTCCCTATTCTGAACTGGCTTCTTACTAGGCTAGCACATCAGTGCTAAATGGGAAGTGGAATGGAATGACACAGCTCTGACCTCTTCAGAACGAATGGCAACGCCATAATGTTCTTCGACATCGCATCGTATTTCTGTTCACTTGCTGATCCCACGTTCCTCAACATCGCGGATCAGCCATATCAGGCTTGTACCATAGAATGATCTTAACTTGCGCTGAAATATGTCAAGATTCCTATCCAGCTCGACTCAGTGGTTAGGGCACTGAGGCAGGCAACACGGGTTTGATCTATGGCCGCTCAGCCATGTTGAAATAGAGGCGAAACGCTATGCGCCCTCGTGCTATGCTATCTTAGTGCAGGCTACAGAACCCCTGATGGTCAAAACGATACGAGGCCGTCCACTAAAGCATCCCCATAGCCTTGAATTGTTTTAGGACATTGACCTGAACAGAATGAGTCCAGAGTCTCAGAGGATTACCGTCCTCATTAACCAGCAGTCCCACACTATAACGGCTCTCTCATTATCTTGATTCGCTTCGAGGCATTAAACCTTCACATCACACCTAATATAGTCTTACAAAGTGCACTGTGATGTCTCTAGTGGCTTGACCGCGAACGTGTTGTGTCACGTGCGTGGTGTCTTACGGCGGCAATGAACCTGCGTGGAACACTTGCGGTGGACAATTTCTTGCGAGAGTAGTAGGTAGCTGCAAGTCAGTTTCCTCAGTACCTCGGAGAAACTTACCCAACTGCAAAGGCGGGCGTGAAAAGCAACAGGCAGAGCTCCCTGGCATAACACGAAGAAGTCGAGCTCCGCGATCTAAAAATTACGAACAATACGTTCAAACGCGCAGCTGCGGTAATAATAAGATTGCGATGTCTCGCCATGCCCCTCGTTCTGTTTGCTAAAGATTTAATCCTTAGTCAATGGGCCACTAGCTGCAGATAGTTATTCTGGTATATCTAAAATTCATTGGATTCGTATCCAGTTAATTTTTTTTGTAGTTTGAAGCTAGAGATTCTACTTCTAAGCCTATAACCAGAATTTGAAAACAGACGAAGAGATACGATGTTGTTCAGTGAAGCAACTGAGGGCCGTTGCCACGCACATGATGTATTTCAAAGCAACACCTTAACGGTAAAGCTAGCGTTATAAATCGTCCGGCATCACTCCAGAAAAATTATAATTTTTGGTTGGTTGGTTTCTGGGGTTTAACGTCCCAAAGCGACTCAGGCTATGAGAGACACCGTAGTGGAGGACTCCGGAAATTGTGACCACCTGAGGTTCTTTAACGTACACTGACATCGCACAGCACATGGACGCCTTGCTTTTCGCTTCCATCGAAAAGCTGCTGCCGAGCCGGGATTCAATCCCGCATTCTTGGGAACAGTAATCGAGCGCCGTAACCACTGCGCCACACCGGCAGGGTAAATTATATTTTGTCAGCAGGGCCATGAACGCATGATGACATGATCGGGAAGAAGATTTTCAAACACCCAACACGGCTCACGGGTCAACGAAAGTTATTAAAATGACTGATTGTTATATTACACAAGCCTGGCAATCACTCGCCACGGCCCTTCAAGATATTTAATAGTTGGAGCGCAAGTGCAGCTTGTGGGGCGCATAAATTGTTGTGGTCGCCGAAACGAGGCACTTGCTTCGCAAGAATTTCTTATTGAATATACAATGAGCTACCTTTCTTATTGTTTCATTGTTTGCAAACCCCTACGTGTCCCTGTGTGAACACCATGACACCTCTTGCGGTAAGATGTTTCACCAGGCGATGCAATTAAATGTGCGTCAAAAAGTACATTTGTCTCTTGAGGTCAGGTGACGTTAAATTCCTCCAGCCAAGGTGAAAAATATTGCAAGTGGAGAAATAACTTCGATCCGAGCAAAGGTTTAACATTGTGATAACTGACAACTTTCTTTTCCCAATAAAGGTTTAACGCTGTAATCATTAAATGACGTCACCAACAATATCCGAGGTACTGCAGTTAGTGACGGGATGTTCCCGCAGAACGGGCAGGCTTTCCTTTCTTCATTAGCAGGCCATGATGTCATCAGTAATAGCATAATATGCTTTCCTTATTATCCATTGTTGCGCCGACGAATAGAGGTAAGCAGCACGTTGCCAGCGCAGCTAGTTTTGCTGATGTACTCACTGCACGATGCATAGGTACTAAGTACTGATTTAACAAAAAGGAGCTCTCCATTATTTACCCTGCATCCCACACTGTCGGTTACTTTTGGTCTAGCGAAAAATTCAAGCATCCTAAATTCATACGTGCTTTGAATTCATTTCTTTAAACTAAGTGAGTGCAATAGAAATTATATTGACAATGCTCTTTTCTTCATCATTGCCAGCCTCAATAAACCATCTGATCAAAGATCCCTCCTATATTCATCCATTTTACTAGTTCCTGTTTTAGTGTGGCGACCCCATCCTCGCAAACTTCATAATCTCGCTCATCTACCCACACTGCCACATGCTGGGCTTGCCTTCCCCTGAAATTTATTCTATTATCTATTAGGAACCTTTCCTTCTTTCCTTCGCATTACGTGACCTGCACGTGCACATTTCTTTTTCCTATATTCTACTAGAATGCAGCTAACTCGTCCTTGTCCCTGACCATGCAGTCCTCTCGTTTTCTACCTCTAACATTAAACTTGTATTCTTCTTTTCCAGATCTCACTGTGATGTTCACAATGTACGTTCAACTCTTATTATTGGAATCTATGTTTCTTCACAACTTTTTGTACACGTATGACCCAGTAGTCATTCATTTTTTCTCTTAGAGTATGTAGGTAATCTGCGATCGCCTCAGAGCATCTGCCCAATGCACTGCAACGGAGTCTCATTCTTCAAGTTATTTCGCTGTCGTGATGTAGACCTAGAATTTTAGTAGACAGATATCGTGACTGCTGTTTTTTCCCAAGGCATTCCGACGATACATCAAATTTCTGCGGATGAATGCTTAAACCAAGCGTTCTGCTTTCCCTGTCTAGGTTAATCAGCATTGTTTACAATTCGTATTTGTGTTACTTAGCATGGCAGTGTTATTACCGAATCAAAGACTAAAATTATTTCTTTAATAAATTCTAAATGCTATTGTTCCAAATCCACACCACGTTTGAAAAAAATGTCTGACCGAATCTGTAAACAATACTGAAGAGATCGCGTCTTCCTTTCTAACATCTTTCCTTGCTATCCCCGCCATTGTAGTGCAATAGTTTGGGCACTTGATCAATGTACCATGGATGTGGGATCGAATCCCGGCTGCAGCGGCACCCTTTCGATCAAGCAAAAAAGCCAGGCGCCCGTATCCTGCGCGATGTAAATGCACGTTAAAGAACCCTAGGTGGTCGCTCTGAGGCGTAAAAACCCAACTACGTCAAACTAAATTTTCCCTTATAGGCATGTTATTATTTTCCCTATGGAGGACCATAGTTGCTTGCAGGCATGATAGCAATTGTGCAGTACTTTCAGATGTCGTATATAAGTACCCTGATTCCGCCGTTCCTGCATGACTGGTGTGGTTGCATAAGGATGTTAAGGTGTTATCTCTCCTAATTATATAATGCGGAGAAGGCTTTAAGAAAGTCTGCTTTGTCCTATAGGTAATTGAAACGAAGTCTTATGCTCTTGGCGAATATCTTAGTATATAATATCAAGTAACACGATCGGTCTGTAATTATTCAACGGGTCCAGATTTCTTGGGGTGAATTCTAATGTCAAGCTACGAGTAGAATTTGAAAGTCACAGTTTTGAAAATATTGATGACAATGGTCCAATATTCCGACCCATCTTTACCAGTTCGCCCTCTTGGCGAAGTTTTAAATAAGCGTGCAATATTTTTGATTGCATCACAATATTTGCAGAAACGTACGCGCCTTTTGAGCTGTCTGTGGGTATACTGACAGGTCTAGTGGGATGTTACATCTTGTAGAAAAAAGGACATGGAAATATTTACGGTTACGACGGCCCGTTTACATGGATTATGATAATACTGCTGTGATCTTTCGAAACATTTAAGTATGGTTTTCAACAGCAGTCAGCATGCGGCGTTATCACTGTGGTTTGAGCCAACTGATCAATCTTGCGCTTTTTGTTTGTTCATACTCCATATTGCGAAAAATGCATTTATGACTTTATTTGTAGCGTGAGCTATGTCGCGATAGTGTGTAATGCTCGCAGCTGAGGACGACTTTTTTTTCGTATAATTCGGGACTTTCCAGAATCTCTTCGCAGGTATATCCAGATGTTTCTCCGCCGAATGTTAAATTTCGCACTGCCGAACACAACGGGCATTCGTACTTTGACGAAGGAATACTGCGACTGTTCCTTTCGAAACCACCGTGTTGCTTAAATATTTTGCGGACTCATGTAAGCTCAATAAGAGTTTCCTTCATTGCAAACCTAGTAACTTTATCTGCGGCTACCGGGCTTGTCTGCTTTAAGTTAAAATATTAGCGTTCTTCATAGACTCTCGCACGCTATAGACGTTAAGCGGCACCGCGTTCACAGTGCGGCCAGCTTCTTTAACACGATATCCGCACAGTCTTTAAACAGATATGTTTCGGGTCCTCCACATCAGCTCTCCCTTCTTAGATAGCTTTCTTTCTCCAGCATTACCTGCGGAAAACTTCTGTAGCACGACGCTAGAGCGCCAAACAGCTCACACTTACCTTGCAATGTAATCGCTCCTATGCTCGACATAATTTCAGTATGCGCTTGAAGTTACAAGAGATTATACGTGTCATTTGGCTCCAGCCGAGATTGAGGTGCCTTATTGTTCACCGGAATGTACGTACTTTGCTTCAGCATTGATTCACTGCTGCATATGCTTGGTTCACTTACTAAGCGAGTAAAGCAATAGCCCGCTGTACACAACCGCTCGAATAATGTGGGACGTGTTAAACATTGCATTTTTATTTGGAACCGTTATGCTCACGAGCTGACATCAGAAAGAGAGCACATTATACGCTTCTCATTGCAATTTAGCATTCTCTATTGGATGTGATGCAATGCTATTTGTGTACGAAAAAATATACTAGGAACACTACCAGCTTGTACGTGCCACAACTGCCTGCTTCAATCAGGCAAAGCGTGAACAATGCTAGAAGGTGCGCTCCTCTTGTGTCAGCCCCTCCACGTCTTAAAGAAACCACTACGCACCCTCTGTCGAAGTAGTGCTCGCTTTCTTCTCGGTTTTTTTCCGAAGGTGAGAGCTGGAAGAGGCCCTGCGGACAGCCGACCGAGGACTGCGTGAAAAAAAAAAGTAGGCTCGCGGAGACGAACACATTAAGAGTGAACAGGGTTAGATTGCATAAATACGCTAATATAATAGATTGCACCCTCGGGACTTGTCTTTATGGGCTAACATTTACACTATGCATACTCATCATCATCAGCAGCAGGAAAATACCCACTGGAGGGCGAAGGCCTCTCCCTAATTCCTCCCATCAGCCCTGTTCTGTGCTAGCTGCATCCAACTGACCCCTACGAACTTCTTGATCTCATCCACCCACCTAACTTCCTGCCGCCTCTTGCTGCCCTTTCCTTCCCTTGGAATCGAATTTGTTGCCCTAAAAGACCATCTGTTATCCTCTCTTCGCACTACATGCTCTGCCCATGCCCATTTCTTCTTTATTCCCACAAATATAATGTGCATACTGAATTCGCTTATAATTCTTTGCTCGATAAAATGCACAAGTTGGAACGTGGCATACGTTTCAAAGCCCAAATTATAGATTTTAAACTCAATGCAACGTTCAACAGTTAAGCGCAGTTTTTATCAGGTGGAATGCTGTCGCTGAACTGCATGATTGGTGTGGTACTGGACGGAGCAAAAATTGGAATTCTCTTAATGAGAATCCTTCGCTGAAATGAAATATCCGATTGGAAGACGTTTTTGTTTATGTAACGAAGTTTTCTTTATATGGGTGCCAAGCAATTCATACGTGTGTCACTTTCTTGTTTAGAACGCGAGTCGACAGATGGGTACATCTCGAAAACCAATATTTGCTGCAACAATGAACAACAAAACAATAAAAATAAGGAAGTTACAATGCAACAATAATCATGAACTCGCATAGGAATTCCACGCGCCGGTCCCCTTTATGGAAATGAAAAAACGATCCTTGCTAACAGTCTTTAGAGTCCTTATTAAACCTAATATGTGAAAATGGAGATTGTTCCAATTGGTACTTGTCTTAACGGTGCTGATGACAGATGCCGCTCGAAGTTGTCTCGCTTGGGCTGCCGATGCATAGTCGAAGGTGCGACTCGGTGATCCGAAGCACAGGTCACGATACATCGACCCAGGAGGGCAACCTCTTGCGTTTTTCGCTCCCAGCCCCAAAGCTGAAGTCCCCGTGTCTACCCTCGGGGCAGCCGCGCGGAGCAGGCGGCGTCTCATAATGTCCTCTTCATATCGAGGCGCATTGCGCCCATATATCTTCAGGGCCGCGGGCCGCGTGAGTTGCCGTGAACTTGTGGTCTCCGAAGCCTGGAGCTACTACGCCTCGCTTTCATCTGTTTCCGCCATCTCAATAGTTATTGATTCCGAGCAGGCGCGCACTTAAGGCCGCCTGTCTATCACCGTTCTCACGGATGGTTGCGTCTACTTCGTACGCTGCGTGCCGACACTTCATTTGCTTTGTTGGGAAGGATCCTAGTTTGTATTGTTTAAGCGGGGGCTTTCACTCACTCGTGTTAAGTGCCACTTAACAGTATTCACTCGCTGTAATCTGCTCACTAGCGTAACAAGCATGAACACGCGCGTAGAATGCAATTAACATAAAACCGCTCTGTGCGCGCAAAGCAAACAACAGCAAAAGCCATGCATGTACAAATAAATATATGCATTCCGTGAACATCAACATTATCAGCTTGACTATACCCACTGCAGGGCGAAGGCCACTCCCATATTCCTCCAAGTGACCCGGTCCTGTGATTGCTGCATCAACTTGACCCCTGCATCAACTTGACCCCTGTCTTATCCTAATTAGCCCCCCTAACTTTCTGCCGCCCCCTGCTACGCTTTCCTTCCCTTGGAATTCAGGTTGCTATCCCCTAAGTGACCATCGGTTATCCTTTCTTTGCGCTACATGACCTGCCCATGGCCATTTCGTGTTGACTTCCACTAAAATGTCAGTAACTTGAGATATTTTTCTGACCCACTCCGCACGGTTCCTTTTTATTAATGTTAACCTTACCATTTTGCGTTCTATAGCCCTCTGCGTTGTCTTCAATCGACTTCGTTAGCCTCCACGTTTCCGCGAACTTATGATGCTCTAAGTACCAAGAAATATATTTCGGGAAAACGTAGCGCAAAGAAGACAAGGACAAAAAAAGAAGGAAACACACACGAGCGCTCGTGTGTGTTTTCCTTTTTTTAGTCCTTGTCTTCTTTGCGCTACGTTTTACTAAAATGCGAATGCACCAACTCGCCCAATTTAGCATTCTTGTGCAAATATATTTCGTCTTAGTGGAACCTGGTAATGAAGTCTGCTGCCCCGTTTTCAGTCCCTTTTATTTATGCGATGTGGAACTCCTACTCCTGAACACTCAGACTCCACCTCATCAGTCTCTCATTTGAGCAGTTAGTTTTTGTCAAACACTGAAGTGGTTCGTAGTCCATTTGCACCTTAAAATGTGTTCCGTGTAAATACCAATATAACTTTTTTAATGCGCACACGAGTGCTAAACACTCTTTTTTGCACCGTAGAGGGGTTCTTTTCGCATAGGATCAGCTTGTTGCTTGCATGCGTAATAGGGTGAAGGACGCAGCCTTCCTCCGGAATCGTACCGCTGATAGAGTTATGTCTGATGAATCTATGCGTAAACAAATTCCTTCTTTACGTTAGGAGCTAGCAAACTGGCGGTTGATCCAAGCTTTCTTTCTATTTACAAAACGCTTCCTCGTGTAAATCATTCTAGTTTGCAACCTTTGGATCCACTTTCTTTTCTCGTGTCCACAAATGGCAGAGCTTTCTTGGTGTACCTTAGTCACTGTCCTACAAAATCCCGTGAACCCTTCAAAATGTTCACTTCTTGCCGGTGGTTTGCTTCGGTGTCGTTTTTTGTAATATCTGGCCTATCTTACTTTGTAGCTTTTGGCCCCCTCTCTCCCGTCTTTCTTCCTGTGCTTTCTTTCTCGCTTTCTGTTCTTCCGTCCTTAATCGTACTTTGATTTCTTTGCTTCTTTTATTCACCTCTATTTTCTTCTTAATTCCTTCCTCATTTCTTTCTTCTTTCTTTCCTGCCTTCTTTCTTTCCTTCTTTCTTCATGTCTTTCTTCTATATTCTCTTTCTATCCTTGTTCCTTTCTTCTTTTCCCATTTTCTTCAGTTTTTTTTCATACTTTCTTTCATTCCGACCTCCTTATTAATATCCATTCTTTTAGCTCTCTCCTTCTATCTTCTTTTTTCCATTCTCTCCTTTTTTCATCTCTTTATCTCTTCTTTTCCTTTTCCTTGCTTCCTTTCTTATTTTATTCTCGTTTTCTTCATATTTTCTTTCATTCCTTCCGTTCTTCTTTCTTCTCTCATTTCTTTGCTCCCTTTGTTACTTTTCTTCTGTCTCCTGCACTTTCATTCTATTCTTTTTCTTTTCTTCTTTCTCTTCTTTATTTATTCTTATTCTCTTTTTCTACATTTGACTCTCTGTACTGTTCCAGTCTTCCTTGCTCTGTACTTTATTTCGGCATTGTTCTTTGGCATACTTAGCCATGACTGACGTATCGCTTGACGTCACCACTTTGGACGCCGAGCCAGAATTTCTCTGCGATTCTATTCGCTGTAATCTCGGAACCTTGATGTCCAGCCGTAACCGAATCATAGCCTAGACGCAGCAAGAACGGTCTCAATTCCTTTGGTGCTACCGGCTGTAGGGATTTCATTCCTGGGTGGAAAATACTTTTTGCGGTACAACTGCCCAACCTGTATATCGCATTGGAATGCTTTCCGGCATTTCTCTCTTTGTAGAGCTTCCGCAGCCTTCCGAAAACAATTGGCAGTGACGAGTCTTTTCTTTGCTCCTACCTAACGTTTTCCGGAGTCCGCTTCAGCAGCTCCGCCGCAGGCACCCGAATATTAGGTAGCTTCTCTTGTGCTGCTTCTGCTGCTATTTTGAACGGCAGACAACAACATGGGTGCTTGGACTTTTTTTTTTCAGCTTATTCTGGAATTCCTCTGCGTTCGCCTGACATCATGTTGAAGGCAATGTTCCCCACTTTTACCTCTTCATCTCTTTCTTTCTTTGTTGGGTACTGTTCGAATATGGGTATCCAGTCTACATCGAGAGCTTCAATCTTTCTTAAGCCTGTGGTGTTTTCTACAGCCATATCATACAGTAATGCATCTAAGCATTTTGCCACAACTGGTCCCGAATTGTACGGGATAGAAATGCAAACCATTGCTTCAGGAGTGTAGCGAATTGTGTTATCAACAAATTGAACTAGTGCAAGTTGACTAGTGAGTTCCTCATATTTAACAAGGCTCCTTCTCATTAGAACAGTGTTTGTGCCACTTCGTGAATTTCACGCTCAACTACTGGAAACAACAGCTCGTTGAAAGTTGCATTTCTGGCAGGCTTTTTCATCTTCTGATCTGTCACGGTCTGCAGTGCGTTGAGCTTGCTGGGCGGGTCGTTCAGTATGCCTAGATGTAGCACACACGCAGCCTTCTCTTCAGTCTCAAATCTCCATTCTTCTACGCTGTAACCTCTTCTGTTGCAATGTTGGCGTAATGCCTGCTTCGGGTTTTTATTTCCTCCCTGCCTACAGTTTGCGGCACGATATCCCACAGGACATCACAAGAAGCACCTCGGGGATGCCTATATGTGCTAATAATGCAAACACGAGGGCCAGTTGATTGATCATTTTGTGGAATACTGGAAATCTTGCGCAACATTGCTTGCGATGCGAAACTGGCTGCAAACCATTATTCCACAGGACTGAAATTGTAGGTAAAAAAAGCAAAGAATTGAAAGAGAAATCGTAGAAGCCTTCTTAATCGAGTCAGCAGAAAAAGATACATGCGTTAGTACATCTTCTGTGGCTCTCACAAAAGAGGAGCTAGATATGATAGCTGTGCAGATGCGGAGTTGTGGTCGAAATGATAACGTGCGTGATCACACGCATGAATGATGTGTTTGTGATTTGACAAGAATGCTATATGTATATATGTACGTGTTTTGTCGATAAAAATAAATAGTTGTAAGTTTGCGCTTCATTCGTGTGTCGTCTTCCATTTGTCTCTGTCTCTCAAGTAGCGCAGTATTCCACAGTATATGTGCTACTTTGCACTCCGCGGTTTTCCGCATCCACATCCGACGTTATAAGTCCATCTCCTTAATCTTTGCAAGGTTTCTTTCACCTTGAGCTTCCGTGAGCTGATGGGCGTATTCTGTAAATACCTCTACTGTATTTATTCTCCACTATTTTAGAAATTCAGCCACATTTAGGTGACAGCAAGACAAAACGTTCTCTGCCATCATCGCATCTCTCACATCTACGTAGGTTTTTTCAAACGCTGCCATTTCAAGCCGTATTTTAAAGCAGTTGAGCAACTGCGATGCTAACTGTTTTGCGGTTTGTACTTCATTTGGCTTACTGCCTCGGAACCGCTCGCGGAAACCTTCCGTGGTCAACGGAAGCTGTGCAGAAGTGCCTTCTTTACCTGGTCATTATCAGTAGTGTCTGATGCGGGCATCCTCCTAAAAACTGTGAATGCCTCACCCACCAAGCAAAGGCTCGGGCTGTTGCCCATTCGCTATTATTAGACCCTTGCCCCACTGCGGTTCTCTCAAACCGATGCAAACACGGATCCAAATCACCCCGCTTATCGTTAAAAGGAGCCATCAGCTTTCATGGACAGACCGCTGTTGGGCGTGTCACTCCAAAACCTGACAAAAATCCTGTCGCTTTGACAAAGATTCAGCATTAGTATTAACAAGACGTAACTTAAGTTCGAGCACTTTTTACTTTTTCATTCTCGTTTCTTCTAGCTCTGCCATCTGCTCAGTTCTGCTGCTTCGCGTGCTTGCTCGCAAACCCTGTCGCTCTCTTCAGGCGCCTGTTCGTGCGCAAACTCCCTTTCCTCTCTGTGTCTCATTTTTTTTTCTTCCTCGAAAAGAGCTATTCATTCTTCGTTGTTGACCCTTAGCTTTTCGACCCTCAACATGAGATTCTGGATGTCCATCTCTCTGGTTTCAGCACGGACGCAAGCGTGTTGATCCTAACAATAAACGTCAGGTTCTTCTTGTTTCTTCAAATCTTGCACACCTCTCCAAGGTGCCCCTCGATTTGGCAGGCGACGTGCAGTTCACACATAACCGCACAATGAGACGTAGGGCGACGAACTTGCAGTAACAATTTTGTTAACTTTATACGACACGAACACAAGATACAGAAAACTTATTTACACGAGGCAGTGAGACGACACACTTTACAAAAGAGACTGGGCGAAAGAGCGCATCGCTCTTTTTACTACTTCTTAGTCGGGACCTGTCTGCTAAGCTGTCTTCTCGGAGCGAGAATCAAAGCAAAATCAGAACCAGAACCGTCGATGGTTGCGCGGCGCGCTCTTAAATAGCCAGCGCAGAAGCTTCTAGGCGCGGAGGAAGAACAGAAAACAGCTTAGCGCTGCCAAAGCTATGCCTCCCCCCCTTGGCCCTCTGGAGAGGTCTCGAATTTGCTCGAACATGGTCAACACGCGCGGCCCTCCCGCGCGAAGCGAGGAGGAGGGCCGGGACCGTGCGGGGGAATGCACGCAGGACTCCGCCCATGACGACGAGGGCGAGGAGCCGCAGCGCGGTGGCCGAGATTACGTAATCGGTCGCGTCGCGTTCTCGCAGCTTGTAGAACATTCCATCGCCGTTTTCTGTGGCGCGCACGCTGAAACATTAAAGAAAGGGCCACCGCGACTTTACACTAACTTTGAGAAGAAATGAACAAGAATCATCATGGCAGGCTCGCCAAAATATTTTGTCACTTTCATGTCTGGAACGCGAGTCGAGAACCCCAGAAAGGTGTACATGTCAAAAACTAACGTTTACTGCAAAAAATGGAAAACAAAACAATAAAAATAAAGACGTTACACTGCAACAATAATCATGTACACGCACAGTAATTCCACACGCAGGTGGCTTTTATCGCAATGAAAAACCGATCCTAACATAGAGTCTTTAGACTCACGACTAAAGCTAATAAGTGAAAATAGAGACTGTGACAAGTGGTACTTGTCTTAAAGGTGCTGGTGAAGATGTCGCACGAATTTATCTCGTTTATGCCTCAGATGCATATCGAAGATTCGACTCGACAATCCGAAGCACGGGTCGCGATACGTCGACCCAGGAGGCCAACCTCTTGCGTGTTTTTCGCACCAGCTCCAAAAGCTCGAGACCCCGTGTCTACAGCCGCGCGGAGCAGGTGTCGTCCCATACAACATCCTCTCCGCCTCGAAGTGCATTGCGCCCATATACCTACAAGGCCTCGGGCCCTCTGAGTTGCCGTGAACTCGTTGTCCCCGAAACCGTGGAGCCAAGAGGTCCGACTTTCTCCTGTTTCAGTCGTCTGATTGATTACTGCTTCGGAGCAGACGCTCAAATTTAAGGCCTTCTGTCTGGCTCCGTTCCCTAGGATGGTTGTGTCTGCTTCGCAGGCTGCGTGCCGACAGTTTCTTTGTTCACGTTCACGGTCCTGGTTTTTCCCTAGTTTGTCTTGATTAGGCTGCGGCTTTCACTCGCACGTGACTAGGTGCTATATTATCTGCGCCGTTCTTTTTGTAGCAGAATTGGAGAATAAGGGAGTTCGTCCGCGGTCGCGAGATATATTAAGAATGCAAATAGAATTAGGCTGCAGGGAACACACTGGCAACAGGTCTTAACCAACGAGCTGCATTTCATTCACAAACATATCAATCCGTGTGCTGAGAATTCTGCGTATCACTTTCAGCTTACGAATAGGTACACTGATACAGCTAAAGTTACAATTGGAGGGACTTACAATTGGGGGAATTGCGGATTTAACGATTTGTCGTGATGGCATCACTGGCTCCAGTGTTAATGCCTTTGAATCTCCATCGTGTGTGTGCAGATCGCTACTCAATTAAACACTATCCTCCTTGTCGGAGCATCAAAGTAACGGGCTTGATAAAATTCCTGTCAACTAGAACCTTACCTCCTCCATCTATATATTCATTCTCAAGAGAACAAATTATATATTGATGAACACGAAAAAACCCAAAATAGCGGCGATAAATAGAGACGTGACTCGCTCAAAATCAATAAATATTTCATCATCATCATCATCACCATCAGCCTGATTATACCCACTGCAGAGCGAAGGCCTCTGCCATATTTCTCCACTTAACCTGGTTCTGTGCTAGCTGCATCCACTTCACCCCTGCGAACTTCTTAATCTCATCCGCCCACCTAACATTCTGCCGCCCCCTGCTACGCTTTCCTTCCCTTGGAATCCAGTTTGTTACCCTCAGCGACCATCGGTTATCCTCTCTTGCAACTACATGTCCTGCCCATGTCCATTTCTTCTTCTTAATTTCCACTAGAATGTCGGTAACTTGAGTTATTTCTCTGACCCACTCTGCACGCTTTCTATCTCTTAATGTTACCCCTACCATTTTTCGTTCCATAGCCCTCTGGGTGGTCCTCAACTTAAGTAGAACTCTCTTGGTTAGCCTTCACGTTTCAGCCTCATAGGTGAGTACAGGCAAGATGCAACTGTTGTATACTTTCCTATTGAGCGATACCGGTAAGCTGCTAGTTATAATCTGCGAGTGCTTGCCAAATGCGCTCCATCCCAATCTTATTCTTCTTGTTATTTCCTTTTCATGGTCCGGATCAGCGGTTACTACCTATCCTAATTAGACATATTCGCCTACTGCTGTTCCTTCCCGAGGCTGTTGAACATTACCTTAGTCTTCTGCATAGTGATTTTCAAGCCTACCTTTCTCCTTTTTCTGTCTAGGTCATCAATCATTATTTGCAGTTCATCCCCCGAGTTGCTTAGCAAGGCAATGTCATCAGCAAATCGCAGATTACTGAGGTATTCTCCATCTACGCTTATCCCTAACTGCTCCCATTCCAAGTCTCTGAATACTTCCTCTAAAGAAGCTGTGAATAGTACTGGGGAGATTCTGCCTCCTTGTCTAAAACCTTTCTTTATGGGAATTTTGTTACTTTCTTTATGCAGAACTATGGTTGCTGTGCAGCCACTATATATATCTTCCAGCACTTTCACGTACGGCTCGTCTACCCCCTGATTTCGCAATCCCTGCATCACCGCCAAGGTTTCAACTGAGTCAAATGCTTTTTCGTAATCAATGAATGCTATGTATAAGGGCTGGTTATATTCCGAGCATTTTTCTATCACCTGATTGATGGTATGGATATGATCGATAGTAGAATACCGTTTCCGAAACCCTGCTTGATCCTTTGTTTGATTGCAGTCTAAGGTTGTCCTGATTCTATTAGTGATTACCTTAGTAAATACCTTATACATAACAGACAGTAAGCTGATTGGTCTGTAATTTTTAAGGTCCTTAGAGTCCCCTTTCTTGTGAATGAGGATAATGTTTGCGTTGTTCCATGGTTCCGGTACCGTCGATGATACCAGGCACTGCGTATACAGGGTGGCCAGTTTTTCTAGCACGATATCCCCCCCGTCCTTCAGAAAATCTGTAGTTATCTGATCCTCTCCAGCTGAATTCCCCCTTTTCATAGTTTCTAGTGCTTTCTTGACCTCGTCCTTCGTCACTCGTGGAACGTCTGACTGTTTTTCCCTACCGCCAATCTCATTACGGTCCTGACTACTTTGGCTACTGTAGAGATCTGTATAGAACTCCTCGGCTACTTTGACTATCTTTTCCATATTAGTGATGACGTTGCCCGCCTTGTCTCTTATCGCATACATCTGGTTTTTGCCTATGCCCAATTTCTTCTTTACCGCTTTAAGGCTTCCCCCGTTCATTACGGCATGCTCAATTTTCTGCATGTTATAGTTGCATATATCGGCCACCTTGCGCTTATTGATTAGCTTCGATATCTCGGCCAATTCGATCTGGTCTGTTGGATTGGAAGCTTTCATACTCTGATGTTTCTTAATCAAATCTTTCGTCTCCTTAGACAGCTTACCGGTATCCTCTCTAACTGTCCTACCGCCTAATTCTACCGCGCACTCAGTAATGATATCTCTGATATTATTGTTCCTTGCCTCTAGGGTAATGCCGCCATCCTCAGTTAGAGCTGAATATCTGTTCTGTAGCGAGATCCTGAACTCTTCTTCCCTCCCCCTCACCACTAATTCGTTGATGGGTTTCTTTCTTACTAATCTATTGCATTCGTTCTACAGATTTTGGCTAATTCGGGACCTCACCATCCTGTGGTCACCGCATCGCACTTTCCCGATTACCTCTACATCCTGCACAATGGCGGGTGTTGAACACATTATGAAGTCGATTTCATTTTTAGTCTCTCCGTTAGGACTTAAAATTCCATGTCCATTTCCGGTTCGTCCGTTTGCTGAAGAAGGTATTCATGATTCGTAAGTTATTGGGCTCTGCAAACTCAACTAGCAACTCCCCCCTGCTATTCCTAGAACCAATGCCATAGTCACCTACTGCCTTGTCTCCTGCCTGCTTTTCTCTACCTTGGCATTGAAGTCGCCCATTAGTACAGTATACTGCGTCTTTAATTTTCGCATTGCCAATTCTACATCTTCATTGAAGCTTTCAACTTCCTGGTCATCATAACTACATGTAGGTGCTTAAGCCTGTACAACCTTCAGTTTATACCGCTTATTAAGCCTAATTACGATGCCTGCAACCCTCTCATTAACACTACGGAATTCATCTACATTACCCGCAATATACTTATTGACAAGGAAACCGACACCTAGTTGTCGCCTCTCTGGTAA
The DNA here is from genome assembly GCF_055883805.1 of Amblyomma maculatum. NCBI lineage: Eukaryota > Metazoa > Arthropoda > Arachnida > Ixodida > Ixodidae > Amblyomma > Amblyomma maculatum. Next base: position 51,966,872 of record NC_139348.1, on the reverse strand, counting down.
ACCTCGATAACACAGTACATGCCCATCATTCAGTACAGTATATGCCTCATTCGGCCTCCTAAGCTCACTAAGCCCTATGACATCCCATTGCATGCCCTTTAGTTCCTCTAACAGCACTGCTAAACTAGCTTCACCAGCTAGGGTTCTAGCATTAAACGTTGCCAGGGTCAGTTTCCAATGGCGGCCTGTCCAGCGGAGCCAGGCTTTCTTAGCACCCCCTGCTGCGTCACAGGTCTGACCGCCGCCGTGGTCAGTTGTTCCGCAGCCGCTGGTGACTGAGGGCCGGGGTTTTATGGAGCTTATCATAGGAGGTTGTGGCCAATTACTGCACCAGGGTGGCCATCTCCTGTTCTGGTGGGAGAGTGTGTTGCCGGAGGTGTTCACCGGCATCAGGTCGCACCCCAAACCGGTATATGCAATTCCATCGACACGTGGAATTTTTGTTTTTTTTTCATCCGGTGGAGAATTGCGCGGCACCGGGATTTGAGCCCCGGTCCTCTTGCATGCGAGGCGGATGTTCTACCGCTACGCCACCGCTACGCCCAATAAATATTTGGCTGATATCAAACATTATTGTTATTGAGACTATTTTCAGAAGGTACTCGGCATTCAAATCAATTCCTTTTAACCATATATATTACAGTATAGTAGCCATAACTAACATTGTTTCCGGTCAAATAAGTATACTTCCTCCGCGGCACTGACGATAACAGAAATGCCCAATAAAGCTCTGCAAAAGAGCAAAATCACTGTTATTCTGTATTAGATTTCAAAAAGGCTTTTGACACCTTAGTCTTCACGGTATTGTTTCTAGTGGTATTCGCTGGCCATGCTCAAGAGGACTGTGAAGTGCGACCTAGAGATGACGACGCTGAGGGTGGATAGATCAGAGCTGCATCAACGGTAGGGGTCCGGACTACTATAGCTTGTGTATCTTCGCCGTACAAGGTGGAGGTGAATAATTCGATCACGTGCAGCAAGTTGGATCACCGCAGTGGCCACCACGTCGTTACCACCACAATGTCTACAGGCGCCTCCCCCTCTACGGTCGCTGCCCCAGCTTTTGTCATGGCTCAAGTCCGGGACCTGGGCACCTTCTGCGCGACCGATGCTCTTAATGTGGACGACTGGCTGGCCCTCCTCGAGCGAGTAAGCAAGCACAACTGCGGGATGCAACCCTCATGCTGGCAAAGGTCATATTGTATTTAAGCGGCGACGCGCTCGTCTTGTGTGAAACCACAAAGACGAGCTGGCATCTTGGGACGCATGCAAGCAAAAGCTCCGCAACCTTTTTGCAAACATATAGCACTCCAAAAGATCTGTCATTTCGCGCACAAACATCGTGCGATTCCTATATTTCTTTCATGTCCCTGTCCCTGTGCCGGAAAGTTGACTCGACCATGACTGAGGCCGACAAAGTAGGCCAAATACTAAAAGGTATTGCCGACAACGCATTCCATCTCCCCTTATGTAAGGATTGTTCTACTGTGGACTCTGTTCATCAGGCGTGCCGGCGCTTCGAACAGGCGAAACAAAAACGCATATGTCGCCGTTTTGAACGCCTACCGAATACAGCGGCTAACGCGTCCTGTACTGACCTGCCTACCCTCCGCCAGCCTTCCAGTAAGAATAACTTGACCCGCATCGTCCGCCGGTAACTCGAAAATATATGAGCAATATTATTGAATAAGCTTAACAACTACGGTTTCAGAAGAAAACTATTCACTTTACCTAAAAGTTAACTTAATAACCGTAAACAACAAGTACTACTTGATATATACATGTCCACGTATACAACTGTGGTAACCTGTGGGCCGCAGGGCTCAGTTCCCGGGCCTATATTGTTTTCACTTTTTATCAATGATTTCCACCAATTCTTAAGCACTCACAACCAATAACGTGTGCTGACGACGCCCCTCTGGTCTTTCTTGGACATAAGTTGCACGACATAAAGATATTATAAATAATGAAATAAACAATGTCTTCGAGTGGTTCACAGCAAACAAGGTAACCCTCAATATTAATAAAACCAGGTATACAGTGTTCCATTCACGAAAAGACAGGTAAATAGTTAGGAACTATTCGGAAGATTACATGGCTTTCAGTTGCAACAAGTTGTGTCTCACAATTATTTATGAGTCTCCTTTTATTCAGATATGTACTCAGAAAATCACTAAATTAACAAATATGCTCAAAGCTCGCATACGGTTGTAGCATTTTACTTAATACACATGAATGTTTCAACTATATTATTTTACGGATTCTTTATTTCATTTTCTCTCATAGCCACCTATGTTACTGCATGGAGTCTTGGGGCTCAACGTATGTCGGCTGTTTAGAACCAGTCTACAAAATCTTGGACTGGTAATAATTACGTTCTGGGGGTATGCTTAGTCTGGCCTACACTTGTTGAAAACAGCTCGCATGCTATTAGTGACCGCGGTGTAAGATGCCGGGCTAGTTGGTGCTGCATACAGAGCAAAGAACAGTACGAAACATGGGAGGAACCCGCAGTGTATCAGGTAAAAACCACACAAAATATTCACACAATTGTAAAAACGTAATCACCTGTTATTTATGAGCATATTTAAAACCCCATTCTGAAATAAAAGTGCTGCCAGAAAGCAGACTTCCAATCTGCAGCAACACCCCATGTTTACTGCATAAGGCTTATATAATTTAATGGGCATTAATTTGGATATTTCTGCCAGTACATAAAAAACAAACCGCTATGTTTAAGGTGGCATCCAAGATGCATGCTTTGACAAACAATATATATAGCCTATCTTACAAATGCTGAAAGAAAATGAAATCATTGTTTTCATCAAGTTGATTTCTATTCAAAATCTGATCACTGTCTGTTTTGGGGGCTGGTATAGCTCCTTGGACTAGTCTATTTCGTATATATCTGCAATCGCTTGCTCACTGGAAATGAATACTTTGCTCTGACATTTTTTGCTCTGTTATTGCTCTGGTGATGCGCTCGACCTGACATGGGGTATTTCTTAAGGGTAACTTTTGTTGGTGACTGCTCCTGCTTAAATTTGAAGCGAAACGTTTCGTTTGGACACAGAATGAGCCAGTGGCTATGGGTCCAAAGCCTTGCTTTGTATTTCCATGATACTCTAAAAATAAAGAATTCTTCACTGTCATGTTGTAAATATATGTTCGTATGTGTAGCTCGCAAAACGAACGGTTAATCGTATCTCATCAGCGTCAGGGGCACCGTTCTCCAGAATTTTAAAAGCTTGTGCTGTATCAGAAAAATCGCCAGCATGTACTTGTCAGCTTGTAAGTCGCAGGTTGCATGACAACGCTGTTATTTGAAGATGTGGTGTTTGAAGTAATACCCCATCACATGACAGACGGCAGAAGTAGCCACCTCAGGCTATTTCTTTCAGCAGGGAGGGTGAGCTGAAAATCGAACCTACCCTTGGATTAGACACGGTGCTGCCATGCCGACAATTTTGTGCCCCTTTTATTTTATATCGATTTCGGCGGGTGGTCTTTTAGGAATGGTCTATCTTATGACAGCATTGGTATGTGTGACATAATAGAGACGAAATTGAGTAATTAAGGCAGTAGCAAGGTGTACGCACGAGAAAGAGGATTCAGAAAAGGTCCCGCAGACTATCGCTTGATATTCTCAGTGGCGGAGTTTATCGTTTCGTCTCATATTTTTTTAGGCCGGTCTTATGAAGCGGCAAACCGCCCATTTACTTTCCTTCTTCGAAACCCCATTTGGTTGTTTTCGCCCTACGCATTATAGCGGAAAGGTTTTGTTGCAAGCATGTCGGTGGGGATACAATATTATTTTACACTATTAGAGAAACGCGACATTTCTCAAACCGGATTTTCGCTGTGCTCACCACTTGCGCGGGCGAAATTGTCTTTATACACCTTACTGTGCAAAACACAGTCAAACGCTACAAAAGGCTGGAAAAATGCTGGGCTACGCGAATGTGATACGATGGTACAAGTGAAGGTTTACTATCATCCTCATGATGCCGCCGTTTGTCTAAAGAAAGCGCGTGTACTTCCTCAGTGCATCCGGCTCCATATTAGCACTTGTCAGTAACACTTTAATAGGCCGCTCAAAGCGACGACCTGTGCCCGTTCGATAGAGCACTCGAGTACAATCCTGGATGGCTCTCTTACCTTCTTGTACTCGTCAAAAGCGCGGCTTTCCTTTTCTGTTGGAGGCTTAGGCGCAACCTTGAGGCAACGTTTGATTTCACATGAACATGTCCCCGCTTCTTTTCATTCGAGGCGCGTTTTGGGCTCCCTTGCGCTGCCTTCACGAATACGCGTCGTCCCAAAGGTGTCACCAGCACCTGCAAGAAAAATGGTAGTGTGGTAATATTTCTGAGACAAGAAATACTTAGTGTCAGTGCGTGGCAATTATCCTCAAGGGGAGAATACAGGCTCGTTAGCACTTGTTCAAGAAGGGAATAAAATCTCGCTAGGACGACGGATCGTGTGTTTGTCCCTCTGTTCGCCTATTCTTCGTAAGGCTGTTTTATATTGTCATGCGTCGTTGCGATTCTGAACACCTTGAACACAAAACATGAAGCGACAAAAAGCAGAGGTGAGGAAACTATACACTGAATCTATATCCAAGCCGCATCTGCTTACTATATCGCTGTTGGAAGAGAAGGGCCACGAGTAAACACCCGACAGGGTCGCTATCTGAAACAAGGGGAATATTCCTTGGAAACATTCATAAACGGGGAAAATGATCAGTCGTGTCAAATGTGACACATACTACGTAGCGCCTGTCGATACTGTGGTACCATTGGTGACTTCAACCTTTTAGGGGAATGGTTTGTCGGCAGGAGGTCATCCACATATATATATATATATATATATATATATATATATATATATATATATATATATATATATATATATATATATATATATATATAAATATATATATATATATATATATATTTAAGTGGCGCTCACAAGCGGTGAGATGAAGGCAGTGTGCTGATAACAAAAGTTGAAGAGCCAAGACACGAGGGCTTGGAAACTGATCATTCGCCGGCCGTTCCGCGACGTCCCCAGCTCTTGTAAATAAATTACTTTTGCCAACCGCTATTTCGAAACCTTTGGTGGCAGGTGCTTGGTATCGATCATAGGCCTATCAGCCGTTCGCAAGAGCCGATGTCTGGCTGGTATGCCTCCATCGTTGCCCATTAGAAATACTTCAGGAGGAAACGACCAGCCTGCGGGGACGTCTGGGACGTGCCAACGACATTAACGGTACTGGCCAGAACAGATGGCCGCATCAGTGCGAGGCCACATAAGTTTTCGGAAATGTCTGACGAAGATTTTGAAGAGTGGCGCACACATTACCAAACGTGTGAGCAAGTACAACCGCCGGAACGCCACTATATGCAGCTAGTGAATGTGGTTTTCTTTCTCGCCGGCACTGTACGTCTGTGTTGCGAAACCCACGAAGATTCCCTTACCACTTGGGACATATTGTTCGAAGAAGTGATAAAGTCCTTCGAGGACTCCTTGTTGCGCAAGAAAGACGCCGAACAAACCTTTTCTCAAAGAGGCCAGCGGCAAGGTGAGACAGTCATCATGTACGTAGAAGTGCTAAAGCTTTGCAACAATGTTAACTGTGCCATGTCGAAAGAAGATAGTTTGCCACCTTCTGAAAGGCATTGCTTAGGATGTGTACAATTTCCTCATTACGAAAAAACCTCGCCGCTTCTTGTGATGTCGTTCATCATGCATTGCAAGACATTTCAGGCGTTAAAGACTCGGCGAATCGCCCCAAGTCGGTCGTCTTTCCAACGTCTCAACCGTTGCCAGTGTCGATAGTTACAACTGTGAATACATGTCGTCTTTACTCCGGCGGAAGTTTCCACCACCCACCCCGCCTACAATGAATGTGCGCACCAGTTGTCGCGTGTTGATCAATGCCTTCCTGTGCCGGACCAAGCTACAATCGTCCGTGACGGAGTACCGACAGCAATTCAGCAGCTGACCCCTTTCAGGGAGCCTTTTCAAGTCTCTCTGCGGAAGACCAACATAGGCTCCAAAGCTACTATTATCATTCCAATGACTTCGCTGTTTTTGCCCTTCACCGCTACTCCGCCGGACAAGATAATCATCCATCTCCGGTGTATTACCATTGTGGTCATCGTGGGCACATTCCTCGGTACTTTCAGCGTCGGGAGTAATACGAGCAACATCCACGTTCGTGCGCAAGTCCTTCTGGTCAGCCTTCGGCGGCAAATCATACGTACCAGCCATGGAACCCAACTAGTTTTCGACCGCAGCGACAAGCAACACTCCGAAACTACTAACCCGCGTCCGATCGCAGTTCTACACCACCTATTCAGCGACGCCGTTCACCGTCGCCGCCCCGCCGCCCTGTGTCAAAGCTTCCGTAAAACTAACTGCTGCGCTCAATGGAGGTGAGGTCGCGGAATTGTCGGCGAACCATCAGTTTCCCAGCCCTCGTGCATTCGCTCTTCAAGTTCCTTGTCATCATCGCACTGCTTCTGAGCGCCACGTATCACGTACGGTCGTCCTCACCAATTTCTCTTCCTGTCGTTATGCTAAAAACAAAGTGCGGTTGTGTGTTGGTGACATAAATACCCTCGCTTTGATAGACACTGGTGCCACTCTGTGATGGGTCTTGCCTCTAAAAACCACCTTGGATGGAAAAATTATGTTTGCGTGTGATCGGCCTGTTAGTTTTCGTGGTGTGGGAAGTGACACTTTGTACCCTGTTAGTATGTGTTTCGTATCAGTCGTTAAGGGCGGCGAAAAGTTTACGATAAAATTCGTCGTATTACTCCATGCAACATATGATGCCATAGAGGTATTGATTTTTTACGTGAATGTGGGGCTACACTTAACTGCGGTGGTGGTGAAATTTCTCTTCACCATGATATGCTTGCTGTCTTTGTGAACGATTCCACCGGCCACCGAGAGGGAACACTCAGTGCAACACAGGATGTGCTATTACCAGCAAAAGCAGCAATGTTTGTTCCAGTTCGCTTTTCTCGGAATCTTGTCGCCCCGTTCTATTTGCTGGTTGAGCAAGACTTCAAGAACGCCACGAATAAAAATGGCCTGGTACCAAGGGCTCTTGTAGCTGCTGAAGGAACAGCACATGTGCGAACAGTCAACGCATCAAATTAACCTTTTTTACACCCCTGTTAGACGGACGGAGTTAAACGCGGTTGGCGTAACCACGGTTACCAAGCTGAACTGCGGTTATCTCAAGTCGCGGTTCGTCGTTGTTTCACAGCCCTCCAGAGCCGTCTGTTACAGGGAACCTTACTCGGTTATATGACCGCTAAGGCCCCTTGGGTGGCAAATATGAACGGACGCTACAATTCGGCATAACAAAATGCCGTACGCAAAAATGAAGGTTCTTTAGACGATATTTGTTATAAAACATGACTTAGGTGAAACTTATATTTTGTGTCGCAAAATTATTGCTTGGAAACGTCTGTAACACGGGCGCGGACGCTGCCGACGCGCAACCCCCAAACCTGGATGCCGCCATCTTGGTTAACGACGCAAACCGAGGCAGCCGAGCTTGGTTCGCGATAACCGCGGCTTGAGGCATAACCACGGTTTGGTCCGCCGTGTAACATGCGCTAACCACGGTTACGCTAACCGCGGTTAACTCTGCCCGTTTAACAAGAGCATCACTCCAATCCGGCATGAAACTTGCTCGCTTTGATGCATATGATGCTGTGCACATCCGTCCTCTCTCTATTGTCATGCCTGCAGAGACAGCTACTGAATTTTCGGCCAACCTGGATGGCATAATCAATAAATCGCTTCTGTCTTCCGAGCCTCTCGCATTGCAGAATGTTCTCACCCAGCAAGTGTCGGTATTCGACATCACTCGGCCATCCACTCCCCTTTCACAGCCAGCTTCTCGGATGAAACATCAGATTAACATCGTCACTACACCGCCCATCAGGTAGAAACCTTATCGTTTGTCTCCGAAAGAGCGTAAAGTAATCGACGAACAAGTACGCGACGTGCTATAGAAAGGCGTCAATCGGAAGTCATCTAGTCCGTCGGCTGCCCCTGTTATTCTGGTGTGCAAGAAGGACAATTCATGCCATTTTTGCGTCGATTACCGTCAATAAATGTCGTCACAAAAAACTACGTCTACCCTCTTCCACGTGTAGATACTGCCGGGGATTGTCTTCATTCTATGCCGTACTTCTCGTGATTTGACCTACGGTCGGGGTATTGGCAAATACCCATGCGTCTGTTGAACCGGGAGAAAACAGTCTTTGTTACATCTGACGGGCCGCAGGAATTTATTCTAATGCATTTTCAATTGTGTAATGCCCCAGCTACATTTGAGTGGACTTAAGTGGTAGGCATGTGTGCGCTACTTCGACGACGTAATAATTTACGGTAAGACCTTTCATTACCACAACGAACGATTGCGTGTTCTGCTGGCATGAATTGCACAAGTTTGGCAGGTTTTGAAGCCTAAAAATGTCATTTTGATAAACGGCAAGCCCTTGTTCTCGGATTTCTTGACGATCAAGTTGGCATCCGAACCGACCCCCATAAGATAGCTGCCGTGCGTGAGTTCCGACAACCCCGTACTTTGAAACACCTGCGAAGATTTCTGGGCCTGTGTACCTACTTCCGTAGGTTCATTCCAGGATTCGCTGAGGCTGCCCATCCCTTTACTTTTCTGCTTCACAATGTCACTCCCTTTATATGGTCGTCAGCATGTGAGTCTGCCTTGCAGAAGTTGATGTATTTTTTAACTTCTCGGGCCGTTCTGCGCCAATTTGACCCAGCCGCGCCACCTGAATTCCACACGGATGCCAGTGACACGGGCGTCGGTGCGGTCCTTGTCCAAAGTCATATGGCCTCCAGCACGTTGTTGGGTATGCAAGCCGTTCTTTGACAAAAGCGGAAGTGAACTACACAGTAATGGAGTTAGAGTGCCTGGCGGTCCTCTGGTCCAGAAGATTCGCCCATATCTACAAGGGCGTCATTTCAACATCGCGACTGATCACCACTCTTTGTGTTGGCTTGTTGGCCTGCGCGATCTATAGGGCAGAATCGCTCGTTGGGCCTTGCGCCTGCAGGAATAAGACTGGACTGTACCATAAAAGTGGATGCCGCCACGCTGACGTGGTCTGTTTGTCACGCTTCTCTCTACCGGATACAACGAGGACCGACGACAACCTCAAGGACTGTTTATCTTCCCTCTTCGTAGAGTTTCCCAGTATTAAGACAATTGAGCAAGACCAGCGGAGGGACCCTCGCCTTCAAAAATGTGCGACCAAGCCCGCACGTCTGCGCCTGAGAATTCGTTCTTCAATCATGAATGCTTACCTTTTATGAGCTATTCAGTTGAGGGCACCCGCCCTGCTTCTGGCCGTCACTGCAAACTTCGTGGCGTTACCCTAAACGCCATGCACGATGATATTGCATCCGGCAATATGGGCTTTGCCCTGTACGGACTATCCAACGCGGCAATGATTCTATTCACCCGGAGTATACAAGGCAGCGCAGCAGTACATTGCAAGCAGCGTCTACTGCTAACAGTTCAGTCATCACAATACTCTACCAGTTGGACTGACGCAACTGATCAGCCAGCCACATACCTATTTGAGAAAATTAGTATCGACTTGCTTGGGCCGCTCCCCAAGCCAACAACCGGCCACAGCTGAATTATTATATGCATCGACTACTGTGCATGATACGTAAAGACCGTTGCTCTTATTTCTGCCAAAGCAGGAGACGTTTCCTTCTTTTTGCTGCACTCAGTCAATATTCGCCACGGCGCCCCTCGAGTTATCATCAGTGACCATGTTCTTCAATTCACTGCCGATGTCGTAGAAGATCTACTCCGACTATGCCACTGTGATTATGGGCACTCTACATCCTGTCATCCACTGACGAATGTTCTAACAAGAGCAAAAAGCACCTTGACGAACATGTGGGCGATATACGTTGATACTGACCTTAAACATTGGGACAAAGTGCTGCCTTTTATCACTTATGCGTACGATACTGCAGATTGCGAGACCACCGAATATTCACCGTTCTTCTACTCTACACCCGCTCGCCAGCAACTTTCTTGAAAAAGTTGTGCCATTCTATATCCATCCTCATATATCTCATATATCATATATCATATATCTCATATATCTATGCAGAGGAAGCGCGCCGACTTGCTCGCATGAGGACACTCACCACACACTGTCTCACCAAAGAACGCTGCGATGATGGTCGTATCGCAGTCACATTTGCTTCCTGTGAATACATTTGGCCCTCGACCCCTCTTCGTCCGCCAGAATACTACCAGAAATTTATCTCCATGTACACAGGTACCTTTGTCATTCTCGAGTGTCTCAGTGACGTAAATTACGTTATTTCTAAAGTTACATCTAGACATCGTCGGTGCCTCAAGACCCCGGTCGCCCACGTCGCCCGCCTAAGACCTTGGTGTCACCCTACTCTTTAATGTCGTCGCTCGAGGACGAGCTTTTACTGAAGGGGGGAAGTGATACGTCGTGCTCAAAAGCAGTGCGATGAAGGCAGTGCTATGATAATGAAGACATTGAAGAGCAAAGGCCCGAGGTTGGTTGGTTGGTGGGCGTTGACTTCCCAAAGCGACTTAGGCTATGACAGACGCCGTAGTGGAGGACTGCGGAAATTTAGACCACCTGGGGTTCTTTACCGTGCACTGACATCATACAGCACACGGGCGCCTTGCTTTTCGCCTCCATCGAAAAGCTGCCGCAGAGGCCGGCATTTGATCCCACGTCCTTGGGAACAGTAGTCGATCGCCGTAATCACTGTGCCACACTGGCGGGGTGAAGGGCTGAGAAACTAATCGTTCGCCGACCGTTACTTCGCTATATATGTATTGTAGCGTGTGCAACAGCAACCGCTAAGCAGCTGCTTATCGAGAGCCTCGTGCGCGGACTTGAAGAAGTGGCCCCGTGGCGTTCGATGAGAAGCTGAATTTGGCTGCTGTTTCTCGGTGCTCTGGACCTGCTCTCCTGTGCCTGCTAGATCAACCCCCATTAAACACCAACCTTCTGGCTACGGGCCTAAACGACTACGTGTCACTGGTGTAGGGGAGGCCTTCAAATTCATGTCTCGGGCCTCTCGCAGCCGTTCATCGAGCCCCAACCGACTTCCGCTGGTGTCTACACCCGTTCATCGCTGCAGCCGTCGCCTCCGGGGTCTGGCGCCGGAATTTGCTTCTCTACCTGAACCGGCGCCAGCTGATCAGCAGTTCGAGACTTATGCCATGGCCCAGGCAAGTCAGCATCAGTTGCTGCTTCAGCAGCCTCGTAGGCCCCCAGTTTCCTTGGCGCTACTGGGGAAGATGTCGACAACTGGATCGACCAGTTCGAGCGAGTGGCGCAATTCAATCAGTGGAGCCTTGCTAAGAAGCTGCCTGCGCAATGTCTATTTTCCACTTGAGGACTGAGCTAAAACATGGTATGGGAACAAGGTGGCCAGTCTTAAAAGCTGGGATTCCTTTCACCAGCAGCTGAGGGATACTTTTGCCAGCCACGACCGCCGTGATTGCGCACGCCGCCTCCTAGAAGCTCGTGTGCAACTACCTAATGAGAGCGTGGCCATGTTCGCTGAGGACGTGACCCCTCTTTGCCGGCGGGCTCATCCCAACCTGACGGAATCAGTGAAGTTGCGCCACCTGATGCAGGGCGTTAAAGAACCCATCTTTGCTGGTCTGGTTCGCAGTCCACCTCAAACCGTCACAGACTTCATCAATGAAGCTAACCTCGTTGAGCGAGCCCTGCAGCAACGATACCGGCGCACGGAGTCTGCCTGTGGTCAGCCCACCAGCAGTGTGGCCACATTGTACGGGTCAACTGAGCATCACTCTCTGCGCAAGCTGATCCGCAAGGTAGTTCGCGAGGAGCTTCTAAAGTTTATTCTTGGATCGCCTAATCCGACTGCCGGTTGTTGTCACCGAAGTCTTGCGTGAAGAAATCCGTCAGACATTTTCACCACCTGAGTCGCTGTCGGAGCCCCGTTCTATGAACTACGCTGTGGCTCTTCGTCGGCCTGCTGCTCCTCCTGCGCAGCAGCCTCTTTTCGAATCACAGCCGCCGCCCGCTCTGCAGCAACCGTTCTACCAACCTTCCTACCATCCGCCATCCCAGCAGAGCGCCGTCATGAAGCCGCCCGCTCCTCAGCCACTATTCTACCAGCCTTCCTACCAGCCGCCATCCATGCAGAGCCCCGTCATGCAGCCACCGGTTCGGAAGGCAGACGTCTGGCGCACTCCTCGCGAACGGCCCTTGTGCTACCACTGCGGAGAACCTGGCCACTTGTACCGCCGTTTTCCGTACCGAGAACTTGGTCTCCGGGGTTTTTCTCGTGATTCCCCGCGTCTCCGGGTCAGCGAACGCACTCCAGAAATCGAGGAATACCTAGCAACCAATGCAACTTCGAGCGACTGTACACAGTCGTCTTCTCCAGCGCGCTACTCTTCACCCATCCGCCGTGTTTTTACTGATGCGCCGAGGCGCTGGTCGCCAAGCCCATGCCGGGGAAACTGAAGACGGCGACCTCAGGGGGGCAGGTTGCTGACGAACGGAATCCATGTCCTGAAGACCCTCCCGTGACGACTCAGCCCGAGGGACTACGACCGCCGCCGCATGAACCCGAAGCTCCTAATCAACCTCCAGCCGATCACGTTGTTAGCGCCGACCTTTCCGTTCTCGTGGACGCACCCCCCAGTAACCGCTTTGTTCGACACCGGAGCAGACTTCTCAATAACAAGCAAGAATTTCGCAGATCGGCTCTCCAAGGCGAAAACTTAATGGCTGGCGCCGCAAATTCGTACTGTTGGCGGTCACCTTATGACACCGATCGGACGATGCACTGCCCGAGTAACCATCGCGTATTCAGCCTTTGTAGCCGTTTTTGTTACCCTGCCGCACTGCTGCAATGACCTCATACTCGGCATGGACGTTTTACTTGAGCGTGGGGCAAGTATTAAAGTTCCGCGCCGTACTGTCACGTTTTCGACGCCTGCAAGGATGACTGCTGACTCTGAACGACGCCATGCACCTTTACGCATCATTGACGCGGATGTATCCATGCCACCACGTTCCTCTGCTTTCGTCACAGTCAGGTGCGACGACCAGTCCTGTGCTGCCAGCATTGCCGAACAGAACACAGAGCTTCTGTACATCATGGAGTCTGTCTTGCACGTGGTATAGTTCACTGACTAATGGTAAAGCGCACGTTCTGATTACGAACTTTGGGTATGAACGGCAACGCATCGCTAAAGGCACCAGGGTAGCCTACTTTGAAGGTGTCGCAGAAGCAGCCCACGACCGGTCTGTTCTTGTCACCAATACGTCTGCCAGCCAAACGCCCAACTTCGACCCTGATGTGAATCCCGCTCTATCACCGGAAGAGAGGGACAGATTCGCCGGGCTGCTCTTTCAGTTTCTAGACTGCTTCTCATCCGCCTCCGCGGTTAAACAGACGCCCCTGACCAAGCACCGCATAATAACCGACGACCGCACCCGCCCAGTCCGACAGAACCCATATCGAGTATCACCGTGGGAACGCGAACTCATTGCTCAACAGGTAGACGAGATGTTAAATGACAGTGTTATACAGCCATCGAGGAGTCCCTCGGCTTCACTTGTTGTCCTCGTTAAGAAGAAAGACTGAAGTTTAAGGTTCTGTGTGGACTACCGTAAGCTCAATCAGGTCCCCAAAAAAGACGTCTACCCGCTGCCACGCATTGATGACTCTTTAGACCGGCTGCGCCACGCGCGCTACTTTTCATCGCTTGATGTTAAGAGCGGTTACTGGCAGATCGAAGTCGATGAACGTGATCGCGAGAAGACAGCGTTTGGCACGCCCGATGGACTTTATGAGTTCAAAGTCCTACCTTTCGGATTGTACTCCGCTCCAGCGACATTTGAGCGAATGATGGACGCAGTTCTATCTGGTCTTAAATGGCAGATGTGTCTAGTCTACCTGGACGACGTTGTTGTGTTTTCGCCAACGTTCGAGGAACACCTCCAGCGTCTCTCCGCTGTGCTACGGGCTATGAGATCTGCCGGCCTCACGTTAAAACCCCAAAAGTCTCACTTTGGCTAAGAAGAGCTCCTGTTCTTGGGCCACGTCGTCAGCCATCGAGGAGTTCGCCCTGATCCTTCTAAAATATCAGCCGTCACTATATTCCCTACTCCGTGTAACAAGAAGACGGTTGGCCGTTTCTTGGGCGCCGGTGCCTATATTACCGCAGGTTTATTGAAACCTTTTCGCGCATTGCCGCTCCGTTAACACGTCTCACCCGGAATGATGTCACCTTCACCTGGACGAATGAACAGCAAAAGGCATTCGACGAGTTACTGCACCGCTTGCAGACACCTGTGCTTGCCCATTTCGATGTGAATGCCGAGACTTTGGTCCACACAGGTGCCAGCAACGTGGGTCTAGGTGCTGTACTCGTCCAAATGCAAGGCGGTGCCGAGCGAGTTATCGCATACGCCAGCCGGACTTTGTCCCGTGCCGAATCGAACTACTCCACCACCAAAAAACAATGTCTGGCTGTTGTATGGGCGGTGATGAAATTTCGACCCTGTCTTTATGGCCGGCACTTTCGAGTCGTGAGCGACCACCACTCTCTGTGCTGGGTTAACGAACTTGCGAGACCCTTCCGGACGCCTTGCACGATGAAGTTTATGGCTACAGGAGTTCGACATGACCATCGTGTGTAGGTATGGACGTCAGCACAACGACGCCGACTGCTTGTCCGGGAAGACGAAGAACCAGACTTCCCCCTTATCGCAGCCGTCGACGCACTCACTGTTTCGCAGCAGCAACGTGACAACCCGGCTCTCGCACCACTTATCGATTTTCTGGAAGCGCGCCCTATAGAAGTTCCCCGTCTCTTCACCAGAACGCACTCATCGTTTTGCAGGCAAAACAATGTTTTATACAAGATCAAATTCGCTCCGACGGGAAGAGATTATCTCCTCGTCGTATCAGAATCTCCTCGCGAAGAAATCTTACAGGCATGTCGTGACGAGCCCACTGCGGGTCGCCTGGGGTATGCTCGAACTCTGGCCCTAATTAAGAAAACTTACTACTGACCAAACCTTGCGGTCGCATACGACATTACGTGAGATTATGCCATGATTGCCAGCGACGAAAAACACCACCTGTTAAGCCAACCGGTTTACTGCATCCTGTTCAAGTGCCAAGATACCCATTTGAAAAAGTTGGCATGGATCTGTTGAGCCCTTTTCCAAATTCTGATTCGGGCAACAGGTGGTTAATTGTCGCTATAGATTACCTCACGCGGTACGCTGAAACGAAAGCCCTCCAGCGCGGTACGGTAATCGAGGGAGCGAAATTTTTCATCGAACGCATCGTCCTGAGGCACGGCGCCCCGACAGGTATAATAACGGACCGAGGCATTGCTTTCACTGCCAAGCTACTGGAATCTGTCATGCAGCTAAGCGGCACTACCCATCGCAGGTCAACCGCCTACCGTCCACAAACTAATTTCTTGACAGAACGTCTGAACAAACATCTCGCCGATATGATGTCCATGTACGTGGATGTTGAACATCGGTCTTGAGATGACGTCCTGCCGTACGTCACGTTTACGTACAACACGGCGCAGCAGAGACACTACAGATGACGCAGTTCTCCTTATTGTATGGCCGCGAAGAGTCGACAATGCTGGAAACCATGTTGCCCCATGACGGCCAGGACCTCGACGTCGGCGCCGAGGAGTTTACTCCGCGCGCAGAAAAAGCGCAACGACTGGCGAGGGCACGCATCCGGAACCAGCAATACAGAGACGCCCAGCGTTACGATCACGGCCACCATATAGTGACTTTCGAACTGGGCGACAGAGTGTGGCTCAGGACTCCGATTAGATGTCGTGGGCTATCCGAGAAACTTCTGAAGCAGTACTTTGGCCCATACAATGTGCTCCGTCAACTGAGTGACGTCACGTACGAAGTGCTTCCGGACGGCTTTTCTTCTCGTCGCCAGCAGAAACCCGAAGTGGTTCATGTCGTGCGCATGAAGCTGTATTTTTCGCAAGGAAATTAGCGCACCGCCTACCACAAGTTCCTGCTTTATTTTTTTCTCCCTTCAAGTTCACGTTTATTTTCTTTAGAGAGGGGGTAACGTAGCGTGTGCAACAACAGCCGCTAGGCGGCTGCTCATCGAGAGTCTCGTGAGCGGACTTGAAGAAGTGGCCCCGTGGCGTTTGATGAGAAGAAGCTGAGGTTGACTGCTGTCTCTCGGTGCTCTGGACCTGCTCTCCTGTGCCTGCTAGATCAACCCCCCATTACCCCCCGGTTACGGGCCTAAACGGCTACGTGACAAATATATATATATATATATATATATATATATATATATATATATATATATAGGTTACATAAAAGTGAAAAATTGCTTCATACTGTTTCCAAGTTTATTTGTAGTCGACGTTTCGGCAGGAGCCCTGCCTTTCTCAAGACTGATGGTACATGATTCTTGTTTGTCTTCTTATAGGGTTGGCCAGAGGTGATACAAACAATATGGGCACACACAGGTGAGTCAGCTGGACACGCACAACACACACATACACACACAGCTGCGGAGAGCAGGCTAGGCCCAATGGGCCATCAACCCAAGGCACCGGCCGCCGCGAGTCATCTGTATACAGTACAAGACACAATACAGGCAACCGCGGAACAACCTTCGAAGGGAAAAAAAAGAAAAAAAAAAGAAAAAAAAAGACGGAAACAGGTGGGGGAAGGTGTTTGCTGCAGGTGGTGAGAAAATTATTTTTCTTGTTCTCACTAAAAGATGGGAGCGCCCAGCGTGATGAGAAAACCAGGTGGACACTGCTGGTTAGAAGAACCTGACAGCGGCGAGTAAAGTTCGAGCAACTTGCGACGGGAGATGAACCTCAAAGAAAGAATAAAAAAAAAAAAAAAAGAAGTAAGTAAATATGTGGGACAGTAGAATGGTGACATACTTTGAGGTTTTCGCTAACAGATGTGAGGGCTAAACAAAAGAAGAAAACAGGTCGGGGAACATGTTTGCTGCAGGTGGTGAGAAAATTATTTTTCTTGTTCTCACTGGGAGCGCCCAGCGTGATGAAAAAACCAGGTGGACACTGCTGGTTAGAATAACCTGACAGCGGCGAGTAAAGTTCGAGCAACTTGCGACGGGAGATGAACCTCAAAGAAATAACAATAAAAAAAAAAAGAGGAAGTGAGTAGAATGGTGAAATACTTTGAGGTTTTCGCTAAAAGATGTGAGCGCCAAGCATGAAGAAAGTTTTTACGAGAAGTGGGATGTGGAGGGTATCAAAGAAGCGAGAAAAAAAAAAAAAGGAAAAAGAAAAAAAAAAGAAACCGAGGAAAAACTGTAAAGGGATAATGATTGATATATATGTATAGCATTAAGCTTGCAGGGCTCGTAAGGACGACATTGCCCCAATGTTTTCATTTATCCCAGTATTAATTGTCCTAAACTTATAAATAAAGTATGACTCACGCTGCTCCCGCTCCCGTGTATTATTGAATCCCCCCTGAAGAACTGTTAGTTTGACTGAGTCGAATGAGTGCTGTTTCTGGTTGATATGTTTTGAAAAAGGAAGGTTGGGCAGAGAGCGGACATGAGCTCGGTGATTATTAAACCGCATTCGAAGAGGGGTAGCTGTCTGGCCAATATACTGCATGCAGCATACACCGCATTCTAGGAGATATATAACGTTTGAGGCATCGCAATCAAAGTTACCATCTATTCTCCACTTAAAACTTGACGCTGTGCTTGTTGCGCAGCTTGATGTCTGCATGTGGCTGCACACCTGGCATCTACTCTTTCCGCAAGGCCGGCACCCCAACCGCGGGTTATTACCTATTTTTGAGTGGACTAGGATGTTGCGGATGTTTTTCGGTCGTCGGTAGACAACTTGGGGAGGAGTCGTGAAAATACTGGAGAGACGATCGCTCTGCTCTAGAATGTTGAAATGTTTCTTTAGGATTTTGTTCACGTTGGGGGGGTTACTCGTGTAGGTGAGTACCAGGCTTGTTTGGCGGTCTATGTTTTCCTTTCGTGGACGTCCCTCCAGTATCTCCTCTCGGTTGAGCTCATATGCCTTCTTTATGGCGTCGTCGATAATATTTGGCGGGTACCGTTGTTTAGTCAGGACTTCCCGCATACGCTTTGCGTTTCGTGCGAAGTCCTGATCTTGGGAACAAATTCTTTTGAATCGATGAGCCTGAGAATATGGAATGCTTGTTTTTGAGTGATGAGGATGACAGCTTTGAAAATGTAAGTATTGTTGTCGGTCCGTGGGTTTTCTGTATACGCTTGTGGTGAGTGAACCTTCATGAACCGCAATTTCAACGTCAAGAAAGTTAATTTTGTTTCGGAATATGTGTGCGTGAATGATATGCTAGGATGGAGGAGATTGAAGTTTTCAATGAAATGTAGGAGTGATTGTTCTGTGTCAGTCCAAATTAAGAAAATATCATCCAAGTAGCGCTTGTATAGGGTGGGCTTAATAGGGGAAGTAAGTAAAAATTCAAATTCAATGCTATGCATGAAGATATTAGCATAAGTAGGGGCCATTTTTGTACCCATGGCGGTGCCGTTAGTTTGTAAGTAGTGTTCGTTGTCGAATTCAAAGTTGTTGTATTCTAGTACTAGTTTTGTCAATACCTCTAGGACTTCTGGAGTGGGGGATCCTTCCTTCCTATTCTGAATATAGGCCTGAATTAGAGCTTTGATTCCGTCAGAATGCGGGATATTTGTATATAGAGAGACTACATCTAAGGTTACAAGGAAGGCCCGCTGAGGAAGATTTATACCTGCTATTTCGCGAAGGAAGTGGTTTGTGTCACGTATGTGGGAGGGGTGTGTTTCAGGTATGTGTCCAATTAATGTGTCAATGTAACTGGAGATTGGTTCTGTGATTGTACCGATGCCAGATACTATAGGGCGGCCAGGATTACCATTTTTGTGAATTTTCGGAAGCATGTAGAATCGGCCCGGCGACGGATGTGAGGCGGTCAGGGCTTTGCATAATCGCAGGGAGATGTCCCCACTTTTTGCGAGCTCATTTAGGGTCCCTGCTATGAAGTTTTGATGCTCTAGGGTGGGGTCCGCTTTTAGGTGTTTATAAAATTTAGTGTTAGAGAGTGGTCTAATTCCTTCCTCAATATACTTGTCCTTGTCCATTACCACTATGCCGCCTCCTTTATCTGCCGGTTTGATGACCACGTCCCTCCGTCTACTGAGCGCCTTCAATGCGTCACGTTCCTTTTTGGAAAGGTTTTGCTTCCCTGGTCTGTAGTCCTTATAAGCCCTGATTACATCGTTCTGGACGGCACTAATGTACATGTCCAAATGTTTATCTCTCCCCGTACTCGGAGTCCATTGGTGATTTTTAAGGCTGAATTCTTTGTCATGTGCCGTGCTCTGTGTCCCTTCGAAAAAGTATTCCCTCAGTCTCAGAGTTCGCGCAAAGTTGTCAAGGTCCTTCAATACCGAAAAGTCATTAAATTTTCCAGTAGTAGGGTAAAATGTAAGTCCTCGTGAGAGTACAGATCGTTCCTCTGGCATAAGGGGGGTGGATGAAAGGTTTATAATACTGTCCTCGGGGTCAAAATCTGAGCTTTCAACCAAAGGGTAATAATGCTTGACTGCTTCTGTTTTCGAGCTTTTTTCCGGTATTGTTAGGTTTGTGATCATAATGTGGGGAACACCGTCACGGGTAAATTTTTTTCGTTTGATTTCGGCTATCTCGGTCGCTCTTTTTTCCTCAAACAACATGAGTTCAGTGGCCTGGAGCGTAGAAAGGGCGGTTTTTCTGCGAGCACGACTCTCCTCTGTTCTCAGGGATACCAACACCCTCTCAAAATGGGAAATGCTGACTTTAAGGAGATCTAAAGATGCAGATTTCAATACATGGTTCCAATTTTCCTTGTCCTCGTCACACAGGTTATTCATTGAGGGTGACAGCCTTCCTCAGATAACTCCAAATTTTTAAAGTTAAGAAAAATTGTAGATAAACGTATTAGACATGAATTTCATATCCGTAGCCTTAAGATTTATCTCCAGTCCAAAATCACACCAACGGGTTTGCAGGTATCACTGTCACCCTCAATGAATAACCTGTGTGACGAGGACAAGGAAAATTGGAACCATGTATTGAAATCTGCATCTTTAGATCTCCTTAAAGTCAGCATTTCCCATTTTGAGAGGGTGTTGGTATCCCTGAGAACAGAGGAGAGTCGTGCTCGCAGAAAAAGCGCCCTTTCCACGCTCCAGGCCACTGAACTCATGTTGTTTGAGGAAAAAAGAGCGACCGAGATAGCCGAAATCAAACGAAAAAAATTTACCCGTGACGGTGTTCCCCACATTATGATCACAAACCTAACAATACCGGAAAAAAGCTCGAAAACAGAAGCGGTCAAGCATTATTACCCTCTGGTTGAAAGCTCAGATTTTGACCCCGAGGACAGTATTATAAACCTTTCATCCACCCCCCTTATGCCAGAGGAACGATCTGTACTCTCACGAGGACTTACATTTTGCCCTAATACTGGAAAATTTAATGAATTTTCGGTATTGAAGGACCTTGACAACTTTGCGCGAACTCTGAGACTGAGGGAATACTTTTTCGAAGGGACACAGAGCACGGCACATGACAAAGAATTCAGCCTTAAAAATCACCAATGGACTCCGAGTACGGGGAGAGATAAACATTTGGACATGTACATTAGTGCCGTCCAGAACGATGTAATCAGGGCTTATAAGGACTACAGACCAGGGAAGCAAAACCTTTCCAAAAAGGAACGTGACGCATTGAAGGCGCTCAGTAGACGGAGGGACGTGGTCATCAAACCGGCAGATAAAGGAGGCGGCATAGTGGTAATGGACAAGGACAAGTATATTGAGGAACGAATTAGACAACTCTCTAACACTAAATTTTATAAACACCTAAAAGCGGACCCCACCCTAGAGCATCAAAACTTCATAGCAGGGACCCTAAATGAGCTCGCAAAAAGTGGGGACATCTCCCTGCGATTATGCAAAGCCCTGACCGCCTCACATCCGTCGCCGGGCCGATTCTACATGCTTCCGAAAATTCACAAAAATGGTAATCCTGGCCGCCCTATAGTATCTGGCATCGGTACAATCACAGAACCAATCTCCAGTTACATTGACACATTAATTGGACACATACCTGAAACACACCCCTCCCACATACGTGACACAAACCACTTCCTTCGCGAAATAGCAGGTATAAATCTTCCTCAGGGGGCCTTCCTTGTAACCTTAGATGTAGTCTCTCTATATACAAATATCCCGCATTCTGACGGAATCAAAGCTCTAATTCAGGCCTATATTCAGAATAGGAAGGAAGGATCCCCCACTCCAGAAGTCCTAGAGGTATTGACAAAACTAGTACTAGAATACAACAACTTTGAATTCGACAACGAACACTACTTACAAACTAACGGCACCGCCATGGGTACAAAAATGGCCCCTACTTATGCTAATATCTTCATGCATAGCATTGAATTTGAATTTTTACTTACTTCCCCTATTAAGCCCACCCTATACAAGCGCTACTTGGATGATATTTTCTTAATTTGGACTGACACAGAACAATCACTTCTACATTTCATTGAAAACTTCAATCTCCTCCATCCTAGCATATCATTCACGCACACATATTCCCGAAACAAAATTAACTTTCTTGACGTTGAAATTGCGGTTCATGAAGGTTCACTCACCACAAGCGTATACAGAAAACCCACGGACCGACAACAATACTTACATTTTCAAAGCTGTCATCCTCATCACTCAAAAACAAGCATTCCATATTCTCAGGCTCATCGATTCAAAAGAATTTGTTCCCAAGATCAGGACTTCGCACGAAACGCAAAGCGTATGCAGGAAGTCCTGACTAAACAACGGTACCCGCCAAATATTATCGACGACGCCATAAAGAAGGCATATGAGCTCAACCGAGAGGAGATACTGGAGGGACGTCCACGAAAGGAAAACATAGACCGCCGAACAAGCCTGGTACTCACCTACACGAGTAACCCCCCCAACGTGAACAAAATCCTAAAGAAACATTTCAACATTCTAGAGCAGAGCGAACGTCTCTCCAGTATTTTCACGACTCCTCCCCAAGTTGTCTACCGACGACCGAAAAACATCCGCAACATCCTAGTCCACTCAAAAATAGGTAATAACCCGCGGTTGGAGTGCCGGCCTTGCGGAAAGAGTAGATGCCAGGTGTGCAGCCACATGCAGACATCAAGCTGCGCAACAAGCACAGCGTCAAGTTTTAAGTGGAGAATAGATGGTAACTTTGATTGCGATGCCTCAAACGTTATATATCTCCTAGAATGCGGTGTATGCTGCATGCAGTATATTGGCCAGACAGCTACCCCTCTTCGAATGCGGTTTAATAATCACCGAGCTCATGTCCGCTCTCTGCCCAACCTTCCTTTTTCAAAACATATCAACCAGAAACAGCACTCATTCGACTCAGTCAAACTAACAGTTCTTCAGGGGGGATTCAATAATACACGGGAGCGGGAGCAGCGTGAGTCATACTTTATTTATAAGTTTAGGACAATTAATACTGGGATAAATGAAAACATTGGGGCAATGTCGTCCTTACGAGCCCTGCAAGCTTAATGCTATACATATATATCAATCATTATCCCTTTACAGTTTTTCCTCGGTTTCTTTTTTTTTTTTCTTTTTCCTTTTTTTTTTTCTCGCTTCTTTGATACCCTCCACATCCCACTTCTCGTAAAAACTTTCTTCATGCTTGGCGCTCACATCTTTTAGCGAAAACCTCAAAGTATTTCACCATTCTACTCACTTCCTCTTTTTTTTTTTATTGTTATTTCTTTGAGGTTCATCTCCCGTCGCAAGTTGCTCGAACTTTACTCGCCGCTGTCAGGTTATTCTAACCAGCAGTGTCCACCTGGTTTTTTCATCACGCTGGGCGCTCCCAGTGAGAACAAGAAAAATAATTTTCTCACCACCTGCAGCAAACATGTTCCCCGACCTGTTTTCTTCTTTTGTTTAGCCCTCACATCTGTTAGCGAAAACCTCAAAGTATGTCACCATTCTACTGTCCCACATATTTACTTCTTTTTTTTTTTTTATTCTTTCTTTGAGGTTCATCTCCCGTCGCAAGTTGCTCGAACTTTACTCGCCGCTGTCAGGTTCTTCTAACCAGCAGTGTCCACCTGGTTTTCTCATCACGCTGGGCGCTCCCATCTTTTAGTGAGAACAAGAAAAATAATTTTCTCACCACCTGCAGCAAACACCTTCCCCCACCTGTTTCCGTCTTTTTTTTTCTTTTTTTTTTCTTCTTTTTTTTCCCTTCGAAGGTTGTTCCGCGGTTGCCTGTATTGTGTCTTGTACTGTATACAGATGACTCGCGGCGGCCGGTGCCTTGGGTTGATGGCCCATTGGACCTAGCCTGCTCTCCGCAGCTGTGTGTGTATGTGTGTGTTGTGCGTGTCCAGCTGACTCACCTGTGTGTGCCCATATTGTTTGTATCACCTCTGGCCAACCCTATAAGAAGACAAACAAGAATCATGTACCATCAGTCTTGAGAAAGGGAGGGCTCCTGCCGAAACGTCGACTACAAATAAACTTGGAAACAGTATGAAGCAATTTTTCACTTTTATGTAACCTCTAGCAACCAAGTACGTCTATTTACTTATGCTAAGATTCTTCAATGGCTGCTAGCAACGCTTCTACCATTTCCTGGAAATACCCCCTCCATCCGCCAACATGGGCATTAGTTGGAGACTCCCAGACAAAACATCTGTTTCATCACTTCGACGCTTCAAGTTCATTCTCTCCGGCATTCGTCACCCAACCTGGCGCAGAAATCAGCGACTTGAAACACCTGCTGGACTTCGTGCCCCCCAGTGTGAGTGGACTAATTCTGCATTTGGGCACTAATGACCTCAACCGCAAGGGCATCCAGACCGCGCTGGAGCGGTATGCCAGTGCCTTCCAGTTGATCCGCACGGAACGGCCTGCAATCCGCATCATTTACGCTACCCTGGTGTTGCCACGTGCCCCTAACCGCCGACGACGCTTCGGTAATTGGCGATCAGTCAACAAATTTAACCACCAAGCCAACATTTTCAACTCCGGTCTAATTGAACTTTGCGGACGACACCCAGAGACCTTCTTCTTCCACCATTCGCTGGAACTTTTTCCCCCAACCAGCGTCCTCGCGGCGGATGGCGTGCACCCGAGCTTTGGTGGGGTGTCTATTATAGCCTGGCACATCTACACGCTCCTTCTCAATTACCACCGGCACCACCTATCACAGTGGCAAGATCATTTGCCAGTAGCTGGTGACACCTGGTTCCCCGGGAAACAGCATACCCGAGCGGCTCCCACCTACTCTGCGATCCTTAACAACCCCCAGGAGGAGACCAGTCAAAAAAACCCCCGAGGTCACCCAAGGCTACCGTGCGAGGCAAACTTGGCGGGACCATCGGGTACCCAGCGCCGAGCCCTGCTGCCAACGCCGGCGTGGCCATTTCAGCATCTCAATGAGATCGAGGGCGTGGTCGTCACAACCAGTTCATCAGGGGAAGTGACACGGGATGCCACCATGGAGGGAACCCCTTCGGCAACACGGCCACCATCTGAGACGCATGGGCAAACACCTCCGGCTACACCCATGGATGATACATCGGAGTGCACCCCTAAAACTAAGAAGACAGCTCCAACCAACACAGCAAAAAGAAACCAGCAAGCCCCTTCCAGAGAAAATGACCATGTGGAGAGCACCTGTACCCGGAAACAAAGTGCCGCAAGCGGGCCCCCTAAGAGAAGGAGAACCACTGCAGACACTTCCCCACACACCAAGGACCAAGTGAACTCTGAAGCCGAGGGCATGATTCCGAGCACACCTGTCTCGCGTTACGATTTGAGAAAGCGCTGTGGTTCGGCACAACGCATCCGTCATGACTGACATCCAGGCCGCGTGAGTACGCCGACTCTCTTCTTCTCGCACTGCCAACAGCCTTCCTCAGATAACTCCAAATTTTTAAAGTTAAGAAAAATTGTAGATAAACGTATTAGACATGAATTTCATATCCGTAGCCTTAAGATTTATCTCCAGTCCAAAATCACACCAACGAGTTTGCAGGTATCACTGTCACCCTCAATGAATAACCTGTGTGACGAGGACAAGGAAAATTGGAACCATGTATTGAAATCTGCATCTTTAGATCTCCTTAAAGTCAGCATTTCCCATTTTGAGAGGGTGTTGGTATCCCTGAGAACAGAGGAGAGTCGTGCTCGCAGAAAAAGCGCCCTTTCCACGCTCCAGGCCACTGAACTCATGTTGTTTGAGGAAAAAAGAGCGACCGAGATAGCCGAAATCAAACGAAAAAAATTTACCCGTGACGGTGTTCCCCACATTATGATCACAAACCTAACAATACCGGAAAAAAGCTCGAAAACAGAAGCAGTCAAGCATTATTACCGTCTGGTTGAAAGCTCAGATTTTGACCCCGAGGACAGTATTATAAACCTTTCATCCACCCCCCTTATGCCAGAGGAACGATCTGTACTCTCACGAGGACTTACATTTTGCCCTACTACTGGAAAATTTAATGAATTTTCGGTATTGAAGGACCTTGACAACTTTGCGCGAACTCTGAGACTGAGGGAATACTTTTTCGAAGGGACACAGAGCACGGCACATGACAAAGAATTCAGCCTTAAAAATCACCAATGGACTCCGAGTACGGGGAGAGATAAACATTTGGACATGTACATTAGTGCCGTCCAGAACGATGTAATCAGGGCTTATAAGGACTACAGACCAGGGAAGCAAAACCTTTCCAAAAAGGAACGTGACGCATTGAAGGCGCTCAGTAGACGGAGGGACGTGGTCATCAAACCGGCAGATAAAGGAGGCGGCATAGTGGTAATGGACAAGGACAAGTATATTGAGGAAGGAATTAGACAACTCTCTAACACTAAATTTTATAAACACCTAAAAGCGGACCCCACCCTAGAGCATCAAAACTTCATAGCAGGGACCCTAAGTGAGCTCGCAAAAAGTGGGGACATCTCCCTGCGATTATGCAAAGCCCTGACCGCCTCACATCCGTCGCCGGGCCGATTCTACATGCTTCCGAAAATTCACAAAAATGGTAATCCTGGCCGCCCTATAGTATCTGGCATCGGTACAATCACAGAACCAATCTCCAGTTACATTGACACATTAATTGGACACATACCTGAAACACACCCCTCCCACATACGTGACACAAACCACTTCCTTCGCGAAATAGCAGGTATAAATCTTCCTCAGGGGGCCTTCCTTGTAACCTTAGATGTAGTCTCTCTATATACAAATATCCCGCATTCTGACGGAGTCAAAGCTCTAATTCAGGCCTATATTCAGAATAGGAAGGAAGGATCCCCCACTCCAGAAGTCCTAGAGGTATTGACAAAACTAGTACTAGAATACAACAACTTTGAATTCGACAACGAACACTACTTACAAACTAACGGCACCGCCATGGGTACAAAAATGGCCCCTACTTATGCTAATATCTTCATGCATAGCATTGAATTTGTATTTTTACTTACTTCCCCTATTAAGCCCACCCTATACAAGCGCTACTTGGATGATATTTTCTTAATTTGGACTGACACAGAACAATCACTCCTACATTTCATTGAAAACTTCAATCTCCTCCATCCTAGCATATCATTCACGCACACATATTCCCGAAACAAAATTAACTTTCTTGACGTTGAAATTGCGGTTCATGAAGGTTCACTCACCACAAGCGTATACAGAAAACCCACGGACCGACAACAATACTTACATTTTCAAAGCTGTCATCCTCATCACTCAAAAACAAGCATTCCATATTCTCAGGCTCATCGATTCAAAAGAATTTGTTCCCAAGATCAGGACTTCGCACGAAACGCAAAGCGTATGCGGGAAGTCCTGACTAAACAACGGTACCCGCCAAATATTATCGACGACGCCATAAAGAAGGCATATGAGCTCAACCGAGAGGAGATACTGGAGGGACGTCCACGAAAGGAAAACATAGACCGCCGAACAAGCCTGGTACTCACCTACACGAGTAACCCCCCCAACGTGAACAAAATCCTAAAGAAACATTTCAACATTCTAGAGCAGAGCGAACGTCTCTCCAGTATTTTCACGACCCCTCCCCAAGTTGTCTACCGACGACCGAAAAACATCCGCAACATCCTAGTCCACTCAAAAATAGGTAATAACCCGCGGTTGGGGTGCCGGCCTTGCGGAAAGAGTAGATGCCAGGTGTGCAGCCACATGCAGACATCAAGCTGCGCAACAAGCACAGCGTCAAGTTTTAAGTGGAGAATAGATGGTAACTTTGATTGCGATGCCTCAAACGTTATATATCTCCTAGAATGCGGTGTATGCTGCATGCAGTATATTGGCCAGACAGCTACCCCTCTTCGAATGCGGTTTAATAATCACCGAGCTCATGTCCGCTCTCTGCCCAACCTTCCTTTTTCAAAACATATCAACCAGAAACAGCACTCATTCGACTCAGTCAAACTAACAGTTCTTCAGGGGGGATTCAATAATACACGGGAGCGGGAGCAGCGTGAGTCATACTTTATTTATAAGTTTAGGACAATTAATACTGGGATAAATGAAAACATTGGGGCAATGTCGTCCTTACGAGCCCTGCAAGCTTAATGCTATACATATATATCAATCATTATCCCTTTACAGTTTTTTCTCGGTTTCTTTTTTTTTTTTTCCTTTTTTTTTTCTCGCTTCTTTGATACCCTCCACATCCCACTTCTCGTAAAAACTTTCTTCATGCTTGGCGCTCACATCTTTTAGCGAAAACCTCAAAGTATTTCACCATTCTACTCACTTTCTCTTTTTTTTTTTATTGTTATTTCTTTGAGGTTCATCTCCCGTCGCAAGTTGCTCGAACTTTACTCGCCGCTGTCAGGTTATTCTAACCAGCAGTGTCCACCTGGTTTTTTCATCACGCTGGGCGCTCCCAGTGAGAACAAGAAAAATAATTTTCTCACCACCTGCAGCAAACATGTTCCCCGACCTGTTTTCTTCTTTTGTTTAGCCCTCACATCTGTTAGCGAAAACCTCAAAGTATGTCACCATTCTACTGTCCCACATATTTACTTCTTTTTTTTTTTTTATTCTTTCTTTGAGGTTCATCTCCCGTCGCAAGTTGCTCGAACTTTACTCGCCGCTGTCAGGTTCTTCTAACCAGCAGTGTCCACCTGGTTTTCTCATCACGCTGGGCGCTCCCATCTTTTAGTGAGAACAAGAAAAATAATTTTCTCACCACCTGCAGCAAACACCTTCCCCCACCTGTTTCCGTCTTTTTTTTTTCTTTTTTTTCCCTTCGAAGGTTGTTCCGCGGTTGCCTGTATTGTGTCTTGTACTGTATACAGATGACTCGCGGCGGCCGGTGCCTTGGGTTGATGGCCCATTGGACCTAGCCTGCTCTCCGCAGCTGTGTGTGTATGTGTGTGTTGTGCGTGTCCAGCTGACTCACCTGTGTGTGCCCATATTGTTTGTATCACCTCTGGCCAACCCTATAAGAAGACAAACAAGAATCATGTACCATCAGTCTTGAGAAAGGCAGGGCTCCTGCCGAAACGTCGACTACAAATAAACTTGGAAACAGTATGAAGCAATTTTTCACTTTTATATATATATATATATATATATATATATATATATATATATATATATATATATATATATATATATATATATATATATATGCGATATCAGCGCACGTTAAAGATCCCCAGGTGGTCGAAATTTCCGGAGTCCTCCACTACGGCGTCTAGCCTCAGTCGCTTTGGGACGTTAAACCCCACAAAACAAACCGAACCATATGTAGATGGCTGCGTAATTTATCGTAACATTATTAATGACAGTGACCGTCAATTCCTACAATCGGACCTGAACGCAGCAAGCTCATGGTGCTCAACCTGGTTAATGACTTTAAACGTTTCTAAAACTAAACTTATATCTTTCACCCGTCGTACCGCTCGCATTTCAACCACTTACATGCTCAATGACAATGCTGTTGAACTAACAAACACTTACAAATACCTTGGCGTGCACTTTCAGTTTGATCTAACATGGCATCACCTTATCGACCTACCCTAGCTGCTGCTAACCGTTCAATTGGTCTTCTTAAACGTACTCTCAAACACGCTCCTATCAATGTTAAAAAACTTGCTTATATCACTCTAATACTCCCTAAAATTGAATATGCTGCGGCTATTTGGGACCCTGATCAAGCCTATGTTATCACCAACATCGAATCCTTGCAGAACCGTGCTGTGCGTTTTATTTTTTCAGACTACTCACCTTTCACTAGCGTCACAGCATTAAAACAACGTGCTGAACTGGAATACTTATCATGTCGTCGTAAACACGCTCGGTTAACACTTTTCCATAAGCTTTATCACCATCCACTACTGCGCAGTGATTTGTTTCAGTCACCTGATGTCATTTTTTCACAACTTGATCATGCTTTCAAAGTTAAACGCGCCAAGTGTCATTTATCATCTTATGCCAATTCATTTATACCTCGCACTATCATTGAATGGAATAACTTGCCATCGCACATCGCTGCAGAAACTAACATAAATAAATTCCAAGAGCTACTTCGCTGTGACGGAAATGTGTAGAATATTTGGTGTTGTTTTTCTTTCCTCTGTTGATGTTATATAACGGTTGTTATTGTAATTGTTGCTAATTGCATCGTGTTTTTTTCACAATTGTATTCCCCCCCTATGTAATACCCTCCTTTGGAGGGCCTTTAGGGGTAACATGAATAAATAAATTAATATATATATATATATATATATATATATATATATATATATATATATATATATATATATATATATAATGTGTGTGCGTGCGTTTGTGTGTGTGTGTGTGTTGTGTGTGTTGTGTGTGGGTTGAAGCTCGAGTGGGTCCGGTAGGGCATAAACGTAACGGAGATGACGCACGATAGCGAGACGGTAAACTTTAATCCGAAGTTTCGGCCAGGGCCCTGCCTTTGTCAAGGAATGTAGAAAGAAGCAGTCGGTCCTCATTTTTCATATACATGGACAAACCAAGAACACGTGACCAGACACTATCGACTAATAAACATCAAAATATTAAAGCAAGATTACACCCGCGGTATTTAATGGCGGTGAAAAGTATGTAGGCAGAATGACGCGTGTTGCGCTTAGGACATGCCTTTAATATGTTGCACAAAGAAAGTATTATGTCATTAGAAGTTGTCACTTTCAGCGTACAAAAAAAAAACAAAATATCGCGAGGTTGCAATGGGTAGAGTACACGTCACACTTAATCCTGCAATATTCAGGGGAGGGGGGAGGGATTATCCACTGAAGTATACTTCTCATTGGTGGGCGACTTTCGCAAATAACTCATTAGTAAGATTTAACAGTGAAATCAAACTGTGATTTAGCACGTTAAAATAAAAAAAAAAGTTTAGTCACCCCAATCGCATAATGGTGATAAACTCGGTTGTGAGCTCCATGCGACGGAGACAACGAGGAGCATCTAGAGAAGTTAATTGGTCATACCTGCGTAGATTACACAAGGGATTGTGTGAAAGGTTATTGGATATGATGCAGTGATCAGTCTATGTTACGGCGGGAAACAATATGCTCGAGTAAAACTGACAAACTGCAAACAGTGGGTTGGACATGAAGATAAGAAGATCAGTGCAAGTAAAGCATGGCATCTCTTTAGGGGCTGTGGGTTGTGATTGCAAGAACGCAAGCGAAGAGGGAAACAGTGCAAAATGGAGCCAATGCCAATTAAAAATATTATATTTTAAGGAGCTGCCAGAGATACTACGAATGCTATGATGAGAGACAAGTAAGCTTGCCAATGTTTTCATTCAGGCCACAAGAAACCGTGTTAAACTAGAGTATTAGGAAAGACTCATGGTGGGTTTTGTAACCTGATTACAGTAAAGTTACTCGCATTTTTTCAAATGTGTGCTTGGTAATGTATACATACGTAGAGATAAGAAGGTTAGGCCGTGTATTGCAATGAGCATTATGATTAATTAATCGATAAATGAAGGGCGTTTCGTTTAAGTCAATGTAGTGAATTTTGCAGATAGAACATTCAAGCATATAAATCGCGTTGCTCGTATCGAATGACTAGCTTCCCGGAATTTTCGCATTAAAGTTCGCTGCAGTGCTGAAAGCTTTCACCGATGTAGTCATTTGCGCGCAAAATTTGCACCGTGAATTGTTGCAAGGATGGCAACCGATTGGTAAAGTGGAGCTAGCTTTAGACGAAGTTAAAATATCAGTGAGTTTCTTGCTACGGAGATAGACATCGCGGGGGGGCTTGCTGATAAATTTCTTTTGAGACGCTCACTTTGCACGAGAATGCTATTATGTTTCTTCAATATGCCTGCATCGTTGGGGACCGAAGCTGGAGGCGTCACCACAAGGTTGATTCTTGATTATCTGGATGGTCCCTTTTCCGCTTTCAGGTGATCCTTGCGAGCCTTGCGCGCGTTATTTTGGATCACCACAATCTGCCCTTTGCCCTAAGCAAAGAATACAAAAAAAACAATTACTTATTCATCTTAACCTCTCTTGCGAAGACTTTGCTGCTCTTGACGCGTACAAAACAAAAATGGGAGTAGGTTAACTCCGTGAAATTCGGAAAGCTTTGGCGCGACAAACGCTCACTACCCGCGCAGTCCCAGCGTCCGTTGCCACTGCCATCTCAGGTTCAAAACGTAATAGTAAATCTTTAAAACTTCACCCTTACTATGACGACGAGAGTGCCCTGGCACACGGCCTAATTTTTTGCCCTGCGTGCTGTGGATTCAATGAGTTTCAGCTGCTAAAAGATTTAAAAAATTTTTCCCGCAATATGAGACTTAAGAGGTACTTCCATGACCGGCCACAAGATCCCGTACAAGATTGTAAATCGCCCTCTCGAAATCACTGGACTCCCAGACTCAAAGAGAAAACTACCTCGACATTTATTTTAAGGCAGTCCAAAATGAGGTGCTGAAAGCTTGCCGCAACCTTTCCGGAAAAGAAACCGCTGCAATAAAACGACTCGAGTCACAAACTGATATTGTCATAAAGCCCTCTGATAAGGGTGGTGCCATCGTAGTAATGAACTGAAGAGACTACATCGCGGAAGTCGAAAGGCAAGTGGCAGATAGTTCCGTTTTCCGCCTGCTAGAAAGTGATTCGACTGCACAGTTTAAAATGGTTTTGCACGAAACCTTATCCAGTCTTAGTTTTAGTAAAAAAATTGACAAGAGCACTGCAAATTCAATATTTCCCCGCTGCCCTGTACCAGCCAGATTTTATTTATCGCTTAAAATTTATAAACCTAATAACCCTGGACGTCCCATCATTTCCGTTATAGAAGCCGCAACGGAAAACCTTTCACGCTATGTTCATAACTTAATAAGATTCCAGCCACAATCTAGTCTTACATAAAGAACACAACTGATTTCCTAGCTGATACAGCAGACATCACCAGTCCTCAAAGCATCGTGATTGTAACTCTGGATGTTGCGTCACTTCATACCAATATTCTTCACTTAGATGGCATCCGGTCAGTTGTAAAGCCTTTTGAAGATCGAAACTTATGCACTAACATTGACGGTTCTACATTGGCTATCCTTCTTAAATAATAATTAAACTTAACAACTTTGAATTTGATGAAACTCATTATGTCTAGATTTACGGAACATCGATGGGTACACGTATTGTTCCCAACTACGCCAACATATTCATGGGCTTATTAGAAGACCGCTTTCTCGACGACTACACACTAAAACCTTTTTGCTACAAGAGATTCATAAGCGACATTTTTTTCTTTTTTGGCAACATGGTGAAGCAGAACTTCTATCACACGCCTCTAGTTTTATTAGCGTGCATGAGGCCATAACCTTTTCTCAATCTTATTCTCGAAACGCTCTTGCTTTTTTAAACGTGACAGTGTCAATAAAGAATGGCAAATTAATCAATAATTAATACCGGAAACCCAGTGGCAGACCTCAGTACTTGCACTTCGACAGCAGTCATCCTAAACACTGGAAGACTACCATCCTATATGAACAATCCGTCCGCTTTAAACGAATATGTCCTGACGAACGCGACTTTGAATTTAACTGTGCCAACCTTCGGAACACTCTAATTGAACGGAAATATCTAGAGCGCCTAATAAATGGCAGTAGAACGACCAAGCCCTCTTGATAGCAAGGCGCTCCTCAAAGCGGAAGTAAGATCATTCGGCCAATCCCGAATCAATCTTGTGCTAAGGCACTCAGCTTCGGTCCCCAACGTTGCAGGCATATTGAAGAAACACACGGTATTCGTTGCGGATCCGCAGGGAATCTGCAAATAGACCGAAGAGGACGAAGACGAGGCTTGGGACTTACGCGCGCGAGAGAGACTGAGCGCCATGTAGGCATATTGATAGCCAGGGAACAGTCGGGTATTAAAGGTAGTCAGAGGCGGTCCTGGTGTCCGCCTTTCTTCTTCTATATTTTATGGTGCCGAAACCAGGGAGGAATTGTGAGCTCTTCCAATGATCCTTCCTGGAGTTTGTGAAAGGAAATGATATTATCCTCCAAGAAGATACCAGGAGCTCCGCCAGCGAACCCCACCGGAGAGGGCAGAAAAGGTCGTCAACGAGACATCATCGAACGCATAAAAAGGAAGCACATCATTCAGCGAAAATTTCGGACCCGGCTGTGCCATAAAGCAAGTAAGCTACTCAAATCGAACGAACGGAAGATTGTTGACCTAAAGCTTATTCACACCAGGCTAAAAAACTTCAATAATGGTCTGCGCGTGCTGAATTAGAAACTTAATGCCTTCAAAGTCTATGGTTGTGCAGAAGACGTCGCAGCTGTGCAGGAGTGCGAGGAGACTGCCACACGGCAATGAAGCTAGTCAGCCGCCACACCGAGGGTCTTGAGGCGCCTACTCCCACTGCCGATAGCCGTCGTTTTACGAAAGCAGCAGATGAGCTCAATGCAGCAGCTGCTTCGTCTGGGAACGTAACTTTATCAGAAACCACCCATGCCGACACTGAGATTAAAGAGAGGCAGTCCATACGTGCCACCGTTTTCATGCCGATGTCCGATTATCACTTATTCGAGCCAACCCCAAAGGCAACAACGGATGAAGCACAATACAACGAGACATCGCTTAAATTCATTGTTAGGAGAGATGCTAAGTGGGCCCAGAGTGACGTCAGCAGCAACCGAGGAGCGCCTGCCTTACTGCAGGAAACATCTCTATGAGAGAGTCATTGCAATCAAGTACAGATCCAAGTGGAGGTCTCCTAGAGTAAAAACGTCGAGTAGATTACAAGAATACAAAGGCGGGCAGAGGATTCTGGGCTGTGCACAAACGAGATTGTTTTCGGACTGCCAACTAAAGAACGCTTTGAAAGAGCTCGACATCTTGGTCCTGTACCTGATTACATATCCTAGGAGCAAGAATCCGAAAGAATCCAGAAGCAAACAATAGAAAAGGACGGAAGTGAATTCACTGGTTCCGTGCAAGACAAAGAGAGCGAACAGAGAGCCTCCCTCGAAGAACTAAAAAGTGGGACTTTTGAGAATAATGTGCGGAAGAAACACGCCCAAACGAAATAATGAGGTCAGGCATTGCTCCAAGCACTTATGCAGTGCGCAAGGGAGATGAATAAAGACAATGAACCATCGAACAGCATGAAAAAGTGCCGACCAGAGTACCACCTCATCTCTTGCGACATTATCTTGGACGCCATCCACCAGCCGCATATAGAAATCATAAGTGGTGCCACACGCTGCGAGAAGACTACCCAGGTGCCGCAGTACATAGTGGAGTTTTACAACGCCACTAATCCCGACGAATCAAAGCTGTTTGTTACGGCGCTTATAGCGAAAGGTGGGTAAAAACTTTGACGCGAGTGTAGGCTGCAGTGTACGATTTTAATATGTGCGGCCACGCCACTCGTTCTTCTGCACTAGTGGTGCTCCTGTTCTGGTGTCCGCCCTGCTCCTTCTAAAGTATTCTCATGCAAAGTGAGCGTCTAAAAGAAAAACATTATCAGCAAGCTACCCGTGTTCTCTATCACCGTAATAAGAATTTTGAGTAATATTTTAACTTCGTCTAAAGCTGGCCCCATCGTACAAATCGTCTGCCATCCTCGCAAGATTGACGGTGCAAACTGTGCTCACAAATGACTACATTGGTGAAAGCTTTCAGCACTGCATCGAACTTAAATGTGAAAATTCGGGGCAACTACTCACAAAATACGGACAACGTGATTAATATGCTTGAATGTTCTATCTACAAAATTCAGTACATTGGCCAAACCGAAACACCCTTAAGATATCGATTTAATAATCATAAAGCTCATTGCAACACACTGCCTAACCTTCCTACCTTGTGGGGCCCCACAGCCCCTTTTAGTGTTTGCCCGGATAGCAAGAGTACGCATGAGCGAGCTGCCTGTAGTGGGGGCGGCATGTTATCGGCGCGAAACAGAAGGTAGATAAGCGCGTCGGAAGCAAGGCTCGAGGCTTTCTCGCCTTGCGGCCGGACAGCGATGGGCGGCTAGACAGCGTTCCAGGCGCTTACGAACGTTGATTACAAAATTTATATGAAGGTGTTAGCACGAAGGCTGCAGTCGGTTATCCAGGAAATCGTTGGGCCACATCAAAAGTGTGGGATAAAGGGACGGTCCATTGTTACAAATATACATAAAGAAAGAAGTGTATTAGAATGTTGTGAGGGGGGGGGGGAGGTCATAGATGGCCGTGTGTCCTTCCTGCAGCTTGACCTTGGAAAGGCGTTCGACTGTGTTGCCCATCAAATTCAACTTTGTA
Source organism: Amblyomma maculatum (assembly GCF_055883805.1). NCBI lineage: Eukaryota > Metazoa > Arthropoda > Arachnida > Ixodida > Ixodidae > Amblyomma > Amblyomma maculatum. The sequence continues at coordinate 51,930,885 of NC_139348.1, read as the reverse complement.
TAATGTACCATATAAATGTTGGTTTTGTTATTCTTGAGGTCGTGGCCATGGCGTACCGAAATTGCACTACGAGATTAGCCGTAAATAAATATCTGGGGGCCCCTATTAGCGTGCAGCGTTCTGTGCGGTAGGGCTGTACCCTTAGCCCTCCTTTATTCTGCATTTACATTGAAGCCCTTTGCTTAAATCTCTTGGACAATGAGAATACTACTGCTTTACGTTTGCAAGCCGTGGAAGTGAAGCAACTGGCGTACGCCGATGATGTTGCGGATTTTACGGTTAACCAGGAGGACATAACCGAAGTTGTTGATTCTGTAAAAAACTTTAGCGAAGTTACAGGCAGTTGGGTAAACTGGTCCAAGTCCCTGGGACTCTGGCATGGTAGATGGCAAAGTGCTCCTGATAATTTTGCAAACGTGTCCTGGGTGACGACTCGGCCAAAGTACTTTGACGTGCCACTAGAATGCTATCGTGATAACGCTACATATTGGAGAGCATGTACAGATGACATGCGGGAAAGGGCAGATAAGTGTAAAGGAACTGGTTTATGCATTTTTGCAAGAGCTACAGTGTGCAAACTCTTCATTTCTAGGCTGTGGTCTGTAATGCAAGTTTTACACTGTGCAAGATTGTGTGTGCAGAAGCTGCATAGGATATTCGTGGTTTTTGTGGGGGCTTCAAAATGAGAAAGATGCAGCCGCAAGAATTTATTTAGAAGTGTCAAGGATGGAGGCGTGGGCTTAGGGCATCTTTTTTACGGCAGATTGTCAGCAGATTTCTGTTCCTGCGTGACGTTCATGATCCATTTTTGTTCATCATCATCATCATCATCATCATCATCATCATCATCATCATCATCAGCAGCAGCAGCAGCAGCAGCAGCAGCAGCCTGATTATACCCACTGCAGGGCGAAGGCCTCTCCCATATTTCTCCACTTAACCCGGTTCTGTGCTAGCTGCATCCACTTGACCCCTGCGAACTTCTTAATCTCATCCGCCCACCTAACTTTCTGCCGCCCCCTGCTACGCTTTCTTCCCCTTGGAATCCAGTTTGTTACCCTCAGTGACCATCGGTTATCCTCTCTTCGCACTACATGTCCTGCCCATGTCCATTTCTTCTTAATTTCCACTGGAATGTCGGTAACTTGAGTTATTTCTCTGACCCACTCTGCACGCTTTCTATCTCTTAATGTTACCCCTACCATTTTTCGTTCCATAGCCCTCTGGGTTGTCCTCAACTTAAGTAGAACTCTCTTGGTTAGCCTCCACGTTTCAGCCCCATAGGTGAGTACAGGCAAGATGCAACTGTTGTATAGTTTCCTCTTGAGCGATACCAGTAAGCTGCTAGTCATAATCTGCGAGTGCTTGCCAAATGCACACCATCTCAATCTTATTCTTCTTGTTATTTCTTTTTCATGGTCCGGATCGGCGGTTACTACCTGTCCTAAGTAGACATATTCGCCTACTACTTCCAGTATTTCGCTACCTAATGTAAACTGCTGTTCCTTCCCGAGGCTGTTGAACATTACCTTAGTCTTCTGCATATTGATTTTCAAGCCTACCTTTCTACTTTTCCTGTCTAGGTCATCAATCATTATTTGCAGTTCATCCCCCGAGTTGCTTAGCAAGGCAATGTCATCAGCAAATCGCAGATTACTGAGGTATTCTCCATCTACCCTTATTCCTAGCTGCTCCCATTCCAAGTCTCTGAATACTTCCTCTAAACAAGTTGTGAATAGTACTGGGGAGATTGTGTCTCCTTGCCTAACACCTTTCTTTATGGGAATTTTGTTACTTTCTTTATGCAGAATTATGGTTGCTGTGCAGCCACTATATATATCTTCCAGTACTTTCACGTACGGGTCTTCTACCCCCTGATTTCGCAATGCCTGCATCACCGCCGAGGTTTCAACTGAGTCAAATGCTTTTTCGTAATATTTTTTTGTTCATTTTTGTTCACTGCCTGGACGTGCACTGCCAGATTTTGTTGTGCCAACCGAATGCTACACGGGAGGTATTTTTGGTTACTTTAGAGAAGTTGTTCAAAGTGTGCGATTTATTTCTGCAAGATCTTTTAAAGAATATTTATCAACTGTGAAAAAGAAAAAGTTGTACAAAGATTTTTGCGACGTTGTTCTTCCGGAGCTCATCCATAGGGCCATATACAGGGGAGGCCCTGGCAGGAATGTACTGAAGAGGGAAAAGAGAATGAAAGTGCCGGCAGCGGCTAAAACTTTCTTTTTTAAGTTGCATACTGGAACTTTGCCAGTAAAAGGGTTTTTGCAAGAAAGAGGGTTATTTCATCCGTGGGGTGCACATTGCTTAATTTGTAAACAGCCAGAAACGATAGATCATGTATTTCTTCACTGTTCGGAAGGGGTTTATTTTTGGGACGAACTTCAAAGAACCATAAAGAAAGATTTACCTATCAATCCTTACGGAATACGGTACTTACCCACGCAAAATGAGGAGGGGGTTCCATATGATTCAATCATGCTAATGGGCATCTACAGTATATGGCGTTCACGCATGGCAGGATATCACTGTGATCCTGATGCGCGTCTTGCACGAATTTTTTTCCGCGAGCGTCTCCATTGGTTTATCGAGATTGTGAAGTTTGACGATGATAATCCTGAGTGGTTGCCAAATGTAGAACCTTTGATGAATCCTAAGGAATTTTAGAAAAGCCAAACCCTGGCACGTTTATTATATCAATGTTTTGTGTGTGTTTGTTTTGTCTTGCAAAAGTCAGGCAATAAAGAGAAAAAGTCGTGGAGAAGTGGTTAAGGTGCCCGTCTCAAGACCACGAAGGCTGAAGAGCGATTCCTGACGTGGCGATAAAGTTATTTTTTATATTTTATTTATTTATTTTAAATGTAGTGTGTTATTTTATATTGTTGCATGCTTTTTCCAGCCTGGCGACGCGTTTCTTTCTGGAAACGAGGGCCATCAACCATACTGGCCATTGAGGTATCCGAGCTCCGCGCGGTTTCACGCGGACTTACCGGGGCAGTACAGGAATTTAATGAAATAGCCCACAATCCTGTATCCCAGATCCTGTACAATAAACCTGTATACGATTTTCTGTATGAATTTTTTACACGATTTTTCAGTAGAGTATCATTTAGATATTAGTGATTAGGGTGAAATAAAGTTTACTATACATAATCCCAAAACTGAGAGAACATAAGTGAGTACGCCAAATAGTTCACAAACCTTTGAAGCCATATTTTCCGCTCAATGAATTCATACCATGATATGGCGCCTGATGTTATAGGTCGGGGACGTAGCCTTGAACTGAGAACTATTCATTGTGGCCCAAGATGTACTGGTCACGTCACTGCCACTTTCTTGTGCTGGTGCCCAAGTCTTCGATCCGTCGTCGTGAACGAGTAACAGTCTGCAATATTAAACGAACCTCGTATATAGGGCGTCTGTTTCAGAAGGCCCAAAGTAAAAAGAAAGAATTACTACACTTAGATTTTGCTTAGCCGTGTGGCTATGTTGCAGGCTATGCCAGATGGCAGATAAGATAAAGAACAATTAAATTAGTTTGATAAATAACTATATAAAGCAATTATTTACCAGTTGCAATTCAATGTGAACATTCTATGTGCAAGCGGTAGATTGAAAACTTCACTTCGGCGGCTACTCACTGACACCCGCCACATCGTTGCACAGTGCGTCATTTTACTCGCAGTCCGCGGCCACAAAGCGCCAAGGCACCGCTATCCACAGTGAAGACGCCCGATTGCGCTCTGCTACGATATGAATTCGCGTATCACGATTGCATCAGGAAACTTTGTAAAGCATATTACAAATCTGTAAGGTTTGTTTTCTTCTCTGCGTTAGTTAGAGAACGAACCTCAATTTAAAGTTTACAAGAAAACCCTCATGTCAATATAAAAAGCTACATCAATGTACTTAGTGCTTAGCGAATTAGTTTACCTAATCAGGCTCTGACCTGCTGTTATCCGATGTAGCCGTTTTCCCCCACCCTGTAATATGATTCCACGGCTAATAATAATAGTAATACCTGTTACCTTTCTGTAATTTTTTTTACCTTCTAAAGAGCACCCGGTATGCCATGCATATAGCGCAGGGATAATGTAGTGGACGCGCTTCCATAGTATGTGATGCGCCACACAGGCGAGGCACAACCAACACACTAAGGACATGAACCATCAATTGTTAACCCTGTTTAAAATAAAAATTACAGATCCGTGGTAAAAATAGGATAAGGTATTCTGTAGTTCTCCTTTAACGTCAGGCTATTCATGTGGAAATAGTCAGATTTCGTAGCATTTCTGTGTAGTCAGTAAATTTGTGACACTATTCTGTTTCAAAACGAAAAGTTCTGATACTACGATGCAACTTCACCGTTGTCAAACAAGCTTTATTATAAAAAATCAGCAGACTAATTTTGCTGCTACGAGATGAAATTATGCTCGTTTTTCCGTCTGGCAACATGCACATGCAGGACCACCAATGCCGGCATGTGATTCACAGTATGCCAATGAAGCCGTACATAAAACAGAGTGCTGCTTTGCACGGTCTTCAAGATCCGTTGCTGAAGCATGCTCTGCACCCAAGGTTCTTTACGCATGCGCATTAGGCTTTGAAGGAGTGTGGCTAATTATTTTCACACCGTGTGATACCCGCTCACTATTGGGTTCATCTCTCGTTGGGGTTAGCGTGGCGTTCTCCAAACGTGTACAGCAGTATTCAACAGCGGAGACTCCGACTTGTAGTCTTGGTAAGAGTACGCGATAAAGGTGTGAAAAATCTCGGATTCTTTGGAAAGTTTAAAATTTTATAGCGGTGATTTTCAAGGCACTGAAAGCGCACGGTGCACAAGGGCTAAAGAGGATATCGCTTCCGAAATTTACTCAAGAGCCTAATTAAATGTATGTTGTCATGGACACCCATACAGCTAAGTTGAGAGACATGCAGAAAAAATAGATTTTATCGTTGCCAGCGACTCAGCGTTACGTAGCCTACAGTTTGTCCGCTTGTCAGAGTGTTTTAGACTGGCACCACGCGCTATCCTCCAGTTGCCAACAGTTTCCCTGCGTCGTCATTTGCTGCAAGCATCGCTTCCTTCCTTTCGGTTCCCCATTTTGCCAAGCCGGCCAATCAGGAGTAAGGGAGGCAGGAGGAGTCAAAACACGCGTATTACAGTTAAGAAGAGCGTGTTGTCGGGCTAGTTGGTTCTGCATAGTATATAAGAGAAATGTGCAACAACTTCAACAGGACACAGGAAGAAACACACAAAACAGTTCACGAGCGCTCGTGAACTGTTTTGTGTGTTTCTTCGTGTGTCCTGTTGAAGTTGTTGCGCATTTCTCTTATATACTATGCGTATTACGTTCAACGTCAAAGGTGAAATGAAGTACCGCGCATATACGTCTAAACAGGACTGGAGATCTTACCATCTAGAGAACGTTATCGCAGAGGGGATAGACACTGCGCATCCCTATTTGTGTAAATTGCAGGGTTTGTTTAAATGTCTCTTAGCTTCCTCCCGTGTGCATTTTGCAGGTGACCTACTTGTTCAAGCCCGGCAGCCACGCACTCTTTACCACCTCCTTGGCAGGGCGGCAGCAGTCCTTGCACACGTGTTACCCCCTTCTTTTGTACCGTGTCGCAAACTACGTTTCTTCCATTTGTATCATCCCGGTTACCTTATTTCGTTTTGTTCCTGCATGCGCCTTTTGATCTAATTATTTGCAGCTAATGTTCTAGCACGGGCCATTTAATACACAGCATACGCTTTCACCAGGCCGATAACTTTTACTGTGCGTTCATGCTGAGAAATTATGTGTGCTGCTTACGCCCAGCATTATCCAATCGGCACAAACGCCGTTTTCGTGGTGTCAACCATGACATTAAGCGGGCACTTGTCTATGGATACAATGGAATATGCTGGATCTGGTGCGTTGCATGGTTGCATCGTCTGCATGTAAGCACAAGCATAATGATAGAACAGGCAGCCTTGTGACAGGGACCGGTAGAGTGTTCGCAGTGTTTACCACCAGGGAAGTACGCCACGTCGCAAGGATGGCGCTGCATGCGTGTAATTTTAGACCAAAACTAAGTTTAGGAATAGTGAATCCAATTTTAGGATCGCAGTGCGCACCACAAGTGCTTTCACTTGCACTGCTGTCGCACAGTATCGCCACCGGCTCACGTTTTGCTTCTACCTGTAAAATCCGAGTTGCCTAGCGATAAGAAAAGGGTAGCGATCACTTGAGTAGAATGCATGTTGATCTCCCCTTCAAGTTCGAGAACACGCATTCATAGCCAATGAAAATGCAGCCCTGCGAGAATTCCGCATGGGAAACCGAAAGTCTGAAAAGAGGCTAATTTATCAACATGTTTCGCTGCATCTGCAGCGCGTGCAGCTCGCAACAGGCATATAAGATGCGGCACCATAGGCAGTAATTCATAATAAGTGGCCGCTGAATCTAGGCAAAAAGCTTTCAGGAACCACCTTGACCGACAAGCGCAGCATGACTTCTTAAAAAAATATGATCAGGAAATTACCAAATTTAGCTAAGTAACTCACAAACTAAACCGACGGCTTGGTTTGGGCATCTGGAGGAGCTATTGCATAACTTTTCTCAAATTTGCATGCGGTTGAGATGTTGTATTGTGGTTATGGCGACATTAGTTCATAGTGTCTTGACTGCTTATCGATTCATCGACTCATTCATTCATAATACCCTGTGTGTAATCATTAACGGTCCATTACGGCAGCTGGGTTCAGCCGGCTATGCGAAATAGTTTAGGCCTACCGGCATAGTGCGGAAACTTTACAAGAGCTACAAGTGGCAGACGTACCAGAAATGGAGGGCCGAAGGGCGAATAATCCGAGGAGCTTCCGCTGCGAAAACCGCCGAGAGCTGGTAGCGGACCGACCCCAACGATCTTCGTCCTCTTCTTTCTTGCGTGTGAGCACGAGGTGCCGTTCTCACGCTTCGTCTTCGAGTGGGCGGAATCTAAATGGTATGGCCGTTGTCAAGCGTTGAGTAGCCAGGATGTCTGCCTCTAATACATATAGTAACGTGCCTTTAACTTAAATGTAACATATTACGTTTAGCTAATTTGGAATACTGCCTTGTCAGTGGGTGGGAGCGGGTTACAAAAATGCAGACAGGTCATATGACAGTCGAGGGGCGGAAACCTTGAGTATTCATTTCCAGATTCCTTATATGTTGGCAGGTGGAGGGATGCTTTCTATATGCGCCTCATTATTGCGCTTGCCCAGGACTGTGCGTGCACAAATATGAATGACACCCCATTCTTTTTGAAAAACGAACTGTGAATAAGAAACAAAGTCAAACCTTGCCCCTAGAGGTCAAGCAGCTGAAATATACTACACTGATGCTAATCTGAAAACTTGAAAAGAAACATTAGTACGTTTAGAAGAGGCTGTGTGACGGTTGAAGTAAAGCCGTAGCGTTGAGGTTTCTTTACTTCTTGGGAATAATTACTGGCATAGGCTGCGGGATTTAGGCTTTCTAATATTGTATGGTGCAGTTGAAGCATCAGTCGAAGGAGCGCGTTAATGAGTGGGGAAAAAATGCTCTGTGCCTGAAATCTCCACGGAATTTTGCTTACTTCAGGTTGTACAGCTTGCAGTTTTTCTGGTAGACCTCAGGTTTGATATCAGTAACCGTAGGCCTCGTCTGGTTTGCTCTATACGCAAGTGCGATTCCCGCCTGTTCCTCTCCAGTTCCAGTTCTGCGCTTGTCCCGGCTACTTAGGGCCGCTGCTGGTAATGCCGTCATGAAACGGTAGTACTAAAGGGCAACAAGGCAACGCAAACCACAAAGGTGACGTAGTGGCTACTCTGCCTAGTATTTGGGAGGACAAACTGACTACGCCTGAGCCCACTGCGACACTCATAAGCTTTTTGACCCCACCTACCACATAGGCTCTGACCCACACTCGGTTTCCCGCATGCAGCTTTATAAGCTGCCTAGCAGTGTGATGGCTCTCAAGTTACGCAACGATTTTTCTCTGCTTGCTTAGGGTCTCCTGAAAAAGATTTTTAGGTTGCTAACTTTTGATGGCTTGAAGTGACTAGGATGCATCAGCGAGGTTGAGTTCAAGCATTTCTTCTTGAGTTGTACCGCTTGGGCCTTGCCGAAGAACCTGGAGTGTTCTTCAATTCCAGGAGCGCATTTGTAGATCTTCCAACCTTGTAACGGTGCTCTGAAGCACCTTTGATTTGCGGATACCTGTGCGAACCGATTGGCGTAGCAAATTCTTTGAATTATTGTCACGAAAAATGGCTGCCATCATCAGTCAAAGAAATTTCATGTATGTCATGCGCGGCGAAAAGCATTTTGCAGCTGTATTTAATGGTAGTAATTTTAGATGACTTCATAAAGCGATCGCATATTCTTCGCTGACACAGGCTAATTAAATATTCTTGACCCAAAGTCGCAGACCTTATTACCGAGCGAGTATCAAAGATGAACGACAGAGGATACCCCAAAAGTTTAATTTCTTCAATAGCTGAGAATATATCAGGTAAGATGACTGACATGAAGCAAAATAAATAAATTGGAAAATCGAAAGTAAAGGGGTGGCCGGTCGTCATCCTGTATACCGACTGAGTACATACTGTCTTGTAGATGTCTTGAAACATCTGCAAAAGTCAGAGTTCTTGGCTACAAAAAAAGCAGTTACGGGACGATATTTCATGATTATGTAGAAGACATCTTCGAGAAGGTGTCTAGAAGCTGCGTTTTGAAGTATTTTCGAATCCATCTACATATAACAGTTACAAGCTGGCTTAGGCAAGGTGTCTTCATTTGCGTCTTGGCGCTTTTTAAGCATGCAATTCGAGCTGCGTCCAGCATGCAGGACCAATATGGCACCAAACAATGCTGCTCAGGCAATGGATATCTGTACAAAACCAGCTTGACACCTTCCTTTCAACATAGGTCGGTGCTGCCCATAGCAATACCAATGTTCATCCTCTCTGGGCGCAATCCATTCGGTCGGAAGAGTTACGAGTGTTCGTCACGGCAAATTCAACTTGTGATTGGATGAAAACAAGGCGAAGACAGCAACACAGCTCACACAGAGGAATGATTTCCTGCACCGATGCTGATATGGGACGCCATTTCGGAGTGCGGAATTCGCGTGTCACGGCCTTTTTGCACTTCTCTCCCTTTCAACGACAAAAAAGTAGTTTACCAAAATAATTATGAAAGACGAGAGATGTATTTATTTTTCCAAAACAAATACATCACATGTACAGTTACGTTTTACTTGTGTAGCTTATTGTATAAATTACTCCTCGGTTGTCTGTATCATTGTTAAACTGATTGTATCAATGCGCTGCGCGACGTTGCCGACGTTGCCGACGTCGCCAGTCAACTGCAACCATTTGAATTTTGAATCTCGTCGTGTATGCACGTTGTTTGTTAACTGTGTTGAAAATGCATCACGCATAATGGCTGCTAATTGCGGCTGCCAGTCAAGATTAACTGGGTGAGTAAGGATATGGGTATTCTAAATTGGAGTTGTAAAATGACCGAATGATTTCTTTTTTTTTTCTCACAAAAGTTGCAAAGACCGCTCGTTGACTCCGCAGCGCAGGATGTATGGGCGAGCAAGATAGCGCGCACGGACTGTTTAGTAAGTACGAAAGGCGGTGTTTCATGCCTAGTCTTGTGCATCAAGGAAGGTTATATGCTTTTAATTCGACTCTGCGTTTTGTGAATTGCATTGTCGGCGGACTTAGCGATGTAATTCTAAATAGGCTCGGCAATCCCCGTCGGTTGACTGTTGGCTCCCACTGGCTTTAACACTTTCGCGAGAAATAAAACTGGCACGCAAGCCTGCTTGGTTAGCGTGGCCTCCACTCCGTGTCAAGATAAAGAGGCAACATCGAATGAAAGCCGTGCATTGTTTATGGCATCGTGCAGTACACACTATGTTGTGGCATGATTGTGATTAGCAAGTTAGCAGAGAAGCAGAGGTTGTGAAAAAAATAATCTCAAGCCGCACAAAGTAGACTTAAGATTGGGACAGGGGCACATAGGCTACTTCAACTCTCACAGTTGCTAGAAAACTACTAGGCCTGCTCACAGGCACATGTTAAAACACGTGTATGGAACGTACGATATGCCAATATTCGACAGGTATTTATTTGCACTGTACACAAAATGTTTAGAGCCACGTACGACGTTCCCACAATACCAAAGCTATTGCTATGCAGAGAACAAGTAGTTTTATATTTTCATGGAATCCGGAAGTACAATTTAGTTCTTTGAACTTCTGAGGCATTAATATCTGCTGTGCTGGAGCAATATTTGCTTTTTTTCTGTTTCTTTATTGAGAAGAATTTATCTGAAAAATTATGTGTCGGTTACCTTGGTACAGAACGCGGTCCCAAAACAAAGCTTTCAAGGAGATGTCATTCAACAAAATGCCTTGTACAAATACACAAAATATGTAAATTTTGTTCGCTTTCTAGCTCCAAGGCCAATGAAATCATCCTGTCCGCAACTTCTAAGAGAAAAGTGAGTGTACTAAATCTTAACTAATCTTTGAAACATGTAGAAAATACCCTTATTCTCGGATGGCTTCAGTTCATTCCTTCCGGCCATCCTAAACGTTAAAGCTATGACTGCAAAGAAACCTATTTAGGGTATATGAACTGCTCACGAAGTTAAGGTGTTTGGCAGCAAAGGTTAAGGCTTGATTTACCTTCATATCCCCTTTCTTCACTGTACTGTCTTGTTCAGGACTGGTGCTCTGCTCTTATCTTCTATTTTTTTGTGCGAGTTCTCATGCAAACAAATCAGTTACCGAACTCAAGCAGTAAGCTATTCGTTATCTTCCTTTTTTGCTCTCTGCGCACAATTATAAAAATAATGCTTTCATTTGTTGGCGTAAAAACCCGGTGATGCATGCACGAACTTGAATTTATTCCTGTATATGTAGACAGAACAAAATCTTGAAAAAAGAGCCTATTTAATCTTGCAAACTTGGAGACAAATTTTATCCAGCATAGAAGTGACAGGGAACAAAAAAAAAATGTGTAAAATAGGAATATGGCGGTTACCTTCAGGTGTGTGAGTTGGCGAAGACAGCAGGCAAACGTTTCAGCCTTCGAGGTCATCAAATAGTTTGTGATGTACATGTTATACTCAACACACTATTCTGTTCTGCTAGTGAATGTCTTGGTTACACATATTTCTATTATGTAGTCACTGCTATCAACATTACATAACTAAACAAAGTAAAATTATCATCCTCAAATTTGATACTATGCGAGTCGTTTTTGTAGACAGTGATTTGGTGCATTAAACTTCACAAGCAATCACTAAAGTATTTTGTATACCTTGCAGGTTGCCACCACCTCCCAGCTGTCAGCATCTATCATTTTGCGGTCTGTTGCTACCACAAACGACTGACAAGAGTCCGGCGACTGACATCTCACAGGCAGTTGTGGGCTACTGACTAAATAAACAGGTACGGTTTGACTGTTCCAAAAGGGAACAGAATGGAACTTTTTTGTACTGTATGAGATCCGCTATATCTAAATCTTGCTGTTGAATTTGATTCTGGCAGGTGTCACGTACAAAGTTTAAAACACTAAAAGAGCCTAGTTTTGCCCACGTCACAAATGGGTGGATAGTGTTTGCCTTGTGGCCAAGACAGAATACACACCTAGAGGAACTTACTGCACAGACATTATGCAGTGTACGACGACAGCAAGATGCAGTGTAATTTCTTTATATGAAAACATGCGGTCCCTCGCCAACCTTGTGAGGGGTTATCCCATCGCCCTGCTAACGCGTCCTCGGGCGAAATTGTGGGAAGCCTCATTACTAGGAAGGGAGGAATGTGCTGGTGTCCAGATTATCTGTAATAAACGGTGAGTCATTGTAAAGGCAAGTAGCAATTTGAGTGCTATAGGGGATGTCCTGCTTTTGCTGTAACTTCTTATTACGGCTTTCGAGTTGCTGATTATATGAAGGGCTGAGGTGATCGCAGCATCCTCCGTTTCCTCCGGGTCATTGGTAATGAACGAAGCGGCCATCAGTAGCTGGCCCTGATAATTTACAGCCACAATCGTGAACGCATTACGGTCCACGTGTTCGGCTGTATCGACTTAAACCACGTCTTTTTGGACTGATATTGCTTGTGTAGGGCTTTGGATCTTTCTACTCGCCTGTCTGAATGAAATTCATGGTGCATATTTTTCGGGAGAGGTAGAATTTTCAAGTACGTTCGCAGGCTCATTGGAAGTGACACTCTCTCCTGCCTTCTTGCGGGGTAATCGATGAGATCATCAAGCGTCGGGCCGGTGTGTGGGTTAGCGCCGTTCGTTATGAGAGGTTAGAGGTTAGGACTTTAACGCCTGTCTGATCAGGCAATCAAAACATTGTCTTTCTTCTACGTTAAGTTCGAGGTATGGTAGCGTGTAGGTAATTCTACTCCTGCATACCCGAATACCGGTTAGCGATTCGACGTATGAGACGCACTGTCTGAGAGACACCAGCCTTGTGGCGATTAAGGGACTCAGTGTTCCGGCCGTTCTTCTGAATGTAATTCCAAGAACCCGTATGACGGACACCTCCGGTACAAGTCGCCCCTTAACGTGCATCCGAATTTGGGTATAGCCCCCTGTGCCGATGTAATAGCGGGCCGCCGTCCTCTGCGCGCTGTAGGCGATCTATGGGCGCTACGACACGTCGATCACCTACAGCGCGCAGAGGACGGCGGCCCGCTATTACATCGGTTGCGCCATCGTCGCCACTCGCGCATGGGAGCGGCGCTGCTCGAGTAGGAGCAGTTCACCAATGCAACGCCCCCCTACGACCTCGTCTCGCCCTGGCCCACTGCTACGGAGGTTCAGCGAGAGATTGTCGGAATCGCGGGGAAATGCACCACACCGCTCTGTGCAGTGCAGCAGCTGACCAGAGCCGTCACCTACGAGGAACTCCAACACCACCTCCGTGTAGACTGACGGCTCTGTGGCCAGAGATAGTTGCTCGCTAGCAGCGGCGGCTACCATGCCCGCCCTGCAATTGCACAGACAGCTGCACCTGTCATTCCTGGGTTCTTCCACCACGGCGAAGTTGCTCGGCTTAGGCCTAGGCCTGGATCTGCTGCTTGAACTGACTCCGCCGCCACCCAGGTGTGCCGTGCTATGTGACTGCCGCGTTGCCCTCAGCCGCCTTCGAACCACAGGCCGGGGAACTCCGCTGCTGTGTCAGATTCGCGCGCGTCTCGAGCGTTTGGCGGAGCGCGGCTGCGCTATAAGGGCACAGTCTATCCCCGGGCACTGCGGCATAGAGGGCAAGGAACGTGTCGACGAGCTCGCGACCGCAGCACATGAACTCCCTCCTAGCGACGAGCAACTCGCTTTGGAGGACGTGCGTGCGGTAATCGACGACCACCTCCGGACGCAGCACCCCGACCCACGCATCGCAATAGGTGAGCTTATTCACAGTGTCAGCAGCCGCTCGCTGACTCGGCTGCACCGCGCAATGATCCTCCGTCCACGCATTGGATGTGTTTGGCCTGAGAAACGACGGATGCGCCACGGACTTGCCACCAGTGACATGTGTGACGGCTGTGGCGCGGTAGAAACTCTCGAACATCTTCTACTGCACTACGCCGCGCTAGCCGTACCACGACGTGAGTTGCTGGCGGCTTACAGAGCGCAGGTGGTAATCCCGGACAGCGTAGCTGTGCTCCTGTGGCCGCTGGGCAGTGAGCGCGTCCGCTAGCGAACACACGTGAGCCTGCGCGAATATATCGAACAGGCGGGCTTCATGACTAGCCTATTTCACCTCGCCGGATAGTGCGTGCTGTGACTGAACGCACCGCGTGTGCTACTTCGGACATTAACGGCCGATAGCCCACGACAGCCGTCAGTGTTTTGTACAGCGTGCGTAGTGAACAGTTGCCTGGACGCAGAGCTATTTCGGAGGCCCGCCCGATGTGCCGAGTGCTCAGTGACCTAAGATATTTGCGAGTGGGCCTAAAACTACTGTATACTGTACCATAGTGTATGTATTTCTTTTTTTTACCTACCCTTTTCTTTCTCCCTATCGCTCACCTCTTTGATTTCCTCTAGCTTTTCCTCGCTATCTCTTTATTTCCGCCGCCCCAGTTCAGGTGCTTCAGATCATACATAGCAAAACTACTTTTGAAAAGGAATTGAATTACATTACTAATTGCTTTGCTGAAATATCTCAGAAAAGTAATTAAATTACATTACTCATTACTGCTTCTAAAAAGTACTGAAATTACATTACAATTACTTTTAAATTACTTTCTTGTTTCCATCCATGCAAAAACTAATGAAAGCTAATAAACAAAACAAAAACTTGTTCTCCGGACGCGAAGTACTCACATTCTTTCGTCTTCCCGCCAAATTCTGTCCCAGAGAGCTATTCCTTCCCTCTCTTCTACAGCACGGGCCATTACAAAAAAAAAGCACGTGGTAGAACGGTCGTGAAATGATCGGTGAACCCAGCGCCTTGCTGGCACGGAGCTGTCTCCGCCATTTCAAGGGCGCGAAGAAACTGGGTTTTTTATTGCTTCCGCAGTCCCAAGAATCGACGTCGGCACATTTGTGCTCACTGCTCAGTAATGCTCAAGCCACGGTGCCTCACATCATGGACCCTTCCGCCTATCTCCCCCAACCCCAGTCCTCCCTCGCCCTGTGGTGCTGAGTGTAACCAGACACTACTGTGCCCTAGCCGACGCAACAGGGAGTGCCGCTGCGCCGCGCTCCATACTAGTTTTAAGCTCCAGCCGTATTGCATCATTTCTTCCTTCGGGATTCCCTTGACGCCTTGTATCCTGCTGCTTGGAGAATGGTTGCCACTGCTACACAAGAGTTTTCAGACGCACTGTTCTGCTCAATTCTGTCCCCCTTTGCCGATCCGTTACGCTGTTTTGCTTGCCGCACGTCGTTCCTGCTTGCGCGGCACTCTACTTCGTTGACTATTGAAGGAGTAGTGGCGCACTTTAGTAAAAGTAATTTCGAAAGGAATTAATTACTCTTGCTGCGAAATTACTGCCAAAAGTAAATCAGTCGGCAAAGTGTCTCATAATTTTAAGCTGCACGCGCGATCAAGCGGCCGTTCTCTTCAGAGCTCTAGTTCGTCTTTCCTGACTGCGCTTTGAAGCAACCCGGCAGTCAATGCGAAACACCACCTCAGAGTTCGTCTACTTTGATGCGATGTGCGGCCGTGTCGCAGCAGCACTTCGAAGACAGCGGCATCATTGCCTGTTCTTTTTTTCTTTTTAGAAAGACAGTAATCGACTGTGTCTTTTAGTACTTCAAGATGTCCCGACAAGAGCTCAAGTCTAGCTAAAGAACTCCTCTACAGAACTAGAGAACGGAAATTAAAGGTATTCAAATTTTGCTGATGTAATTCAAAACTTTTTCCGCATATCTGACTGACAATTTCATAAAACAGAAATAGGGGTTGTATGAAATTTAAGATCATGTTGGCTTGTCTTTTTGTACTACTGTTCTCGTGTTGTATCAGGGTAAAAGCGATGAGAGGCTATTTAACTACTTAAATTGGCCTTAGTGAATAAATTACACGTTGATAATCAAGTAATTGCACTCGACTAATAACCTCATTGATGTTCTATTTGTTTCACGCTTTTCAATTTGATTTTATGTGCTCTTCATATACACTTTGGAAGCAAAGCTATATTTTTGGGTCTCAGAATACTATTCTCATTAGTTCAGCCACAAAGCTTTCTTTGAAGAATACTCTTTTCACCTCGCATGATGCATTGCAGAGTTTTTGGCCATGACAAAGTGGCCATGGACAACCATGCAAGGCAAAGAAAATGATTTTTTGTAGGCAAGCTTGCAGTATAGAGGTTCCTTTTTTAATGCAGAAACAAAATATACAGCACTAATTTGGTAACTTTGTAATGTATAAATAAGTGTGTTACCTATCTCTCTAATGAAATATTCTTATTGCAATATGCCTAGGAGATTCCTGATACGTCAGCTTTCAATGCCAAATAAAACTCATTATCCAAGTTGCCCACAAGCCAGTGTGTTAGCATTTTTGAATGGTGCAAGCATTTTGTTTTTTACTATAGACAAACCATGTTTCTGAGTGCATGTCTCTGTCATGTTCATAATTGAATTCTATTTGTCTACTCGCTCGCAGTGACAAACAGCATACTTGTTTATTTGATGTATATATCACATTTGATGCTTATATTTCTTTTCTGTTCAGGTAGTAGTTGTAGACAAGCCATCTTTCTAAGCGCATGTCATGTTTTTTTAGATATTTATTTATTTCGTGGCAATGCAAAATATATTCCCGCGAAACCTTGAAAACTGTATTTGTTGTTTTTGAACAGCCGCCGGCATACGGCATTTTCACTGTGATTCTGGCAGGCGTATCAATTCTGTATCCCGTGTTTGTTCATACTCGTTGTCGCGATACGACGCGTTATCATTTTATTTGTCACGAACAATGCGCCGAGATCTGTCTGGAAGATTCCGATCACTTGCGTATGTTTCTGCAATTTTCCAGGTTGGGCTAGTAGCAGTTTACGACGTTATCTAGAATGTTCTGAGCAGCCTTTGAATTGAGCGTTGACGAGTGTAACTGGCATTCCTTTTTCGACAATCGACGAGCACGTTTGTTGCTATCGCTGCCGCTGAGTCTTAGTTCTTTTGCGGGCGCAAGTCAGCCCAATAAATAGTTTCTCCAGTGCAATCGCCGACGCTTCAGTTGTGTCATCGACCCTGGTCACCACTACGTGACATCTGGTGGAGGTGCTGCCCTCAGTCCTCCAAGCGAAGACCTCAGCCTTGTTCCTGTCGTCCTGAAAGACCAGCCTACAGGTCAACCAACCCGCCGCCGACTCCAAGGCCTGCAACCCGAACACGGTCTGCTACCTGACCCCGTTCGACTCCGGAAGGCAACAACTTTAGAAATGGCCCATTCAACAGCACCAGTCGTCTTCGTGCAGCCCAGGGAGCCCCAATCTTCCAAGGATTGCCCACTGAAGATGCGGAAGACTGAATGGAGCTTTTCGGCCGTGTGGCAGAATTCAACGGCTGAAACGAGGCAAGTCTACCTTATTCTTCAAGGACATGCCCGAGTTTGGTTCGAAAATCATGAGGCAGCAATGAAGGATTGGGAGATTTTCAAGGAAGCGTTTTTGACTGCCTTTTCAAGCGTCGTCCGAAAGGAAAGAGCCCAGGCCCTCCTTCTGTCAAGACTTCAACTCCCTAACGAGCCTGTCCTGGCGTACGTTGAAGAAATGAAAAGCCTCTTTCGCCGCGCCGACCCTAACATGACCAAAGGTGAGAGAGTGAAATTTTTTAATGCGTAGCGTTAAAGAATCGCTTTTTGCAGATGTTGTCCGAAATCCGCCAAAAACAGTGGCGAAATTTGAAACGGAAGCATCTACCACCGAGAAGACGTTGGACACCTGGATGCGCCACTACGAGCGACCACTTCAACCGGACAACTCAAGCCACTACCTCAGCGCATCTGCAAGCGGAGAGAACCTTCGGGACCTCATCCGGGAGTTCGCGCAAGAGGAGCTCCGCTGAATGCTGCCATCATCACAACAACCCCAGGTGGCGACGCTCGCGGACGTCGTATGTCAAGAAGTCCAGCAGGCACTGGGCGTTCCTCAAGTGACGACTTCGACAGCTCCAGTGCATGAATAAGCAGCGATGAACTATGCTGCTGCATTACGTCGTCCTGCAGCCCGACGCGACCTCCCAAGCCCTCGTCGCTACCATCCTGCCCCCGAGAGCCGCCCCTTGGCCCCCGCCCGCGAAGTCTACAAACGATCTCCAAGCCCCAGGAAATACGACGCCTGGAGGACATCTAACAACCGACCGCTCTGCTTCCATTGTGGTGAGGCAGGACACATCCTCCGTCACTGCCCCTACAGGCGGATCGGCCTCCGTGGTTTCGCTGTCGACGCCCCACGACCCCGTCCTGGCGAGCGACCACAGGAAATCAACGACTTCCTACGCAGCGGAGAGCACTCGTCATTAAGGCGTCTGTCACGCTCCCCATCACCGTACAATGCCCGATTTGCGTCGCCGGGCCGCGTTTACTGGCAAGAACGGTCTCCTAGCCCCCGTAGGGAAAACTAAAGGCAGCAACCTTAGGAGGTGAGGTTGCTCAACGGCAAAAAGACGAAGATCCTCCGCCGCCGCCGCCGACCACTAACGACAAAGCAGCCATTGCATTGCCGCTGCACACTACGACATCGACGACAACACGACCAGAGTGCAAGCCGACACCGCCGCCCTGCGAAATAACAACGGTATGCCGCAGCCATGACCTAAAGAACCGACGGAGCCGAGATCGGACACCGAGTCCCACGTGCAATGCGAGGACGCGAACAAGCGACCTTGAAATCGATGTCGACGGTCACGGAGTCACTGCCCTAGCAGACAACGGAGCTGACTATTCAGTCGTCAGTAGACCGTTGGCCTCTCAGCTCAGGAAAGTTACCACCGCTTGGGATGGCCCGCTGATTCGCACGGCAGGTGGCAAACCTTATTACTTCATCGGAACTATACACTGCAAGAATAGCCGTAACTGGGCGTACTTACCCCACCAGCCTTGTGGTCTTGCAGCAGTGCTCCCGAAACGTGATCATAGGCACGGACTTCTTAAAAGAACATAGGGCTATCATAGACCTCCGATCTAAGCTCGTCAAGATCCCTGCAGACAAAGCTATACCTGCTGCGACAACTTGGACGAAACACGTCGCTCTAAACGTCTTCGACGGAGAATTGACCGTGCCGCTCCGATCAAGCGCCGCATTCAGCGTAGGTAGCACAGACATCGAAACAGCTGAAGGCATCGTCGAAGGAAATATCCAATTGCTCTTGGAACTAGGTGTCGGCATGGCAAGAGGCTTCGCGAAATTCCGGAGAGGACAAGCTCAGGTGCTGGTAACAAATTTCACCGAAAAATACCGGCATCTTAACAAGGGCACGACGACTGCTTTTCTCGACGAATTAGCGGACCTCAAAGACGTATTCGCCCTCCACAACCAACTGGAAGATGCACCGGACCAATTCCGTCAGCCCACATTTGACATCAACCCGGCATTGACCCACAGAAGGAAAGACCAGATTCGCAGTCTTCTTCGAAGCTACAGGGGGTGCTTCTCGTCATCATCGAAGGTACGACAAACACCACTGGCGAAGCACCGCATTATAACGGATGAACGCCCGACCTCTGTGCCAAAGCCCCTATCATGTATCGTCGCGAAAACGCCAGACCATACGCGATCCAGTTGAGGAAATGCTGCGTGATGACGTAATCCAGCCGTCGAACAGCCCCTAGGCGGCACCAGTCGTTTTGGAGAACAAGAAAGACGGCACACTTCGCTTCTGCATTATTGTCGCCACTTGAAGAGCATAACTAAGAAGGATGTCTACCCGCTTCCCCACATCGACGACACTCTCGACCGGCTCTGCAATGCAAGGTACTTCTCATCTATGGACCTGAAGAGCGGATATTGACAAATTGAGGTTGACGAAAGAGATCGAGAGAAGGCCACATTCATCACACCGGACGGCCTTTTTGAGTTCAAGGTGATGCCATTTGGCCTCTGCTCCGGACCACCCACGTTTCAACGAGTAATGAACACTCTGCTGGCGGGCTTGAAGTGGCAGATTTGCCTGGTATACTTGGATGATGTCGTTGTCTTCTCGTCAAACTTTGAAGATCACCTGAAATGCTGCAGACAGTGTTGGAAGCCATCAAATGATCGGGACTAGCGTTAAAGCGAGAGAAGTGCGACATCGCCTACGAGGAACTCCGGTTCCTAGATCAAATCTTTAGCAAGAGTGGGGTTCGCCCAGACGCGGAGAAAACAGCTGTAATCACACAATTCCCACCACTTGTCGACAAGAAAGCTGTGCGCTTATTATCGACGATTTGTCGGAAACCTTTTACGCATCGCCGAACCGTTGACGCAGCCTACAAAGGCTGACGTAGCTTTTCAATGGGAAGCGCCGCAAGGAGAAGCCTTTGACGAACTCAAGCGCCGCCTGCCTGCAGTGCCCTCCTGTACTTGGCCACTTTGATGACAACGCCGATGCCGAAATTCACACCGACGCGAGAAATGTGGGACTCTGAGCCGTTCTCGTCAAGAAGAGTGCCGGACAGGAGAAAGTAATCGCATACGCTAGCAGGTCCCTCACAAAAGCCGAAGTCGATTACTCGACGACCGATAAGGAGTGCCTCACCATTATCTGGGCCACTTCAACGTTTAGTCCATACCTATACGGCCGACCATTTAAGGTTGTAAGCGACCAACACGCGCTCTGCGGGCTGGCTAATTTGAAAGATCCCTTCGGCTGCCTTGCCAGATGGAGCCTACGACTTCAAGAATTGGACTTGACTGTAGTCTATAAGTCGGGCCGGAAGCATTCCGACGCAAACTGCTTATCACGCGCTCCCGCCGACGCTCCCCCGAAGGACGATGACGACGACGCCTTTTAGGGACTGGTAAGCGCCAGCAGTTTCACAGAACAACAGCAATCAGACTCTGAGCTGAAAGCGCTAGCCGATTACTTAGAAGGAAAGACCGCCTCTCCTCCTGGTGTGTTCAGGTGACATTTATCTTCGTTCGCTTTAAGCAATGGCCTCCTCGTGAAGAAGAACTTCGCACCCAAAAGGACTGCGCAACTTCTGGTAGTACCTAAACACCTCCGACAGGAAATTCTGCAGGCGTTGCATGATGGTCCCACAGCAGGCCATCTCGGATTTGCACGCACGTTGCGTCGAATCCAGGAGTACCACTGGCCGCAACTGCCTGCCGAAGTTGCCCACTACGTGAAGTCATGTCGTGAGTGCTAACGACGCACGACGCCGCCGAGCAGACCGGCACGACAACTACACCCGATAGCGCCCCCAGACCTGCCCTTTCAACAAATTGGGATGGATGTCCTCGGCCCCTTTCCAGCTTCGTCTACGGGTAACAAGTGGATCATCGCGGCCACTGACTACCTTACCGGTTATGCCGAAGCGAAAGCACTGCCCAATGGTACCGCGGCAGAGGTCAAAATTTTGTCGAGCAAATCTTCTTTCGACACGGCGCCCCAGAAGTGCTCATCACGGACTGCGGAACGGCGTTCACGGCAGAGTTGACGCGAGCCATCCTGGGATACTGTCATACAAGCCATCGACGAACAACTGCGTACCATCCCCAGACCAATGGTTTTACGTGAATAAAACGATCGCGGATATGATAGCCATGTACGTCGACGCTGAACACAAGACCTGGGACGCCATCTTGCCGTACGTGATCTTCGCATATAACACGGCAGTACAGGAGACGCCCAGAGCGACCCTGTTCAAGGTTGTGTACGGAATTGAGCCCACGGCTACTCTCGACGCAATGCTGCCGCACGTAACCAACGAGGACAACTTTGAAGTCGCCGCCCACCTGCAGCGTGCAGAGGAAGCCCGGCGACTCGCACAGCTGCGTATTAATGACCAACAGCGCACCGACACCCGACGATACAATTTACGATGACGCCACGCAGCGTACAATCCAGGAGACCAAGTGTGGGTTTGGACACCTATTCGCCGCCGTGGACTAAGTGAAAAGCTTCTGCGTCAATACTTTGGGCCATACAAATCCTTCGCCGTGTCGGACAACTGGACTATGAAGTCATTCCCGACGGTACGACAGCATCAAAACGGCGAAGCGCGCGTCCAGAAATCGTACTTGTTCGCCTGAAGCCTTATTACGCGCGTTAAAGAATCCGTTGTGTTTAAACTCTGTATTGTTTCTATTTAAGTTGCTTTGTTTATTTTAGAACATCGAGGTGATGTTTTTTTCAAGGGGGAGTAATGCCGCGAAACCTTCAAAACTGTATTTGTTTTTTTTTCTTTTTAAGAGCCGCTGGCATGCGGCCTTATCACTGTGATTCTGGTACGCTTATCAATTCTGTATCCCGCGTTTGTTCATACTCGTTGTCGCGATACGCCGCGTTATCAATTTGTTTGTCGCGAACGTTGCGCCGAGATCTGTCTGGAAGATTCCGATCATTTGCGTATGTTTCTACAATGTTCCAGGTTGGGCTAGTAGCAGTTTGCGACGTTATCTAGATTGTTTTGAGCAGCCTTTACATTGAGCGTTGCCGCGTGTGACTGGCATTCTTTGTTTGATGATCGACGACCACGTTTGTTGCTATCGCCGCCGCCGAGCAGCTTAGTTTTTTTGCTAACCCAAGTCAGCCTAATAAAGAGTTTCTTCAGTGCAATCACCGACTCTTCATTTGTGTCATCGACCCTGGTCACCACCATGTGACAATATCTTCCATTCCTTGCTTATATTCAGTTTTCTTTAGGCCATTGCTGCAGACAAACGATGTTTGCGTGTGGATAAGTCTGTCATGCTCATCTTTCTTCTGTTCTTTATTTATCTACTTGCAGAACCAAGTGGCCTATTTGTGGTTTTCTGTATTTATCTCTCTAATATTTTACGCCCACGTTTCTGTTTCGCTTAGGTCGTTGCTGCAGACAAATAATAATTCTTTGCGCGTAATTCCTTCTAATGTCCACTGTTTTTTTTTTCGGTTTTAATGCATTTGTTTTCCAAGTACACCTTCCTTTTTCATGATTTTCAGTTCTGTTTTGGTTAATAAGTTTGTTTTGAACTGCTGCTTTCTTACACCTTTGCCTACTGCGGTAGTATTGTTTTTTGCAATACTGTGTGTAATCACCTTTTAGGCCCTTATATGTACATAGAAGCGTAAATTAACGACTATTCATTTCATATTTGAGCAGTAATAAAGTGAAAGCTTACAAAACAAAATGAGAAGGTTTTTTTGAAGGCTATTTCCACGAAAACAACTGCGTGCAACTACCTGACCTTTCTATAAATTGCGTTCACCACACCTGATAGCCTCTTCCAGTTCAAGGTGATGAGATGCTATTTGCCCTTTGTAATGCTCCGGCGACCTCCCAACAGACGAGCACTCGGTGCTCCGGGGTTTGGAGCGGAGAACTTGTTTGTGCTATTTAAAAGTTGTTATTTTTACTTTTGAAAGTCACCTGGATGGTCTTTCTTCAATTCCAACAATTTTCTTCCCAGCTGATCTTCATCTCAACATATAGAAATGCTTCTTTGGTCACCGCGAAGTTAGGATCCTTGGCCAACAGGGCCTATATTCCGAGTGTATGTCGTTATCGAATGTGTCGCAACCTGCCCGACCTAGTGTCATCTGATTCGTGGAAGCGCACGAGCGTCATGTTAGTAACCCTTTCAGTTTCTTATTGGCAACGCCCGGTTGTAGCGTTTCCCCCAGTCAGATGACTCGCAGTCGGAAATATAGTGACAATTTTGATATTGGCGCAAACTCGGAATACGGGCCCTGATTAACGCTGACAGCATTCAGCCCATCCAGACAAAGTCAGCGCAATCCGTTCAATACCAGCTCCTAGGTCTGCGCTTGATGTCCGAAGTTTCCCTGATTTGTGCTCCTATTTTGGTCGGTGTGCCTAAAACATTTTAGTCAACGCGCATGCTTTCTCCATGTGCACTTCTTCTGGGAGCCTCACCTGGTGGACGCTTTCTAGACACCTACTGCCACACTCATCACCCCACCAGTCTTAGCCCATTTCTACCCGTCCGCTCCGACAGAACTTCGCACCGGCACAAGTGGCCATGGCATTAGAGTAATCCTTGCTCAGCGAAAGAGTGGTCACTACCGAGTAATCTCTTATGCAGGGCATCTCCTATCTGACCCAGAACGAAACTATTCAATTACTGTTCTTGAATGCCTTGCTCAGTTGGGTCATTGACAAATTTCGCCCTTAGTTGGTTGGCCGACATTGTATTGTTGCTATATACCACCATGCGGTTTGGTGGCGGGTTTGCTTGCGTTCTTCTGATAAGCACACTACTTGCCGTGTTGGATGCTGGGTGTTACGGCTTCAGGAGTACTCCTTCTCAGTAACGTATAAATTCGGTTGACATCGCCATGATCCAGACTGTCTGTCCCGCAACCCAGTTGATTCGCCTTCTCCATCTAAACGCGGAGTTGAAACCTGCGTTCATTCCATTTCCTATTTCTCTTATATCTCCCATGAACAGCGCTCGTATAACTCCTTTGGCAGAATCATCGACCAGCTCACCAACAACGAAACGCATCTTTCGGTCTTCGAGTTAATGCTCCAAGGGGGTATCTTGTACCGCCACAATCCGCTCCGAGATGGCTCAGAATTCATGCAAGCTGTGCCTCACTCCTTTCGCTCCACCGTTCTGGAAAAGCTACACAATGCACTCATAGCCGACTACCTCGGTGTTACCCGTAACTATTGCAACGTACGCCGACATTCCTTCTGGCCTGTACCGTTTCGATCTGAGCGGCCGTATATACACAGGTTGTGAGCAGTATCAACGCAGTAAGAAGACCCTCCGTACTTCTCTCCGGACCCATTGAACTGATTTCTGTTCCTTCCACTCCTAATTTGTGCGTTGGTGTTGCTATACCAAAACTGATTCTAATTTCTGTATCCTTAAAGAAATTATTTGCTGATTCCACGGAATATATGACGCGATACGCTATCACCTGAGTCATACCAGAAAGCTGTGTGACAGACGTGGCCGACTTCCTGCTGAATTACGTTATACTGCTCCACAGCGCTCCCCAACAACTGATAAATGACTGCGGAGCATGCTTCTTTGCAAAAAAGGTAAACGAAATTCCTCATTTTGCTCAGTCTTTTATAAATTCAGTACAGCTAACCACCCCAATACAAACGGTCTCGAGGAGCGCTTCAACCATACGCTCACACTGATATGTCTCTATGTGCGTCACTGATGATCATAGTGTATAAGATGTGAGCCTACTTTTTGTGACATTCGCGTATAACTATACACATCAGGACACCGCTGGATACTCTTCTTTCTATCTTCTTTTTGGATGAGATCCACAGCTTGCCTTGGGCATAGCCATCAATGCTCCCGATACCGTCTACAGTTACACCCAAAACCCTATTGTCCAAATTGATATTGCACTAAAATTGCTCATAGCCTACTTTCTGCCTCTCGGGAAGCTTTGAAAGCCATTAAGACAGCTATCATCTTGACGTCGAATATGCAATGGCTCTCTTGTTTTGCTGCGCTCCCGTCTCGTTGTGTCAGCCTAAGTGAAAAGCTCTTGCCGCTGTGCAGTGTATCTTACCACGTTGTTCACCAAGTGACAGATGTTACTTACGATTTCGAACCCTTATTACCCAACTTCTTTCCACTCGCTCGAACCTCTGAGATCGTCCGTGTGACCAGCCTCAAGACTTACCAGCTGTCTTCTCTTTTTCTAGCGTAGCCAACACCGGGACTGTGCTTCCAACGACGGGGGTCATGAGATGAAGAATTGAGTAATTGTGCTGGGAGATTATGGTGATGAATTTTGCGGTTAACACAGCGGTACCACATTTCCCACATTGCTAACTATTCTGTGTTAACTGGCCATATCTAGGTTCCGCAATTAATCATTAAATACATATTTGTTAATTGAAATTTGCTAAGAAGCGTGAAATGGTGCTGTGCGAGTTATCTACCGCAAATGCTTGAAGCTAGGGGACTAGCTGTGCATGACTGAAAATCTCCTATTAGGATCGACATTTCCCTAATTTCCTTAATTATTCAGCCCTGCCCCTCCTTGGTACACCACAGCAGCGGCACAGGAGAAGCAGGAGAAACGCGAGGCCTCCTGGCTGAAGATCACGAGGGCAGCCTCCTCCTCCCTCTCTTTTCTATTTCTGCGGTGGCGTCTGCTGGGTGTGGTTGGCTGGTTGGTTGGTTTGTGGGGTTTAACGTCCCAAACTGACTCAGGCTATGAGAGACGCCGTAGTGGAAGTCTCCGGAAATTTCGACCACCTGGGGTTCTTTAACGTGCACTGACATTGCACGGCGAGTAAATAAGCGTGTGAGTGTGTACCCGCCTGTGAGGACCAAAGAGGTCATACCCCTCTTCAAAGTAATGGGCAAGGTCCTTCGAAAACACATCTTCGATACCAATACTCGATACTCTGAAAAATTGTATTTCCGATGCCGATACAAGATACAAGATCGAAATCGAGTTTTGATACAGATACTCGGTAGTGTATCGTCGATACTTCGATACATCAGAGAAACCTTAATATAATAAAGGTTGTAATACGATTAACAGAATTAAGAAATCTTAACGTCCTTTTTGTAACCTTTATAGCATTCCAATGGCGAAGTTTTTCTGAAAGGATTTCACGAATACGCCAGCACGCAGTTATTGTTTAGGCACCTGTCCTTAGCCGAACTTCACATTGAATTGAAGGCATGGTTAACGTTAGGCGACTGCTTTGACGAGCAGCGTAGCGAAATATTTCTTTGAACTAAGGCTCTTCATGCGACCTGTGAGCACTTTGCTATATATCAATTACAAAGGTGCAACCTGCGTGCGTTTGGAGAACTAAGCAGTTATAATGCCACTAGAGCGATAACAAACTTCTGAAGCTCTGCATATCACTGAAATGGAGTGTTCAATCACTGCGGCATCATCAGCCCTAGAATAACTCTTGAAAGATCGTACGTGACTGACTTTTTTGTTGAGGGAAGGGAACTTGAATAAATCTATCGACACGCTTACCAGGTGATGGTCTGAAGTGCGTTTCAACCGACACGGTATGCATAGAATATTTACGGCTAGCAAAAGCTAGGTCTGGTATAGAGGAAGATGTACCTTGTACACGAGTAGGTTGATTTACAATTTGAGCTAAATCATGAGTGAGTAAACATGATATCAGACATAACGTCTGCACTGCTCCCAGATTTAGCACCACTCGGGAAGCGGTCACAGCACACATCTGGCAGATTGAAGTCACCCAATAGCAGTATTTTCTTATTTTGGAAATGAGACGATAAATAAGAAATTTGTCATACAGTTTCGATAAAAATGATGATGTCTGCAAGCTGTAGGAGCGATTCGTCGAAATTTGTCAATACTGTCTAAATACATTCGTTCCAAATAAATGCAAAAACGTTCAAAACGCACACTTTGGATGACGCGGAAGATTATTCAACTGAAGCTAAAAAGATCTAAGAAAAAGAACCGCCAGTTAAGTCAGATTAAAGAGATTAAAAATAATCTTGAACGTGGGGTTCGTGAGTCAAAGGACTTGTACTTTAACACATTACCCAATTTTGTTAAAAATGACCCAAGTAAATTTTGGAGCTTCCTGAGTGATAGCAAGAAACATATCTCAAAAATAACATTGGAGGGAGATACACTGGCTGATCCGATTGACATTGCACGTAATTGTAATTCTTTTTTTCAGAACGTATTCTCTGAAGCTGGTATACAATGTGTACAAAGAGCGTCATATTTTCCTGTATCGGAGGTGGAGTTTGTTAGCCTTCCTGGTGTATTTGCTTCGCTTTTAGAATTGAAACCTAAAACGTCTTCTGGCCCAGATAATTTACCTAATGTTTTTTGCGACGCTATGCCAAAATAATTGCGAAGTTTCTTTTTGTGTTTAAAAAATCTCTGTTGTCATCAAAACTTCCGGTTGAATGGAAGACTGCTCGCGTTGTTCCAATCTTTAAAAAAAGGCAACTGCACATTATTACAAAATTACCGTCCTATTTCTTTAAATTCTGCATGCTGTAAAATGCTCGAACATATTAATGCTAAACATATTAACAAATTCCTTGAAGAGCACTCCGCATTAAGCAAATTTCAGCATGGGTTTAGAAAGGGCTATACTTCTAGAATAGCCCTTTAGCCCTTTAGAATAGCCCTTAGAATAGGCTTCTAGAAGTTCCCAGGGGTCAAGTGGATGCAGCTAGCACAGAACCGGGTTAAGTGGAGAAATATGGGAGAGGCCTTCGCCCTGCAGTGGGTATAATCAGGCTGATGATGATGATGATTCTGCACTAACATAATTAGTTACAATAGTACATACTTTTGTTAAAACACTGGATATGAATGGTCAAATAGACACCATATTTATAGATTTTAGCAAAGCATTTGATAAAGTTCACCACGGAAAGCTAATTCAAAAACTAAAAAAAAAACATTAATCTTCCAGACCGGGGATTGCAGATTACCTCACGAATAGAGCGCAATTTGTTTCAGTCGATTGGCGCAGCTCCAGTTGTCTCCCAGTCACCTCTGGTGTGCCCCAGGGAAGCGTCTTGGGACCTTGGCTTTTTCAGATTTATATCAATGATATTGTGATTGTGGTTACTCAAGGAACGCATATTCGCTTGTTTGCTGATGATTGTGTCGTATTCCGTCAGTTTACGTGTACTAACGATCAAAATGAACCTGATCGGTATCTAGAAAATGTTCTTGATTGGTGCAGTGCGTTTTTCATGGTTCTTAACACTGGAAAAACAGTTTCGATGCAAATAACACATAAAAAGAACCCGATTAACCACGCGTATACCCTCGGATCATCAACACTAAAGCAGGTCAATAGTTACAAATATCTAGGTGTAACAATAACAAGCAATCTTTCCAGGAACTCACATATAGATAACATATGCTCCTCTGCATTTAAAAAGCTGTTTTCTGAGGCATAAACTAAGAAATTCTCCTTCTCACGTAAAACTGCTAACGTACAACGTCTACATCAGGCCAAAGCTTGAGTATGCTTCGGTTGTATGGGCCCCATTTACTATAGCTTAACATCTATAAATTAGAAAGGGTTCAAAGAAAAGCTGTTAGGTTTATCTATTCTAAATTAAGAATCACCAACTCCCCCACTGATATCATGGCGACTAACAATATTAAATCACTTGAAACGCTAAGAGGAAAACATCGCCTTGAGTTTCTTTATTCTTTACTTAACCCTAAGTTAGCTTTGGATCCTTCGCAGTACATATTCCCTCTATCCACACGGCACACCCGACATCATCACAATCACTCATTCACGCCGTATTTTGCGAAGACTTACTGTTTTAAATATTCATATTTTCCGCGGACAATATCCGATTGGAACAATGTTATTGCACTGTCATAGTTTCGCGAGATTTGTTCATTTTTATGGATATATATCTTGATTGTGTTCTGTATCTTTTGAGTTTTGTTAACAATACACGCCTGCCCCGCTTAGACCCTGAAAAGGGTGTGCAGTATGTACTAGTGGGCATGGGATGGCAGCGGTGACAATGGTCGCTCAAAACCATTTCTGTTTATTCGTCCAGGCTACAGTCATCGCCACGTGCCTTCCCGTCTTCGCCTTGGTACCTTTGCCTATCTGCGTTGAAGCATCTACACAACGACTTCAGACTGATGTGTGCCTGGCTCAGGACGGTCCCCAGTCCCACGAACCTGGCCAATCGGCTCGGCCCCATCTACGGTACAGCGCGACGTGGGAATTCATTGGGACAGCCACATCAACATCGCCAACCTTTCCATCGGGCTATAAATTCGCGCCCCGAACCTTTGCTCCCTTCAGTGGGCATGGGATGGCAGCGGTGACAATGGTCGCTCAAAACCATTTCTGTTTATTCGTCCAGGCTACAGTCATCGCCACGTGCCTTCCCGTCTTCGCCTTGGTACCGTTGCCTATCTGCGTTGAAGCATCTACACAACGACTTCAGACTGATGTGTGCCTGGCTCAGGACGGTCCCCAGTCCCACGAACCTGGCCAATCGGCTCGGCCCCATCTACGGTACAGCGCGACGTGGGAATTCATTGGGACAGCCACATCAACATCGCCAACCTTTCCATCGGGCTATAAATTCACGCCCCGAACCTTTGCTCCCTTCAGTGGGCATGGGATGGCAGCGGTGACAATGGTCGCTCAAAACCATTTCTGTTTATTCGTCCAGGTCAGTGAAATTCCACCCCTTTTGTCTAAGCGTTCTGACAACATTTTCTTGCTGCTATTCCCATGCCCAAGTATTTTGGTTTCTATTGCCGCCGAGTGTGTTCATGTTACAAAAATGCTTCTTCTAAGCGGTGACGTGGAGCTGAATCCCGGCCCTAACAATGACTGCAGCAAGAACCACAGTGAAGTGTTAACTGCTATTCAGAATCTAACCGTGCATCTTGACGAGCGACATGACAAACTGATAACTTGTATCGATGAAATAAAAGAAAATCAAAAACAGTTGGATAGCAAAGTATGTGCCCTAACTGAAAGACTTGCTACGCTAGAAGAAAAGGTGCAGTTATTTGAAAGTACATGCGATGAAACGCATTTGGAAAATTTGATTACAACTGCAACTAGGAACGAAAGTGTCTCTCTTCAATCACGGCTAGTTGAATACGAAGACCGGTCCCGCAGGGACAACCTAGTGTTTTATGGGATTTCCGATTGTATATCTGAGACTTGGGCTGCCTCTGAAGAAAAAGTTCGAGAAATAATTGCTAAGTTGTTTGATTTGCATTTAGCCGACGACGCTATTTCTCGTGCACATAGATTAGGTGCATTCGTCCAGGACAGGCACCGGCCTGTCGTAGTTTGTTTTTCATCGTTTAAAATTAAAGACGCTATCTTGTCACAAAGGTCGAAACTGCGAGATACCGGCATTTCAATCAGCGAAGACTTCTGCAGAGCCACAAGAGCCACCCGTAAAAAGCTGATTGATTTTGCCAAATCTTCCGGGAAGAAATATCAGTTAAAATACAATAGAGTGGTTATAAACGGCAAGAGCTATGTGTACTGTCCTGTCACTGACCGCGTTTCTGAGGCTGCGCCAAGCCGCGAGCACTCCCCAGATCTGTCCCGACCGTCATCTTCTAATACAGATGTCACGCCTCCCCCTTCATAGCCACAAGCGAGATCACATCTACGCTCTTCACTGCAAGAACTTTCCTTTCTGCTTTGCAACATTCGAAGCGTCATAAACAAACGAGAAGCATTGTCAGCTTTTATAGACACATGCTCATCTGAAATTGTTATTTTAACTGAAACGTGGCTCTCCGCGAACATTGACAACTGCGAAATCTAAGACTGCCAAAAGAAGTACAACATCTATCGATGCGACCGGGACAGTCGGCCTGGTGGCGGCGTTTTGGTTGCAGTCTCCGATACACTTGTTTCTTTTCACGTTCAGTTGGTTTCTACACTTGAAATTGTTTGCGTCAGTATACGTTTCAATCACATGGATTTCCTTTTATGTGCCTGATATCGTTCACCCAGTTCGCCCATCGGCTTCTCTATCGACTTTCATGATGCTTTGAATACCTTGCATCAGACGTTTCCTCGGTCCCCTATTTTTGTCCTAGGTGACTTCAATTTTCCAGACATCAACTGGTCCCTATCCTAACCTGAACCTACCGTTAATTCTTCAGAGTGTAATTCTTTCATTAACGCATGTTCTGACTTTAATCTAACTCAGCTTGTTAAAAGTCCAACTCGCGTTACTCAGTCTAGTGCAACTATTTTGGATCTAGTGCTAAGCACACACCCAGACTTTGTTCATTCCCTTTCCGTTTTACCAGGTCTGAGTGATCACTCAGTCGTTGTTTTTAATGTGTCTACCACCTCACCTCGTAAGCAAAGCAGGTTGAAACTAATTAGGGATTACGCAAGAGCAGACTACTCATCAATTAATATCGAACTTCAAGTTTTCGTAAATGAATTCCTTGAGATGTTCTCCAAGCGATCGGTTGATGACAACTGGCTAATTTTTAAAACCAAAATTGCTGAACTGACTAACAAATATGTGCCCCTGCGTAGGATACGAAACCGTACAAGCTCGCCTTGGTTTACGCCGACGCTGAAACGGCTGTTGAACAAAAAGAAGCGCATTTTAGGCGTGCAAGGCTTACAATGAGTCAGGAAAGATGGGCCGCTTATCACCGTGTGGCTGATGAATACACAAATGCATTATCTGTCGCCAAACACGCTTTCTTCAATAAAACACTTCCATCCTTGTTAAACAACAGCCCCCGCAGGTTTTGGAACATTATTAATGGGAACGAAAAAAAACCCATAGACCTTACATCTGATGATGATCTACCTATTCCAAGAAATCATTGTTGTGCTGTCTTAAACTCCATTTTTTCGTTGTCATTTTGTACCATTGTGCCATGTTCATTTCCTACTTTACCTGCTTGCAGTTTTTCAGTGATGGACCCGATTGTAGTTGACTGGGCTGGCATTAGCAAATTACTCGAGAATATAAAGTTTTCTTCTCCCGGTGAAGATGGTATAAACCCGAAATTTTTAAGAAATACTTCCATACACTCTTCAGTGATATTAACAAATATTTTTTCACAGTCTTTGGAATCATGTGTTCTCCCTGATGACTGGAAGGTGGGGAAGGTGGTTCCTTTGCACAAATCAGGTAACTCTCATTGTCCACAAAATTACAGGCCCATATCATTAACTAGTGTACCATGCAAAATTTTTGAGCACATCATTTATTGTCACATTGCAACCTTCCTTGAGTCCAATTCATTTTTCAGTAACTATCAGCATGGCTTCAGAAAAAACTATTCCTGTGAAACACAACTGCTCTGCTTTACTAATGACTTATTTTCTGCTATTGATCGTTCATCCACTATAGACTGCATATTCATTGACTTCGCTAAAGCTTTCGACACCGTATGCCACAGATTACTAATGCTCAAGCTAAGTGCACTGAACTTCGATCCTAACGTTCTTAAGTGGATAGAATGCTTTCTTTCTAACCGCACGCAGTTCGTAACAGCTAATGATTGCAATTCACCCGCATGCCCTGTAACTTCTGGCGTACCACAAGGATCTGTCTTAGGACCTCTGCTGTTTTTAATATACATTAATGACTTACCTGACAACATATCTTCTTCAATAAGACTGTTTGCTGACGATTGTGTTATTTATCGCGAAATCCTTAACCCTGCCGATCATCTTGACCTTCAATATGATCTAGATACTATTTCTTCTTGGTGCGACACTTGGTTAATGAAACTAAACCATACTAAATGCAAGGCAATGCGAGTTTCACGTAATCTTACTAACTACTTTCCCTGCGATTACAAGCTTAATGGTGCCCATCTAACCAAAGTTGCATCTTATAAATATTTCGGCGTGCACATTACTGAGGACCTTTCATGGAAAACTCACATCGACTACATAACAAAAAATGCCAGTCGTACACTAGGTTACTTACGCCGGAATTTTTCTCTTGCTCCTACTAATATAAAGTTGATGCTTTATAAAACCCTGGTCCGACCGAAACTCGAGTATGCGTCATCAATCTGGGATCCGCATATCAATACACTCATTAACAATGTTGAAGCCATCCAAAATCGTTCTGCACGTTTCATACTATCAAACTATCAGCGTACTGCCAGTGTCTCTGTAATGAAGTCAAACCTTAATATACCTGATCTGTCTCTTCGCCGAAAAATATCACGCCTCTGCTTATTTCATAAGATTTTTCATTTCAATTCCACTCTTAGATCCTCTCTGTTTCAGCCACCATCATATATTTCATCCCGCACCGACCACAAGTTCAAGGTTGCCATACCCATTGAGGGTGAACAGCGCAAAAAAGACGAGGACGAAGGAAGTACACACACGAGCGCTGACTTTCAACTCGCTTTACTGCTTGTCCCGCGAAAATATATCCATGGAACAAACAACAATAAAACGTGAAGACACTTATAGTCAAAGATACAATAATCTCCAGCTGTGGATGACAACAGCGGCGTCATTGCCTTGCAATAAGAAACCTCATTTCCTTCGCTGTTAGAGCCACCGAAGCGCTACTAACACAATCATCCTCTATCTTCGCGATTTGAACGGCTTCCAGAATTTCCCGGGTTAGCTGATTGCGGTGTTTGTTTATCACTCTCGTTTGTTCAAATTGTGGCGTGCAATTATCACAATCCCTGCAGTGAATGCCAAGGTGCCCTTTTACTGCTTCGTGCACATTGTAGTGATGTTCTTTGAGGCGTTCATTGAGGCACCGTCCCGTCTGCCCGATATATTGCTTACCGCAAGAAAGCGGAATAGCATAAACAACACTCTCCTGACAGGGCACAAATTGTTTCTTGTGTCTAACTGAGCAACGTTGTGCAACGAACGCGGCGTTGTTAACTTTCTTGCAAATCATCCCCAGCTTGTTGGGGGCCGAAAGGGCGACTCTGATATTAAATCGGCTTCCTATTTTCTTCAACTTGTGTGAAAGGCCGTGAATATATGGAACCACAGTAACTTTTTCTTTTTCTTTTTGCTGCACGGTCGCAGGTGGAGCCTCGTCCTCGTTCCTTTTCTTCGACCTTAGGCCTGAAAGAATTGATTCTGCTGTTGTGGCAAGCAGCTGCTTGGGATACCCGGCATTCACTAGACGTTGGGTTTGATACTCGAAGCTGTCTTTCATGGAATGGAAGCATGACTTTTTAAGTGCATTGATATAACAGGACTTGACAACAGCTCTTTTTACTAGTTTTGAGTGAGATGATGCAAATGGAAGTAATGGTTTACTGTTCTCGTCTTACTGTCCTCGTCTTTTTTTGCGCTGTTCACCCTCAATGGATTACCAACTTGCCCAAGCGTCTGTTTTTGCCATACCCAACTGCCGGACGAATCTACATTTTAATTCTTTCTTACCAAAGACTTGTTCTGACTGGAACCACCTTCCCGCCTCCCTCGCAGCCATTATTGACACCAGTCTCTTCAAAACAACCATTTCTAATACCATTTAATGTACCATTGTTTATATTGTATAATGTATTCAATTCCCTCTTCTTGTTTTTGTTCATATTGTGTTTATTAACCCACTCCTCTCTGTAATGCCTTGGCCTTGAGAGTAAATAAATAAATAAATAAATAAATAAATAAAAAAGATATCGTTAAAACTTAGAAGGAAAACAAGAAAAATAAAATGGCTGAACGTTATTTAGTTCGGAAAGAGCGCGATGTAAGTGTGCTAAATGCGATACAAATGAGAAAAGCTACTCGACATACGCACACGAACACACCACAGTGTTGTATTACATGAAGATGCCTTTTATCATCGTGTAAGAGTGAATCATAGCCGTGTTGACTCAAGCATCCTGGAGGGTTAGGAAACTAGAGGTTCACTATCCTCGCTGGAGAACTACGCCTCGTTGTAGATTAAAGATGGAAGTCTTTTTTAAACAGAAAGTGGCTAATATTACATCAATGAATTCGCATATTTCAAAAAACAGTTTTTTTTAGATACAGATATCTCTACAAGTTTTATTCGAGGTTTGCTCAAATGTTTTTCGCAACAAATTGTTTGACACCGCATAAATTGTTATTAGAGCTGTGCTGGAAAATTGCATTTATAGCTTTGATGTCGTGCATTCCATAAAATTTTAGACGTAATATTTCTTTCAGAAAAACAAGTCTTCTAGAAGCATGTTCCCTGTGCAGTTAGAAAGGATGGATTGTTTTTCGTCACTAGAAGAACGTGGTTAACCGACTGCATCGTGGTGGACTGAGGCCTTAGAAGCTGTGTTCTTGCCATCAAGCGGAGCCGACACGCGGAGCCCAGGTGTTTTGGTTTGTGCATACGTTAGCGGGCTTGACAGTAATGTGAGGGCACTGCTTGACAAGAATAAAACGCCGCAGAGAGGAGGGACAGATAGCAAAGGGCGGGAAGAGCGGGTACAGCAGTATGTGAGATCCCTACTTCGTGTTCGCCTTGCGTTTCCGCTTTGTTCATATCTCTGTGTGTGTCTGTAAAAGCTTATCAGTCGGTGCTGAAAAGTAAAGCACCTCGTGAGCGCCTACTTACTATTGCCTCCTTCAGTTTTGAAGAAAAGGAATCTGTAAATGTAGTTGACGCTGAGGGGCTGGGGCATTTGTAGGAAACTCAGATGGTACTACAAGCCGAGCTGTCTGAGGACCTGTACTACCGTCTGAGCGAGCGACGTCAACCCAGTCTCACAGCGGTTTAATTATTTGAAGTTTTCTTTAGTATCGAGTATCTAAATGGATTTTCGATACCGATCCTCCGATACTTTCATTTTCCGTACACAATACCTAATACCGATACACAAAATGTATCTAAAGATAGTATCGAATATATATGTATCTTCGTCCTACAGTAAAATGTTATACTGTTTGGTCCTCGGTGTTCGTTTTGTTTATTTGGACCACCAGTGTGATTTCTGCTAGCGGAATAGCGTTTGTATCTGAGAGCAGAGGCACAGCCCCGTAGAGAACCCCACATTTTGGCCTCCCAACTTGTGTCCCTGCTGGCGTTCCAGCGGAAAAGGCTAGCTCTTCGTTAACATGACAAGCCCGTGCAATGGGCTGTCTGGCCTAATGACGTTGGCCGACATTGGTGGCAAAGATCGCTAGTTCTAGAGCATAACCCAACCATCTACATCCAATCCAACCGGAGATGCGGTGTTGAGAGGTCCATCGGACATTTAGCATAAACCAGCAGGTTCGGTTACCGTGCGAAACCTAGCATCTGGCATTTCCGGAAAAACACTTCGAGCCGAAATAAGTCAGAACGACGTGGCTACAGGAGTTTCGTTTTGTTGAGTGTCTCCTAGTGCAGCCGCCGTTGCGGGTCACGCTAGTATATTCGGGCCGGCACCTGAAGCTTGTGCCCAGAGGCACTTGCCTCCAAGCTCAATAATTGCTCTGTTTCAGGTGCGAACGCCAGTGTGGTTCTGCAAACAAGTTCTAAAATAGGAACACCTGAAATACTAATAGAGCTATCGCCATTCGTCACTGGCTACTGCTTGCTCCTTACAGCCGCTACGCACACAAGCTGGCCAGGTGGCGAGAATGCGTCTACTTCCGCAAATGCGGCACTGCTCCCCGCAATTTGACAGAGAGCCACGCAGCGCACCCAACACTGGCAGGATCCGAGCTGCGTCAGAATGGCTGGCATACCTTTCAAGGAGCTTACGGTGGCCCGTCTCTATGCTCCACTTCCGAGGCAGGAGGAAAAAATGCATACAGACCCGGCTACTGCAAGTGGATAAAGAAACAATGGATTTCCGTGTCAGATGCCGTAATCGGTAGAGGCGGTAGGAGTGGCCTGAAAGCGCACTTTTCATCCATGATCGGAATAAAATCTAGGTTTATCATCTTGTTTATTAGTTCCAGCGAACCTCTTCAAGGTGCTCGTCGATTCGGCAGGTCAGATGTAGTACCTCAGACACAATGAGACGAAGGACGACCAACTTGAAATAAGCAGACGAAACTTAACTTTATATAAAAAGAACACGAAGTGCAGAAAAGTATTTACAAAACAGAGAGCAACTACACTTAACAAGAGAGATTGAACGCAACACACAACTCCGCGAGCAGACGTGTCAACATGAACTCTTAGGACAAGGCCTGCCTGCTGGTAATATAGCTACCGTACCTTCATCGAGAACCAGAACCGGCGATGGTCGCGCGGCGTACCATGAAATAACCGCCGCCGAATATTCGAGAGGCGGAGACTAGAAAACAGCGCCGCCCTGCCAAATATATGCTTCTCTTTCCGTGTCTCAAGAGAAGACTGCAGTTTTCTAGAAGCAATTGTCAGCGCGCGTTTTCAAGGACACGAAGTGAGGAGGACCGGGTGCATTCAATGCGATGCAAGCTTTAACCTGTGTGCTTTGCGTGCATGCCGACGGGGCGAGACTGCGCAGCTTGGAGATCGGTCATGGTGCACTCGGCCGCCCCATCGTTTGGCAATCGCTCGGTCCTTCTATCTGAGCCGCTTCTGCGTGCGCGCCGAAACAATTCAACGTGGCCAACGCGATTTAACACGCCCCCATAAAAGGATTGCTCAGCCTTTTGTCCAGCCAAACCGAGCAGTTACAAAAGGCAGCAGTTTTTTCGTCCGGCAGCATACAGGGTGCATGCACAATTTCTGTTCACAGTCCGTTGACGGCATTGATGACATTCACATCAAGTCCCAGTTTTAATCACGCATTGTTCACGTGCACAGCTATCGTGCCCAGTCACACACAGCACGCGAGGCGTTCGCAGAAAGTCTCCATTCCTGAGGTTCTGCACGCCACACACTTCACGTAGGTGCTGTTCGTGCAACACCGTTTGAATACTTTGCTGGCCACTTGCCGGAAAGGAAAACACTTACTTTCATGTGCTGTCGAATGGGACCCCACGCTCGATGTTGCGACATGGCTGAGGCTTGTTTGGAGGTTTCTTTTCATCCTTATATATGGAGGCATGGAGGTGGAACGCATCAAGTAGCCCACCTGAGGTTTCACTTATACTGCTACTGCCCTCTTATCTTCGCGCGGGACTCTCGCTGCGTCGCGGAGTGTCTCCAGTTCACGAGTGCAAGCGGTGTCTGATTCTGCGCCTATTGCAGCTCTGACTTTGGTATTTCCGACACCTCCAGAGACTGCTGCTCTTGCCCTGTCTTCTCCCCTGGTGGGGCTGGTGCATGTGAGTCGCCGCCGCTTGCGGCAGGGGCTGGCGCGGCACCGAATGTTTATCTGTTGTGGGCCGTCATTGCACACGCCGCCGCTGGTGGTGGACGACGGCTGTTGTTGCGGCGCGCGACTATCTTTCCCTATTACTTTTCTTTCTTCTCAATTTTCTCTTCTATCTGCACGAGGCAGCGGAGGGGGCTCAGCTACAGAGCCAGTAGCAGGCCCGTGCATTTTCTTTTCCTTCTTCCTACAGCCATAACAACAACAACAACAATGGACCTGCTGCAGTCAACGCATGATCTCTCATTTTGGAAATGTTATCGCTCATGAGCGCTGTCACTAAATCATCAACTTGCTCTTTATTTGCGATCGCATTTGTTGCAATAACGTGTCAAGATCAGTTTGTACACGC
This sequence comes from Amblyomma maculatum, assembly GCF_055883805.1. NCBI lineage: Eukaryota > Metazoa > Arthropoda > Arachnida > Ixodida > Ixodidae > Amblyomma > Amblyomma maculatum. Next base: position 51,892,138 of record NC_139348.1, on the reverse strand, counting down.
GCCGCAGGTTTAGGCTCGTCAACTGCCTCGTCTGCAATGAGTTCGATCTTTCTACCACGCGTCTTCCGCTGCACCTGACTGAACGTTGACACGGTCGGTAACCTGAGCGGACGCTGGTACTTCTACCACTAGGCCTTCAAAGCAGTTTTTGTGTCGTTTAGATCTCCGACCGGCACTGCGCCATGTACGCCGGCTGAATCGCTAGCTTCTTCAAAGGTCACCTGAGCCGGCTCAGTGCTCGCGGCAGCTTCGGACGCCGCGGCTTCTTCGTCATCCGACAGCTTCCTGGAAGCACAGTTCGGGGCTGCTCTTTCGCGTTTGATTTAGCTTCTCCTGCTTTTCCAGTTGTTCGGATTTGGCGTGCACGATGCTCTTGTTTTATTTCTAATAATTTTGGTTCGATAAAACTTTATTTCCCACAGTAGGGGCCCTGGAGGACTCTCGGCTAGGCGCCAGGTGTAGAGGGCAGCTCCCACGTCGGCACAGAGAGCCCGAAGCACTCTGCCGCGGCGCGGGCCTCCTGGACAGCCCGAAGCTGACCATGTAGTGAAGCACTTTTTAACACTTTGTCCCAACGTTCCTTGTTCTTGGCGTAGGCGTCGCTCGATGCACAACCACACAGCACATAGTTTAAGTCTACACGGTCACTGCACCGTTCACACAGATGTCCGTCGTAGTCTGGGTCGATGTGCTTCATGCGCCAGGGGTTGGGGTATGAGTTCGTTTGGAGCAAGCGTAACGTGACTGATTGGCTGCGGGAGGGGAAATGCTCGTCTGTCTAGATAAAAGTGCTTAGTGAGCTCGTTGTACGTGAATAATTGGTCTCTGTACTCTATATGAGAAGTAGCAGAGGAAACCGGAGGGACGCGGTCGATGAGTCCTCGCGCCGCCTCGTGTGCCATCTCATTGAGTTTCCGCAGGCCGCCCCCTAAGCTGCCGATGTGTGCCGGGAACCATACGATCGAGTGATCGGTGATGTTACTTCCGCCTAAGATCCGTAGCGTCGTCGTGTCTGTATCCGTGTTGGAAAGAACGTGGCCACAGCGTGATGTCCAGAACAAGAAGAGCGTACGTTTATTGAAGCGTGCCGATTATATAGCCCGCAAGTGATAACAGGCAGCTCGCACCGCGCATGTCAGCGGCCGACACGCACCGTCATACACGTGCCTGATACATCTTTTCGCGGGAACAAAGAAAAACAGTTGCAGCAACAGGGATTAGTTAAGCGCACTGGTTAAATTCCTCGTCATAGCCAAGGCGTTTCGGGGCCCGCCTGTTCCGGGACGACCTCCTTAATACTGGTGGCTGTAAGGTACCCGGAAGCTCGCTTCCCGCTGTATTGGCCGCGCACGGTGGTTCCCCAGCAGTCCTTTGTGGTCCTCCCGAGGCCTGCGATGCGAGGCAGGTACCAGGTGACGAAGGCGAGGCAGGTACCCGGGGGTTGTCGATTGGCCTACTTGTGTCGCCACCGTCGTCACTGTCCGTCTCGGCATACCGCTCTCGCGTCTCTACGAGATGTCGCCGGTTACGTCGCAGAACTCGTCCATCTTCCGTTAGAAGCTGGTACGACCTTGGAGCAGGAGCGCCTACGACCCTCGCCTTCCGGTCCCACGTTGTAGTTCCTCGCAGCCTTACCACGTCGCCTCGAGAAAGCTTCGGCAACGGTTTGCCCTGCGTTTTCTGGCGATGCTTCTCTACCTTGCTGCGCGGCACTTCTTCAAAGTCGGGAAGGTTGGCTCGCAGGCGTCTTCCTTGCAAAAGTTCCCCCGGGGATCGGCCGTCTTCGAGTGGTGTTGACCGATAGGCCAGCAGGCCTTGCCAGAAATCGTCCCCGGAATCCTGGGTTTTCTTCAAGATGCGTTTGACAACCTGCACACCTTTTTCAGCCAGCCCATTTGACTGAGGATAATAGGGACTCGAAGTCACATGCGTAAAGTCATAGTTTTTTGCAAATACCGCAAACTCGTGGCTCGAAAATTGAGGACCATTGTCCGTGCACACTTCTAGTGGCACGCCATATCTTGCGAAGATAGCGCTGAGTGCAGCAATTGTAGCCCTTGCACTAGTGTCCTGAAGTTGCTGCACCTCTGGAAAGTTAGAAAATGCATCGTAAGCAACCAAGTACGAGTCTGCAGCAAAGAAAAAGATGTCCACTCCCACCCGATACCATGCACATCAGGGAGTTGGCCGCATAAGAAGTGGTTCTTTTGCGTGCGCGTAAGCGAATTTCCTGCAGGTTGGACAGCTAGCTGCCAGAGAAACAATCTCACTGTTAAGGCCCGGCCAGAAAACAAGACGACGTGCCCTCTCTTTACATTTTTGCATGCCAAGGTGTCCCTCATGAATTCTAGACAGAATTTTCTTTCGCATGCTCTTTGGTACGACCACTTTGGAGCCTTTAAAAAGTATTCCATTAACCACAGAAAGGTCTTGTGTAAAAGGCTTGAGTTCACCTTCCACTGGTTGTCCCCTTGACAGACTTTGCACCACGGCTTGCAGATAGACGTCGCACGCAGCTTCTCTCTGCAGTTCGCGCTGCGTCGTTGGCGTCACCCTATAACCCAGGGATTCGACTGCGTGAATTTCCACTTCATCCATGCCAGTGTCTTGGCGGCTGCTGCTGCTGCCATCAGCCGTTGATCGTGATAACATATCAGCTAGAACCAAGTTCTTGCCGGGAATGTACTGCAAAGAGAAGTCATACATAAACAAGCACAAAAAAAATCTTTGCAGTCGAGGTGGCATGTCATCGATTGCCTTTTCCGCAATTGATAAGAGTGGCTTATGGTCAGTTTCTATTAGCAGTTGTCGCCCGTAGACAAACTGATGGAACTTTTCGCAACCAAAGCAAATGCCAAGGGCCTCCTTTTCAATTTTGATAATACCTCTGCTCTGCTTGTGTTAGAACACGGGATGCGTATGCCACGGGTCGCCATTCATTATAATGACGTTGCAGAAGGGCCGCCCCTACCCCGTTCCGCGAAGTGTCGCATGTAATCTTTGTGTCCCTTCGAGCGTCAAAGATTGCGAGCACGGGAGCGGTAGTCAAAACTTGTGTTACGTTTTTCCACTCTTTAGCGTGGTTTTCAGTCCACTGAAAATCGGAGCGACATTTGATAAGATCCCTTAATAACGCCGTTCTTTCCGACAGCCGCGGCACGAACTTCCCAAAATACTTCCCAGCATACGTTGAACATCCGCTTTGCTTGTTGGTTCTGGCATGTCAATCATTGTTTTAACGAGCTGTGCGTTAGGAGATATGCCATTTCCGGTTATTATGTCACCGAGGAACTTTACTTCGGTCACATTGAACTTGCACTTCTGTGCATTGAAAGTCAACCCCGCTTTTTCGACAGCTTTCAGGACAGCTACTAGTCGGTCGTCGTGCTCTTGTCTCGTTGAGCCCCACACCAGAATGTCATCAATATATACTAGCACGCCTGGCAGCCTGTCCAGAACTTGAGTCATTGTTTGGTGAAACACTTCCGGTGCAGATGATATTCCAAACGGCAACTGCAGAAATCAATACCTCCCAAAGGGTGACGAGAAAGTACATATCCTTGACGTTTCTTCGTCTAGTGGTATCTGGTGGTACCCCGAGTTAGCATCCAAGCAACTTAAGTATTTCACACCCGCCAACTTAGCTTCCAAGTCTTTTCGTCTCGGGAGGGGAAAATGCTGCCTCTTAACGTGCCGATTGATCTGCCTGGGATCCAAACAAACTCGCAAACCGCCATCTTTTTTCTTGACGACAACCAGTGGACTTACCCAGTAAGTAGGCTCCTTCACTTTCACAACGATGCCAGCTCGTTCCATTCTTTCGAGTTCCTTTTTGAGAGGCTCCTCCAGCGCCAAAGGAACCCGGCGGGCTGGCTGCACGACCGGTACTGCTCCAGGTTCCAGGACCATGTGATATGGCTGCTTCAAGCAATCAAGTCCTTCGAAAATATGCCTGAAATTTTTGAGAGAACCTTCTGTAGGAGACGTATTTATAACATTCACGGTACGCTGAACCAGTCCCAAGGCTTCACTGGCGTCCAGTCCGAGTATAGGCTGCCGACAGTTTTTCACAATGAAGAGTTTCACTACAGTGTGGGAATTTCCAACGCGAACAGTTTCCGACACTGTCCCAAAGCACGTAATAACGCCGCCGTTATATGCCCGTAGTACTGTGCTCGTCGGAGTTAGTGCTCCAGCTGATGGCAGTTTTCGATAGACTGAAAACGGTAAGAGGCTCGCTTGCGCCCCTGTGTCTATTTTGAAGGCAATCTCCTGACCGCCGACTTCAGCATTTACAGTCCACTCATTCGTGCCACATTCAATTCCTACGTCCAGTACGTCAAAGTCGTTCTCCGGAAGTCTGTCGACTCCGCCAACTTCTTTTGACTTCCTACAGCAGATAGCAAAGTGATCAAACCTACCACACACGTAGCACTTTTTACCAAATGCTGGGCATTGCTTCCGTTTGTGCTTGCGATTACACTTTCTACACTGCCATTGCTCCCCGCGGCACTTGGGCTCTTTCTGTGCATGCTGCAAGTCTGTGCACCCTTGAAACAAAATCCACACAACCCTATTCTTTACGCCCCACCTCTTTTTGTTGTGCTACTGATTCTGCAATTTTACACATCTCCTCCGCTTTTTCCAACGTCAATCCTTTCTCTTGAAGCATCTTCTCTCGTAATCTAGGACTGTTGGTACCAAAGACGATCTGGTCTCTTACCAATGAGTCGTGTAACGTCCCAAAGTTACATTGTGGAGCTTGCTTCTTCAAGCCAGGTAAAAATTTTTCGAATGGCTCTCCTTCCGCTTGGTTCCTCGTGCGAAAAATGTACCGCTCATGCACTTCGTTGCTCACCTATGTGCAGTAGGCGTCGAACTTTCGTATCAAGGTGCTGTAGTCATCCTTCTCGCCCGACTCGAACTTGAAATTGTTGAACACATCGAGTGCCTGGTCACCGGCGATGCTCAGCAGGAGCGCAGCTTTCGAAGCCTCACTTCTCGGTTGGTCCTTGACTGCCGACGCTTGCAGGAAAATCTCAAATTTCTGCTCGAAACGCTTCCATGATGCCGAGACGTTCCCTGCAAGACGCATCGGTTCCGGTGCGACAAGCCATTCCATGCTTCGTCCGCCGTCGGTGTAGCTAAATCGTCTCAGCCACTTCTGACACCATGTATCCGTGTTGGAAAGAACGTGGCCACAGCGTGATGTCCAGAACAAGAAGAGCGTAGGTTTATTGAAGCGTGCCGATTATATAGCCCGCAAGTGATAACAGGCAGCTCGCATCGCGCATGTCAGCGGCCGACACGCACCGTCATACACGTGCCTGATACAGTGTCTATCCCGTCCTTGGCGAAAGCTCGAGTGGCTGCTCTAGAGTCGCTGTATACAGTCGTGAAGTTCGAGTCTTTTAGAGCTATTGCTATCGCTGCTTGTTCAGCTACCTCTGGCTTCTTGGTGTAAAGTGTGAATGAGTTGCGCGTACGCCTGTGTCCGACGACTACTGCTACCCAGTAGGCTTGCTTTCTCGGTATGTACGCTGCATCCACGAAAGCTGTCTGGTCGGGAAACTGTGCCGCGTCCGCAGCGCGGGCTTTGGCGCGGGCGAGCCTTCTTCCTTGATTGTGGATCGGGTTTACGTTTCTTGGGAAGGGGGACACTTTGATTGCTTCTCGCACGACTTTAGGTAACTGCAGGACGTTGTCCTTTTCTACTATGGTTTTCAGGCCGAGCTTGACGAGAATCTCTCTGCCCGCTTTGGTGCTTGATAGGCGTGCAATCTGTGCCGTGTGCTGTGCCTCGATGATTTCGGCAAGGGTATTGTGCACTACTAGTTTAAGAGTAGTTCAGTGGAGGCATTCGCGGGGAGCCCCAACGCTGTCTTGAAAGCTCGGCGTATGTGTACCTCAAGCCTTCTCTGATGTTCCTTTTTCCAGTTGAGCATTCCAGCCACGTATGTGATGTGACAGAGTACAAAAGCATGGACCATTTGAATAGCGTTGTCCTCGCTCAGTCCCCTGTGCCTATTCATGATGCGCCGAAACATCCGGATCGCGTTTGCAATCTTGATCGTGATGCTGTCAAGCATCGCCCAGTTGGACCCGTTGCTTTGGATGATTAGTCCTAGAATTCGTATTTTATTGACCGTGGGTATGCGATTTCCATCCCTGTCGTGTAACTCTATGCATTGTGTGTGGTGTCGGCGCCAGTCGTTGGACGGGCGCCCTGGTCTTGGGGGGTGGTAGATGAGTAGCTCGGATTTTCTAGAAGCAGCGACGTCCCATTGGGGCAAGATGGGCCTCGGTAACAGTGATGGCTTCTTGTATGCGCGCTTCCAATTCCGCATCGCTGCCACCGGTGCTCCAGATGGTAACATCGTCTGCGTATATGGTGTGCTCCAGATCAGCAATTTCACCCAATGCGCGAGAAAGCTTTGTCATCGCCAAGTTAAATAAGAATGGTGAAAGTACTGAGCCTTGTGGTGTTCCCTTATTGCCCAGATTAAAGCTCTCCGAGACGTGTTCGCCTATCCGGATAGTGGCCGTTCGGTCCTGCAGAAACGCCTTGACGTAGTGGTAGAAGCGTGTTCCGAGATTGTGGTCAGATATGGCTTTGAGAATGGCTTGATGTTGGAATTTGTCAAAAGCTTGCTCCACGTCAAGTCCCAGTAGCGCCTTGGTGTCTCGTGAGGGGCGATCCAACAGACTTTTCTTGATGCGTAGGATAGCGTCTTGCGTTGAGAGACCTGGCCTGAAGCCAATCATATTATAAGGGAAGTACTCCTTTTCTTCTACGTATTCCGATAGTCTATTCAGGATGACGTGTTCGGCTAACTTTCCTAGGCAGGACGTCAGTGAGATCGGCCTTAGGTTGTGTAGGCCCAGCGGCTTGCTCGGTTTTGGGATGAGGACCGTATTGGCATGCTTCCACTCTGCAGGTAGTTGGCCAGTTTTCCAGACTTCATTGATTTGTTGTGTTAGGAACGGGACTGAGTCGTCCTCTAAGTTTCGGAGAGCCCGATTTGTGATACCATCGGGGCTGGCTGCGGAGTTACTGTTGAGTTCATGATTTGCGAAGCGTACTTCGCTTTCTGTGAAATCCGTATCTAGCTCTGAGTTTGGGGCACCGTCATAGCTTTTCCTTTGTAAGGTACTGGGTAGCGCCGATTTAAGCGGTAAGTACCGGTTGGCAAGGTCATCCAGAAGGGCTTCGGCGGTACTGATTTGCTTCTCGCGATGTACTAATTTATTAGCCTGATCCGTTGCATAGTTTTGGACTTTGTTCCCTGTTCGTCAAGGATGTGTTTTATGATTCCCCACCCACTTCCTCTGCGTATTTGCCCTCTGAGGGAGTTACAGACTTCGTCCCATTGTTGCCGGGAGAGAACCATGCAGTATTGTTCAATGGTGTTGTTGAGTTCGGCAAGTTTCCTTCGTAGTCCTCTGTATGACGTTGACCCTTCCACCTGGCTAGAATGGAATGCTTGGCTTCGAGAAGATTCGCTAGCCGACTGTCCATCCTCTCTACCTTAACGTCTGTGGTAATTGTCCGTTCCGAGGCTGCGAAGTCTGCTTTGAGCTGCTCGGTCCAGCTCGTTATCGCGTGCTTTGTGGTTGCTCCTTGTGAGTTGGATGGCTGCGCCCGTATTGCACGAAATTTATCCCAATCGATAAGTTTGTATTCCCTTTGCCTCTTTCCCGGTATCTCTGCATCAATTCGGAGAATATAGTGGTCACTCTCAAGGTCTATTCCCGAGTTGTGCCATGCACATTTTTCTAGGCCCCGGACAAAAGTAAGGTCTGGTGTGGTGTTTCGACATGTGGAAGTGCCACATCTGGTTGGGGTCTCCGGGTTTGTGGTCAGCGTGAAGTCGAGATCGGAGGCTGTCGTGAGAAGACGATTTCCCTTGCTAGAGGGATACGCGTAGCCCCAAGCCTGGTGTGGGGCGTTAAAATCTCCACCTATAATCAGCGGACTGTCTTTGGCGATGTGCGCAATCTTGGCCAGAATGCCTCTAAACCCTTGCCTGGTATCCTTAGGGCTGCTGTATAGATTGGTGATTAAGATGCTTTGCTTGCTCTCTACGTGGTCGTTCGGTATGATCTCAATCGTGAGGTGTTCTAGATAGCAGACTGTATGGCGGATCTCATGCCGAATGTACGGGATCTTCTTTCCAATAAGTAAAGTGACGCCTCTGCCCTGCTCTTTTCTGTGGGCTTGGGCCGTATATCCCGTAATGGCCAGTTCGGTTGTGAGTGTTTCTTGCAGCATGATGACGTGTGGTTTCTCGGTTTCTGACCACTGTACCACCCCGGCGGGGCAGTATCGAGTTCGTGGTTTCTAAATTCGATCATTCTTATTTATATCTCGGCTTCAATCTCTTTTTTTCTAATCAATGCTTGGGTTTTTCCCTTCGATTTTCGGCTTCTGGCGTTTCGGTCTCTCTTTTCCCCTCTATCTCTTGATGTTTCCCTTGGCCTTTACTTTTCATGTTTGCTATGTAATTCTTCGATCTCAGTGCAACTATGGGGACTCTTACGGACAGAGTGCTCCAGGCTGAAAACACTGTCCTTCTGCCGTTCATGTCTGCTTATGTACTACATGTCGACACTACGCCCCTCCCACGCTTAATTCCCGAGCCACGCACATCAATGGACGCAAGAAATCCCGCCCATTTGAGCAATGGTGACTCCTTCTTCAACGTGTCGCTCCTCGCTGTGGGGCACTACCACTCGTCGCTGCTTCCGGCTGTCACTGCTGGTTGTCCCTGGGTCCTTGCACGCATTGATGCTCTTGCACTTTGAACGACCGGAATATTCGGTGAGCGCCGATAATGTTGCGACGACTGGAGCAATGGGCTGGGCTTGCGGAAGGCTTTGCCTGCCAAATCGTTCCATCGACTGCGCCAGTAAAATGAGGTTAGTTATTTTTCTTGAGTTCTTCTGCACCTCTTCAATGCGCTCGTCAACTTCGTGGGCGCGTGTAGTTCACGCATACTGAAAGAGATGAGTGACGGTAAACTTGCAGCGACAGCACGAAACTTCACTTCAGGCAACAAAAACACGAAGTACAGAACACTTATTTGCCAAAAAAGGAAAGAAACTACGGTTGACAACAGAAACTGACTCGCTCCACTCTCAGCGGCTTGAGCAGGCGCGTTAACGTGAACTCTTAGCCGGGCACTGCCTGCTACTATTACTTTTACCGCAGTCCCCAAATATCCACCAACGAAAATCCGGGACGTGAAGGAGCACAAATAGCGCAGCCCCGACAAAGCTATACTTCCCTTTCCCGATTCGCTAAAGAAGCCTGGAATATTCTGGAAGCCACTGTCAGCATGAGCGGCCTTCTCAAGGACACGAAGTGAGAAGGACCGGGTCCATGCGGTGCGATGCTTGTGTGCATCGTGCATTGTCGCCCATGTCAACGGCGGCGAGAAGGCGCAGCGCGGGAGCCGAGATTGCGCAATCGGACGCGTCTTCGTTTGAAAACCGCTCAGTCATTCCATCTGCGGCACTTTCTTCGTCTTGCACGCCGAAAACTTGAAGTCGGTCACCGCGGCCTTGCAATCTGGAAACAATGCAAATATATTGGCTGATGCCGGTGCGTTGATAGAACAGCAACATGACTGACTGTTATCGTTGTAAGATACGATTCACGAGATTCTCACAAGCCAGCCGGGATGCACCAATTTGGTGCATGCGTGGCATAGGAACAAGTGACGCGCTGCCTTGGAAATGCAACCCAAGGACCTTCAGTGCTGCTAAAAGGCAAGAGATCGATGATGTGCTCCAAGAGTTGCCGCTGGGTACCCACCGGCTTTTCAATGGGTGCAAGCTTTACCCCGACCTGGCGCTCAGGTCTCTGGGGTGCAATGTCTGGGAAAGGGGTCATAGGTTGTTTTTTTTTTTCCAAGCATTTCACCCTGAAGAGCCGAGCACCAGGCCGGGGGAAAGCTTGTACCCATTGAAAACCGGTGCATACCTGGCGGCACAAGGGATCGAACTTGGTACCTCCTGAATGCGAATACGTATGGCCCCAGATGTTTGGTTAAGCTATGGGTATAATGGGAGAAAGGCTTATAGAAACACAAGGAAAAAATATCAAAATAATGTTTTACAGATAGGAATCAATGAGCTGTTCTACATATAGTAGCTCTTTCTCTTTTTGCACTTTCATTCCCAGCTTCCTCCCTTCCCCTATGGCGCGGTTCAGATGTCCACAGAAACCTCGACACTGCTCCTTTCCTTTCCTGGCCACCAATTATTGGAGCTAGGAAAAGGAAAAACCTTATGGGAGTGCCTGCTTTCGACACGTTACCTATGCAAACGTCCAAATGGTGTGTACGAGTGGATCCATTTCTCAATGACGCCGAATATTAAACAAGTAATCTTTCAAGCAAGCTTATCTCCGGCACGGTCACATGCTTGGTGTCATTTACTCAGAGAAGGCAGAATATTTATATCGCAAAGGCTGCTGTGTCATTGTAAGCTCTTACCACACGTGATGATGGTCCGGCCAAACAAAAGTAAAACAAGCTCCAACTCACACTCGGTGCTGAGCTGAGCAGATCTCTATCTGCGCACAGTCTCGTTTCCGCCGGTTGAAGCGGGTCTGACAAAATGTGTTCACGGATACCAGGCAGCGATGTCGGGCCGGTTCTGCTACGCCACAAATTGCTGGCTTCGGACTTCGTGCCTCCGATTTCAGCTCCAACCTGGCCTCTGCCTCAGCAGCTATGCTAGTCCTCCCACTGAAATGCTCCGGAACCAAGCTGTCTTACCCTTCTTCCCTCCTGTGTACCACGACCTCGGATTCTGCCTAGATGCGCACCATTCTTCGCAACTATGTGGCCGCGAGCTCCACGAATGCAAATCGTCGGAAATGAACTGTGGTTCATCACTGTCGAATTACTATTTCGTCCTCACCGTCTCAGTTTACAGTTGATCATGTGCGACCGTGTTGTCGGAGCTCTCCCACCTACTGTTACTGCGGCTGTATTGCGAAAGCAATAATGCTAGAGCTTCCAGCCTTTGGCGTGTCGTGGCGCCTCCATACATTACCTTTCACGTGCCCGTGTGACGCCACGTCAGACCGAGAGACGGGGCCCCAGCTCGCGCCATCAGATGGTGGCGGTGAATCCTTACAGGAACCGCACCGGTGACGTCACGCCATTTTCACGTGAATGTGTGACGTCCCGTCAGACCGAGAGACGACGCCCCAGCTCGACCATCGGATGGTTGCGGCGAATCCATACATATTCGGCGGAAATAAATGTTCTTCCTCCTCCTCCATTAACGGCGCTCTGTCATAGCCGAGAGAGGGCGCTCGCTATTTGTTACATCATACTCGAATGTAATGGTATCTATCCGGAAGTTGGTGCAGGCGCAATCACTGTTCCTGAAGCTCTGGGCTTTAGAGATAACAGTGGCCGGGTGAATAAACCGGCGGTGGAAACTAGCAAAAAACGACTGGAAGATTGGTGGCTTAAAAGCAGAGAAGTGACATAATGTTAGTAATGTAGGAACAAAATTTAATAAATAGAATGGTGGTTTAGTTAACCATTCTAAATCAATAATTAAGATACAGGTAGAAAAATGAGCATGATAGCTACTGCTACCACCCCGTTTCAAAGGGGACGCTACTATATTCCATCCATCCATCCATCACGCTAGGAGGATAAATAGGGCTGTGGCTCCGCTCTTCGCAGTAGTCGGGGCGCAGCCTTACGGTATGTCGGATGACGCGCATTGCCAGCGGGCCTTCCCTGCACTCCATTTTTCGCCTACGTGGATGACGTTTCTGTGGTGGTGCCAGACACAACATCAGTGGAGAGACTACTTGAATTAACTACAGAGTACTGCCAAGCGAGTGGGGCTCGCCTCAATCACAAGAAGTCCACTGTTATGGCCTTGAACACGACCCCCTTCCCTACCACTATCCAATCGATCTTTGTTAGTCGCGAGACACAAATCCTTGGATATTTCTTCGATTCGGCTGGACCAGCGCCTAGAAATTGGAATAGGGCTGAAGATCAACTAAGCATCAAAACCCACAAACTTCGTGCTCTAAAATGTCCCCTGCTTGCGCAGGCCACCATCATCAAGACAATGCTGATTTCTACCCTCAGCTTTGTGGCCAGCATTCTTGACATCCCCCCAGATAAGAAAAAACAGCTCCAGACACATATATACCGCTTTTTGTGGCAGGGAGCCCCCGATAAGGTAAAGCGAGCCATTGTCTGCCTGCCCAGATTCAAAGGTGGCCTGAAGCTGCCCGATCTGGATATTCTCTCAAGGGCTTTGCACATCAAATTGACATTCAGAGCCGTCGAATGTGACATGCCGCTAACAAAAACGATGGCTTCGTACTATCTGTCGACACGGCTGCGAACATTCAATGAGAAGGCCCTACACCACAACACCCCGCATGCAGTGTCACCCCTATCATTTTACCGAACCGCAGCAACAGACGTAGAGTACCCGAAAAAAAAAACTCGTCTGACGTTAACCCACGAACCATGCACCTGAAAGATATTATCAATATGATCACCCCTCCGCTCCCTGCCCGCCTATCAAGCTACATGCTATGTGCAGAAAGACCCAGTTGGCAGTACATAACTGCCCACTTCCTCGATGCACGCCGAGCCTCCCTGATGTGGAGGTTCGCAAGAGAAATCTTACCAATCAGAAGGCGTACTTTCGTCCCTGCGACGTCAGGAATGATTGATCTGTGTCCCTTCTGCTTGGCCCGAGAGACAGCGGAGCACATATTTCTTGACTGCCTAATTCCCGCAGCACTCCTAGAACGTCTGAGAGATATGTTCGGCCTCCCTGGGATCCCATACTCCATCGTGCGCTACTTCAACCCGCTTCCAAAGGAAGGGCGCAAGCAGTTTGCCTTGACGCTGGCAGAGGTCAACTATCAGGTGTGGTTGGCCCGCTGCAAAGCGGCCTACTCAAGACTCCGAGCCTCCATGAAGTGAAGGCCAAAATCAGAAAAGAACTATTGTTGCACCTAGAGAGAGAGAGACGCCACTTAGGGGAAAATACGTTTTCTGAAGAATAGGGTCACCCCCCCCCCCCCCCCCCATGATGATCTTCAAAGAAGAAAACGGAAAACTAGAAGTGAGATATTAGAAGACTTGCTCGCGTCAGGCTTCAACCCACCGGGGTGGTGCGGACGTGGTGCACATGCACTGCGACCCCGCCCCGGTGGGAGCAGGCCGGATTGCATGAGCCCCTTGGCTGGGAAAAGCACGTTCCCCGAAACAAAAAAACCCCAAAACTTATGGCGCGGGAGGCCTTGCCTGGGGTAATTGTAGGATGATGATGGTCACAGGTTGAGGCCTGTACCCTCACAGGAGGATCGCACCTGGTCCATCCTTCCTTCCATCTGAAAAGGCAAGGCGAGGCTGGAACGATTTGCTGCAGTCAAGCGGCGGCGCCGTGCTGAAGAAACAGAAGAACGGGAACAACGGCGAGCTAAACAACGTGCGTATGCAGCAGCCTGGTGAGCGCGGCAGTCAACATGTCTTGATGTGGGTGCATCTACAAGGGCCTAGTTTAATGAGTGGTGTTAACGTTAGCGAGACTATGAAGACAGCCAGTAGTTCGGAGACAAGTTTCATGGACGCTCTTAATGCCAATTCGACTATCATGCATGCTTCAACTGCTGACGATGCTGCATCTATGAATAGTATGGAACGCTACAGCTTCAAGAGAAGAAAACGCCGCGCCGAAGAAACGCCTGAACAGAGAGCACTGCTTTCGCAATCTTCGAGGCTTAACCAAGCTAAGCCTTCAGCAAACTTTTTTGGTGCAGTTCTATGATACCCGCCTGTCAAACGACCTATTGATCATCTTAAGGCGAGACGTATCCAGCGCACCACCGAAATCGAACCATATCGTTTCCAGCAACTTCTTCCACATGAGGATCTCGGCCACCAAAAACTTACTGAGTTACTGTGTCGCATACAAAAATCGCATGGAGGCCTAACTACATCTACTGGCTATAGATTTGTGCAAGAACGTTTATGCAGAAATGTAGGTGCGCGTGATATTAAACGTGTATTCATCTACGATCTTACAATCACTGGCTCAGTTAGGCGACAATGTTATGGATGTCGGTTTTCCATTTTGACACAACTGCACCGCCCTCCAGACTATCTTCTCCATGCGGATACTGGTGATCTCTAACTCAGCTCCTTAGCTAAGCCATATGAAGACATCTTACCTGCAACCATATAATGACATCTTACCAGCCCTTTTCAAACGGTGTCATGGAACGTTTTCACCAACTAGCGGGTTCACCTATGGCTTCGACTTCACCTTCAAAGGTTATTGTGCGCCTTTCTTTCACCATGCCAGGGATCCGCACCGCTCTTCGCAGCGACGCTTCCTCCAGTGATGCTGAGCTTACCTTTGATTGACGATCTGACTACGCGTGCATCTTCGCAGCGCTATGGGCCGCATCGTTCCTTCTCCGCCGAGAAAGTCCTGTCGTTTGTACTTAGACCCCTAGCTGGAAAGCTGCACAAATGTTGTTTTGCGAGGCGATGACGTTCGTCCTGCCTTAATTGCCGCTTACCACCGTTCATTTAAAGTCATCAAGCGAGCACTAAAGTAAGGTTTAGCGCTATGCAATGCCGGCAAGATACAATCTCCATGGATAGCCTGAAACCTGGCTATTTCTACTTTGAGCACTTGGGTAGTTGCGCTACATTGTCCCTCTTGACCAGGTCGGTCCAGCTCATGTGTGCTTCGAAGCAACATCATCCGCTTGTCACCATTCGTTGCTCTCATGACTTAATCTCTACATGGGGGTGTAGAATCCTACCACTTGCGACGATGGTGAACATATTCGGCGTTTGGCAAGATGGAACTCTATCTGAACGCAGTATTGTGTCGGGCTGGATGAGATTGCCGGTAAAATAACGTAGTGGATGAAATGGTTTTCATGCAGCTGAGAGCTTGAAGAATTGAAGTTGGTCGTAACGGCTAGAGTCCAGATCAGTATGAGCGCGTCTCCCTCTTCTTCCTAAAGTTCTTTAGTAAGCCGTTACGTAGTTCAACACTTCCCCGGGGAAATACGATTCTCTTTCTTCCGAAAGTTAGGCGAATAGATGATGGCGTAGATTCAGATGAGCCAGATGAGCCAGGTGATCTACGTATTCTTTGCGGGACTGACGGTTATTCGTCGTCACTTTGGCGACGACGTACTGCATATCATTCAATAGGTCCAGCATGACGAAGGGGCCATAATACTTGCGTAGAAACATCTCATACAATCATCGCTTGCGGATAAGCTTTCAGATCCCGACGAATTTTTCAAAAGTGTAATTCAGGGCTCGATAACGAAGGCCTTGTATTTGTTCGCGGGGCTTTGAGAGGCCAGTATGCTTGAGCGAGCTGTACAACGGATTCTACACGTCATATTATCTGGGCAACGGACGTGTTGTCATTGAGGGAAGCGGCAAGATGGTATCGTGGAAAGCGCGGTGAGTTCTGGGATATAGCACATAGAAGATAAATACCCGGTGACTTCACGATTTGGCGTTTTATAAGCGTACGTCTCATGCGGTACCACAACGTCTCAGTTGCATTGGTCAGACGAGATTTACATGGACAACATAGTTATGAAGGCGCAGGCAATGTGTTTGGACAGACCGTTAGTGTGCAGGTGATACGGAGTGGGTTGCCAGCAGTCTGGTGTACAAAGCAGGGGCATTTGGTTCATGACATCAGCACGGAATTGCCGTCCACGATCACTTGGTAAAACAAGGGGTGCGTCATGGCGAAGAATAAAAAGTATTTAGAAGGAACACTGGAATGAGGGAAGCCGTTGTGGTAATAAGAGCAGTGATTTCCGCGTGTCTGGTGAGCTAGTCTACGCAGACAATAACCAACGGCGTCATTCAAACTATTTTTCCAAAGGACCAAAGCAGGTCAATTCCGACCATATCAATAAGTGATGAAAGCGGTTTGACGGACTGCAAAGAACCAGCCGGATTGGTTGGGCGTGCCTTAACTCACTGGAATTGTTCACGTGTTGCAACATACTGCTTGGTCATCCTGTAAACTTGCGGCCAATAAAACACCGTTGAATTTGATGCGGGGCGAAGGCGCCTAGATTTCCAGATGTGATTTCATCGTGCAGAATGTGGAAAACATGTTTGAGGGGACTTTTCCGCATCACAAAAAGTAGGGCAGAACCACCGAGTGAGTAGTTCTGGAAATTTTGTTTTTGTGATTACAGTACTTCCTAATGCGAACTTTGAGCTCAGCTGTTTCATCAGTTGTTTCATCTTTTTCGATAGATTGAGCAAAGATTTCGAGCAAGACATGTATGTACAATTAAAGACCAATATTTTATTTTTCACACATATTCCTTCAAGAAACACTCCACTAACAGTTCTTGGCTGTCATGCAGGAAGCTTTGCGGTCGGAGAAATGAAGAGAGAGGTTGCGGGAGGCAGTGCGTGAGCCCATAAAAACGTTGCCCGTTGAACAGACTAATGCCGCAAGCTGTAGACAAGAAGAAACAACCTCCGCAAATATATTATAATACCACATTGCATAAGGATATCGAATGGTACCCTTCAACAGTTTTCAACCGACATGCGTCTGTGGTTTTCGGGATTAGTATAGCGTCACCAGAAGCGATAACAACGACTGACGGATGCCACTGGCGCCGCTAGCGAGTCAAGGCAACATGGCTCTGCGTTTCAGCTTGGGATGCACGCACCGTGATCTGCAGAAAGCGAGCCGGCACTTCGGCGACCGTACACCGTCGCCGCCATGCAGTAAAAGGGGGGGGGGGGGGGGGGAGGGTGTACACGTGTGGCGAAGGGTGAGGCAGGATAGCGCGCAGCAATCGAACAAACACGGTCGCCGCCACGTAGGAAGAGGGAGAAGGGATAAAGAAGCGCGCGCTGATCCAGCTGCGAAGCTGGTTACGAGGGACAATGACGATGGCAACGCGAAACCCTGTAACGGGCGCGAAAGAGCTTAATGCTTAAACGATGCCATTCGTGACATTTTTAAAAAGCGAAGGTTTCTTTTACCGTGTGCAAACTGCACCGAAATACGATGTTTTTCTCTGTGAGTGCGTGAATTTTTGGTTACTCGTTACCCTGCAGTTCGGAGTAGGCTCTCGCATTATTCATAAATTATTATATTTGCAGTGTGTACATGTGTAATTATGTCTTCTACTAGAGCTCTGAAGCTGCCTTTCTTAATTGGTTCACAGGAATAGAAAGGCACAGTATCTGTCACACTTGTTTCTGTGGACAATGAATTACTCCTTTAGGGAAGGATGCAAGGAAGGTGAGACTGAAAGTCCATTTGAGCTCTGAACCGTGCCTTTCATAATTTGTTCACAGGAATGGGAAGGCGCAGTGTATGTCACACTTGCTTCTGTGGACACCAGATTTGCGCCGCAAGGGAAGGAAGGAAGGTGGGAGTGAAAGAAGAGCTCATTACGCGGGACAATGCCGACGGCGATGACGACGCGAAACCCAGGAACAAGCGTCAAAGAGCTGTGCTCTAAAATGCCATTTTTTTCGGCAAATGGTGTTGATCGGCTCTTCCCTTTGCCTATTTTTCAAGAGGCTGCAGTGACAGGTCGCTGCATTGCTCTCGCCTAAAGGTCGCCGCACGGGGCAACGTCGGCGCTAACAAGGCTAAACCCCTTTCGGAACGGCCTTTATCGTCGACTGAAGTCGGCTCATGGTGGCGTAGAAGGCATGCAGTCTGCATCATTGTGATGTCGCACATTGTTATACATGACACGAAGGTTATATGGTTGTAAGCTTGACGCACAGCCATGTTGATGGCCATTAACTATAGTGAAGTGGCGTCCACGTAGGTGTGGCCGGAACTTGTGGACAGTGAATAAAACTGCGAAGTACTCCAATTCGGTGGAAATGTATTTTCGCTCATATTTTGTTAACGTGTGGCTGGCGTAGGCACAACGCACTCGGCCCCATTATACAACTGGACAAGCACTGCCCCAAGACCGGCACGACTGGCGTTTTTATGAAATTCCTTCAGAGCTGAAGGGTCGAAGTGGCGCAGGAGTGATGCTGAACTTTGAGAAGACGAGTAGATTGAAAGAAAATTTGCACTCGTGGTCCCCACTTTGCAAATCCTTATACAGGAGAGAAGGGAGGGGTGGGTAATTTTCGCAAATCCTGCAATGCAGTGACGAAAGAGGTATAGCGTGATGAAGCTCCGAAGGCTTTAAACGGTGCGTGGGTTTGAAGTCTGTACTGCATCGATCGTATGTGGACCCGGTCTGATACTATCCTTGTTGACAAGGAAGCTAGAACCTAGAGCTTGTCAGTGTTCAAAATATAACTTGTAAGTTCAAAATGAGTCCCACTTTTTCGATGCATTCAAAAACAATATGGAGGATCTTATTGCGCACTTGGAAGGTCTGCCGAAAGGGATGTGATCCTCCAGTGTCCATGAATCGCTCGAACGTCGCGCTACCGTTTCATAACACGAACGGCATTACATAAAATTCTTACGAGCCATCTGGTGTTACGAAAGCAGTCTTCTCACGATCCTTTTGATGCAGAGGAATTTGCCTATTACCGGATCGCAAATCAACGAAGGAAAAATATGGCACCGAATGCAGAGAATCGACTGCATCATCAATGCGAGGTAATGGGTGTACGTCTCTGTTTTTTGCCGCATTTACACAATAGTGCTCTACGCAGAATCACTCAGAACATTACATTTTCGCCCAAGCATCACAGGTGCAGCCCATGGGTTGGAAGCTTTATGACCGATTTCTTTCTGCAGTCTTTCGTCCATCTGTTATTGGTCTTTTCGCTCCCTGCCGGGGAGACTGTGAGGTATTTGATCTAATAGGGAGTGCGCGTCCTTTGTTACATTTTTCAGCAGTCGAGAGCCTGCGAAATGGCTACACGACCCGTTGGAGGCAAAATCAAAATCGACTTCTTGGACATGAATCGTCAAAATGCCTTCCAGCGTAGAGTGGTCAATACGTGGAGCGATTGGTAAACCATGCGCTCAAGCTCAGCACCTTATTCCGACTTCCCTTTAGCGACTCTTTAGTAGACAGAAATAGATGCAACGGTGTGGGTCGTATGGTTCTCAATTGTCGCGAGTGCTTAACCAGGGGGATGACGAACAAGCTCTTCTTACACTTTCACTGTCCAAAGGTGTGCGTGACCATTCTTTGTCTCCATGACAGCGCTTGGAGCCAAATATTTCTTTAGCGTCGTTTTAAGTTCTCTTCGAGACATCCGGCTCGACGAGTGTTGCGTATTTGCCCAAGAAACGTTCCGACTATTAGATGGACACAAAGCTTGGTGGCTGGCGGCTGTGATAGCTGACAGCAGGGTCCCTCAGGGGCCGAGACGAGGTGACGGACACGCAAGAGGCGCACCATCGGTCACTTCATCCGGATGGGATGTAATCAGGTAAACGTAAGGGTGCAACGTTGATTGCTGGGTTCGCTCAATACCGTTTTAAGATGTTTCGTGCTTATGTGGTGCAGTTCATGGCGTCTGCTGCTCCCATGATCGTTTGGACGTCGATCTCAGGTGGAAAGATAAAGCGAAATTTGTGCGTGGTTGCAGAGTATGCAACTCCTCGCGTGCAATACTTTTGATCATGCAAGGAATGTCTTCAGCCTCCGAGACGCCGATGCTGGCAACAGTTGTCACATTGAAAAGGCGGCCAAATTTGGGCGCTGTCAGGCGTGCTTTTAGAGCCTCAAATTCACAGCACTGCTTGATAACATCTGATAATGAATTTTGGACGCTGTAAATGCGGCAAACCTTCTGCACGAAGGCTGCAATAGAATACTGGCCAATCCAGTACGTTTTTACTCACACCTAGCACCAAATGAAGAATTAAAGGTGGTCGCAAGACAGTCGTAGCCCAGATTAGTCTGCAGGGGTCTCACGCTTCTTCCAAATCCTCAGGAAGCCGTTACGCGGCATAACAATATATTTGTGGAAACCAGTTATTCATGTCCCCCTGGTTTATTTACGCCACATTTCATTACAGTTGAACTAGTACATTTTACAATCTTTAAATAGGCTATAGAGTTAAATCAGATGTAACTTCCTAAAGCCCCACCGGACTGATGCAGTGTATTATTCCATTCACAGTGCCAACAACCAATGCTCTTCTTTCAATTGATTTCACACCCTGCCTTTTGCAGTAGTCATACGCTACACGAACGACTTCTCTAACGCTTTCCCGATCTGCGCAGAAAACTGCGATATCGTCGGCGTAAGCCAGTACTTTTACCTGCGTAGACTGGAGAGTGAACCTGTAGACACGTTCATTATGTATCATATGTATCAATGATGACAGACACGGCTCAAGATAAACAGCAAAAAGCAGAGGTGAGAGTGGACAACCTTGCTGTACTGAAGAGCCTGCTTATTCACAATGATCACAGTTTTCATAGGCCATCCGCACACCTTGCGATATTACCGAGCCAACATTTACATGTTCTATAGTATTGCGAAAACAATTTCGTGCGACACTCTATCGAAAGCCTTCGCATGTTAGCTAATATGCGATGGACGACTGTTCTAGCGAAGTACTTGGGTGTACCTTTAAAACATTATAAGAGCTGCAGAGAGTTGTGGAACGACACGATGCAAAAGCCTAAGCAAAAAGCGGATGGGTGGAAAGGGCACGACCTATCAGCGTTCGCACGTGCAAGTGTCTGCAGTTTGTTTTTGATTACCAAATTTGGTATTTGCTGCAATGTTTATGCATTTCCCACTTGAATGTGCAGAAACTGCACAGTGTATCCGCAGTTTTTATTTGGAGCTCAAATTGGGGGCGAACTAGCCGCACTAATTTGTTTTTTCGCGTGAAAAGGGGTGGCCTTGGTCTTTCGAACTTGTTTCTGAGACAAGTTGTATCACGATTTCTTTTTTCTGCAATCAAACAGAACCTTTGTTACGCACAATGATGCAGATGCACTTAGGTAATACCGGATTTGTTGTGTCTGGTTACCCGGCCAGAAAATGAGCTCTCACTTGATTTTTAGGAGTTATTTTTGGCTACAAATTTTCCATGCCCATTTTTCGATTGAGTATCTTAGTACTGTATACAGGAAAAACTCGCATAAGGACTTGCTCCATCTGTTTGTACACGCCCCTCTATGCCGATCCATATATTGTGGAGGCCTAGGACAGGATGTCCTATTGAGCGTTAGGAGGATGCATGAAAAACCGACTGTCAAATCGTTTTTCGTCAAGCTTAACTCTGGTATTCTTCCTGTAAAAACGTGGCTTAGTGATAAAAGTATATTTGCACCTTGGACCCTCAAATGCACAATATGTAAACAAAATCAGAGACACATCGATCACGTTTTTATAGACTGCTGGGATCATGTTTTTAATTGGGGTATATTGCAAAGAACTTTAAAAAGAAGTACCCATTAATCCTTACGGCATCCAGTGACGAGGTCGCGTACACGACTTGATTATGGTGTTGGGCCTCTACAGCAGTTGGAAAACGCGCAGGGCATTTAGGCACACCGAAGGAAATGTACATTCGGTCAGGGACAACTTCATTGAAAGTGTCACATTTCTCAGAGATGTTGGTGGTGAAAACATTTATTGTTATATGTACAGAGAGGTATAGACACTAGGTGGGATGACTAGACAGGCACTCCATTGGCGTTTGCCGCAGCCCGGGCGCGTTGCGTTAAGGCATTTTGGGCCTCTAGGGTGCAGCAGCCGGACAGGTTCGCCTCCCAGTTCTCTTGGGTGGGGTGGGGGATAGGGGACAAAGATGGGTTTTTATTGCGAAAGCAATACCACTCTAGGTTTCGAGCCTTCAGCGTAGTGCGACCGGTAGCCACGTCTTACCCACGTGACACTAAGTGATGTGGGCTTGCAGGAACTGCCAACTTAGGTCTCTCGTTTCAATTGGGACGGTTATGCTAGAAGCAGCCTGCTAGGACCTTGGCATTCACGTTACCACTATAGGCCGCTAAGAGACGTTCATACGGCTTGGTTAAAGTGGGGCTTTATATGTGGGCTGAGGAGGAGGAAAAAGAAAAGAAAAAGAACACTCGGTCATCCGCAGCTAATGTTTCCGCTCAATATTTGGTTGAGCAGCGTTGAACCCTTGTAATATTGTCACGCTAATGACGACGATGAAGGATGGTGATGGCGGGACAGAAGAGGAAGACGAAGCGTTGGTGCCTGGGGCTAGTAGGCTTCACCTTATCCCACTGCCATATCACTGTAAATAAACACCCCATTTGCTATTCCATCGTAACAACTTGGTGGAAGGTGCTCCGTTCGATCCCCAAGTACGGCGCAGCAAGAACAACTGGAGTTTCGACTTAGTCGCCGCTTTGCTAGACTGCCACCGCTTCCAAACATCATGGACCACACCGATTCTAACCGTGCCGGCCGCGACGCTGCAAGCCAGGCTGGTGACAGGCCTGCCCCCTCCAGCTCTATTCCCTGCCAGCCTTACCGGGAACCACGACCGTTTGCAAGAGATGAAGGTGAGGACGTTGAGAAGTGGCTACTTCATTATGAACGAGTTAGTCGGTACAACCGGTGGGACCCTATCACCATGCTCACAAATGTCGTCTTCTTCGTCTTCTTTCTAACTCACACGGCGATGACATGGTTCGAGAATAACGAGGACAATTTGACAACTTGGGAATGGTTTGCCACCGAGATCAAACAGTGTTTTGGTGACTCTGTACCGAGCAAAAAGCGAGCTGAGCAGACCTTTGCCCAAAGAGCTCAATTGCCGGATGAAACTTGTACCACTTATACAGAAGAGATCCTCAGATTGTGCAGATGTGTCAATTCCAACATGCCCGAAGAAGACAGAGTCGGCCACATTTTGAAGGGTATCGCGGCTGACGTGTACAACTATTTAATCGCCAAAGACAGCCTTGAACAAGGTTGACGACTGGGCAAGTTGGTATAGGTTTATACTTAACCAGCCAAAAGACGAGACACAGCAAAGAGGAGGCCAGGAGGCCAGCCTTGTCCTGTCCTCCTCTTTGCTGTGTCTCGTCTTTTGGCTGGTTAAGTAACAGCCTTGAAACCGTCTCCGATGTCATTAAACACATCCGCGCTTTTCAAGCTCTGAAAACGCGTCGTATTGTGCCAAAATTTGGGCGGCTGGCCAACGTGCCTACCGTGGCCAGCCTTGATGACCACACCCAACTAGATCTTCCGTCGACGATCCGGCAAATCGTGCGGGAAGAACTCCTGCGGCTCAACCCACTTCCCCTGCACGAATCTGCTGAGGTCTCTGTCCAGAGGGTATCTAGACGGCCGGCTTCACCACCACAAGCGATTACCGTTCAGCCTTTCCCACAAGCTCCTGAAGTTGCAGCTTCCATTGACTATCCTCCTATGCATTTCGCCAACCGGAATGCGTCGGTGCCTGACGCCCCAAGGTATGACGTCGCCTCAAGTGCCCACAGATTTTCCATTCGATCGACCAGGATTCCCGAGCAGTATGAGCATTCAGCCAGACCTACGACGCACCCAGCTGTTCCCTGCTCTTATTCGCAACAGCATTTTCTACCTTCCCCGCCGATATGCTACCGCTGCGGCGTCGAAGGTCACATCGCCAGGTACTGCCGCAGTAGGTTCCCACCTCGCTATAACCGTCCGCCGCTTCCAAAAGTAACCAACAATCGGCAATACAATCCCGTTTTTCAACAATCACATACTCAGCGTGGGTATTACCGCAACATCCATAACCAGAATATCCGCGACCACTCCCCTGCATCTGATAAAAGTGTTACTCCACCACCCGCCCTCCGTGCGCGTCGTTCTCCATCACCACGACGGCTCCCCATGTCGCCTCAGCATCCTCAGCAGGAAAACTAACCAGCGCGACCAATGGGGGTGAGGCCGCTGGAAATGTGCTGTGTGCCAACATCCCTCCAACTATAATGCTCAAAAACAAAATTCGTGTGTTTATTGATGGTGTGTATACATTAGCTTTGGTGGATACGGGTGCGACTGTGTCTGTGATGAGTGTGAGTGGAGAGGCGTTGCGGCCACTGGGTGTGTGTAGTGCGCAAGTGTCTGTGGGTGGTGCAATTTTTCAAGCCGAATTCGTAGTCTTACTCCACTCTACGCATGACATCATTTTAGGAATGGACTTCTTGAAGTTTTGTGGCGCTACCGTGGACTGCCGAAGTCAAGAGGTTCATTTTGATGGCTCGCATCTGCCGACACTTTTCGAAAGTGGCCGTGATAAAAAAACTGTTTTTAGTATTACCGAAGACACAGTAGTTCCACCCTTGTGTGCCATGTTCGTCCCCGTGTCCGTTCCACTTCTTGAGAAGGTTTCATTCCAGGCCATGGTGCACCCAGTTCACTCAGCATGCCTGAAGAAAAATGTAATTATCCCTCACTGTATGATATCCGTGCATCATGGTAGTGCCTCGTTATGGACCATCAACCCATCGTCCGAGCCCGCAATTTTACCAACGGGATTGAAGCTTGCCTCCTGTGGACCCGATGCGCGCCACGTCGTTGCTTTGATCACAGATGCTACGAGTGCCACCGTACCTTTGCCTGCTGATGAAACTTCGATCTTCCGCATGATCAGCGCCGATCTCAGCTCACCTCAATGCCGCACTCTTGTGGATATTCTTCTACCTTTTTCGCCTATGTTTGACTTTTCTGAAACAGATGGACCAACCTCTCGCCCTGCACATCGGACCCATCATAGCATCGACACTGGTTCGGCTCGTCCCATTCGTCAAAAGAAATATCGTGTGTCCCCATCTGAGCGCAAAGTCATTCATGAGCAAGTGGAGGACATGCTACAGAAAAAGGTGATACAGGAGTCATCTAGCCCCTGGGCTGCCCCTGTTATTCTTGTACGCAAGAAAGACGGTTCGTGGCGATTCTGCGTCGATTATCGGCGTCTAAATTCTGTTACGAAAAAGGACGTCTATCCTCTTCCTCGCATAGAGGATGCCCTCGACTGCCTCTCTGGTGCGTCCTATTTTTCTTGTCTTGATCTCAGATCTGGCTAGTGGCAAATTCCAATGGACCCTGCGGATAAGAAAAAAACAGCCTTCGTAACGCCAGATGGCCTCTATGAGTTTAATGTTATGCCATTCGGGCTGTGTAATGCGCCAGCTACATTCGAACGCTTTATGGACACAGTTTTGCGCGGCTTAAAATGGGACATTTGTCTTTGCTATCTGGACGATGTCGTCATATTTGGGAAATCCTTCCAAGAACACAATGACCGTCTAGTACGTGTCTTGAATTTCCTGCACAACACCGCCCTAATTCTGAACTCCAAAAAGTGCCGCTTTGGAGAGCGCCAAGCGCTGGTGCTAGGACACCTTGTCAATGGTGATGGTGTAATGCCGGATCCCCAGAAAACTGCCGCTGTTGAGTCTTTTAAACCCCCGCAGACAGTGAAGGAGTTGCGCAGTTTTCTAGGGTTGTGCTCGTATTTTAGACGCTTTATACATCGCTTTGCTGACGTTGCTCACCCATTGATGTGCCTTCTCCACAAAAACTCTACTTTTAACTGGACACCAGACTGCGACGCGTCATTCCGTCAACTGAAGTTTCTTTTAATATCGAAACCCATCTTACGTCACTTCGATCCTACTGCAATGACAGAAGTACACACGGACGCTAGTGGAATCGGTCTTGGTGCAGTCATTGTCCAACGGCACAATGAACGAGAGCATGTTATCGCGTACGCAAGTCGTACCCTGAGCAAGCCGGAGCGAAACTACACAGTCACCGAACAGGAATGCCAAGCTGTAGTTTTCGCTGTGCAGCGTTTCCGTTCATATTTGTACAGACGTTCGTTTACTATCGTAACTGACCATCATTCACTCTGTTGGTTGCGGAACCTTCGAGACCCATGTGGTCGCCTCGCACGCTGGGCCCTCCGGTTACAGGAATATGAATTTTCCGTGGTTTACAAAAGCGGGAGGCGTCATGCAGACGCAGATTGTCTTTCTAGGATGCCAATGGCCACGACTGGACCTGAAAGCGACGATTTCGACAATTATATATCGACCCTCGAGCCAGCGTTCCCCGACACGAATGTTTTCAAAACGGAACAGCAAAATGATACCAGTCTGCAGCCTCTCTTTGCCCAAGCCAACGTACCTACAAGCCGTTTTTGTGTGTGTGATGGCCTCCTATGGAAAAAGAGTTATTCGCCTGTCGGCCAGCGATACCTACTCGTAGTTCCCAAGACGTTGTGCACGGACGTATTGCGTGTTATGCATGATGATCCAACTTCTGGGCATTTGGGATCGGTTCGAACACTCCACCGTGCTCAAGAAAGATTTTATTGGCCCAGAATGCGCTCGAGGGTTGAACAATACGTGCCATTTGCAAGCAATGCCAACGCCACAAACGTCCAACTGCAACTCCGTCTGGCTTGCTGCACCCTGTGAAGACCCCGACAGCACCGTTTGATCAAGTAGGCATTGACCTCGTAGGTCCGTTTCCGAAGTCCGTGGATGGAAATCGCTGGATTGTAATCTGCGTGGACTATCTCACACGTTACTGTGAAACAGGTGTCGCTTTTCTTGCTGCACTCAGTCATCTTACGACACGGGCCGCCACGAATTGTCATCACTGACCGGGGCCGACAATTCACTGCTGATGTTGTTGAAGAGCTCATGCGTTTATGCGCCGTAACTTTCCGACACTCGACGCCATACCATCCCCAGACAAATGGCTTGACTGAGCGCGTCAACAGAACGCTTATCAACATGCTAGCCATGTATGTGGACGCAGGGCATAAGAACTGGGACACAATACTGCCCTTCATCACGTATGCGTTTAATACCGCCACGCATGAGACGACTGGGTACCGTCCATTTTTTCTGCTTTATGCCAGACCGCCACGCTACTCTCTGGATACTATCCTGCCCTTCACAAGCCGTGAAGACCCCTGCCTGGCTGAGACCCTCTGTCTCGCCGAAGAAGCTCGGAGAATCGCCCGATTACGGTCTGGTGCTTCACAAGAACGTTCTAAAGTGCGATACGATGCCAGTCACCGGCGGGTCACGTACTCTGTAGGTGATTTAGTCTGGCTATGGCGTCCAATTCGGCGCTGTGGCTTACATCAAAAACTCTTGGCCCATTATGACGGCCCATATGTGGTTATCAAACGCCTTAGTGATTTAACTTATGGAATAGCCCGCCTGACAGCATCGGGTCGCCGGTCTGCCAAAACCGAACTGTATCATGTTGCCCGCTTGAAGCCGTGTCAGCCTCGCACGACTCACGAACACGCCCAGAGGGCTTCGTCTGAGTAGGGGGGAAATGTCACGCTAATGACGACGATGAAGGATGGTGATGGTGGGACAGAAGAGGAAGACGAAGCGTTGGTGCCTGGGGCTAGTAGGCTTCACCTTATCCCACTGCCATACCACTGTAAATAAACACCCCATTTGCTATTCCATCGTAACAATATTTATGGCAGGCCAAAACCATGTGGTAGGTGTCAGACACCTCCCCACAGTGCGAGCACAACCCGTCATATTGTGATCTCCGCAATAAGCCTGAGCAGCCTCTGTGGATGAATGTGATTGAAGCATTGATAACAATGAAAACGTTTCAAGACATTGTTTATGTTAAAGGTAGGCTAGTGATTTCTATGCCTGTATATACTTTGCTGAGCGGCAATAAAGAAAAAAGACCTGGGTGGTGCAGTGGTAAGACGCCCGACTACTGTTCCGGAGTACCCGAGTTCGATCTCTTACGCAGCGGCTGCGTTTCGATGGAGGCGAAATGAAGAAGCGTCCGTGTGCTGTGCGATGTCAGCGCACGTTAACGATCCCCAGGTGGTCGAAATTACTCCGTAGCTCTCCACTACGGCTCCTCTTTCTCTCTTTCCACTTTCACTCCCGCTTTCCTCTCTTCCCTTACGACACGGTTATACATAGAAACAAGTGGGACAGATACTGCGCCATTCCCTTGCTGTGAACCAATTATTAGTATTCTTATTATTAAACTTCCTAAATGTGTAATATTTTTATTGTGACTTGTTACGCAGTTACAGTGCCTTGTACATATGGTCATTTTCCTTGGTGCAATATATTTGTAGGCATGATTACGTGGAAAGGTTAACATGGACATGTATTGCGTATTTAATTTTAAGCTAGTATTTTGCTACTTGCGCTGCTAAATGCATTTGTCTAAGACCCAGTTTCTTTTGTTTTGTTCTCCTGAGATTGTGTAACTGCCTATCGTTGTGAGTTTTTATTGTTAAAGCTGGTTGGTTATTTTACCTTACCGACCTTTTTTATCTGTCCCTAAATAACGTAGTTTGGCGTTAAGCGTTGCGCTGCTAGTCTAGCTGTACACATAGGCGCAAAAACTCGTCAGGCTCGTTGAAGCTTTATGTTCTGCTGTCATCTGCCTTCCTTTCCTGGGAAATAAAGGCTGATAGGCTTTTAACATCTCGAAATGATCACAAACCAACTTTTCTGGGTTATGGTGTTCGAATATGATTTCACCCCTGAAATTCGCAGCGGAGTTTGCCGGTCTCTTTCAAACGTACACCCCAAGGAAGCCGGGCGCCGAAGCGAGTAACACTTGTGTACCATTTTATCGGAGGTTGTTCGGCTATCGGTTACTATCAATCTACTAACCCTAGCCCGAGTAAAAGCCCAAGTTATTATACAATGCAATTGCCACAAAAGCAAGAATACTGTAGAATTACATTATGCAGTCCCTTCATCCTACGGTTACCAGTTAATGACTGCTGAGTGTGACCATCTTGTTGCCGTAATTCGTATATCACATTCACCCGCCAAGCTCATTACGGGCCCGGCAATAAAGGTATTCTACTGCAATTCACGCGCAAAGTAACGCCTGTTACCCTGCCTTCAAATGACATACCACACCTTTGTCGAAGCATTTTCTATTTACAATAAGTCACCAAACGAATATTCATCTCTGGTTTTCATCTATCTACATCCAGTTGCCTCTGTTCTACTTATTTATTTATTTAAAAAGGACTGCAGGCGCAGCATACACAAGCAGGAGAAGTCATATACAATGGATGTTATGCAACTCGAAAACAATAAAAAACTTCACACAGCGATGAACAGATAACACAAAGAATACAACGCACAGTATAACATATCACACTTCGATTGAGAGGCGATTAAAACGTCGAGTCAATCTGTACGGCGTTTCACTGCGATTGTCCATGGAAAAAACGAGAATTTATACATATTAGTGCGGGCAAATATAGGTGATAAGGAAAGACAGCGCTTATCTTTTTTGAGGTAGGTTTCAGGTTTAATGTGAAGTCTGAAAATATATAACGATTGAAGAAAGACTAGTCGGGCTTTCTTTCTCTTGTCATCCAGTGGATCATCGATGGAGGTGAGTCTCGGCGTCTGTATCGATTATAAATAAAATTGGCTATTAGCCTTGAATATACTCAAGGTCTTGGTGTTACTTGATGTATAAGGGTCCCATGTCACGCAGGAATATTCAAGTCTGGGTCTGATACATGCTTTGAATGCCTTAAGTTTTAATGTGCTTGGCCACTCACCCTTGCGATTCCCTAAAAATCCCAGCTTTTTACGTACTGCATAGCATATACTGTCAATGTGCCTTGCCCATTTTAGTGTGGAAGTAATCGTTACGCCTAAGTATTTATATTCCTTTGCCTGCCTGACTAGGTTTCCGTTTATGTTATACTAAAATTCAAATTTATTTATTTTATTGGTATTATTAAGTACAACAGTTTTCTCATAGTTAATGGACATCACCCAGTTATTGCACCATCATCTCAAAAATGGCAAATTTTTGTTGAGAGATGCGATCATAAACGGATTTAATATTGTTTAATATTATACAGTCATCGGCAAATATATTCCAAACTGTTGGTTCCAGTGCTTCGACTCATTAATTTATGTAAATATTAAACAATGTAGGCCCTAAAACCGAACCCTGGTGAACGCCAGAATGGACAGCTAATAAACAAGAGTTAACACCATCAACACTAGCGAACTGTTCGCGCTTTGTGAGATGAGAAAATATCCAATGTATAATATTACTAGGCACACCAAACATTTGCGTTTTAGCGATGAAATTATTATAAGGCACTCCATTGAAGGCGTTTGAGAAATCTAGAAAAGCTATGCGAACTTGTCCTCCAATATCTATGATTTTAGAAATTTCATCGACTGTTGTAACTAATTTGGTAGCTGTGGAAACTTTTCGTGGGAAGCCGTGTTGCACGTTGATTATTATTTCATTCCGTTCCAGAAATACACTTAGTTGAGTAACCAATATGTGTTCTAAGAGATTGCAAACGGAACATGCTAATGATTCTGGACGGTAATTATTGACGTCTAATCTGCAACCCATTTTACATACAGGAACGACGCTTGAAACTTACCAGTCATCGGGTATAGTGCCAGTATCTATGGATTGTTCATATAGTGTTACTAAATATGGAGCTAGAAATTCAGCGTACGTCTGGGTAAAGAAATTTGAAATGACATCCGGTTCCGATGCTTTCTTATGATCAAGACGCATAAGTAGGCGTAAAACACACCTTCTGTGGTTATATTGAAATTAACGGAACTTTGACTATCTTGAGTGGGGTTGCTTATCTCATCGTTTTGCGAAAATATGCTTCGAAAATAACGATTGAAAACATTTGCTATCTCATTTTTATGGGTGACAGTGCGGTCATCCAGAACCACTTGTCGAGCTTTGAATTAGCTTCGCAGGACAGAAACTGCCAGAACTTCTCTAGGTTTTCTAGAACGAACGTCCAAATGTTTCCGTAAAATAACGGTTCCTACATTCGCGCAATATAATAGCTAGAGTTGAATTAAAGTGCACAATAAATGCTGAATTTGTAGATATATTTCTACGAAACCGCCTAATTTTACATCTTAAATGGATTATTTCTCAGGAAATTCAAGGGTTTATAACGGCAAAATTCTTTCGCTTGTTCGGGATGAAGTTTCGCATGCAATAATGGCAAATAGACGAACAATTCCTCTAAAGTGTGGTAAGCTCATTGAAGTGGAATGTGTAGAAGGAATCTTCTGAGTAATGGAGAATGCTAACACGGTTAGCGATAATTAAGTTTTTTTGTAGTGACGAAGTTTTCTGTCGTAGGTTTTAAAAATCTTGCAAAAATGCAAATGAAATATATCAACTTATGGTCCGATTTTCCATGATGTATTTTTGTATTAGAGTTGTGTATGCCATTGGAACAAAAACTGAATATAGAAGACACTCCCCAGTTGGAGTTATACATGTGGGTGAATGAACTGTCTGGCTTAGCTGAAACACAAGACACATGTCAAACAGAGCCTCGGTGCTTTTAACATCACTGGTTCCTGTAGCCATTCGATTCCTGTAGCTATATCGATTATTTTCGATAACTAGCTTAGCTGTCTGGTTATCGTCAATGACTGTTTTATAAACTTCTTAAGTTTCTACAATTTAGAAGACTAACTTACCACTGAACTATAATGCCTTTGAGGTGTGTAGTATGATCAACACTGCATTTCTGTAAGCTGCAGGAACTTGGATTAATTAAACCAGCAATACAATATATCATAATAAATCATAACATACAGAGAAAACAATGCTGTTCTCATTCTGGTGACCTGTCTTCATTTTAGTTTGGCTCTGGCGTTGTTGTGTCGCAGTCGTGCAACTTCTCCGCGCCCGGGCCAGACTGGAAGAACTCCACGAGTTTCTTTATGAGCCGTATGCGCCCGTACGCGCCGCTCCTTGAGAGGCTGGGGCACTCGTTGCTGTGGTCGGTGTACTCGAGGCCATACGCAGCCGCTCCGTAAGACAGTTGAATGTGCGCTTGTTTGCCCAAACAAAGCTGCAAGCACGGGGTGCAATTTGTTACACCTGGTTCTCATGATCCGTAATTAAATCATTTTTAATAAACTACAAAGTGTGCGTTTCACTCATAAGAGGTATCGGCAGCTCCCGTGCGGTTTCAAAACATCTGCACTATATGTTTGAAATTTTTTTTATTTTTTATCAGACTTCACGTTTTCCACTTCATTGGTCAGCCGTGAAAAATATCGTATAAAGGACATAGCTTCTGCAGTTTTAAGCACTAAAGTTAGCTCGCTATTTGAAATAATGAAAGGTCGGTAAATTACGGAGAAAACCCGTGATGCGGCAAAAGCAGATTTAGCTATTTTGCTTTTCCCTGAACGTAAGCGCAAGTTAAAACATTGCTGAGAACAAATGCAGTAGTCTCTTCGCTACGTTAGCAGCGAAATAGCGCAGTTATGTAAGGAGCCAGCGAGCATTGCATTCATAGTATGGTTGTAGGATGTTTGCATATTTTTCGAAGATGTCTATCAATCATTCGAAGTTCATAGCTGGTAGCTGAGACGTTTAACTTTCTCAAAAAATATGTTAGATAAGGTCGTCGCTTTAGCCTGCCGGTTGTTAACGCTTTATAAAATTGTTTCATGGAAGCCACATTTCCGCCCAACATTTCAATCAAATAAAGTTTCAAAAACGCAGGGACCAAGAAGCACGTATTTTTCATGAGTTAAATGACGTCATACATCGTGGCCTAGTATACTTTGGCTGCATAGGTACCTATTGGTGTGTGTTTTTTTCACTATGCGTGCTTTCATCAAGTTCTCGTTATCTGTTCAGGCGCTAAGGTTTGGGTGAAACCAGAAGAGTGTAATAATTTTGCTCGATTCCGGGAAATATTCTTCTTTTCCAGGCCTATTAGCATTCATCACCACCACCTCGCCTTAACCTGCTGATTGGTTTCATTAAAACACTGAACACTCGGTGCCAATATAATTTCTTTTTTTTTTCTGGCTGTTTGCAGGCAATAAAGTTAGTGATATATTTAAAGACAGCCACAGAGCACCTGCAGTCAAGGGTTTCGCATATTATCGTTAGTTTAGGCTCATCGTGCTAAAATTGTTGGCACAGTTTTCGTCATGACAATATATATATGAATAAATGAATGCTAAATTATTAGCGATAGAACCAACGACACTATTTTGTTCCTCTAGGCCACCTTCCGGTTGGCAGCACATGAGCTGCCCTCTGTTAATACTCTGAAAATAAAAGGAGTTCGGTACGTAATTAGGGGGCAAATGCTTCCGTTCGCTCATTTATATATTTACGTTTAAATAAATATCGCAAGCTATTTAAACTATTCTATCAACGCGTGTGTTTTTCACGCAGGCTAACAACCTATGAAGAAAAGTCATGCATCCTTCTCCTGTTCCGTGGTCTTCGGTAGAGTACCAAATATAAAGCATGTTAACACGTAGAGCAACGGTTACTGTATTCTCAATCGTAAAACGAAACTTGGGAGCGCACCTTTTCTGCTATGCTGTACTCGGTGTCATACACAATTGTCCGCTGGCCTTTCTTGTCGAAGCTTGACACGCCTCGATCGTAGATGTTCATTTTCATGTTCCTCAAATAGATTCGCTTTTTGCAAAACTGCAAATAGTAAGAAGTCATACAACAAACAGTGCATATGCATTCCTAACATCAAGATATGTTTGCACACATCATCGAATATGGTTTCTCTTCCCATAAAGGAGAAGCACCTTGTGAAATACAAAACCTGCGTTTCGAATTTCCTTCCTCAATAGCTCACTAAAAGATAGCAATAAAACACGATTCCTAAAGGCCGAATTAGTGCACAAACCTATGTTATAAGCGACATCACAGCAATCCCAATGCGAAAAACAGTCAAACCTAGACGCTTCAAACGACTGTTGTTTATGCTATTGGGACAATTTTGCTTTTTGCTGCTGAACTTTCATGATGCAGTTAAGGAGCCCCTTTACTGGCGTCCTCGAGGCGCTGCCTAGGAAGTTATGTGATGTTAGGAAGATAGTGAGAGACCGGAAAGCGTGGCGTGACATAGTCTATAGGGTCACGAGGAGTCGGACACGACTGAACGACTGACCTCAACTGATACTGGGGTCTAACATTCAAAACTCTCTATAATAATTAAAATATATAATGAAACTCCGTCATAATTAACTCCGTCATGCGCTAGCTGCATCCACATGACCCGTGCGAACTTCCTGACCTCATCTGCCCACCTTATTTTCTCTGCCGTCCCCTGCTACGATTTCCTTCCCTCGGAATCCAGTTTGTTAGCCTAAGTGATCATCGGTTATCATCTCTGCGCACTAATGTCCTGCCCATGCTATTTCATCTTGATTTCAGCTAGAATGTCAGTACCTTGAGTTGTTTCTCTTACCAATTCAGCATGCTTCCTATCTCTTATGTTACCCCTACTATTTTTAGTTCCATAGCCATCTGAGTTGTCATCAACTCAAGTAGAACCCTCTTGGTTAGCCTCCACGTTTCAGCCCCAAAGGTAAGTACAGGTAAAATGCAACTGTTGTATACTTTCTTCTTGAGCAATACCGGCATGCTGCTAGTCATAATCTGCGAGTGCTTGCCAAATGCGCTCCATCCCAATCTTATTCTTGTTATTTCCTTTCATGATCCGGGTCTGCGGTTACTACCTGCCTCAAGTAGACATATTCGCCTAATACCTAAAAATGTAGACTGGTGTTCCTTCCCAAGGTAGTTACCTTAGTCTTCTGCACATTGATTTTCAAGCCTACCTTTCTACTTTTCCTATCTAGGTCATCAATCATTATTTGCAGTTCATCCCCCGAGTTCCTTAGCAAGGCAATGTCAACAGCAAATCGCAGATTGAATGAGTTATTCTCCATCTACCCTTATCCCTTACTGTTCCCATTCCAAGTCTCTGAATACTTCCTCTAAGCAAGCTGTGAAAAGTACTGGGGAGATTATGTCTCCTTGCCTAACTCCATTCTTTATGGGAATTTTGTTACTTTCTTTATGCAGAACTATGGTTGCTGTGCAGCCACTATATATATCTTCCAGCACTTTCACGTACTGCTCGTCTACTCCCTGGTTTCGCAATGCCTGCATCACCGCCGAGGTTTCAACTGAGGCAAATGCTTTTTCGTAATCAATGAATGCTATGTATAAGGGCTGGTAATATTCCGAGTATTTTTCTATCACCTGATTGATGGTATGGATTTGATCGATAGTAGAGTACCGTTTCCGAAAACCTGCCTGATCCTTTGCTTGATTGGAGTCTAAGGTTGTCCTGATTCTATTAGCGATTACCTTAGCAAATACCTTATACGTACCATACAGTAAGCTGATTGGTCTGTAATTTTTTAAAGTCTTATAGTCCCCTTTCTTATGAATAAAGATATAGTTTGTTTTATTCCATGGTTCCTGTACCCTCTATGATACCAGGCACAGCATATACAGGGTGGCCAGTTTTTCTAGCACGATATCCCCCCCATCCTTCAGCAAACCTGTAGTTATCTGATCCTCTCCAGCTGATTTCCCCCTTTTAATAGTTTCTAATGCTTTCTTGACCTCGTCCTTCGTAACTGGTGGAACGCCTGACGGTTTTGCCTACCGCCAATCTCATTACGGTCCTGACTACTTTGGCTACTGTAGAGACTTGTGTAGAACTCCTCGGCTACTTTGACTACCTTGTCCATATTCGTGATGATGTTGCCCGCTGTGTCCTTTATCGCATACATCTGGTTTTTGGATATGCCCACTTTCTTCTTTACTGCTTTAAGGCTTCCCCCGTTCTTTACAGCATGTTTAATTTTCTCCATGTTATACTTCCTTATATCGGCCGCCTTGCGCTTACTGGTTAGCTTTGATATCTCGGCTAATTCTATCTGGTCTCTTGGGTTGGAAGGTTTCATACTCTTGCGTTTTTTAATCAAATATGTCGTCTCAGACAGATTACCGGTATCCTTTGTAACTATCCTACCGCTTACTTCTACAGCAGACTCAGTAAATATCTTTGAAATTATTGTTCATTACTTCTGAGTTAATGTCGCCATCCTCGGTTAGAGCTGAATATCTCATCTGTAGCGAGATCCTGAACTCTTCCCCCCTCGCCCTCACCTCTAATTCGTTGATGGGTTTCTATTTTACTAATCTGTTGCGTTCCTTCTCCAGATTTACGCTAATTCGGGACCGAGGGGTTCGAAACATGAAGACCAGCACTTGAAGGCCAAGACTCGTGGATCGAGAACTACGAGTCTTCCCTAACAATATGGAAAGCATTCAAGCATTTTTTGGAGGTATTCGCAAGCGTCGAGGAGGGAAAGAGCTGAATTCTTCGTTCAGTCCAGGATACAGCTGCCTAATGAGTCCGTCCTTGAATACGTTGAAAAAATGAAGCGCCTTTTTCGTCAGCCCGAACCTACGATGGGCGAGAAGAAAAAGGTGAGATTTGGAATGCGAGCTGTACAGAAACAGCTCAGGAAGTCGTCACGAAAGCCCCTAACATCGAAGCGACCCTCGACACCCGCACACGACAATACAAACATCCAGTGCGCTATATGCCCGCACACTATATCCAATGCTCAAAACTGAGCTGAAAGCTGAGGTTGCTTCACAGCGAAAATACGAAGATCGTTAAGCGCCGACGACGAGTGATGACACATCAACCTATACACAGTCGCCGCACACGACGAGGACTTTGACTATCATGCCACCAAATAGTAACCAAACCCCACTCATTGAAATGACAACGATGTACCCTGACCGCGACCTGAGAAAACGACGAAGTAGAGATCGTACACCGATGCCAACATGTAGTGCGAGGACACGAAAAAGTGACCTCGCCGCTGCTGTCGATGGTTATTCGGTTAGTGACATATTTGACACCGGAGCCGACTATTCTATTTTCACTATAGCTTTTGCCGCCAACCTCAACAGTGACGACCACTTGGGATAGGCCTCTGATCCGCACCTCTGATGGAACCTTATTACGCCGAGAGGACGATGCACCGCAAGAGTAACAGTGACTGGACAAAGTTATCCTACAGCTTTGTGGTCCTTTAGCAATGTTCCCGTGACCTGATTCTGGGCATGGATATTCTTATCGTACATCGGGCGATCATCGACTGTCGCTCAAACCTCATCAAGCTGTCGATGGACAACGCCATTCCTTCTAAGATGACATCGACGCACCTCATCGCTCTAAACATCTTCGCTTGAGACTTGAACGTGATTAAATAGCTGTGAACCGATTCCTCGGATTGGGCGCATTACCGACGATTCGTCAAGAATATTTCTCGCCCAGCCAAATCTTTGACGCTGCTTACAATATAACATTTGATTTGAAAGCACCGCGAGTAGAATACTTCGAGGAACTCACCGCTTACAGTCTCCACCTGTCCTCTGTCATTTTGATAAAAACGCTGAGACTAAAATTTACACCGACGCAAGCAGCGGGGGTACAGGCGCCGTCCTCGTTCAGAGGAATGCCGGAGTAGAAAAAGGTATCACATACGCAAGCAGGGCCCTCTCAAAAGCTGAAACCAATTATTCGCGACGGAGAAAATGTTTCACTATCCCCTGGACTACTTCGAAATTCCGCCCGTTACTTTACGGTCGACCGTTCGAAGTAGTAAGCGATCACCATGCGCTCTACTGGTCTCAAGAATTCAGACATAGACTGTTTTTCGCGGGCTCCTGTTGACGCGCCTTCGAAGGAAGACGACAACGCCTTCTTGGGACCGGTAAGCACTACCAGTTTTGCACAG
The DNA here is from genome assembly GCF_055883805.1 of Amblyomma maculatum. Taxonomy (NCBI): domain Eukaryota; kingdom Metazoa; phylum Arthropoda; class Arachnida; order Ixodida; family Ixodidae; genus Amblyomma; species Amblyomma maculatum. The sequence goes on along the minus strand of NC_139348.1, from coordinate 51,854,511 downwards.
CAGCAGTGCTCGGTCCCTCTGTTGAGGGACCTGGTGGATCACCTAGAAGGCAAGACGGCTTCTGTTCCTACGGTCTTCAGGCGTCAGCGGGCGTCCTTCGCGTTGCAGAACGACGCCTTTGTGGAGAATTTTGCATCCACATGGACCACATACCTCCTTTTCGTGCCTAAGGAGCTCCAAAAGATAATTTTGCAGCTGCTTCACGATGTGCCGACACCAGGGCACCCATTACGCCCATTACGTAAAAATTTGCTCTGAGTGCCAGCAATGCAAGAGGTCCCCGATCAGACCAGCGGGGCAAAAAATGAGGCGTTGTTTTTTAAGGGGAGAGTGAAGCCCCGAACCAATAAAAACTGTATTTCTTTTTGTACAGCCGCCGGCATGCGGCCTTATCACTCCAATTCCGGCATGCCAATCAATTATGTATTCTTCGATAGTGCATTTCTTTCGTCGCAAGACTTAGCGTTATCATTTTCTTTTTCGCGCAAGATGCGCCGAATACATGTAGAAGCTTCCAGACCTTCAAGGGTGCTCCTACAAGGTTCCAGTGTATGCTAGTCACCGGTTGTGGTTTTATCTCGACCTTTCATCGCAGCCTTTTAAACAGCGCTGACGCGTGAAACGGGGATTCTTAGTTCGACAACCGACGCGTGTTTGCTGTTTTCGCTTCAGCCGATTAGCTTAGTTCTTTTTGCGAGCGTAAGCTAGCCAAATAAAGAGTTTCATTCAGGTGCTACACCAATGTTTTCGTTTGCAGCTACGGGGCTTGTCACCGCTACGGGACAATATTAAAAAATATTCCCATTTCCAACACAGATCTGTGCGATTAGTGCAGCACACCAGTTCTTGAATGTGTTTCTTGTCTATGGTTTTATCCAAAAAATTAAACACAAAACTCCGTTCGTCAGTTGCAGTGCAAACTCCACCGTTACTCCGATTTTCAGGATGGCCTTCGTATTCAAGTTTTTGCACAGCCTCTTTCAGCCCTTGATTTGTATAGCCTGAAAGCTAAAAAGAGTAGTGGCGACACTTCAATGTCCGGATTAAGCGTTTGACACAACACGATAGGCGACAGCTCGATATATAAAGTGCCGTTATAATCAAGGCATTTGATGTCGGTCGACTCGGTATCAAGAGCACTTGAATGTTTATTCTTTTTCTTCCTTCCCAACATAAATGACCAACACGAAGTGGAAATTCCTGCCAAATTTTTTATGTCAGGTGGTCTCGTTAATCGAGTCAACCAACTAATCAGTTAGCCACCATGCCAGCTACCAGCTGGCACCTGCGAGTGAAGTGACCATTACTATTGGCACATAACGGCGCAGGACTTTATATTTTGAGTAAGGAGACCTTTACCCTCAGGTTAAAACAAGGGCCCCTACTTGTTCGTTATACCTTCATGTTCGTTTCAAGCAGCCTCCGCTGAACGCAGAACGATCACGTGTGCACTTTATCGCGATAGCCTAAAGGTCTCTTTCTCTAGAAAAATAAGGCATCGTTGTGGCCGGCATCGTTCTCTTCGGCATTATGAGCCAAAATCATGGGGTGGATCTGGTGAATGCAAGTTGGTAGATTGTATGGCTGCGTATGGTTAGAAGGAGGTGCTGCCTCGCGCTATGCATTTGAAATAGGAGTGTGAGATAAGAATCCATTCTTACAGGCCTTCTTTGTCACGCATACACTGTTGTAGGGCTTTGTCATATTGTCATAGCGGAGATTTGTATGTATTTTGGGCGGACGTCTTTCACATATATTTAACATAGCAAATGAATATACGTAGAATACTGATTATTCAAGTAGCGAAGTCAACGGACAGTTACAAAACTCCTCATGGGGACTCGGTATTTGGACGACAATAATCTTGTCGCGCAGCACTCTAAGAGGTGGTGTTTAAAAGTCCCTCAAACCTGTTTATTTTCGCATCAATTTCTTCTCTTCCTGCCAGGTATTGCGATGGTCAGGCAGGTTTAAGATCCAACTGGGTATTCAAGGGTAGTTACCACTATCAATGTGCCCCGGTACTTGAGCTCCCGTTCACATTTCTAATTCTTCGTGGCACATTATGAATCTCCCTTGCGGTTGCAGTGGCTTTCCTCATCCTGAAATGCATTTCCCTTTGTTCGGTACCACATAGCCAGAGCTACTAATGTTTTGGTTTCAGAGTTTCTCCCAAGTATCATACAAAAACGGTACGGGTTTCAATGTTACTCTCTGTATTCCTTGTATTTCAGTTTTTCTCTGGTACCTTGCGTACCACGCTTTCTCGACAATTTCTGATTAGAGGTCAATGTATCTCAAAGTTTTCTGAGTTGCTTTCAGACGCAACGCGTCACTACTGCTACTACCGAAATGTCAACAGCATGCGGGTTGTATTCATTGTACAGTAACTTCTTCATTGTTTTGCTAATTAGATAGAACCAATCAACACTACAAATTATGACCTTAAAGTTAGCGCTGAACTGTTCCTAAATTTTTTCTTGTCATTTCTCGCTTCGTGGAAATTATTCCGAATGAAGCCAATTCCTGTTAAGGTTTTCAAACGGAACATGAAGGCCTTAATGCGACAACAAAACATTCAGGCTCACTTGGGTGAAGTGGACCAGGTATCGTCCCTCATAATATGTACAAGGCTGCCCAGGAAGGAATCCGTCGTAATTGGGTGAAGTGACAGGGTCTGGATTCGCTGGTTTGTATCGTCGCCCGAATAGCGCCACCGAAATAGCAAGCACTGTGTTGAGATGTTTCATCTTCTCTAGCATCTCGAGCGCATTCATCTGTGGCAAAGGAAAGACGGTATAACTTGACAAGAACCCATCTTCAACTTTGCAATATTCGATTATATGAAGAAGATAAAAAACTACGTTAACGTTCCTAGGTGTACTCTTGCGATCAGTGAACATCTGAAACTTCATCGATTATAGTAGTGCACCTTTTTCTATGGTCCTAATCGTTCAGTGCGCTGTGCGATGTCAGTGTGTACGTAAAAGAACTCCAGGTGTTCAAAATTTCCGGAGTCCTCCACTACTGCGTCTCTCATAGCCTGAGTTGCATTTTGACGTAAATCTCTTAAACCAAACAATCATTAGCATTTCTAAGGGTATGTAAACATATAGAAAAATTTAAAAGCAGTTTTTGCCCCTCATTACAAGCGCCGAGTATGGCCATTTATAGCGCCATAAGTCGGTGCGCCGCGCTTAGACACTTCCCCACGTGTAAACCATCTTCGCCAAGTGGTATGAATAGATCCCAACCTTAACTATAGTAATGTAGTAGGTACACACTTATTTTGCTGAAGCTCAGAGCTGCTTTTTTAACATAATATATTTAGGTAAACCATGTCCGATTGTTTCAAAAATGGCGCCGATAATTTTTTCTTTTTGTTTTGCTTTTGATTACCTGCCGCGCCAAATCAACCTCGTCTCTAATACTTCTGGTGATTTTTTTTTCACAACCCTGCATGCGCTATGCTGTGCCCTCGACCAATAATGGTACATTTAACTTTGGAATCCGCTAACGAAAGGTAGCCTCGTGGAGTCTATGCGTACGAGGTATGTCAATGTTAATGTGCAATGTAATACAGTGGCCAGTCACCGAAGCTTTACTGATATGGTGCTGGAAGATGAGCGCCCTAGATTGGAAGCCATCGCACATGCTACTTGGGATGAACAAAGGGCGATTCCAAGTAGTTCCAGGACGAATAAAGTAGCTTATATGCTCGCTCGCTCTGGATATGCGTGGCAGTGACCGGAAAATCCGATGTTGCATGAAGATATCTCACATAGCAACTTGTATTGTAATATCCGCGGACGAAGGTAAATTGTATATCACTAAATGAGAACTGGACCAGCTGCACATTGATGCCTTGGATATCAGCGAGCTCAGGGGGACCGGAATCGGAGAAGTTAACTCCGGCAGCAATTTCGTTTATTATTTCGGGCACGAATCCAGAATAAGAATTAGGGTCGCTCTGATAGTGAACCGAGCAATGGGCAAAGCAGTACTACGGCGCAACCTCATCAACGAAAGAATGATTTGGCATAGTATTCAAAGACAGCCTTTCAACAGAGTTATTCAAGTCTGTGCACCAACAAACTGGTGCTGAAGAAGCTCACATTGAGAGATTGTATGCCTACCTGCAATGCCCTCTAGACCACACTGTATCATCAGATGTCATTTTTCTCAAAGGGTATTAAAATGCTAAAGTAGGCAATGAAGAAATATCCGGAATTAATAGCATCTTTGCGCTTGGTGAGCCAAATGAATCTGGGCAGAGGCTATCAGTGTTTCGCCAAGAAAACAACCAGGCCATAGCGTATGGCTTTTTTAAACAGCGCAAGATGCCTTTACACGTGGGCATTACTGGGTGATCGGTATAGGAATCGGACTTATTGTACTCTCTGTCGACAGAGATGGAGTAGTGCTATATAAGTACCATAAAGAAGGCCTGGAGCTGGTTTCGGTACATATTATCAACTTCTTTTTGCGAAATTAAGGCTTCAGTAGAAGAAGGCGAAGAAAGCTAGACGGCAATTCAGATATGATTTGGACCAAATTTTATCAGCATATGCAGTGGAAGAGAAGAATCGTTTTCAAGAACTAGGTTAGAAAAAAGTATGCCTCAAGAGATCTCAGCTGATGCTCGTGATATACACAAGATGTTGCTATTTAGAGAATACCAAAGGCAAAGAAATGCAAGGCATTAAAGTGGTTACCTGAAGAGGCTTTGCAAGTAGCCGAGTACCGGAGGATCGAAAAATGTGTGGGTGAAAAAATGTCATTCTTCTAAACAGCTCATTTACAGGTATTAGCATTCGGAAAGATGAGTGAAAATTCATTAGAGAGAATTTGAGGACGACAGCCAAATAACAAATACAAGAGCTCTATATAAGGCAATTAAAGCTGTCAAAGGAGTCTTCTGTGCTACGCTGGGCGCGTAAAGTAGAAACAATGCAGGGACCTCCCTGACTCCTCCGAGGTAAAGTGGAGAAGGCTATTATATAAAGAACTGTACAAAAAAAATCCGTATATGCAACCCCAACATAAGGTTCAATCCCCGATCTCCAGCCAGTTATCCTGAAGCATGAAGTGGAATCGGCCTTCGACATCATTCGTAAAGACGCAGGTAGCGAAATTGATAGCATTCCAGCTACGTTGCTCTAAAACATAATAGGCCATGCCGTTAAAGTTCTGCATACATTATATCAGCAAATTCGGACAACCCTGTGGGGGCCACAAAATTGGAGGCGGTCAGTTTACGCCCGTATTCCAAAGAAAAGCAGTGGCAAACATTGTTAGAACAACCACACGATGGCAGTTATTTCGCACGCTAGGAAGGTGATTCTGAAAATCCCCCAAGCCGGAACCCAGCTGCAAGCGGATCGGGGGTTTCCAGACGAGCACGCTCGGCTCTGCAAGGTAAGAGGAACTTCGCCAACCTTCGCTGGATTATGAAAAGGGCAAGAGTTCCAGAGACCTATATACTTCTGCTTTATTGATTATGAGAAAGCATTTGATTGCTTTGATCACGACAGACTGCGCAAGCTCTCTAGGAGGTAGGAGTTCCAACCCACATCTCGATCACGTAAAGGAACCTGTGAGAAGGACAAGAGGAAACAGTCACCATTGAACGCAGTCTTACTGATTGGTTCTCGATTGATAATGAGACAAGGCTGTATACTGTCGCACTGCCTATTTACCTTACATGCGGAGTGAATCATGAGGAAGGCCGGGCTGTACGAGTCTTCAAGATTAGTGGAGATAGCTGAGAAACGAATCAACAACCTGAGAAATGCGGATGGTACCAGTTTAATTGCAGAAAGCGAAAGGGACTCAAATGAGGCTCCTGAGGCGCGTGAAAAAATAAGAGTGAGAAGTTTGGTCTTCAATGAACAATAAGAACGCAAAAATCATGGCATCTTCCCTATCAAGTCTTGGATTACACAGAGTGAACGAACTGGAAGCTGTGACAGATTTTCTCTCCTTCGGCTCCAAAATTACCTCGGAAGTTGACTGCAGTCATGAAATTAGAAGGCCTGCTTGTGAGAAAGAGCCATGGCTGGCCTCTACCGTGTGTAAAGAGCAAAGACATCACACTGCCAACCAAGTTACACATAATTCATGCAATCGGTTTTCCAGATGTGCTCTATGGATGCGAGAGTTGTGCTGTGAAGAAGGTTTGTGCGCCAAAGAATTGACGTTTTTTAATTGTGGTGCTGGCGGAGACTCTTCAGAGCTTCTTGCATTGATAGAAGATCAACTCATTTGATACTGGTGACATAAACCCTGACTGCTAATTTTTAAGAGGTCAAATGAAGCTTTAAAATTGCAGCTAATTTGGCCCGAAGATGATGGTTAGATTGCAACCTCGAGGCATCGCAGCTGAGTATATGTGGTATTCGAAAAATACTGGATTACCGGAATGCTATGCTTGATATTGTCCCAATAGAGGGGGTAGAAACATTTTTGCCAATATTAGAGCCCCTTACATGTCATTTAAGAGCCCCTCCATGAACTTGAGTCCTCTTATAAAGCACAAGAAATCCCTTGGAGGGCTATCCTAGCCACAGCACTAGTAATAATCTTGCACTGGTCCTGATCAGCGCTACTGATGGGTAAGTGTTCCGAGTAATCTAGGGTATCCTCTGGGGAAAGAGGATGTGTGAATGAGGGACAGGGCCACGAACACTTGGAGACGACTGAATGACTGAAGCGAACTGAATGAAGTATTCATGCCACATGATATGTTGCATGCTAAAAGAGCACTTATACACCACTTGGGTGATGAGTTGAGTCTATTTTCTTTGTAGTAATGTCATAAAATGTGCACGACGGCTATGGGAACTCCTAAGTAATAGATATTCCATCTGGCAGTGCACAGTGATTTCGAGGACATCCAAGAATAGCTGCTATTGAACTTTAGCAAAAGATCATTACTAATTCATAATTTGGATTTTTGTTTCAGAAACAGGGTCTGTACCTGACTACTTCGGTATTTCCCTACAGCATTCAGTGGCGTTGGGAGCACCATCCTGCAGTCCATCCCAAACTTTCGATCGTCGAATTGAATGTGTCCGTGAGCGATGATGAGGCTTGGTGTATAAACAGATCTGCGCATAAACCAAGATGCAGGCAGTCAAGTCAAGTCAAGTCAAGTCAACTCACTTTTATTTTCAACATTTTACAATGTTGACGGTCTCCCAGGCAAAAAGCTGTAGGGACAGCTTGACGGGGCCTGGAAACCGGCGGCAGGCAACAGTGACAGCAGTACAAAAAATGAGTACAAGAGATCAGTTGCTACTTGGGAAAAAAAAAAAAAAAAACTGATATTTTATCACAGACATACAAATGAGACGAATGAAGTGAAAAATATAAGTTATATCAGGGTGTTATATAAAGACTAGCGTTTACATACACAAAATATTACAACAAACCGATAATTACAACATGACGGACACAAAACTCAATCTACTATGTATATTACACGCGGTACCATTTTACACTGGAAACAGCAAAACACAGGTCAGCCTATAAACATTGAACGTAAAACTTTGCGTGTTAGTACAGCGTTACTAAGAGTGGATAAATTGAACTTATTTAGCAACATTGGCACTGTATAACTTAATGACTGCAGAAGGTAATTTGTTCGGTGGTGCGGAATTGTCCATTTTTCAGGTGCACGTGTTTTAGAAATATTGCAGCGTAATGTTGCACCCGAGAGCGTAATTAGAAATTCTTTATACTTTTCATTAGCAAAATGGAGGTGGTGGAGAAGATGGTAACTATAAAGAGACTGAATATTCAGGGGTAATTCATGGTACTTAAATTTTAGGTAGTTACTTGTATCCTTTATCATCATCATCATCATCATCATCATCATCAGCATCATTATACCCACTTCAGGGCGAAGGCCTCTCCCATGTTTCTCCACTTAACCCGCTTCTGTGCTAGCTGCATCCTCTTGACCCCTGCGACCTTCTTAATCTCATCCGCCTATCTAACTTTCTGCCGCCCCCTGCTACGCTTTCCTTCCCTTGGAATTCAGTTTGTTACCCTCAGCGACCATCGATTATCCTCTCTTCGCACTACATGTCCTGCCCACGTCCATTTCTTCTTCTTAAATTCCACAAGAATGTCGGTAACTTGAGTTATTTCTCTGACCCACTCTGCACGCTTTCTATCTCTTAATGTTACCCCTACCATTTTTCGTTCCATAGCCCTCTGGGTTGTCCTCAACTTAAGTAGAACTCTCTTGGTTAGCCTCCACGTTTCAGCCCCATAGGTGAGTACAGGCAAGATGCAACTGTTGTATACTTTTCTCTTGAGCGATACCGGTAAGCTGCTAGTCATAATCTGCGAGTGCTTGCCAAATGCGCTCCATCCCATTATTATTATTCTTGTTATTTCCTTTTCATGGTCCGGATCTGCGGTTACTACCTGCCCTAAATAGACATTCGCCTACTACTTCCAGTATTGCGCTACCTAATGTAAACTGCTGTTCCTTCCCGAGGCTGTTGAACATTACCTTAGTCTTCTGCATATTGATTTTCAAGCCTACGTTTCTACTTTTCCGGTCTAGGTCATCAATCATTATTTGCTGTTCATCCCCCGCGTTGCTTAGCAAGGCAATGTCATCAGCAAATCGCAGATTATTGAGGTATTCTCCGTCTACCCTTATCCCTAACTGCTCCCATTCCAAGTCTCTTAATACTTCCTCTAAACAAGCTGTGAATAGTACTGGAGAGATTGTGTCTCCTTGCCTAACACCTTTTTTTATGGGAATTTTGTTACTTTCTTTATGCAGAACTATGGTTGCTGTGCAGCCACTATATATATCTTCCAGCACTTTTACGTACGGCTCGTTTACCCCCTGATTTCGCAATGTCTGCATAACCGCCGAGGTTTCAACTGAGTCAAATGCTTTTTCGTATCCTTCATACGAAGTGTTCAATAAGCCAACTGCTGTGAAAAAAGACAGCTCTTGTGAATCCCTGAGTTTTTGCTTAATGAATGCGGAAACGATAATTTGGAAAACACGGCATGAACACTGAGTGCTTCCAGATGCTCTGTAAGTGAAGACAGCGCAGGCCGACTAAAATTATTACACGTTTCCCGCAGTAGAGCGTCGAATATTTCACGGTGAGCCTGTACCATCATAGATTAGGATTGTCACACCTTTGGGTTGCAGAATGATGGCGATAATCTTTGCGTACCTGAGTGCCATTCTCGCTTCAATGAGATCCGCACCTTCAGCGTAAAAGCCAACGGCCATATACGAAGCGTCTTTTGTTGAAGTACGTTGCTTTTGTAGAAGGTTGTCGAGAAACTGTGCAGAAAAAAAGAGCATTCAGTGGTAGACAGGAGCCTTCTCGCAAAAGCTTTCATTATTCCATGTAATCATAACTGCTAAAAGATGTTTGCAACTTATGAAGGTCAAGTGTTATGAAACTTAAGCACGTAATGCAGAAGTGGCCCGCTTGCCAAGGAATGACATTACGTAGTCCGAATGAAAAACGTATGAAGACATTTTGCTAATGTATATCGGTCTGGCATGTCGCATTATGCTGCCTCTGATGGAAACACAAAACGGATCCTACCTGCTGGCGCCCTGTACACAGGAATGAGAAGGCAGCAGAGAGGCGATACCGTCCTTTCTACTTTTCAATACTATTACAATACAATGCGAGACGTAAAGTATGAAATTTAGCGAGGCATTAGCCGGAATAGAAAAGTACATACATGATTTTAAAGCATAAATATGCGCTCCATCTTGGAAGCTATTGAGCACGAGCGCGGGATAATAATGAATTTCTGCAAGTCTCCGTATCCATAATTATCCGAGGACAAGCTTGTTAGTCATACGGTACGCCTTATGAGCCAACCAATACGCATGGTATGCCATTATCTCCATCATCATAGCTCACTCCAAACCAGAGACTTATCTTTAAATTTCTTCAACTAAGTCCGGTTCGTGACCTTTGCATCCACCTAATGCCCCCAAAATTCATAACACATCTTTCCACCTAACATTCTGCCGGCTGCAGCTACACTTCTCTTTACTTGGAAGGCAGCATGTTTTCATTAGATGCCAACAGTTACCTTCCCTCGCCCAACATATCTTACTCATGGCCTTTTCTTCTTGATTTCCATCACAATGTTATAGACTGCAGTTTGTCCCCTTAAGCTCTCTAGACGCTTCCTGTCTCAACTTTACACCTGCAGTTAATTGTTAATAGTCTCAGTAGTGTCCTTAATTTAAGGTGAGCCAATCTTCTTCCTCATAAGTGAGTACGGGTTAAATAGAGCTCTTATACTATACTTTTCTTTTCATGGTATTCTGGTAAGCTAGGATTTATTATTTGGCTGCTCCTTCTAACCTGGTTACACCCAAAAAGAACGGTTATTATCTTTCATTTGCTCTAGGTCTTTGCATCTCCAGTATTTACTACTTTCCTAAGTCGGGCATTGCTTACCCCTTCTAGCCCCTCACTTTTTATGGTGAACTGTTGCACGTTTTCGAGGCATGGTGTATATTACTTTAGATAATAGATACTTGGTTGAATTGGCTAGTGTATAATAGTTCTGTGAGAACATGTCGCAAAGAAACACGCGCAGCACAACACAACTTGGGGGGGGGGGGGGGGGGGGGTGCTGAATTCGGCGAGTTTCTTGTATGCCCGTGGCGACTAAGTTGATTTCTACGGTTTCCTCTTTTCTCTCAACTGGTCGATCTTAAACGAAATTATTAATGCTGACGAACAAGTCAGTCGTTTCAATGAATTAGTAATGAATGGCACGCACCAGTGCATACAGCTGCATAATCCTGTGAACCGCAGAGCCTATCTTACCCTTATTAGAATAGAATGTTGAGCTAGTTGGCATTCAGACATGATTAAACACGCACTGAACAGACGACAGTGCAAAGGACGCGCGCATGTACATGAAAAAGCACGGCTCATCAACAAACAGGGGTTTTGTGTGTGTCCTCTTTGCATAGTCTGGTCAGCTGCGTGTTTCACCATGTCTAGTCTACGCTCCATAAGTGAATTTTATGGTTTTGACCAGCGTTGATGAAATTAAAGACCTCGGTGAATTTTTCAACTATACCCTCAGCTTCTACATTAATACTCGTCGCATTTCTCTGCGGGCAATACTCGCACCCGGCTTCATCTACAGACGCTCGAGACAGCTGCATACCCACTTTCTTTTGTGAAAGCTGTACTTGTCCGTATGCTCGCTGCTTCTAGTGTGTGCGTCAGTTGTTTGGCACGCTACTTGCAAATCAAACTTTCAAAAAGTAGACAGAGTACACAAAAGTTTTACAAATATTTCAACACCGTTTCTCCTGCATAGGTTCTAGATATCTCTTCACACAGAGTAACTCATCGCATCTTCCTTATTAATTCTAAAACATCTCTAAGCTGATGGGCATCCGCAGAAAGTGCGCTGTCCGAAAACCTCCCCATTCCTTCTAGCGCCGAATCTAATAACGATAGAAAAATCAGACACATGCATCATATATAGGAGAGGAAAAAAAGATCTGGGACCCATGTTTGATGACTGTACAGTAAAAGGCTATTAATATGAGCCAAAATGTCAAATTTGCGTCGAAATTTCCGCGAACGTCATTATAGCCACGGGGATGGGTCAAAAACGCGGACGTCATAATAACACAAAAATGTCCAAATAAGGTTTGTACCACCAAGTGTGTGTCAAATTAGATTACGGACTTATAAATAAGGCACTCTGATGCTTGTATCACAGAGAAGGATGTTCCCTGTAAAGACTTACCTTGTAATAAGGTAAAAAAAGCAAAAACTAGGGTAGCGACGTCAAATCAACTGGAATTCCTCAAATCATGTCAAAATAACACAGAATTGTAAAAAAACGCATTTCTTTCCAAATAAAATAGAAAGTGTATAATTAAACGCAAATAACTTACGAACACCAGGTCATAATTTAGGTCAACATAAAATTAAAGAATTGTGGATGTTGACCAAATAACCGTTTTTATTTATATTTATGCAATACCTAGATCACATGGCTGTTCCTGCTCCCGTTCAATGAAGTCTACTCGTTTATTTGCTCTACTGATTAATTAATATTATTACTAGGAGGAAAGTGGCAGGAGAACAACGAGTGGAAAACAGAAGGTCTACCGCCCTGGGGCTTCCAACACTGTGATTTTCTTATTTGTTTGGAAGCAAATGCACTTACGGCGAGAACCTCAATCGCTTCGCGGAAGTGAGCAGTGTTGAATTCCACCGAGCTAATGGAGAGGAAACCGTAGTGACGTATGTTCTGCTGCAGCCAAAGGTTCACAAGCCTTGACTGACCCTCAGTTCGTTGTAGGTCCCGCAAAACTTCTCGTCTCTTCCTGACAAGAAAAAAAACTTTTGTTAGTTGTGTAATGATTCCTTTTGTGCAACGCATCGCAAACGCAATGGTCACAATTATAGTCGTTTTTATTGGCCAGATTCAGACTCTAAAAAAATTGTTTATTTTTTGTGAAAAGGTAGCTCACAACACGTGGCTAAATCCAGGGTCATGGTGTTGTTTCAGCCTCCAGTCGACAGAACTATTGAATTTCGACTGTGGAAATACGTTTCGATGTACCAATAGTCTTATAGGGTCTCTAACTATGTTTTTGCGCACGTGAGAGATCCTAAAAGAAGCAAACCTTTGTCGCAAGCTTCAAGTCTAGCGTCTCTGGTTACCTACCCACTTTCCTGGGATTCGATTCTCAAGTATCGCATAAACACAAGCATCGCACAAAAAATATTATATCGCACAAACACATCAAAGGTAGTATAGAAAATTGGGCTCGAAATCTTCCCACAATCTTAGCAATGCAGTTACTACAAACACCTCCAGAAAGAAACTTATCAATTACTCCAATACACCTGAACCTAAGCTATGCGGTTTCCTTGAATAGCAGACACGCACCTGCTGCGGGTATTGTTTTCCTAATAATCATTTTCATTCTGCCTTCCCGCCCAGTAACATCAGCCTCAATAACTCGACAGTGTGAATAAGGGGATGTATTATGCGCCATAGCCTAATTAGTTCGAAATAAACCCATACTGAAGGTCATTTCTAAGCCTAAACAATCATGCGATCATTAAAGGAGCTGCTAAGGATTGCAGCATAAGCAAACATTTTTTCTACAAATAAACATACCAAAATGCGCCAAGCATAGCAACAGCTCTACCCATTCGGGTTGTTAAATTTGGTTTTACTCTACCAAGTGTATTTAAAACCCGGGTTTGTCGAACGACTGCGACTTACAGCAGATGCCATGTGCAAGTTCATTGGGGTGGCACAATGCTTTTTTTTAAAGCAAATTTTGTGAGAAAGCTGTAGTTTTCAACTATAGCCATTATGCAGCACTTTGGTGGCGGATAACAGCGATTACAGCATGCCCTATATACAAGGAATGTTGCCCAATTGCAAGCTTTCTAGCACCAGTAAATTGAGATCTTAACATTTATGAGTGATAGCACGGGCCTCGTTCATTAAGGAATTAGTGCAGTCTTAATTTTTCTTATATAGGAAGCGAAAGAATATACTTTATTGAGAAAGCACTCCTTGGCTTGTGAATGGCGAGGTCAGATCTCTCACTAGAACATGTCCGCAAAAACTAACACTAAATAAAATCATGTCACCACCAGAAATCTAACCATCATCCGAACAGATCAGCTTCCGTGGCACAGGCATGAGAGCACTATAGATCAAATCCCGGGGGGCAGGGCGGGGGGTAAATTGAAAGCGGCTATATTGAGAGCGTTTTAGGAGCCAGCTTCACACAAAGAGCACGCAAGAAGAGGATGAAGAGAAGGAGTGGGAAACGAATGCGTTGAGAACGTGGCAAGCTTAAAAGGTAGCGTGTGGAGAGCGGGGCAGGGAGGAAACGAAAACAGTGGTAGGTGACAGACCATTACTCTGGTTATGTCTGCTGGCGCCTCAAGTTTCCAGGCTTGGGCTTCTTTCTCAGACATACGGGCCTTCAGGTACAGACGACCACCGTCTTGAGCGTCCGACCTCGTTGGTCTGAGCCACTTTGGTCACTCTACCCCTGACCCTGAGCTCACTCTCCACTGTCACGGAGACAGTCTTAAACCTCCCGTGGTCGGACCGTTGTGACGTGGCCACCACCCGAGTGACCGGACTCAAGCTGCCTCCGTCTCCACTGATGGAGCTCCGGATACATGATATAGGCGAAAGAGTCGCGCCACCGACAGGACCAGAATGCAGAGCGGAGTCTTACTGCACACACTGTCGTTGACCCGACGCATCCATTCTGGCCGAAGCTGCAACCATCTACTCCGCCGACGCCCAGCAGCACCTATCCGATACACCGCTGTCCACAAGGGCACGAAACTCTGAGCTGATCTGATATGTCTTTTCATTTGAAATTATCGTCTTTGTTGGTAAATGTGTCTGTTCTTCATTTTTGTCGCTTCACCATGTTGTAGGAGAATGTTCGGTGTCAAAATAAATGTACCTTTGTCACGTGCCGCCGTCTTGTGAGTGAATCTCACCTGCAGTCCCTCACACCTCGCGCAGCGCGGTAGTGCCATTTATACTAACAAACGCGAAACGATGGCTCTGGATGAACAAAGGAGGGGGCCACGGTTTCCGCAGCACTTATGCTTTTATGTTTCTTGAAAGCATTCGACTGGTTCCTACTCAAGCCATAAAGGGAGTTTCATTTTCTCCAAGTAGCACAAAGTGGCAATGGTGTGGGGGCCAGCACTGGGCCCGTGAGGGCAGCCAAGCCCCATGCAGGGTTTGCAACTCGTATCCAGAGGGTCCCCGCGTGGGCTGCCTATTTTGTCATGTTGGCTGGCGATTCGCATCCGTTTCAGTAGCACAAATAAGACTGCCCTCATTCGGCCCAGATAGCCATATGGGCAGAATATCAAAATCCCTATGGACCCTACTTTTGTAAAGGCGGGTGCCGCCCCATTCATCAACGTTTTAATTTTATAGTGGTTAATCACTCCAATACCAGAATTGTATTTGCGCGGGCATTAGGGAGACCATCTCTTCGCGCTGGCCGACATGTTGCCCTCATAGGTTGAACCTGTCATTTTAGGGGTTGACTAATTTCTATTAATCATCAAGTGCGAAACAATGAACACTATTTCTCTTCCTTTTTTCTATAACCAGCAACGTGAGTGAAATGGGATCCCAATACTATAACAATGTGTGCTGGTACATTTTGCCGCTAACTGTCGGCCTGAAAATTTGTTTTGGTGCTGTGTATTTCGAATAATATTCGCACAGTGAAGATTTGGAGGTAGTAGAGTACATATTCGTAAAGCGGGACAGTTACTGCTGCATATTTTGAGCCAATACATATTAATTCACATTGTTGCCAGAGTAAAAAAAGATAGTCCTCAGTAACGGCCTCAATACCATCAGAACAATTATGTGAAATTTCCAGGAGAAGCAATTAGCGGCGCGTTTATATAATATGGATTGCATAACTAAAACGACACATTTAAAGATAGGATGGAAAAGGTTTGGAGTGTTAATCCCACCTACGGCCAAGTTGAGGCCTACTGCAGGCTTTCCATGGGCAGCGCCAATTAGGCTCATCTTTTTTTACCGCACAGAATACTATATAATACATGTTTAATTTGCCAGCAAGTGCCACAAAAAAGGCTCTTGTGGGCAGCGTGGGGACATGCTCGCTTTTCAGCCCGGCCTTTGAGTGGGCAGCCCCATTTAGGCTAGCCCATCTTCTATTTGCATTAGGTGCGCTCTCTAAATGGCCCCGGAGGAGACGGATGCGGGTAGAAGTGGGTATAAGACCTTTCCTGCCTCGCCAGAGGCCATGCTGAAACTATCCATGTTTTTGTGGGCATTCCATTTGGGGCAGCCAAGGAGGTTTCTGCATGGAGCGAACAGTTCCGTCTGACTATCTAGAGTACCCTTCAAGTGCCCCACGTAAGCAGCATGCAAGCATTGCCATTTTTAGCCACACCGCTGCCCATTAGGGTTCAATTTGGTTTTTAAGTTGCCACCCCATTTAGGTTACCATAGGCTTTTCTACATGCCTAAATTTGCTTTCCATCGACTCTAAAGATCCCCAAATGGGAATCTTAAGGGCCAGATATAGGAATATGTACTCAGTCCTTTCCACGGCTATTCGATTCACAAATGGAAAAATCGGGGACAAGCCCAATTCAGGACTTCCTGCTCGATCCCTAAAGGGGGCCACCATGGATACTAGTGTTTCGTCGAAGCCAAGCTTCCCCATACGGACCCCAGGGCGGCCCGTATTTTGCGCTACTTGAAAAGGTTTGACTTTTTTCGCGGTGTCAGGGGAAAGCGCAGCGTCCGCAAGTGGAACTATGGTCCGATTAAGTGTGTACTTGCTCATTATGGACATATACTGCAGCTGTGGGTTTTTCTCGTGATTTTCACACCCAGAAATTTGTCGGTTACTTGCAGTTCGCAATATATTTATTTTTGCGTGGTGTGTAAAAACGTTTGTCGCAGCCCGCAACTTAGACACAGGCGGCATGCAACATGTCCGAGTAAGCACATCGCATTCGAGATGATACCAATTTTTCTCCGTTTTTTTTTTCACCAGAGAAGAATAAGCAAAAAGCATCCAGAAAGCCGAGTTGGAGTTACGAGGGAGTGCTGTTTTTTCAGCAAACTTTGCCAGCGTGGCATTTCGAATGTTTTCATAAGCAGCACCAACCAGTCGCGTAAAATATATCTTGACTGCTTTATTGCTTCTAATTTTTCCACACATCATGTACATGTAATAAGTTCTGTAATAATTTTTCTAACACAAGCTAAATTATTTCCGGCGTGGAAATAAAATTGCAAAACTGACAGCCCCAATGTTTTTGCATGCCATGGTACCGTGCACTTATCCTGAACATTAGGGATACTTCAGGACGCTGCGCTTGCATCTGCCATTCGAGATGTGCTGAGCAGTCTTCCGGCGAGGCTGAAATTCAATTTCGATGATTAGGCTATACTTTTCAAATTTCAAATAAACGTAAAAACGCAAGCACTATGTATATCTGTGACCACATCGTTTGGCTGCCCAGAGCTGTCGTTCGCAACGGCGCCGTCAGATGTTGTTACAGAACTCTCAAAATGCTTGTACTGAAAGTGCACTGACTCATATTGACGGAAAACTAACAGACGTCTCGGCATTAAGAATTTGGCGGGACAAGACAGAGAAATGAAGAACATTAAACATGTAGAGAACGCAGTGTTCAAAAACTGGAATAATTCAATGGAAAAGAAGCTAACTACAGATCCATATAGAAATTTGAAAAAAATTGGTTAAGAAGAAAGCGTTCTTAAGAACTCAAGGAAAATCAGCCTTCCATTTTAGTTTGATGATTTGTGGGATGTAACGTTCCAAAGCGACTAAGGCTAATGGAAATGCCGTAGTGGAGGACTCCGGAAATTTCGACCACATGGGGTTGTTTAAAGTGCGCTTACATCGCACAGCACACGGACGCCTTGCTTTTCGCATCCATAGAAAAGCGGCTACCGAGGCTGGGATTCAATCTCGCATCCTGTGGAACAGTAGTCGAGCCCCGCAACGACTGCGCCATCCCGGCGGGGTCCTTCTATTTGAAGCTAGGTCAGAATGTCTTAGAACGAGAAGCTAGTGTGCTGTATGATGCGCCGAAACAATTCTACATCATATAGAGCAATGTGACAGCAACATTCAAGATGTCGATGTGGACAGTCATTCTCGCTGGTGTACTGCATTTTTGAGATAGCAATAGAAACCTTAATGCCTTTGAGGTATAAATTAGAAATATGAGTTTTGAAAATTGGTTGTTAAATAGAAGAGCCTGAACGCACGTGTGCTAAATAAGAAAGAATTACGTTATTTTTGAAAACATATGAGTGTAATATATAATCTTTGAAACAGAAGGCCTGCTTCAATAAAGAAGCCGAAAAAGAAAGCTTGAGCACGATGATGCCAGCTCCCCTCCCGCGTTTAAAAAAGAACGTTCCATTAATCTGTCCATTTAATGGCTCTGTTCAATTCACCTTCCGTGCTGAGGTTGATATTATTGCCACCGCCAACCACCAATCACATAAAACTGCAATTTTCTCTCGCGCTCTGCTGTGGACATCCTCACTTCACGTGCTTCGCTTCTTCTTTTAATCTAGGTAAAGCCACCACACACATACGCTATTTCGCAGATGGCGGCCGAGGTCCGCTATGTAATGAATAGCGAAACCACCAGGCGGCGTGACAGAACTCGCAATGCTCTCGCATCACTCTGGCTAACTAGCATAAGCGTAAACTTGGTATTTTGCCTTTAGTATATAGCCCCAAAGCCAAACGTGTAACCTGCCTGTAGTTGAAGGATAGTCCATATTTTGTAGCAGACTGTTTCAGGGCGTTGCTTATGACGTGGTTTACAGCCGGTCGGAAGCTCGTCCCTGTAAGCGTATCATCCCGGCCGGTGTACAAGCCGTCGTAGAAGGTGAAGTCGCACACGCCGTCCGCTGGCATCACCACCGACTCGTTTGTCGCAGAACCGAAAACGCACACCATCGGGAAGAGCTTCATGGGCGGCTCTGAACGTTAGCAATATGATACAAAGTCATGAGCACACGCACTTGGCAAATTGTATCTCACATACTACAGCTGAATTCGGTAGAAATCTGAAGTGCATTACACATTCCACATGTTAGACATGCACTCAATTGAACCTTTTTTTTTTACGAATTCTAGATATGGCAGGTCTCAAGTGGCCCGTATTGTACTATACCCCTTATAAACTATCTACTCAGACATTTTAGTGATTATCTGTCCAACCAAGCTAATCCGACCCGATATACGTTAGCAGATATATGTGCATCCTGTGTTTCTTAAAAACATTAAATATTGATTTGCTGGTGCTCCATGTTGTCGCACTTCCTGGCCAGATTACCGAAAGCAGGTGGAGAAAGGACATCAGAAGATCCGTCGGTGTTATTTTAGGAAGCTCCACATACCACGATGCATATCAGATTTTGGTAGTGGCAAACTTTATTGCTTTACCTCACTGCTAATACGCAAGACGAACTGCAGTGTTAACATTAAAAGTGCGTTATTAACCTAAATCCCCGGCATATTAGTGCTGTTCTCTGGAATATCAAGTTGCTATTCTTTTATACTTCTTTCTGGGTGACAATGAAAAAAAGCTGTTCTCGTTTTTAGTTTCTCAGAGCATAACAAACTTCATATGACTTGTGTTTAAATGAACTGCCCTTAGTGGCCGTAATTTTGAAGTCTAAAATTTTGAGACAACTGATTTGGAAGGCGTAGGCAAAAGGGGTGTTAGCACACCTATTTACATTTCGTGCCAATAGCATATGTTCGCAGGTCGCTCATTTGTTGCCACAAATTTGTTAATTTTTGTTACTCTTCTGTACGTTGTGTACTGCTAAACTAAATGCACATTTGAAATAGAAATATAAAATAGGAAGGCCGGGATTATTTAAATCACTGACCTATGAGAAATTTTAGTTGTAAGAAACCAAATAACATCCTAATACTTCAAATGCAAGGGAAATCGGGAATACTTTATGGAACGCGCTGTACTTTCATGATTAAGATATTATTATGATTTATGAATGAATGTGTTTAGGATAAGGTTTTTGGGTATTCGAATATTATGGTGAAATTTTTACTGTACGTTTTCTTCTCCACCGTGACGCATTCTACCAAATTTTTGAGCTGTGCTACACATAATTCACGTGCAACACGATTTTAAAATGTGCGATTTCCACCCTCCAAACTTCGCCGCATGGCTTCGCAACAGACAGGTGGTGTTTCGCACGTGCTCGAAGCGAGCGCTGGCCTCCAGCGCTTCAAGTTTCCAACCTTCATCTCCATACGTCGTGTTACCTTTGGTTCGGTCTAGTGTAAAGCGAGATGATAAATATAAAAAAAGTATTGCAGCAAAACTATCGCGAAGCAGATCAATGCACACATCTCAGACTATGGTAGGCAGAAGCGTAAACTGGGAGGTCACTATCGTATTCTCTGTTACTATTTTATTTGACACTGATGTGCATACACTGATGCATAGACAAGTAAATGTACAGAGCATGCGTTATAAGCGTATGTAGCAGGAAGAGAGCAAACTTGACTACAGTGCTAGAGATACGGGGGGCCAAGTAAAAAAATCAAAATTTTATCCCTATCATTCAGGTGTTCGTTTATAGCACGACTTGTCATCTCAATGTGCGCGCATGGTAGTACCACATGAAATGTGGCAATTTAAAAAATTGATCTATGGCAAGCACGGGCAAGCCCTGTTCAGTGATCTTCCTACCAGAGAATTAGAAAAGTTGAATGTTAATAAGGAGATTAGTTCGTTAAATGTCTAACATGCGGCTAACAGTTGATGACGCGCAGCGCGTATGCGAAGCATAAAGATAAGTAAAAAAAAGTGGGGTTGCGAGCAGCTTCATCAACAGCCTAGCATAAGAGTATCGTCAAGTATAAGAGATGCTTCATGAGCATGCGGTAACTCTCGCCTAACTTTCCAAACCGCCCTGGCATAGAGCGCTGATCAAGAAAAAGGCCGTGGCTCGCACGATATAGTCGTAAGCCTTGCACAGCGTACAGAGCCGTCGCGCCTCCGTACATTTGTATCTCCAGCTTAGCGAAAACACTCATTGTTTGCACCTTGCAGCCATGGGACTCACACAGTAGGCATCCTTTTCCCAGAACTCCACCACTGGACAAAAGGCAATATTCAGATTGGTCTTAACTTTTTAGACTTATGTCTCTGTTAGAAAGCACTGTTCGAAAATGTTTCACAGACCTTTTCTTTTCGTGCAATAAAGGGCACCAAAAACTCTACAATGTTTGAGAGAACAAAGTCAGTTGTGATAAATATGAACTCGCAGTAGGCAGATATGAAACTAAACCATGAAAGGCATATGCTACGTTTAGAATTACAGCTGTTATGGAATAAAGGCTGAGGCACAAAGATGATGCGAAGATTCTTAGCTCTAGCGGCGCGAATGCGATTTCACGCCCATCCGCTGTGCTTTGAATAAAATTCCGAGCCAGCCAGAAATCTCATTTATAAAATTAAGGCGCGTATTGTAATGTTACAATTTACTCCGATTTCCGTCCCCAAACAAGACGTACCTCTGTCAAAATGTTCCTTGAAAACAATGCTTGACACTGTTGCCGTTCTTCTAATGTTCCGTATCATTGCTTTATTGTTACTTTGCTATGTATCGCGAGTTTGAAAATACTTATAATTGTTCGGAACTTACTCAAGACGTAGAAACACAGACATGTAACAGAACTTGTGCCAACCTTTACAATGCCTTCGTTATACACTATCTTAATACTAAGGGCAAAAGTAGTACAGTTTTGTATCTTTCTTTTAACAACAAAAATGCTGCAATAGGCCGCGCGACTAGCATAAGCTCCTGTTTTTCAATATGCGCAATAACCGCTCAACCATTGCTAAGAAGCAGATGCTACACTTACGTGACGGAAGAGGAACCCGAGCGCTGGTGCTGGGCTCCGTTGAAGACTCCGTGCTCATTGACGTTCGATCCGGAACTAGTGTCACTACGGTAACAGTATCCGGCATCGTCTCGGCAGCGTACGTGGCAGTAGGCCCGATTTCAGGGTCTAAAACAGCAATAAAAAATAAGTAGGCGCAATCAATGAGGGCATCATTGTTTTAATTTAAAACAGCCGATAAAACGCACCACACTAACCGGATGACTGCTTGGCTGCAGTGGCGGACGTTGAAGACACCACTGGCCTCACGGTTGGTACTATCACCTCTGTCGGTGTTCGACGCGCGGACACCGATTTATCGGTACCGTCAGTTGACGATGTTTGCCCTGTGCATTATATGACAAGGAATACAAATACTCAGCATATTGAGCAAAAGAGTTTTCCAAGGAAATTTTTTTAAACTTTATAAAACTTTGCCAACGTGGTAAGAAGTCTTACATAGGCAGGCTTCCGGATTCTGGACATCGATTTTCAACGACTCGCCCACTTAGATATTTATGGCACGGTGACTTATTTGTTGCGACCAGAGCACAAATTTGAGGGAGAAATATATTGCTACCGATCTCAACGCCAAATCATTTAGATCAGTGTGTTAACAAAAGGACAATGCAGTATTTTCAAGGTTCGTCAAATATAATTTCATGTACAAAGCTCAGTGGTTTTCAGTAGAGATTTAACTGCATGCTGCAAGTGAAGGAAATACTTTCAAAGCCGGTTTCATGACACTTTGCTTGCTGAGACCTTTACCGCCAAACTCTACATAACAGTATCGACGAACCAGCATAATAGGCGAACTGCATAATAGGCATGCACATGCTACTGCAGTTTCTTATACGGTTTTTAACCGACATCTAAACCACATATATGATGCCTAATCACACCAGGACATGTTTTTGGAGCAAAGCGTTATCAGAGGATGACTAAAGTGAGAGCCATCAGAAAACCGCGAAGTGTGCAGAGGACATACTGCTATTGGTCGCACGGTGGCGTGTGCCATGTACCCTGGAGCAAGCGCGGGAGGCAGCCGTCGTTGCACGATCCTTTTTCGTTCACTTAGGCGGTCCTAAGTGCGTCTGCTGAATTTGTTCTTCGTCGCTAAGCAGTTTCAGGTGTTCTAGCCGAGCAGATGTTAATATGCTTCTTTCTTAATCAACAGTGTGCGTTGAAAGTGAAAATAATTTCTCCCTACAATGGCTATTAACAAACGTGGTTACTTAAAGGGTTGCGAGGTATTGAATAATCTAGGCGGACGTTTGCTTTATTTCATTGAATGTCAGTTCAGTCGTAAATGCAAATCTGCCATTTTTTCTTTTTCATACATAAAGTAGTTCATCATCGTCATCATCACCAGCCTGATTATACCCACTGCAGGGCGAAGGCCTCTCCCATATTTCTCCACTTAACCCGGTTCTGTGTTAGCTGCATCAGATTGACCCCTGCGAACTTCTTAATCTCATCCGCCCAGCTAACTTTTTGCCGCCCCCTGCTACGCTTTCCTTCCCTTGGAATCCAGTTTGTTACCCTCAGCGACCATCGGTTATCCTCTCTTCGCACTACATGTCCTGCCCACGCCCATTTCTTCTTCTTAAATTCCACAAGAATGTCGGTAACTTGAGTTATTTCTCTGACCCACTCTGCACGCTTTCTATCTCTTAATGTTACCCCTACCATTTTTCGTTCCATAGCCCTCTGGGTTGTCCTCAACTTAAGTAGAACTCTCTTGGTTAGCCTCCACGTTTCAGCCCCATAGGTGAGTACAGGCAAGATGCAACTGTCGTATACTTTTCTCTTCAGCGATACCGGTAAGCTGCTAGTCATAATCTGCGAGTGCTTGCCAAATGCGCTCCATCCCATTATTATTATTCTTGTTATTTCCTTTTCATGGTCCGGATCTGCGGTTACTACCTGCCCTAAATAGACATTCGCCTACTACTTCCAGTATTGCGCTACCTAATGTAAACTGCTGTTCCTTCCCGAGGCTGTTGAACATTACCTTAGTCTTCTGCATATTGATTTTCAAGCCTACCTTTCTACTTTTCCGGTCTAAGTCATCAATCATTATTTGCAATTCATCCCCTGAGTTGCTTAGCAAGGCAATGTCATCAGCAAATCGCAGATTACTGAGATATTCTCCATCTACCCTTATCCCTAACTGCTCCCATTCCAAGTCTCTGAATACTTCCTCTAAACAAGCTGTGAATAGTAGTGGAGAGACTGTGTCTCCTTGCCTAACAACTTTCTTTATGGGAATTTTGTTACTTTCTTTATGCAGAACTATGGTTTCTGTACAGCCACTATATATATATTCCAGCACTTTCACGTACGGCTCGTCTACACCCTGATTTCGCAATGCCTACATCACCGCCGAGGTTTCCAACTGAGTCAAATGCTTTTTCGTAATCAATGAATGCTATGTATAAGGGCTGGTTATATTCCGAGCATTTTTCTATCACCTGATTGATGGTATGGATATGATCGATAGTAGAGTACCGTTTCCGAAACCCTGCTTGATCCTTTGCCTGATTGCAGTCTAAGGTTCTCCTGATTCTATTAGCGATTACCTTAGTAAATACCTTATACGTAACAGACAGTAAGCTGATTGGTCTGTAATTTTTAAGGTCCTTAGAGTCCTTTTTCTTGTGAATGAGGATAATGTTTGCATTCTTCCATGGTTCCGGTACCGTCGATGACACCAGGCACTGCGTATACAGGGTGGCCAGTTTTTCTAGCACGATATCCCCCCCGTCCTTCAGCAAATCTGTAGTTATCTGATCCTCTCCAGCTGATTTCCCCCTTTTCATAGTTTCTAGTGCTTTCTTGACCTCGTCCTTCGTCACTGGTGGAACGTCTGACTGTTTTTCCCTACCGCCAATCTCATTACGGTCCTGACTACTTTGGCTACTGTAGAGATCTGTATAGAACTCCTCGGCTACTTTGACTATCTTTTCCATATTAGTGATGACGTTGCCCGCCTTGTCCCTTATCGCATACATCTGGTTTTTGCCTATGCCCAATTTCTTCTTTACCACTTTAAGGCTTCCCCCGTTCTTTACAGCATGCTCAATTTTCTCCATGTTATACTTCGTTATATCGGCCACCTTGTGCTCATTGATTAGCTTTGATATCTCGGCCAATTCGATCTGGTCTGTTGGATTGGAAGCTTTCATACTCTGGCGTTTCTTAATCAAATCTTTCGTCTCCTTAGACAGCTTGCCGGTATCCTCTCTAACTATCCTACCGCCTACTTCTACCGCGCACTCAGTAATGACATCTCTGAAATTATTGCTCCTTGCCTCTAGGGTATTGTCGCCATCCTCAGTTAGAGCTGAAAACCTATTCTGTAGCGAGATCCTGAACTCTTCTGCTATCCCCCTCACCGCTAATTCGTTGATGGGTTTCTTTCTGACTAATGTTGCGTTCCTTCTTCAGATTTAGGCTAATTCGGGACCTCACCATCCTGTGGTCACTGCATCGCACTTTCCCGATTACCTCTACATCTTGCATAATGGCGGGGGTTGAACACATTATGAAGTCGATTTCATTTTTAGTCTCTCCGTTAGGACTTTTCCATGTTCATTTCCGGTTCTTCCGTTTGCTCAAGAAGGTATTCATGATTCGTAAGTTATTGCGCTCTGCAAACTCAACTAGTAACTCCCCCCTGCTATTCCTAGAACCAATGCCATAGTCACCTACTGCCTTGTCTCCTGCCTGTTTTTTCCCTACCTTGGCATTGAAATTGGCCATTAGTACAGTATACTGTGTCTTTACTTTTTGAATTGCCGATTCTACACCTTCACTGAAGCTTTCAACTTCCTGGTCATCATAACTACATGTAGGTGCTTAGGCCTGTACAACCTTCAGTTTATACCGCTTATTAAGACTAATTACGATGCCTGCAACCCTCTCATTAATACTATAGAATTCATCTATATTACCCGCTATATAGTTATTGGCAAGGAAACCTACTCCTAGTTGTCGCCTCTCTGGTAAGCCTCGATTACACAGTACATGCCCATCCTTCAGTACAGTATATGCCTCATTCGGCCTCCTAACCTCACTAAGCCCTATGACATCCCATTGCATGCCCTTCAGTTCCTCTAACAGCACTGCTAAGCTAGCTTCACTAGCTAGGGTTCTAGCATTAAACGTTGCCAGGGTCAGTTTCCAATGGGCCTGTCCAGCGGAGCCAGGCTTTCTTAGCACCCCCTGCTGCGTCACAGGTCTGACCGCCGCCGTGGTCAGTTGTTCCGCAGCCGCTGGTGACTGAGGGCCGGGGTTTTATGGAGCTTATCATAGGAGGTTGTGGCCAATTACTGCACCAGGGTGGCCAACTCCTGTTCTGGTGTGGGAGTGCGTTGCCGGAGGTGTTCACCGGCATCAGGTCGCACCCCAAACCTATTTATGCAATTCCATCGACACGCGGATTTTTTTTTTTTTTTTCATCCGGTGGAGAATTGCGCGGCACCGGGATTTGAGCCCCGGTCCTCTTGCATGTGAGGCGGATGTTCTACCGCTACGCCACCGCTGCTCTGTGGCGTAGCGGTAGAATAAAGTAGTTGAATGCCGCTAAAAAGGAATCGTAGGGTCATAGTTGTTTGACAGGTGCCAGGGTTAGTCTGGTTTTCTCACAATTTTGTCAATGCTTTACTTATTTCCTGGGTGTGATCCTTGGGAGAGCTGCAGGCATTGAGTACGTTGAGCTCCTCTGTCCCTTCTCGGCGGGAATGAATTCAAAGAGGGTATAATCTAAGTTTACGTCCTGAATTTCGTGCTGCACATGGCTGCTGTCCCATTTGACCAGGAGAGTCGTAGCTGGATATCTGCGGCTAGTTCGCAGTTGCTTAACGGTAACATAGCTTGAAAGAGTAGCCACTCTGGAGGGTTCTTGTAGTGCGATAATGTCCGGTCAAACAGTGGTGTTCTGGATGTGGATCTGTGGGTTGGCCTTCTTGCGTGCGTACCTCCTACATTTTACTGCTAGACTGTAATTATTTTCCGTTTGGCGGAATCCATGTTTTACTTTGGTTTGTCCCCACGTCGGATGGAGATACGGTAGTTTGCTGCTGCCCCATCACGCCACGCATACAATCCTAAGTGCTTATTCTGCTGATCTGAGCTCTCATGCGCAATCTTAAGTTCTTGCAGAATCTGTGTGGCCTCCTGCTGTCAACGTCCGAGGCCAGCAATAGAGTTCCCAAGTTCTGACACTTTGCCATTTAAGCACTCTTCAATCTCATTTATTCTTTTAGAGAGCGCGACTTTTGAGGCACTCCCCTGGGAGCATTCTTCACTCTTTTTCTTAGCGGTAGTCGTCTCGACCTCCTCAGTAGGCACTGGTTCGTAGTTGGGGAGACGTGATCTGTTTCCATCGGTGGGTTATCTGAAGTTTGCGTAACTAGCCCCTTTTGAGATTTTTCACTTTTGAGGGATTGAATGCGTTCTGTTTGTGATTCTACTAATTTTTCTAGTTTATCTATGCGTCAAAGAAGCCTCTCAATACCTCTTGCCTGATCTCTCACCTTATCATCGTTGTCTTTTCTTCCAGGAGATGGTTTTGTCACCCGCTACGTTCAAGATATTCTTGGAGTCCCTCGTTTGGCTGGGTTCCCTTGACCTTCGTCCGGAATAACTCCTGCTTTCCTCATCGTTTCCCTCATCGTTTTATTTGCTTAGGCTGTGGCCGTCACTTATTGTGAGCCGATGGTCGATTGCAAGTGCACGGTTGCCATGTTGGCACCTGAGCAATGCTAACCGGTCGACGCCGCGTGCCGCGCCGGCTCAACTTCCTCGCCTTCCTACTGGCTGATGGAATTCGGCAGAAAAAAGTCGGTGGCGCGAATCGGTCCCGGGCCAATTTGGCTTTACGGCGAGATTTCCGGCGGATTCTCTCCCGCGGCGGGAGAATTCGCTCGCTCTCGCCGCCGTTTGCTCAAGTCTCAACGAGCCTTAATGCTGTCATTAAGTTCTCAACGTCCGGATGCGGTAAGGAGTGCTGGATGACAGTAACTGCGTCTGCAACGAGGTTTGGAACCATCGGCATGTGTGGTTATCGGACAGCGTAGTAGGTGGCAAGAGTATGGGCCGTGTTCGTTACTACCTTTTGCAAACAGATAATGTTAGGTCTGATGAGGGTGGTGCAGATATATTGTTGCAGTAGAAACAATTTTTTCTTGAAATTTCTAGTATTCCGCTGCCAGATTTCTGTGTTCGATGTTTGACTTACGGTTTCGGGTGCCAACGGGCAAAATACGTGTATTCACCTTACCGGTAAGGCGCATATCTAATTCGGGTGCAGAAATTATACGAACGTTCGTGCCAAATATAGCATGATATTTGCCCCGCGCAAGACTCGTTGGGCTACCGGCGGGAGCACAGGGGCACAATTAACGTTGAGGTGCCGAATGGGGCTCAGACAAGCCGGCAAGGCGAGTGGTTCTACACAAAAGGTGCGACATACGGGGAAGGATTCTTCTTCAGCTTGCATTTCTTAAAAGCATGGACGCACAAAGCATAAATTTTGTACAGAGGAACATGCAGGTCCTCGTGAACAGAGACGGAAGTCCACCGAATGGTTGCACGACGCACCGCGCAAAGACGGGCGAAAGCGGGAGGTCAGTTTTAATGACGTGAACGAAACTGTCTGGAGCGGTGAAGAAAAAAGAGCCTGATCTTACAGGAAGAAGGGTCGAGATGAAGAGTGGTTCCGATGGTTGATTGCCGTGATAAGCTCCTCCGCCCTGATACCGGAGCCAACGCCAGTACATCGCACGTGTCGATTCCGCTGCAAGGGATTCGGACGTTGACGGAGGTCCCGTTGATTTGATGCGCAAGATGGCAGACCTCAGACTGTCTAGATCCCTATGGTCCCTGGAGGTAATCATCTGGGCTCAATGGGAGGCCCAGAGAGTAACAGCTCTGATGCTCTCGGCTTTCAATCCATGTTCTCCTTGAGTACCGCCACTACACTCGCTGCCGACGTGGTCCAAAGACGCAACAGGGGTTACGAATTTGTGGTCTATCTGATAGTTCGGGCAGAAGAGTGGCCGGAGGAGGTCCAAGCGGGTCAGAGGTAGCATTAGGGTCTCCAAGTGCTGCGTCGCCCTTTATATTAGATATCGATGCGCCACTCATTGTGGCAGGAAATCTCGTAAGGACCTTCGATTGCTGCTTCACGTCGCAAAGGTGCGCCGCAGCCGCGGTGTCATGGGTACACGCTCCAGCTAGCTGCAATCGGAGGGCACCTAGCTTATGCCTCGCGCAGCGAAAGAGGTCCGGAGCATTTCTGAATGATTCAGCTCGGCGATAGCGCACGCGAAGTAGTGCGCAGTGTGAAGGTACAGGGCACCGACCAGAGGTATGAGCACTGCCCTGGTTGCGGGACCAAAGTTTTTATCCTTATCCGGAATAGCCGCAACGATCTGGTCATGAACCCTGATTGTGTCCATGTCCGTGCCAAACTCAGTGGTTTTAAGGCGAATCCGAGTCTGCAGTTGCCCCCGGCGGAAGGCCCACGGTTACCGGCAGCTAAGAAATGTCAGCTTCCAAATGGGGACGGGGAGGAAAGATCGGGCTTCTGAAGCAAACCAGAAGGTGCAAGGACGTCGGGGTGGTCCGAGGTCTGCTTCGCAATGATATTAGAAGCCGCTCGAGATGAGGACGCGTAATAAGGACGCGATGGGCTGCCTGGAGCAGCCTGATCAGCCATCGTCAAACAGGCAGTCAGTAGGCCAAACCAGCCAGCAGCCAGAGACTAGAACTGAGTAAATGTCTATCTAAAGGCACGGACGATCAGGAACGAGGCCACTCACAGAGGCTACCATCTTACAGGGCCCCTCCTAATAGCATGTAGGCCTAAACGCCTGGCAATATTTTAAAATCTAGGCAGCAAAAGAACCAAATGAACTGCCTACCAGCCGGACGTAAAGAAACCCACCGAGAGTAGGTTTGGCAGTGGATCGCTTTCAGATCATAGCTCGCGACAAAGAAAGCCTTGGTTGACAAACTTCGGACAAGGACTTCAGCAAAGAAGTTCTCATAGTGACGACACGGTTGATCCCTCCGCTATCACCTTCTTATATTTTAATTAAAAAGGTTCTCAACTACTACTATCCGACGATGACGATTCTTCCATCTCAGCTGGGGCTGGATACATGGAGTTATATCAGATAGCTAAATGTCAAGGAGAATATAGAAGCGCTTCGCATGCTCGCATCCAGATAGGCGTAATGCCGGACTCTAGCCAAACACCCGATACTGAGGATGTCCGCCAATCGAGACTTCCCTACTGCTCTCCTTCGGAACTCGACGATCCGTCAAGTGCTGAAAACACAAGAGGCGTTGTCTGGGAACAACATGAAGACTGACTCACCCACATGCATGATGACTATAATCAGCCCCAAGACGATAAAAACCAGGGCAACGGCCAACCCTGCAGCTGTGAACACGGCGTGTAACCGCACGTCCCTGCAAAGATTACAGTATATTTGTGAATGGCGAAAACATTGGTCGTTACCTCGTATGTCGAAATAGAGATATCGGTTATTCTAAGAAAACTAAGGCTCTCTAAATTAAGGCGCAAACAATCTATTTGCGCAGCCAAGAGAAGGAAACACTAGCCTGGATTTTGTAAATAACAAAACTGCTTTGGTTTATCGGTTTAGCGTCTCAAATCGACTCAGGCTGGCTATGACATAGTCCAGAAAGTACGGCCACCTAGGATTCTTTAACGCTATGGCATCACAAAGCATAGAATCGTCTAGCAATTCTCCTTCATCGAAGAGCCGCCACCACGGCCGGTATTCGATCCTGATTCTTTTGGTGCAGCAGCGAGGCTTGTTAATAGTAAGATGTGAAGTAGGAACTTCAGAATAAAACAAAAAGTTTCGTTTGGTTTGGTTGGTGGTGTTTAACGTCCTAAAGAGACTGTATATGAGAGACACCTTAGTGGGAGTATCAGAAATATGAATCATTTTGGGGTTAATTAGCGCGCATGACGTCACACATTTGCGGGCGCCTGGCTTTTTGCGTCCATCGAAACGTGGCCGCAGCGGCTAGGAGTTAGAATTGAAATGACTGAAAAAAATTTTGAAATTTCGTGTAATACATAAAAACACAAACACAAAATAAAAAGAAATCATCTTTGGCTAGGTGCACAGTGCTTGTTCGCGTAACGTGTTCTCACTGCACCGTTGCAAACCAGATTAGTGGAATATATAGTAATAAGTCAACTGACCAATTATTCAATTAAATTTCAAAGATTTACTTCGTATAATCAGTCAGCTAGCATACGCAAGCAGTTGGACCTGCTGCCGCCAAAATATTTATTTATTTATTTGAAATATTGACTAGCCTTGAACTGAACCATCGAATTAATCTAGCTGCACACAAGAGCAACCAACACCTTTTGCACTTCGAAGAAATGTAGTGAGTTCAGGCTATTAAAATGAACCATCCAAATTTCTAATTGTTGTCTTTAACGGGCACTGGCATGCGGCCTTAGACAGTAATTGTAGCGAACGGATCGATTATGTACTCTTTGTTCATGCTAGTTGTGGCGATATGCTGCTTTATCATTTCCTTTGTCGCGGGAGATGCACCGAGATGTATCTCGGGAAGTTTCACCTACACCCCAGTGCTCCTGCAATGCTCCTGTCCTTATAGTAAAAACGGTTATGCTAAAAGTGTATTTAAAAGTATCGTATTTATTTCATAATGGTTCGTATTTTATCCTTAGTCCGAAAATGTAGAATAACTACATCCTAAGTATACTGTGAGTACAACAGTTCATATATTTTCAAATACGTTGAGACTATATTTTTGACCGCTTAGTGTTTGTCTAAAATATTGAAAAGTGTACTTTATGAATGTCGGATTGTTATGCGGGGATGCAAAACATATTCATGAATGTGGGTGAAAAATCCGCGGTGATACCCTATATATCACCAGTATTACCCTATATACATACGGTGTCGCCTAAGCTTAAGAGGTTTGCCGAGAAAGCCTACATACAGGTGTGTTTTTTCCGCCCCGGAGAAACTCGTGAAGTTGTGTCATGTTACTAATTCAAAGACGAAGCCGAGTTCCGGATGCAAAATAAAACATCAAAATCCATTTGTAGCAAGTCAGCAGGCCGTCGTATACGCGATAAAGTGGCCATTTGGGAAAACGCACATCCTTTGTCAAAACTTCAGAGCACAGGTGGTCTACTTCTGAGCCATACTATGTGGCTCGTAATGCGTTCCAAGATTTTCATATTTGCTGAAGGCAATACGATTTTCATCCAACCCTCTCCAATGGCCACGACTTCCACGCTTCTAAAAGAATTCGTCATCTACGGGTTAAAAGCAATCCCTCTGCACTTTCAACTTTTGACAAAGGCGGTAAATTAGCGAAAAAGGTCGATATCTCAGTGAAAGGCTGTACGACCCCAATTACAATGAGTGTGACACCACATCACGCTTTCTGAGGAAGCATTGCCGCGACGGCGAGCACACGCCTGCCTGCAAACCCAACTTTTTCGATTGCGGAATCTTGGCGAAACATGAATGCAGAACAAGAGAGGTTATTGAGGCGAAGGCCACGACTGCTGAATGCCTGTCCAGCGCATTAGTGTCAGCGCACAATCGATTATGCTATCTGAACAATGGTTGCAATTCCTTGATCAGCAAAGGTAACCCATGATTAAGGATGTCGATGGGGCCCACATCTTATCCACCTTGCTGTTTGCATTGTTGAACTTTTTTCTTATTTATTCTGCCGCGCACCTGAATAAAATTAGTTGTACGTTTACGCTAGTCCCCCTTTCTATGTGTTTCCGGGTGCGCTGCCTGATAATGTATGGCATACCATCTCGGTCTTTTATTCACCATAATACTTAGAAATGGGATGCGTAGTAAAGATATGATGTACTATTTCATCCATAAAATATTGTGATATGGTACTACTATGCCGCTATACTCGTTGATGACATAGTTAAGATTAGCAATTTCTATTGATTGGACAATATTCGTATAGAAGAACTGCCTGTTGCCAAGGAAAACACGTCGAGTGTTTCATGAAGAAAATATTTAGATCCATGATATAACGTCGAGCTTCTGCAAAAAAAGGACTGCTGACTTCAATCTAGCAAACCCAGAGACTACTTTGTCTATGTTCCCGGCACTTATGGTTTCTAAAACGCCGCAGCAGTCTGTTCAAAACATAACGGTTACTTTTCTTGAATTCATGCGTATAACAATAGTGTATTGATGAATTCCACTCAAAACTAACAAACGTGCGCTTGAAAAACTTACGCCTCCTTTGAATGTCCTAGAAAAAGAGCAATGCGGTACAAACAGGACATTTAAATATAAATAAGCCAGCATGATAAAACAGCAACAGAATGTCCGTTAATAGCAAGGCTTAGAACGAAATAACCTGCAGAAACAAAAAATATTAAATAACACGAAACAGAAGAGGTTTAAGTTTTTAGATATAAATGCAATGGGGAACACACGGACCCTTCATATTATGGAAAACGTGTCGTCAGTACATACAAAGGGAGGTCATTGGCGTCGCCCTGTTAATGTTTATTTTATTGTTCCCCATTCAAATGATCTTTCAAAGAAGCATTTTTTGAGGAATAAACTTACCAAGGGTGTCACCTGTGAGGTTATTGCCTGTGGAAACAAAAACAATATAACTTAACATGAAATAAAATAGCTCTTATATCCGAAAAAAGAACTTCAATGGATAGGGCTCGGATGCAGCATGACACGAAAAAGGAGTCGCCGGTACGCACAAAAAAAAAGAAGCTTCTAGGCATCCCTGGCTTAATGTTTTGCTCTCTTTCGCTTATTCGATTCATCTTTCAAAGTTGTATTCCTTCAGAAAAGAAACTCACCAAGGCTATCTCCTGTGACAACTTTACCTGCACAAACAAACAAAAAATAAGCCTAAAGCAACAAGAAACAACATAACACAAAAATAAGAAACTAATGAATTGACTCTGCATCTCTGAACAGCATAAGGACGAGAAGCATCCGTTTTCATATCGCAACTGTTCAAACTGCAACACTAGCATCTGTACGAGTGCATTATATATATCCTTGACCAACTGTAAGATCTCATTTTCGGTGAAAGAAGGTGGAAGTATAAAAAAAGAACAAAAATTGTCTGATGACTTTGCACTGAAACCGCGTATGTACAGATACAGCAGGGTATTACCATGCAAAGCAAATCCTATATTTATTCTTCTTGCCTTCATTCCTCGCTGCCATAGAGTTTACGCTCGATACAAATTGAAATGCTTCCTAGGTGACTTGGGCGGCCTTCGCATTTGCATCATTAACGGCAGATACAACTCGAACACAATTAGCAGATTTAGTTGAGGTGCACTACCGAAGTATTTCGTATTGTTGCAAGTTTTTCTTTTTATGTGGCAGTTTTCATGGCTCCACCGTCCTTTCTCTGTAGTTGGGAATTTCGTTTTTTGTTTCATTTTTGTAACACCTGAGAATCTAAAATGTCCACAATGGTAACATTGCTGTCCTGCTGAATAGAGCGCCGCCTTTTGACTAACGTGCACTTGGCTAGTTTCCTAAACTTCAAGAGAAATTTGTGGCTCTGGAGCCAGGGTTACGCAGAAACGGGAATGGGAGGAGCATTTGTCCCCGTGCTGTATTGAGTGGCATATCTTAGCACTGACGTTACCGCGCCCTATATCGAATTTCCCATCCACAACACGGAGCAGATAAACCGAGCAAAGACATCATTTTCCTACTGGTCTCGGAATAAATACCCGTCTCACTGCTTTCCCAGCGTAGCATTTTGCAAAACCCACAGAAGGATGTACGAAAGTACACAACCCTTTTTACTGCCGCCTTACACAGCTGTTTATACAGGATACAGATAGGTTCCTTATTTATGACAAATAAAAGACGTCACGCATATCAATTCAGGCCTAAGCCAAATCATGGCAGAAATTTTTACGGCAAAGTACATCGCATTTGTGCAAGTTCCTGTAAACCAATGGGAGCCTAGAATTTTAACACGCAGCTCGTTTGGCTAAGTGGTTTCAGTCAAGGCACTTAAGAAATTAGATAAACTTTGAGGCCGATCGCATTTTCTGCAGTGTAGGAGCAGCAACTTTGCTTGGATTCACTTATGCTCCATAGTCCTGGTAGCAATGTTATGGTACATATCTATCTGAGGTGTTTTAAATGTTTGTATCCTAAGACATAATAAGTAGTGCAAGTGAAGGCATTCAATAAATCATCAGACAAGCGGGAATGTTAGCAAGGTATTAATTCGAATTGTACATACTGTATTAAAAGCCTATCTGCATTGTTCCAATTTACCCACTATGACTTCCCTTGCGCAGTCATAATACCCATTGTAGTTAGACTTTTAAAAATGCTGCAGCAAAATTATGCGAAGCATTTACGAACAGATTTATTAATTTGCCAACGATTACTCACATCAAGGAAATCAGTAAACGCGACCGTCAATCTGTCACCTTAAAGCAATATTCACTTTGATCTATCAATAGATGGCCTTCAGTGTTTTGCTGCTCGTGTCGAAAAGCGTAATGTACTCATACTTCCACTCACGTGTGAAGACAGTTTCCTTTGTTCCTGAAAAACGATAATTCTTTGATTAGCGACTAGATTGGTAATGTTCAGCGATAACCAAACTCAATCACGGATACAGACTTACCACTATCCGTTGAAGCAAGCTGCGGCACTGAAAATAGCAATATTTCACACACAAACAAGAACAAACCACACAGACAATTATTCGCCGTCAGCACGACTGGACGGGATACCTTTGGTTGCAGCAGCATTTACTCGTGGAATATATTGCACACTTTTTGCTATGAATGTCAGCCGGGAAGTGTACAAAAGATTTGTTAATCGTTCAATGTGATTGTATCAGTGAGCTTTTGATAACTATACCGGGTAGCACAGTCTGCTTCCCTAAATTATGTTTTTTTTTTTTTTCAGTCCCAATCCATGCATAAAATCATTTATTTTCTCACTTTCCATCACAAAAGGAATAGCAATATCAAAATCTTCACATGAAATCTAGCCGGCACATGCCACTATATACGTGTGGGGTTTACCTTTCAAAAACATTGTACAATATTTTGGTATCACCTCCCTGCCTTACCTCCTCATCTTCCCCCTCCCCCTATTGATCGTTTCTGAGTAATGCGTTGTGATGCGGCGAAGTAGTTTCAGTCAACTAATAGGAGCAATTTCCTCGGAGAAAATTGTCTTCGAATAATCAGGCATTGCCATATTTGTCTTGCCATCCACCTCCTTCCAGAGGAATTCCAGTAAATATTTGTAGCTACGAAGCTTCGAACGGAAGGTGGAAAGATCGCGATGTGCTTGAAGGACGTGTTCGATCGTTTCATATGAAAAGAGATGCTAACTCGGGCAGTTCCTTCTAACACGTCCATGCCTTCTTGTCTCATGATACGAATGCTAGCCAATCAATATCTGATCATGCTACCTGCCAACTCCCAAAGGCTAGAGACTCGCTGGTGCCCCGCCGGGGTGGCGGAGCCATTACGAGGTTCGACTACTGTGCAAAAGCATGCGGTATCCAATCCCGGCCTCGGCGGCCGCTTTTCTGTGGCAGTCTAAAAGTAGGTGCCCGTTCGCTGTGCGATGTGAGTGCACGTTAAAGAACCCTATGTGGTCGAAATTTCCTCAGTCTTTCACTACGGTACCTCTCATTGCGTGTGTCGCTTTGTGAATTTCGCACACCAAACTAAACCTAGATGCACGCTGGTAATTTCTTGAGGCTGTAAGGCTTTAAACAATCGCCACCAACGCATCTGGACTCGTATATTCAGCATTATTGGGTTACCGATCTGGCGTTAATAGCTCGCAAAGGAATTCGTGTAGTTTTTTATACAGGAAGGATACGAACATTCGACGCCATCGGACATTTCTCAGATGTGAGGGTACTAAACCTAGCTCGTGAACAGGGCATCCTTTATAAGGCGTTACATAGGTCATCTGTAGATATAATCCAAAAATTCTGAAAAAATGGTCGCGCAGCAGGAGGTATTTACTATCCCGAAACGTGACAATTAACAGTAGCTAAGATTGTTACCGACAGGCTTACGCTCTTCATCACCAGCTCTTTATGTCTGTTGTGTTTAAATCAGTTGGGAGCCTGTTATTTCATGTCATACTGAGTAGTCAACCGTACTCAAAATGACAGATTTCAACCTGTAGGCGTGCGTCGAATGTTCCCTTAGGGGTTCTAACTCAAAAGAAACACAGGAGAGGGAAATGCCCACATGAGACTCGCTGAGCCAAGTCACATGCCCTGGTGTAGCTAGGCAGAAACCATATTTTTAATCACATGGTGGCGTATATTGATACTGAAGGAAACAAATCTGAGCTTTCACGAACAGTGTCATCAGGTGATATATACCAAACTGGCGCCCTCCCACACTTCAACCCGCGAAATATGTGCATCAATGTAAGTTATCAACCGTAACCGGCTTCGGCATAGTAACACATTCGGATTGGTGATGCACGTTATTGACTTAAGAACATCGCAACAACGCTGTGAAAGATTGCCACAGAAATATAGTAACACGTGCATGCACACACTTGCAATAGCAATAGTACGGCGGCTTATATTAGGTCATATAAAACTGCAAATTAGCTTACACATCATACGGTCAGGATCCAGAAATTAGTAAGGCGGATGAGCGCACAATGAACCATCTTCTTCTTTCTTCTACTGAGGCCAAATGATGCACCAGCACGCGATTGATGTGCTCCTCTGTTAAGCAGAAATGTGCGATTCAAGAAACATCTCTATATAGCTTGCCAAAAGATGAACGGTAAAATATTAAAGCCAACGCAAAAGATTCAGATAATCATCAGAAAACTTTTGGCGTAACCGCGTACTTCTTCTATACGAATGCGACCTTGTTCACCTCGCATTAGAGGGCGGAGACTGAAAAAGACAAGTATTTTTTGTTCCTACAGTATAATGTATAGCTACATGAACGGTTTCTCAGTATTGGCGATAAAGACACGCTTTTGTTTCCTCCCGTCATGGATAGCCAGCCAGAACTATGGTGCTCGAAACTGCAACCCCTTTGCGTTAACGTCCTTGTCTTTCCACTTTATCTGTACTATGCAAGGCAAACTCAGCAAACATTTCGTAGGATCAGCTGTTTTAATGAACTTGAAAAGCATAACCCAACCTTAAGCATCTATGCATGCTTGTTGTTGGAACGTTGTACGCAGTATCCAAAGATTTCTTATTAGAGACACCCTGAGTTCTCCTGCCTTCCCGATTAAAAAAAAAACATATATGCTAAATATACATGGGATCCATTCACACTGGGTTATTGGATGTGTTAGGTAGGGTGTAGGAGTTGTATGATATTGATACAAACTATAGTCGAAGACGAAGCGCAGTCAGTGCGCTAGTTGGCGTAGATGACGAGTTGGTTGCTGGTTGGAGTGGACGACGACTTTAGTTGGTAGCAATTGCGCTCGAGCCACTCTCGCACTTCAGCAGACTTCTATGCTCAGGGTGGACTTCTAGACCCTGGACGTTTGGCGTAATACCTGTTACAGTCTATAGTTTGTATCAATTAACATAAAGGTTGTAAGCTATTGGAATCGTACGATGTATTAGGCTGCCCCGGTGTGTGGAGAGAAATGCGGCCCCAGGGTCAAAACATTTTCTTACGTTTATTATAACATAGGTAAATAAAATAAAACATAAAATTTATCGTGTGCAATGGTAATCGAATTAGTCTCACACCACATCCCAGTCGGGCACGCTACTAGAGAACTACGGCTGCATTTTTATTTAGTTATTGCATGGGAACACTTCTGCGGAACAGAAACTAAAACAGCTCAATCCCCAAATCACTTGCCCATAATGCAAGCCTGTGAAACCCATTATTTCACCATTGTAACAAATGTCAAAATTGTTGGAGGCACAAACAAGAGATGCGGTACCCAATTAGGCGGCTCGTCAAAGGCAGCATAGACTACCCGCCCCAAAGCGCACTGCTCTCAGAATAAAGACTTCAATGATCATGGTGGTTCTGCATGGAGGTCCATCATTCGGCTTTCCATAAACTATGTAGCTCCATCTGCACAAAAAATCATAAGGCACATCACAGCTCTTCCGAATGGGCAAAAACGAGTACTATAAGACGTGACTTCGATGTCTTTCTTTAGCGTCCGCTGCTATATTTCCTAGAAAAACGCAGCTTCACGTCACTGAATAAAGCAGTGGTCCACGATCTCGGTCGTGTTAAGGAGGCAGCAATACGCCCGCCATGGCACAAACGTCTCCTTTACACTACGGTTGCGCACGTTATGCAGTAGAACCGCTAGGTAGTGTAGGGTAACCAAACCCCAATTTATGCCAAAAACATTCGGCCTCGATCCCCACTGGCCAATCCAGAATCTTTTCGATTTGTATAAATAAATAGCCGCACCAGATACCGCCCAAACCTGTTCAGGTTGTGGCGGTATAGTGTTAGTGTTTATATAGTGTTTCAAACCGCGCTCGCTTTTTCCTGTTTGTGTTGGTGTTTGCCCAGGCAGCGCGAGTATGCATGAGCGAGCTGCCTGGAGTGTGGGCGGCATGTTATAGGTGCGAGACCGAGGGCAGATAAGCGCGTCGGGAGCACGGTTCGTGGCTTTTTCGCCGAGCGGCCGGATAGCGATGGGCGGTGAGGCAGCGTCCCAGGCCGGCGGGATGTAGTACACGGACGACGGAGCGGGATCCTGCCACACGAAGACGGAAGTGGTGCTTACAAGAAAGCCTTAGGAGTATTAGCGTGAGTGCTGCCACGCGAGAAGCAATGCTTTCCGAGTCGAAAAAAACTACAGAACTGTGTCAAAAATATCACAAAATATCCTGTAGCTCTGTCGTAACCATCAGATTTTTCTGTAGTTCTGTAGTACTTTACTATAGTTCCGTAGTTTTTCTGTAGCATATTTCTGTTGTCTGTAGTTCTGTTGCATTTTTCTGTTGTAACTACAGAAATTTCTGATGTTATTACAGAATGTTCTGTTGTCACAACAGGATTCCCGTCAAAAAGTGCACAGAAATTCTATCGTAACAGCAGAAAATTTTCTGTAGTTTTTTCCGACTGGGTATGTACAGTCCTCAACGCTTTGGCCCTGTTACGCGCCATATTCGCGCCGAAGTGTGTTTTGTCTTGCCGTGGTGAAGCACTGACCCATGTTCCGTTTTATTCTTCATAGTACATTGTCGCGCACTTCGACGGCATGTTTTCAGCGCAGTTTTGTCCAGTGCTATTTCTTTTTTACTTAATACTTTTCTGTTGATCCGGAATAAACCGGTGTTTTTAAGACAGGCTTGGTTTTTCACTCGTCGGGTGAGACCGTGGCTCGCGGACCCATATTTTAGAATGCGGAGCGTTCATTCGGCGCCCAGTGTGATGTCTGCTCGAGCTTTGGCTCGCCCGCGAGTGTCGCTATTTGAGGTTCATGCAGTTTCGTGCGTAGCGATGTCGGACTTACCGGGTGCAAGCGCCCAGTTGACAGAGACAGTTCGGCATCCCACACAGGCGGGTTCCGGGCATGAGCAATCAAAAGACAGGAAAAGCGAACCGTCGGACATTTGTAGCGGATTTCTTGGCCTACTGTCCGAGCTACTTGAATCAAAGCCACATTTCAGAGAAATGGTAAGAGGCGAGACAGTTGTTAACGCCCACTCCCTTGTATCACAATAATCCGCTGCAACTGATTATTGCGAACGCTTGTGTGTCTGTAAATTATTTCCACAAATTTGGTGACTCCAGACATCACGTCTTCGCTCTCTACTCCTGCCCTGCACTTGCATCACCCGCTTTGCTAGGCCTAACTTCGCCCAGAGATCCAGACTTCTCCTATACCTTCGCCATGGCCACGGATCCCCCCACTCATGTACCGTCTCCGCCGCTTCACACGGTAAGTTCGCGGTCTCTGCTCTCATGCTTCCTGACTTGATCGTCGAACCCGGAATCTGGGTTCCTCACAATGATGCCTTGTTCTCCCGGCACCGCGGAACTCCGAAGGTGACCATGATCGACCACGTCATTGACGCGCTCACAGATACTACAACTGCGACTGTTCGCAACGTCCTTCGCTCTCCGCCTGCCGATCACTTA
This sequence comes from Amblyomma maculatum, assembly GCF_055883805.1. NCBI lineage: Eukaryota > Metazoa > Arthropoda > Arachnida > Ixodida > Ixodidae > Amblyomma > Amblyomma maculatum. The sequence continues at coordinate 51,813,811 of NC_139348.1, read as the reverse complement.
TCTGCGGCTAACGCTCATCAAGTGAACTTATGAAACGGAGCCGCGTCATCTGCAGCACTTGCTTGCCCCAGAAGAGCTCAGAGATTGCAAGTCGACCGAGCTGTTGAGTCGCATGAACAACAGCCTTAAACATTCATGGGCGTTTGCTCGAAATGCAGCATCGGCGAATCAGGAGTTGTTTGGAAAGAGATAAAGTGTTCAAAGATATAGAGGGGGACAGGAAAGGGCTGCTGCTGATTTCTTCCAATCATCATCATCAGCCTGATTATACCCACTGGAGGGCGAAGGCCTCCCCCATATTTCTCCACTTAACCCGGTTTTGTGCTAGCTGCATCCACTTGACCCTTGCGAACTTCTTAATCTCATCCGCCCATCTAACTTTCTGCCGCCCCCTGCTACGCTTTCCTTCTCTTGGAATCCAGTTTGTTACCCTCAGTGACCATCAGTTATCCTCTCGTCGCACTACATGTCCTGCCAATGTCCATTTCTTCTTCTTAATTTCTGCTAGAATGTCTGTAACTTGAGTTATTTCTCTGACCCACTCTGCACGCTTTCTATCTCTTAATGTTACCCCTACCATTTTTCGTTCCATAGCCCTCTGTGTGGTCCTCAACTTAAGCAGAACTCTCTTGGTTAGCCTCCACGTTTCAGCCCCATAGGTGAGTACAGGCAAGATGCAAATGTTGTATACTTTCCTCTTGAGCGATACCGGTAAGCTGCTCTTCTTAATCTGCGAGTGCTTGCCAAATGCGCTAAATCCCAATCGTATTCTTCTTGTTATTTCCTTTTCGTGGTCCGGATCTGCGGTTACTACCTGTCCTAGGTAGACATATTCGCCAACTACTTCCAGTATTTTGCTACCCAATGTAAACTGCTGTTCCTTCCCGAGGCTGTTGAACATTATCTTAGTCTTCTGCATATTGATTTTCAAGCCTACCTTTCTACTTTTCTGTCTAGGTCATCAATCATTATTTGCAGTTCATCCCCCAAGTTGCTTAGCAAGGCAATGTCATCAGCAAATCGCAGATTACTGAAGTATTCTCCATCTACCCTTATCCCTAACGGCTCCTATTCCAAGTCTCCGAATACTTCCTCTAAGCAAGCTGTGAATAGTACTGGGGAGATTGTGTCTCCTTGCCTAACACCTTTCTTTATGGGAACTTGTTACTTTCTTTATGCAGAACTATGGTTGCTGTGCAGCCACTATATATATCTTCCAGCCCTTTCACGTACGGCTCGTCTACCCCCTGATTTCACAATGCCTGCATCACCGCCGAGGTTTCAACTAAGTCAAATGCTTTTTCGTAATTAATGAATGCTATGTATAAGGGCTGGTTATATTCCGAGCAATTTTCTATCACCTGATTGATGGTATGGATATGATCGATAGTCGAGTACCGTTTCCGAAACCCTGCTTGATCCTTTGCTTGATTGCAGTCTAAGGTTGTCCTGATTCCATTAGCGATTGCCTTATGGCGATTTCCACTGGTCGCTACGGAGCACGTTTTCTTGCTCCGGGACGACGATTTCGATTTCCACTGGTCGACCAAGATAGGTTGCGCGTATTCCGCTGGTCGTTTGGGGCAGCTCGGGACGCTCCAGCTCGATCCGCCGACCGAAGTCGGATCTCGCCGGAAGTCCTAGTCGCTGACGCGGTCACTTCCGGATGCTGCTGGATTCGTTTGGCTGTTTTTGACCGTTTCAGCGACATCGGCAAAGGACGCTGGATGTCACCGTATTTTGCGCGAATATGTCGAAGTTCGTCTATCGAAAAACGTCGGCAGCGTTAAAAAAATGAGAAAGCAAGTTGTTGAGGGCCGCACTCCTGCCTATTTATCAAGCGCAAACATTTTGGCGCTGGGATGCGGCTAAAACTTTCGAAACCGGCTCAGCTTTACTTCCGCCGCGCGCTCTACGCGTCTTGGAAATCAAACTAGCGCACTTCAAAACAAAGACACAAGAAGAGAACGAGTCTTTGTTTTGAAGTCCGCTAGCTTGATTTCCAAGATGAATTACCAACTAGCCCGTTCTTCCACCCTTGCGCTCTACGCGTTCCGCTGGTCGACCAAGGCTGATTCGCTCTGTAGCGCTTTAGGTCGGCTCGGACGCCCAGCTCCGATCGACCAGTGGAAATCGCCATTAGTAAATACCTTATACGTAACAGACAGTAAGCTGATTGGTCTGTAATGTTTAGGGTCCTTAAAGTCCCCTTTCTTGTGAATGAGGGTAATGTTTGCATTCTTCCATGGTTCCAGTACCATCGATGACACCAGGCACTGCGTATACAGGGTGGCCAGTTTTTCTAGCACGATATCCCCCCCCCCCCCCCCGCCTTCAGCAAATCTGTAGTTATCTGCTCCTCTCCAGCTTCTTCCAATCATGTTGGCCCAGAGTTGGGAGCAAAGTGGCAAGCTAGGAACAAAGCACAAACACTCGGCGTCGGCGAAACCAGCAGGATATATCCCCCTTTCTCGGGAAACAGTGACTCCACGCACACCTACGCAAGCGTCGATGCTGGAGTCCATGGTGGCGCACTCTTCACCAACGCAAATGCTTTAGGCTGATGACCGCTGCTGGCATATGCACACTGCTTGAGTCATTAAAGCGAAGAGGTGCAATCCTCTAACGTTAGTGGAATATCCCGCATGGTTTTATGGCAGACCATTCCAAGGCTTGGTGCCACAACCTTTCTGCAATGCTTATAACAACAGGCGAGCCTGTGGTTTTCGCAATTTGAGCTAACATTCGGTCGCCTAGTCCGAGGGCCGGTCACAATATTCTAAAGGACCTCTGGACAGCTAGAAGCACTGTTACCACCATAACAACGTACGCATATGTTGTACGTTGGATAGTCGGACCGCTTCTTGTTGATTCTCTCCTTGCAGCTGCTTAGCAGGATTTTTATCCCTGGTTTAGTCTCGCGCTACGAAAAAAACAAAAAATTTAAGATAACAGGGATTTAGAACAATAAGCCGTTTCGCAAGCAAAGGGGTGGATGAAAGCAGTAGCCCGCCTTCATTCTCTGGTGCAGCCATGTCGCGTGTTCCAAGAAACAAGCGTATGAGAATTGTGGAACTTTCTCTTAAGTACTCGCAAAGCCTAATCGCGCTTCCCTGAGTGAAGATCAACTCACCCAGTGAACCTCACCATTCAGGCGTACGGGTATGAAGGTCAACTGTCCGAAGCTTTTTATAATCGGCATCCTCGTGCTACAAGCGCTGCCGAAAACGAGCTTCAGTTGGCGGCAGCATGTGGAAACCTCTTCGACACAGCAAAGGAGATCGGAGAAGTCGCCGTACTGTCCGCCAGCCCTTACAAAAATGCATGTTGGGTGTCTATAGAAATTCGGATCAGATGTGTCAACATACGCTGTTGAAACTTTATCGATAATCATCGACATCTTTGAAGGTGCCGTGTTGACTCCATGTTGAGCTCTTTAGGAATAGTGGCCCATGTGTTTCTTAAGAGCGCTTTTCGAATTCGCGCCACTGAAATTCTGTTGATTTCATGCTCAAATGCTTCACAAACTCTGCAAGTGACGCTTTTTGATTTTCTGCTACCTTTCCACTCCTGAACAACAGAAAATAGTACACGACCATCGGTTTGCCAGGAGCAGACACGAGGTGATTTTCATTAATGCAAAAGTAGTACAGTACATCTGGCTGTGATAAGACACCACATTCTATGTCCTGTCCGACCAATCAACAATCCTGTCAGATCAGTGCTGGTTAATGATAAGCATAGTGAGCCTTAAAAGAACACAACAGATCTTGATCTTTTAAGCCCCATTATACTTACTCACTCATTAACCTACACTAAACTGACTAAATTGTTGATTGGTCGAGCAGAACAATGTGTTGACTGACCGCATCAAGGATATGTGCTGTGCTACTTTTGCATTAATGTAAATCACCTCGTGCCGGCTCCTGGCTAACCGTTGATCCCACACCATTTTCTGTTCCGCAGCGGAAAGGGAACACCGTATAAAAATGCGCGTTAATGAGAAAGAAAAAAATAAGGCTTGCATCTTTCGTGAACCCACAACATGAGCTGGGTTGTTTGTTTGCTTTATTTCAATTCATGTGTAAGGTATGACGCCAGGCTGTTCTTTGCGTAAAACGCTGATACGTCCGGGAACTCCTCGCATGTGATGCTGAAATAACGAATTGAAATCATAATTAAGTTGCGGTATATACTAACTTAAAATCAAGCAAAGGCATTTGTGCGCTGCTCCACGTCAGAGCTCAAGAAATATCTTGTCTAAAATGAGTTGTCACTGTCTTTCACTGCTTAGATGGCATCGACCGCTGCCTCCACAGCTCGGCAGCACTACCACATCGTTCATTTCTTCCTGATAAACAATATATGCTGCTGCTAAAGATCCAATTGTGAATATAAATAGCAAAACGCAGGTCATAAGCATTACTACCCAGAAAACTTCAAGCAAAATTACCAACTATAGGCACTGAAATAAGTGGAAACAAAAACACTGCAAAAATGGTGGAGCTGCGCAGATTCAGATAACCCACAATGTGTGACAGAGGCATATTATGATCTCGATAATGTGTCCGTCTCAACGCGAGAACCGTATCGAAAGAGTACAGCAGTGTGCCGAACAATCCTTCAAAAATGGTCACCATGTAAAAGAAAGAAAGAAAATGTCGCCACCCCAACTGGCGTTTCATCGGCCCCAGCGTCCGCGTTAGAGACAAGCCTCGTTCTCTCTCTCTCCCTCTCCCTCCTTTTTTTCCGACAAGGCTGGCTTGACTGCTAGAAATATTTACATGCGCGCTTCCATTTGGCACACATTGTACAAGACTGGCACGAACACGAAAAGTAAAAAGCAAAACACTCACCAAATTGCAGACGCTCCGCCCGCGCCGGCTTTTCGCCTAGAATCCAAAACGCCTGCGACTGTTGAACTTCTTAAACACGTCCTCCTTGCGCAGAAGCTGCCGCCCAAGAGCGGAGTCCTCCGAAACCTTAAATTCGTACGTTTGCGCTCCAATTTGAACAAAACGATCTTCGTGATCATCACCAGCGAAAAACCTACATACGGTGCTTCGCTCAGAGTGCAAGATGCGACCACGGTGGCTGGAAAACGCCAATTGAACTGGCACATCGCCGCACTCAGCGTACCCGCGTCTGCGTGCAAAGAAAACGGGGCGCAGAAGAACAGCTTCACTGAAATGGGGAAGACGCCGCTTCCGCTGCGCGGCTCCGGCTATGCTGCAGCCAAGGTCATCTCCGTGAAGACAAACCACGGAGAAGGCAGAGAGCTGGGAGCACCCCTCCGCCACCCTTTTTTTTTTTCCCCAGCCGACAGGAAGAGACCCTCGACCCCTCCGGACATGCTGGCGCCATTCGCGGGGCACGGGGGAAGTGGGTACGGACAGGAGCAAGGCGGCGGCCGAATGCTTCTTTGAAAAGAAGAGTCGCCGATAGAAGAAGCATGTAATCTTGTTTTTTTCTTCTTTTTTTTCATACGCGAATGTTTTGCTGTGCGTGTTAACTATATAGTATCCCTGGGATCAATCCGTGATTATTAGGACCCCTCAATGTTTAAAGTGACTTCATTTTAGCGTGGTATGCACTTTAAGAAAGAAAAGGAAAGAAAAAAAAATAACAGTAAAACGCTCCAAAGACATAGAGCGGTGGAGGATTCCAATACAGACTGCACCTCATTTTGCGGCAATAAGCTACGGTCAAAAACACCTAGGCTTGGGCAGAAAGTCAGACCCTGAAGCATATAGTGAACTTTGAAACTGGTTTTAGAAAACTCTGTCCTGCCCTAAATATAGTAGGTTCAATCTAGGATCCTGTTTGTTAGTATGATGACTCACTGAACTTGTTTTATGACAAATATAAAATATGTCCTACCACTAAAGTTACCTTCTGCGACATACAGAAGCTGATCCATTACGGATTCTGGTTGACATTCAACGATCTATTTGCAATATTAGGGGAGCCTTTGTCATCATGAAGTTTTTAGGGCATATTTTCACTGTGTTGTTGCGAAGCTTGAGCTAAGTGTACACCGTTAATATGCACTTTAAATAACATGTACCAGTACGCAACTGCATGCTGCTCTTATATTTCCCTTTGCAGAATGTGGACAAGAGTTGTTTACAAGTGAGATTAAATATGCATAACGAAATTGTTACATGATGTTCTTATCATTGGTGCCTAAAACTTCTTAAAAACAAGGGTCAGCATGAACAGTATACGCTGATTCTTCGTGAACGTTGAAAACTGGCAACAAAAAGCATATAGAAAAAATAGCACAAAAAATCTATTGGGTAGAACACAATGAAAATGCTGTTGGCCCTGCAAAGATCGCACTCAGCTGGGGTTGAATGTCTATCGAAATTCAGTACATTCAAAAGGCGGTCAATAGTTCGACAATAGACTTTCAAAACTCATTTTTGTAAGGGAGTGTCTCCACTGTTGAAAGGCGGCTTGGCGAAGCCGGCATCAGGAGCCGAGTAGCAACCCGGACGCCACGCCTTTCGCAGGGAAACAAAGAAGCACGTTTTTGATTTGCGCGAAAACACAGATAATGGAATACTGATGATTGTAAACATGTAGTCTTTAGAGGCTAAAGCACTTTTACAACCGTGTAGGACTCAAGGCGGCATGCGCGCCGCCCGGTCAACGCCTGTTATGTTCTTCAATATGTCCAGGAAGTTGCTTCTAGTAGTAGAGCTGTCGTCGAGGTGTGGGTGGCAGTGTTCAGGTATGACCTCGGTGAACTCCACAGAATTGAAGGTCACCTGATATCTGATAGTAACGTCAGATAATTGACTATGCCACGATCCCATACGTCTCGAGGTGTCTCTTCCCGGAAGCAACTACTTCTTTCAGCATAACCTGTATCCAATTCACGAGCGGAAAAAAGTTCAGTTCTTCTGGAAAGTGCATCAAATTAAGTGAGTTCTGAAAGCGTCGTTCTGAATATTACTAAGCTGGGTAGGGTCGCATGAAAGTACTTCTGGCGAAATGTGCTGTACAGACACCGTCTGCCTATTTCCTCCGGGGCATGGTGAGAGCAGAATGGAGCTGTCGGCAAGCTGACGCCGGTTTCATCCCACGACTGTATGCTACACTTCCGACAAGAATCGAAGATGTGATCGCCGTTCAGGGAGCAATTAGGCGTTATTAAGGCTTGGGTGTATTTTCCAATGATCGTTGTATAACCATAAGCGCTTGATTATTAAACCTTGTCGCGCAGAATATTTTAATTTTTGAATACTAAAGCTCCTTCTGTTTGAATTATTTAACACAATAATTTAGGACCTTTCTTGATTGCATAGATAATGATGCGAACTGGTCGTCCTAAGCGCGAGTGACTTATAATGCGAGAGCCAGGGGATGTTTTTACAGCACAGTATTACTTGGGCAAAGGAACAGATAGATGCACAGTGCGGTGCTTTGTGTGTACACTTAATTACAGTTAGTAAACTGCGATTATATACTGAAGTTTACTCTTCATCAAAGTATATTGTCTGTTTTGTTATGTATAATTGCGTCGGATTACTTGTAGGTCCTAATGTTTATCTTTACTTTGGTTATCATGGTCAAAAGATGAACTTTAGGCCACGGCATCAAATCATATTGCATTCAATACCTTATGTCAAGCATAAATGTATTGAAATATTGAGCGACAATATATACTCTTCAGTAGTCAATTTTAATAAATTTGGCTAGATGCAAGAGCACACATTTTAATCGTTAAACAAAATTTTGACAAGTTGATTCTGAGATTAAAGCTTTAACCAACTGAGGATCAAGTAAAGCCGAGCTCGCAAGCTGTGGGCGATCTGTTCATTTGTTCGTGAACAACATTTGCGTTGACAGTGATGCACGTAAAACCATCTTATCAGCTACACAAATGATGCTAAGTTGTGAAGCAAACAGTGCTATCAGTAAAAAAATAGCAGTTGTTAGACTAAGGTTGAATCTAGTTAGACGAGCTGGCTCGTAATATATGGTTACTTGTGGTTTATTGTTTTATTTTATATTTATACATCGAAAATATTTAAAGGGTATATATAAGTTGACGTTTTGGCGTAAAGCTAAATCTTATCACCAAACAGTAATCACTGGTAAATAATTCAGCCTTGCAATTAGTGTAGACAACTCGTACTCAATATAAGCTATCCGACGGTGTGTTTGGTTCTCGTTTGGTTACGGGGCTTCACGACCCAATGGGACTGAAACTATGAGAGGTGATATGTGACTAGATGCTCCCGCAATGAGTTCAATACTTAAGCAGCGCGGAAAGTTGGGGGAGTTGGTGCAAGTTAGTGTACAATAAATTTTTGCTATACTTCTTAGGATTTGTAATTAGTCCAAAGCAATTATATTCGGCGTAAGCTATCAAGCAATATATGACCTGGCGCTGAGTGCAAAGCTCAAATTTTAATAAAAGTAACTATTCACAATAATTGAGACTTACATTTAGTTTAGTGAAATTATGCTAGATATAAGCTATCCAGCGATATGTGACAACGACGTAGCGTGTACTTCAAGTATTATTCTGCATTTACCAAATTCCTTTTTTGACTTAAAAGGTCGAACTAAAGAGCCAACGCTTTGTTGAGAGTCTCCTTTGTGCGCAGTGTATTCTTGTGGCACGCTATCGTCGCCTCGGCGAAGAAGACGACGACAGCATCAGCACGCCTCCCAAGCACGAGCAGTTAGTGCTAGTGGCAGCAGGATTGAATGCCGACTACGTAGCGCTATGGGCAATGTCATTCCAGCACGTCAGCGGCAATATCCCCGTCGTATCCACGTTCCCCCCGACCTGCAGCGGTGCACACACGTCTTCGTTCGCCACGACGCCGTACGTCCACCCTTACGGCCGCCATGCTATGGTACCAGGTGCTCCAGCGTACTCCTAAGTACTTTGCGTACCAGCGGCCGGTAGGATACAATCTCCGTTCGTCGGCTTAAACCCGCCCACCTTGACTCAGTTGTCATCGCAAGCTGTGCCAATGCAGCCCCTCACGAATCTGCCACTTCTCGCCGCGCACGATTCACACTACCAGTGCTCGGTTTTCGCCATTCCCCTTCGCTCATGGCTTCATCGCTAGGGGGGGGGGGGGGGGGGGAACTCTGGCATATCATCGTCGCCTCGGCGAAGAAGAAGGCGACAGCCTCAGCACGCCTGCCAAGCACGCGCAGCTAAGGGTGTGTCCCACTAGCACGACATGACGCCGATTTGGTCTGCCAACAGCGCGTCTTCCTGATGTCCGCGTCTATGTCACACTGAGCCGACGGAAACAGTCGGCCGACAGTCGGTGTCGGCGCCGCGTCGCTCGCAAGACGGCTGTCGGCTGACGGTCGCCCAACTCCTATGTCACACTAGCCAGACAACGTGCGAAACCTGCCCACCTTCATTTTAAGAGCTGCCATCCACGACACTGCAAAACATCTATCCCCAATTCCCAAGCCCTTAGATTTAAGCGCATGTGCTCACGCCCTATGGACTTTGCGGAAAACGCCAACCGTCTGCGAACGGTCCTTAAGAACCAACACTATCCGGCTCCCATCATTAACGATGCTATTAATAAGGTTACCAAGCTAAGTCGTGAGAATATTGTTAGAAAACGTCAAATTGCACCTCCCGATCCTCGCCACTTAAACCTGGTACTAACTATCCCAACTAACGCCCCTAACATCAATAAAAGTTTGAAGAAGCACTTAAACATTGTTGAGCAGAGTGACCATCTGTCCAAAATTTTCCAAAATCCTCCACGGGTATCCTACAGACGTCAAGAAATATACAAAAGTACGTAGTTCACACTAAAGTAAAAAAACCACCTCCGGCAGGTTGCCTACTTTGTGCAAAAAGTCGATGCCAGTTGTACAAACACATGCAGACAACAAAACAGGGTAACAGCACACATTCAGCTTTTAAACATGACATTAAAGAAAACCTGAACTGCGACTCGGGCAACGTTGTATACCTGCTGGAATGTGGCCACTGTCAGTTGCAATACATAGGTAACACCCGCACTCCTTTCAGAATCAGATTCAATAACCACTGCGCACACACCAAGGCACTACCTAACCTCCCCTTATAAAAGCACACTAATCAAACAGGCCATGAATTCGAGAAACTAAAAGTTACTACAAGGCAACTTGCGAACTAATTGTGAGCGTGAGCAACATGAGTTGAATTTTATCCATAAATTTATTACAGGGGATTGCGGCATAAATGAACATCAGGCAATCATTTCGGCCCTTCGGGGTCACTAACTTATTGAAGAATTCCAAGTAACAGATTCACTGTGAGGATAACCTTAGCCCTGGTCACCTGCATTTAGTTAACTGCCTTTACGAAGAGACACAGCCGGCGCCGTCGCCTGAGACCATACCGAAAGTGTTTTGTCCATTTTCTCGCCATTCCACCCCCTTTCTCGCTTTTCTTCTCCCCCGTCCTCCCTCTTTTTTCAGCTAATCTGTTTGCCCTTCTTCCCGCCCTTCGGAATCTTCACCCTCAGCGCAATTTCTTGGCTTGGCCGCCCGCCCGTACTAATGTTTTGTCTTCTCCCTCTTTCCTAGTATTCAACAGATTCCCCATGGCCGTCTTTCTTCTCTTTTTTTTTCTTTCTTTTTTAGTGGTCCTTCTTTCCTGCATTTGTACAAATTTCAAACGTTTAAAATTGAAATTCAAGCAATGTAACCACAGCCTTGATAAAGACCGGACCCCAGTCGAAACGTCAACAAAGAATAAATGAAGTGTTATTCATCTTCGCTATATATATATATATATATATATATATATATATATATATATATATATATATATATATATATATATATATATATATATATATGCCCTCCTAGCGCTATCTCCCTCCGCGTCACATAGGCGCCCCCTCACGTGTGACCTTGACACTAGCTATGCCCACGGGCCACTTGTTGGTGACCGTGACAATGCCCCAATGTCATATGGTGGCCACCGGGTTTATCGCCGAAGTTTGACTTCTAAATATTCCTCAAGGTTGAAACCATACATACCCGACGGCTCGAAGTAACTGGCGTAGTGCACCTTTTGTTTCTATATCGGTTTGGCCCTTTCTTATAAAATTTCATACCGAGCCCTAGCAAACAGAAAGCAGATGACTGAAGTAGCACCCTCACTGTAAGCGGCGATGCCGCCTGCATCCACAACGCTTCCAATATTTTGCGTGCCTTACAAGCCTTCCTTCAAGACAAGGTTCGTGATATATTTGATGGTATAGCATTCTAACGATCAAAAGGCTACTTATGACCACCACCAGTTCTGTCAAAATATTTCAAATGAGACCACTTCACAGTGAGCAGTAGACAGACGTTCTTTGTTTCAAGCAAACTGTTACCCCTAATCTTCCGTGGGTGTAGTATGGCTGGCAGAGGATCTGTATTTCGGCTACTTTTACAGATACGACCAAATTCACTTTTATTTGATTCTCAACATGATTGTAACAAGAAACGCACCTGTATTATTACCAGCTGAGTGTCTTGCACGCCTGTACCTTGTTCGGAGCATACTGCGAATTGATTAAGACCTCGAACAAGAAGCATGTCTCAGTGTACTGCTTATACATGGCAATCAGTTGCTGTGTTTTGTAGGGAGAGCTACATTACGCCAGGAACTTTGCCTCTTCGCTGTGATCGCACAATAGTCATTGTCGCACAACTGCTATGGTCGCACTGACATTAAGATATCCCCTAGCAACCGCTAAAAGAAGAAATAAAGAAGAGGTCGTGGGAGACGGTCGCTGGCCGCTGACATGGCCGAGCACTTGACTGGGCGTAGGGTTTCCTAACGTTACGTCTGGCAGAAACAGCCAACTCGGGTCTCTCCTTTCACATGGGTGATATCACAATTAGCCTGCCAAAAACCTTTGAACTGGCAATAGTCCTAGGCCACGCAGGCTTGTTTACACTGCTCAGATAAAGTGGGGCTTTATATTTCGCCTGGTAGATTACCCTATCGCGTCATCAGAAAGGTGCGCGTTAAAACAGAGGAACAGATGCCGTAGTGGAGGGTTTTGGACCAACGCGCAGTAGGCGCTTTCGCTCATCGTACATTAATGGTCAAAAGTGCCCCCTATAACATAAATAAAGCTGAAATCATAGAGCAAACTACTATGCGAAAAAGCATTCTCTTTACCTTTAAGCGGAACCTAAGCGTAGGCATGCAAAAAGCTCTCGCGTAACTCGAGGTTTCACAACAAGCTATATCGCTGCTAATTTTTGAGAAACGCACTGGTATTCATTCAGCTTAGAAAAAGGTCTTCAGTAACTTTTATTTATTTGCCTTATAGTGAAAAATCAAAATAATCGGGTCGATTGCATATTCTAATTTAAATTTTGTATGCGCAAATTTTTCTGGCGACCGCCATAAAAACCAAAATCCATACAAAAACTTCGACGGGGGAGCGAAATCAAGGTAGATCCTGTGGTAGTGAAACTTTCTTAGACTACTTGGGGACTTACTGAGTGAGGCACTAGTTTTTCTGACCCGCCATGCCTAATAAGAATGGTTCTAAATTCTAGTGCTCATAAAAACAAACAAAAATCATGACGTCATAGTGACGTCTGCTTGGCGCGGATTTCGAACGTCTTTCCTCGTAGGCACGAAATAAAAGGCCAACGACGACGAAGACTCAACGATGCTCAGTCAAGTCGGCAAAAAATTAACCCTGTAACTGTTGTGGAAATTTAGTTGGCAGAACGTTTGACAACCAGTTTAAGGCAAATCTTAGCGGTAAACAGGGCCTATTTTAGCCGACTTGTCCAATCATTGTTCAGCCACTGTCATCGTTGGCATTGCCTCTTTCTGCGAGTGATGTAAAATCATGCAGCTTTACAGCGCTAGTTACATTCAAAGTCTTTTCTCAGGCATGTATTGGCCTGCTGTGCGTGAAAGATGTGCCGTATTGCTTACACACCACGAAACACACAAAGGCAGAATGGAGTAGAATAGAAGCAACAGCATTTTATTGTAGCTCTCGGTTGTGCCCAAACAGCAACATGGTACAGTAAATCGAACTGAAGGCCTTAAAGCAAGATGGAAAATACAGCTCCAATAATTATGCAATGTAGCGTGTCACATAAGCAGTACTGCCAAGCTTGAAGATGAAAAAGACACAGAAAAAAGCGTGTACTATTAACACAAGTTTTTCGTGTGTATAGTTATTTCTGAAATAAATTGAGGGGGGGGGGGTGCACAGCTAGGTGCTCACATAATCAAAAGATACAAGTGAAGGAAAGCCCGCATGAAAGCGAACGCGCGGGAGTGTAAAAATAATGACAGCACTCTGTACAAATACAATATTAGAAGAAAGCGTTTTGTATTCGGTGGAATTATCCGTTTACAAATAGCGATCAGCTCGCTCACATCATGCCAAGGCAATATGCTTTCCATCAACCCAAATATTACGCAACTGAAGTATCTGCGTGCCACAAAGCAACCCTTCACTAACAACAGCCTTAAAGTGACGGAGATTTGAACAGACTCATATAGATGAAAGAAGTTCCAGGGCAAATGCTTTGTTGCAGCTGCTGCAAAGGCAACCACGACGATTACGCTGCTAAGCTTCAACCAGTGCCGCAACTGATGACGATGCATATGTGCTTTTATCACTTCCTATTTCGGCAAAGGTCCTCTGGCAACGTTGTGTGGACTGCTGAAGTTTTTGGATGCGCCCTTGAAGCAGCTGGCACTTCTTTCGAGGGCTGGGGATATTCCTGTTGGCAGAACGGCGGATAGTGAAAGAAGCTGCAAGGTACATAAAAATAATTAAAAGAAGTGCGTGCAACACTGCATAACATCTGAGGGGAAAACCGAGTAGACCCACTGACCGAGCCTTGCCGCTACCAATATATCTCATGCATAGTACGTATTTATTAAGTCGGTAATGATCACTTCTGTAAGCTCATCAATAAGCGTAATAAGCGTAATAAAATAAAGCGCACCGTTCAGAAACACTAATCAACACTGCTATTACTTTTCTATGTTGACAATTCCCTTAGAACTTGTGAACTTCATTTAAAGTTCTATCCAAGCGCTATAATAAAATGTGCTATAAAGTGCTAGAGGAGCAAGTGTAATCTGTCAACGAATTATAAACCATTACAAAAACGAGAACCGAGGAATGCAAACGAGGAATTCACAGCATGCTGTGCTCGCAGAGGCGCGAGACGTCAGGGGCATCTCGGCAGCGTCATTTACCAATAACACTTCTTTTAAACATATTCTTTTAATGCAGCCATGTAAATCACGTAAAACTATTGTCCCCGAGTAACAACTCCTCGGGCGAATTCATGCAGTTAATGCATGGGTAATGCAACGCAGTAACCGAAACGAGCAGCAATGTTTACAGGAGGAAGGCTGTACAGAATGCCACGCGCGCCCAGAAAGGAATTTAAGTGCTCGCTTGATCACCTTCTGAGTTACAATTCCAAAGCGACGCTTTCTGATGACGTTTGAGCATTGTATGCCGCTACTCGCCGCAACGGAGCGCCTCTCCCGTGAAGCGCTAACGCAATGCCTTTCGACAAGCTTTGCGCGATACAAGCTTTACCGCATCCAACACAACGACGTGAGCCTACGTCTGACACATTAGAGACTACGTTCATGTTGTGTGCCGCTTCCAAAGGGGAAGAAGAAGACGTGACCATTCTTTTCCTTCATCCGTATGACGAGAAAGCAAAGACACCGCCGTACCGTCATCTTCCCGCACGCAAGCCCATCGCGTTGTTTAAGGTTCCGCCGGGTTTACATGAGCAAGAACGGCCACTAAAAAATAAGGCGCACTATAATTACTGCACAATATATGCCGCCTTCTTTTAAAGAATCTAAACGCCAAATTTCATCAACATAGGAACGCAAACATGGTATTTTGTTTTAGTTCTTTACTGAGTAGTTCCGATATTTACAACCCCATTTGAAGATTTCCATCCAAGCGATTGGTGTCGCTGGCAATGGGTTTCTGTCCCCATTTGGTTCCAAGTAACGCGACGATGGGATGGGATTTGGCGAAACTTCAATGCATACGTAAGGCCGGTTCCGTATGGATCTTGCCTACACACGCATAGTGCTGCATTAAATATACTTTTTGATTGCAATTACTTGATGAGAGGTGCAGGGCCGCCATCTACGTAGAAGGATTGAGGGCACGTGACGACGCCCTGTTATCAGCCTAAGATAATAATAACATATATGCAAGAAAGCCTGTGAAGGGGAATAAATTTGAAATTATAAGAGATATGCATAAAATATAATTTGTCATGTGTTTTGTGCCAAAGCACCTGTATGAAGTGTAAATTATATTTCGAATTGTTTCTTTTGCCTAATGAATTTTCTCTTTTGTGTACATGAGTTACAATTCAACTGTGTGCAAGCTACAATGTATTGCAAAAAAATAATACTGAAACGGATAGAAATGATAAATGCGATTGTCCACAGGGATTTACCAGCAGCACCTGCATTCATCCTAGAGACGTTACATATCGTTCCTATATAAACAATCATAAGAAAAGCTGTCTTTAAAAAAATTTGTAATTTTCTCTTGTTAACTTTGTTCTCACTGATTGCGCTGTCTCTCTCTGTACGTGCCCTTACACCTCGGTCCTCACTCAATCGTTGCGTTTCAAGGTCGGTATAAGCTTCAACGAAAATTTGTAATTGTGCTTATCAAGCATTTGGTTTCTGAATACTACCAAAGCTCTCATCAGCACGTCCCATCCCGTCCAGAAACTACGATACGAAGTCTTGCCGCAACTATGTAAGACAACACTCCGAAAGGACCCGCGTTCCCCTGGCCTCCTCCCACAAGGAAGTACACCAACCTGGACTTATGTAGCTATCAGTAGGGTTGCACTGTGCAAGTTTATCAGCCTCACTGCAACCACCTGCCACGCCAAGCAACGTAATGGTAATGACCTCACACTACCACTACCATCACAAAGGTGTGGTGATCAACAGGGATCTATTGAACAATATATTGTTTCATGTTGTGGTAGTACCGCAGTTAATGAGCATACACTAAACATTCCCTGGTAGCAAAGAATGCGGGGCCAAAGTAGGTCCGATGTAGCCAAGAAGGGCTCGGCCAACCGTCATACCTGCATCGGTCCCCAACGGGGCGAAAATGGCAATGCCTCATTTAAACTATACCCTATTCCTGCAACATCGCTTCTATAGCAGCGTTGCTCGGGCTAATCGAGAACACATTCCTGCGTTCAGAGGTCCCACCTGCGGTCGTGTACCATGGGACCTCTCGCTGTATATTCTTGCATGTTGTTTTATTCAAAAATAAACTTTAAACTTCAACTTCATCTTCAATGGTCCCTTGTTGAGTATTTGAAGGCAAATCCAACCTAAACGTGGGCTCTTTGGAAATCCCTCGTAGGTCCGAAATGGGGTCGTCCTTAATATATCTCTGAATGGCCGTACCTCTTTATGAGTGGACGTACATATGCCTAGCTGGGCAGAGAAACGGGCCTGCCCAGAAGCTGCACCACTCGGTTCATTGTGGGTTACTTGAATGCAGGTGGAATATGAATGGCAGCTCAATTCGGACATGCCCTCGTGAAGCCCAAGTGAGGACGGCTTAGCTAGGCCGCTTAGAGGGACACTAAAGACACCCAAAGATACAATGAAAATCTAATAAAGTACATTTGATGACACTGCCGCCACATATCCGGCAGCAAAATTCGAATAATTGCGGAGATATTTCGATAAGAAGTTGATGTTTTTTCTTTTTCCCGCCGGTCGAATTCAAACTGTTTCCTCCGACGGCGTAGTCGGAGTAGAGTGACGCACTTCTATGACGTAAGCGGATACTCCGTGATTGCTAGCGAGCCGGCGCGACCCGCGGCGTCGACTGGTTAACATTTTTCCAGGGGCCAACATGGCAAAAGCGTACACGCAATGACGGCCACAGCCGAAATAAATAAAACGATGAAGAGAGTAATTTAACGAGCGATGGGCCCATAAAGGCAGAAAAAAAACAGAACGCTTGTGATGCACAATACATGTTTCTCAAGCTTTTGTGCTCCTTTTTGCACTGCGTATAAACAAACCGAGCCCTCGGTCAACGCAACGCTTCCCGAAATGTTTTCATACAAATAAGATTTAGTTACCAGCAAAATAGTGTCTTCTCTGCTGCGCTTGCCACTTTTGAAGCTTCGTTGCACTTTTTTTCCTTCAAGGCTTGCGCTACAGCTCCGTGTTAGCGAAAATTACGTCCACGGTAGCAGAGCATGACCGAAGAGCCTGCGCCACTACATTTGCAAGCGCTGCAAAAATCCACTTGTTAAAATGGTTCCAGTGCACAATATAGTGCGCATAGGCATTCAGAACATTAGTTGCGAGTCGTGAGAGCAGGCAGTATGCTCCGATGGTCCAGTGGTTGTAATTTGTAGACCAACAGCAGAAACAGGGTCTATTGTAATTGCGCCCCCCCCCCCCCCTCATGACAAAGTGCAGATCTATTTCCGAGGTACGTGTGGCGTGGCGTAGGTATGGTGGTTATTTATTGTATATACAAAAGGAAAGAAAAGATGTTTGCCAGCTCCGGTATCTGCTGTCTGATATCTGAAGCACCTGAACTGGGGCGGCGGAAATAAAGGGATAGCGAGGAGAAGGTAGAGGAAATCAAAGAGGTGAGTTATAGGGAGAAAGAAAAGGGTAGGTAAAAGTGAAATATATACACTATGGTATAGTATACAGTAGTTCGCTTGAGGCCCACTCGCAATTGTCTTAGGTCACTGAGCACTCAGCACGTCGGGCGGGTCTCCGCAATAGCTCTGCGTCCAGGCAACTGTTCATAACGCACGCACTGCGTTCTGCTTCTGGACGCCGTATAGTGTGCAGACGCAGGATGGTTGGCTCCTCGCAAGCTGTGGTAACGGCCAATGATGGCCGTGGAACATCGTTTTGGAAGGACTTCAAGAATACAGTATTGTACTGCCACCTCTGCCTACCGGGGAAGGACTTAAAACTATGCTTGTTCTTCACTGCGACATCAGTGGAAGGCCTTACCGGATAGAAGATTTCTGCCAACCGATGAAAGACGCTGGTGTCATCGAACAGGTCGGGGGTATTGGCGCATACAAGATGTCTCATGTCTGTTTAGTCAACTTTCGAACCGAAGAGGCAAAGAAAAAGTTACTTTGCTTAGGGCACATCCTTTTTAAAGGAAAAACGTGCCTGCGTTTTGACCCCGAAAAGCAAGAAGTAAGACTTAAAGTGCACTGGTGCGCGTTCAACGTCAGCAACGATACGTTGAAACGCGCGTTTACCGTATACGGCGAAGTGAAAGAAGTATCTGGCGACAAATGGGAGACCGGCGGTTTTCAAAACACTGACTCGACTACCCGAGTTGTTCGGCTGATACTTCGTGAAGGTGATAGCCTGGATCGCATACCATATCAGATGCGTACCGGGAACGCCACCGTTATAGTCGTCGTCCCAGGGCGGGCGACGATATGCCTGCACTGCCACAACACTGGCCACATCCGGCGTGATTGCAGTGTGCCCAGGTGTAAGGAGTGCCAAGCTTTTCGGCACGAAGAGGCGGAATGCACGAGATCGTACGCCCGAGCTGCTGGAAGAGGAGCGTTCGGCGATAACAGCGAGCTGCACAAGGATAAGGATGAAGCGGAGAAGGCAGCTTCGAACGCAGCGGTTGGTAAACAAACGGACGCAGTGGAGAGCAATGGAGAGGGATGCGCAGAAGAACTCTTGCACCAAAGCTTAGTCCACCAGAGTCGAATACCACGAGCAGTACTACCAGTTCGCCGCAAGTTGCCCTGGACTCTACTGGAAAAGACAGTATGCCAGCTATGGACTTCGATTTGACGACGGCTAAACGGCGTCATCATGAGGAGACTAGAGAGAGCCAGGAGCAGCGACTGCGGCGTCTAGAACGTCAGTGGTGCGTCGCCGATGTGAAGAAGCAGTGCGTCACGAGAGGGAGACGATCGTCGTCGCTTCCTCGCGGCGAAAACCCAGAATCCTAACCAAAGGCGGGATGGCACTACATGGCGCGGCGCTGTGCGCGCAAAGGTAAGCGCCATACTGGCGTACTGGTCTTGCTAAGCGATGGCGTCGTTTGAAAAAAGCATTCTAGTAGCAATGCTCAATATCAGGGGTCTGTCCTCTTGAAGAAGGCAAAACCAACTGTTGCGACTAGTTACACAACAGGAACTAGACATTGTAGCGGTGCAGGAGACCAAAATTGAGAGGCAAGACCAGACCGACAGTATGGTGCGCCCTTTCAGCGGTCGATATGATGTTTGCGTGTGTCATGCGGTAGGGACTTTGGCAGGTTGTATGCTTTTGATTCGCCAATCGTTTGGTGCGATTGTGGAGAGCGTTGTGACCACTGATAGCGGTCGCTGGATTATCTGTGACATCACATTAGCTGGTTTGAAGTGGCGCATTATCTGTATTTACGCGCACGCTAATTCAGATGAGAAGCGAAACCTTTATGAAAATATCGGCTGTTACTGTGACACAGAACGTATGGTCGTTTTATTTGGTCACTAGTATTGTCTCGGGCCGTGCATACGCAGTTGAAATGGTTGGCTGGTGGGGTTTTAACGTCCCAAAGCGACTCAGGCTATGAGAGACGCCGTAGTGGAGGACTCCGGAAATTTCGACCACCTGGGGTTCTTTAATGTCAGTGCACGTTAAAGAACCCCAGGTGGTCGAAATTTCCGGAGTCCTCCACTACGACGTCTCTCATAGCCTGAGTCGCTTTGGGACGTTAAAACCCCACAAACCAACCATTTCAACTGCGCATGCACGACCCGAGACAAGACAAGTACTAAGCCTTTCCGAGATGCGAGTACTGCCTGTCTGAGTGACATAATGCCATCTTTATGATGTGGGCGATTGCATCGGAGACGCTACTGGAGCGCTTTTCACTCATTTCCAGGGAAGAAGCCACGCACGTTTAGATAGGACATACGTATCTGCCGAACTAATAAAATGTTGCTGTGAATACCGCATACAACCAGTGCCGTTCAGTGACCACTGTCTTGTTGTCTTTGGGATTGGAAAAAGAAATGGAAAACGAAACAAATTTGTATGGGACAATTGGAAACTTAATGAGAGGCTTCTGAAAGACGATAGTTTTGTGGGACAAGTAGTGGCAGCTTTAAATGAGATGCAATTAGCCAGTAATGAATCTCAAAGGGAAAAATGGGAAAGATTTAAACAAGAAATAAAGATAAATGCGATTGAACGATCGTGTGCTATTAAACAGCAAGAAAGGGTAAAAGGAAAGGCGCTTAGAAACAACCTCGCGTTTCTATTGACGCATGAGTGCAAGCAGACGGGCTCGTGCATGAAAGAAATCTGCTCCGTCAATCACAAATTGGAGGCAATAGATACGGAGAGATATCAAGCTGCGATGGTGAGGGAGAGGGCACAGCGCCTGTTAGCGGACGAAATGCCCACAAAATGTACTCTTGAATTAGAAAAGAAGCACGCCAGCAAGAATCACATATCAAAAATAGAATGGAAAGGTATAGCCTATTCAGATAAATCGAATATATAGATTGCCTTTTTGCGCACTTTTTAGTCACACAGAAGGTAAAATCGAACAATTCAAGTTTAGTTTCCTTTCTCTCATGCCAAGACTGGATGACGAAACAAAAAAACGTTTAGAGCTGCCAATCCACGAAGGAGAAGAGAATAAAGCCATAGAAAACCTCTACCCTGGAAAATCTCCAGGACCAGACGAGCTTGCAGTCGCCCTTTATAAAGAATTCAAAGAAGATTTCGCTCCAGTTTTGACTAAATTATTTAATGAGGTCTATGACAGAGATATGCTTCCCCGTCTTTTCTAACAGCCCATACAATTTTAATACCAAAAAACGTTGACGAAGCCAAGCTTCAACATGTAACCGCTAACAGACCAATATCTCTGACGAACACACACAATAAGATCTTCATGAAACTTTTTGCTAAAAGGCTTCAAACTGTAATGGAAGAATTAGTAGGACCGCATAAGACCTGCGGCATTAAAGGCCGAACCATATATACTAATATCCACAAGGCACGGTCTGTGCTGGAGTGTTGCGTCGCCTTGCATGAGTGTGTTGCCATGCTCCAGATTGACCTAGAGAAAGCTTTCGACAAGGTGCCGCATGATGTCTTGTTATCAATTTTAGAGCATGCAAATGTGGGCTCAGTTATTTGCAAAGGAGTCGCAATGGCGTACAGAGGGTGCGCCACGCGCCTGATAGTAAATAAGAAGGTGGGTGAGCGCATCCAAGTGCAAAGCTATGTGCGTCAAGGCTGCCCCCTGTCGCCATTGTTTTTCTGCTTGTATATTGAACCATTTTGTCTGAGCATTATCGAGAGCAGCAGTCTCCGAGGTTTTCGTTTGCATGCAGCAGAGGTCCGCGTACTTGCATATGCAGATGACATTGCCGTCTTCTGTATCGACTACGAAAGCATTCGCAGTGTTGTCACATTGGTGAAGGACTTTTGTTCTGTTAGTAGTAGTGCGGTGAATTGGAATAAGTGCCTGGGTTTCTGGCAAAAGAGTGCACACAACCTGTGCGAATTTCGTGAACATGCCTTGGGCAACAACCCCAGTGAAGTATTTAGGAGTGACACTGAAAAACTACCGATGCAGTGAGTCATATTGGTACCAGCAGGTTTTAGAAGTACGTGAGAAGGCCAACAGACTAAAAGGATTCGGTTGGTCTATGTTTGCACGTGCTACGATTTGTAATTTATTTCTTGTTACCAAGACATGGTACGTGTTACAAGTACTGCATTGTTCTCGTGTGAATGTGCAGAGATTTCACCGTGTGTTCGCCATGTTTGTGTGGAGAAGTACTTGGGAGCGCACCCGCCGAAACAGCTTGTTTCATCGCGTCCGCTCGGGAGGAGTTGGTTTGGCGCATTTGTATTTGCGCCAAGTGGTTAACCGTTTTATGTTCTTTCGTGATACAAAGGACCCATTTTTACGAACTGTGTGTCAGGTTAGATTGAACAGAGTGCTACCAAATTTTGTTGTAAGTTCGGCGAGCATGCAAGGGAGGATTTTCGGAATCCTTAAAGAAGTGTACATGTTATGTCGTGTATTGCAAGCCCGGTTTTCGTTTGAATATTTATCAACTGTGACACGAAAGAAACTTTACAAGGACTTATGCGATGTCTTTCTCCCAATCCCATTGTACAGACCGTTGTAATGTGCAGATCCATGGAAGCCAGTCCTTAAACGAGCAAAAAATATGGCTGTACCAGGGGGAACAAAAATGTTCTTTTCCAAACTCAATAGCTATACACTAGAAGTTAAGACTTATTTAAAAATTAATGGTTTTTTTGCACCTTGGGGAAATCACTGCTTCATATGCCGCAAACCGGAAACTATCGAACACGTTTTCTTAGAGTGTTGGGAAGCGTTTTTGTTCTGGGACATTATACAACGAACAATTAAAAAAGACCTACCCGTGGATTCTTGCGGAAGTCGATTTTCATCCATTGAAGATGATGGGCTACCGCTGGACATGATCATGTTATTGGGCCTGCACGGTATCTGGCGATCCAAAATGGCTTTCAGGAATGCAGACTTTGATGCGAGGAAAATACGGCAGTATTTTCTGGAAGCCGTTGCGAGTGTTATTGAAGCTCTCAAGACACAAGACGAAGTGCCTGAGTGGCTTCTGAGAATGAAAGTATTGCTGCAAATGACTGATTTGTAATGGATCACGCAGCCAAAATCGCGTGGTTTTAACTCATGTAGTGTACTTGTCGCGTAATATTCACTCTCTGTTTGTGTGCATGTGCGTGATGTTCTATATGTGTAAAATCTGATAATAAATTAGGCAACAAACAAAAAAAAAAAAGCGGCGTGGCCGAGCGGTTAGCGCCGAACGTTACTGAGCACGTAGTGGCGCGTTCGAATCCAGCTGCTAGTGGCGGTTTTTTTTTCTAGAGATCCTTTTTTTTACATTTTGTAACGTATTTGTGGTGCTTTGTTATTTTTAGTTTTCACTATTTACCCGAGGCCCTTTTTTTCGCCGGGCGACCAGCGCAATATATCGACGCTCTGCTTGGTATGCAGAGGCAAGTATGCCCCTTTTGTTTACGATGCCTGCAAATAGCACGTTGAAGGCCTCGTTGCCGCAGTATGTTGGTCAGATCTGCCATGCTTTAGTGAACAATTGAATAATAATGCGTTTTTCCTTCAGCACTTAGCATATGTATGCTTTTCGTGGCGTACGTAGCTGCAGTCCAGAGGGTCAGGTCAGGGTGAACGGGAGCTCGCAGTCGAAGCGGCGACGGCGGCGATATGTTGGCGCAGAAGTGTGAACGAAGAGTGTGTCGGCGGCAGCGGATTTCGCTCGCTCGCGCCTCCAAATGCTCAAATGTGAACGAGCCAGGCGCTTTTGCTGCTCCAAGCTCGCAATTCAGGCGCTGCAGGTCCAAACTCGAAACTATCCGAGTGCGCACGAAATGCCTGAGCCGAAACATAACCGAAACTGAAGTGGGCGCCTGTGGTGCCTCCAAGTATATTTTTTATTTGCCTTGCAACGTTTACTTTGTATTTTAGCCTTCATTTACATATGATAAAGCGTGTTATTATATTCGAGACAAACCCTACGACCGCATTCAAACGGGCAACGTAATTTGCATTTGTCAGCTTCCGGGATCCCTAGCGCGTCACGTGATTTGTAGTTAGGAGTTTCGGCTGTGGCGGCGATACCTGTATTTCTGTTCTTCCTCTTTACTACCTTATAACAGCTTTGTTTTCAGTAAGAGTGGATTTTTTGTAATCAGGAGTTGGCAGTCTACCTATGCAATCCCACTTTAGTTTTCCCTTTAATGTCCCTTTAAAGTCCCACGTGGGCTATAATCGTGCTTGAAGACGGACATGCCCGCATGATACTAAAATCGGTCTCTTCTGGACAACTGCAGTTTACGTGCTATAGCAAGCGGGCTCTCTGTGCGAGGACAATACCAGCCCTTTTGTGGCTGTTCACAAAAAGCCGCTAAAGGACCCAGATTGGCCACAATACGGCTGGAAGGCCGACGCACCCTCGAAATACCAAAATCAGTGCCTTGTGCGGAGTTTCAAGGCACGTGCAAGAGCAAGTGGGCCTTAGGTCCAAAGACAACACCTTCACAATTGCAGTTGCCGACGCAAAACTACGGTAGGTCCCACATTAGCCCTGACGGGGGTAGAAACTCGAGTGTCCACATGTTCGTCAGATTTTGTAAAACTGATTACTTACGCAACCTAAATGCGGGCTCTTATCGCCTAAAGTAGCACTAGTCTGAATGGGGCTGATGAAGCAATGCCGCTGTGGTTCCTTGGCCGTAGCGCTGCAGAAGACACCCCAATGTCTGCATAATATTGTCCTTGCATTATTTTCAACCCTTATTTCTATTAGACATTGGCCTAAATTACGAATACATTATATTTGTACAACAGTTGTTAATATCTTCAGTCAGGAATGTTTCATGGCTCTAGTTCTCGCGCTCATGCAAACTGCGCTGAAAAAATTTGAAATATGCGCTTTGGTAGCTGTTGCTCCCTATGTGGTCGCCGTGGACACAACTTCACACATGTCCAACGCCTGAATTAATAAGGTGAAAAATGGTCATTTAGGCTAGAATAATCATATGAATTATCATGAAATGTCATGTTATAGGTGTTTAAAAAGGGCACATATGCATAAAATTATTGTTTATGCATATGTGCGATTATGCGCGAAAATATTCAGTTGGAGACCTTATGCCTTCCCATCAGCTATCTGCGTCGGACCCTATGAAAATAATGTGGGAAAGCCCAAGTGCGGCTTGCCGCTGTAGAACCCGCATAAGTCTTAAGTCATTATCTGAGGTGGTGATTCATCAGACATTCATCTTCTCAAAATTGGTCGGGAAGATATGCTTCCGGATGAGGCATCTCACTAGCTTGAAAGAAGGCCCTAGTAAAAAATCCCGTATCGCGACAAACGGGTTTGAAACTGTCCCATATTATCCCGTATAAATTTCGTACCGGTGGGACCAGTCCTGTATGAAGCTTAAGCGGGTTTATATCGGACAGGTCATGTCCGCTACAAATCTCAATCCGGACGGTCCAGTCCGATATAGAGTTAATACAGGGCAGACCATTTCCAGTATGCACCTTATACATGACATCCCAGTCCGGTATGGATATAGAACAGGGCGAACCAGTCCTATATGTAGCCTAAATGGGTTTATTCGGACAGGTCATGTCCGGTATGAATCTCAATCCGGACGGTCCAGTCCGGTATCGAGTTAATACCTGGCAGACCATTTCCATATGAAGCTTATACATGACATCCCAATCCGGAAGGATATGAAACAGGCCGGACCAGTCTTGTATTGAGCTCATGTACAGTACAGGACTTGTCCGGTTTAACAGAAACCGAACAAACCCGATATGTATGAAACTGATACGGGACAGAGCATTTCCGCGTCTGAGTAAAATTCGGACGGATCGTGAAGCCCAACCAGGATGACCAAGTCGGAAAATACCTTCGCGCTAAATAAGCATGAAACCATACATATCATACGTTACAACTTTTCGGTATATGTGGAGTACGCGTTGTCTCGAAAATACCTAGAAGTTGTGAAGCCGTGGGTGTGTGCGCTAGCAAGTACATACACGCATCGCGTTTTGCTTTTGCGTGTGCAACAGTCACTGCAGCTTGCACGATCTTGCGGTTCATCTTCATATCTGTGACTGAAGATCTGCCACCTTCAACGCGAAAGTGCAAGCAAGAATGTAGCGTTTTGTTAGCGAAGATAAAATACGCTCGAGAATAAATGAAACACATCGCTGACCATCGAAATATGCACAGGTCAGCCGGACATCGGGAGTCGCTTCCTTGAGTGTTTACGTATGCAAAACACTTGGTCAGAAGTAAATTCATTGACGTCGCGGCTCCGCTGGCAGCTGGTGAAGCTAAAACAAGCAATATTACAAGTGTTGGTGCACCACATATATCTATATTGATACAAACTATAGTCGACGACGAAGCGGAGACAATCAGTGGCTAGATGACGTAGACGATGAAGAGGTTGCTAGTTGGCGTAGACGACGAAGTTGGTTGCCTGTAACCGCGCTCAGACTGCTGCTCGGACCGCTCTCGGACTTCGGCAGTCTTCTAGGCTCAGGGCATTGCCTGGACGGTTGGCGCAATATCCGTTACAGTCTGGTGGAGGTGCGGGGTACGTTTTCCCACGTTTACACGCTTCACGACGGATCTGACTCGGGTCCACCAGCGAATTAGTCGCCGCCTCCGCGGACAGTCGCCTGAGGTTGGGCTCCTTTCCACCCCTACGAAAACCACAAAGCCTCAACTCTCGAGCCACCTCGACATGGCCACTGATCCCAGGCTCTAAGCTCCGATCCTTTGCCACCCGCCGCGAACACCACCATCTTTTCACGGCGACGTCTTCGAAGACGCAGAGGATTGGCTGGCTACCTTCGAGCGAATGGCTTGGTTCAACGGCTGGAGTGACGGGCGAAAGCTCAATAATGTTTACTTCGCCCTAGAAGAGTCTGCGCGTACGTGGTTCGAAAACCACGAGGGCGACCTTACCACCTGGCAAGCATTTTGCCGTGAACTTCTGACCACCTTCCCCAATGCTGATTGCCGCGAGAAAGCTGAAGCTGCACTTCAGTCCAGAAACCAGCGGCCAAATGAAAGTGAACGCATGTTCTGTGAAGACATGGCCCGTCTTTTCCAGCGCGCATACCCCAATATGAAAGAGAAGAAGCTTCGCCACCTCATGCGTGGAGTTAAGCAGGAGCTTTTTGCGGGCCTCGCTCGCTGTCCAACGCGTACCGTTGCAGAATTCCTCGCGGAGGCAACGAACATGGAAACGACGCTCCAACAACGGGCCCTGCAGTACAACTGAGATGTCAGCAGCTTGGCCCCAGATGTTTTTTCGTCGTGCCATGGAGGCGGTGCGCACGCCTTACGTGACCTCATTCGGTCGGTTGTTCGAGAGGAACTCCGACGTTTCCGTCTGCCTCAGAGTGCGCCAGTGACATCACTGACTGAAGTCGTCAGAGATGAAGTACGCCAGGCTGCTCGTAAATTCTCGGTCACCAACGTACTGCAGCGCATCGATGAAATGCCCACGCACGCATCCGTTGTTCGTCAGGCAGCTGCCTACGATCCTGTCGCTACCCTGCCCCTGTGGGGTAGCGACAGGATGTCATATTTTCGACCACCTTCGACCAAAACCTAGAAAGGTTACGCCTTGTGTTAAAAGCTCTCCGAGACGCCAACCTGACAATCAAACCGGAGAAATGTCACTTCGGCTTTGAGGAACTTCGCTTCCTTGGTCACGTGATAAGCACAAAAGGTGTTCGCCCGGACCCTGAAAAGACAGCTGCCGTTTCTGGTTTTCCGCACCCTACTGACAAGAAAGCTGTTCGACAGGTCGCTACCCTGCCCCTGTGGGGTAGCGACAGGATGTCATATTTTCGACCACCTTCGACCAAAACCTAGAAAGGTTACGCCTTGTGTTAAAAGCTCTCCGAGACGCCAACCTGACAATCAAACCGGAGAAATGTCACTTCAGCTTTGAGGAACTTCGCTTCCTTGGTCACGTGGTAAGCGCAAAAGGTGTTCGCCCGGACCCTGAAAAGACAACTGCCGTTTCTGGTTTTCCGCACCCTACTGACAAGAAAGCTGTTCGACGGTTCTTAGGATTGTGTTCCATTACAGACGCTGTGTACGAGACTTTTCGCACATCGCAGAACCGCTAACCACACTGACTCGAGATGACACGCCGTTCCTGTGGGGAAGTGAACAAGAGGCCGCTTTCCTTGAGTTTCGCAGCCGCCTACAGAATCCCCCGATACTAGGCCATTTTGACGAAAATGCCGCAACTGACGTTCACACTGATGCCAGCAACGCTAGGTTTGGTGCAGTACTAATTCAGTGACAAGACTGTGCAGAACGGGTTATTGCTTACGCGACGTGAACACTTACCCGCTCCGAAACCAACTATTCAACAGCTGAGAAAGAATGTCTGGCGGTAATATGGGCCCTCACCAAGTTCCGACCATACCTCTACGGCCGACCTTTCCACGTTATACACGACCACTATTCATTATGGTGGCTCGCGAGCCTCAGAGACCCCTCAGGACGATTGGCTAGATGGAGCCTTAGATTACAAGAGTATGACATAACAGTCGTATAAAAATCAGGACGGAAGCATCAGGATGCTGACTGTGTCGCGCTCGCCCATCGCCATATGTCCAGAAGAAACGGCCGATGATTTTCCGTTTCTGGGGGCTATTAGTACAACCCAAATGGCACAGCTGCAGAGAATGGACCCGGAGTTAGCGTCACTCGTCGACTATCTGCAGGGCGTCGACGCCCGTATTTCCCGTGTTTTTCATCGTGGGCTTCAAACGTTCACTCTGCGTAGTAACGTGCTCTACAAGCGAAATTTCGCTAACAGTGAAGAGACGTTTCTCCTTGTTGTGCCCTCCGAGTTGGGCCGAGATATATTGAGTGCCTGTCATGATGAACCCACCGCCGGCCACCTGGGGGTGAGTCGTACACTTACACGAATTCGTCAAAAGTATTATTGGCCCAGGTTACTCCTATCGGTGCGGGCCTATGTACGCTCACGTCGTGACTGCCAACGTCGGAAGTCTCCGCCATTGAAACCCGCTGGATTTCTTCAGCCTATTCCTCCACCGAAGACCCCTTTCCATCAAGTGGGCATGGATCTTCTCGGTCCTTTTCCGAAGTCCTCGTCTGGCATCCGTTGGGTAGTCGTCGCGACAGACTACCTACTACGGTACGCAGAGACCGCGTCCCTTGTTAAAGGTACCCCTACTGAAAATAACTCTATATAGGACCTATTCATATAGGGTTATTGGACATGGGATATGTGGAAAAGGAGTTGTGGGAATTAGGAGTTGTGGGAAACAGGAGTTGCGGGATAGGTGTTGAGTTGTAGGGTAGGAGTTGCAGCATAAAGGACATATGGGACAAGCAAGTGATGCTGCCGAAACAGTGTGCCTATATAGATATCCTAATATGGCTTAAATTTCTATGTGCACTGTTTCTGCAGCACTAACTGCTTTGTATGAAACGGATAAGCAGCTTTTACTTCTCATGGATGAAAATTGTCACATGTGCTCCAGCTACAGCGAGCTCGAGTGTAGAAGAATTAAATTGTACATACAACTTAGGAGTGACGTGCCCGTGTGTTTATTTCCAAAATCACTTGTTGAAATCGTTTAACATCTCTCCGATGTATCTGATCATTTTTTTTATGCGGGCATTTCTTAGGTGGTGGTAGAAAACATTTATATAGGACAAATACAAAAGGTTATGCGTGAGCTGACCCTGAAGGGGCCAACCCTCACAAACACTAGGTGGAGGTCCCTAGTTCGGGACCCCAGTGGCGTCTGCCGCCGCTCGGGCTCGCCCGACTAAGGCCCGTTGGGCCTTCAGGTCGGAGCAGCCGAGCAGGGTCGCCTCCCAGTCCTCCCGGGTTAGTTTGGCGTGAGGGGGGATAGCCGGATTTGAGGGGCAGGCCCACACCATGTGGTAGATGTCCGAAGACACCACCCCACAGTGCGGGCAGCTGCCAGAGAAAGCAGGGTCGAAGTGTTTTAGAGCTGCTGGGCACAGCAGTGTGTTTGTATAGAGGCGGAGTAAGAGCCGCTCATCCGCCTTTGAAAGGCCTTTACATGGGCGGGGGTAAAGGCTGTGGCTAGATTGGTAGTAATTTACGATATCTTTGAATGTATAAGCCGGATTAGGATCAGCGTCCTGGTCGGAAGGGGAGGAGGAGGAAACTTCCCGGAGAGAGAGCGCGCGGGCGGCGGCGTCGGCAGCCTCGTTTCCAGCCAGCCCCTGATGAGCAGGAGCCCAAATAATATATCGGGTAGCGGGGTCCCCAATGTAGGAGCTATTTTGAAGTATTCGGTAGGCTAGATAAGGGGTCCAGCCCTGTTCGACATTCCGACAAACCCCTCGCGAGTCGGAAATATATATTTCGAGTCAGAGTGGGAAGCAGCCAATGCTATGGCGACCTCCTCCGCATGAGTTATGTTGCGGGCCCTGAAGCTAAGACCGTAGACTGTTTTCGCCTCGTGGACGACTGCGGCCGTGTACCACCCCCCATGGTGCGGGCCAGAGGCGTCCACATAAAAAACGCCGGGTTTAGAACCATAATGGCGTGCCAGGGCTTCCGCCCGCGCCAGGCGTCTGCCATCATGGTCTTCGCGTGCCATTTTGGCGGGAAGAGGGCGTACGCGGAGGGCGCATCTCCACGGCGCTGGAATGCATGCCCGTTCTTCCATAAGTGTCGTATGTTCGATGTGGAGCCGGGCAAGAAGGCGGCGGCCCGACTGCGTCTGCGACAAACGCGTATATTGATTTGTGAGTTGCGCTTCCCTCAATTCCCTGAAGGTGTTCACCATTCCCAGTGCCATGAGGCGCTGGTTTGAGGTAGTCACCGGAATATCGAGGGCCCGCTTATAGATTTTGCGGAGAATGACCTCGAGGGCATCCTCATCTTGCTTCCGCAGGTGGAGATATGGAGTCGAATAAAGGATTCGACTGGTTACGAAGGCGTTTGCCAGCCGCAAAGCATCCTTGCTTCGTAACCCCCCGCGTTTATTGGAAACCCGGCGGACCATGCGGCCCACCTGGTCCCCCACCTTGCGGAGTTTAGCCAATGTGGTGTCTGGCTTGCGGTGTTGGTGAATGAAGAGTCCCAGTACTCGGACTTATTGTGTTTCTGGAATTGGACCTGATTGAAGAGTAAGTTGAATTTTAGTAGTGCATTTTGGAGAGGGGCGGATGTGCACAAATTCCGATTTCTGTGGGGAGCATTGAAGGCCGCAGCGGCTAGCATAGCGGTCTACTATAGTCGCCGCCTGCTGCAGGCTGGCCTCAATGTCTCCAAGTGAGCCCTGTGTAGCCCACAGGGTGATGTCGTCGGCGTACAGAGCATGCTGCACGCCCTCGACAGCCCCCAGCTGGGCCGGCAGGTGCATCATGGCCAAATTGAATAGCAGGGGAGAAAGCACTGCGCCTTGCGGCGTTCCCCTGGTACCTAGGGGGAAGGGGCCGTGTTCGTTATCCTGAAGGCGGATGTAAGATTGGCGGTCTGTGAGGAATTGGCGGATATATTGGAAGGCACGGTGGCCACAGTTGGTTTGGCTTAAATGAGTGAGAATAATATCATGCGTTACATTGTTGAAAGCCCCCTTAAGCTCCAGGGTGAGTACGACCCTGTCGTTATGAGGGCGCTCGAGGGGGTCAAGGACTTCGCGATGTAGTTGAAGCAAGACATCCTGTGCGGATCTGTGTGGGCGAAATCCGTACATGGTATCCGCGAAGACATGTTGTGTCTCAAGGTACTCAGACAACCGGTCCCGCACCATCGTCTCCATAAGTTTGCCCACAGAAGAGGTAAGAGAGATGGGGCGAAGGTTGTCCGTGTTTATTGCTTTGCCGGCCTTTGGTATGAATGTGACCACAGCGGTTTTCCAATCAATGGGGAGTGGCGTATCTCCTCACCATATTGCATTGATGTAGTCCAATAAAGTGGTATAAGCTGAGTCGGGAAGGTTAGCTAGTAATTTAACAGTGATTTTGTCCCGGCCAGGTGCAGTACCACGTTTCATTTTGCCCAGGGCTGCCCGTAAGTCGTGGAGCTTAAACGGCTGATCAAGCTCAGCGTTCTCAGAGCCTGCATAAGAGTACGCCTGCCCACGGGTGTCCTGTATGTTGCACAAATATCGGTCCCTGAGTTTGTGCGCGACTTGTGTAGTATTACCAGAGAAGGTGTGGATTACACGCTGAAGATGTTTTTGTGTTTCTCTACGGGTCTGAGTTGGATCAATGAGGGGGCGAAAGAGGCGCCATGTGTTTCGGCTGGACATTTGACGCGCTGCCGTGTTGCAGCTATCCACCCAGTTAGAGTCGGCGAGCTGGGCCGCATACTCAGCCGCTCGCTGGGTGAGCTCGGCAATTCGAGCTTTAAGGTTTCTGTTATGTTTCTGCCGGCGCCATCGGCGGACGAGGGAGTGCCGAGCTTCCCAGAGGTGGAGTAGGTGATTGTCCACATCCGATACCACCTCTGAAAGCTGAATCTGAGTTTCGGTGGAGCGAAGGTGTGAAACCAAATGCTGGGACCACGAGGTGTACCCTTGCTCTGTAATGCATGTTGTGCTGTCGAAATTTTGTCTGAATTTCGTCCAATCTGGGAGATGGGCTTGTGTTGTGGGTTTAGAGAGTGGACGAGTTCTGATTGTGGTATTGATAATGCAGTGGTCGCTGCCGAGGGTTTCCTCGGTGTTGACCCAGTCTGCATGTTGGATGTTATAAGTAAAGGTGAGGTCCGGACAGGTGTCCCTTGTCACGGAGTTACCAAGTCGGGTTGGGTGGACGGGGTCAGTGTGAAGAGTGAGGCCCAGCGTGGACGCAAGCTCCGCCAACCTGCGCC
Organism: Amblyomma maculatum; assembly: GCF_055883805.1. NCBI lineage: Eukaryota > Metazoa > Arthropoda > Arachnida > Ixodida > Ixodidae > Amblyomma > Amblyomma maculatum. The sequence continues at coordinate 51,781,311 of NC_139348.1, read as the reverse complement.
CTCGCTTTTCTTCACGGTGGTAGCCCCAAAGCCGACTGGGGGCGTTAAAGTCGCCTGCAATCAGGAGGGGGTCTCGACCCGCGACTCTCAGCGCTCGGCTGAAGAGGTCTGAAAAAGAAATGTGTTGCAGTTTAGGAGGACAGTATACATTGAGAATGTGAAGTGGTGGGTCCTGCTTGCGGAGAGGGAGGAGAGTCACCATCACATAGGAATATACAATTTGGAGGTCGAGGTCGACAAGATTAGCTGTATAATTTTTGTGGACACAAAGACAAGTCGAGGGGTCTTGTTGGAATGTCGTATAGCTTGTGAGTGCGGCGCCCATCCCTGGCTCTTGGAGGGCTACCACGGCTGGTAAGCATTCAAAAGTTGCGAGGTAAAGACGAAAGTTGGCCCGCTTACAGCGAGCACGGAAACCTCTGCAGTTCCACTGTGTTATTGTAAATGGGGAAGCCGAGTTTGAAGGTGGAAAGCGCCTACTTTTAGGGGGCCCCGCCATCACTAGGATTAAATATAAATATGGAGGGAGCGACTACCTCAGAGCCAGCACCTAAAGGCTGGGCATAGAGCTCAGTCCCCAGGTGAGGGGCAGCTTCCTCGGAGTCCGAGTCTATGACTAGACGGCTTGTTTTGGGAAGTCGAGAGGACACAACCCGAAGGGGTCCCGATCGTCGGAGAAGGCGGGCATTTTCACTGACATGTTTTGAAATCATAGCCGGAACAGTCTCCATGACCTTGGTCAGGACCTGCTCCATTGCTGCACTGATCATTGAGGTAAGTTTCATAGTCAGGCGGGCCTCCATCTCAGCAAGGACCGCCGGGAAGGCTGGTGATGATGCCACCGGCTCGCTCTCCATGTTCTCCGGGCTAGGAGGGCAGGGAGGATTAGAAGCCAATCTGCTTTCTAAAGCTTGAATTTTGGTAAGCAGCATCTCATTTTGGGCCCAGATTGCTGCCATCTGTTTTTGGAGCTCGATATCAACGTGAGAATGGGAGGGAGGGGGAGAAGAGGAGGCAACCGCACCCATGCCACTCACCTGTTTGTCATTTTTCACGGCACGGGCCCAAGCGTCAGCTGTGCCATCCGTCTTGTTAGTATGGGCTTTGTGGCCTTTTCCCCCATTCGGTGGTGGCGGAGGCGTCTGTCCCTTGGCGCCACCTCCGTCAGGGGACTCTTGCTGATTTTTCGCTGTGATGTTGGTCTGACGTTTTGCGATGTCTTTGGTTGTGGCGCCGGAGTGTTTTGGCTTCCCGTCAGAATGCCGTGTTGCTGCAGGCCCCGAGCGCTTGGCCGTAGAGGGCGAGCGGAATTTCCTCGAGCACTCAGGAGAGTTTGTTGGGTGCCCGAACCCACATGTCGCACATTTCGGCTGACAGTCGTGAGGAGCCCGCACCCCCTCCACTGCCGGCACTTTTTGGCCGCACAGGCCGCAGTTTTCACCATTCGGGTTGGGACATGTGTCCGCCCGGTGTCCAACTGTGCCGCACTTCACACATGCCGGAATTGTTCTTTTGTATGCCCGGACGAGGGCAATTTCTGAATTGTAATGCACATACCGAGGCACAGTCTTCCCGGCGAAGGTGAGCTGGGCCGCGTTGGAGGTGCCGTATTTTCGGATGTCGACCATCTCTCCGGCTCGCTATTGAATTTTTTGTTGCAGGGACGCAGTGGTCTCGTAGCTCGCTACGGTGATGACACCTTTAGAAACATTGTCGGTTTGCTTAAGATGGCCCCGCATGGCAATGGAGCCTTTCGGAGAGGCAAGTTGAAATTCGCCAATGAGGCGATCTGCCACGTCGGCAACCGGGGTGCCCGTGACAACGAGATTTCGCTCCCATGAAGGAAGCAGAGTGAGAGTAGCTGCTGCCGACTCACCCAGTAGGGCCTTGAAAGCTTCTCCCAACTGACCGCATTGATACAAATCCCGGAGGGCCACCGGTGTGCTGGGTTTGAGGACGACTTGATAGTCATCCGGATGGAATCTTGGAAGTGGTCTGGGCTTCCACTTCGGTGTCGGCTTATGAGCTGAACCGCCTTGGGACGCATCCTCGCGCTGGACGCCATTTGGCTGATTTGAGAGCGCTGACTTCGCTGACGCGGCGGAGGACGCTATCTTGGCTCGTCGCTAGGTGCGGCGTTCCACGAGCTTGAACAGATTTTCATGCCGGAGAGCTGATCCCGGCGGAAGCTCTTCGGTTGGGGCAACCGGGACCGTGGACCAGGCCATAGTCTCGGGATCGTAGCCTCGCTGAGCTTGCAGAGCGGCCATATTCTCCGGAAGGGCTCCTCGGCTCGGAGACGGCTTTTCCTAGGAGCTTTGATGGGTTTGCAGCGATGTACGCTTGAAAGGCATCTGAAAAAGATTAAGCACAAAATGGTTGTAACATACCGATGGGTTTCAGAACGCTCATTATACATCGCTGAATTCCTCGCTTGCATCAATCCTAAGCAATGTTTCAGTGTGCGGCAAATATTGACACATGCCATTCATAGAAGACGAAGATTTGAACGGGCGATTCGGAGAAGACGACGAAGCAAAAAAAAAACAGTGCTCCGCTTTCGTGCTGACCGGACTAGTTGTAGGTATTCTTCGGTGCCAGAGTGCTAGAGCGCCTTCTGTGTAACGTTACGTTACAAATCTGGTGGAGGTGCTGGGTATCAATCCAGTCCTGCATAATCAACCTGTCACTACGGAGCTTACCCCCGTACATCAACGCCTCGGCCGCCACCTACGTGGAGAGCCCCCTGAATTCGGACCCCTTCCGGCCGCTACCAGGACGACGCACCCTCAGACGGCCGCAGAACATGCTGCAATGACATCTGAGAGCAGGCTTCCCACCCACATCCTGTGTCATCAGCCGCGAGCACCCCCCTCTTTTCATGGAGACGTGCTCGAGGACGCCGAGGACTGGCTTGAGACCTACGAGCGAGTCGCTCGTTACAACGGGTGGACTGATGAGCGTAAGCTCCACAATGTGTACTTCGCTCTTGAAGAGTCTGCACGGACATGGTTTGAAAACCATGAGGCTGCCTTCCCATCCTGGGCAGCCTTCTGTCGTGATTTCAAAGCCACGTTTCCTAGCGCCGACCGCCGGGAGCGAGCAGAAGCTGCGCTACACTCGCGCATTGAGCGCCAGGACGAGAGCGTGCGTATGTTCTTTGAGGACATGACATGCCTTTTCAACCGTGCAGACCTACAAATGTCAGAAGATAAGAAGCTGCGTCACCTGATGCGGGGCGTTAAACAAGAACTTTTCGCGGGACTGGTGCGCAGTCCACCACGCACTGTGGCGGAGTTTCTCAGCGAGGCAGCGACTATGGAGACAACGCTGCAACACCGAGCCCGTCAGTACAACCGTGACGTGAACATCATTAGGCCCGACGCACCCCCTGTACATGTCGGCAGTGACATGGACGCATTACGCAGTCTCATCCGTTCTGTCGTGCGGGAGGAACTGCAAGCGCTCCGGATGCCTTGCAACACAGCATCTTTTCCTTCATTGGCTGAAGTCGTCCGGGACGAGGGGCGTATGGTAGCTCAGCAAGTTGCTGACGTTCCCCAGCAGCGCGTTCCTCACCAGACGTTTGACGCGAGGCCCACCTACGCGTCCGTCCTGAGTAAGGCTCCCCCGCCGGACCATAGTATCAACGCCGCAGCTCCAGCAATGGAGCCGCAGGGTCCCCTCATGGAGCACCTCGCATGGAGCCGCATGCAGCCTCGCTACTCCCCTCCGCCAATCTACCAGCCACCCCGTAAAAGTAAAGTATGGCGGCCCCGGGAGCGTCGGCCCCTGTGCTATCATTGCGGGGAAGCCACTCACCTTTACCGGACGTGCCCGTACCGCCGCGTCAAAATGCGGGGTTTTGCCTCGGAGGACCTCTACCCTCGGAATACCGAACGGCCTACTGAGATTGCAAGCAACCTTGCAGCGCGACAGTATACCGTCACGTCCGGTTAAAAAGAGCGTCGGTCTACGTCCCCGATGAGCTACCGTGCGACATGTCCCCACTCTTCCCGACGCCGCTCCTCTCCAAGCCCTAGCCGGGAAAACTAATACCAGCGGTCTTGGGAGGAAGGGTCGCTGATGTCGGGAAATATGAAGATCCTCCGTCATCGCCAGACCGACCCGACGAGATTTCGCTTCTGTAAGGTAGCGACAGCATCCGGCATACTACCTCCGATTTATGTGTAACGATTGATGGAGTGGATATCACCGCGTTACTCGACACTGGTGCCGATTATTCAGTAATGAGCCGTGGTCTCACCCGAGAATTGATGAAAGCTTTGACACATTGGTCCGGCCCGAAAATTTGCACGACGGGAAGTCACTTGATTGAACCTGCAGGCAAATGCACAGCGCGGGTCGGCATCCGTGGTTTTGTGTACGTCGGAGAATTTATCGTGCTTCCTGAGTGTTCGAAAGTCTTGATCCTTGGTCTAGACTTCGTGCAGACCAACGGCACTGTCATTGACCTGAAAGAAGCGCGTGTATCCTTTTCGACGAAACGAGCCGTGGCGCGCATTGAAAGCGAAGATCCGGGTCTGAACGTTTTGCGTATAGTCCACGATGACGTGAGGGTTCCGGCACGTTCTAGTGTGTTGGTTCTGTAAAGCATGACTTATTCCACGATTACGAGGGCATCGCGGATGGGCACCTTCCGCTACTACTCGAGAAGGAATTAGCCGTTGCTCGAGGACTCGTACAACTCCAGAACAGTTGTGCTACTGTCCTGACAAATTTTGCTAAGGAGATGCGGCATCTCGCCAAGGACACGGCTGTTGCCGTCCTTCACGATGTTACTGCCTTGCCAACGACACCGACGACGAACATGACCTTGACCTGGACATCGCTAGTTTTACCCAGCTTGCGGAAGAAGCGCGGCAGCTGGCAAAGCAGCGCATATACCTACAACAGAAACTAGACGCTGACCGTTACAACAAGGGACGGCGCTTCGCTGCCTACGAGCCTGGAGACTGTGTCTGGATTTGGACGCCCGTTAGTCATCGTGGGCTCTCTGAAAAATTGCTGCGCCGGTACTTCGGTCCATACAGTGTCCTGCGCCGTTTCAGCGACGTTACTTACGAAGTTGAATCCGCGACCCAAGATCCCTGAAGCCGCAGACGACGCAAGTTCACTGATGTTGTACACGTCGTCCGGATGAAACCCTACCACGATCGCCCCGCTGACTATTCTTGAGACTGATGGCGCCCCTTTTTGTGTTGTGGTATCCCATACCAACCTAGCATACTATATGGCAGCTCATCGCATCAAGCAGCATTTGCAGCATCGAGGCGATGCTGCCAAGAAGGGGGGGGGGGGGGGGCAATGACACATGTCATTCATAGAAGACAAAGATTTGAACGGGCGATTCGGAGAAGACGACGAAGCGAGAAAAACAGTGCTCCGCTTTCGTGCTGACCTGACTAGTTGTAGGTGTTCTTCGGTGCCAGAGTGCTAGAAAGCCTTCTGTGTAACGTTATGTTACAATATTATATTTCTTGTAATTGTAAATTGGGTTTCAAAACTTTCCTCACGTACTGTACACCTCTGAAATCTCCCGTGCATCAGTGCTAAACAATGCTGCAATACACAGACGCATTACGCATTACGGTGTATTTTTTTTTGTAACGGATTATCTTATCTTACTGCGAAGTTTCGGCAAGATCCGGTAATGACTGCAGACAGCGATGGCGCCAAGAAGATACGAAAGAAATTTTCACTGCAAGAAATCGACGCAGAGAAAAAGCAAATTCGGCCTCTGCATACTACAAGCATTGCCTCATCGACTGCCATTATTAATTTGAAAGACCGAGACAAGCTTTTAAAACTTCGGGGAACTCTGAGGTGGTGTCTATTGAACTTTGATGTTTTATATCGAGGTTCGACCGTAGCTGTTTTTCATTGGCCACTGCAGAGTGACGAGGTTTAGTCTTGAAAACATAAGTATGTACATAGTGTTATATCTGTAGGCTTAATTTCTGGCTATATTGATTGTGACTAACACTTTATTTTTCACAACCCAATGGGCAAAATTAAAATGAGAATGATGTTTTTCAAAAAGCACTTGAGTGCACCTTTAGTGCGTTCGCTCAGTTCACATCTTGACTGGCTTGTACGCTTTCCTTGGGTGGGGTGTCCGATACAATCGAAACTCGATATAACAAAGTTCTACTTGCAAGTGAAAACTTCAGTAAACCACGAATTTCGTTACGGCAAGGTTCCCATGTTCTAGCTGCCCAAACAAGGTAAAAGTTCAGTGGAACACTTCTAGTAGGTGGGAATTTGTAAATTATGAATTCAGAAAATGAGCAAGAAGTTCTGGCAATAACAGCACTAACAAGGGTACCAGATGTTTTGTACATCTGGAGGATAATGGGTGATAGCAAACGGCGCAAATGCATCATTTTTTTTCTGGGCTACCTGCGGCTACCTGTGCGTGGCAATTGTTCAGGCCCCACGTACACATACTCTATTTACGCGCTAATGAACTTGCCTCTCACTGTTTCCGCCAACAAATAAAAAACAACGCTCGTAGTTAGCGTGTCTCTCCCTTGCGTGCCATCATAGTTCAGTGTATTTCTTGCAGGGTGCCAGGATTATGTGCAGTGATAACTTCACTGGTGCATTCTGTGGGCGTTAGCTCCAGTGAGGGGGGGGGGGGGGGAGGAATCGGCAGAGTGCCAGCGGCTTAGACAGGAGTGCGTGGTAGTGGCTTGCTCAGCTGGTTCGGTTGCTCAGCGCCATCCAAGGATGGGCCTTGATTTCCCTTTACCACAGTGATTGGAGTGAGCGCTGTCCGCTGCCATAAAATCATTGGAATGTCTGTATCAGTAAACGCCTTTTGAAGCAAATGATGCTTAAAGCCCGCATTATGATTGTGGCTGACGGCATGCTTTCTTTGACGACTGAAGGGTGCAAGGATGGACAACTGTCATAAAAAAGTCTCTCGCCTATTGAACCTTCCCCTCAAACTTGCGTCGATGTCGTAGAAATGCAAATTGCGCTGTGTTTCAGCTAAAGTTCTCATGCTAGGGTCTTAACGTGGCTGCTGATACATACATGCATGTGATGTGCGAGGACTTTGAAAGTGCGGTATAAAATTACTTCGTTAAATCGCGAAAAAACACATGGTGTTTGAATAGGGCAGAGATTGGGAAATAAAAAAAGATGAATGTGGTAGCTCACGAGTATAGGCTAATGAGTATTTGTGAGATGATAGCGTCGCGAATTCAGGAATTGGTGATTCAGCAAGGTGTAAAGTAATGAGGATCTGCAGGGGAAGCCGTTAGAACCATTGCGTTAGGGCTGATGGCGTTACATCGCGAATTTCGTTACATTGTGGTTCGTTATTTAGTGCAAGGCCATACCGTGGGGCCACCAACCTCTTGTAAGAGCCCGCATAAAGAACTAAGCGGGATAACGCACGCTAACTTGCTGCTGTAGGGTGGTATCCTAGGCAGTTCATGTGCGCGTTAGCATTGCATTCATTAATTTATTTAATACATGCCTTGATCTGGGCCTTTATAAGCTTAATTTGATGCATTAGATCCAGTCATTCGACAAGAAAGCACTTCACCAAATCAGTGATATTGAAGCTGGCGATCTTTACACACGACGACGCAGACCGGCTGCATCATTGCTGCTGTTATGAAAAAAAAAAAAAAACAAGCTGCCACACAACCCCAATATTGATGTTCGACTGTATCAGAATGGGAGATGCGTGGACATGCTGAGCAATACTAAAACAAAAACACCTTGAATATTTGGTTCTCAGTAGTGTTTTTCAGGACTCCACCACTTGATGTTATCTATTTCCACGGTGTATTTTACGTCCTAAAACTACATCTTCATTTTCATAATTTGAAAATAGACGAAGAAAATGCGAACTTAAATCACTGTTCCTGTGCTAGTGCATCTTGCCCCATGTAATTGAAGCAAAAAGTTGAGACCTGTTGAATTTTTAATGCATCCTGTTTTTCTAAATCCAGTGGTAATCACTGTACCCTAATGATAGTTCTATATTATCTTTCGCTGACATCTGCAAAATGCTTCTTTGATGCAGATCCATATCGAAAAAGGAGTTTTCGTGACCTCAGAGCCGTGAAGTTGGCTCTTGAGAAGAACAAGAGATTCGCTGTTTTGCAAGGCGGCTACAAATGTTCTTTGGGGCGTGCCAGCCCTCAAGAATCGCAGTGTGACAGGAAACCCCAGCCGGCGGTTTTCCAACAATGACGGGCCAGCTACGCAAGGAAGAAAGGCCTTGACTCCAGTGAAACTTGATGCTGTTGCAAGTGAGTATGCACAACTGTGGTGCTTCATCTTGGCTCATAAGATCCAATTTCTAAGAGTGAAGTCATCATGCACTGTGAGGTTAATGGCATTTACTGTGCCACTAATTAGGAAACATGTCAAAAATGGGGAAGACAACAGAAATGTGGCATAACTGGGTAGCGTGAGCAGAAAATTCTTATATCAGTACGTATCAGTGACAGAAATTGAAGCATCAAGAAGTAAAATCGCAAGGTGAATGGTTTTATTGCTTCAAAGTTGTCCAAATAATTGATCAAGCAATTGCATGAGAGGGTAGAGCTATTCGGAACTGTCAAGTCACCTTTAATGGGGGGGGGGGGGGGCACAGCTTTGAGCAAGTTGCCAGTTACCTTGTTTGGGACAATCGCTTACTGAATGATATCTTGAAACACATCGTGTTAACGCACAAAATGGTGTGTGGCAGTCGCCCACTGTGAGTGCAATCTATGGCTATGTCCAGTTTAATTTTTACTTCAGGCATTCTGTCTTCATTGAAATTTTCCAGAGGCACTGAACGGTGCAGTAAAATAGTCGAACCTGGATATATCGATAATTCAATATACAGAAATCGGCTTCAGACACCACTTGAGATCGTGAAAAATGATACTGTATTTGTCGCGTAATTAACCCACTCGCATAATGAACCCACCCCCCACTTTTGCCCCTGAGAATTAAAAAAAAAGTGTTCGGAGGTGCGTCCCTTCGTTTCGACCATCACGTCCCTCCATACATCCACAGCTCATTTATTGGCAGCGCTCCAAGATGCTAAATATCACGCCGTGTTTATCTTTTGACTATACTTATGATAGATCCTGCGGTTGCAGGGAGCGAACTTGCAGAGTGCTCATGATGGCTTAATTGAATAAGCCTGGTTCGATTTATCACGCTGCGCTTGGGGCGGGTGCAGTCCACTGCCACAAAATCATTGGAAAGCGTGATAGCTGCAAATGCCGTTTGAAACGAACAATGCTAAAAGTCGGTGTCATGATCGCAGCTGACCGCGTGCTTTCGTTGATTCATAGATGTAAGATTGGACGTCTGTCGCAAAAAAAAAGAAACGCCTGTCACTCCTTAACGTCTGCAGCCGCCATGGCTTACACTGCACCGCATGTTCAGCACAATGGCAATGATCAGCTCCCGCAAAAAAAAACAAAAAAAACTGCCGCTTTTTGCATCCGCAGCCGCCGTAGATTACGCACGTGCAGCACGAGGAAACGAGACGCACGTCAGCCGCCGCACGGAGAGCGTTCACAACACACTAGAGAACTGGAGAAAGCGTCTACCATGGGCTGAGCTGGCTTGTCCGCGCATGCGTAGTGCAGGCTGCTGCGAACACAGACTGGGAAAGGGAGAGGAAGGGGAGCGATAAAGCTCGGCAGAAGAGTGGGCACACTCTTGCACTTCGCTCTATCGCCAAGTTTGCTCCCTGCCACTGCAGGATCTATCAAAAGTATAGTCAAAAGGTAAACACGGCGTGATGTTATCGCGGCATACATCTTGGCGCGTTGCCAATAATGAGCTGTGGATGCAAGGGCTGAAACGGAAGGTCGTGCCTCCGAACTTTTTTTTTTTCAAATTCTGGGGGGCGAAAGTGGGGGGTGGGTTCATTATGCGAGTGTGATTTCGCAACAAATCGAGTGTGATTTCGCAACGAGTGTGATTTCGCTCTCTTGACTGGCTTGTACCTTCCCATACGTATGAATGGCACGACCCCCTCACCAGCGAGCGACATACAAAACAGAAAATAAAAGAGGCTAGATCTGCTGGCTACCACCCATTAACCGTAGCTTTGTGGTGGCCCTAGGAGCTGGCACCACTTTTAGTGATGATGGAAGCTACAGCCCACGGACCATACACTGAAACGTCGATTTCTGTGTCACGCAAAAGTTGCGGCACTGTTAATTTAGCCTAATTCGTAATACTGATGTTCCTATATTATAGAAAAAAAAAATTTAAAATGTATATTATTCTGAAACATATGCTATATTGAAATTCGCAATTCTGAAATATTTTTACATTAAAAACAGGAAATCTGTTGGCGATTTCTAAGACGTTCGTTAACTAGACTAAAGACTAAACCACCCTAAAAACAAGCACACATGGCTTGGCCATTCCTGGAGTCCGAAAAAAATTTGAGCCTTCTCAGCGGATCATGTGAAAGCACTCCATCAGGCTGACCATTGGAATTTGCCATAAGCAAAGCATTATGCTGCTGAAAGTTCACATGAAAACATACCCATCACGCAAGCTAGCACCTTTGGAATTTCAGCCAGTGGTTATGGGACTACAAAAATGTTCTTACCTGGCCAGTTACGTTGGCAAAGAGGGCTGGTGGCGGACTGTGGTCCATAGGCTGCAATTAAACAAAAAAGAGCACCAGGTAACTCATCACCAAAAAACTGTCTTGCATATCATGACTAAAAAAGCTGTCCCGTGTGTACATAATACATTAGGGGCTGAAAATGTGTGCAACCAAGAAAGCGTTGAATAATGAACCACCTGACTTAGCGACTCTAATGTTTGCATCTTTGAAAAAAGCTGATGCAATCGTGAAATGAGACTCGCATGTACACTTACAAAGAATGCTGAAAGCCCTACAGGCTGTAGCACTCGCCACCAATCCACCGCAGCCATGAGTGAAATAGTCAATTTATGAACCTCAGTGGGAATGGTTGCTATATTTTACTGTTTACTTGAATAAGTGACATAGCAAGCATAATTTCAGGCTTAAGTAATAAAGCTATAGTATGCGACACAAGTATGCTCTGCAGCTACCATAACTGGTAGGGTGACTCTTTGGCAGCCTCTGCTGTAGTGTCATCAGTAGCCTGAACCAAGAATAGAAGAGTGATGCTGTGATAAGTTCCCAGGTAAACTGCCAGGTATTAAAACACACCACTGACACAAAACAATCACCTATTTCATAGTTAAGTCCAGCTGAGTGCCACATAAGCCACACAACTGGAACTAAAATGACTACTACTGTCTTCATCACATGCTTTTGGTCTTTTCACCTGGCTTAGCAGAACGGCAGGCCCTCGATCACACACAATGTTCATTTCATAGCCTTGAGCCTCTTCCACAAGCTATAAAGAAACAACACAAAACTGCACTCAATTGAGCATCTAGGACACTAATACACCACAGAAGCTAAAATCACTACACAGTTTCCTGCTTTACATAAGAATTTGTATCCATACAGTAGCAAATGACTAATACAGCAGCAGCTGAACACCAATCATGTTACTGTAATATGCACATGTGCAGTGAACTGGCAAAAACTCGATCTTAGACATCCACTGGGAAAAAAACGCAGTCCTGTAGGTAGCACAGCCCTCCAAAACAATGCTGGTATGACACACACTGAGCTATTAATCTAGACGTAAATGACAGCCAGAATTTACTTATTACACTGTGCACATTTTTAGGCTGTGGCAAATGAAATGCTGCAGGCACGATTCCAATTTCTCTTTTCATACCTGGGCGGACGACTCCTGAAAAGCTTGATGCTCGATTTGTGCCACAACCTGATGACAGAGCAAAAGAAAACAGCTGGCCAAAATTAGTGAATGAAGCTTTAATACAGCTAGACATAAATTGTAAGAAGCAAAATTCCTGCACACAGGAGTGCTACAGCTGAAATAGGATATGTAGAAATTTTGGAGCAGCACGATTTTAGTTTTGGAGCAGTAAAATATATATTTGGAACAGCTCAGAGGAAAAAATACTGCACTTTGCAGCACGAATTCAAATTTAGGAGCCGTTAAACATTGAATAAACCTTGAAAACTTCAGTAAAACGGCAAGTTGCGCGAGTTGGTGCGTAATCAGGCAAAAAACAGCGCAACAACGGAGACAAGAGAGCAGAAAGATGACTGGACCAGCGCTGACTAGCAACTGAAGATTTTATTGAGAAGAACACAAATATATTCTCCATTCACAACCAAGAGCATGCATGGGCAGAAATAACAGCACTGATACCTGAAAACGTGAACAGGATCGTTGTGCTCACGTATGCAGGTATTCACGCACCTGCCCGTCTGGCCTATATATCTTTTTCCACAGGTAAAGGGAACATCATACCCTGTGCCACGGTATGATTTTCCCTTTACCTGTGGAAAAAGATATATAGGCCAGATGGGCAGGTGCGTGAATACCCGCATACATGAGCACTAGCACACGGTGTGATTTTCCCTTTACCTGTGGAAAACGATATATAGGCCAGACGGGCAGGTGAGTGAATACCCGCATACGTGAGCACTACGCTTCTTTGGATGGGGCCCCTTCCTCTAATTTGGCCTTACACTCAGATCTCAGTTCTAACTCAGCTCCAACTCAGATTCATGTAGTCCGCTCTTTAGTGATACCGGAATTCTTTACAAGCCCCGCGATAAATTAACCAGGGAAATCAGCGAGGCATTTCACATTCACAAAAACCACGACACGTGTTAGCACCCCATCTATTCTCATTCATGATTGTGAACTGCGGTATCTTGATTGTCAATTTTCACGTTTTCAGGTATCAGTGCTGTTAGTTCTGCCCATGCGTGTTCTTGGTTGTGAATGGAGTATATATTTGTGTTCTTTTCGATGAAATCTTCAGTTGCTAGTCAGCGCTGGTCCAGTCTTCTTTCTGCTCTCTTGTCTCTGTTTTTGCGCTGTTTTTTGCCTGATTAAGAAATCTTACTTTCGGCACAAAAAATGAAGAGGTGTGAACATCGGACCGTATGAACGTGATCCAAAGGAAATCAGCAAGGGCCGCCTATCAGCGGTTCTGCGTGTACCTATTTTTGCAAATAAGTGGTTTGTACTGCAAGGCATGCATAAGACTGAAAAAAAAAAGTGAGCCATAAAAACAAAGAGGCTCATTTTTCAAACTTCGAAAATCCAAAAAAATGGAGAAAAACTAGAGAATATGCATATTTTTTGCATCTAGCGCTGTTTGACAACCTTATTCCCAGGATCTAATCTTGCTTGCGAGACTCATAAAACAATGTTTTACTATCTCCTAAATCCACGGCTTGTGTCGTGCAAGGGCAGCTCCAGAAAAGCTCAATTTGAAGCCTTGACTGCGACCTTCCTATAGGCTGGCGATGACTCTGTGGTTATTTCGGGATGGCATGATGCTATTCTAACGCCCGTTCATACTTTTATCACTTACATTCACATGCCTCTTCCACTGTTGCAATACAATGAACCGTTGCAATTTGAGGATGCTGCATCACAGGGGTCACAAGCCGTGCGGTGAATTACCACCACAACACAAAGGTGTTATTTGTAACAAGTGCTACTGTGTCTTGCTGCATAAAGGGCCACGGTGTTACTTTTGATTTTGGAGCAATTCTTCATCAGTCCCATGAAGTTTGCGAAGTTTGCTCACTTTGGCATAATACTTCTGTATACACCATGTCACAGAAACTGTGTATGCTAGACTGCATCTTTATTTTTGATGAGAACATGAACTATAGCAACTATATTAACTATAGCATTAGCTATGCCTCCATCACTGCTGTCATTCATTCTGAGTTCACTTGAAAGACACGTCAGCCAACTTAATAACAGACAAAACTTTGTCTTTTTTTGTTCTTTACTCCATAAAAAACTGGACTCTCTAGCTTACAGGAAATTATCACAATCAAAAACAAGTGTAAGTATACATAAGCTGGCCTCAGATGACAGTCATTCATAACAGTGCCATAGTGAGTCAATCGCGGAAGTACGTCTAGGTTGTGAAACCTGTCATTGTAGCAAAAAAATATTCAACAGCAAAAAATATCAAAATGCCACTAAACATGCATTAAAGCTTCCATCCTCACTGTATTTACCTGGTTGGGGAGGACAGGTGGCACAGCAGCTGGTATCGGAACTGCTTGCCAGGTGGCTGGCACCTGAATGCCATGAGAGAACAGGAGAAAACTACGAATTGGACATCTCAGATCGAAAATGCAGTTGACTGACTTTGCCTAACAAACTATGGTCAGCATGAAAGATGAGCACTTGACATTAAAAAAGCCAGAGCAACACGAACAAACAGGATGCATTACCTTAAGCGGGAGAAACTTCGTGCTTGTTGCACAGCAGTCGCTGTCAATGTTATTTGCTGTACTAAATGCCGAGCTTTGTCTATCAGATTTAAACCAAGCCTCTGCAGAAAAGTAAGTGAACAAATAATAATCATTTTCAGCTTCAACACTGGCATAATTTCAAGTACAAAAGAACACTTGCTTGTGTAAGCGCAGAGCAATACCTGAATGCATTGCTCATTAAACCTGCAAAGTCTAACTCACCCAGCTTATTCTCCAGGAGATCTTGGAGGTTCCTGTACCGCTCTTGGAAATTTTCCAGGAGCACCTGTAGTCGTTCAGAGCGGTCATTGGCAGCTTCCAATTTGTCCTCTGCGTGGCGGAGCCTTTTCTTCAGTGATCTGCAGCGCTCTTGTTCCTTGCGTTGTTTTTTTAAACCAAGTCGTCATCTGATTCTTCTTTATCGCTAAAAAACAGCTCTTGCTTTCTTTTCATCGATGTGGCCACCTTCCTTTTTTTCCTTTCAGACAGACAGACTATAAAAATTAAAAATCACGGACATATCAGTAACTAGAAACTAAAAAGCTACAGCTGTCTAATATATTGTCACGAAGACAGGGATTTATGGGTATCGGCAACAGGGGCAGATACACACAGTCAAGAGAGAGGTTCCCGAGAAACGGTAACACGAAGACACAAGCTCAAGAGTCCACAGTCCTAACTAGCCGAAGCGCGCGAGAGTCTCCAACTTTGTCGTTCAAGCGCTACCTCGAACCGTCAGGTGGCATTATCCCCCCCCCCCCCTCGAAAAAAAAACGCAAGCTCACAGAAAAAAAACTGCTCCGGATGGCAAATATGACTTTCAGCGGGTAAAATACGGCTTCATGCGAAGCACATGCACCAGGTCAGACGACCACTGACGACTAGAACTCGGTACAGTTCCGTCTGGAATAACCTCGTACGTAACTTCTGAGAGGCGACGCAACACTCTGTAGGGTCCGAAGTAACGATTGAGAAGTTTTTTTGACAGGCCTGGGCGCCGGTCAGGTGTCCACACCCGGACTTTGTCATCAGGCTGGAACACGACATAGCGATGGCGGTCGTTATATCGGCGTGCATCTGTTGCTTGCTGTTTTGTAATGTGATTACGGGCGAGTTGGCGAGCTTCCTCAGCGTAGTTGGTGAATTCTTCTGCGTCAGCGGTAAGCAGCTGGTCGTCAGCCGCACATGGCAGCATAGCGTCGAGCATGGTCTGTACGTCGCGTCCGTATACTAGGCGAAACGGAGTGAATCGAGTGGTTTCTTGGACGGCCGTGTTATATGCAAATGTGACATAAGGCAATATCTCGTCCCATGTTTTATGCCGGACATCGACATACATGGCGAGCATGTCCGCTATTGTTTTGTTTAGTCGCTCAGTAAGGCCATTAGACTGAGGATGGTAAGCAGTAGTCTTTCGGTGATGTGTCTGGCTTAGTTGGAAAACTTCTTCAAGAAGACGCGCTGTAAATGCCTTGCCACGATCAGTAATGACGTATGAAGGGGCGCCATGGCGGAGGACAATCTGCGTCATGAAAAATTGTGCCACTTCGGAGGATGTTTCACGTGGCAGCGCCACAGTTTCCGCGTAACGTGTCAGATAATCTGTAGCCACGATAATCCACTTATTGCCAGCTGACGATAGAGGAAAAGGGCCAAGAAAGTCCATACCAATTTGGTCGAATGGTACTAGCGGTGTGGGAATAGGCTGCAGGAAACCCGCTGGCTTCAATGGCGGTGTCTTGCGTCGCTGGCACTCGCGGCAACCTCTAACATATCGATGAACGGTGGCGGTAAGTTTGGTCCAGTAGTAGGCCTGGCGCACTCTGGTAAGAGTGCGTGCAAAGCCAAAGTGTCCAGCGGTGGGTTCATCATGACAAGCATGAAGGATTTCATCGCGGAGATCTGCAGGGGTGACTAGATGATAGGCTCGGTCACTGTTGCCGGCGTTTTTCATGTAGAGGATTCCGTCGCGCGTACAGAAGGATGACAAGTTCTTAGCAAACAGTCGAGATACTGTAGAATCGAAACCCTCCAGGTGATCGATCACAGTTTTGAGGTCTGGGTCAGCCCGTTGCCGGGCCTTTAAATCAGAGGAACTGATAATGCCAAGAAAATGGGCGTCTTCATCCGTACTGCCATGGGCCAACTCCACGGGTGATCGAGACAGTGTGTCAGCATCTTCATGTTTACGTCCGGATTTATAAACGATAGAGTAATCAAACTCCTGCATACGAAGGCTCCACCGTGCAAGACGTCCTGATGGATCTCGAAGACTAGCTAGCCAACACAGAGCATGATGGTCTGTCACAACTTTAAATTTACGGCCGTAGAGGTAAGGTCGGAATTTCATTGTGGCCCAACCGACGGCGAGACACTCCTTTTCAGAAGTTGAATAGTTTGATTCTGCCCGAGAAAGGGTGCGGCTGGCATAAGCGATCACTTTTTCCTCGCCTTGCTGGTGCTGGACCAGAACAGCACCCAGACCGACATTGCTGGCGTCGGTGTGAATTTCGGTGGCAGCGTCCTCATCGAAGTGTGCAAGAACGGGAGGGTTGTGAAGCCGTTGGCGCAGCCGTTGGCGCAGCTCGGTGAATGCCTCCTGCTGCTCGGAAGACCAGACATACGGGACGTCATCACGTGTCAGGCGCGTCAAAGCTTCTGCAATCTTGGCAAAATCGGCAATGAAACGGCAATAGTACGCGCACAGGCCCAAGAAACGTCGGACTGCTTTCTTCGTGGTAGGGATGGGAAAATTGGCTACAGCGGCTGTTTTATCAGGGTCAGGCCGGACACCGTCAGCGCTAACCACATGACCGAGAAAGTTTAGCTGCTGATATCCAAAGTGACATTTTTCGGTTTGAGTGTCAAATCGGCCGAGCGAAGAGCGTCCAATACCGTTCGCAGCCGCTTAAGATGTTGGTCAAACGTTTCTGAAAACACGATGACGTCGTCCAAATAAACCAAACAGGTTTGCTATTTCAGACCAGCAAGTACGGTGTCCATCATTCTCTGGAACGTCGCTGGCGCTAAAAACAGACCGAAAGGCAATACTTTAAATTCATATAAGCCATCGGGTGTCACAAAGGCAGTCTTTTCCCGATCGCGCTCATCCACTTCTATCTGCCAATAACCACTTTTTAAATCAATGGAGGAAAAGAACTTGGCGTTGCGAAGTCGATCGAGTGAATCGTCGATACGGGGCAACGGATATGCATCTTTTTTTTTTGTGATGTCATTCAGTTTCCTGTAATCAATGCAAAGACGCAGCGTGCCATCTTTTTTCTTAACCAACACGACGTGCGACGACCACGGACTTTTAGACGGCTGAATAACATCATCATTAACATTTCCTGGACTTGTGTCCGAATTGCCTCACGTTCTCTGGCCGAAATACGGTACGGCTGCTGTCGAATAGGTCGGGCATCGTCAGACGTTATGATGCGATGCTTGGCGATAGAAGTTTGCCGGACTTTCGATGAGTGAGCTCTCCGCGCTCGCTGCAACCATCGCCAATATCACAGCCTACCGCTTGAACTGTATCGCTGAGTCACGGCCGCAGCTTATTTCGTCTACTGTGGGAGCACCACAATCGTGACGCACGAATGCTCTAGTTACGCTATAGTTTTTTGCGTTTCACGGGCCTTCGTTTAAGTACAGAAAAAAGGTGCATGCGAGGTTTCTTTAACGGAAATAAACGGAATGAGGGTTCAGGAAGTGATCTTGAATTAGCAGATCACATTTATTGTCTAAAAGCAATAGTTAGAAAAATTATCCTAATTGCTTATTAGTTTATAGAAGAACAAAAAAAAACTGCCGGGGTGCTCCAGACAGCTGGCAGCTGTATGCAAGTGGTTTCCGTAGCCTACCTCATTTTTGTAATTTATTTTTTTTTCACCCTTGGTTAATGTTAGCTTGGACACCCTGTGTATACTTTGTAGGAAATCAAATGGATATGTTTTCCCACGTGATTCTTTCTGTGCAATGATTGCAGTCAGTAGCTACCACATGTGCACTACATTCAGAGTACGCACTGAATTTTACGTCGACATTGGTGACAGCTAAAGCCAGTAGCGGCTTTTATGTTATCCGAGTTGTAGCTTTTTTTGCTATCATCCGGAATTACTCCAATTATCAAACGATCACTGTACCGAAAAATTCTATCGCAAGGGCTTGGTAACAATGTATACTTATTAACTCAAAATCGATGCCTACGATGGTTTCTGCGAAAATAAAATTAACATAAGCTTCAGTGAAATGAGCCCTATAGATATATTACCCCCTTCCAAACCACGATTCTCTGCATTCTGCTTGTTTAGGCGGCCATGTGCTGCGACGTATATGCTGAAATCGGATGAAAAGCTGGGCCACTGGACGACAGGTCGGCGCACACCTACAATGACGTCAATGTGCACTCCATGTTATAAAGCTGGCGTCCACCAGTACCATGGACAGCGTGGCAGCCGTAAATTTTCTTCTAATTGCTTTCTGCGCGCATGTATGCCGCCGTTCTTGCCACAGTAGTACAAGTCGCACATGCAGCTCCACGCCCCGGCTAAGTAGGGGAATGCTTTACATAGCAAACCAGCCACACGTGTTTCGGATAGTTTTTACCGCGCTTAAATATACACGCGTACAGAGTGCTTGTACCAACACAGCAGTGCCTACATTGAGACCTTCCTCGAGAAAATTGTGCAAACGAATATAATTTTGGCGCAGCCTCTGTCAGCGTAGCGCTGCTGTCGACTAGCCGGACCACCATTCAGGCAGGCATATTGGATTTTAAGGGGAACTTGCAAACACTGCCGGCGCTGTGCTCTGATCACATCACGCCTTTACGCAGGAACAAGCAAAAACACTTACCACTAGTAAACTCCATTTACCTGTTCGCCACAACAGCGCCGGGAATACTGTCACGAAGCCGCCAAAGAGCCACGTTCATTTCGATTCCTGCCAAGTTTATGCTATAGAAAGGAACAGTACCGCGTGCAAGGTAAACAGAGCAGCGCTTTCTGAAAGATATTTGTCCTCACAGCACCAAAACAGCATAAAGAACAGGAGTGAAAAGAAAACAGCAAGCTCTGTTGCGGTTAGGAATTGCCAGTACGCATGTGTTTTCCTGTGTTCGTGCCTTATGATCGGCTTTAGTCCGGACCGATGACTACGGCAAGCAAAGCAGAGCGTGGAACGTGCAGACACGCGATGCTCAAAATCGAATTAGATACACTGTTAAGGAATGAACCGTCCCAATCTAATAAAACTCACGTCCTGACTCACGTCGTACAACGCCTTTATTTCGACCATGCACTTCCCGCCTGTATCGCTCGATGCAATTGCAATTTATTTGCAATTTCCTTGTTATTCATCTCGTGGAGAGAGAAAACTGCTGTAAGAATGGCATTTCTCGGCTTCTGGTCAGTGACCCCGGTCGTTAGAAACCACTCATCGTTGAAGGCAGACAGGTCATTGATTTCGGACAGCAGCGCCGCTGCAGCAAACTAACCTCCCGTGGCCGCTGTCAGTATGAACCAAAGGGTAAGGCCCCATGTTTTGTGCCATTGTGCGCAATACGTCCCCTTCATGGATCACTGCCTTGTCGTGGCGGAGGGGCTTGCGAAACTCGATGAAGTCGTGAGCTCTGCTGTGTTGGGCCACCCAAGATAGACAGGTCACGGCAGAGAGTTCTGACAGAATGTGATTCACTGGAGAAGGCAATGGCAACCCACTCCAGTATTTCCTGCCAAGAAAACCCTATGGCCAGTCACAATACTATTAATGATATGGCGCCGGAAGATGAGCCCCCCAGGTTGGAAGGCGTCCCATATATTACTGGGGATGAACAAAGGGCGATTCCTAGTAGCTCCAGGACGAATGAAGCGGCTGGGCTAAAGCCAAAAGGACGCTCAGTTGTGGATGTGTCGGGAAGCGACCGGAAGGTCCGATGTTGCAAGGAGATGTATCACATAGCAACATGGAATGTAAGAACTATGACGCAAGGTAAACTGGATATCGTCAAGCGAGAAATGGACAGATTGAACATTGATATCTTGGGTATCAGCGAGCTCAAGTGGACCGGAATGGGAGAATTTAACTCCAGCGACCATTATGTCTTTTATTGTGGGCACGAATCCAAGAGAAGGAATGGGGTCGCTCTCATAGTAAACGGAAGAATGGGCAAAGAAGTGCTAGGGTACAACCCCAAAAACGACCGAATGATTTCACTTCGGATCCAAGGTCACCCTTTCAACATAACAGTTATCCAAGTCTATGCACCGACCACTACTGCTGAAAAAGCTGACGTTGAGAGATTTTATGCGGACCTAAAATGCCTTTTAGACCGCACCCCATCATCAGACGTCGTTTTTCTCATAGGAGACTGGAATGCTAAGGTAGGGAGTGAAGAAATATCCGGAATTACAGGCAAGTTCGGTCTTGGTGAGC
Organism: Amblyomma maculatum; assembly: GCF_055883805.1. NCBI lineage: Eukaryota > Metazoa > Arthropoda > Arachnida > Ixodida > Ixodidae > Amblyomma > Amblyomma maculatum. The sequence continues at coordinate 51,760,496 of NC_139348.1, read as the reverse complement.
CAAATGAAGCTGGGCAGAGGCTAGTAGAGTTCTGTCAAGAAAACAACCTGACCATAGCGAATACTCATTTTCAACAGCACAAGAGGCGCCTGTGCACATGGACTTCGCCGGACGGTCTGTACAGGAATCAGATCGATTATATTCTTTGCCGGCAGAGATGGAGAAGCGCTATACAAGCAGTAAAAACAAGGCCTGGGGCCGATTGTGGCACCGATCATCAGCTTCTTGTTGCCAAGATTAAGCTTCGATTGAGAAAAACGCAGAAAACTAGAAGGCCTTTCAGGTATAATCTGGATCAAGTTTCATTAGAATATGCTGTGGAAGTGAGGAATCGATTTCAAGAATTAGATCTAGAAGACAAAGAGCCCGAAGAGATGTGGACTGATGTTCGTGATATAATACACGAAGTTGCTACTAAGGTAGTTCCAAAGCAAAAGAAATGCAAGAAAGCAAAATGGTTATCTGAAGAGGCTTTGCAAATAGCTGAGGAAAGGAGGATGGCAAAAGTTATGGGGGAAAGAGAAAGATACAAGGTTCTCAATGCGGATTTTCAGAAAATAGCAGGGAGAGATAAGAATGCCTTTCTGAACATACAGTGCCAAGCAGTTGAGGACAACAGCCAATTAAGGAACACAAGAGCTCTGTATAAGACAATCAAAGATATCAAAGGAAGCTTCTGTGTTAGGATGGGCGTGATAAAGGACAAACGAGGCAAGAACCACACTGAAGCCGCAGAGATAAAGAAGAGGTGGCAGGAATACACAAAGAACTGTACAAGAAGGACCCGAATGTGCAAACCCAACACAAGACGGTTGTGATCACTGATCTCGAGCCGGGCATCCTGAAGAGTGAAGTTGAATGGGCCTTAGCCAGCCTTGCTAAGAACAAAGCTAGCGGAATTGATGGTATTCCAGCTGAGTTGCTTCAAAACTTCAACCATGACGCTGTTAACATTCTGCATACATTATGTCAGAAGATTTGGACAACCCTGCAGTGGCCACAGGATTGGAGGAGGTCAGTTTACATCCCCATTCCAAAGAAAGGCAGTGCCAAAGATTGTTCCAACTACCGCACGATAGCGCTTATTTCGCATGCTAGCAAGGTGATGTTGAAAATCCTCCAAGGTAGGCTGCAGCAGTACGTGGATCGGGAGCTTCCGGACGTGCAAGCTGGGTTTCGCAAGCGCATAGGAACTAGAGACCAAGTTGCCAACCTTCGCTGGATCATGGAAAAAGCAAGAGAGTTCCAGAAACCCATCTACTTCTGCTTTATTGATAATGCGAAAGCGTTTGACTGCGTAGATCACAGCAGATTGTGGCAAGCTCTCCAAGAGATGGGAGTTCCAATTCACCTCATCTGTCGCCTCAGGAACCTGTATGAACGGCAAGAGGCCACAGTCAGAACTGGGCATGGTCTTAACGATTGGTTTCCGATTAAGAAAGGAGTGAGGCAAGGCTGCATACTGTCGCCCTGCCCATTTAACCTATATGCAGAGTGCATCATGAGGAAGGCTGGTCTGGACGAGTCTTCAGCTGGAGTGAAGATTGCTGGAAAACGTATCAACAACCTTATATATGCGGATGATACCACTTTAATGGCAGAAAGTGAAGCGGAACTCAAGAGACTTCTGATGCGCGTACAAGAAGAGAGTGAGAAGTTCGGGCTTAAACTGAACATTAAAAAGACAAAGATCATGGCGTCTTGCCCTATCAAGTCTTGGAGCATCAAGGGACAAGAAGTGGAAGCTGTGACAGATTTTCTCTTCTTGGGCTCCAGGATTACCTCGGAAGGAGACTGCAGCCATGAAATTAGGAGACGCCTGCTTCTGGGAAAGAGAGCAATGGTTAGCCTTGACCGCCTAGTAAAGAGCAGAGACATTGCCAGAAGATCAAATCAGTCAATATTGTCGACCATAAACCCTGACTGCTCTTTGGAGGGTCAAATTCTAAAGTTAAAGCTCAGCTATTTTGGTCATCTGATGAGAAGAGAGGAGTCGCTGGAGAAAGATTTAATGTTGGGAAAGGTTGAGGGTCGCCGGAGAAGGGGTAGGCAGCGAACGCGATGGTTAGATGGCATCCTCGAGGCACTGCAGATGAAGTTATGTGATGTTAGGAAGATAGTGAGAGACCGGAAAGCGTGGCGTGACATGGTCAATGGGGTCACGAAGAGTCGGACACGACTGAACGACTGAACTGAACTGAACTGCGCAATACGTGCAAAGCGAGCTGAAGACAGGCACCACGGCACCGGTAGCATCCTGTGTAGCCTTCACCCTACTGAAGTGGATGGTTAGTTTCGCTGGCCTTGCTAGAAGGAAAGGGGGGGGGGGGGTATAGCGTCTGTTTTAAAAGGGGGTAGTGAGCCCATTCTAAGTGCTTCGTCACAAAGGGAAGAAAAGCTCCCCGACAGACGCTCGGAGGAGTCTTCGCATATCAATGATCCTCCGCGAGGGGACCGCACCCCTCCTGTCTCTGAATAGCAGGAAGAGGGGCATCCAGGATTCCGCATTCTTTGCACTCCTACCTTCACAACTCAAGATGTGCCACCTCGGATTCCTCAAACTACATGTCGCTTGGCTCTCGCCTTCGAGTAGCAATTCCGTGTTCATGATTTTTTCTTTTTCATGCTTCGGAGTCTGCGAACAAGCGCTCTTTGAAAACAATGTCCGCTGCTCGCTTTTCAGAACCTAAAGCTGCTTGCAGTGACTGCAGTCATTTGATCATAATGTCTCTCTTTAGGAAGCATCGATAAAAAAAAAACATGTTTACAACCAGCCTCTTTGTGAGCCGAGGAAGGGATAAATGCAAAAATGAGAAGCCCCACTGGAGAAAGACGCGGGCTTTACGCGCACCTGTACGCGACTTTTCCTCCTCCTCATTTTAATGCTCACGAAGCTCAGAGCAATGCTGCCGCGTCCACCAATGTTTTGTACCCGAGTGCTCAGGGCAGATATTGTGGTACCGAGTGTTACTAGGAGTACGTGGTCAGCTCACAGCTCACAGACCGGAAGGTTTTTTTTTTTTATTTACAGCTTGCCTAGTGACAGTGCCCTCGGCGTTTCTCGGCGCACTGCCACTGGTAGCAAAGCTGAGCGTAGCTCGCTTTTTTTGTATTCACAAAAGAGGCCGAAAGAAGCAGACATTTCACAGTTTCTTCCTCTTTCTCCGCGAGAGGCAAGCAAACACTTCTCACGCGCTGTTGTGGCCTACTTGTCAGTGAGCAGTGGCGCCTCTATACTCTTAAAGAGAGCTAGTGAAAAGTTAGTAACGAATCCAGCAACTACCCATCTTTAACCGTTATAAGCGACTACTGTGTACAACCGCATGCAATTCGATAAGTACTTAGTCAAGAAAGTCAGGGTAGTAACAAAAAAAGCTAATATAGAATGTCTGTGTGTGAGAACAGCGGCTCACTCTTGGAGGTCTATCTCCGCCTACGGGCTCACCGTTCTCGCCGCCCGCGAACGAAAAAAAAATAAATAAAAAAGACCTAACGCGTCCCGCAGGCGAGGAAAGGGGCATGCATGCTCTGCAACCCTTCCTATCTCCTGAAGACCTGAGCATCCAAAGCCACAGTGCCTCAACGCCACAGCTGAAGGCGCTGCTTCCCCGCTACTCCCTGAATGATGCTGCCTTTCTTAGCAAAGGTCGATTCCGCCTTTCTTCGGCCAGTTTTCTTCGGCCACAAAACTTGGCAGGATGCATGGTTGCTGCGTGACACTCTGCACCAACCACTCACGAAATGGCTGGAGTATGTTCTATTTCCCAGCTAAAAGAACGGTCCTTATGACGGTGAGCTAAAGCGAGACAAATAGGAGCCTACAAATTCTTCTCGTATGTACAGTACAGACACAGCCATTATTTGAACCCTTGATATTTTTACTAGTTTTGCCAGTCGCTTCGGATTATTAATGCAGTATATGTGCTAAAAGCTGCGTAAATATTTTAGAAAGGTTGCAGCCGCGCATTTTACCATGGATATATTTTCGTAGAAGTTATATTACACGGAAAGATACAGCAGGTCCACGGCGGTGAGACATTTTCATAACTCGCAAGTGTGGACACGGATTTGTATTTCTGGGATGGCTTGAATACATATACGTAACGTCATATTTCCGGGCCAACAGACTGTGATACTGAATATATATATACAAGCCAGCGGTGCAGCAGTGCTGCATTTATGGACAACTAAATGCTGCTTAGAGCCGACAGTGTTTTGATTACATTTACAAAAAGTCGTAAGAGCAAATGCGGTAAGCGGATTCGGTTCAATAACTTTGAGAGTGGGTGAAGGATTCTTTACATGTTCCAACGCTGTTTGCCGAAGTAACGAAGCAATTTTTCTGTTTCAAACTTCCGTTAATGAGAACTTTGCTAGAATTCGGACTTGCTTCTATATGACATTTCTGCCGTTAGCGCAGTACCGACAGTTTACCTTGCACAACAACTAATATTAGCCTTGCGTTTAGGAGCTGACGAAATTCGGGCTGCCGAATGTGGGACCAATCAATCACTGAAACACTGCCAAAGCTTGTGTATCTCATGATATTGCGGATATATTGCCGTTCGCGCTGTACATACTGGACGCCTGAATTATTTTATCCAGGCTCTTTTCGAAGACTACTGCAACGAGAACCACCGCGTGGACGAGAGGAAACTGCTAAAGGCAAACGCAGTATATACCAATCATATTTTAGTTCAGACTTAAGCTGCATTATATTGTTTAATGACGAATATGATGTGTATCACAGTTTTGCCTTCAGTGTTGGAATACTAGCGCCTTCTGAGTACAAACTTTTCTCGCTTAATATTGACACGCTGCATTTGCGCTGATCGCGAGCGTGTGCCTCCTCGAGGCGAAGAAACCGACGTTCATCTCCTCGAGGCGAAGAAACTGAAGTTCTTCTGTTGAAGCGGGCCTGCTAGTTTTCCTGCCGCACTGTGACTTCTGTAACTCCTGTGTCCCGCGGTGACTTCTGATCAGAGACTTCACACCGTGACATCTGGTGGAGCTGCTGGGTAACGCAACCCATGCTCCGAACACCTCCAACCAGCCGAGACTCCAGCCCTCAAGAATCTCCTACTATCGAGATTACGCCTACCCATCAGAGTAGCCGACGGCTTCGAGGGCTTGATCCTGAATTCGCGCCTCTACAATTTTCTCGTACTGCGAGGCCGCCACCATCTTCTCCAGCACCACCTTCGGAGACAACACAACCACCCGTAATGACGCAGGTAGACACCACTGCCCCCTCCTTCGTGTTGCAGCAGCCGCGGGAGATACCCATCTTCCAAGCCTTTCCCGGCGACGACCCGGAAGACTGGCTAGATAAATTTGAGCGAGTAGCCCTGTACAATCGCTGGGGCGACGACCAGAAACTGCAGCATGTATTTTTTTCACTCGACGGTTCAGCTCGTACATGGTTTGAAAATCATGAAACTACTATCACAACGTGGAGTTCATTCAAGGACCAGTTCCTGCAAGCTTTCACCACCGTTTTTCGGAAAGAACGCGCCGAGCTGCTCCTACAGACGAGAGTTCAGCTCCCAAGCAGAACGCGCCGAGCTGCTCCTACAGACGAGAGTTCAGGTCCCAAGCGAGAGCGTCCTCGTTTACTTCGAGGACATGACGAGGCTATTCTGTCGCGCTGATCCAAACATGTCCGAAGAAAAAACACTTCGCTATCTCATGAAGGGAAGTAAGGAACAGATCTTCGTTGGATTAGTGCAATGTCCCCCCAAGACCATCGGGGAATTTGTATCCGAGGCCACTACCATTGAGAGGGCTCTAGAGATGCGATCTAAGCACTACGAGCGGCCATCCATCCCTATTGCTGCCGCCATCGCGGACACTGGTAGCACTGACGTGCTCCGTGAGACCATACGGGCCATCGTACGCGAGGAGCTGCAAAAACTATTTTCGACGGCAGCACCCCTCAAGTATCCAGCCTTTCTCAGATGGTTCGGGAAGAGGTCAACCAGGCACTCAATCCACCTGAGCCGCTCCCGCGAATGCCACCACAGGCCATGACCTACGCCGCAGTCACTCGTCGTGCCTGTCCACCTCCCAGTCAGCATCCACCTCCCAGTCAGCACCAAGCAGCCCCTGCATACAGTCGTCAAGCACCTCCCGCTCGAATTTCTCAGGTGCGTCCACGCAAAAGCGACGTCTGGCGCACTCGCAACAATCGCCCGCTGTGCTTCCACTGTGGCGAAGCTGGTCACCTGTTCCGCGATTGCTGTTACCGACGAATGGGTCTGCCGGGATTTAGCTCCGACGCGCGAAAGCCGCAGCGTGGTGAACGACCCCCTGCCATTGGCGCGTACTTGGCTGATTATCCGGAACGCCCTATGACTACTCGCGGTCGCCTTCACCGCGCCAATACTCCTCGCAGACACGTGGTAATGCCGGCCTGACGCGGGTCCGCTCCCCTAGCCCCCATCGGGAAAACTAGACGCGGCAACCTTTGGAGGGAAGGTTGCTCATCGATGAAATTCTCAAGCTCCTCCACCGCTGCAACCGGATGGCCACTCCGTTTCACGACGACACGACGCGCCCCACAATGATCCGCTGCCTCGGCGCTCGAGTTCTCCGACGACACGAAATCAGCTAGTGCCACACCGCAGCCGTGACCGGACCCCGCGACGTTCCGGCAACACCACAGCCGTAACCGCCGACCTGAACATTTCAGTGGACGGAACCGACGTGACAGCGCTTGTGGATACCGGCGCCGCTTATTCTGTGATGAGTGGGCCTTTCGCCGCCACTCTGAAAAAAGTGACTACACCCTGGACAGGCCCACAAATTCGTACTGCCGGAGGCCACTTGATAACGCCGACCGGTACCTGCACTTCTAGGGTAACAGTGCAAGAAGAAACGTACTTAGCAACCTTCGTCGCACTTGTCCAGTGTTCCCACGAAGTCATCCTTGGCATGGATTTCTTAGCAGAGAATGGAGCCGTTATCGACCTGCAGACTAAGTCCGTGACTTTATCGACTGAGAACGCAATACACAGTGCTTCAGAGCGACCGACAGCACTGCACATCCTTGATGATCACGTCACTATTCCGTCCCGTTCCAGTGTGATGACGTCTGTGGCTGCGAATACACTGCGAAACTTTGAAGGTGTCGTGGAGAGCGAACAGATCTTACTTTTCGAACGCAGTCTTGCTATAGCCAGAGGAGTCGTTCGCCTCGAAGACGGCAAAGCAGATGTCCTACTCACAAATTTTGGCGGTGAGCACCAGCATTTAAGCACGGGGACTGTAGTGGCCCATATTTGCGGTATCACGCATGTTCGAAAAGCCTCTGGACTTGCGACGCTGTGATTGACCGAAATGGAGAGGCCTACCACCGATTTACACTTCGACATTAACCCTGCGCTTTCTCAACTGCAGCATCGCCAAGTGAACCAGCTCCTCCAGCGCTATCGGGCGACCTTCTCCAACTCTTCACGTGTTGGCAGAACCGATCTCGCCAAGCATCGGATTATTACGGATGATACCGTGCCACCATTCAGACAGTCACCTTACCGAGTGTCTCCGACTGAACGCGCCGCTATCACCCGCCAAGTGAAAGAGATGCTTCGCGACGATGTCATCCAGCCCTCGCGGAGTCCATGGGCTGCACCTGTCGTTCTTGTGAAGAAAAAGGATGGTACGCTGAGGTTTTGTGTGGATTACCGCCGGCTAAACAAAGTTACAAAGAAAGACGTCAATCCCCTGCCACGCATCGACGATGCTCTGGATCGTCTCTGCTCCGCGAAATATTTCTCTTCAATGGACTTGAAATCCGGATACTGGCAAATAGAGGCAGATGAGTGGGACCGCGAGAAAACGGCGTTTATTACTCCAGATGGGCTCTACGAGTTCAAGGCTATGCCCTTTGGTCTCTGCTCTGCGCCGGCTACTTTCCAACGGCTTATGGACACCGTACTTGCAGATCTCAAGTGGCAGACATGTCTCGTTTACCTTGACGACGTTGTGGTCTTCGCGCCAACGTTCGAGGAGCACCTTCAGCGCCTTGAAACTGTTTTGCAAGCCATAACATCCTCTGGCCTTACGCTAAAGAACGAGAAGTGTCATTTTGCTTATACGGAGCTCAAGTTCTTGGGGCACGTAGTAAGCTAAGCTGGTGTCCTGCCGGATCCAGAGAAAACCACAGCTATTGCCAACTTCCCTCCGCCCCAAGACCAGAAATCTGTTCGACGATTTCTTGGCTTATGTGCCTACTACCGGCGCTACGTCAAAGATTTCGCTCGACTCGCCGAGCCCCTAACACGTCTGACAAAGACAGACACGCCTTTCACTTGGGACGCACCACAGGAGCAAGCATTCAAAGAGCTTCAACGCCGCCTACAAACACCTCCCATATTGGCTCACTTCGACGAAAACGCCGACACGGAGCTTCACACCGATGCAAGCAACATAGGCCTGGGCGCCGTTCTAGTTCAAATCCAGGGCGGCCAAGAACGTGTAATCGCTTACGCCAGTCGCTGTCTATCTAAAGCCGAATCGAACTATTCTGCAACAGAGAAAGAATGTCTAGCCATTGTGTGGGCGACGTCGAAATTCCGGCCATACCTTTACGGGAAACCATTCAAGTTAGTGACTGACCACCATGCCCTATGTTGGCTTGCAACCCTAAAGGACCCTTCAACCCGTCTTGTAAGATGGAGTCTACGATTACAGGAATTCGACATAACTGTCACGTACAAATCTGGCCGTCAGCATTCGGACGCCGACTGCCTCTCACGTGCCCCTGTAGATCCCCCAGCCGATGAAATTCCTGATGAGGCCATAACTTTAAATGCCATCAGCACAGAGTGCCTCGCTGAAAGACAATCTGCAGATCCCGAACTTTGGCACATCATGGACTATCTAAACGGTGCATGTACAACCGCTCCGAGAGCTTTCAAGCGTTCTCTGTCATCGTTATGTGTGCGCAATGGTGTCCTCACGAAGAAAAACTTTTCCGCCAGCCAAACGCCGTACCTGATTGTTGTACCTATGCGTCTACGTGATGAAATCTTACAAGCTTGCCACGATGAGCCAACCTCTGGACATTTGGGAGTCAACCGCACGCTTGCAAGGCTCAAGGAAAAGTACTACTGGCCTCGACTTAACTCAGACGTTTCACACTATGTGAAAACGTCGCAACTGTCAGCGTCGTAAGGCGCCGCCGACTAAGCCCACCGGACTCTTGAAGCCAATAGACCCACCATCGAGGCCTTTCCAGCAGATTGGCATGGACATGCTGGGATCATTTCCCCTTTCACACTCCGGTAACCGGTGGGTCATTATTGCTATGGATTACCTTACACGATACGCGGAAACCTCCGCTCTACCCAACGGTACTGCCTTAGAGGTTGCAAAGTTTTTCATCAATTGCGTTGTCCTGCGCCATGGCGCACCGGAGATTTTGATTACTGACAGAGGAGCCGCATTTACAGCCGAATTGCTGCAGCAGATTTTAATTCACAGTCATACTGAACATAGGAAGGCGACACCTTACCATCCTCAAACGAACGGCTTGACCGAACGCTTGAACAAAACACTCGCTGACATGCTCTCAATGTACGTCGACGTAGAGCACAAAAAGTGGGATGAAGTGCTCCCGTACGTTACCTTTGCATACAATACAGCGGTCCAGGAAACAACGAACATGACACCTTTCCGTCTGGTCCATGGCCGTGAAGTGACCACAATGCTTGATGCCATGTTACCACATCTAGACGACGGCAACCAACAAGCAGATGTTCACACCTTTCTGCACCTCGCCGAAGAGGCCCGTCAGCTGGCCAGGCTGCGAATTCAGAATCAGCAACGCCGCGATGCCCAACGTTACAACCTCCGACACCGTGACGCCCGGTACACAGCTGGAGACCGTGTCTGGGTTTGGTTTCCTGTACGTCGACGAGGCCTCAGTGAGAAACTGCTGTGTCGTTACTTTGGCCCGTACAAGGTGGTAAGCCAAGTTGGGGACCTAAACTATGAGGTTGTTCCTGATGGATTTAAAAAGTCCCGACGCTCCACGCTCCCGGACGTGGTCCACGTGGTCCGCCTGAAACCGTATTACGACCGATAGTGTTGACTCTTTCTGTGCGCGAGCAATTGCCCTTCGTGCAATGGTTGTTTTGTTTGTTTGTTTTTATCTCTAATCACACTTCCAGCATCGGGGGCGATGCTTCTTGTACCCGGGGGGGCAATGACACGCTGCATTTGCGCTGATCGCGAGCGTGTGCCTCCTCGAGGCGAAGAAACCGACGTTCATCTCCTCGAGGAGAAGAAACTGAAGTTCTTCTGTTGAAGCGGGCCTGCTAGTTTTCCTGCCGCACTGTGACTTCTGTAACTTCTGTGACTTCTGATCAGAGACTTCACACCGTGAAAATATTTCCACTTTAAGATATTACTGTTCGCACAGCTTTGACATATTAAGTGCCGACATTGAGCAGTTCAGAAAAATTTACTAACAGCTACATTTACAATTCTGATTGGTAGTGCAGTTGTGCTTTTATAGCCCCAAAGAAAGGCTCCTAAGGCGAGACGCACACCTGCTCTTCCCCGACATCAAACCAAACGCAACCCGGCAAGGACGAGATTCTAGTGTTATTTCGGACTGCGGTGAGCCATCACCGTCAGATCATCCTTCATAGCCAAGTTGATCCGGGAAAGCACTTGAGGGAACGACTTTCACTCAAAAAGGTTGTCTGTCCCTCTAGCACTGGAGAAACTCCGCAAAATGGAGGCTGCGATATACATTCCTTCCGTAGCTATTGCGCTGAGTTGAAAAGACAACTAGAAGATATGAGAAACCATCAAGCGAAACTTAACGGATTATTATAAAAGCAAATTTGACAGTTAACACACTAAGTAAAAAGGTGAGCTGGATAGAAAGCGGTATAGAGCAATTTGAGTAGAGAACACATCAGTTTTTAAGACGACAGCCTTTAATTCCTGGTGGTTGTCAGCAGGAGCTGTCGGCACAGGCAGTCACAATTTTGAGGGAGCTAGTTAAAAATAAATAAATTAACCTTGTCTTCATCGGCAATCGAACCTCCATCCCTTGGATCCCCAGCCCAGAGCTTCACCAACGTTGCGTCAAGCCCCTCTCCCCCCCCCCCCCCCTATTTTTCTTTATTTCGTGTTAACAATGAAAATTACCATGGGGCAAAGGCAATGTATGAAAGCACGAACAGCTCTAGCAAAAGTAAGGCTTCACAAAGTTTCAAACGCTTTAGGTTAGCCAGCTCGCTCAAAACAGGCATCCATTCAGGTTTCTCAGTTTGGGCATTATAGATGGCGATCAGGATGTTGACACTTTCAATCAAATACTCACTCGCGGAGCGAGCATCCACGTCCGCGTGTCTCGCAGTCATTCTCGCTTTCCATACATTGTGGAGGCAAAGCAACATGATTAAGTCGTATGGCATACCTCCTTTATTATGGACCGGCAGGAACCATATACCATATGGTGTAATTGGCAAGTCCTTTTTTTAAAGATCTCTGAAGGATATCCAACAGAAATACTGCATCCTGATTGTGAAACGTTCATCACAATTTCCCTTGTGTACCGTGAGGATAGCGTGATTCCGCGAGTTACAAATACTGCGCCTTTAATTTCCTGTAAACGAATTATAGAACGCCGTTGAATTTTGATGCGTTCAAAGGAATGCTGATTGTGTTCGACAGCGAGGTTACTCAGCTACTGAGCCAGTAGCAGGCCTGTGCATTTTCTTTTCCCTCTTTCTACAGCCACAAGGGCCGCGCAATGTACCCTCACGACTGGTCATGACATCACCAGGCGATTCATGCAATTCTCGCGGGACTGCAGGAATTAGGAGTCGGCGAGAGGACATATATTTACATAGTGGATTTCCTGACGAACTGGACGTTGAAACTAAAGTTCCAGGACCTAGAATGTCCACCTGGGAAGTAAAGGAACGCCGCAAGGTTCGGTGCTCTCCCCCTTCCTCTTTAACGTGGTGATGAGAGGCCTTCCCACTGCTGAGCCATGAAAGATCTAAAGTTCAGCATTTACGAGCACAACGTTAATCTCTGGAAGAACAATGGCAGCGACGGCAGCTTAGAGGAACGCCTACAGGCGGCGGCGGCGGACACTATTGTGTCCTACGCGGCCGAAAGGGGCCTTGCGTGCTCCGCAAAAATCTGAACTTTTCATATATAACCCAAAATCAAAGATGTGCAATGGCGACTTTAACGTAGAAATTAAGGTCGATGGCAAAACCGTACCAAAAGTCCAGCAAATCAGAATCCTCGGACTTTTTATTCAAGGGGACGGGTATAACGACGGAACGATAAAAAAAAATAATTTCCTACGCGACGCAAGTAACAGGGATATTTAGGAGGATTGCATTCAAAGGCAGAAGCCTCAAAGAGAGACGCATCTTGAGACTCATGCAGGCGTACATAATAAGCCGAATATGCTATGCCACACCCTTCCTCAACATCAGGACCAATGAAAAAGATAAGATATAGACGCATTCATCAGGCGTTGCGTCAAAGGGCACTGGGTCTACCCATCTCCTCGTCTGCGGAACGCCTGATAGAAATCGGAGTGCATAATAGCTGGACGGAACTTAATGAAGTGGTGAGAATCGCCCAACATGAGAGATAAAGTAGGTCGAGTACGGGTCGAACCATCTTAGAATGGGTGGGTCGAAAAACAGATAGGAGCACAGCAGACAAGGTTGCCCTACCGCCACAATGTCGCGAGAACATCATTGTCCGCCCTCTCCCCGCAACATGCACCCTGGTTGTTTCACACCCAGATAGATGAGAGAAAAAATGATAAATGTAAAGCATGCGATGCGAGGGGGACCCGCGATCATATACTTTGGGAATGCCATAAGTCTCCAGGCGCTAGGGACAACAATAAAAGTAGAGAAGCCTGGGTAACCCTGTAGCGAAGCGACATCCCGCTGACCAGCAAATAGCCGTCAGCCTGGCGGCTGAGGCCGCGAATAACCAATGTATATTCGCCAGTCCTTAGTCGCGGAGGTTCCAGCTCCCGTTCCTCAGGCCTGCGTGTCAGGAGCGGGGTATAGGGGGCCTCCTAAATCGGTGTAAATTAAAAGTTTTAATCATCATCATCATCATGCACAGACAAAGCTGACCCGGACGGGCGTCCGATCCAGGCGTCCGTGCGGCGCCTTTCATTTGGCGCTTCATCGAACGCTGCAAGACACAGCAAACACTAGCAGACGCAGATGTCCAGGAGGCGTTAGTACAGAAGGCATCAGCGGGCTTTGAAACTGATTTACAGGGTTAGAAAAAGGCGCAGTATCTGCCACAGTTCTCCGCGGACACATGTACCGCGGCGTAAAGGAAGGAAGGAAGGAAGGAAGGAAGGAAGGAAGGAAGGAAGGAAGGAAGGAAGGAAGGAAGGAAGGAAGGAAGGAAGGAAGGAAAGAAGGAAGGAAGGAAGGAAGGAAGGAAGGAAGGAAGGAAGGAAGGAAGGAAGGAAGGAAGGAGGAAGGAAGGAAGGAAGGAAGGAAGGAAGGAAGGAAGGAAGGAAGGAAGGAAGGAAGGAAGGAAGGAAGGAAGGAAGGAAGGAAGGAAGGAAGGAGGTGAAAGAAGGGAGGGAGATAGGAGTGCCGTAGTGAAGGGCCACGTACGATCCACCGCGCTATAATGGCCTTCGCCTCATCACACTTCAGTGGTCCAAAGTGCCCTCTAGAATTTCTTTTCGTCAGCATTGCGTGTGGTCGCTGCAGACTATCAAACAGAAAGTCCAACTGAAGTTTTATTCTGGAAAGTCGGGCTGCTACAGAACTCTTAGGCAGCTTGGCTATCCCTTCCTGCGGAAAGGAGATCAGCTCGTCGCCTCCACTGGCTAAACTTCTTGCGGGAATTCTGAGAGAAGTTGTTGAACTCCAAACCAAAGCACATGTCCTGAAAGAAGTGAAGAGAAACTCTTTCTTGATGACATGGCAATTGGCCGGGGGTTGTAGCTTAACCGGGCTGAAGACATTGTACACGCGGGAGTGACGCTGCCAAAAAAACAAGATGAACCTGAGAATCATGCACTGGTGTTCATGGTTGGCAGGCTTAACCAGCGCTGGAAACAGGTGATTGCATATGACTACACAGGAAGCCACATGGAAGGACGTGCGCTTAGGGATTTCGTTCTACAAACCGTTCAATTTTGCGCAGACTTCGGACACTGCCGCCTCAAACCGAGCGATGTGGCATGGGCTCGGCTTTTCTAGCCGACCAAAATTACACCACACCCTGTTCAATACCGGACTGCCCTCACTCAGATGAAATTGCTCTTCAGCGCAGACGCCGCTCATGTTCTGAACAATATTAAGGGCCACAAACTCTCATGTCTCCTCTTTAACTGAAGAAACGTTCAGCCAATGAGTTTCTCCTGGCGTTGATTGAAGCTGGAGCATGTGCGCGCTGCGTTGGAATAGCGGGGCGATAATGCGCACGAGCGGAATACTGCGTTGAATGGGCGTGGGGTGTGGTAATCACTCTGGGCATGCGCACGTTCCCCGCTATTCACCTAACCAATAGGTGTCCCCCTTTTCAAAACCTCGCTATTGGTGATAGGAGCACCTTTAGCTGACCTGCCTGCAGCACTTCGATATTAATTCCTTGATAGCTGTGGATAGGAACTTGGGGGTTAAATTGGTCACTCCAGCAGAGGGTCGTGTTTCATGTTCTGTACCGTGGCTAAACCTCGAAGTCGTTGAACGGATTATTGGAATTTACATTGCCTCAAAATTACAACTATATTCAACGCACTCCGAAATAGTACACCGGCGTGTAGGCCCACTTCCCCCTGTTTATTCTCAAGCATTTCCCTCCGCAGGTCGTAGAAATGGAAAGCAACAGCACACTTTAGCTCTCCCCGCAAAGCCGTCGGAAGCGGCGCTGTGAAAGTAAGCGAAGAAAAAAAAATGCCGCATACGTTCTACAGTAACTGTTCTTGGCCTAAGGTCCTTAAGTCAAACGAGTAGAGCCGTTTATCTGCGTCCGTGCCAATGGGGCATCGTCGGTTCCTTCGACACGCTGCCACCGTCTCGCGCCCCTCGTTTTTCCTAAAATCTTGCAAAGTCGGTGACCTCAAAGGAGCGCCGGCGGGCTAGCGCTTTTCAACGACGGGGACAATAAACGTCAGCCATGCCGAATGGGGCGCTTCTCACATTCTGTGGTCGTCAAACTAACTCGTCGCCCTGCAGTGAAGCCCTCGGTTTCGAGAAGTGTTGACACTCTCCTCCCGCTGCGCGCGAGAGCGCCGCCCGCTCGCGGCCAATGTTCGGGGCACGGTGGAAGAGTGGTTCGGGGTGTTACCATGAAAGGTGCTGAGAGGACTCTGCGAAAGGCAGGCCCATGCTGGGCGGCTCCATCACTCGGTCCAGCGTGGCGCGGAATTGCGCACGTATTTTTGACACATTTCGGAGTGTGCGGCTGCTCGTCTGCGCAGTTTGAACGAATTCTTTTATTTTGTATCATGATCTTATAGATATTGCCAGCAGAGTAGCCCACAGCTGATGAGTGCTGCGCAATGGGAAGAAAGCGCTTTGTGCTGAACTGCAGTTCGGGCTACCGGACTTGTACGGAGCGTGTGCCATTAATCAAAATTCATTCGGACAACGTTCGTTTGGAGAAGTGGCGCCGTGCGATTCCTAGGGCAAGTGAAACTAATTGCTGGCCTAGGTGGTGCATTCCTCATAAAGGGAAAGATTCACAGCGCTAACAAATAGACACACAGGACAGGCGCTGAAGAAGCTGCTATATACCAAGGACTTCCAGGCAGCCTTTTAACGCAGTCGTCCCGTCTCCCAGGGCTGCGTTCGGAGTGTAGGGTTGATCGGTTTTTCTGGTGGATAAAATCAAATAATATTATGCTATCTGTACTCTTTCCCTGCGTTTCTTGTGTGTCTTTTTGCGAGTGTCAATTTGTTGGGGCTGTGAATCATTCCTTTCATGATTCCTAGGGCAGACCGTACGTTAACGCCCACTGATTATGCCTACGCCAAGCATTTTGCTAACGACGCGATAACCCGGGAACATTGCTACTTGACGCGGAAAAGAGGCCCGCGTTTTCTAGAGATCCTGTTCATACCTTATTGCCGAACTGCGCCAAGTATCTAACGTGGCCAGACAGACCTAGAAAAGCACCTCGGAAGAGAAAACCTTCTACGCAGTCATCGAAGCGACGTCGGCGGATAGTCAACGGCAATGGTGCATCGCAACCTCGCCAAGCTGCAGCTGCTCAAAAAAAAGAACATCTTGTAGCAAGCAGAAGCGCGGCATAAATCTGCACCCAACAAAGTGACCTGCAACGGTGAGTGTTTTTTGTCAGAAAGTATCGAAGCTGTGCTTAGCCAGGGACCAGAGCTTTATGTTGAATCTAAAGATGACGTACGCAGTGTGGTGCCTGTCCATTGCCAGATATGTGGTGGCGGCAGCCAGCTTAGATGACCAGGCCGCTGTTTTGCAAATGATGTAGATTGTTTTCGACAGATGGACGGATACCCCGCTTGCCTCCAAGCTCCCTCAGATCTACCGTCCATAACATGAAAAGCAATAGACCTTTCCCTATTGGTTGCAGACAAAGAGGGTGGATTTGTTGTGATTCCGAAAACTTTGTTTAAACAGAAAGCCAATGAGGCAATGATTAAAAACTTAATTCCTATACCTGTATCGCCAACTAAGGCAAAGAAAAAGGCTATTTCTTTATGTAAAAAAAAAAAAAAAAGAGGCGTTCGTGTTGTCTTTTCAACCTTCGACCGTGTGTTTTTCGTGCGCTCGAACAATGTCTCAGAATTGTAGTGGGACATAATTGATGGCGTTCTTGACACCTACGCCATTATTTTTCCATGTGATCAGCGCAAGGAAAAAACAGCGGCTCAGTTGCTTCTCTGCTATGTTAGGATGCGGATGAGGCAGCACTGGAGGCATGCTAACATGAGCATGAAAAAGGAGGCTCAAGAAAAAAAGAATGTGGCTAAGCTTTCCTCTTAGCCGCAATTTTCATTAATATGTTTTACATGCCACAGTTTTTGCGACTTTGGCTGTTTATGTTTGATGAAAAACTGCGGTTACCGGGCTGTGACACCCTGTATATCTTAAACATTACACTCAGTTACTGCAATTTTGTTTGCACTGAGATATGGTTTAATTGTAGGAGTACATGTCCGTCTTAACTTCTGGGATGATGATTTTCTTATATTTTATTACCGTATTTTGAGGCCGCACTTTCGAAAGCGTACTTGGCTGAACGCTAACCCCTGCGGACTTCCTTCAGGAGTCATTTAGTCTCTAGTGGAAAAGAGCTTGTTGAAATTATGCCTGTTCTATGATAATTTTAATCAGAATAAAAATGCAGTTTCCTCATACTTTCGTGTTGGGTAAAGGTCCATTATTCGACGTGCCCTTTCATCCCATCTGACACATTTCCCCCGTGAGAAAGTTTTTACTATATAATACGCAGCCTTTTCACACTTCAGCCGTAAATATTTGGGCTATACTAGTGGGCTTAATCATGAAAATTAGCCCGCTCAGCGAAACAATATTTGAACTGTCTTCATATAGAGGGAAGATGCAACGATAAGAGTGCAGAGAAAAATTTTGGTGCAATACTTTTCTGACATGTTAGCGGAAGGAAGGTGGCACAAGGAACTCCTCTTGTGTTCATTATGCTTTAATCTATGATTAGATCGAATGAATCTAAATTGAGTGAGAGAGCGAAACGTGAATAGGCTTCGTGTGCTACTCGACCGCGGTCATATCATTACTACTTTACACAAGAGAATTGCATTCGAACAAAATTTTAAGACAGGCACACTACTAATTTTTTTTTCAAGTAACGAATTTCCTTAGCATTTTGAATCCAATTCACGACGCCGAAGCGAAAATTGAGCTTAGACAGTGGAAACTCAAGGCGCCAACATAGCTTTACTAGGATGGATGGATGGATGGATGGATGGATGGATGGATGGATGGATGGATGGATGGATGGATGGATGGATGGATGGATGGATGGATGGATGGATGGATGGATGGATGGATGGATGGATGGATGGATGGCGTGATGGATGGATGGATGGATGGATGGATGGACGGACGGACGGATGGATGGATGGATGGATGGACGGACGGACGGACGGACGGACGGACGGACGGACGGACGGACGGACGGACGGACGGACGGACGGACGGACGGACGGACGGACGGACGGACGGACGGACGGATGGATGGATGGATGGATGGATGGATGGATGGATGGATGGATGGATGGAATATAGGAGCGTCCCCTTTGAAACGGAGTGGTAGCAGTTGCTATAATGCTAATTTTCATGCCTATATCTTAATTATTGTTTTAGATTGGTTAACTATACCATCATTCTATTTATTGAATTTTTTTTCTACATTACTAACATTATGCAACTTTTCTGCTTTTGAGCCACCAATCTTCCAGTCGTTTTTTGCTAGTTTCCACCGCAGGTTTACTCACCCGGCCACTGGTATCTAAACCCCAGAGCCTCAGGAAAAGTGGCAGCGCCTGCATCGACTTCCGGATGGATACCAATACATTCAAGTATAATATGGTCAATTGTTTCAGTGGAGTTACCACATGCTACACGTGCGTCATCTTCATTGTTAAACTTGTTTTTGTAGCTGCGTGTTCTAAGGCACCCTGATCTAGCTTCAAAAAGTAGGGCACTGCCTCTTGAATTTTCAAAGAAAGCTTCCTTCCTGATCGGCCCTTTCCACTTTCGGTGTAATTCCCCAACCTTGTTTCCTTTCCATCGAATTTATCCAAGCTTTACCTTCCGTATTGTTCACCTGTTGCATAACGTTCTTTATTTCTTCGTTCTTGTGACCAGCATACTTACTTGTTAGTTTCCTAGCCAGGTAGCACAGTTAACCGGCCAGATATTGGAAATGTGCTATCAAAACACGGCCCGAGGGCGGCACATTGTTGCCGGTATGTTTCTGATATTGATCATGCCATACTATAAGCTGGTTACAACGGGCCAGGTATGCCACTGCTTGCTGACATTGGTGTTATGTCTGGAAACCAGTGATAAACATTGTCCTGCTATACGTGTGGCTCAGCAATATTTCGCATATGGTGTTGTGAGCTTGGCAACATCGTCCATCAGATCGGTGTTCCAACATTTCATATACGTTCATGTGCGTTGGCAAATATTGGTCGCTCGTTTAGATTGGAATGCGAACATTTGACATACGTTTGTGTACGTTTGAAAGTATTGTTCGCTTATTTAGGTACTACTGCCAACATCTGATATACGTTTATGTATGCTGGCAAATATTGTTCGCTGATTGCGATCAGGCTGCCAACACGAGGTACTACATTTTCCAAATATTTATCACCATTACCTGGTTATTTAGCCATACTGCTAGCGAGCGTAGGTCAACAGTTTCCCCCACTGTCAACATCTCACGTGTTTTGGCATGCACTTCTTGACAACACTGTTCCGTTGGGTTAAGACATGACTGATATGAATGTGACCTTCCTCTATAATCCTCGGTGTTTCAAATTAGTATATACAGCTTTTAGGTAATCATCAAGCAGCCCATTGAACTTGCTCGCGTGTGTAGGTTATGAAACAAGGTGTAGACAAATTTCAGAAATAATTCTTGTCTGCTTTATCTGACAGCGGTTCATGAACACTCAGGCTACATTAGCTACCGGACATTGTTATAATATAAAGCTAGATGCAGTCGCATCCCTAGGCTACTTCATTCGATTGCAATCTCAGTGTACGTGCGGTTTTCGAGGCATACACTCCGAACTTTACCATTATATTCATACAAATACGCACACAAGACACAGTCCATGAAAAACGTCCTTGACGTGGTTAGCTTTTGATCCGAACGTCTCTTCCAGTTTGGTATCCAAAAGCGAAAGGTAGAGACGTGCCTAGTATGCCAATGGCACATGGAGTGTCGTGAAACTACTCGCCACAGCTGTAGCCGTTTAGGCAGCCATCGTGACGTTTACGCATGAATACGAGCACTGAAATTGAATATATTTTTTTTTATATGGGAGCTGAATCTCTGGTAACACACGCGCTCTAGAAATGTTCTAAAAATTGGAGCTGTCTATAAATCTGACCATCTCCAACCTTACAAACTAATAATATAAGAGGCTAAATATTTTGTTATTACATCCTATTTAAATAGGGGGCCGAAAACAGCAATTAATTTTTTTTCTGTCCGCCTGTCCGCATACAGTACCTGCGAAACAGCTTTGATGTACTTGTGACTATTTTTTGTTAAAAATCTGCAAACTGTGTAGATGAGCCACGCCAAACTGTTTTACTGATCGATTCGTATATTTTTTCATGCCGAAAAACCACAGCAGTCTTCAACTGACGACGCACAGAAAAAATAACGCAACGAACATAGTTTAAAACATAAGGAATGATGACAATTTGAAACTTGCATTAATAAAGCTTGAGACAATCATTACTGCACACAATCGAAAATTTGTGACAACATATCAGGCAAAAAATATGCCTATCTCCGTGCTTTATGTAGAAAGAGAACACGTTGACATGCTTAACGCGGGCAGTTCGTATCGAACAAGCTCCCACGTGATTTCACTCTGATGAAATTTACCAGTGTGGCATTTCAGCTGCATCTCATAAAGAGACGCGACGGCCCGGTTTTCTTTCGGCACATCAGGCTGCACGCTATCCAGCTTTTCTTTTTTCTTTAGCTTGCAAGAAATTGTTGTTGTTGTTGTTGTGTTGTGTTTTATGGCGCATAAGCAACTCAGGCTATCATGCGCCAAGCACAAGGTATATTATGGTTTTTTTTAAAAGGAATGAAGTGTTAAGATATCATAGTTTGTTCAGGAAGGATGTTTCTTCTAAG
The DNA here is from genome assembly GCF_055883805.1 of Amblyomma maculatum. NCBI lineage: Eukaryota > Metazoa > Arthropoda > Arachnida > Ixodida > Ixodidae > Amblyomma > Amblyomma maculatum. The sequence goes on along the minus strand of NC_139348.1, from coordinate 51,739,612 downwards.
AAACTAAAAACACATGAAATGTCTACAATTGCATTCTCTCCTAGGAGAAGTGATGGATGGAATGGTATCTGTTTGGTGTAAAATAGAGTGAAATGCTTTTTCCGTAGCTTTTCGAGTTTTTTACATGAAATTAAAATGTGGTTTATCGTCAGTCCATGTCCACAGTCTTCACATATGGGTTCATCTTCTTTTTTGAGAATGTAACTATGAGTAAGATGCGTGTGTCCTATTCGAAGGCGACATAATATTACCTCCATGAAGCGTTTCTGGTGACTGCATGACTTCCATTCTTCGACAACTGGTTTCACGACGTGTAGTTTGTTGTTTATTTCATTTTTCCATGAGGCTTGCCATTTTTCCCTGAGCTTTTTTTGTATGAATTTCAAAACATCTTTGCGTGGTACATTTACTTTTTCTATTTTTTCTTTTCGGGCAGCTGCTGCACATTCGTCAGCTGTCTCGTTACCTACGATTCCGACATGGCTAGGTACCCAGCAGAATTTAATTTTGTAACCTCGTGTTTCGGCTGATGTTATACAATGTATTATTTTTCCCACTACAGGTTCTGTTGCATTTTTAGAGTGTAATGCTGTGATTAAGCTGAGGGAGTCAGTGTAGATTATACTCTTTTCAATATTCCATTTTATTATTTTTTCCACAGCTATGGATATGGCATAACTTTCTGCAGTGAACACTGATGCACAATTGGGCAACCTAACTGTTTTCTGGCGATTGTTTTCTACGACACCACTACCAACATATGAGGTAGTTTTAGAACCGTCGGTATAAAATGTATTGTGGTCTTTGTATTTTTCCTCTGTCAGGAATTCTTGTAATATGTGTTCGTGTGGAGTTTGTTGTTTGTCAAACTGTGTTAAAGTAAGGTCGCATACACAGGGAAATTTATACCAAGGGGGTAATGGATCAGGGCATTGTGCAATGTCGGGGAGTGTATCGAGTATTTTTATTTCTTCGCACATCTGTTCGAAGCGGAGGAGGAGGGGTCTGACTGCTTGCGGTTTGTTGTTGAACAGGGTTCTGGACGGGCACTTTGTTACTATGGGGTAGCAGAGGTGTGTTGGTAGCGAACGGATCTTAAGAATGTATGAACAAGTTAGCATGGTTCTTCTGTCCTCAAGAGATGGTTCGTTGGTTTCTACATACAGACTTCGCACAGGCGACGTCCTGTATGCCCCGGTCGAAAGACGCAGACCTAGGTTGTGGACTGGGTCTAGTCGTTTTAGGTATGAGGGTCTTGCGGAACCGTAGACTATGCAACCGTAGTCCAAGCTCGAACGTACAACTGAACGATAAATCTGCAGAAGGCATGTCCTGTCGGCTCCCCAGCGTTTACGTGACAGCACTTTGAGTATATTTAAAGATTGGGAGGCTTTCTTTTTAAGGGTGTTTATGTGGGGGAGGAAAGTAAGCTTTCTGTCGAAAGTAATGCCTAGAAAATTATGTTCGTGTTTTACTGGGAGAGCAATGTCATTGAGGTAAACTGTAGGGTCCACTTGCAAACCTCGTCTAAGTGAGAATAAAACGGCTATTGATTTCTGTGCAGAGAACCTGAAACCATTTCTATCTGCCCATGTCGCTAGTTTATTCACTGTTAATTGAATTTGTCTCTCACACGTTGATACATTAGAGGATGTACATGCTATTTGTAGGTCATCGACATAGACTGAATGCATGATGGTCGTTGGGATTATTTTTACTATGGAGTTCATTTTTACTATAAACAGCGTGGTACTCAAGATGCACCCCTGAGGGACACCATTCTCCTGAGTGAAACGTTTTGACAGAGTAGCACCGAGACGAACTTGGAAAGAACGGTCGGACAAAAACTCTTTCAAGCATTTTAACATTCTGCCGCGGATGCCAAGGTCTCCCAGGTCACGTAGGGATTCCATACCTCCACGTCGTGTCATAAGCTTTTTCTAAATCAAAAAATACGGCAAGGCAGTGTTGTCTGCGTATAAATGCTTCTCGTACCGTATTTTCCAAGCGCACAAGATGATCAGTTGTCGAACATCCTTTTCTAAATCCACATTGGCGTGTGTCGAGAAGTTTGCGAGATTCAAGTGTAAACATGAGCCTGATATTTAGAACACTTTCAAACGATTTAGCGATACAACTCGTTAGTGCTATGGGCCTATAACTGCTTGGGGATGTTGGTGGCTTTCCATGTTTCAGTAACGGAACAATAATGGCTTTCTTCCAGGCCTGCGGTATTTCTCCTGACATCCATACCTTGTTAAAAAATTTTAAGAGTGCTTCAACTGAGGATTTAGAAAGATGGGCTAGCATTTGATAGTGTATTTCATCTGGGCCTGGTGCTGTACGTTTGCCGGAAGAGAGAACTGTGTTTATTTCTTGTAGTGTAAGGGGACTGTTGTATGATTCGTGAACGCTGCCAGTAGTAGGTAATTTCTGTCTTTCTGCTTGGCTTTTATACTTTAAAAATGATTCTGAATAATGTGATGAGCTAGATACCATGAAAAAATGTTCACCTAAAATGTCCGCTTGCTCTTGAATGCTTGTCTGGGTATTTGGGTCTGTAAGGAGAGGAACTGTAAACGGGGAGTACTTGCCATTTAATTTATTTACTTGTGCCCACATATCCTTGGATGTTATATGACTGTTTATAGAAGAGATGTAATGCTGCCATGAAGCTTTTTCAGCAGTACGACGCACATAGCGGGCTTTAGCTCTAGCCTTTTTGAAAATTAGGAGATTTTCTTGTGTGGGGTACCTGCGAAATATACTCCACGCCTTATTTTGTTTTTTCTTTGCCTCCCTGCAGTCTTTTGTCCACCACACTTTACAGTTCTGTCTCACAACTCCAGATGATTGAGGGATGGCTTGGCGTGCGGCGGCTAAAATACAAGAGGTAAATCTTTCATTTAACTCGTCGACATTAAAATCTTCGGCAAATAGTTTTCTCAAGTCGGCTTTCTCTTTAAAAAGCTTCCAGTCTGCTAAATGCAGCTTCCAACATCTTGGTTTGGTTTGAATTATAGATGGTGATGATGTTAGACTGATTGTTGTAGGTAGGTGATCACTTCCATGCGGATTATCTAAGACATCCCATTTAAAATCGCTAAGAACCGATGATGAGCAGAAAGATAAATCAATAAAACTCAGTTTACCGGAGCTCGGGGAGCAGTAAGTGGGTTTTCCGGTGTTAAGTAAGCAGATATTATTGCACAGAATAAAGTCTTCTAAAATTTGGCCCCTCGTGTCAGTTTTTTCACTGCCCCAGAAAGAAGAGTGGGCGTTAAAATCGCCAACTACTACGCATGGATCTGGCAGTTGGCTGAAAAGGTCTTCGATATCATGGAGTGTTATTTTTAAGTGTGGCTCTATATAAATACTGCAAATTGTGATTGTTTTATACGTGATAAGTGTGGCAGCTACTGCTTCTAGCCGAGTTTTGAGCCTATGTTCACGAGATGCAATATTGTTTTTAACTATGATGGCAACACCGCCCGAGAGCCTGCATGCCTGCTCTCGATCACGGCGGAAGACTTTGTATTTTTTAAGAATATTCACATGTAGAGGACTCAGGTTTGTTTCCTGCAGACATAAGGCCACAGGTGAATATGTTGCTAAAATGTCTTTTATGTCGCTTAAGTTATTAAGCAGTCCCCTGCAATTCCAGTTTATTACAAAAGCCATCTTAAGCTATATGAGTAAAATAGAGACTACGTTGTTTTTGGCCCCGTGATTCGGGGCTTGTCCTTTTTTGCACGCTCTAAGGAGTCCCGCCGTCTTGACGGCACAGGACTACCCTGTGTTGTCGTGTCCATCGCGTCTTCAGACACGCTGGATGACCGCGGACAACACACCGGAACGCTTGAAGTAGGCCTCCCCGTGTGAGAAGAGGCCTTGGGCCCCGCAGACCTGGAAGGTCGCGAAGCCTGCTTTGGGGGTGGTGGAGCAGCGCCAGCTGCAGCCACCGTGGGCGCGGATGGCTCCACACCAGGGTCACTACCCGTGACCTGGGCGGGTGCCGAAGCACGCTGTGACGCTGCGCCCTGTTGCGTCACAACGGAGTAAGTTGGGCTTTGGACCAATGAAAGCCGCTTTCTCGCCTCTCCGAATGTAATGTTCTCAGTGACTTTTAAGGTTACAATTTCTTTTTCTTTCTTCCATGTTGGGCAGGATCTTGAGTATGCTGGGTGGTTGCCCTCACAGTTTACGCAAAGGTTTGGTTCAGTTTGGCAGTTGTCAGTGGCATGTTCATTTGAACCACATTTTGCGCAGGTGAGTCGGCCTCGGCAGCTCTGGGAGCTGTGGCCATATCTCTGGCAGTTATAACAGCGACGTGGGTTAGGTATGTACAGTCTGAGTTGCAGCTTTGTGTATCCTACTTCAACGGAGTCTGGAAGGGTGCTCAGCGCAAATGTCAAGACGATGTGCTTAGTTTGGATCTCTTTGTTGTCTCGCCTGATCTTGATTCGGTAAACGTTGATGACATTTTGGTCCTTGAGTCCTTCGAGCAATTCTTCTTCGGTCAGACACTTGAGGTCATTATCTGAAATGACCCCACGAACTGTATTGAGTGAGCGGTGTGGTGAGATTGTGACAGGGACATCACCGAATGATGTAACAGCTGCTAGCTTTTCGCACTGGTGGTTGTACAGCACTTCTAAGAGGAGGTCACCATTTGGTAGCTTTTTGACTTTGTAGCCTGGACCTATTGTGTCTGTGAGAGTCTTTGTCACAAGGAACGGTGAGACTTGACGGGCAGTTTTTTCTGCTTGTTCGGAGTGAATGACATGAAAGCGGGGGAAGCTGTTTACATTTTTAGTGAAAAACTTGTTCGTCACATCGGTGCGCCCTCTCTTGGCGGGAGGGCGATCAGTTGCGGAAAGGGAAGAAGCCATAAAATTTATTTTATTGTTCGGTTATGGTACCAGCCACCCACCATGGAGTCCAACAAGGGGACGGGACAGGTGCCTAAAAAAAAGCCCTGCCCACGCCAGCTGTATACCTTAACTATAACCTAATATGGCTCAACTCAGGGTAGTCAGCCACACAAGGTTAACCCTCGCCGCCGGGAAGTAAGGAAAAAACCAAGAAGAGAGTAGAGGACAGGAGAGTTGTAGGATAGATGACAGGAAAGTGAAAGATGGAGAGGAGGACAGGAAAAGGCGACTGCCGATTTCCCCCGGGTGGGTCAGCCCGGAGGTGCCGTCTATGGGAAGCGTGGGCCAAAGTGGTGTGTTGCCTCCGCCGAGGGGCCTTAAAGGTCCAAACACTCGGCATCGGCTCAACCACCAGGATCCCCTTTTCCCCAGACACGACGATGCCACGCACGGCTAAGCGTGGGTGCTCGGGGTCCGTGGTGTCGCACAAAACACACAAACACCTGCTTTAACAGGTGCCCCCTGCGGGGAGCTTGCAAGAAATGAAGATTACAAATATTGCTAGCTATATCCATATACCTGGGCTAGACACCTTATTAAAATGCAGCAAATGTGTTTCTATTCATAGGCATTTTATATTTATTGCTCACTGTTTTAGCCAAGAGGGTCGATAACAAAAACTGATTCACGAGAATTATGTGAGAGAATTTTATTTTCGTCACTTTAGACAACGTAGGTCTCTACCAGTGCTGTTTGAATTTATTTCAATTTTCTGGCTTTATGATGTCTGCACAGAAGAATGTCTGCTATGCAGTAGATTTCCATTCTTGCTCTACTAGGCCTCTGAAGAGCAATATGCCGTGAAAAACATCCTTTCTACCTTTCCACATGAAGCAGGTAATGGACAGAAAGATTTCTGCGACCTGGCTTAGTACTGGCAATCTGCAGGCAAGTTTCGTCGCAGAATTGTCATTCTAAACTTCGCATGTGTGATGGTTCCCCCTTTTTGCCGTCTTGCTGCAGGTTGCTGAAGATACCACTGGGTGTGTTCTGACGTGGTGATCTGCGCGCAAGAAAGCATAATTCGTCTACTAATGAAAAATGAACGCATCTAAAAACAATAACACGCAGGTAGCGCGCCAGTATGGGTCGCAAAAGTCGCACGAATAATATAATCCCCCACGCACGCGCGCGTGTGTGGTATGTATAATTTTCGTGATTTTCACTAAAATGAAACAAGCAGTGGGGCGTGTAAGAAACTGACTAAAGGAATGCACAACATTTGAATCCGCCTTCTCTTTTCCTCCACGAGCCTTCTAGCCACCATGTATGAGCAGCGTGCCAGACCTTCAGGACATATCCCTGCAGGTTGGACTGCTTTAACCCGGTTTGGGGACACAGCGTGGAAGCTGCTATATATAGAGACTCTACGAATGCAGGACCAAATATGTCATGCATGTGTCAGAAGGTGCTTTGTTAGGCTCATAAAGGGCCTGTCCTCTTTCGTCTGGATGCTTTTGAAGGTTGAAAACGTGAAAGAAAGAAAAAAGAACATTAAAGGAGCATTATGCATGACAGCCGGGTACAATTACTAAACGTCTTCTGAGACTATAATCGGTAGAAGAAGTGGCAGGTGTTTGGCATTCATCTGTGACGAGCAGGACAAGTAATGACGTCATGCCGCTTCCTTGAAGACTATCAGTGGCTGCCCCAGTGGTTTCTATTCCCGAGACACTTTTGATTCCTGTCTGTAGGGCGAGGGCTCACTAACACATTTGTTTGTCTCGTCATTTCTGTGCTGCAGAGTCTCTACAGTTGCAGTGAATATCATCAGGTTTGTTAAAAAGACATGTTGAAAAAAGTGCGCACCTATATTAGAACCATGGTCTGTATAAAAGTATTATTTAAACTTGCCTCTTACAGGAGCTCCGCAGTGAGAATGAACGAATTCCATCGTGTGACAGAGGACATCACCAGATTGTTTGTGCATTTTTTGTTCCGCGCGGCTGTCCGAAAGAGCGAACGCTTACAAGTCTATTATGGTGACGATGCCTTTCACGCCGTGCAAGGCATCACTGTGAAAACGTAATGCGGTATTTATATCGTGATTATAAGTGTATGCGAAAACAGGACAGGTACTCCAATTTTGGAGCGGGCGCCGAAACCAGCATCAAACTCGCGATCGCTTTCGTCGCTAGAGCTTGCATTGTCTTCGTCTTGGTACGCGGCGCTGTTTTTCTGCAAAACACTCTTCGATTTCGCTGTTTCATTGAGTAGAATGCGCGCCTTTACAGCCTCGATCATATTAGCGGCGTTGTCAGCCATAACATAGCCAACCTTTCCTTGGTTCATAGCGGCAGCCTTTAACTCTTATCCAACTTTTTTCTCCATTTTCTCACCTGCATGCATTTGTAAAAGCAGCCAGAGCAGCCAACGTAGGTTGGAAGGTACATTTAATCATAGTTACGCGGCAAGGCTGCCTGGAGCTCGAGCGAGGAAGACGAAGAACGCCGGGGTCACTAGCCAGATAAAACGTCCAGTAATGCCGTCCGGCTGCGTGATGGTGCTACAAGAGTGATTAGAAATGCAGCATTAGTCCAACTTTTTCAAAGGGGACGTCCTCGGCACTTAACTGTTGGTGATCCGAGCAACAAGGAACATCGGTAGTGTCGGGTGGCTGGGGCGAACGAGCGGCTAACAGGAGTTGCAAGGCTTCATTTGTGCGACGTGTACCACTTCGGATGATGTTGGCCGTCGATAGGAACGAACAGTCTCCTGGGGAAGAACTTCATAGTTCACCTCGCTGAGTTGGCGGACTACATCATATGGGCCAAAGTATCGCCGAACTAGCTTTTCAGACCGGCCTCTCATACGGATTGGGCTCCACACCCAAACTCGTTGTCCGAGCTCGTAACTTGCATTTCTGTGGCGTAGATTATACCGGTGAACGTCTTTTGCTTGCTGGCGCCGGACACACTTTCGAGCAAGTTGGCAGGTGGCATCGGCAAGCACAACGAATTCATCAGAACCGATCACTGCGAGATTACCACTACCGGGAAGCAGCATTGTGTCCAGCATAGTCATGGCTTCGCTGCAGTGGACTAAACGAAACGTAGTTAATGTTTCGTTTCTTGCAGCGCAGTATTATACGCGAAGGTGACATAGGGAGGTTTCGATGGTCCTCGTCGACATGCATTAAAAGCATATCAGCGATTGTCTTATTAAGCCGAATTCGGTCAGTCCATTTGTTTGCGGGTGATAAGCTGTTGTTCTTCGGTGACTTGTGCCACTGAGGCGCATAACCTCCTGTATAAGTGCAGAGGTGAAAGCTGTTCTCCTGCCAGTTATAGCGAATGCGGGCGCACCATGACGAAGCACAATGCTCTGGGTAAAAAAGGTCGCTATTTCAGCATCTGTTCCACGCGGAAGAGCTTTCGTTTCACAGTATCAGCTGAAAATAGTCTGACGGCGCTGGGACTTGCGCAACCGCAAGCAGGTTTACCAATCCCGAAAGTTGTGTTGCACATAAAATTTCATTCACTCTAATAATTTTGTTTATAACGTGTAAAACAATATTTATCAACTACTACAAACCTACTTCGGTACCACACAACCACTTTTATCATTTTATGCTAAAAATAGAAATGCGTCTATTATTTTTCTTTCATTCTTCTAAAACATTTCTTATCCAAGGGAGGCAGTCACCACGTCACGCTCATAAAATCCCTCCTTCATGCACTATGGGCCATACATGCACTATGAGCCATATATGCACTATGGGCCATACATGCACGAGCGCCGGCAACACATAGCATACGTGCTGAAGACGAAAGAAACATACTGTATCCAAGACATCCCCGACATATCAGCCGCAATGCTGTTAATCGTGTATACTCGTGCATGGCACAACCTTACCGGCAACGCGGGTTCATTCAGCTGATTTCGAATCACTGCCTATGCAGGCGTGCGCTTTCATAGGTAATTTTCCGAAAAGAAAGATTAGCATGGCACATACACAAGACAGCGAGCGCACTTCATTCGTTCGTATTGTACTGAGTTCCGTATTCATCTTTTGTAGAACATTCTCCCACGCAAACTAGTAAATCGCGTGGTGGTCGATGTTTTCGATTAGTGATTTATCACCTGAACATGCGCTCATTATCTGGGCGAAGTGCGAGGCAATCGATCACTGAGGAGAGGAGAGGCGGCCATTGCGCCCATCACGATGAAAACAACGCAAGTTTCTACCTCAGCCGACTGCCAGTTTTCTCCGATTCGGGAAAATGCAGTCAATTCATATGTTAAATTACCTATAAAAAAAAGCCTGCGTCACAAGGATGTTTTTGCCGGCGTTTTAACTAGCTGTTACCGCAGGACACATATCCACGACAGTAATACGAAGCACAGTTGTACGTATTTCTTTCATGTTCTCGTTTTTCCTTTTTTTTTTCACCCAGTTCAAACTCGGCTCCCATTTAAAGCGACATCGGCACATTCGGCAAAACAAATGGTTCCGTTCGTTTGATATGCATGTTAGAGTTCGCGCGATTCATTTGCTGAAATCGAATCAAAACTCGCTATATACCAGGCATGTGCGTAGCCCTCGAGCCGATAGCACCATTTCGAAAACAAACCACGTGGTGTGCCATACAATTTCTGTTTTTAATCTGCTTCACTGCTCTAGCGATCCGCACTAACACCTCTTTCATTTTTTTTAAGAATAGAGGAGGCATTGTTTCCAAAAAGGCTATGTGAGCTCGTCCTATGTGTCCATGCTCACCACACTACTTGAAAGAAACTTACCTTATTTACTCGATTCTAAGCACCCGCCCCCCATTATTTTTCACGCTTGAGCTTTGTTTAGCACCATGACAGAGAGAGCGAGAGCCAAACTATTTATTAGTCACAAATAACCTCCTTGGTCACAAGGCGGCAGCCGACAAGTTTTCTTGCACTTCCGATATGGCCACCCATGTCCATCAATTCAATTCTCGCGTTCAAGCGGTCGCTTACTCCTTCATACGCTGTACCAACTGCTTGAGGAACACGCCAACTGTTTCCCTACCTGGAATAGGTAAGAAAAGATAATTTCCCAGGTTAGGAATCACACTCCAAAAATTTCTACTTTCTCACGCGCGGTTCGTCATTAAACGCTGCACATCAATAAACCAAAAGCTGAGCAGAGTTTTTACTTTTGCATACTTTTTGCGTGTTCACGTAAAAAGAAAAAAGAATGGTAGCAAAGGCAAGAGCACAAAGTAAGACCCTTAAGTAAATACCCCTCATGGGTCTTTAAGGTAATAAAATGAAATGATATGCAAAATAACTCCCCCACTTACTGAACGCCGCGACCAATCCGTGAACGAAAACAAAGCGAGGTACCGTAGGACAGCGCCGAAATAATCGCGCAGCGCGAGTGTCCATTTCATCAGCAACGAAACGAGGCCGCAGGACGGGTACGATGGCTTGGAGGAAAAATATGCCAAGACGGGAGAAGTAGCAGTTAGTATTCTCGCGCACACGCACGCGCGCTTTCTCCGGTGCTCTCGATCACAATGTGTTGACTTGCGCTCACGTGTTGTGAATCACGAGTGTTAAGTGGAGAGACATTTGTCGAATTGAGGCCGCTAGGTATCCAACTGCACGCCGTGGCCCTACGTGGCCCTTCGTAGGGCAGTCTGTCTTAAAAACCCGCTGTGCATAACCGAGTTGTCTCTGTTGCGCAAAATCGGCTGTGATTTGTATCTGAAACATAAATCTGCATCACATTTCGAAGTCGCCATGCATGAGGAGTGCACATGATCAATATATACTGTTCCGAGTTACATAAAAATGGCGCCGCGTATTGCGCAGTGCATCGCAATTTATCGGCCATTAGCGCGTCTTATACAAATGTCTGAAGGACTGCACGGAGACTCGAAACAAAGGAAAAACAATATTAGCACGCGGCAAATCCAATAAAGCAGCACTCTAAGAAAAAAGAACTCAAAGGGGTAGTGAGGTTAGTCTTTTTGGGATCCAACTGGTTTGCCACAACCATTAATCCTTTTAGGGACCAAGGGGATAAACACTTAGTCTCCAAAGGATGAACTGTAGGAGGAGGAACGGTTGCTTCTTGCAGATGCTCCCCAAACGACTAACATTTGACCCTTTTTTTTTATTTGTTTTACTGGCACGCTTCGCACTAGTGACAGTGGCGGCCCGAACAAAAAAAAAAGGCCGCTGATAAAAAGTAAAAGCTAGAAAGTAACGAAGCCCCTAAAATACATTAAAATAAGCTAAAACGTGGAAAAAACAACAACTAGGAGGCAAAAAAAAGAAGTCTGCAATAGCACTCCTCGAACTCGGTACCTCATACCTCGGTACCTTGGTACCTCTGAACTCGGTACCTCGGTAGCTTGCTACGCTAACCACTCGGTCATGCCGAGAATTTTTTTCTTCAGCATGGTATTAATTACATGCCTTTAAATTAAGCATAGTGCTATATGCATTAGTTACAAAGTAATCAGCCTGTAGGCGAAAAGACCAATTGAAGCATACAACACAGCACCACACAGCTTGAATACGACTTAGCACAACTTCACTAAAACGGTGGCAAGGACAGACAACACATCAACAATGGCAGCCAGTCCGGTTGATAGTCACTATCTTCGTTTTTTCTCTAAGCTCGTGCACCATCTGGCCAAAATGAGTAGCGGGGGAGACGACAGACTCAAAATTCCGATACAACATACGCGTTTTCCCCAGGCTGTGCAGTCCAAGGAGAAAATCATGTCATAGGGTTTGTGGTCATGTTCGATGGGCATCAAGTAACGCACACTGGGAATTCAAAATAAAGCCTTTCTTCAATGTTCTTTGCAGAACGTCCCAAAATAATATTGCATCTTTGCAGGCAATGAAACACTGTTCGATTATTTTAGGTATATCACATAACCAACAATTAACAGAAGAAACAAAGATATTTTTTTTTTGTGAAGTCACACTTTAACTGGAAAAACTTCGGCATGAAACTTAAGGAAAACCGGTTTACTAGAAGGCGAGACTGGCATTTTGCGCACCCTTTTTAAAACATCATGCCCCATACAGTTAGAATAGAGTGAACGATATAAGGGAGGCGGGAACAACATGGATATCAATTCTTTGTGTACAATTTTCCTTGAAACAGAGAATAAGTGCTCATAAGGGAAGCGAAATGTCAGAAAACGCACTGAATCGTAAACTTCTTTCATAAAACGAAATAATAATGGCCGATCGGTAAAATTGGAAGAGACCACTAAGTTTGGAAGAAGGTTCACAAAGTTAGTTTGCAGGGATGCTCTGGTAATTGGATGGTAGGAGTTGAGTTTCCCCTTCAGGTAGCGAGGTGAGGAAACACTTGACGATATCGATGTTGTTAATAAATTGAAGATTCGGACTCGCAACAATCACGTTACTTGATGGCACGACGGAAAGATTAACTATTTATTTACTCATAAATAAAACGAGGAGACGCAAGTGAGGAGAAAACTATTTACATGACTTACCCGTTGCTAGGATGAAAGCAGCCCTGGCTAAGTCCAGAGCGCTTACTTTTAAGCCATATGTCTCCGTCCTTAGCGGAGACAGCAACCAATAACCAATAAGGCAACTTTTCTCACCAATCAAAGACTTGGGAAAGGATACTGACTAACAACACTTGAGAAAGGAGAGGTCCCACGCAAACATATGAACGGCACTGTCGTCACCACATTCCGAACCTCTGCCTTCCCTTGTTTTCTTTCGCACACGTACATGCGGGACCAACGTTTGCCGCGTGAACAACAGCTTAAGTTCTTATAAAAAGACAGATAGCTGTCACTGAGGGGTAAAACGCCACGTGGAAACTCCCAATTGAGCAAGCGCTTCTTCTGAGCAACTGTGGCTCAATGACCCATTGCGCCCCATCGCGCGCTGGTCAGCCCCTGCACACCTGCTACCCCACTTAGGCAGTATGCACATGAGCAGAGGGAAAGACGGGTACGTAGCAATACCAGAATGCATACAAAAGAAAACCTAAACTAGTCCCCAATATGACATTCAGCACTGAACACTGCCCTAAGTGAAGGAGCACTGCGCTGGCCACAATAGAGCTGTCACCGCGACTACATCATGTGTCTGTGGTTCCGCCAATTTAGTAACCCTTCGACCCGAAACAAGTGCACATCTTAATGTATCTACCTCGGGTCGTACGCTCTGTGCGAGAAACCGAATGGCCCGAACGTTCACTGAACTTCACAGTAGGTATTACTGAAAAAAGAATAAACAAGAAACTGTCTGACGTAGAGATGTGTCAAACTCAGTCCGCCAGCAGAAACAGGCCTGAGTAAGTTATCGCGCCGCATAGGCTCAAAACTGGACGACTATATGAACGTCTCAAATATTCGGTGAAAACTTTGGATGTAATTCCTCGCGCAATGGATTACCTACAAAACATAATAAATTGTTGTAGCCAGAAACATATTACATGCCTGCTCTTGGCCAAAAATTGATAGGCGTGTGGAACAAAAGTCTGAGCATAGCTTTGGAGAGAAAAGAGACATAAAAAACGACCAGATAAGGCTCACGATGCCAAATTAGATAGCCATGTTGGGAAACTGACAGAGGCACGACAAAAAATAAGCAATGAGCATGATGAATGCGACCTTCTCGCTCTATGTGCAGCAAAAAGACTAAAAAGGCTATCGGCGACAGAACAAATCCGCATGCAAATAAGTATCCTGCAATTGTTCCAAGACCTGTCCCAATAAAAAGTGGGCATATTGATATGCATTCCCACATATTAGTGAATGAGTTTTGCTTGGACATTTAACTGACTTTTCATCTGATACACAGAATATGAAAAAAGCACGAATAGCTGCTTTGTTTCTGATAAAGAAATCAAAATCAAGGCAGCACTAATATGGCTAAAAACATTAGAGGTGTTTCAAGAAACATAAATGGAACAAAATCCCCAGACAAGCTTGCAGGAACGCCACGATGCAAAACAACTATCAATGCAAGTAACATGCTAAATACGTGTACACAGTTAAAATGCCAGCCCCAGTGTGCCCTTAACAGATAACTTTAATGATGCTATGAGCAATGCTAATTTCCAAGAATAATTGCCTCTTTTTTTGTGATAGACATGGCATGAAAACAAAGAGCATACTTTCAATCGATAAATCCAAATTGGATGGCAATTCTCATCCTGCCCAACTTTTTCATGCGGAGCATTTATTGCTTTTTTTAAGCCATGCATGCATGCAAACTTCATCATCTCAAAGCTTTTCTGACCTGCTCAGAACTTTGGCCCTACTATGCTCATGGATTCCTGCTACTTCACTTCCTGTCAGCTTATTGCAATCGAAACACAAGATACCTGAAGATTCAAGCAGTTAAGCCTGACAGGAACTTGTTACCTGGTTTAGAGAAAAGCCATAGCCTGTCAGCTTTGTTTGCTGTACACGAAGGTATCGAACATTTTTGTCACAGAGAAATAGGCACTGCACATAGGGAACCTGCACTGCATAGAAAGCACTGCAATTGTCCTGAAGCGCGACTCAAAAATGCCGCTGTTAGCCATTTGGTTCACGATTAACGACCGAGCATGATCAGCAGCATTAGAGATACGCGTTTGACAGATAACGTCCTTGCCCAGACCTCTGGATGTAGTCCAGTTATCCGACACACGTCACGCAAAGCTTCGACAGAGCGTGCATTATTATCGTGCTAGCTCATGCAGGCGACGTGAAAATGCCCTAAAAAGCTAGAAAGTCGCCTCAGAAGTATCTGTTCTTCTCGCTAGGATATGTGTTCCGGCGTGGCGATCGACACAGCAAGCTTCATTGCATGTTGCTTATAGCAAAAAAAAGCAAGAAATGCGGGCTCTTTTCTCCACATCAGTACGCATAATTCGACCGATTCTAAGGTGTTGAAGAGCCTCACGTGAAATGATATGTGCTTGGTGTGCAGTCTTCTGTGGATGCTCGAATCTCCGCTAGAACCTCCAGCTTTTCCCCTTACTGGTGGCTCCAGTTGGTGTTGTCTGCTGTTAGCAATAATGCAACAAGAAATCATTGTAGTGAACAGATTTTGCTATAGGAAACAGCGCCATAACTGTTAACTGTTGTGTGGTAATACTTTGTAACCAGAACAAAGTGGGCTCGACTGTACTACCACAACTGAGTTCCCAAATAGAAAAGCCTGTAAGTAGAAGGCACAAGTTCGAGTAGTGCATCTTTATATGCTTAAGCATGTTACCTTTGTTAGCACCCATGAGGCTACTCGTTTGGCACTCGTTTCAATGCAGCATCCATCGGGACTCCTGGTTGTTGCCAACAGCGCTGTAGAAGTAGGCAGCAAACAAATCTCTGGCTGCAGCGGCATCAGAATGGTAGTTTCTGGCATGTGTTGGAGCAAGTGAGAAGTACCGGGGCTTCGAACCACCTCCAAATGCTCCTTGGATGCGTTCCCAACTGCGTCCTCTCTGTCTGTGAACGAGTGCGCTCGAGGATATCTCACAGTTAAGAAGTTGTGCAAGACACAAGCGGCTTTGACAACATAGTCAACATTCTCGAGGCGCAGTGGGATAGTCCGCAATAGTACTCGCCATCTTGTCGCAGTTATGCTGAAAGCATTTTCAGCACACCTTCTGAAAAAAAAAAGAAGACCAATTCAGCCCATAGTAAAGTGAAAAGCTTACCATGTTCAGCAAACATATATTTAAATACATGCAGACAGGGGTATACAGATACAGTCAAGGGAATATGATACTATGAAAATACATCTATTCGAACTTGTGGCTTCAAACCCTATAGCAAGAGCCAGCACCACTGGTGCCAGCGTCCTGGTGCTATACCATAAAGAAAGGCTGTTCTTTTGTAGTTTTTTGTTCTGCTGTTTCAACTTTGCTGGTGCAAGGACAAGCTCACTAATGTGAAGGTCTTGTTGGAAGCCTGTGGTTTCTTATGAAAGTCCAACTTTGCGACCTAAATGCTCGAAAGGAAGCTGTCTTCATTCTTTATCCAGGTGTGCAATGAGTTCAAACAATGCTTACCGAGACCACATTTTTCATTTTACATATGTCTAGGCTTCCAGTTTCAAACCTTCCAACCATTTCCAAAATGATACTAGGACAAGCGTGGCTCCAGCAGGTGCACGCTGCTTTGCCAGCATTTTCTATCAGTGTCTGATTTCTAGCATCCCCAGCCAAAAGCAGTGTGAAAACCATACTGGCTTCACACTGGAAGATGCTGGAGGACACTGGTTTTTACAATAATTAGTCTAATTACTTTTGCACAGATGCTTGGGGACTAACCATGGAGACTATTGAAAAATATCTACTTTCAAGTTTTGATAAAGTAAGAAATTTGCAAATTAAACCACTTTCTATAACCTGATTAAAATTATGCTTCATAAAGTCAGATCAAACAATGCAAATTTATACCTCGCTCTGTTAAATCTGTAATTGAAGATTCGCTTCTGGTAATTTAGGCACCTTGACGGTTATGGCCGCATGAAATCCATGCGCAGCTGGAATGCCTCGTCACCGACGAAGGCATACAGTGCAAATGTTCGTGACTTGGGCAGTTTCCCAAGCCTAGGGATGTAAGAATTCCATCATTCAGGTTGCGACCAAAGTAACATTTCTTAAAGTTGCACCATCACAAAGCCGGCCTTCTGCACCCACATCAACGAGGATGTACTTGCAGTGACAGTCAACAACTGCCATGAGCACCATTGAGTATGTGCCCTAAATTGGAAAGCATAGCACATATTGAATTGAAATCCTGGGCAAGTGACAACATACAATACAATATAAATGTAATATTACAAAGGCCAAATTCAACTGCATTAAACAGTATAGAAATCCATGCATCTAAGAAAGCTCTGTACTAATGAACAAAACTTTTGTGTCAATCGTGTGAAATGCACCATCGAAGCAACTTTAGCTTTCGAGGTGAGGCATAAGTCACAATGAGGTAAAGGCTCCGCTAAACCCGCTCAGCTAAACGCATAAGCATACTATCACCAATTCATTGGTTATGGTATAGCGAAGCGGGATTGTTTTGAGACATCTCCATCATAAAATTAAAAAAAGACTGAGAATTTGTAACGTGGTTTTAATAGCAGGGAGCTGACACAAAATGTTGATGAAGATAAGTGTACTTAGCACAGGCGTAATGGTGCAGAGTGAAGTTGCTCTGCCCCTCACTGGTATTTGTTCTAGTTGACACTGCCCAAAAGATTTAAGGAGGAGGAGGGGGGGGGGGGGATTGCAGATGTATTTGGCAGTGCAGGGAAGCACTGAAAACACTATTTCTTTGTCAAATTTCACCTTTCCAAGACAAGTTGAAACTGCTCTCTTCTAGACATTTTTCCTTCCCAATCAGAAACAACAAAAGGAAGGACGAAAACGCAGAGGAAAAAAGTACAAGTCAAGTCACATGTTTCCAATTGAAAACTGGCTCTTCCTCTCGAATAACCAACTCCGCATGCAATATGTCAAATTCATGTAACAAGGCTGCAGTCCGGAGCACCAGAGCTTCCTGGGCCCGGTATATTTGTGCACTTCTCTCTTGCATGGTAAGCACTTGCACTCGCATTATTTGAAGGAGTGAGCAGAGGTAAACTTCCCTTTCTAAGTAAACTCTCGAATGTGACGTTGACTTCAAGATGTCTCAGGGAGACATGTAAAAAAGGTACAATGGTTGAATACCACTCATTCATATGTAAAAAAGAGGATGAAAGGGGTGGAGATTGTCCAGGGCCTTGCTGCTCCAGTGTGACTGGTTTCGGCCCATTCGTCGCGCTCCCTTCCTGTCTCACTTTCGCGAATCGCCAGCATGAATGCGCCATTGAAAGGCTTCTGCCACTTTTCGTTTCAACAAAGACTGCGAGAGTGGAGTCTGGGAACAAGGCCTTTTGGTTGGAAAACAAGCCTTGGAAAACAAACTCCCTCCCCTATGTAAAAGCTACAATTGACATTATTGCAGTAGCGGAACTGTTTTGCGACCGCCAAGAAGAGTATGCTTGACAGGACGGGTTACAGAGGAAATGCGCACAAATTCGTTTTCCAAGCAGTGGTTGAGTGCAGGGCCTCCAAAAAGTTTTCGGAGGGGGCTCGCAGTGGTGATGGAAACGCTGAACACAATTTCCAAAATTCATTGCCTGTCGAAACAACTTCTTTCGGCAGCAGATCCGGTTTCAAACACTCCACAGAGGAAGAATTTTGACAACTCTCTCACATGATGCAGAGACTAGAATTCATGATCTAGAGGAAATTAGCAGAGAGTGTCAGTGGAGTGAAAGGAATGAATGAACGCCTGAAAGCCCCACTCGATCGAGGACGTGGTGCGAAAAGCCCGAGATACCACTGGTACTTAGCACAAGAAGACCATCCACTCAAAAGTGAAAACACAAACAGTCCATTAGGGAAGGACGGCGGAGTGAAAGTTCTTTTAGGTGATAAGACATGACACGCACGCTGCGTGCACGTGTATTGCGCGCATACACTGTGGTTTATGCGGGGGCTATTCTCGCGCAAGAAGATCCTGAACCGCATAACCCTTTGCACCTCTGCATTGTGTGCGAACAGTGGACGCTAGCCTGCAGTGCTAAGCCGCTAACCTTCACGCGCAATCTCTGGGGAGCTGCGCGCCGTTTCGTGCTTTCCTGAATATAGGCTTCCAAAGCACCGTCGAGCGGCGCTGCTGCTCCTGACAAGGAGCGCCATCTCTGACAGAAAAATAGAAACTGCGGATAAACGCAGCGGCACCACCTAGGCATCCCGTGCAAGTTTTCTCCTTTCTCTCGCTCGCTTCTGCGCACGTGCAGACGTCTCGCGCTGCTTTGTCGCGCGGGCACTCACTGGACGCCGTCGGCTCGCTCGCTGCCTTCACGGCATGCGCCGTGCGCTTTCTCTCGCACGAGCACGCGCATTGACGCGCCATCGCAGGCGCACCGCGACATGCAACCCGCATTCCGTCTTGATTGGGCAACCTGACGCGTACTTCCATGAAGGATACTTTAATATAAGCTGGAAACTTTTTATTCACGTCTGCACTGCAGAGCAGACGACAGATGGGGATGAGTAAATATTGATTGTGAATGCGTCCCACGTTAGCAAAGAGGTAGGAATGCATCTCGAGGTAAGTCCGCTATGTAATTATATTGTCGTACATAATATCTTTAAAAACTGCTAAAGTATCATCAGTACTGTGGAATAAAGTGGCCCGCTCGTTGACCATCGTTTTGGTCTGTAGCATGCGATCTATATACGGATTTGTTTTTTTATTATTACGACGTTAGCAAAGGAAATTTCGCAGTAGAAAAATAAGTATATAGTCCGAAGGAGGTGTTTCATCAGACAAGAACGCTAGCAATCTCATAAGCACATGCGTGCTCCGTGTGCTACACGCGATATAACCGGCTCGCTGGCTCGGAAGGCAGGTGAAATCCAAGCTTGTGCTACACAGTGTTTCATTTCGGTTCTTATTAAATGGTTGCGCTTCATTTATGATAATATTTGGTTTGCACTCACGAACCTTGTGACGCGAATGGGATGGTCCGTGCGAGTAGTGTTAGTCGAGCCATAGCTAGGATAACTTTTGTACTGCACTTCCGACATATCTTCGTTAATAATAGTATTAATAATAATAATAATAATAATAATAATAATAATAATAATAATTGGTTCACTTATTGGCCAATTTGGGAAAATCTGTAAAAGCGTCTCAGCAAGGCATGTTTTCCAACGCCGCCCCCACCCCCGAAAAAAAAAAGGCCTCGTTCCTAGATATTTTCTTGGTCAATCTAAAAATGAAAGGGCAGCTGTGGACACTTAAGGCACATTCACACATCAGTCTCGATTGCGGACGTCACATCTGTTGATTTGGTTGCTCTCAGAGCACTCAAAGCAGGGAGAGAGCACAAAAAATCGGCAAAACAAGACACAAGGGGAGCGACGAGCAGGATAATCTTCCATCCTCTTCACTTTTTATGCATGGTGTTTAACCACTGTACTTTTTTGATCGCTCTCCAAGCCGTCTTTGTCAACTGTCAACATTTCTGAGTTTACGAAGAAAGGGGAAATTGGCTCTTTTTGTTTCCACAAAGAACGCGAGACTTCTCAGAATGCTGTCATGTTGTTGGAAAACAGGTCTTGCGGACACGCTTCCACAGGAATCTGCAAAGTTTCACACGTGAGCCTCGAATTTTGGTGCTTCGCCTACTTTTGTGGCTTCCCATGACACAATGCTACTTAGTACATCCGTTCCGCATCAGCGGAAGCGTTTTTGTATCGCCAAATAAGCGCCAGACGCAAGGCGATCGCCGCGCGTGCACAAGAATCTAGCGAAGCGTCTGCTCCGGCGAAGCCCCATCGTTTCACATTTCGCCACCGCGCCAGGAATGCGGCGCTGCCGTCGCGCGGCGAAACTTGAGCTTGGGCTCCCTATACTTCTGGCCCTGTACTTTCTTTCTCAAGCATTCATATTTCGCTACCAGGCTCGGACAGCAAGTGACACGGCTAGCAAAAACCAAACAGAATGCGCAGAATCTTCCGGTAAATTTACATGACTCGGGTGTGCTTTTCGGCTGGCGAATTTATCAAAATGAAGACATGCCTTGACAGATTGCAGATTGCGTCCTCGAGGTTCTTCATCCGTGCGCGTGCTTGGTAGCCAGTGGTATTTCTCGCAAAATCTAGACATTATGTGTTTGACAGCGAGTGCTACGGATGTCGCCACGTTATGCTGCATGGTGTGCTGGCAAAAGGCTCGCACGTGACATCACGATACGCCAGCTTGCATACCACGCGTATGATCCACCGCTTAGATGTTATGTGCGTCATGCGACTCTCAAATATTCGTTGAAAAAGGAATAGGACAGTGGGTCACAAGAAATAGTTTCGGCCAGCGGTATCGAGCTGTTGTCTCCTTTCCATCTTCGTTGGTGCGTGCTGTTCCCTAGAGCTTTCAGTGGAACACGTGCGCCTGTAACTGTCCTCTCGGATAGCACCGTTTTGAATGCAGCTTCGCAGCCGCTACAAGAAAATCGGCTGCAAAAGGACGACTGCAAATGCCTAAGAAACAAAGAAAGAAAGAGAGTACAGATGAAAAAAAAAAAACGAAAGGATTAACGCTGCTGAACCGAATGTCGAGCGTTAGCTGAAGCGAGAATAGACACTGTATTGGCTTATTTTCCCATTTATTTCATACGTGCATGATGTCTCGCCCTCTTCCTAGCCAATTCCGTTTCGTGAAGTGTTCTGTCCCATGGATTGGTCGGAAGCATTGCGGCATCCATGGTGAACCATACCTGCACAGGACCGAAAAGCTGGTTCGGCGTCCATTTTTTCATAATACCAAGTGCCCATAGCACCGCGTGGCCTCCGCGCTTAGCCGCAACGACGACAGCTGTTGACGCGTGAGGAGCACTTGGTATAGTTTGTCTGGGCACGATGACGAAGATGACGATGTTTGCTGCACAGCGCGAGAGTGTGTTGAAATTTGACACGAGCTTTACCGGCGATAGCATAGCCACCGCAATTTTGCAAATTCTAAAGCAGCACGGGGTACCCTAAAAGCAAAAGTCTTCTCCAGTGTTTGGCAGAAAACGGTTTGCATGACTTTCTTTAGTATGCTTTATGGAAATTTAGCGAAATAAACAAAAAAATGAGCACCCCCCTCCCCCCTTTCTCGCTGGTAATGACTGCCGAATGAGCACTGAAACATCATTAAAAAAACGATAATTGAGCAGTATGTTGTGACAGTAGGTATAAGGACGCGCCCTGGACGCCTCATGCCCACACGCAGTGACGCGGGTGAGGGTAAGTGGGTGCACATAAGCGACACGTCTCTAGTGATACGTACGTCTCCGATACGCGAACAGAGTCCGTAACAGTATTAATAAGCAAAAATAGTTTCCATGTACATAATTAAGTCCTCATTGGTAGCTGCACTATGGGACAGGAGCAAAAATGAGAATAGGCATTCGTGTATACGAAAAAATTCTGCCATTGTACGCTCTCTTTCTCTCTCTCTCTCTCACTATTTCTAGTGCGTGTGTGTTTTCTTGATTTGCAGGACTATCGGCTGAAGATTTATAGAATGACATCTTGGAAGAAGGCCGCAGAGCAGGCAACAAAACAGAAGAGGCACACACAGACACAAGGAAAAGGTTGGTTGGTTGGTTTGTGGGGTTAAACGTCCCAAAGCAACTCAGGCTATGAGAGACGCTGTAGTGGAGGACTCCGGAAATTTCGACCACATGGGGTTCTTTAACGTGCACTGACATCGCACAGCACGCGGGCGCCTTGCTTTTCTCCTCCATCGCAAAGCGGCCCCGAGGCAGACACATGGAAAACGCTACACTGGCAACTATATTGATCTCAACCCGCACATGTTAGACCAGCTAGCTCCACGTTCTACTCTATTATTATAGAATGAGAGTATCAGGTGCTTCTTGCACGGAGATTCTGATACAGGGCTTTGGACATTCGAGGATTGTGGCACCGGGAAATCGTTACGGAGGCATTGCGAAGCTGATTTAACAACGTGGGGTTTTGTGGACGGGTGTCTTCCATATGGGGCATTCGTGGTACAAAAACCAATATTTGTGTTCTAATTTCTTAACAGTGGTTTCATACAGGCCCTTTTATTGACACTGCAACACACGGCGAAAGCTTGGGGAAAAAAGGCGCATGGAATTGTTCGTAGAAGTTATGAGCGCTGCTCCTGATATCTGCCCCAGAATTGCCCATGCCGTCGTGATAAAAGGGTTCTCGCTCTGCAAACTAACAGACTACTACTTTCGAATTTTTTCAGACGGCCCAATGAGCAATTAAATATAACCGCCAAAGATACTTTTCTTTTGGTGTTTGATTGAATCACTAGTCATGTATAAAAGACATATCTCGGCTTGAAACAGGTGAGCCGAATGGAGTACACAGCCGTGCGAGGTGACGCGCTCAGCTACCGAACAAGAGAGGGCATTGAGACACGCTATAGCGCACCGAGTGCCAGTGCGCCCCCAAAGACGCATCTACTTGGAGTAAATTGAAAATGCTATGACCTTTTGTATCCCGTAGAGCACAGAGTGCAAACAGGAGCGGTCAATATTAGAGAGATTTAGCTTACCGTGATCCGCGATACGCCACCGTGGCTCTCTACCACGCGTGGGCAGGGGGCGGTCAAGCTGATTGGTCACGGCGCGGCAGGTCTTTGTGCCGACATCCAGTATGTGGCGCCATCTGTCGGCAGCAAGGGGGGTCTGGGCATGCGCAGTGGAACGTGCGTTGGCGGATCCCAGTAGCGGATCGCGGATCACGGTAACCTCAAACTAGAGAGATTTAGCTTACCGGAGACGTATTACGTCTCCCGGAGACGTACAGACGTAGACGTATCGGACGCCTAATGCGCATGCGTGAAAATTGATGTAGACGTATTCGGCTGACACCGGGCAAAACACGTTTTAGCTGTACGTATCGCCCATACGTAAGACGTATCGCTAGACGTACATGCAGATGATGATGATGGCTATCCAATAAAAAAAGATAGAAGTTATTTGTAATAAATACTTCAAATAATGTCACAAAAATGTCACATGCAGATCCCCCGAAGTCATCATGTTGACGTGTTAGCTGTGTTTCGAATAATTATTAATCTGAGCTCACTTTTAACCACTTTGTCACCTGCAGCAAGCCTGAAGAATCCAAGCCTAGTTGCATTAAATCCGTTTGTTTTGGTGCTCGCATGGAGGAAGGAAACAACTGCTCGTGTTTGCTGGTGTTCGGTCGTGTGCTAGAATTTGCTCCTGCTATCGGTGCAACCTGCCCACGTTACGTTACATCATGCCGACAGCATCCTTCACCCTTCACGACAGGCAGCTTTTAAGCACCCTATCATGGGATGAAATTGAAGATATGCATAGATTTCAACGGGAGCGCGATATTCCAAAGCCTCGAAGGAACTTACGTGAGCGTGGTACCCTTCAACATCGGCGCCAACAACAACACAGTGTTCAACAGGATTTTTAGATTCTAGAAAGAGGATTTCGGAGAGCTGCAGTTAGCCCTCCTAATTCCAAATGAGGTCATCAGTGCGCAGCGTGTCAGAGTCTCTGGCTCCGAGGCACCTTGGCACAGCTCGACTTTTACTTCGGTCATCTACTCTACGATATAACAAGTGGCTTGATCTGCAAGCTCTTCAGCGATTCTCCGAGGTAAGTAGCGCATGGTGTGGTGGCAGTGGTGGCTTGACGGTTACAAGCCAAATTATTGATAGCAGTGCTTTCTGTGTCAAATAAATATGCCCGCCGAAACATGTAAAGCAAAGCTGACTGGCTGTGGCGTTTCAGTAGTCATTTTGAATGCGAATTAGCGCTAATCCTGAGGTTCAGAGCTTATCAAAACAGTCTAACACTTGTGCGACCGCTTATAGCGCTTTCAAGCGGATTTAAAGCGATAAATTCCTTGTGAGAAGCGGAACGGTATGTCGTATCATTCCGCGTGCACACTGCTACGCACTATCGCGCTACTCATTGCACATCATCCCCATCAGCTTCCATGTGTGCATGAACGCTACCGAACCTTCTACTCGATATAACTACGTCAAAACCCTACCATTTTGTAGTCGAAAGGCACCAGCGCTCATGCTCCTAGGGATGATGGCATGGGGCCAATGCTCTCTGGCGCGTAACCGCGTTGTGTCGTTTCTAGCAGGCGAGCAGTTTTGGCTACTGTAAAACATAATATACATTAACGATTGCAGTTGACTCGTGCCCAGTCACCGAACGTCTGCTGTAATCATTCATTTTTTTTTTCTTTTTACGTAAATTAACTTAGGCACACTTGTGCAAAGGCATATATATATACCCCTGCTCTCCAGCTCGGTTGTAGAGCTTTGGAAAGGTGCTCTCTTGTTGACATCGAATTTAGTGAAACTGTTTAACGTCCCGAATGCAACCAGTGCTATGCTGCTTTTCGATCTTGCCTACTAGCACAGCATAAGGTCATCAACATAAACACTAGCATACTTACAAGTCAATATTTTTTTTTATTAAATTAGGGAAGTCCACGGAAACACAAACTGAGAAATACGCAAAAGGTTGTTATCAGCACAAGTAATTTTTAATTTGCTTCATGTGTTAGAAATACTCAACACAGAAATTTCATAAAATTTTATGCAATAATTTAAACAATGTAAGCAATTTTGGATTTGACCCTTATCGATATGAAAATCTATATTTGACCCTACTTTGACTGAATGAAATTTTTTTCACAGTCGTTTCTAGTCTATTTGTGAAAATAATACCTGTAAATGATCATACTGTGAATACAGCTGATGAAGAGTTGTAATATTCATTGTCACACAATCAGCAGCACTGATTTGCTCTAAAGTGAGCAAATAAATGCTTAGTGGGCTTCTGCTTCAAGCAAAGATGTGAGGCTATTTTCTATTGGTAGAAATTAGTTGGAATGTGTTTAATGAAGAGCTATTTTAATTCAGTGCACCATTTTATTGCCGGGGAATGGTAGATGCACATAGGATGCAAAGCGACAAGACAGCGGCAAATATTGTCGTTTCTTGCCAGTTTCGGCTATTTGCTTATGTTGCTAAATGCAGAAAGCCGCTGCCAACAGGCTAAACTAAATGTAGTCTTTTATAAGTTATTTTGCGAGCTTTATGCACAAACTTCTTCGTCATCTGCAGGCCTATATTCCCAGTGTTTTTATCTTCTGGCTTCAGATTTTCCTGTGATCTCTTCGTATCCTAGACAGTGATAAGGAAGTAGCTATGGAGAAGCAATAATTGAATTTACACTCGCAGTAGTCCACCCTATCATGCTAAAGCTGAGAAAGAAAGCTGTCAAGAATAAAATAGATTTGGCTCATTTCCATCTGCACATCAGTAGAATCTGGCTCATTTTTGATTTGGCACATGATTTCTGTGAAATTCCTGGTCTTTATTTACATCCTTACTGTCTCAAACCGTTTGCAAAAGTGATATGTATATATGATCTTTCAATTACAAAAAAAAGAAGAAGAAAATAACTAATGTAGTTTCTGAATTTCGCTTGCTTTGAAAAAAAAAAATCAAGTGTCGATGATAGTGTTGAAAAAATCCGGGAGCACTGCGGAATCTACACTGCAGAAATGTGAAAATCTAAGCGTTGCTGGTGCACACGATGCATCACGTTTGCTCTCATCATTATGAATTAAATGCACCGTCATTATCATTGCTAATGTCATCACTGCTAATTCCAACTTCATTGTCATCGCTACTGTAGACAAGGAGAATTTTGATGTGTGTTTCACGATCCCGAGCGTTGCACAGTTGGCTAAAGCGCTCGGATGGGGATGCGAGGGATAGAGGTTCGGCTCTCAGCGGAAACAGGATTTCAATTTTTTCTGATAGCATCATCATGACGTCATTTGATTGACAACTATAGTGTGACGAAACAAACGAATTCCGACAGTATGAGCCATTAAAGATTTTCACCTTAAAATTGATGGGCCTGTATGAAGTAACGCTAGTGAACTCTTCCAAAAGCAATGCAATAAGTATTATGCTACGGCACAGTAAAGGAGGTGCACACTGAAAGATTATTTTCTCATGACCACTTTATAGGGACTCTATAAGCGATCGTTGCTTGCAGCCGCTTCAATTTTTCCTCCTCAGGCGGTGCATGCAAAGGAAGGCCCCCGTGCTCAACTGCTGGGGTTTCATCATGGCACAGCAAGGCAAATTTGTCGACCGTCTGTGGCTCAGGAGGAGGACTTCTCTGGGCACAGGTGGAGCCTGTGCAGAAATATCAGGCACTAATGTGTACCAATGCCATAGTCTGCCAGTGGGCCATTTAAAGGCAGGCGTCACGATGCAGGTAAGCCTGTTCAGTCATGTCTTCATTGCAGTAACTAGCTGTAATATGTTTTTCATATTCAGGGGAGTGCATTTCCAAATTAAAGCCTAACATCTCTGCTGCGAAAATTCCACAAGTACTTTTATATTTTTTGAGTTGGTTTTTGGGAAAGGGTACTCAATGACCTACCTCATGAAAAACAGCTTTTCATCTTTAAAGAAACGTGGCACTTAAGTATGTGATGCAAGATTGTGTTAGCATGTGGCATTTTATAAATTTGTAGGAAGAAATTGTATCTAAAAACTTGCAACTGTAATTACACCTCATTACACAAAAAGGACAGAGGCACCTGTGTAGACTCACATTGGTTATATTTTTAATTCTTGCTATCTTTTAGGGATCCTCAAGGAGACGGTGCACTTTGAGAACCTGCAGACGATCACCATGGGTCATAAATATGTGATCTATAGTGATGCAGCCTACCCCCGATGGCCTCTACTCTACAAGCTGTTTGGAGGTGCCGTACTGCAGCCTCATCATGTTGCCTTCAACAAGGCAATGAGCAGCGTTAGGAAAGCTGTAGAGGAAGGGTTTGGCAGCGTAGCACGGGATTTTGCTTTTATTGACTATTTCAAGAACCAAACTTTGAGATGGTAACAGGTAGGGAGCATGCATAAAGTTGCGCAATGAACTGCCGAACATCTTTGTACAGCTGTCATGTGTCTATGTACTTTGTCTTGTGTCTGCCTCAGTTAGTACCTTGTGCCTTTTCAGACATAAGTGTCGGCCTACGTCCTGCGGTCAAAAAATTTGGAACATTTTTTTTTAGGCTGCCTTTCTCAGTAAAATATAGACAAGCATGGCAAGCAGTGACCTTCATAGTTGAGGCATTTGTCGACAGTCGCAGAATTCATCTCTGTATTCCTTACAGCAATAATTGCAGCATGCAGTGGAGCATATCTTGTAGATAGGGTAAGTGCACTAGGAAACTTGGACATCAGAAATAAGTGGACAGGAGGCTTGCAGACTCACAACTGGATTTACTAAGTAAAGATGACACATATAAAGTGCACAAAACCGCATGCTCAACGCTATACTTTTGCTTGCTGTATATGTGTCCTCTTTCGGTTAGTAAAATACAGTTGTGAGCCTATGTACGTCCATGTCCACTTCTGTTTCTTTTGTCAGTGTTTTCTAGAACAGTTACTCCATTTCCATGATGAGCATCACTGAATGCAACAATGCTGCCCAAAGATTTATGCTGTTCATTTGTTGACGCTGTTATGCCGAGATGCAGCTTTATGAATTTTTTTTTATGCGAGATGCAGCAATATTTATCTCGATTGATTGCAGCAGTGCATGACTACTTTCTCGTTGTTTTCGTCTCACAGTGTTCAACATGACATGGTGTGTGCGTGGTGGCGTTTAGGGTGGCGTGTGATAGTGTTCGTGTTCAAATGCAGGGGTTTTTGCCTGAGTGTTGTGTGCAGCGATATGACAGCTTCGGTTTGCCATCTCGCTACTTGGCGAACTGAAAGGACGCGATGACTGGTTCGGCGTTGTCTCCCATGCTCCTTTGACTGCGTGACCGTCTACCGGTGAACACCCGACAGCTGCGCTTCGGACCAACGGCTTCACTTGTTCCCAACGCTAACTTCGAACTGTTAGTGGCACGAGATGCTTGTGACCGCAAATATGTACTAGACCACCAGTCTGAACGCTGTACTTGAGTTGTGCTACGTGGGCCGTCTCTAGTGTTTCACCCGAACGGTTGTGTGTGCATTTGTGTATTGTCTAGATTAAGGAAAGGTGGCATCTGAGTTATAAAAGTGTCTGTGTGAAGTGCCATCTGCTTTGGTGAACCACCACAGCTTGTCTTTGTCAGGCTGTCTGACGGCTTCAGTGAGAACCTGTGCTACCAGACGCAAGAAGTGATGATGCCATTTTATGGTTTTTCACTTCATGCCGCTAATTCACAGCTCATATATTCATTGATCGCATGTGCTGCTAGAGTCATTATTCAGAGTTTTCTGTACACTACTGAATTAATTGTACTCTCATTGAGCTGTCATGTTGTCATCATGCCCGAGATGCTTTGCATTGTAGCCCCATCCAGTAGTGCAGCCAGAGCTAGAGTTTTACCATAGTTGGCATCAACGAATGCCGCAGATGCCCTCTCCCTCTGTTTCCGCACTCTTTTTTTTTTTTTTCGTAAACTAAAGTCGCCTTTGAATCTCCTAGATTTTAACCTTGCAAAACTGTGTCTAGTCAGGCCAAAGCTATCACGCATATCTTTCTTTTCTTTTTTTTTGCAGCTGTGGGTTTCGTGGACCCAGAAAATCACTTCGTGAGCCCTTATTTGAGAAACACTGACCTATGATATGCTTTTAGCAATTACCACTATGTGACGGGACATTTTGAATTTCTTTTGGTGAAGTGGTGACCACAGGCCACTAACAGTGTTTTCAACGTTGTAGCTGAGGCTCACTTGAGAGAGGTTGTGCACATATTTTTTTTTCGAGTCATTGCATATGTTGTAGGGCTCGTGGCGCGCCGCGCATTTGAAGGCCGCGCCACTTCCCGATGCTCCCTGCGCGCGGCCCGTTTCCCTTTCCCCGCTTGTTCGGGGATAACCGGTCCCGCGCGAGGGGGCTATAAAAGAAGGCACGCGCCACCGTCTCCTCTTCTTGGTCCCTGGCGCTTCCTGGTCCCTGGCTCGTCGCTCCCGCTTCCCTCCCGGCTCTCCACGAAAACGACCCGCAGCCACCCGGACGACAAGATCCCTGTGAGATTAAATATGTTTGGTATACGGCCCACTGTGTGTTTGTCGTGCGCATCCCTCGGGCAGAGGAATCGCCCACAATGTTTACAATTCTAACAATGCAAATATTTCTTAAAATATGCAATTTAAAATTAGTGTAATGCCCTTTGCAGATAATTTTGGACCTGTATTTGCGAAACTGTAGCCTTAGCTACTTATGCACCATAAAATGCAAGAACAGAAACACACCGACAGCATTTGTGTTGCAAAAATGTATTTGGGATTTATTTGGCAAAGTGAACATGGTCGAGAGAGTTTTGGAGAAAATAAACTGGTGCTATCTGCAATGTGATATAGTGCCAACATACATAACTTTCATTCTTTCATCAGCGCAATCAGCATCTTGTCAACTGATTGCCAAGATTTCACCAGCTGATCTTCACATGTCCATCTTCACACGGGGCAGTGTTCTTCACCATGTGCTGCATAAAAAATCCGTGTTGTATTCTTCTACCTTCCTGGAATGAAAAGGTGCAGCGTTCACAGAAATTACTGTAAAATTGATGCTGTTATGAGAAAGCTGGAGGTTGTTTAATATTGCTCTCCAGCTGGTATTGCAGTGAATAACTACGCACATGATTATTCATGAAATGTCTGGGCATATGGCATACCCCTATATCATGGCACAGAAGTGCAGCAGTCTCCTCTTGTGAATGCACCTATCGGGGGTGGAATTGCCGCTCCATTTGCTCCATTCTGCTCCCAAACTGCTTTTCCTGCTCTATCCTGCTCCAAAACTGCTCCAAACTGGCTGTTTTAATGTTCTACCATCAAATTTAGTGCAACACGCAAACAATGTCTTTGCACCAGTGGCAAAGATATAACGCATCTAGCACTGGGCTTAATACAAACAAAATTTTTGTAAGGGAAGGAAGCATTTGGCATAATAAATATTTGTTTGCAAGTAAATTTAATATGAGTCACTGGCGATTGGAGATAATTGCAAAAAAAAATGCACTGTGCATGTGCCGTAGCACCTCCTCTCAGCCTTCTGAATCGCCGGTGAAGGGAGAAGCAAGAGCAGCAAGCGAAGCAGATAGGCGCAAACTACTGTGAGTCGTTCGGAAGGAAACTTGTCCGACTGAAAAAACCACACGAGTTATTCTAATGGTTGTGGTCTAAGAACAAGCAGGCACTTATCGAGCCTCTTTTTCAGTAACAAGCTTGTCGGGCCTACGGCAGACAAAATCATACTTGAATCGTTATGGGTTGGTACTCCAAAGATGTCACTCACTAGGAAGCGTCTCAAGAGTGTTGGAAAGCCATACAGGGCCTATTGCCAAGATTGAAAAAATGAGCCCCAGCATTGCTCAAGCAAAGAATGATAAAACTATTGGAAGGAGGTAGTGAAGTAAAAATGCTGAAGAATGAAAAGGCTACCCTTCAGTGCCATCTACATTTCCTGAAGGCACTACTGACCACTGCTCAGGAATTTATGAGCACAGGCATAGGATCAAAAAGGGATATGCACAAGATAGAGAGCAGAAATGTCATGGCCATTAATCTGAGCTCTAAATTAGTGGCATTGCTTGAGTGCATTGAAGTGGTAAACTCGACATTTGAATCTGTCAAGTCAGAATAGCAACTGCGTTAGGTCACAAGGTCACACTAGGTGTTCAGTTATAAAGCACACCAGCAAGCATTTTGTTTGCTGCTAGTCTGTTCCAAGTTGTTGGCCGTTGTCTTGTGAGAAATGAGTGCGAAGTTGGACAGACATTGAACTTGCATAAAAAGGAAGAGCTCATCTTTTTCTGTCAAAGAAAAAAACAATTACTACAATTATCAGAGGCATTTGACCTTAGGAACCTGCTCCAAAACTCTTGTCTCGCTGCTCCCAAAGCTGCTTCAAAATGCTTGAGCCTGCTTCCACCCCTGACCTATGTATCAGACCCATTGATGACTATCTTTAGTGGTAATGGCACATACCCACGGCGGGGAATAGGCCATGGTATATAGCAAGTACAAAAGGTTCATGGACAAGCAATTGAGTATTTTGATAATTACGAATCTTAAACTAGAATTTCATGAAAAAAAAGAAAGGAAAAGAAAAGGCAGTGAATTCTCATTGTAGCAATCTACCTGGTGTGATTATATACTTGTGAAAAGAATTGCACACAGGTTGTAGGGTATAACCATTGGCACTTGCCCCGAAGGAGAGGAGAATAAACACAAATAGCATGCCTGAGTAATCACCATTTGAACAATCTAACAGTCACTAACAGTGTTTCACAAGGAAGCCTGCTTTGGCCACTGTTGTTGAAAGTGTTCATCAAAGACATTGCCCACATCGACATATCCATTAAATTTGTCGTACATATATAGGGTGGATCTGGTACATATGATATGGGCGTGTCCAGAAATCTAAAATATAAATCGAGAGACAAAAAATAATTTTTGGAAACTACTGTCGAGCTCATGCCCTGAAACTCTGCTAGGTCTAATCCGACTAGCTGACGTCGCCCATGTCCAAGGACTCCAGGCCGTCATCTTTGCGGATAAGTTGACACCTATCTTGCGCCTGTTGGATATTTATTAGTTTTGCCACCACCACATGCAGATGACTGTTCTATTATGACCGGCACAGATGCAGACACGTTGACAAAGCAAAGCAAAGCCTTCCTGTTAACATTATTGTTGTGGCCTCAATCAAAAAAACTTAATATAAATTGTTCAAAGACAACGCTAATTATTTTCCCAGAAAGAAATTTTCTTTTTAATCGTGCTGTCAGCAATGAGAGCCGGAACATTATATTTGTAGGCTCGCAGAGAATACTAAGTGTCACGTTCAACAGCAATGTATACTAGGACTTGCCTGTTGCTGGCATATGCAAAAGATTTTCCATGGTATTTGATGTTATTTTATGTCAGTGAACGCTCCTTCTGATGCACATTGAAAACAAATTGAATGATTTTTTCACATCAACCAATGCATTAAGACCACAGTGGAGGAGTAAACAATAATATAATTTTGCCATCCTTTTCTTGAGGATAAATAAAATTCACCAAATGGGTAATTGCGGTAGAAATGTCTCTATAAAATATTACTTCTGAGCTTTTGCGTTGATTATGCACATTATGCTCTTAGGTCATGGTGCAATGACCTAAGAGCTGGAAATGCATCACGCGTCCAGGCAAACATCACACAAAAGTGTGAAGCCGCAAAAAGAAAAAGCATGTGGGAACTTCCCATGCTTTGCCCGATGATGAATACATTCTGGAGAGGGATGCCTGAGGGCACACCGCACAGGAAGATACGGTGGCTGTTTGGGGGAAGGGACATGGCCATAAAACCATTACACTGATCCATTAGGAGTTGAGTTCTACAGATGCTGTTTTGATCCGCTGTATGTGACATCAGACATGCCCTGTGTTTTTCTGGCAGACAGACTCCTTGTTCGACTATTGCAACGCTATCGAAGTGAAAATGGAAGTTTCTATGTCTCCTCGCCTGTTCCCAAGGTATGACTGCAGGAACATTGCTTACCAATACTGTTTGATTGACTGGCTGATTGACCCAGAGAGATGTGCCATGTTTTATTGGCCAAAGTTCTGTGAGAGGGCTGGATTGATTGTTTAAAGGCTTCTTGTGGAGTAAAAAAATACCGGCCCTGGGCAAGAGGCTCAATAGTCTATCATTGCTATGAACTTGCTTTTGACCTTTTGCTGTTAAGACCTTTGAAGTATGTACATAGGTCTGCAGAAGTGCAATCAAATTTCATTGTTTTTGTTCTCTCATCTTCGAAACGTCATTCTTCTCTCAAACCGAAGACTCAGTCATGCCACCAACTGGAGTGTAGGTTCAAAACAGTGAGACAAGCATAACAATACACAAAGCATTGCGATGGTCTCGTGAGTGTGCACCATGAACATGAAAATTTGTGAATAATTTGTTTTCTTACTCGTTTATTTCATTTATCGCTGCTTTCATAGACCATTGCATTTTGTATAATGCACTGTTGCTGCTGCTGGTCCGTGCATAGATTTCGCATGAATGCAAAAGCTAACAACTAGGTTCAAGTGCAGATGTACTAAGCAGTCTTGAGTTTTAAACTATAGTAAGTTGCTAAGGCATTGAGATAAATAAAACTTTTTACAAATTGGTGCTGCTCAAAATAACGTAAATATGTCCTCACCCCTCAGGGGCACTGACTGCAAGCTTGGTGTTGACGGCAGCGGCTCCACACTGTGCAGACTTGTGGCTGTGCCATGGAAGCAAACAAACAAATGAAAGAAATAATTATTTCTGCAGCCATGAGATCTTGGGCTGTTTTCCGGTGCATAACAACATGCACGAGCTTACTTTAGCACTCTGGCTAGACCTTGTACTCAGCAGTAAGAGAATCAAGACTGAACATTGCAGTGCTTTGTAAATAGCTGTAACATGTTCAACAAGAACATTGAAGAAAGTAATACAAGAAGTGTTGTCGCTTACTATTCCGGGAGTTGTCATGATTGCTTTCATCATCATGAGTCTCTCTGGGCACCATGTCATTCAGGCACTTGCAGGCTCATTTTCATCTGAAAGGGAATAACCATATGAGACAGAGATGATTGGTAATTAACTTGCCAACATAATACAGGATCTAATTGTGCAGCTGAAAGTTGCGCCAGGACACTAGAAAAGTGCCACGACGCAGACACTGTAGCCTTCATTCAATGCAATGGTCCTTAACAAGGATCTTTTTTTAAGTTTCAGGTGTTTTTATAACACAATGAGCAAACCAGTTCAGCCTCTGCGACTTGTAAATGCTAATAGGACTTCCAGTGCCTGAATGTTTTGTCCAACAGCATAAAATATTGGCGCACTTAATTTCACGTGCTGACACAGGGACACAAGTTCATAAGCTTGGGGAAAAAAAATAAAATAAAATGAATGACCTCTTGCAATATTTGGCTTTGGCACTGCATTCAGCATGTGCTGTTAGCTAATGGTGCCAGACAATTGTCTGAGAAGATAAAGTAAATCATCTTGCAAACAATTTTCATTTATTGTGGCTCCTGGTGGCTGTGCACATTTACATGCACATGTAAACAAAAGCAGCTACACGACGTGTATTACATTATGCAACTCGAGCCATGCCTAGCAAAAATGCTGAAATATCATGTATCTAATTCGCACAACGTAAGTGGCTTTTTACTTTGCGCTGCTATTCCCCAGCAATCGACTAGGCGGTGTTCAGACGGGCGGGCCGTATGTATCGTGGGAAAGCATCATCCACCACCACTCCTACTCGGAGCGCACGCGATCGGCAGGCGCCGAGTCACTGCCATTCCGAGCTACTCGAAAGTGCCGTTTTCGTCACATATGATAACTAATTGTTCCGCTCGGACGGTCCGCTGTCCAGTCCGATCGTCTGAACAGAGAAGGTAGTGAGTAGTGAGTTACCAGAATCATTTCTTTTTTTTTTCTGACGCTAGATGGCTTGCAAAGGCCTTTGCGAACGCCTTCATTGCGCAGCGGAGCGAGCGCTCGTTCGCCGTCGGCGGATCCCTAGAAATCGTTGCACCTTCTTTCGACGGCGCCTTCTCCCTGCGCTGTACTGTGTATGTACAGGATGGTGGCGATCTCGAGCTACTTGCTGGTCGTCCGCCGCACTGAAACGCTTGCGCATGATGTTTTCTTGGCACGGCCGGGGCAAGGGTATTACAGCATTTGATGACGCCAATGTGAAAACGGGAGAACTATGTGGCCCGTTGCGCACAGCAGCACTCTACAAGCACTCGTAGCACCATCCCATCGGCGCAATTGGCTTAGCTTGGCGGCTTGGCTCCATGGCTGCTGAAATCTTGTGAGATCTCGCGAGATTACGGCAAGCTGGACGTCACGCGGCATACGTCTCCAGAGTACGTCTCCAGCACCTGTACGTATCGGCAGTTTTCACGCATGCGCAGTAGGCGTCCGATACGTCTACGTCTGTACGTCTCCGTGAGACGTAATACGTCTCCGGTAAGCTAAATCTCTCTACTATCTATTGGCATGCATACCGCGTACCGTTCTCACGTGCTCGTTCTGGATAAGGTGGTAATTATGCTTTGCTTCCGCTGTAGACGGTTACTCAAAAGCGTTTGGAGAGGAGGGAGCATGACACAGCAGACGTGTATTCATAAAAATACTTAGTCTGAATTCACATAACGATTAAAAACGAAAGGTTTGAGCAACATGCAGAAGTGAAAAAGTAACTTGTATTCATACGTCTGGTGAACGTTATCGGGTACTGGAACGCCTATTAGTACGCGCTGAAAAGTCCGGCCCGACACACGGTAGAGAGACATATCGAAGTAAATAAACGAAACACAAACGTGCGTGTTTCGTGGTGCGCACCCACAGGACAAGCATTCTTGTAATTTTTTTCACTGCCTGCATGCCATGTCAGTTGTAGAACGGTTTATTGTAGCCTAAATTTTCAAAAAACATTATTCGCTGAAGAGAAAGCGCAACATCAATTTCTTCAATCGCTGTTTTTTTTTTAGGGGGGGGGGGGCACTGCTGTTGCATATGGTTATGAACGGTATAAAATCCCTTCTCAGCAGATCATCAGAAGTGCCGGAATTCGCTTTTCTTATTTTTATTTTGATCACTTACAACACTCAGCTTCTATGGTCAACTTTGCAGAAATGCTGCCGTGGACCGTACTGCACTGCGTGGAAATAACAGTTTCGAATGCAGACAACATAACATAAGCAAAGCGACGCCGCTGAGAGAACAGCTGGGAGCATTTCAGTGCGATAATAAAAAGACAGCATAGCAGAGAAGCGCTTGCCTAGAAGTAAACAGAATTACCGGATTCCTTCGGCCCACACGCAGTGGCAGTGATGGGGCTGTGTGTGTGTGTGTGTGTGTGTGTGTGTGTGTGTGTGTGTGTGTGTGTGTGTGTGTGTGTGTGTGTGTGTGTGTGTGTGTGTGTGTGTGTGTGTGTGTGTGTGTGTGTGTGTGTGTGTGTGTGTGTGTGTGTGTGTGTGTGTGTGTGTGTGTGTGTGTGTGTGTGTGTGTGTGTGTGTGTGTGTGTGTGTGTGTGTGTGTGTGTGTGTGTGTGTGTTTGGGAAGGGGGGGGGGGGGTTGATGTATGCAAGAAAATCGAGCAGCAAAGTACGTAGTGAGTACAGCTTCTCGGACTGCAGTTGCAAGACTTTTGAGTCACTTCGATTCTTTTTGTGAAAAAGGCCTGACATTCATACTGACCATTTCTTATCATGCGCATGCTCAACAATTTTCAGCTCCCATACTTGCTCACCATTCCAGGCGAGAATGGAGAAGTTCGCTTCAAGAGCTTTTTACGAAACGTTTCCTTGATCATCGCGCTGACAAGTTGCTGGAGAATAATTAGGTGCAGCGAAAGTCCATTCCAGGCTTTCAGAAATGCACATCGTGTCTCTCCGCCTGTACTTCTCAAGCCAGAATGCCTGGTCAGGTTTGCCAGTGTCCTTTTGTGCCAGAATAACATATAGCGCGAAAGTGCTCTAAGGTGGGTCCGCAGATATCTCACATGCCTGTGCGCACTCTAAATACTGGCTGGCAGGTTTTCGTGCCTCTGCAGCTGAAGGTAGGCAGGCGAAGGGAAACATCCCTTTGTCACACTGCCATGGGATGCATTGTTTGGAGTAGGGGTCGGGTGGGGTGAAAGGGGGACTTGAATGAGGAGAACCAGTCAAAAAAGGAGGAAGAGAAGAGATGTACACCAGGACAACTGAGGTAGCCCATTGTCCACGGGCAGGGACTGAGGCCAATGACCTTCGCAAAGCCCACCGCCCCTTTGTAAATGAATTTTCGCCAAGGTGAGCTTGGGCAATACAGCCGGGCAAGCGCATTTTGTAGTGTGTTTTATTGACTAGTCTATCCACCTCAGGAACAAAGTGATGCGCCAAAGCAAAATCTTCCCGAGGCAGGATAAGCAGATCAACAAAATTACTCATCATCATCATGACTATAAACAATACACAGTAAAAGTCTCTGATATGCTTCAGACATAATAATTTGCCTTCTGCATCAAAACGAGGGTGCATAGCCCTCAGGACGAAGCGGCAGTTTGAGCCAGTTGGTAAAACAAATGAAAACAGGACGTAATAGGAACACAGCTTGTCTTGTGTGCCTTTCATGCCCTTGTTCCTTTTGAGCTAAAACTCCCTCTAAACATAATATATCAAGCAGGCATGTTTAGCCGCATTCGTGCTACAAAATGTGTCAAAACGCGCTCTGAGAAATGTCATTGTTTTTGTGAGGGGACAAACTTCTAATAATTTCAAGCTGATCAGATTGTTGACGCGACTGCTCCTTCCAAAATCTATCTCAGCCTGTGGCAGGCTGAGATAAAACTTATGTATATGCATGTAATGTTTCGTTTTTTCTTTCTTTTTTTTTGCAGTACGAAAGCAAAACCTTCATAATTCAACCTTACAGAACCGCGCACCATGTACACGTACAGCGCAGTGGTCGCCGATAGCCTACATAATGTCCTTGTTTTCGGTAAAATGAGCCTGGCAAACTGGAAATTTCTTGCTTGTTTTGGTAGGGTATGTCCACACCACTAACCAGGCCGGCTTACTCTTTTTTCAACTCTGTCCAGGAGACGGTCACAGGCGCTAAGGCTAACGCAGGTACGCCTCGGGGCGTTTTTGCGTGCTTTTGTTGTGCAAGGTTTTACTGAGTTTTATCAGAAAATCATTTTCCGTTGTTTGAAAGAGTACTGAACAAGGGTAGAGAGGGAGCCTCAGTTCCCAAGAGCAGCCAATGTTCCCACAGGTAGACTTGTGCAAAAAATCATTAGTACTTTACACATTTTTTTTTTCATAGGGATAGGAGCAGTGCCTTTCCCAATGGTGCAAATCTTTTGTTAGTATAAGTATAGTATACAAGGGCCACATAAATATTTTCCATCATATCGCACCTTTCTATTTTTGGTATCCACTTGAGCTATTGTGAATGTATGTCGACGATGTATCATCAACTCGCTCAAGCTTCCACTCTATCAAGAAGAGTGAACAACAATAAAACGAGGTGACGATCAACGTACTTTTCATTTACGTTACGCACATGCGGTCATGGCCGAATCGAGCGGCGGCGGTCCGCGTCGCTGCTCAAGGTCAGCCCTGGTAAGGAAAGCTAGCACCCCGCAATCCTGCTATCCGCTGTAGTCAAGCTAAGAACAGGTGAACCCTTCCCCCTGCGCACGCGGGGAGAAAAATGGGGCTTTGAAAACCCACCCTCCAACAAAAGAAAGTTTCTCTACAAAGCAAAGGTTGGGTAGCTCGGCCAACTGGGGGCAATGCCGGCAGGCTCTTTCTCAGTCCTGAAGCAGTGGCATAGCCTGGTGACAGGATTTGAACAAATACCAAGATGGCCGCCGTGGGACCCCCGCCTTAACCCACGGCCGGTCTCGAGAAAGAGCGCGCTCTCTCCCTCGAGACCGGCCGTACTTAACCATGCTACTTGACAAGCTGTGTTCCGCAGAGGACCTACTTTACGCTCTGCTTTAGTGCCGCCGCGAATTAAGCCCGGCATAACCCGTGTCGGGTATCCCCTCCCCCCCCCCCCTCCCCCGAGAATAACCCAAAGACCCCAACCGAACCCCGTCTTCCGTACTCCTCCATCCCCTCCCAACCCCTCAGCAGCAGAAGTAGAGGGGATGCGGCACGCCGGCAGTTCCGCTCGGACGAATGGACAGAAGCGGATGGGTGGATTTCGCGCAGTCGGCGCAAGGATCTGCGAGTGCTGGGATGCCTGTGCAGTGCGATGCTCGTCGAATTGGCGCCGTTTGTTGCTCGACGTGCGCCGTGGACTCCGTCGCCGATACACGTGCGTTCGCTGTCGGAGCCGTAAAGTGATGACCTGGCGCAGCAGCTAATGCCTCCTACGGAACACACAGGATTGCGCCGTGCTCCCGTGACTCTGCGGCATCTTCCTACGCTCTCCTCACGTGAGTGACGACACTTTTGGGCACGCTCATTTGTCCGTGCCAAGCGGTAATATCATTTCGAATGTTTTATTCTGTAGCCCGAGAATTATTTCCCGCTCGCGCTATGCGAGAGCCCTTTCCATGTTGTTCTTTTTTCGTTTGTTTAGTACGTGAGCGGATTTGGCTTTTCGCAACCAGATCATGGGGCGGAAATCCAGATGGTGCCGTATATATGATCCTGAAAACAGCGTCAGCCAGAGATAAGCAGGTTGGAATTCACCCTAACTTGTCTCCGCTTCGCTATAAGACGCAGCATGATATTTTTCGGAGGACACTCCTGAATTAATGATTGCTTAAGCACGACGTATAAAACTGAGAGCTTGTCCACGCACTACGTTGTTGGCAGCACTGGCGTGCACTCGCGCGTTTACGGGATACAGTTTTCAGACATTGTTCCGTCAAAACAAGGTTCCAGGGACGTTAGAAGACATCTGTCTAACATAGGAGGTCCTAACCTTTACGTCCCCTTTTTCATATTTTTTGTCTTATCATCTTCGGAAGAGGCACGTTCACTTTGGGCCAACATGGCGATTTATTCGTGCTCTGGCACGTGTTCCCTTTTGCAACGGTGTCTGTCGGGTCGTCTTAACTCTCATCCTCGCGACGTTCATCATGTTTTCCGTATATGATGTCCGTGCTTTCATTACAAGCACAGAAGCAGCGCCTATTAAGAATGGTTGCCGTAACACTGTTGACGGCGTGTCCACCTTCGCGTCATCTTTTCATTATTTTCGTGCGCTTACCTCGCGACAATGCGGGACAGTGTAATCCTAGCATTTTCTTGGCTATAGTAGCCATCCTAGATTCGAAAAAAACTTTCCACGTGGTGATTTTCTACATGCCTGTGCGAAAGCTTGCGTCAGGTATGTTTCCAGGGGCCGTATTACGGGCCGCTCTACAACTGAGAGCGCTATAAAACGCCCGCTCCTATTGGTCGCAGTTGCCATCTTGAAAAGTTGCGTCACGGGATGCTGCGATTGCGTCGCGGAGGCGAAAAAACAGATGACGTTGCGCATCTAATTATGCCCGTGGTTTTAGACTAGAGTGCGCGTGGTATAGAGCGCGATGAGGCGGCCATAAACGCTTTAGAGCGAAAATGGCGGCGGCGTTCGCGGTGTAGTGGTGTGAGTGGTGGCTGTGGCGCTGAAGCGGCAACGAAGGTGCGAACAACGACGAAGGGTGGCGTGTGAGAATGTGTTCTACTTGTTCGGCGAGTTGTTTCGACTCCTATTTCGACTTGAAAATGCGAAAGCGGAATTGTGGTGCGACGAATGCACCGGTGAACTGTGATGAAGCTCGCAGTCGACCGCTCTGTCTGTGCGTCTGCCATGTGTGCTCCGATTTTTTTTTTTTTGCCTCCGGAGGTTTTCAAGTGTCTGAAGGCAATCGGCCTCTGATAACTGACGGCGAGTAAGTGCGTGCATCAAATGGCTGAACTCAACTGCTGTAAAGTTGGCGCTGAAGGGTGTCTCCGCAGTACACCAAAAGCAAAAGGTGGGAGCGAAGACGACGTACAGTACACAACGAATGAAAACGAGCGAGGTTGGTAGTGTACGCTCAACCGCGTTGCTTTTCCCCGTGTTCGTTCTGACGGAACCAATTGTGTGTGAGACGTTCGTGTGGACATGAAAGTTTATTTCGCCTGTGCTCCGCGGTGATTCTTTCTTTTGTTTCTGTTTCTTAAAGAAAAATAAACAAAGCCACGATTACACTGCCTTCGATATAATTTCTCCACGCATTTAAGACAATCACACAGTACCTTGACTTCAGACGATGTGCAAAAGTCGGCACTAGCCGTGGAATCAGCTGTTTTACTGAAAAGAGCCATTTGCACGGTTTGGATGGATGGATGGATGGATGTTGTGGCCTTCCCCTTTGTAACGGGTGGATATTACATTATAACAATATCCTGGCCTGGATCACTTTCACCTACTGCACACTAACACTTACAGGTACATAGATACAGATTAACATTTTCATCTACTATTTTGGTCGCACTGTCTTCCACCACTCTCTCAAGCGGCACTTGGTCTTGGCCACCTCTTTGAATTGTCTTGCGCAATCAGAAGCGCCGCGTATACTGAAGCCAAGTGCCTGTGGGAGTGTAGTGCCCTCTGTCGGCGCTGGTGTGAGGCCCGCACACTCGAGAACCAAGTGGTCGATAGTCTCCTCACTCACTCCGCACACTCTGCACACCGTACTTCGCACACCAGCATCGTAGCGCTGGCGATAGATCTGAGTTCGGAAGGCTCCGGCTCGTGCCTCGAAGAGGAGGCTGCTAGAGATGTCGTTGTCATAGAGGGGTTCTCTCTAGAGCTTAAGTGTGAACTTTCCCTCCATGGCCTTCCTCCAGCGCTCAGTTTCCACCTTTCGCACCTGAGTCTCAACAGCACTCGCCCTCTTTCGCTCCGTCTCCTCTTGTACTGGCTGAGAATAGAAACCGTACTTCCTGTGGAGTTGCTGCAGTCGCTTCGTCCATCTGGTGCGGATCCCATTACGGTGGACGTAATCGAACACTTGTCGCGCTAATCGGTGTGGACGCATGAGTCTCAGCCTGCCGTCATACGACGCCTTGCTTCGCGCTTCTCGCGCCTCAAAACTAGACCAACCAAGGTCGCCTTGAATTGCCTCGTTTGCAACGTTCCCATGGCAGCCCGGAGCCAGCCTTCCAACAGTACGTTGACTGCGTTCCAGCCATTCGCGGGTAGGTGCTGTAGAGCATACCACCGCATTGGCAAAGGTCAGGGCAGGGACGTGAACCGCCTTCCACAGATCCCGCACCATAAGAAAACGGTTAAAGCCCCACAAGCATCTCCTGCGAAGGATGTTGCCAGCCCGCTGG
Source organism: Amblyomma maculatum (assembly GCF_055883805.1). Lineage (NCBI taxonomy): Eukaryota > Metazoa > Arthropoda > Arachnida > Ixodida > Ixodidae > Amblyomma > Amblyomma maculatum. The sequence continues at coordinate 51,697,264 of NC_139348.1, read as the reverse complement.
GATGATCTTCTTAAATGTAACTCATGCCCAGCAGTATAGTCAGATTCAATCCCGAATGTCACTCCGAGGTAGCGGTACTCTGTAGCTTGAGGAAGCGGCGCACCTTTTGGCAACATCAGGGGACAGGAGGGCTCCGGCCCAGAAAAAGCAAGTACGGCCGATTTTTTGGCATTGAACTGCAACCCAAGAGGTGCCAGTGCTTCAGCAGAATCGGTGACGAGGGCTTGCAGGTCTTCCGCGTCCCCTGCCAGCAGCACAATGTCGTCAGCAAACACCAACGCTGGCAGCACTTGTCGTTCCCTGATGCCTTCGTTCATCCGCTCCACTAAGAAGCCAACACCCGACGCCAGTAGCCGCCGCTCAACACTCGCCGTATATAGCATATATAACAAGGGTGACAGTGGGCAGCCCTGTTTCAGACCCCTACCCACTACCACCTCGCCCGACCAGATGCCATTGAGGGTGGCTTTCACCGTATTGTTGGCATAGAGACGTCGGAGCATCTCTGTCCAGGGTTTGGGCATTCCAATTGTATCCAGATGTTGCAGCAGTTGTTCCTGGGGGACGCTGTCATAAGCCTTCGCTACGTCCAGGAAACAGCTCACCACCCCTCTTGCCTCTTTACGCGCGATCTCTACGCATTGGCTTAAGACATACAGATTGTCTTCTAGGTGGCGGCCACGTCGGAACCCATTCTGCAACTCGGTTAAGTGGTTGCCCTCTTCCGCCCACCCGGTCATCCAAGCCTTCAGGACTTGCGCGAAGACCCTGTACAGCACGCTGGTTATAGTGAGAGGCCGATAGTCGCGCAAGAGACCGGCATCACCGCCCTTTTTTGGCAGCAGGATCACTCTGCCACGGCGCCAGTCTTCTGGAATAGGGCTGCCTGCCAGTATATCTGTGAAGATACCGGCAAGCTGTGCCCGCGCCTCATTGCCCAGGCTTTTCACGAGCCCCGCAGGGATGCCATCTAGCCCTTGAGCTGTGCGCGCGCTAATCCGGGCGATTGCTCTATCGATGGCTCCCAACGACACTGACCAGGTTTCTTCTTCCCTATTAGCCCTCCCTGGCTGCTCACAAGTTGGGGAACTCATGCAAGGCTCCTCAAGTGCTGGTGGTGCCGCGTATAACTTGCGTATATGCTCGGTCAATGCATGATGAAGATCAGCCGTCTTTGCCCCACTTGACTCGTCTCGGATTTCTGCCTGTGCCGGCCTGCCATCCTGTCGTGCCACATACATCCAGAATTTGGACGCTTCTCCCTTCCCAGCGCTCTTGATGTCCTGGAGCGTCTTATGGTTGGCTTCGGCTATTTTCCGCTGCGTAATGGCCTGCATTTCCCGCTTTCGAAGCAAATATTCTTGCCAACTTCTCTGAACATCTTCGCTGTCAGGATTCCTAACCGCCCGACGGTGCTGTCGGTTGGCAAGACGAAGGGAACACAGCGCTGCTCTAACCTCCCCATCCCACCAGTTTTTTCTACAGACCCCTCGACGCGCATTGGTTATCTTCACATGCTTCTGCATAATGCGGCGAAGTTCACTGATGTACTCTTCATACGAGGCTGCCTCTTCTCGGTGGGGGCTAAGCTCAAATTCGTGGGCCACTTGTTCTTGTTTACCTCTGCCAGCGCGCCCTCGTGGCAACAAAAGCTACCCACGAGAGCGTTTAATTGCAAAACTGTAGCTGCTTCTTGATTTTTTTAATGACGTTGAACATAAAATGCGGCTTCTTGAAAAAATAAAGCTTTAGTTCATTTATTCACACGCTATGTGCATATAAAGTTAGCAAACGGCTCCTTGACATGCGAATACACCTCTTGCCGTGAAAATAAGCGGCCCGGGGCGGCACCCTGGCGATCATTGGTTGATTCCAAATCTCGTCACGGCGTTGTCATTTTGACGTCACGCTCTAAAACTATAGAGCGAGTCCCGTAATTCGGCCCCAGGTCACTTCTGACGTGTTGATGCTCATCTGACTCTCCTCATTTTATTCATTGGGCACGAAAATCTTGTCTGTGCACCAAGCTAGAGTTAACTTTACACCAACCATTCCAACCGGTCACAACGCTACATTGTCGTCGCGAAGAGAGCTTTCGAATTTTTTCATGGACTGTAAACTCACATTCCTGAAGAAAGAGGAATGCGGATATCCGCGGGCACCTATGCTGTGTTCCATCCCTGACCATGGGGGTCATACTGAGGAATATTTTGTTCGCACTTGGCGCTTAGGTACAACAGGAAAATAATTTGAGACGAGAGAAAGCGGAGATAAGGACGATGCTCCGCTCAGGGGAAAAGAGACGGAAGAGCGTTCTCGAGGGGGGAGGGGGTTGCTGTCAGCAACCCAACAGGTGCGGGAGGCAGCCGCCTGCAGTCCAAGCTCAGAAATGCTGCTTGCTTTCCCGCTGGTCGATTGAGGCGGCGTCTTCAAAAGACGAAGTCTGTCTATAGGGACCGGGCGCCCGTTGTATGGCGCCACCGTCGCCTCGGCGGAACAGCGCCGCCCGCGGCGGAGTGCCAAAACAGCGGAATGCCGAGGCAGCTGAGCGGCGGAGTCGTTTCCGTTCTGCGAGGCGTTTTTGAGCCTGTCCGTATACCCGTCGTTTTGCGGTGTGGCTTTAAGAGCTTTGATCTGCTTTGAGTATTCGCAAGGAGTATTTTTTGACCGGGAAATCTTGAAAATGAAAAGGGCCGTTCTCGGCAGGGCGTGCGTGTTTTTTTTTTTTTTTTGAAACCGCCCGGCGCATGGTATTTCTGTTATATACTCGTAAATGCAGCGCGCGTGATTTCACCATGCGCAAGGAACACCTTCGTTAGGCATTTGTAAAGGCAACTTCGAAGACGGGAATTGCGCCTGCACTGCGCGTCCATCTTATATTAGGTCTAGTCGAAACCTGCCTGAAGATCAAATACCGCCGAACCATGTAGCCGTGGCGCCGTATTAGTGGTAGTTGTAATGGTCAGCATTCATGTAAATGAAAGATGCTGCACCTGTCTTTTTTGGTGACAGTATAGGCTCAAACGATTCAGAGTAGAATAATAGCAAATGACATTCCAGTTTCAACCTCGCAACGAGAGCTGTAAAAGGAGAAAAATAAACAAGCAAGACAACAGTAGGATCATATTTATGGTTGGAATAGCAAACACACATATACTTCCAGGACCTCCTACACAATTACGCTACAATAGCTCACTGAACCTGGCCTTGAGACTATCAAACTTAATCATAATATAAGCCAAATGAGTAATACCACCTCAGCATCATTTTTTCATATACGACAATGCTCTTGTTGAACACGTCAGAGCTGCTACATATAATTGACTTAGAAAATATTATACTATACATGCCTTTCTCCCGACATGCTGCGGAGGTTGTGAAAAGAAAAAAAAAATTAAATTTCCTGCTAGCGTTCTCTCAGCGCAGGAAGTTCAATGCGATTGACCGCACCTGCCTTGAACACCTGAAGGCAATAGTCCAATACTGTCAAACTGTTAAATACAATCGAAAAAAAAAAAAACACGCAGTGTGATGTAAGATAAGCCACCGACAACTAAGAGGGCTTTCTATTGTTAAATGAATCCCTCTGACGGCTCGTTCGCTAAGATGGTCTACTTTCTCAGCATACCACGAACTTGCGGGGCCGATACCTACCTGACCTCGATACCTGATGTGTGTAAGGGGACACGACCATGTATGTAGTTTTCTATTTGCACGTAATGGAATCCGGATAACTGAAAGCCATTTCTTTTACAACTTTGTCACTGCAGCTTGCCGGACTGCTGCTAAATCTGTGTACATTGGCCATAGAAGGAATTTCTGAGAGAGGTAAAACGGTCTTGTCATACTACGCCACAATCAGGAAATCTCACGTTCACTAAAACGCCGATGAGAAACACATGTATTAAGGCGGGCCAGGGAATGGACGCTGATGAGAAAATACGTAAAGCCGTGTCAGGTGCAACGTGAATGCGAAAAAAAAACTGCGACACGGCCTTCGAAATTAAAAAAAAAATGCTACATTTATGCTCGTTTCCACAACTTAAATTGTATTTTTTTTTCTTGTTCGACTTTATATGAAGCCGATAGCAGATTTTGTGACCATGCGGTATTGATTGAGCTGTGAAATGAGTGATTTTATTAGGCGAAACGGACGTGCCACAAACAAATGTTAACAAATTCCAAGAGTATCAACGCAGAGCTCTCAGCGCATTTTCATTAGTTGACAAACGAAAAGAGAAAAAATGACAAGATCATGGTAATATGAATCGTTCATGTCTCCTATCTGCTCTTTCTGTTAAGAGAAAAAAGTAAATTATCTTTGACTATGTCAGCGAAAGTATCTGCACAAACATTGTCTCTGCCCATCACTGAAGATCGTAACGCAGCCCGAACGACGATGGTGGACCTGCCTTTTCTTTTTCCGTGCTGGGGTTTTCTTGTACACAGGCGGGGAAATGCTAGTGTTGTAACTTACGCTGTTGGGTTACTTCGATTTCTAATTGTCAATAAAGTGACTACAGATGAAGGAGTGCGGCTTCGACTCCGAGACTCTCGTGACGTCACTCCTGGGGAACAGAAGGCACTCAGCATCAGGTAGCAAGCGGAATTTTAAAAATTCAGCACTTTCCATGACCACACAGTAACCAAATACGTAGATTCGTGCCTTCGCCTTTCAAAGAACCATGCTTAGGTCACCCGCCACTCATGCTTCTGTGGAAACCCGAAGAAATGAATCGATTTAAAAACATCCGACGAGTTTGCGTAGCTGCCAGTGGAGCCAACAACGCACCACGTTTCGCCAACCTTGTTTGGCCAGACTTCATTTCACTGGACATATTCATACAACTAGCCCAACTTTCTGTTTCTTTGAGGATATATTCACGCACAACGTCATCTAAACCTTAGGATTTCCAATTTCCACGCAAACCAACGACAAACAGTACGCACCAATGCGCTGGCAATGCGCCGGCAGCGATGCGTACTGTTCCATTCCAGAAGAGGGCGAATGCAGGCTGTTTGGTACATGTTGAAGAAGAGAATAAAACAGGGCGAGGCAAGACCGGCCAAGTGAACGACAGATACATGCGCTGTGTCAACGCATGTGTTTGTCCTAGAGCAATGCACGGGCCTGATTTTACAGCCCGGACCCATTGTTTGAAGCCTGGGTCTACGCTGACATGGAGCAGGCACGAACAGAGCCAGCGCTACCAAAACTCTGCTCAGGTCCAGCGGTCAGTCTGCGAGCACTGTTTAAAAATGTACAGGTGATACAAGGAACCATACCCGCTTTTTCATTTCATCATAAAGACCTAGTTTTGATTGACATGCAACCATATACGAGAGAGTCCCCATCCCGAATAATTGCAAGAAAAATTTCCAGCATGTAAAAGAAAAAAAAATTTTCCCAAAAGACTGTATGTAGCATAATACAACATTTTGGGCGAGTTTTTTTACATACATTCATTATTACAGCGCAAAGACGGCACAGAACAAGAGGAGGACACAACAGCGCTGACTGTCAACCGAATTTAATTCGAGGCCAGTAGGGTTTTTACACCGCCTGGCGATCAGAAACGGAAAAAAAACAGGAAAACATGCAAAATTAGCAAAAGGAATGTGCAAGGGTACAAGAACTGAGGTTGGCCGACACGTATCAGATTTCACATTCCAGATATTTGACCTCTTTCTGGGACAATGCCACTGATGGTGCGCTTATGCAATCGTCCTGCAATCTTATAATCATACAAGCTTCTATAATCTCTCTTGTTAATGCGTCTCGGTGTTTCCCTATGACACTGCATTGCCTGTACATAGGTTCACATTGATCGTCACTATAATCTGCGCAGCAGTCCCTGCAATGTTTGGCTACGCGGCCTAAGGTAGCAACACGTGCGACATTATCACTGTGCTCTTTTAGCCTTTTGTTGAGACAGCGGCCAGTCTGCCCGATGTACTTTTTACCACAGGAATCCTCAAACGTACTAACAAGGCTAGAAAGGTGCCCAGGTGTATACAAAAGACCATTTGAGACAAATTTTTAGCTAAACTCTGACCTAGCATCGGGCATAGGGCAGTCTTGTTGGTCACACGTCTGGTTCAGGCCTCACAGCATGTCTTTCGCTGCATCTTACGAACTGCATATTCCGCCATTCAATAAACTAACGGGCTCGAACTTTTCCTTATGTTATAATTATGCTCTTCCTGGAGTAGTAAATTCACTGAGCCTTCTTAAACTTTCAGTCATCGACAAATTTGTCGAGTTGTGCGGCTCTGAACTTGTGATACTGAGGCTTGGCACAGTGCACTAATCATCTCAGAGCTACAGTTTCCGGTGCTAGGCGGGGGCGCAAGGGGATAAAAATAAAGCGCATTAATAGTGTGGGGCCCCACAGCCCCTTTTAGTGTTTCAAACCGCGCGCGCTTTTTCCTGTTTGTGTTAGTGTCCGCCCCGGCAGCGCGAGTACGCATGAGCGAGCTGCCCGGAGCGGGGGCGGCATGTTATCGGCGCGAGACCGAGGGTAGATAAGCGCGTCGGAAGCATGGCTCGGGGCATTTGCATTTTCGCCGGGCGGCCGGCCAGCAAAGGGCGGCGAGGCAGCGCCCCTGGCCGGCGGGATGTACGGGGACGACGGATCGGGGTCCCGCCACAGGAAGACGGAAGCGGTGCCTACAAGAATGCCTTAGGAGTATTAGCGTGAGTGCTGCCACGCAAGAAGCAATGCTTTTGTACCGTCGTCAACTCTTTGGCCCTATTACTCGCCCTAGCCGCAGTGTGTTTTGTGTTGCCGCAGTGAAGCCCTGACCCATGTTCCGTTTTATTGTGCATAGTCCATTGTCGCGCACTTCGACGGCATGTTTCTAGCGCAGTTTTGACCAACGCTGTTGCTTTTTTATTTTATACTTTTCTGTTGATCCGGAATAAACCGGTGTTTTTAAAGAAAGAGTTCGTTTTTCACTCGTCGGGCGAGACCATCGCTCGCGGACCCGTATTCTAGAAGGCGGAGCCTTCAATGGTTGTTAAATACTGTGCTGATGTGGGGTGGTCGTTTGCTTCATTTCCCTTCCTCACATAATCGAAGGAACTTTCGAATTTACCCCGAGAGAGATGCGAGGTCAGAATATATTTGAAGCTACATTTATAGCATAGGTAATTTGCAATCTCCATTGTTTGTGGAATTTAAGGTCACTCGTAGTCCTTCGACTGCGCTGTCACTTAGGAAGCCAATTATTTAGTTCTTTTTTTATGCGTTCAGTCGCTATTCATCAAGGAAGCCCAAAATTATTTCGGGGATTTTCTTTCAAAGAATCGGGCTTTAATCCCTGCCCTGGAATTTTTACTTGTTTCAAAAGCTTTGCTATAAATTCTTCTGTCTCACTAGCTGAACCTTACGCCTTTTGGACCTCACTTCGATATAGAAAAAGGCTTTTTAGGACCTCTTGCCGTACCAGCTCTCATCTTTTCAAATCCATTTTGAAAAGGATGAATTCTATTAATGTGAGGCATAACTTTAAACGTTGTATTTTCATTGTAATTCTTCCATGCCTCTTTAATGTATCCCGCATGCACGCCACCGTTGGCAAGTTGAACCCTGGTTTCAAAAAATGCATTGCTCACAATCTTCACCAAGTGCGGCAAGGCCGAGAAGAAGTGGAAGGGACGAGTTTCATCCGCTGGATGTCGGCACTTCGACTTGATGTTTGCCAGGGCGGCTGTGCATCGCAAAAAATATGCGTTATTTCAGATAACTGAATTTCAGAACAGGGAGCAATAAATGGTCGCATGTTCGCAGATATTTGCTTTTCATAAATGAATGGACGGTCTTGTGGCACTATGAATATATCTCTCTGGCTTCGCTAGGTTATTTAATATTTTAGGTGAAACGTTAGGGGGCCATGCGCACTTTTGTGTCGACCAAAATGCGTTGGAGCTTCAATATAAAGCTAATTCCTAATCAAACTAATGTCTTTGACACTTCAAAACCTGGACATACAAGAGATGTAACAAACAGAACCATTGCAACTGGGCTTCTGATATATTCCAATCTTTTTCTAAGCGTGTGTAATACCTCTGTCACACAAGCAAATTTAATGTCATTCGAATCGAATGACATTCGATGCATCGAATGTCGTTCGTTTTCATTTGGTGCTACACGGTGAAAAATAATGTCATTCGCAAATGATGGCAATGACGATCAAGAACTCTAAAAATGTGCAGTTTAAAAAATTAGGTGCGCTAGAAAATTGTTTAAAAACTTTCTTAGTATTTTTTAAAGGAAGGAAAAAATATTTATTGAAGTTAACCGTCAAAAATCCCCATCAGTTCGATGATTAAGCCAAGCTTTGACAAAAGCCAATCATGAGCAAACTACAGATCCTACAGATCCGATAAATGTCAACAACCAACATGGCTGACATGGCGCTGTGCGGAGGAAGTGCGGTCGACGCGGTTGATATGCAGAAAGTGAAAACTCTTGTCGCCTCTTACTTGTATTTCCGAGTTAAACGGAAACACGAAGAGGAGGTGCTACAATTAGCAATAGAAGCCCAGTCTAAAATCAACGAAAGCGTGGCAATGAGGCTGGTGAATAATTCTTGTGCCATTGCTGGAATAGTAGCTGCCGACCGTGTAGTTCACCGTGAACGGTGGGCATTTCAACGGAATGAACGCTGGTTCGAAGACACTTTGCCGCACCTTGGAGAAAACCACTTTAAGCAAGCGTTTCGTGTGTCGCCAACGACATTCCGATATATTGTGGAGTCTTGCAAGCTCGACTTAGAGCGCGAAACCACAAATATGAGGCAGCCCTTGTCTGTCGAGAAAAGGGTGGCCGTTGGGCTATATCGGCTTTGTTCAAGCTCCGAACACCGTACGATTGCCCATCTCTTCGGAATTGGCCGCTTTCTGTGAACGTCGTGTTCCGAGAGGTGTGCAGCGCCATCATCAATCTACTTGAGGCAAAGTGGCTCCATATGGTCCGGCACCACGAATTGAAAGAACATGTCAAGGAATTCTTCTCCTTCCCTGGCTTTCCATAGGGATTCGGCGCTCTCGACGGTTGCCATTTCCCGATACCCCCGCCCAAAGACAACGCCATTGATTACCATAACTACGAAGGGTGGTAGGTACCTTGCAGACTTCTTATGTGGCCGCGAAATTTTAGTGAATTGACATTTTATTCTCGTTGTATCGTGATATATATTTCATAGCTAATCGTTACTGAAATAGCTTCACAAATAGTAGCTGTCAAATGCAGACGTTTCTGCAGAAAATGTTTTTTTTTTGTTCCTGCGGGAAGTGTAATATGGTGTATTTTCTGCGATTTCCCATGCTAGAATTTCATAATTACTGTTGTCCACTCTCTGTGTACCGTCACTGTATAAGTACGCATCGGCCTAAAAAGTTGGGACATTTTGCCGAATTAGCAGTTGCTTCCAAGCAACGTCCTGCTGTACAGTGGTAGTAGGAAGAGACTATTGCCAACACCAGCATGTGCTACTTTTGCCCCCACGTTGCCTAATTCCCCCCCTCCCCCCTTTGTTTATTTTTTTTGTCCCCAGCAACATAGAAATATTGTGATTGCGATGGAGAGGTCAAGGCTAAAGATGTTGCAGCAGCGTGCCAGTCTGTGCACATAGCCTACATGCAGTGGAGTGCAGGATCATGTGCCCATAGCATTCCCTTAAAGAAAAAACATAAGCATGCATGCATAAGACCACAGCTTACATGCTGTGTGGCCTGCACCTGTTGCTGAACTAAGCAGCTCTTTGAGAAGGACGTTTTTTCAGCATGCCTGTTTTTGGCAGTTGGGCACATCACAAATAGGACTATCCGCTGTTGCATATGAGCGATCATTCAATTGTTTCTATCGTTTCTTCTGTGCAGGTACAGTATAATAGTGCTGGCCTTGGTAGACCATCACTACGGTTTCCGCTACATCAATATTGGAGCCCCCGGCCGATGCCATGATGCCAACGTGTATGGACGCTCCAAGCTGTGTACACTTATCGATGATGGACACTTTGAATCGCCTGTGGCCACAATCGAAGGTGTTGCTGTGACACCGGTTATACTCTGCGATCAGGCTTTCCCCTTGACTTCAACATTACTGAAACCATTTCAGAGTACATCATCACCTGACACCTGCGAAGCCGCCTACAACTACAACCTCTCTAGATCAAGACGCATAGTGGAGAATGCGTTTGGAAGACTTAAAGCTCGCTTTCGTTTTGTGATGAAGCGGATGGAATGCAAAGTGTCCAATGCGAAGCAAGCCATCAGGGCCGCATGTGTTCTTCACAACATATGTGAAGCATTCAGAGACACTGTGGATTCGCAGTGGGAGCGAGACGTGCCTGCCTTTGATGCAATCTTCCAGCAGCCATCGCACACCACTACTCTGTCACGTGGGAATGGACATGATGTCCTAGCTGCTCTTGCTCAGTACTTCTGGAGGCGTGCTCAGCAGGCTACATGACCAGCAGCTTTGCACAACAGAACCAGAAGTGTTGTAGCCGTCACAATTATTTCCCCTCGTTTTATTGCTGCATTTTGTGTAAAAGTGTTTGCCTTTTAATGTAAACTGCTTTGATATTTTAACTACTCCAGAATGATATATTTGCATTCAATATTTATTCTAGTAACCACTTCGAAATGAAGTATTTGATATTTGCACACACTTACAATGTTCAGCTCTTTGAATAAATTAGGAAAACGGTAGGCTTTCACATTGCGCAGCTGATAGAGGAGAGCCAGTGATTCCTTCACGAGTCGGTTCGAAGCTACACTGCCTTCTATATAGCTTCATCAGAAACGGCAATATGTTTGTATTCTGATGTTTTCAGTTTAACTGAATAATTATTTCGCATTGAATAATCTTTTATGCTGTCCATTATTATTGGCCACTGCTTTCCTGTCACTTCAGTGGTCAAGGAATACAATGAGAAGTCTGGAAACTTGAAAAGTAGCTTGAAAGGTACCCCGGTGGTGAATTCAAGAGTAATCATGCTACTTGACAGACAAGACAGAAGTGGTTTTGTATGCAAGGAATATTTATTTTTTTAATATTTCCTTCAAGCATGAAAGAAATTGTTCTTCACGCTGCGCACCTTGCTCTTGCAGGGGAATTTGTTTTTCTTGAAATTCCTGTGTCTTCTTCATTCCTGTCTCTAGTAGTAGGCGCAGCTGCCGCTGCTCCTGAATAAGTTGTGCTAGCGCGTTTGCTTGCGACGGTCGTTTTGCACTCTTTTCTTGCGGCTCCGTTGAGGTCAGATGGCAGATGTTTGATTCCGCTGGCTCAATTGCCGTAGCAGACTGTTCAAATGCTTCACACGCATCATTCTCTACAGAGCAGGGTGCGTCCTCATACTGGCTGGCGGGTGCCGCATCATCTTCTTGGGTGCTGTACTCAGTCTCCATTTGGTGGATGAGCTAGAAAGCAATGAGATACTAATAATATCCGAAGCATTTTGAAGCATTCTTCAGTGCAAGCAAATAATATGAATCTACAGGCTACTGAAAATGGCAAGATGTAGTGTTACATAGCACTAGGAAATTGTGCTGACATGTACCTGCAGCATATTAAGCACTGCTCAGTGCTGCAAATAGGACGAAAGGTTTTCTTATAAGTAAATTTTGTACCACCTTGCATATCTTGCATTTTATAATGCCACTGTTAACAAATATAACTATACACAACAGGCAGATATGTGAACAAGGGAACTGTAACATTCCCAAAATGTCATTTATTTTTTATTACCAGTGAACATCTGCAGCAAAATGCTTTCAAGATGTGCACGTCTTACCTCCTCCACAGTGTAGCACTGGCTTTCTTCCATCTCTCTCTGGTTGTTCATCGGCAACGTATTGAGAAATTTATGTATATACCAGTAATAGGGCCAAGTTATCCGTCCTTGCCCTGTCCCTTTTTTTTTGTTGATGTCTCTGCAACAATAAAAAAAAAATTAGCTCTTTGCTAATACATTTTCAGCACGTATACAACTCTCTGCAATGTCCTTTGGCCCCGAAACAATAAATAATGTATATCAAGTATGCATTGTGTTGGCTGCATGATATAGTGCACGACACGCAGCTAATAAAGACGACTAAAGGTGAAAAACTGATTAAAATTTAGTGCAGTGCTTCTCAATCGGCCTGCACCGCTGAATGCATAGTACAATATACGACAAGCTATATCTCGTAGTGGAGCGGAAGCTTCGACCGCATGATGACTGCTTTCCGACATCGGCAGCTGGCTGTGCAGCTACGTGAAAACTTGTCAGCTGCCCCATTGATCCAGGATCGCACAAGGAATTTCATAATCCTCTAGTGAAAATTACTAAATTACCGTACTTTATACCGTGGCGGCTGCGTTTTCAAGCGAATTGTGCTGCGCGACGTCGGGGCACATTAAAGCGCAAGTGATATAATAATCATCCAAGGCTTTCCACAACGGCGTCCCTCGTAGCCTGCGTGTAGCGTCTCGACGTTAAACCGCACGTACTATATCATTAGACGCAAGCCATATCTGATAAGCTACCCGCGGCAATGTTTACAAAACAATGACACGTGCACGCGATACAGCTGTTTTCTCTTTGCACGGCTCTGGACCATGTATATCATTCCGGCTTAAGAATTGCTTTGGGCGCATGCAGAACATCAGTAATAGAGGGCGCATACGGGGAATGCTATGAACCATTTTTGAAATCACGAAAACGTTACTCAACATTGACATACGCATAAAAGGTATTTTCGCTCTCGGATCACGCATGCAAACCTATCTTTGAACAAAACGTATGATCGCTCCCTTCCGGAACAAGCCAAACCGTATACCGACCATAAGAACTAGGCTAAACCAGATAGGAAGATAACATGAAATTGATGTTCCTCTAAACACGTGTTTTTGCACGAAAAGGACGTTGCTGCATGGATGAAAACATCTCTTCAATGTAATTTTACCCTTGCGAAATACAATAAGAGCTTCGTGCCGTCAACAAGAATCCAAAGCGAATTAATGGAAGTGAAAAATAATACACTCATTTCGCAAATTTCTACGTAGATCACACCAAAACACATAACCGCGGTAGAGCAGCTGCCGTACAGAAAGATTCAGCCGGCCATGTCATCATCATCAACTTAAAAGGAAGTGTGTACAAGGCCAAGCTGTACTGTATGTTAAAGACGCTAGAAAAGATGAGTAGTGAATACAATAAAAATACCGTAATTTAAAACTTTTTCAAGTGCTATGACATCAATTAGATCAATGTTAAGAAACAAAACCCTTTAGGTGTATGTAATTCAAAAAATTCATCAGCTTGCGATACGCGGTTCTACTGTGCACTTTTACTAGGTTCCAAGTCCTGTAGGTATTGTAGGAAACGAGCTTGCTGCTCCACAACAGGAACCGCCGCCGTGAGCGACGTACGCAAAACGAAAGTTCTCTATAAAGACTAAACAATCAATTAAACTTCTGCTGACGTCCAAATTGCACCTCAAATCGAACCGCCAACGAGATAACAAACTGAATTTAGTCAGACACCAATAAAAGAACGGGATGATTGCCATCAAAAAATCGTTTTATGAGTGATACACCCGTGACTACGAATTGGGAACACACATCTTACACATAAGTACTTGCTTTAGAAACACAGCCACCGCAATGTGACAACTGTAGTGGCCTACTTTCAGTGCCCATGTTCAGCTTACGTGTCCATTTTATCAGTACATCGTAGCTGTCATTTTAGAAGCTTTTGCGAACATCATGCACCATTTTATCCTTCACTTTTAATACGGGATGTTCCCATTGTGACATTCGACGGCGTCGTGAACTATTTGCATAATATCCGAATTTTAAAGAGTATATATTGTTTTCATCCTTCGATGTTACAATGATTTGCAACCTGGCACCGAGCGGGATCGCGTCGTAACCAAGCACGGTAGGAGGAAACTCCTCGCTTTCTTGCTCGTGCCAAATTAATGCTATTAGCTTCGATTCACATTTTACAATAAAACGAAGACAAGCTAGTTGGTACATATGTACTAAAAGGAAGGTAATAGGAAGGGAACAGAGACTATCAACAGCTGGCTTCCTATTCTAAGGAGACGGCCGCTATCTACCGCCGCTTCTGAACGGCCATCGATCGTGAGCGACTGGCCGGTGACCGCTGCTGGCAGTGAGCCGGAAGGCACGCGATGTGAAGGAAAACATACCTCTCCCCCGTTTTCGTGCGCTTCTCTCTTTTTTTATTTCCTTCACCCCGTACGTGGTAGAGACACTCCTCGCTGTGATGCGGTTGCTGTGAGTGTTGCCGTACGTAACTGCTCGAGGTCAATAAAGTCAGCTACTAAACTTAGCTGAACTAAAGTCCGGTAGAAAACTTTTGAGGCGGTTCGAACACACACAGCCCGAGGCCGGGGTTAGTGCGACAAAATTCATATTTTTAAATAGGATGCAGATATAGAAAAACAGAAGTAGGAGTTGAGGCACTTTGACGAGCGTCCCTTCTGAAGCCCAGTTTGAGCGCGGTATCCTGCTGTATCTGCGGTATCCAGGTATCTGGTACTCCTGCTGAATTCTACCCTGGTGTGCAATAGTTTTCGGAATTTCACTGATGCTCGCTAGTAGCTACATATTTCCCTACTTAGTCACATGGTTAGCTGCTTTACATCGCGTCTACCGGCTGCTTTGTCAGCTCAGAAAAATGTGTTTACCCTTTCTGCTTTGTTTTTCTTCGGCGATTTATCTGCCCCTCTGTCAGCAAGCTTATGACTCTTCGATTGGGCCCACAGTTTCAGCATGCTTCAGGTTGTTGGCACTGAAGTCAGTAAGTAATCATACAAATGATCTAACTCAAATTATACCTGGCGGGTGGCGCAATGGTTAGGGCGCTCGGCTACGGTGCCCGAGGATGTGGGATCGAATCCAGGCCTCGGTGGTCGTTTGTGCGATGTCAGTACACGTTAAAGAGCCCCAGGTTGCCGCCATTTCTGGAGCTCTCCGTTAGGGCATCGCCATAGACTGAGTCGCTTTTAAAAGTTGAATCTCACAAGCAAAACCAATCAAATTATTATATTAAAAAAGACTGCCACCAAAAACTGTCACCTATGCGACATCGTACTCAATGTCGCACCCAAAAGAGTATCTGGGTTGACGATGATAATTTCAAGGCACTCGGTTTCCCTCCAACTACACGCAAACCAGTGGCTGCCTTAACAACAGGATAACTAGTGACAGGTTAAGTCACTTGCTCCAGACGGTATGCAATTATACAGGTACACATTGTCTGCAAGCACGAACAGTTTCACTGAGCACGGGCAATTTTATTCCACTTTCGCGTTCGCCGTCACTTTGAGTCAACGTAGGTCTCTACCAGTGCTGTTTGAATTTATTTCAATTTTCTGGCTTTATGATGTCTGCACAGGAGAATGTCTGCTATGCAATAGATTTTCATTCTTGCTCTCCTAGGCCTCTGAAGAGCAATATGCCGTGCAAAACATCCTTTCTACCTTTCCATATGAAGCAGGTAATGGACAGAAAGATTTCTGCGACCTGGCTTAGTACTGGCAATCTGCAGGCAAGTTTCGTCACAGATATATCATTCTAAACTTCGCATGTGTGATGGTTCCACCTTTTTGCCATCTTGCTGCAGGTTGCTGAAGATACCACTGCGTGTGTTCTGACATGGTCATCTGCGTTCAAGAAAGCATAATTCGTCTACTAATAAAAAATGAACGCATCTAAAAACAATAACACACAGGTAGCGCGCCGGTATGGGTCGCAAAAGTCGCACGAATAATATAATCCACCACGCGCGCGCGCGTGTCTGGTATGTATAATTTTCGCGATTTTCACTAAAATAATACAAGCAGTGGGGCGTGTAAGAAACTGACTAGAGGAATGCACAACATTTGAGTCTGCCTTCTCTTTTCCTCCACGAGCCTTCTAGCCACCATGTATGAGCAGCGTGCCAGACCTTCAGGACATATCGCTGCAAGTTGGACTGCTTTAACTCGGTTTTGGGACACAGCGTCTAAGCTGCTATATTTAGAGGCTCTACGAATGCAGGACCAAATATGTCATGCATGTGTCAGAAGGTGCTTTGTTAGGCTCATAAAGGGCCTGTCCTCTTTCGTCTGGACGCTTTTGCAGGTTGAAAAAGTAAAAGAAAGAAAAAGAACATTAAAGGAGCATTATGCATGACACCCGTGTACAATTACTAAACGTCTTCGGAGACTAATATAATCGGTAGAAGAAGTGGCACATGTTTGACATTCATATGTGACGATGGCCAGCGGGACAAGTGATGACGTCACGCCGCTTCCTTGAAGAACGTCAGTGGCTTCCCCCAGTGGTTTCAGATATTCCCGATACTTTGGTTCTTTTCTGTAGGGCGAGGGCTCACAAACACATTTGTTTGTCTCGTCATTTCTGTGCAGCAGTCTCTACAATTGCAATATCCTCAGGTTTGCTAAAAAGACACGTTGAAATAAGTGTGCACCTATATTAGAACCACGGTCTGTATAAAAGTATTATTTTAACTTGCCTCTTACAGGCTCTATGCAGCGTGAATGAACGAATTCCACCGTGTGACAGAGGACATAACCAGATTGTTTTTTTTTATTTTTTGTTCCGCGCGGCTGTCCAAAAGGGCGACCGCTACAAGTCCAGTATGGTGGCAATGCCTTTCACGCCGTCCAAGGCATCACTGTAAAAACGTAATGCGGTATTTATACCGTGATTAGAAGTGTATGCGAAAACAGGACAGGTACTCCAATTTTGAAGCGGGCGCCGAAACCAGCATCAAACTCGCGATCGCTTTCGTTACTAGAGCTTGCTTTGTCTTCGTCTTGATACGCGGCTCTGTTTTTCTGCAAAACACTCTTCAATTCCGCTGTTTCATTGTGTAGAACGCGCACCTTGACAGCCTGGATTATATTAGCGGCGTTGTCATCCATAACATAGCCAACCTTTCCTTGGTTCATAGCGGTAGCCTTTAACTCTTATCCAACTTTTTTCTCAATTTTCTCACCGGCATGCAATTGTAAAAGTAGCCAGAGCAGCCAACGTAGGTAGGAAGGTACATTTAATCATAGTGACGCGACAAGGCTGCCTGGAGCTCGAGGGAGGAAGACGAAGAACGCCGGGGTCACTAGCCAGCTAAAACGTCCGGTAATGCCGTCCGGCCATGGCGGAAGTAGAATGGTGGCGAAGGCTGGGCCCAAAAGCGGTTCAGCGGTACCGCGGCATAGCCACAAGTCGGGGGGCCAACCACTCAGATTAAGAAATTATACTGCTATAAATTAAAAAGTATCAATCAACATAAAAAGAATAGATATTTTGATAAATTCGCTTGTGAATGAGGTAAGGTATTTTATTAAGACGTTCATAATTAAAAACGAAATTTTGCAACACTCTTATCGCGGCCCCTTGATGTTGCATCGGTCGTGACGAAACTTTTCGGGCCTTGCTAGGTTTTTGCGAAGTAGGCAACGAGAGGTAACCAAGGCAACGGAGATAACGAAGCTGACGAAGTACGAAACGGTTTCTTATCGCTGTCTGCTGCTCGTCTGCTGTGGTGCGGCCTTGGTGCGCCCGGGAAAGCGTAATTTGGTTCGTAATCTGAAAATGTCCCTTTTGCGAAGATTTTGACGTCCTTGCTGGTCGCTGCTCTGTCGCCGTTTTGGTGAGATTTAATATCCCCCTGCAGCCGTGTTTTTTCTGCTTTCGTCCCCCTTCGTGGTGCGGGCAGTGCGAAGTCTTTTTGCAGCATTGTATAGCGCTTAGCGTTTTATCGCAAGATGAGCCCGCACAAAGTGAGGAAGCGATGCTCTGTGGCACGCTGTGACAGCGTGGACTCAACCGTCGGTGTCTTACCGCTTCCCGGCTAACTTTTACCGGTGAGCAGATCTGGAGGTTGCACACAGACTCAATGTATGCTCTAATGCTCCTGTGTTAAGCACGTTTCTTGATTCTAAAGCTGTCTGGACTGGTGCAACCTTGAAATTGCCTTGAAAACTGCTGTATACTTTCTACCGAAGAATTTAAATGTGAAGAGTAATCCCAGTGCTCTATGCTCCACGTATGTTTTGATGCGCCTACTTTCATGACATTTTTATTTCAATTGCAGCTGTCATAGCTTTGTTTTCTGTACATGCATGTTACTTATCTGGTGATGTTTTGTGGCAGGCACTTCAAGCCTTTTCCATGCCTCGGCTGTGATCATATTGAGATGATTAGCCCACTTAAACAGCTCCACTGTTTGTGCTGTTCGCGACATGCATTTTTATTGTTGTGATTTGGTGCTGTATGTTATTGGTTGATGCAATAAACCATGAATATGACAACTATAATCATTTACTTGGTATACACTGTTACGAACTGGGCACGACTGTCCTGTTGCACCAGTGTTTCTTGACCGCACGTTACTGTGCTGAGGGACAAAGTAAATGGCCAAAGTACTTGCATGACTTAAGCAGTATTTGTATTATGAATTTGCCTGCGTGGTCTCTCTTTCGAAGTGTTGCTGCCTTTCTATGCCGCCACCTTTGCCAACCACTTTCATTGTGCCGGAGCAACTGCTTATAAACAAGGGCGTAAACAACAGAAACTCGAGTTCTTTTAGATGGCAAAGGTTGGCGCGCGCTGAAAGGCAACAACCTTCAAAAGATTCAGGCTCGTCAATGCAACGCGGCGGTTTTTTAAAAAAACAACTTGTTTATAATTCGCGCCAAAGTGAACACATGCGTGACGTCATTTGACGTTATGCCCCTCGCCCCATTGTTATTGGTCGCTGGAGCACGTGAGCCCCCATGTTTTGTACGTATGGGCGTCTATGGAGCCTTCGCTACCATAGTATATATACCTTGGTCCGGCTGCGTGACGGTGCTACAAGAGTGATTAGAAATGCGGCATTAGTCCAACTCTTTCATAGGGGACGTCCTCGGCGCTAACCGTTGGCGATCCGAGCAACAAGGAACATCGCTAGTGTCGGGTGGCTGGGGCGAACGAGCGGCTAACGGGCGTTGTAAGGCTTCATTTGTGCGACGTGTACCACTTCGGATGTTGGCCGTCGAGAAGAACGAACAGTCCCCTGGGGAAGAACTTCATAGTTCACCTCGCTGAGTTGGCGGACTACCTCATATGGGCCAAAGTATCGCGGAAGCAGCTTTTCAGACCGCCCTCTCATACGGATTGGGCTCCACACCCAAACTCGTTGTCCGAGCTCGTAACTTGCATTTCTGTGGCGTAGATTATACCGGTGAGTGTCTTTTGCTTGCTGGCGCCGGACACACTGTCGAGTAAGTTGGCAGGTGGCCTCGGCAAGCACAACGAATTCATCAGAACCGATCACTGCGAGATTAGCACTATCAGGAAGCAGAATTGTGTCCAGCATAGTCATGGCTTCGCGGCCGTGGACTAAACGAAACGTAGTGAATGTTTCGTTTCTTGCAGCGCAGTATTATACGCGAAGGTGACATAGGGAGGTTTCGATGGTCCTCGTCGACATACATTAAAAGCATATCAGCGATTGTCTTATTAAGCCGAATTCGGTCAGTCCATTTGTTTGCGGGTGATAAGCTGTTTTTCTTCGGTGACTTGTGCCACTGAGGCGCATAACCTCCTGTATAAGTGCAGAGGTGAAAGCTGTTCTCCTGCCAGTTATAGCGAATGCGGGCGCACCGTGACGAAGCACAATGCTCTGCATAAAAAAGGTCGCTATTTCAGCATCTGTTCCACGCGGAAGAGCTTTCGTTTCACAGTATCAGCTGAAATAGTCTGACGGCGCTGGGACTTGTACAACCGCAAGCAGGTTTACAAATCCCGAAAGTTGTGTTGTACATAAAAGTTCATTCACTCTATTAATTTTGTTTATAACGTTTAAAACAATATTTATCAGCTGCTGCAAACATACTTACGGTACCACACAACCACTTTTATCCTTTTATGCTAAAAATAGAAAGACGTCTATTATTTTTCTTTCATTTTTCTAAAAAAATTTCTTATCCAAGGGAGGCAGTCACCACGTCAAGCTCATAAAGTCCTCTCATTCATGCACTATAGGCCATACATGCACCATGGGCCATATATGCACTATGGGCCATATATGCACTATGCGCTATACATGCACGAGCGCCGGTAACACATAACATACGTGCTGAAGACGAAAGAAACATACTGTTTCCAAGACATCCCCGACAATATCAGCCGCAATGCTGTTGATCATCTGTATTTCTTGCAGAGCGTGTAAGCAAACGTAATACTCGTGCATGGCACAACCGCGGTCGAACCAACGGCCGAGATTACCGGTAACGCTGGGTCATTTAGCTGATTTCGAATCACTGCCTATGAAGGCCTGCGCGTACATAGGTAATTTTCCGAAAAGAAAGATTAGCATCCCAAGCAGCACACCAACAATGGACCAGCGCTGGCGTAACATTGGTTAAAAACGACACGAAAGTCGGACCGTCATTGGCATTTAGGCCAAAAGAGAGTTTTTCCAACCTTGGGCCGACGTTCATGCCACGGTTGGACCACTGTCCAGCCTACATTTGTCCGACATTGTGCCATAATTGAACCACTGCACTGCCCATATACT
This sequence comes from Amblyomma maculatum, assembly GCF_055883805.1. Taxonomy (NCBI): domain Eukaryota; kingdom Metazoa; phylum Arthropoda; class Arachnida; order Ixodida; family Ixodidae; genus Amblyomma; species Amblyomma maculatum. The sequence continues at coordinate 51,676,669 of NC_139348.1, read as the reverse complement.
CATGTTAGCCCGCCGTTCACCCATGATTAGACCACTGTTATGCCGATGTGATAACATTGGCCCGATATTCATGCCACAATTGAACCTGCATTCAGCCAGTCCACCAAAAGTGGACATGCCACAATTAGACCATTGTTTAGCATATCTGTTAAAGCTGGCCCAGAATTCATGCCATGCATTTTCAGTGCATTCCAGCTAATGTTTGCATTTTACAAGCCACATGCTTTACTACTGCCAAACTGCAAGCACCCTTTATATACACATGCATAAAATGAGGCGCAACAAGAATCAAAGTGTGACCATTTATTTAAAAATAAAAATCATCCCTGGCTGGCACACCAGGTACAGAGAGGCAACTCCACAGATTGCCGGCAGGCTCAGGTGCCAGCAGGGCCCTGCGAGGCAGCCCTGGAGGTGTGGGCCGGGTGAGGCAGCGAGGGTGCCATACTGGATGTCGCCGAAGCACAGGGGTTCGGTGTGGTTGCCAGGCTGGCGGCAGAACTTGCATTCAGTGTCGCGGCAAAGCGCCGCTTTCTCTCGCCACCACGGTCCACTGACCCTGGCAACCACTTCTTAATGAAGCCGTGCGCTTCGGCAACATCCACGCCTGTCTTTTGGCAGATGGCATCTGCACAAGATAAGTGGACATTTTAGGCCAACAGGAACCCTTTGTTGGCTCACAGAAATCAAGCTTATGTCACTGAAAGAAAAAAAAAACAAGAATAAAAGGTAGCGCAAAAGGACGAGGACGGAGGAACCAGCCCAGCAACAAGTTTTATTGAAAAAAAACAGAAGAGGACACACAAGTAAATGTTACACGGAATGAGCCTGATAATTCAAGGACTAGGCAACCAAATACAACTTTAGAAAAAACTCTCGCAAGAAAGCCCTTCTAACGAACTGTATATAGCTACTATGACACTATGGTCCACCTTTCAAGGACTAGAGGGGGAACAGAAATAGCTGGCCAGTGCAACATGACTGAAATGCTGCGAGAAAAGATGGACTTGACTGGTTTGAGGGCTTTTTCAAAATACATCAGCTGTTCATTCTTTAGATGCCCACTGAGGAGAACTGCAACCAGCCCCACAAACAATTGCAGTAACAAAATATTCATGTTATAAAAAAAGAAGTCGTAACCTGGGTAAAGTGGTAACGGATTTTACAGATGAAAACAAAGTGCAGCAAAGCCTTTTACATGTGCTTTCGCTCATGCTTTAAAATTAAAAGGTACTGTAATTAATAAAAATAGACCTGTGACCACCTTGCACAATCTTAGGCCGATAAAGGAAAGTTTTCCTTTCCGGCCGTGGAGACTGTACAGGCGTTGTACCGACACCCCCATGATGGCCGTCATGGCGTTGGCCGCCACCTTCTTTAGGCCTCTTCCCCCCAGGCGGAGCAGCTGCTGTCGCTGAAAAGAAAGAAAATCATAGTTGCGCAAATGCTAATAGGCATAAAATAACAAGTACTGTTAGTTTGTTTCTGAATAGAATAACTGAGATAACTGTCAAGATACTTTGTTGGGCGAGTTGGTACTTATTCATTATTAATATAAACAGCGCGAACAGGAAACAAGGGACAAGAAACAAGAAAGCCACAGTACATGCGCTGACTCACAACTAAGCCTAAGCCGTTTACTCCAAGGCCCAGAAAAACAAACATGAAGAAAACGAAACAGTCACGTGAAAAAACCCGAGAAAAAACCGTGAGAAGCACCTTTCCTCGTTGACTTTATCAGACCCTCTAAGGCTACCTAACTCTGAAGCCCTTGTCGTGTTCTTCAAAGAACACAACCCAAGATATTGCATCGGCTTCAGCATGGATGTCAAGGATTTATATTATAGCCTTCCCCATGACTGCCTCCTTAAGCGAGTACAAATGTGCATTACAGAAGACAATAATGAATGTGACTTCATTGACGCCTCAGGTGTTAGTGTTGAAAGTTTCCTTGAACTTTTGAGGTTCTACCTGGAATCCACGTTCATATGATGGAAGAACAAGCTGTATACGCAGAAGGCTGGAGTCTGCATTGGATCGAGTGTTGCACCGGTCGTGAGTGACATCTTCTTAATGTACGTGGACAGACACCTGAAGGATAACTTGGAGGGCTTGCATTATTCCACCTTCAGGTATGTGGACGACTTTTTAGTATTAACAGACCGTGAGGGATTCAATCAACGAATGAAGGACATTATGGATGTTTTTACTGAGTGTGGATCCGGCCTGGAATTTACTGTTGAGAAACCAGTGGACGATCAGTTACAGTAATTAGATATATTGATTCAATTCGGTGATGATCATGTTTGTTGGGAATACAACCCGAGATCGATGAAGCCGTTGCTAGGCTCCAATTCAGGACATTCCAAATTAGTAAAGAATGGGATGATAAACACTTGCTTATTAAATGCCTTGACGAAATCTTGTTACCACGGCATGGGCAAGAGTTTTGAAAGACAAGTGAAGAGAATTGCAAAGGCTGGTTATCGGGGGTCAATTATTATTGAGGCCAGTTGCCGGATACTGAAGAACCTTAAAAGAACGAAAGACTGAAATCCCTGCCCAGTATGGGTGAGAGGAAGAGGAAGGTTGCCGTGGTACCGCATGTGCACAGGATTTCGCATGGCCTCAAAAATGTAGGCAAGAGGTATAATGTGGACGTCGCACTGACCGCCCCGCTCAAGATGAAGAGGATCTGCCCGGCTGTTCAAAGGGAAAGAGAAGAGAAGAAGCAAGAATGTGGGGTGAAACATAGAAACCCCTATGTTGGATGCAAAACAGGTGTTGTGTATAGGCTTCCACTCTCTTGTGGAGCCAGTTATATAGGACAAACCGGACGGTGTATAAATAAGAGACTACAGGAACACTGTAACAACTTGGAAATTGGAAAGGACAAAACGTTTCTGGTATCCCATTGCCAGTCATGTGAAATAATGAAGAAGGAGAAGAAGAAGTGCACTCCTAAGTTTGACAGTGTTAAGATTTTATATCGCCACAAAGAGAAGATAACAAGAGAGATAGTGGAAGCGTATTTTATTTCAACGGACAATAAGTGTGTCAGCAAGACGTCTCTGGCTCTTTCAAGCAAAGAGGTGTCTTTTTTAAGTGATTTTTTAAAGTAATTTTTATGCAGCAGGTGAACCCAGGGGTTTTTTCACGTGACTGTTTCGTTTTCTTCATGTTTGTTTTTCTGTGCCTTGGAGTACACGGCTTAGGCTTAGTTGTGAGTCAGCGCATGTACTGTGGCTTTCTTGTTTCTTGTCCCTTGTTTTCGTGTTCGCGCTGTTTATATTAATAATGAGATAACTGTGTGACCAATTGTCAGTAGCTCATACAATTGTGCCTGCTATTTAATGCATCATTCTTGTATGATGCAACAGCTCTCTATCACTACAAACAGACATTTTTCTTTCTAATTTGCTAGGAGCAGACAAATTTAGGTGCTGAGCAAAAGTGGTCGCTCTTATCATGTTATAACTTGAGGCTTTTAGCAGATATGTGTGCTGGATGTATTTGGGCTGCAGTCCCAAAGGAATTCGGGCTAGGAGCATGCTGTAGAAGAGGGGTTTGCAAATTTTAACCATCTGGAATCCTTAACGTGCACTGACATCGCACAACACACGTGCACCTTGCTTTTCACCTCCATGGAAAAGTGGTTGCTGCAGCCAGGTTTGAACTCTTTTTGGGTTCAGCAGTTGAGTGACTGAGCCACTGCCGCGGGGCCCATTATCCCGAAACTGAGCATGATCTAATATTATGTACCCCAAGCACATGAGTAAAGCTGCATGCCTAGCAACCACTTTTCTTTAAGCAGTCTTAACATTCCTGTTTTTGGCAGCAGATCAAGTAATGAAAGAAAACATGATATGGGCAAGAGAGGAAAAAGTGGGGATAAAAAACAGCTCGAAAACAACGACTTGACACCACAACATAAACAAAACACAGAGCTGTTTTCCCGCTGTTTTTATGCCCATTCTTCAAGTACCAACTAGCCCACCAAAATGCTCTCTTAGGAAAAAGAGGGAGTCAGAAGCTACCTCCTTACCTGGAAAACCTAGCATACATGAAAGAAATGCTGAAGAAGGGCCAACCCTTTTTTTTCACAAAAATTCATGCAATATGTATATAATTAAAAGCTCAGCTTCATGTAAAATAGATGTTACATCTTTAGTGTTAGAATATAGAAGCTGAAATATTGATTTGAATGTGTGACCTCATGTATTACATTCACTTAAGGCTAAATGCAATTTTAGTACATTACACAGTCCAGTGGTAAACTAATTTAATATAGCACTGCAATATAGGAGCCAATGTAAGAAAAATTAGAATTTCTCATGAAATATCTTAAAATATTTGTAAAATAAACTCAAAAGGAATATATTTTACATAATACAGAAGCAAAAAATCTTGCGTTGGGTATGTTCATTGAGTTCACCAAAGCCTTTGATTACCTTAACAGAACCTTACTCCTCGAAAAGCTAGAGCATTACGGAATTCGCGGAAATTCATGGGAATTAATTAAATCATACCTCTCTCATAATTATCAATTTGTTGAGGTCAATGGTCACCCTTCACATTTATTAAAAACGCACTCTGGAGTTCCTCAAGGAAGTATTCTCAGTCCCCTTTTGTTTTATTTATACTTAAATGATATTGTCAGTCTTGATGATTTTGCTAATTTTGTAATTTATGCCGATGATACTAACATATTCTTTCCTTCCGATGACAGCACTGAATTGTTTGATAGCCAACTCCGTCCTCGCTAAGGCAGCTGCTTGGGCACAGGAAAATGGCTTAGTAATCAGCATTCCTAAAACAAAAGCTATTGTTTTCTGTCCTAAGACCCGACAGGTTCCAACTAATTTAACGCTTAGTTTAAATAATACGGAGATATAGAAACAGTGAGTGAATTTAAAATTTTGGGAGTGATCTTTACAAAACATTTATCCTGGGGCAGACACATAAATTACGTATCAAGTTAGCTTGCTTCGATTAACGACATTTTGTACAGACAATGAGATTTCCTCCCTAAGAATATTTTGTTACTCCTATATAGTTCTTTGTTTGTCTCTCATTTACATTATTGCAGTCTGGTCTGGGGTACTACTACTCTAACATAAACAAATTGAGCATATACAGTGAAGGGTTATTTGAATTATTACACGCTTTCAACACGACTGTGATATATACTCTGTAATGCAAAACCTTGTTATAATACGTTTTGAAAACATGTACAATTATTACCTATGCCTTGGGCTTATCAGGGAAAAGAAAGCTAAATTCAATAGTTTAACAAGTTTTGCCAAATTATCTATGAAATATCCATCACGCTACCCTACACGCAATCTCAAGTTTCGGAAAGTGCATTCCTTCTGGAGTAATTATAGATTTCAGACACTTAACTATCCAATTCCTAATATACTCAGCACATACCTAAAGGGTAACATTGATATTCTTGATTTCAACCCAAATGAATTGAAATTTCTATTCCTGTAATGTATAGTTTTTCTCATGTTTTGCTACCTTTGTATGTTTTGAATATTCTTTACTTATATGTAAGCTGCGCCTAATTCACTTTATGAATGCATACATTTGTGAATGCCTTCTTAAATATGAACTATCAGTCAAAGTCACATTTATGTCACTGTATTAAAATTCTGTGCTCCTTGTAGTGTATTTACATTGTTCAATGCCTCCTTGTCTGGTATTAGTACCTAATGTTCCTCCGACTTCGACACTTCTATAGACCTTGTTTTTTTTATCTTTTGCATGGAAAGAAGTGCGTTCAGTGCACATACCTTATTATCAATTTGTTAATAAGTACATAATTTATTTGTGCACAAGCCGTACTTTTTTTTTCGTACGAGTGGTACGTTCTATACTTTAATTTATATATATATATATATATATATATATATATATATATATTTTCTTTCTTCTCTGTGCAAGGTTGTCGGCTTGTGCTGCTGCTGCTTTGTAGTGGACGAGGACTTGTCAAGCTGCCATCGCAGCTTTTTGCCTCGCCTCCCTCATCTTTGATAATAAATGGAATAATAGTAATAGATACATACGATAGAAGCCAGCCAATGACAAGCAGAAAAGTGTAAGGGCAATGTGAAATAATTATGCAAGTATGAATTGATGAGATGAAAAAAAAATGAATACTGCCAGTGAGATCCACACCCATGATCTCCAAAGTTTTGGCTACAGAGATGGCTGTTCAACCCTCCACTTTCAAAAGCACTCTTGTTGCACGTAACCTATACTCATATTTAGTAGAACACAGCATAAAAAGTCGAGGGACAGAAGCACCTGTCTGTGTGCATCTTGGTCAATTCGGTTCGTTGTCTTTTTTCACCGTGTTCTACTAATATCAATCATTACCAACTAGCCCAAATGACCATCCTACTACAGTAACATATAATTAAGAGGGTTCATAGCACCACCCTCACTGATATCAGTGGACATCCAAAGTCCGGTGGTACGAGCTTCACGTGGGACATTATCTAATAGGAAGGGTGGGAGCTATGTGACAACACTTTTATGCTATGCCAGATTCGAGGCCCTCGTTAAACTAGACACCAATTTTTGCTAGAGAAATGAGGGTCTTAATATGGAATGCATTTAAAGGGAGCTAAAGCCACTTACACCAAGGAAAGAATATTTTTTTTTGTTGATCAATGTCAAATAGTAATGTAATCCTGGAAACTGATTAGAAAGCATGAAAGCCATATCCTGCTGGTGAGATTCGAACACCAGTGATGCACAGTTCGAAGGTCATGAGTTTAACTGCCCAGAGAATGTTAAGCCTATGTGCCCTCGAGGACACAGAGGTAGTGAAAACTGAATGGCAATGACACATAGTGACATCAGGTAGTGACTGCTCCAGAATAGCCGATGACTGCCCTGCCAAATACCAAATGTTATGGATGCAACAATTGATACAGAACAAGTGACAGCTTGGCTTGACGTATAGCGCTTCTCGTTTGTATGCTCTTATGGGATAGCAGTCCTGCAAGTGTTAGTTTTTTTTTTTTTTGTCATTGCATGGCTTAGACCTGATGTCGCAAGTGGCACTTGCCAGAACACACATTGTGAACGCCACACAGTCAGCACAGCACCGCTACATATGAGTGCAAGAAGTTGAAAACAGCCAACTGATACGCCTAAAGAAAGCCCCCTATTTTTCACCAATGATGCAGTTTTTGTGAGCTCTGCCATTGGCTGGGTGTCGAACACTGCTTTTGCTCTGAACAGTAAATCTCGTCATACAAAGTGTGACAACAGGGTGTTTTAGAGAACACTTTCAAAAATTTGTAAAAAGTACAAGTTGGAAATGGAAAAAAAAATTCAAGGAACAAACTCTCTTTAGTGGCTGACACAATTAATAGCATATATTTAAAATATACAGCCCATTAACAAAACTCACTAATTAGCTTAACACAGTTTTGGTGTATCTTATAAAGCATTTGCAGCACACAAAAGACAAGGACACGAAAAAACACCCACGCCCGGACCAACTTCCAACTAAATTTTATTTAAAAAAACAAGCTTAAGTACAGTGCTATTATTGCCATATGGTAGTCAACCGTGTTTGTCCAGAAAAGCCATTTCATTATCATGCAGAAACAATGAGGGGGTGCTGACACATTAATCTCCCGCTTTTCTGATATGATATACCTCAACAATCTCTCTTTCAATCTGATCTTTCCCATGCCCAAAGAACTTGTTTTTTTTTTAAAATGGGCTTAAACTTAGTTTCTGCATTCAGTGGCAAGATAACTCCCTTTACCGTCTTTGACTTGATCATATTGCTCCTTGGCTCTCTCATTAAAACAGTGTCCTGTTTGACCAATGTAAACTCTATTACAAGTGAGTGGAACACTGTAAACTACCTGTGAACCAGAGTTGATGTTTGATACTATAATACGGCTTTTGCTCTTTCACCATTATTGGACAAATTTTTTAGAGCTTACTTGATGCGGAGAAGAGCATGTTTACATTGTATCTTTTTGCAACCTTTTTAAGATTATGGGATACGTTGTGAATGCACGGAATGACTTGTGTTGTCAGCCTCTGATCTTGGTTTTCTTGCTTCTTACTGATCTTTTTCTTTTTTAGCAGGCTGTCTGCAACTGCTAAGTATCTGGAGGATAGCCAGACATGTGCAAGCGCTGTGTTTGTATTTTAACACTTTGAGACATTTGATGAGAACATAATTTTTCCAACGCGTAATTGAGGCAATTCATGGCAACTGCTCATTTTACTACCTTCGAATGAGCACTACTATAGGGGAGGAGTGCCTTTTGTGACCTAGGATTATACATCCAACATATGTGTCCCGAAATTGAAATTCTTAGGTCAAGGAGCTGTATGTTGTCTTCATGTGGGAGTTCATAGGTAAACTTTAACCAGGTTAGACGTCACCAGACGGTTGTCTAACCTTCCTAACCTATGCATGTAAATGTCACCAGATAGTCACTTAACCTCCCTAACTTACGCATTTTTAGATATGTGGACTACTACCTGGTGGCAATGAACAAGCCGCATATTTTATCTATTGACGACGCTGTTGCTGATGTTCTCGCTTCCTTTAAAATGGTTGCAAAATTGTTAAAGTTTACCTATGAACTCCTGCAGTAACATGTTTCAAAGGCTAGGAGCTACACTATAGTCATCTGCAACATCACTAAGCCGAAAATTTAGTTATGATCAGACCTCTAAGCAGGTAATCTTGTTTTGCATACCTTTTATAAAGTAACTGCGCAAGCTGCAAGGTACCACTCCTAGGCTTTCTTTTTGTTTATGCACTAATCTGAGGTCAACAGATAGCATTGAGGTCAACAGATAGCATTGAGGTCAACAGATAGCATCTCTTGCTTGTTGGGTCTAGTATGTTCCGTAAACGTGCTTCCCTTTGAGTTTCCTGTGTCTGCGATGTCCGTGCATTTTAATCTTCCTTCTTTTGCTAGCTCCCTGCTTCCTCCTCCATAGCATGATCAATGTATTAGCCCAAGAGTAAAACATTTGCTGCAGCTTTCATTCTCTGATAACCGCTATTCTTTTTTCCTCCAATTTAACTTCTCCTTGAATGACTTCATATCAGAATGTTGCCGAGAAAGCATTCTCACCACTCATCTGCAGCCTAAGGATGCATGGAGCCATCAGAGCGAGTAAGTGAGCAGATGCATCTGAGCAATTGTTGGTAATACAAATACGGAATAACTTTTACTTGCCTACAAGACATTGGTTTGTTACTTGAGCTGAGCTTGGTTGCACATTGCTGTCGTTGGCCGGGTGAAGCCAGTGCTATACTGCCAAAACTGTGCAACAGTGGTGTCATATAGTGCATGTTTGGGATGAAAGTGGCCAGTTGTTGATTATGTTCACTGTAATTCCATCAGGCTGTTTTAATTCCAATGCAAGGAACCCACATTGACCAAAAGTGTTTAAAAAAAACCCTGGCAGTAATGAAAATATTTTCTCATGCTGCAAAAATTAACACTACAGTGTCAGGAAAACAAAGATGTATAATTTTAATTCGCTAAAGAAAGTATAAAATAAACAGAGGTGCTATGCATTCATGAAACCTTAGCATTATTGTATGAAGAACTGAACAAGGGTAAATGGGGTACGCCTCAGTTTGCAGATGAGCCAACGTTTCGACAAGTGTACTTCTCTTCGTCTGGGCAAAGCGATCATCACTGGCTGGGGTTTAAATATGCTTTTTCTTCCGAAGAAGAAAAGCTGGGGAGGGGAAAGTGGGTGCGAAGAAAATGGGTCATGAAGTGAAAGAAAAAAGAAAAAAAAATCTTCAGTATGTATTTATCAGTCTGGAACCAGGGATTCTGTGGTCTGCAAAACAAGTACAAGCGGCAGTAACAGGAAACACTACAATACCAGGTAGATTATTAGTCACCACTTAAGCAGGTTTGGTGCAGATACACCTTACAAAGGGACAGGCTATGCAAAGGGCCCTGATAAGGCATAAATTTAAGGGGGACAATTCTTAAAACTTTCTGCAAAGGGGGCGGGGAGTACAAAGTCACAGGATAATAACCGCACAGAGAACCGCAACTGACATGAAAAAAAAATGTTTGAGGAAGAATGCAAGCAGCAAATGATAAGAAGGAAATGTGTTTAGAAGAATATGTAAGGTTATGCTATTGCGGAAGGGAATAGAGTGTGCATGCGTTGTGAATAAACTGTACAATTAGCGCTATGTGGGATTGTTTTCCCGAATAGTCATGATGCAGAGGGAATATACCTAAGGGATTCTAACGCTCCCTTAGATATATTTATTCCTGCTGGTTCCAATGTTCTAAATTTATGAATTAGATTTGCCTCTCTATATTTTCTGTCCCTTGCAGATTTAAAGCCTGACTAGAGAATAAATAATTTAATTTCTTCGAACTTATGGTCTTTCTGATTGAAATGCTGCAAAACTGCTTTCGGGAAGTATTTGCCTGCATCTGCCCGGCGTCCATTAAGCCGTATGTTCATTGGTTGCCCTGTCTCTCCGATGTACTGTTTATGACAGAAGGAGCAATCTAAAAGGTAGATAGCGTTTGAAGATGTGCAGTTAAAGCCTGATTTTATGTGAAAAGTAAAATCGCTTGCAATACTTTTAACCGTGGTGTCTTTTTGTATATGACTACACATCTTGTATCTATGTCGAGAGCAAGGGTGTGGTTGTGTTGGATGCTTGTTGTCGAGTTTAGAATATACTACGAATATATCTGAGGTTTGCGTTACGCTTGTATGTTTCCTTTGTTGCTTCTGGAAATATTATCTTGAGGCGTTCATTACAGGTTATCATGGAATGTTATTTCCGCAGAATATTTTTTATGTCTGAGAGGGCATTAGAGTATTTAGTTACAAAGAAGGCTGGCATTCAGTGTTGGCCTTTGGTCGTTTCGTGAGCACATCGTTGCGGTTTAAAGTGCTTGCTTTTTCGGGGGCCATATTAAGTGAGTTACCGGGATAGTATCTCTAGATTAGTGTTGCTTTCAATGAGTGTAGTTCCTTTAGGTAGTCACTATCATCGCTGCATATTCTTCTAAGCCGTGTCGCCTGTCCTACAACTGTTCCTTGCTTACAATGTCTCGGATGATCACTAGTGAACTCTAGTATTGTTACTTATCCGCTGGTTTTCTGTACAAAGAAGTTTTAGGATTCATTTTCCACAGACACCGTGGTGTCAAGAAAGTTGACTTTTAATTGCGACGACTGACAAGTGAATTTAATGCTATTGTGATGATTATTAAGGTGATTTTTTGGTCAGTTGTGGTCCACTGTGCAGTTATTATCCTGTGACTTCGTACTACCCCCCCCCCCCCCCCCCTACGTTTTAAGAATTGTCCCCTTATATATATGCCTCATCAGAGCCCTTTGCATAGCCTGCCACCCTGGTGCAGTAATTGGCCACAACCTCCTATGATAAGCTCCATAAAACCTCGGCCCTCAGTCACCAGCGGCTGCGGAACAACTGACCACGGCGGCGGTCAGACCTGTGATGCAGCAGGGGGTGCTAAGAAAGCCTGGCTCCGCTGGACAGGCCGCCATTGGAAACTGACCCTGGCAACGTTTAATGCTAGAACCCTAGCTAGTGAAGCTAGTTTAGCAGTGCTGTTAGAGGAACTAGACGGCATGAAATGGGATGTCATAGGGCTTAGTGAGGTTAGGAGGCCGAATGAGGCATATACTGTACTGAAGGATGGGCATGTACTGTGTTATCGAGGTTTACCAGAGAGGCGACAACTAGGAGTAGGTTTCCTTGTCAATAAGTATATAGCGGGTAATATAGATGAATTCTATAGTATTAATGAGAGGGTTGCAGGCATCGTAATTAGGCTTAATAAGCGGTATAAACTGAAGGTTTTACAGGCCTATGCACCTACATGTAGTTATGATGACCAGGCAGTTGAAAGCTTCTATGAAGATGTAGAATCGGCAATGCGAAAAGTAAAGACGCAGTATACTGTACTAATGGGCGACTTCAATGCCAAGGTAGGGAAAAAACAGGCAGGAGGCAAGGCAGTAGGTGACTATGGCATTGGTTCTAGGAATAGCAGGGGGGAGTTACTAGTTGAGTTTGCAGAGCGCAATAACTTACGAATCATGAATACCTTCTTCAGCAAACGGAAGAACCGAAAATGGACATGGAAAAGTCCTAACGGAGAGACTAAAAATGAAATCGACTTCATAATGTGTTCAACCCCCGCCATTGTGCAGGATGTAGAGGTAATCGGGAAAGCTCGATGTAGTGACCACAGGATGGTGAGGTCCCGAATTAGCCTAAATCTGAAGAAGGAACGCAATAGATTAGTAAGAAAGAAACCCATCAACGAATTAGCGGTGAGGGGGAGGGCAGAAGAGTTCAGGATCTCGCTACAGAATAGGTATTCAGCTCTAACTGAGGATGGCGACATTACCCTAGAGGCAAGGAACAATAATTTCAGAGATATCATTACTGAGTGCGCGGTAGAAGTAGGCGGTAGGATAGTTAGAGAGGATACCGGTGAGCTGTCTAAGGAGACGAAAGATTTGATTAAGAAACGGCAGAGTATGAAAGCTTCCAATCCAACAGACCAGATCGAATTGGCCGAGATATCAAAGCTAATCAATAAGCGCAAGGTGGCCGATATAAGGAAGTATAACATGGAGAAAATTGAGCATGCTGTAAAGAACGGGGGAAGCCTTAAAGCGGTAAAGAAGAAATTGAGCATAGGCAAAAACCAGATGTATGCGATAAGGGACAAGGCGGGCAACGTCATCACTAATATGGACAAGATAGTCAAAGTAGCCGAGGAGTTCTATACAGATCTCTACAGTAGCCAAAGTAGTCAGGACCGTAATGAGATTGGCGTCAGGGAAAAACAGTCAGACGTTCCACCAGTGACGAAGAACGAGGTCAAGAAAGCACTAGAAACTATGAAAAGGGGGAAATCAGCTGGAGAGGATCAGATAACTACAGATTTGCTGAAGGACGGGGGGGGATATCGTGCTAGAAAAACTGGCCACCCTGTATACGCAGTGCCTGGTGTCATCGACGGTACCGGAAGCATGGAAGAATGCAAACATTATCCTCATTCACAAGAAAGGGGACTCTAAGGACCTTAAAAATTACAGACCAATCAGCTTACTGTCTGTTACGTATAAGGTATTTACTAAGGTAATCGCTAATAGAATCAGGACAACCTTAGACTGCAATCAAGCAAAGGATCAAGCAGGGTTTCGGAAACGGTACTCTACTATCGATCATATCCATACCATCAATCAGGTGATAGAAAAATGTGCGGAATATAACCAGCCCTTATACATAGCATTCATTGATTACGAAAAAGCATTTGACTCAGTTGAAACCTCGGCGGTGATGCAGGCATTGCGAAATCAGGGGGTAGACGAGCCGTACGTGAAAGTGCTGGAAGATATATATAGTGGCTGCACAGCAACCATAGTTCTGCATAAAGAAAGTAACAAAATTCCCATAAAGAGAGGTGTTAGGCAAGGAGACACAATCTCCCCAGTACTATTCACAGCTTGTTTAGAGGAAGTATTCAGAGACTTGGAATGGGAGCAGTTAGGGATAAGGCTAGATGGAGAATACCTCAGTAATCTGCGATTTGCTGATGACATTGCCTTGCTAAGCAACTCGGGAGATGAACTGCAAATAATGATTGATGACCTAGACAGGAAAAGTAGAAAGGTAGGCTTGAAAATCAATATGCAGAAGACTAAGGTAATGTTCAACAGCCTCGGGAAGGAACAGGAGTTTACATTAGGTAGCGAAATACTGGAAGTAGTAGGCGAATATATCTACTTAGGACAGGTAGTAACCGCAGATCCGGACCATGAAAAGGAAATAACAAGAAGAATAAGATTGGGATGGAGCGCATTTGGCAAGCACTCGCAGATTATGACTAGCAGCTTACCGGTATCGCTCAAGAGGAAAGTATACAACAGTTGCATCTTGCCTGTACTCAGCTATGGGGCTGAAACGTGGAGGCTAACCAAGAGAGTTCTACTTAAGTTGAGGACAACCCAGAGGGCTATGGAACGAAAAATGGTAGGGGTAACATTAAGAGATAGAAAGCGTGCAGAGTGGGTCAGAGAAATAACTCAAGTTAACGACATTCTAGTGGAAATTAAGAAAAGAAATGGACATGGGCAGGACATGTAGTGCGAAGAGAGGATAACCGATGGTCGCTGAGGGTAACAAACTGGATTCCAAGGGAAGGAAAGCGTAGCAGGGGGCGGCAGAAAGTTAGGTGGGCGGATGAGATTAAGAAGTTCGCAGGGGTCAAGGGGATGCAGCTAGCACAGAACCGGGTTAAGTGGAGAGATATGGGAGAGGCCTTCGCCCTGCAGTGGGTATAATCAGGCTGATGATGATGATGATGATGATGATGATGATGATGATGATGATGATGATGATATATGCCTCATCAGAGCCCTTTGCATAGCCTGTCACTTTGTAAGGTGTATCTGCACCAAACCCGCTTAAGTGGTGACTGATCACCTACCCGGTATTGTAGTTTTTCCTGATACTGCCGCTTTTACTTCTTTCGCAGGCCACAGAATCCCTAGTTCCAGGCTAATAAATACATACTGAAGATTTTTTTTCTTTCACTTCATAACCCACTTTCTTCTCACCCATCCCCTTCTCCCCACTCCTTCACACCTACTTTTTTCGCACCCACTTTCCCCTCCCCAACTTTTCTTCTTCGGAAGCAAAAGTGTATTTAAACCCCTGCCAGTTGATCGCTTTGCCCAGACGAAGATAAGTCCACTTGTCGAAACATTGGCTCATCTGCGAACTGAGGCGTACCCTATTTACCCTTGTTCAGTTCTTCGTACTGTGCAAACCATCTTCTTCCTTTCGTTCTACCTGGATGCTTATCATTATTGGTGTGCCCGACCATGTGGCCGCAGCTCTGTGAAATATTGCTGATTTGGGCACCGCAGACTCAATATTTTCTTGTGTCATAGTTTACCGCTTCTCCAGTGACATTTCAATGCAAAGCTGTGGTCTATTCACATTGTCAAAACAATGCATTGAGGTTTTATGGCAAGGTGGCATTGCAGTTCTTTATATGACCTGGATAAAGCAGTGCCCATGATCCACTAAAGTTTTCATCAACAGGGCATACGTCACTGTACCGTAACAATTTCAAGCATGGGTACCCAAACGGATGTCGCTCTTTACAAGAGCCATCTAATTACTATCTGACAGGTCACATCAAATTTAGCACATAAATTTTGCTGGCATGTAGATATATTCTGATAAGCTTTAGTTGCACTTTCTGAGAGTGGTTCCCAGAATTGCAATGCATAAGAACAGTTTATCGCTAAATCTTTTGCAGTGTTTCTTTGTATTATTTATAGAGTTAAAAAGTCATACCTATGTTACGAAAGCAGTTTTAGGTACCATGCATTTGACTGGCAGTTCAGCTTTCCAATTGTTGGGCTGGACATCATTTTTCTGCAGTTGTTCTACACAGTCAGCAAAACTGTTCAAGCTCTGGGTCACATGATTATGCTGTGTGTAGGCAATTTCTGAAAAAATGCTTGAACTCTAGTATTGTTTACTTTAAATATTCATTCCATGCTTTATTTCATTCAATTGAAATTTATGCTTAAATGTTGTGCTTTGTGTATGCCATGGCTGAACATCACACAATGTGAAGTTGATCCAGTAGAAGCATGTTTAACTACACTGCTCAGCTGACATTCTTTAGGTGCCAAATTGAGTGTTTGCGCTCATTCGATTAGTGAAAGAGGCAAATTAGGATTTGTACTAGTTATGGCGGCAACCTATCACTTGATTTGGATTTGGTCACAGTAAAGAGAACTTCTTGTTAGGCTAGTTGGTGCCTGTTCATTTTAAATTTAAAGGCACCAAAACCACGTTCACACACAAAAGGTGCTCTATCCGGTTCTTTTCTTGTGTGTGAGCTTGTGGTTTTCCACCTTTAAATTAAAATAAAATTGGCCAGTGTGATGGCTTCATTGACCTCAATAATATCAATTGACCTGTTTATCTCAGGCCAATGACTTCAAACTGGTGTGCAGTTCAGATCGCAGTGGCTGTTGGCGTTGCAGTTTAATGCCGCTAACTGCTATTCAGTTGAAGAAGTGACAGTGAACTAATGTGGTGTTCAAGGAACCTTGTAATAGAGGTGTAAGTCTTCCATTCTACTGGAAAAATTGGGTACTTAAAATACATTTGTCAGTTCCATTTTAATTTACTGATACAGAAAAGGGAGGGATGAGGGGGGGGGGGCTAAATAACACCGCTGGATGGAAGGCGCAGTTTAGATACAGATAGTGCTAAACCAGGCAGAACATGAAGTAAACGAAGCCGAGTTGCATATAATATAATTTAAAATAAATAGCATTTAAAAGATGTTATATTCACTAGAAATGAAATGCTCTTATGTGCGCATCAAATTTTCAGTGCCCGGGTATGCTTCTGGGACAAGTGAAAGCCCCACTAGCAGCGGCAATCTTCCGCAGGCTCCATCTGCTGCACTCGAGCTGGAACCAGCAGGTATCAACTTTGTATGCATTTCAGATTCTCTTTTTTGTTCACCTTAGTGCAGAATTGATGTTAACTGTAGCCTTGCTGCAATTTTAAGAATTTTATGTTACAGCTCTAAATTGTCCACACTAAGCAGCTTGAAATGTACAGCCTTTGTCAAAAGTTTGGCGCCCAAGGGCTTGGCTTTCGAGGCTTGTAGTGGCACTGAAATAGCATTAGTAGAGGTCCTCATCAGAGAGAGTAAGACAAAACCTCTTCTTTCCGTTAGATATTCAGAACACTTGAAGTACATACAAGATGCACGAAGTGACCCAGAAGCAGACCTTGTGGGCTCTATCTACCCTTTTGACAAAGACTACATTACTGCTGCTGTTCTGAACAGGGTCCAGCCTAGCCAAATTGTTTTTTCATAAACTGAACGAAGCCTTTAGGAATGGAATGAAGTTTTTACTTTCACTAAAAATGAAATGTTTTTATGAGCTCAACAAATTTTCAGTCCCCAGCCATCCATCTGGGACCACAATCAGCAGTTCCATGCAAGCTTGACCAACTGTGATACTGTGAACTGTGATACTTTTATGCATGTCAGACATTGTGCTGTTCACCTTAGTGCAGAATTTTTAACTGCAGCCTTGCTGCTATTTTATTTTTAATGTTAATGCTTTATTGTCCTTTCGAAGCAGTGTGAAATGTACATAATTTCATAACTTCACTGCCATCCAGCTGCTGCTACTGTACTAAGTGGAGTGCAGCCAAGCCAGATTGATTTTTCTTGAAATGAATGGTTTTGTCACTGACTATTGTCAGGTAGATATTCTCATTGAAATTACTGCAATTGTTCATACAATCGTGCCTCGTTTGTTGTACACCTTGGTTCCCAGGAGAAATTATCCATCAAGCAGGTCATCCGTAATAGCAATTCATGAAACAGAAAGCAGTATTCAGGGGAAAAATGCTGTTAATGATTGGTATATCCGCTTCTGATCAAAGCGGTGGGCAATGAAGGGGCAATCAGAGGAAAATGTTGTTTATTAGGTCTTCAAGCGAGTGGAAAAACATCCGAATCATCTGAATGTTGAGTTATTGAATGGCTCCGCATGACTGCCGAAATTTGTTCACGCAATAAGCAATTTGTTTTGTGGGACCTAGGCAACTGTTGTCTCCTTTCAAGACAAACACTACTTCACAACAACAGTCTCTCACAGTTCAATCAAATGTTTTATTTCGTTCTGTAGAAACAGAACTCCTCCACAATGGCAGTTCTCTACGGCTTCTTTCATAGTCGAAAATGGTTGCACTTGTTCCACGCATGTGGCATTGCATGTGAGGAGGCTTTACCGCACAAACAAGGAGCAGCGCGTGACAAAGTTTCGGTACGCTGTAAGAATGAAAATGCTATGTGGACAGATGCGGGGGAAATCTACATTGGCTGTGGCACAGCAAGATGCTACGACGCATGTGATTTCCACCCTCAGCCATCACTGTGCTTGTATAGACCCTTTACAGTGCGAGTGCATGGGCGCTGCCATATTTGATCACGTGACCCTTTCGCCATCACCGGCCTTCTGGTTTGATGGCTTCCGGCGCGCTGGTACTATGCTGCACGGTGCGGCGTACCCGCTATCGCTGGGCGCAATGAGCTTGTAGACGGCCAAAAAGTTTTATGTGAATGGCAATAGTGTGTGTAGGTTCTAAGAAATGTTTAATTTAACCACGTAGTTCACTTTCTGCGTCCTCCTAACTGTCTGCATTGGCTAGAATGTTTCGACAAACCCGTCAGCTTCGACTTTTTTTTTATCTATTCCCTCTCTAGCGCTCTTTGTGAAAAATATGATTTTCTGTTTACAAACTCGTTATTCCCTCAAACATATTTTCTTTTAAATTTTCTTGCGCAAAGAGCGAACGCATGTTCAGACCTTGCTGGCTGAGGAGCATTAAGAATGTTCACCATTTAACAATGTTCACAATAATTACTACTCTATATGGACGCGCGTGTAATCCCTGACGAATGATAAGGTATAACTTTACCTCCTGCAAACGTCCTGGCTTCAAAAGACTATTGAAGACCACTTCAGGCACTCAGTGGTGTTCACCTGTGCTCGGGCAAAAGTGACTGGAAACTGCACAGGAATTCAGAACCCACAGTAGCTAGCCCAAGCAAGCGGGGATATAAAAAATCTTATCATGGTAAATTTATCATTGGCCCGTGCATTAGTTTTATACAAGCAGCAGTTATTGCATGTACTGCAGCAGTGCTTGTCTAAGCTTGGTTTGGTTTGTGAGGCTCTGGCAGTCTTGAAACCATAGGTAGTGTAAGAGGGTTCTAGCACAGCTTCCGCCCTCGCTCTAGATCCCGTTCTACGTCCAGCGCTATGGTTGAGGGTGGCGCTGGTGAACACTCTCAAGGTTCGTATACAGGCAACATTAATGCCCAAGAAAGTAGCAGGTGGGACAGCGGCCGATGTAGCTCAGTTGGAAGAGCATCGGACGCAATATTCGGAGGTCGTGGTTTCGGTTCCCACCATCGGTACGGTGTTTTTCCTTCTACTTTGTGTTTATCTTTCATTTCATTTCATTTCATTTATTTTTCCCTTAAAGGCCCGAGGGCATTACATAAGGGGGGAGCAAACTCAATATACAATGCGAACAAGAACAGGAAAACATAAAAATAACAAGAAAAGAAAACAGAAACAAGAAAAATAGTGCAAGGGTTAGACGAAATAATTTAAAAAAACAAAAAGAACGAAATACCGTAAGTAAATGGCGCCGAAAAAGTTATACAAATTTGCATGAGAAAAACGCTTTCACGGAACTGGTGAAACTTGAGCCGGTTGGTACGTCATCGATGCAACGTCAGCACAACTACAAACACACGTAAAAAAAGTCAAGACAAGGTAAGCGCTGCCTCCCCCGCGGGCCCACAATTCTGCCGACGTCATCAGCGATTTCTTTACGAAAGATGGTCGTTTAATTTTATCCTGAATGATTTGCGATCAGTGCATGATACTATGGTGTTTGGCAGGGCGTTCCACAGTACTATTGCGTCCGGAAAAAAATGAAGAATTTAATGCTAAGGTGCGACAGTTGATACGTGCAATGCTATGATTATGGTTTAGGCGGCTAGATGTCCTGTGGGGGGGCTGTAGCTTTGCATGTCTCGTACGGGGATGATAATAGAAGTGATGTAGAAGACATAGGCAAGATATGATACGGCGTGACATGAGCGATGGAATGGCGATGGATTGTCTCAGTGCTGTGATAATGGTTTTCTTTGAATAGCAAGATGTTATAAATCGGATGGCGCGATTCTGTACGGCTTCAAGGTCGGTGGCGAGATACGCTTGTGATGGATGCCAAACGGAGGACGCATGTTCTAGTTTGGGGCGAATGAAAGTTATATAGGCTAGTTGCTTTATTTCCGGGGATGCGGCCTTCAAGTTACGTCGCAGATAACCGAGTGTGCGTGAGGCTTCAGCGCAAATGTTTTGAATGTGGGTTACCCATGCTAGTGATTGTGTTAGGTGGAGGCCAAGATATCTGTAGGATAATGCGGGGTAATTAAAAGTGAGCCAATACTATATTGATGCTGATTCACAGTGTGTTTCTTCGTAAAAGTCATGGATTTACACTTGCTAATGTTTAAAGGAAGGAGGAATTTATTAGACCAAGAGGCGAGTGTATTAAGATCAGATTGAAGCAAACATGAGTCGTTGGTCGTCCTAATCTATCTGTATATGACGCAGTCATCCGCAAAAAGACGTAATTTTGATTTTATGTTACAAGGGAGATCGTTAATGTAAATTAGGAATAGTAACGGTGACAGTCCGGCGCCTTGTGGGACTCCCGATGTTACATTGGCGGGAGGTGAGTGGCTATCATTTGCGGAAGTGAACTGCTTGCGTCCTGAAAGAAAAATTTTAATCGAGCGGATTAGGTTGGCGGGAATTCCTAGGGATGAGAGTTTCTGAAGTAAATGACTGTGGGGAACGCGATCAAATGCTTTGGAGTAATCGAGGAATATAGCATCTATTTGAAGGTTATTGTCCATGGATTCTAGTAAGTCATGTATGAACTCAGCAAGCTGTGTTTCACATGAGAGATGCTTTCTACAACCATGCTGTTGAGGATAAAAGAAGTCGTTAGATTCGAGGTGTGCCATTAGGTTCGTGGATATAATGTGTTCGAGAAGTTTGGATGGGACACTGGTTAGAGAGATAGGACGGTAGTTGGATGCTGATTTGCGGTCACCTGTTTTGAAGACTGGAATGATTTGAGCGATTTTCCAATCGTCCGGTATTTCCTCCGATTGCAAAGACTGGGTGAAGAATAATTGTAATATATGTGACGAGGTTTCCGATGTGTTTTTCAGTAGTTTGCTATAGATATGGTCAGAGCCTGCCGATGAAGACAATTTGAAGACGATGAAGACAAGACAATCACCTAAACATATTACATTACTAATTTATGCGATTACCGGATTACCGAAGTAAAAACAAAAAACGTAAAGTACAATCCCCAATGCTTTCCTTGGCTTCGCCAACTGTTGGCTTTTTTTCTTCATTAACAACCCAAAGTGACTCAGGTTATAAGTGGAGTACTGCGGAAATTCTCATCCCCTGCGGTTCTTTATTGTGCACTGATATTGCACAGCACACGGGCGCCTGGGTTTTTGGCTCCAGGGAAAAGCAGCCGCCGAGGCCGGGATTCGATCCCGCAAATCTTTGGGAACAGTACCTAATTAAAGTAAGCAGATTCACTGATATGACCACACTGAGTTTCCTTCTCTGCCCAATCAATTCTTATAAATGCATAGACGTTAATAGCCACGTCAAGGTACCTCTTAATGCCCTGCGAAAATATCGCGGCAGCAGTGCAAAGACGCAATGTACAACTACCCAGAAAACGTCAGGGTCGTTCTTGCATTCCCATGGGTACTGCTGGTGCTAAAATGAGCTGGTGCGTCAGGTATAGTCTTTCTCTACAATTCACAGGCACTTTCTTGTCCCAGAAAGGAATATGAACTCGTGATAGACCTCCGATAAAAACAGTGGTCTAGGCCATGATGCGAACCTTATGTAGAAAGTATCGTCTGTTCTTCCGCCAATAAAGAACAGGGTCATTAGCTCCACTTCCTCGCAGAATACTTCGACAATACAGATGACACCTGCATCAAAGCAGTGGTGTTTAACAGTCAGCCGGCATTCTTACACAAGATGCGTCGTAGCACTCTGCACTGCACGCCGATGTGTTCCGAAGGCCAGCAATGACAGCTGTCCCAGTGGCTCTACCTGCTAGGGAGAGTGGAACTACTCTCTGTAAATGGCCTGTATTGCGACGATGTCGTGGCTGCCGGTAGTCATGGCCGATGGGGAAAGCTTGGGTGGTAGGCCTCGTTGCCTGCGGCTGGTGCGGTGAACAGGCGTTTCCTCGAATATATGACTAGCACTCCTGCTTAGCGGAGGGGTATGGAATATCAGACCGCACCTCCACCAGATCTGTCACGATGTTGGTGACTGGGGCTAGCTTAACTGAGCCGGTAGAGGTGAAATTCGACGGTCCGAGTTCCAGGTACGTCCTGCGAGTGGGGAGCCGATTCACTTCAACGTCTTTTGCTCCGAGCTCCACTTGGCATATTTGCCCTCTCCACACCTCCAAAGTAACAGTACAGCCTGGCGAGCGTATTTCTTGGTGTAGTAAGGTAGGTGGAGCTAGTGGAGGTTGTTCATAATGGAAATACATGAGTGAAAACATAACGAGGCACAAAAAAAAAAGAAAACACAGGACATGCACCGTTCTCACAGCTGGTTTATTGACAAAGAGCACATTTGTTTAAATGTGATGAGACAAATAATAATAAAATAATTTTTGTATTTGATTGCGTCACTAGATTTAAACCAATGTGCTCTTTTCCATTAAACCAGTTATGAGAATGGTGCACGTCGAGTGTTTTCTTTTTCTTTATGCCTCATTATCTATGCACCCACATATTGCCAAAATTCCTTGGTTTCCTCATGCGCAGGCAACCCAGATTCAGGGGTGTATAGTTCATTTCAAATTCATTCATTCAGGCTCACATTAATGGTCTATGCTTTGCATTGACTCCTTTGAAGCTTGCGCAGACCATGTCATGCAGTTCGGATTATCTAGAAATTTCAATTTATGAGGTTCAAAATAACGAGCTCACTACCCCTAACCCCAATTTCCCCCAATAAAGTTTATCAATCAATCAATCAATTCTAACCCTACTTGGAACAAAATATGATTTATGTTGTCATGCCATTTTTCATCTTATATTAGTTGCATACGATGAAAAGCCTAAAAAATGCAACTTATGCACTAGAAAATGTTTTTGTATATCTGTGTCAGAAGGCTCTTTCGGCTGCGTCAAAGTGACCTGAGCCAGTTACATCACTGCGTCTTTATTAAGGGGCGTCAGGTGCACAATATACATTGATGGCTTGTTTTCATAGTGAAAACATTTGTTGGCTTGACAGGCGACGGATAATTCTTGCCACACTGGCGAGTTAATTGAGGCCATGTGAAGTGTTCTGTCACTTTTAAGATTATCGTGTTACTCTGACAAAAAGTGTAGGAATGCTGTGCTACTGCTCCTCATTTGAAAAGTCCTTTTGTGTGTAAGATATTTCAGTGCTCAGGCTAATGTGTCATTTTTGCTCCATGAACAGTAAACATCCCGGGGTGCGAAGCTCCTTTCGCTGCGAAGTCCTGCCCACAGCAGGGAGCAAGACGGTCGAAAGGTATGTTTCTGCTCATAATGTGCTGAAGGAAACTTGAAATAGAGCTTAGAAATATGTTAAAAAGTTTTTTTGTGTGAATTTATTCCAAGCTTCCTTAACCAGTAATAATGCCTTGGAAATAGTAATCAAATATATAATTTGAAGTGTGGTTTCTCTGAATACCAAGATGACTGCGAACGGGTTCACTTCTGATTGGATGTTGTAGTCTTGTGGGTAACCTTCTGAACATGTCCCGACATGAAGGTGACCTCTTGGGCATTCAAGGGACATCTTCGCTGCATCATTAGTGGTTATCTCATTGACGTGCTCTAATACAAATTAGGAAAAATGCTCGTCAAATTCGAAAACTTGCAGCTTTGTGGGGTGTGTCATGGAGGTTTCAAAAAAGGCACAGTTCATATTTCTCATAAGTGATTCAGACACCAGAAACGATTTATGCTCACCTGAAGGAGTACTCATTGGCGGCGGCTCAATACACATTTCAGCTATTTGTGCGACTATCTGTCCAAGTGGTTTTAGACTCAAATCTGCATTTTTTTGTGGTTGTTATGCGCCCCTTTATTTTTAGTGCAGCAATCCAGAACATGATGTCCGTGAAAAACCACTTAGTCTATTTCTTCACAAGTGCGCCTCTTCCAGAAATATATGCATCATACCCTCTCCTTTTCAGCTTGTGCAAGATATACCGTATTTACTAGCGTAATCAACCCACCTTTGTCAAGAAAAATTGATGACAGATTTGGGGGGTAAGGTTCATTATGTGGGATTTTTTTTGCGAGTTGTCCATTGTTTTATTATCAGTCATCAATGAAAGCACGCAGTCAGCTGCAATTACAACACCTTGAATTATTATTATTATTATGATTTTTCGCTTCAAAAGGTGTTTGCTGCTTCATGCGTTCCAATGATTTGTGGCAGTGGACAGTGCCCACCGAGCCCGATCGTGGCATGTACTGACACGGCCGGTCTGAATGCAGCGGAGAGTGCCATTGCATTCAGTCCGGCCATGGTGATGGAAACCAGCAGCTTGTGCAACCGCGAGTAGGGAAACGAAGAGATGCGCACTACAGCCTTTTTTTAATTCTCAGCGGCAAAAGTCGGTGGTGGGTTCCTGATGCGAGTCGGTTCATTACGCGAGGATTTAGGGTAAATATATTTGTGGGAGGGGAGGGTGGAGGCTGTTCGAGGAAAATCTCCCCCTGGTAGAAGTGAGCGATGAGCACAAAAGAGCAAATGAAGCAAAGGAAATAAGGAAACGATGGTTTGGTAATAATAATAATAAAGAGGGTCAAGAAGGGGGGGCGGCATGTGTTAAGCTACGCTACCACACCGATTGCTCCTTACACCCCAGGACACCACTGATAGCAATACAGCTGCGTGATCGGTGAAAATATATGGAATATTTGGATTGCTCTCGCAATCCAAACATCATTTCAACAAAGCACGATGGTGTCCCACAGGTCACGCAAAAAATCTCGATCCATGGATGTGGTGGGATTGCAAAACTGGGAAGTGGGGCAGACATGGGACTTTGAGAAAGGGGAAGCATGATGAGTGATGCATCACAAGTAAAGAAAGGAAGCCTGCTCTTCCACTGGAGCAGGCAGTTGAGCACATCCCCCTGTGGCCAGAGTTTTATGAAAGCAGAGTCCTCAGGTATTTTAATTTCCGTGGGCTCAATTAGCTGCTAAGTTAGCAGTCACCAAAGCTTTTTATGGATGTAAACCCAAAAAATAAAGCCAGAACAAAGTTTTCCAGAATGCTCTTTAGTGCGTTTTAACTGTGCGCACAATCAGCCTACTAGAGAATTCTGTTGAAAGCCTTTCACTGTCTTCCAGACCGCTATTACCACCATGTGAATGTAAGCATAAGCCAATGGAAAAGAGTGCCTGCTATGTACTGGATCAAATGACGTAGCACTTATTGATGCAGTCTTTCCAGCCCATAAAAAAAATCATTTTTTTATGATCTTTCTTATTTTTGTGCAGCTCTTGGGCCTGCAGCACAAGAAATCGACACAACTGTTGGGGACCTGAATTATGTAGGAGAGGTAAGTAGTATTGCCAGTTTTTTTATCTTCTACTTTGTTGTCTGTGAAGGAGAAGAAAAAAATTCTTTCTTAGGGCATATAAAGTCAGCCTTCAGAAGCATTGAAGTTTTTAATGTCAAGGCAAAGAGTGTAGTTCATTGCTTTCGCCATGTGGGTTATAGTCAACCACCGCCTTCTTCCTCCGCCCCCCCCCCCCCAAAAAAAAAATGCATATAACCTGCACCCCATTTTTAAAAACTAATTTTTTCAAACTTTCGTGTGGGCTATAGTACATGAATATTATGGTATACGCAATACCTTACCGCAGCCAACGCCAGGTGTGAAATTCTGAATCCATCCCCGTAATCATTGAAATCACTTGCAAATAGTACTATCTTTGTCTATGCATCAAAGAAGGGGGCTGGTGCTGGTTATTTGGGTCTGAAAATATAAATGTTCTCCAAAAACGCACACATATCTCAAGGCAAAGTGGAACCCACCTGTCCTTGCCCCACTAATGCCCGCTTCGTCTCCCTCACCAGCTTCATTTCATTGCATGAGGGCAGGCAACCAGCAAAAGTTTCATCGGTCGCTCCTCTTATGCCAGAACGGCATGTGATACGTAAAAATGTGCTTGATGTGGTCTCATGTGTACATCAGTTACATTACCTGATTGGAGAGTAGAGTAAACAGCAAATTGGTTGTCAAATGAACAGCTAATGGGCTTGCTCTTTGGTTGCAACAGTGCTCAGCTCGACTGGTGCCCTTCACTGCCCAGCAGCATTGCGGTGCAGCAGCCATGAGACAAGCCCTCCCATAGCGTTACAGACGAATTTCATGACAGTAAGCATTGAAGGACTCTGCTGTTACTCAGAAATCGAATAAAAAATTACAAGGGTTCAATGCTGCTGAACCAAATATTGAGTGAAAGCATTAGCTGCTGGTGACTGAGAATTCTCTTTTTCTTCTTCCTCAAGCCCCGCTCTAACCAAGCAGTGTGAACGTGCCTTAGTGGCCTATAGAGGTAACGTGAATGCTAGGGTCCTAGCAGGCTGATTCTGACATAACCGTCCCATGTGAAACGAGAGACCAAAGTTGGCAACTCGTGCCAGCCCGTGTGTCACGTGGGGTGTGACGTGGCTACCGGGAGCGTTACGCTTAAGGCTCGAAACCTAGAGTAGTATTTCTTTCGCAATAAAAATTATACTTTCTATCTTCATTCATTCCTACACTCTTTTTGCTTTACCTTATAGGACACAAACAGAGGTATGCTCGTTATACAGTAGTTGTAGGTCAGATGAGTTCTGGCATTTAAAACAATATTACAAAACATTTGTACTATGCTCATATCTGTTCTTCAGGTCCATGTGGGTCATGGAAATTACCTCAGCAGTGGCAAATGGGAGCAACTACAAAATTCGCCCATGGACTCCACCTTCTCTAAGCAGTTGGCAGTCTGCCTGTGGGGCAGTGAGGTGCTCGCGGAAGTCTCACAGGCACACTGTCCAACAACGCTATTTCAAAGGGGGCGACGAAGACGTGCCCACCACTTTCCCCCATGAAAGTGGCTTCAGTGTCATGTAAGCCAAAAACAGTTGGTCTAGCCTATAGTGCACCGTGTATTCTAGTAAATCTACTTTCAATTGCATGCATTTTATTATCAGTTCGCACCAAGTGTCCTATAGTTTTTGTTTAGTTTAAAATGCGATTCATTGCTTTGTATATTAGGTCCCATGCTGCTGATATAAACACACCTGTACTCCAACTTCTACTCCAAGTAGCTCTCGAGGCCTATTTTGTGTTTCAGAAGCCAGCCTCCAGTCGAGTTACTCCTCAAGTTAAGGGAAAGTGTCAGGTTTTCGTTGAGAACCTCGAAGTTGCAGCAACACTATCTAGACCACCAGTTTGCCTGTAGTTTTGTTAGACTTAGCAGTGTGGATTTTGTTCAATCCGTAAACAAAACTTTCACAAAATGCATATACATTATGGATGCAGGGAAATGTGTGCCGACGGCTGAGTGACGGCCTCAGTTCGTTCGGCACGGAATTTATAGCAACATAGTGTTCTGCGAGCATGACTGCAGATAGCCTCTGATGTGCGCACCTGCCACTGCCACTGAGCTTAGTTGTAGCTGATCGATGCCTTCATTCTAGTTTTTTTTTTCGAGTTCATCGCACTGCGCTTTATATGGCACTATTAAAGGGGGACGCGGGTCCTAAACTGATAAAAAAAATGGGCGATGTTGTTTTTCAGCTCTGTTGCCGATTATTCCGCAGTGGCTATAATCTCTAGCTTCTCTTTCAATGTGAAATACTGCTACAAAATCGCACTCATGGTGCCAACACAAAGCATGTCAACTGTGCAACTGAGTTGACTAGTGTAAAACAGCACCTGTCAAATGCGCAACAGCCGCTGGCTAAACAAAGCGTGACCAATGGCGTGGAGAATAAAGAGACTATGCTCTGGGATGTGGTTTATTGTTGACTACCGCTTGTTCCTCCTCCCCCCCCCTCAAAAAAAAAACTGCCTATAACTTTCACACCATTTTTAAAAACTCATTTTTTCAAACATTCCTGCGGACTATATAGTCGACGACTGATTTTCCGGACTCTCAACAAACCGCGAAAATGTCCGAAAAAACAAGTGTGCCCCCCCCCCCCCCCCCCCCAAAACTCAAATATTTGCCTATTATTTACTTTGAGGCCTGAAAAAGTCATGAATGCTTTTCCGCACCACGCTCCGTTTCCGTGCTAACGGGTCCGCCTGAATTTCGGCGAGAGTCGCAGTGTCGCCATAAGCCGACGAAACGGATGCGACCGCTTGCATCAGCTCAGCTTGCGTCGGCTGAGCTGCTGCAGGTGAGTCGTCGTCATCTCTCTTAGACTCCACAAGCACTTGGTGAATATTTTCTGCATCTGTGAGGCCAGCGCACAGTTCCAACTCGTGGTCCACATCTCTGAACTCTGAAAACGAGATGGTCGATGTAGTTTCGACACCTGCAGTGTGAAGTGTTGCTTGGATCTCGCAATCCATATGTTTTTACTGACACCTCGTCTGTATTGCTATCAGTGGTGTCCCGGGGTGTAGAGGGCAACCGGTGTGGTAGTGTAGCTTAACACATGCTCCCCCCCCCCCCCCTTTACCCCTCCCCGACCTCTTTATTATTATTACCAAACCATCGTTTCCTAATTTCCTTTGCTCTTTTGTGCTCATGGCTCACTTGTAGGAGGGGGAGATTTTCCTCGAACAGCCTCCACCCTCCCCTCCCACAAATCTATTATGCGAAGCATATTAACATAGGTTTCGGGCCTTCGCGCGACGCCCGGCAGTGGCCACCATTGACCCTAAAATGGGGTCACGTGACATGACGTCACGTGATGACGTCACACCAACTGCAGATGGGGCCTCATATCACGCTGTCGGTCGCCTCCCGGCGGTGGCCACCATTGACCTTGAAGTGAGATCACATGATGTGCCGTCACGTGATGACGTCACACCGGCTGCAGATGGGGCCTCATATCGCGCCGTCGGACGTCGCCCGGCGGAGGCTCCACGCTTCGGTTCGCGCCGTCGCGCGCGACGCGGCGGCGGCGTTACCATCGCTGCATCACGTGATATGTGACGTCACGCCAGGGATGAAGCGGCGCGCGTCCGCCGTCGCGTCAGTGTCTGTGCCCGCAACCGCGCCAGCGTCTTTGCGCTGGGCGTGTATGCGGAAGTGACGTGCAAACCAAGAGTCATGCATTTACGGACCATAAGTGTGTTTGTCGTGCTGCAAAGAATAAAGTACGACGATTAACCTAAAACCGCGTCTCCGTTACTTAGCCCCTTCCACACTGAGGCAGCTGCTTAACATGCTTCGCACCCACTGGGCTTAATCTTGATAAGCCTCCAATTTTTACCGTAAATACTCGCATAATGAACCCACTCGCATCATGAATCCACCGCCGACTTTTGCCACTGAGCATTTAAAAAAAATTTATAGTGAGCATCTCTTCGTTTCCTGCCGTCGCAGCCCATAGAGCATTTCATGGCAGCGTACCAAGATGCTGCACAGCGATATCATCCAAGGGCATATCTTTTGAAGTAAGCTCTTGTATTGAAGGGGGGGGGGGGGGGGGGGGGGGGGGCTCGGTAGAGTGTCAGGGTTCTTGACTTGTAAGCTAGCAGCTACTCGCGGTTGCACAAGCTGCTGGTTTTCATGACCATGGCCGGGCTCAATGCAATGGCACTCTCCGCTGCATTCAGTCCGGCCGTATCAGTACATGCCACGATTGGGCTCGGTGGGCGCTGTCCACTGCCACAAATCATTGGAGCGCATGAAGCAGCAAACACCTTTGAAGCGAAAAGTCGAGGTGTCATAATCTCAGCTGACCGCATGCTTTTATTGATGACTGATTAATTGGGGAGTGGACAACTCGCAAAAAAAAAATGCCCACATAATGAACCTTACCCCCCAAAACTGTCACCAATGTTTCTTGAAAAAGGTGGGTTTATTACGCTAGCATGTATAGTATGTGAGGACGACATGCCTTTGAGGAAAATGAAGGATGTCACTGGGTATGGGAAGCGTTTAGCTATCAATCCATATAATTAAAAACAACAAAATGCAATGAAAAAGTTCATTAAAACTGAAATTCTGTAAATATGCTCTGGGTTTTGTTTAGATAACTTTGTATCTACGGCAACCAGCTGAATTATGATTACACTTTTGAAATCAGTGGAGCAAACCACATCTGTGTGCAGAGTTTTGTGAGATTCTAGCCGTAACTAAAAAATTTAGTTTTAAGACCCTCATCCCCCCTTAGAGAAGCGGGCTTTTCAAGTGCATTTTAAGTTCGAGCTCCCAGCTGGTTTCCAACCATAGTATGCTGTTTGCTTTTGGGCAGTCTATTTCACTATTGCTGCTGCAGTGTCTCAGTGGTACGGTGCTTGCCTGCTGGCCTGAAAGAAGCTGGATCGATCCTAGCCGTAGCAGTCGCGTTTCAATGGAAGCAAAATGCTACAAGCGTCACAACCTACAGAACACCAGATGGTCGAAAACTGTCCTGTACCCTTCAATATAGCATTCCTTGTAGCTTGAATTGCTTTGGAATCTTAGGCCCAGTAAACTTTAGTTGTTTCTCGAAGTTCCTTTTTTTTTTTTATTCTCGTTGCTGATGGTCCCGTCTCCTTGCTTCGCCGAGACAGTTTTCCCAATGGGCCGAATTAAATTAACAAACTTCTTTAATTAACATATAAAGGTTGGCCAGGTGAACACGTACAACACAATCGAAAAAGAAAAGAAGAGACAAAAAGAGTTGGGTCGCCCTCCGGCTTACTACAGTCCGTTGTCCCAAGTGAGCGTATGGGAGAACGTCCGTCTTCTCCCTCGCTCAGGCTGCAACTCCCAGGCTACCCCCACAACTCGCCGTTCTCGTGCAGTCTCACTTTTCTGCGAAAACGTCCTTGGCGTCCCACTGTCACTGTTCACACAGTTTCATGGAATCGCTAGCCGAGATAACTTTCGCCTAAGTGTCTCAACCCTGGCCTTTCTACCACTAGCATGACACTCTCGAGGACATACACGAGATTTGCGGCTGTCTCTTACACATACCAAAGAAAAAAATGTACGAACGCCCAATGGGCACTCGACGAGGTCCGCCAACAGCGCTCGGGCCCTCGCGCACTAACCAACAGGCCGAACACAGAACGGCCAAACGCTTTTCAATGCGTGAAACGCCCCGCCCCTCAAGAAAGACATAAAACAGACAACGCGCACACGCAGGGACACTTCACACAGTAACCAAAAAATAAGAAAAAGGTCTCCCCTCTGTGGGTACGTGTGCTACTCCACCCGCACAACGCGTGGGCCGGCTCCTCGAAACGGGAGGAAACACAAATACACACAAAAAACCCGAGCAAACGTGCACTGTTGGCGACCTTACAGGCCCTATAAACCGACAGCAATTTCAATCTTCAGCTTTGTCTCTGGTGTCTGCAAGCAAGAAATTTCGCTAGAAATCTTAATGGTGGTTTTTCAGACTATTCTCAACACCTACACAGACACTGCATCAGCAAAGCTGGCCAGATGTGCAAGTATTTCTCGCAGTATTTCACTGCCGCTTTGTCATGCAGCATGTTAAAGATGTTTTACTAAACTGCAAACGCTGTGGTTCATTGTGGAGGTTCTTGAAATGGTGCAGCTTGACAAAATATACATTTAAATAGAGAGTGGCATGCTATTTCGCACCTAACTTTTCGCCCTAATCTCATCTTTATATACCATTCACACTTCCTCGAGTGATGGTTGGAGAAAGGTTCCTGACGAACGCCTTGCCAAAAGAAATGCTTAGTGGCGTTCTTGAATCTCAGTTGAGTGTAGGAGCGGTTTTCTCCACTTCACAGGGTGTAGGCAGTGCGGCGAGTCGAGGCACGTTGGTGAATTTGGCAGTTATCTTGTTAAAGGCAGCATAGACGCACAGTGTGC
Organism: Amblyomma maculatum; assembly: GCF_055883805.1. NCBI lineage: Eukaryota > Metazoa > Arthropoda > Arachnida > Ixodida > Ixodidae > Amblyomma > Amblyomma maculatum. The sequence goes on along the minus strand of NC_139348.1, from coordinate 51,644,870 downwards.
TCATTTGACTATTTCTCACCCTTGCTCATCATTCCTCATCACTGTACTCTGTCCTTGTAAATCCTTTTTATCCCATTTGTCAAGTAAATCCTTTTTATCCCATTTGTCACGCAAATCCTTTTTATCCCATTTGTCACGTAAGACTTTAATGCCTGTTACCTCAAATTTGGGGGCTGAATTTTTTCTATGATGTACAATTAGCTGTACTTCACCTTCCATTTTTCCTGAATTCCCAAACCTATGCAGAGTAGCAAGTCAGCGAGTTTTAAATGCTGCAGGGCTTCTCTTTCTCTCTTGTTTTGCTGGGTGTATCTTAAATATAGTGCTATACGCAAATGTGTGAAGCTTCGTTTCAAGAGCTATTAACCCAGAGTAATATTTTTTATACTCAGCCACACTGACATACATTACTTATTGTCCTGTCTGCAGATTCCTTCTGGCACTATGTAAAAAAGAAGGGCTGCTCGGGTGAAGAGCTTGAGAAGCGGCACAAGGTGGTGACCCGGTATCTGGCACAAAATTAAGTGCTGCGACTTGCGCCGGTAAGTGTCTATTTAAGGAAATATTCTTATGTGCATGAATAGATTGGGTAAGCTCATGTGGTCGCATACCTTGTAACCTTGGCTACATTTCCTTGCAACAAATTAAGGCTGATGACTGGGCGAGTTGGAACATTCAGTTGGTAGTCAGCCTTGTCCTGTTCTCTTCTTCCCTGTGTCTCGTCCTTTGGCTGGTTTAAAATGAAATTTCCTTACAATCTGTATGGAATACTCATGCCCTGGAATACACTGCACGTTTTCGCTGTCATTTCTTTTATTTGCCTAGTATAGTGATATTGGGCGCGAGCACATACCGTGGCGCTGCCTCTCCGAAGCGCCCATATGACGAAGTAAGTAGGATGACACACATTCAAATGCTGCCATAGGATGCTTTCCCGGGCAGTTCAGTCGCGCGTTAGCATTGCGTTCATTTATTTATTTAATATACACCTCGGTCTGGGTCTGCATAAGCTTATTTTAAGTTTTGAGACCCACTCATTTGACGATAAAGCACTTCATCAAGTCAGTTATCGAAGTTGGCGAGCTGCTTTACTGCTATAAGGACGCACACCGGTTTCAGCAATTCGGCTGTTATGGAAAAAAAAGCTGAAGCTACCACACAACCAGTCAGATGTACGCAGCTAGTGCACGGGTAATGGGATTCCTGTGCAAGAGGCGCTGACTGTCAGGAGCCTGGCAGATGTTGAGCGTCTTTCGCATAGCGCCGGCCGAAGCGGCACCGTTCACCAGCTTCCTTGAACGTAGTAGAGCAAACAAGTTTGACTGTGGGGATGACATGGATTAATTTTTTAGCTAGTTTGAAGACGTGCTTTGCACGCAGTGAATTCTTGCGCATTGACTACCGTCATTGGCACTCTTGGTTAGAGCGAATATTTGTTTTCCCCGCGCACGGTACGACTTTAACATATCTCGATCAGCGCATCACAGCATGCAGTGCTCTATCTTTCCTTTATTCAGAGATGCTACCTGAGACAACTCACCCATATTTGCTTCGGGAAATATGGGGTGAGGCGCACACACGGGTGTGGCCCCTACATGCGTTTGTACAATATTGCATCGGGGCGCTGTCTGGTGACACCTAGCCGCTCCTTACTCATTAGCTATTGTCACATTTCCTGTGTCCAGTGTTTCAATTTCGTTATGGCAAGGGGGGTTCCACTGCCAAGCATCCATTGAGAGTTAACCCTCATGGTTGTCCATCCTAAACAATGCAATGAACCGCAGTTAAAAAACATTTCTCTAATTAGTGACTTCTTTAAAGTTTACATGTGGTTATTGTGGGCTTACAGTGTCGCTTTTTCTTCAGCTAGAACTCTCTGCACAAGGAGTCCCAGTACAAGAAGGACCTGGTGAATTGAAGAGGGACCTGCAAGGAGGGAACCTGGTTGTATATATGGGCAAATAAATCTAGTCGATTAATGCTCCAAGTAAGTTGTTTTTTCCCTGCCCGTACATGGGAGTGAATGGAATGCTCAGAGCCAGACTGCTGCTCTACAGCTGCATGTTAATCGACACCAGCATGACAGTGACTGCAGGACTAACGAGTACAGCACAAGACAGACTACAGAATCACGACACAGCAGAAGACAGACTACAGAATCGCGACACACTACACAATCCAGACTACAGAATTGCGACACACTACACAAGACAGACTATAGAATTGCGACAGAAGATGGACAACACAAATACGACATGCCAAAAATACGACACACTACAAAAAATATCTGTCGTAAATTCCTGTAGTGCATTTTGACTGGGAGTTAACGCAGCCGACAACTATAATTATTTTCCTGACTTTGTGATTAATATTTTAATAAACACCTACCACTACCATCGAGGTGGCCGAGTGGTTTGGGCGCCCGTCTCGGCTGCGGGAGGTGGTCAGTTCGAAACCCGCCGCCGGACACCCACCGGTAAAATTGGGTGTCCTTTTCGTTTGTTCGAAACTTTAAGCCCTCGAAGGAGCACAGCAGGGTTAGCAGAGCCTCTTCCAAACGAACACCCCTGAAGGAGCCGGGCGCCGGGTCGGGGGACGCTTGTACCAATTTTGCCGGTGGGTGTCCGGCGGTGGGTTTCGAACCATAAGGCCTGAACGCCTACAAACAATCTCGGCAGGAGGCATGAACTTTATGCAAGCACAGAGAAGGGAAGAAGGAAAGAACTTTATACTCTGACCTCAGTAGGTCCGCCAACTTTTCCCGGAAAAGAGGCATCCGCGGACAAAGCTTGGAACGACCTTTGTCAAAGCGGAAGAAAGAAATGTAATAACCGGATTGAGAAAAAGGTTCGCGCTCTTTGCCGGCTGATACGAAAGTGTATGTTATCGACGAATCAGTTTAAGAAAAAAAAAACGCTAATCTTGTAATAATTGATGCAGTGCAATTCGAAAAGGCGCTTTGAATAATTAAAGGGCGCTGTAGAAGACAAAACGTAACACGCAATAGCTTCCTCTCCTGTCGGACTAGAGGCGATGAGAAGTGGCTCGCTCATTTAGACGAAGGCCCGTAAAACCAGCTCCGTTCTCAAACGAAGATACCTTGTTAAGAGTGGTTTAACGCGGCAGTGGTTATTATATGTGGGGATGTATTGACAGGTCGTCCCAAGGCGGTCGCTTGCTGTCGTCATTCGTACTCGTCAAGATGTGAAATTGATGGACTTTTCAATTGTCACGCTCACAACAGTAAGCGATCAAATTGGCAGCGCAGCATCATATACGCGGATAAACGAAGTGTAGGAAAGCGCCAGACGAAAGGAAGGACATTTCGTGCTATCTCGATCTTGCAGTCAGCGTGCAACAAATGTTAGGTGGGGCTAACCGAACAGGGAAGAAGCCTGTGGATCGGTCCTCAGCACTTCGAAAGTGGAAGCGAGTGCCTTTTAGGTCGGTCATGCTGATCGCTATACAGAGCCGTGGATGCTGAAAGAAAAGGGGCCAAACTAAAATGGGGCGCTGTCCAGTTGAATGGTTGCTATATTCTATATTCTAGCAGGAGCTGTAACTACACACCAAGGCAAGCCCCGAGGTTGCCAGCTGCGTCAGCAAATTATATTTGGCATAGTTCGCGGCTAGATTTCCGGCCTCACACAGCACAATGCAACGCAATCCAACGTTGGCGCCTTCGGCGTTTATCGAAAAAATAGCATTCATGTAATTCATGTAATTATTCCATACGCCAACAAATTTTAACACGCTTTATTTCGGACATCGGTGCTAACGATCCGCCGTGTCGTTCGCGTACGGAAAGCGGGAGGAGGGGCCACAGCGGCGGTGTTTACGGCGGTCGAGGAGGTGCTGCCATCGTGCGGTGCTTGACCGTGCTGTTGACGCCTCGTCGGACAACACGCCGGTACTCCTGAATCCACTTTATATAAATAAGATATTTGTAAATGCAGCTTCGTTCTGCCGATCACTGCATCGCTTCGGTTGTTGCATTTCATGGGCAATGGCCGCCTATCCGATAAGGGCGGCGAGCTGTGTAACAACAGCCCGCACTGAGTTCAAGCAGCGCATGAGCAGAGGACTTTCGCAGCTTCCGGAAGTGTGTCAGTGACGACATGACTGCAGTGGCCGCAGCGAATGGCAGCTTCTAGCAAACATTGCCAGTCAACTCACCCATGATGTCACGGCTTAAGGAAATAGTTCTATGCGACACCTCCAAGCGACAACCTGTCTGCCCGCGAATTTCCAAAAACGCTGTTTTTAAAAATTAATAGTAAATCGCTGGCTTTGTTTCAAGGAGATATACTTTGCGTTATTGCTCAAAAGGATTTGTTCTACACACTGAAGACGTTTATCAGTGGCTTCTTAGAGGCCGTTTCTGTAGACCTTTAAGCGCCACTTGTCCCGTCAGGTGGCCTTCTGAAACCCAAGTTGGACTCCCCTGATATACGCAGCTGACGCCATACACAAACAGCCCCGCTCAGGCCCTCACATTAGCCTTGTAATGCTAGCGCAATAAAAAGCAAGGGCAAACCAAGATGTAATGACCCCCAGACTACGGATCCTAGCTGCCCCAAGGGAGAATAGAAATGAGTATTAGGCGCTTAGCAATTGACAACAGCACTGAAAGGGCATAAACTTGACTGCATTATTTTGCCAATTTATGCGGGTTACACCAGTCAAATTTTGATGATTAATTAGCACGTACACGAGTATAAAGGTGTTTTAGCCGCATAGCGTACGTTCGGTTTAAACCACTCGAACATAGACAGTAAACGTCCGTTGCGCGCCTACGATCTCCATTTCGAAGGCGATGCTTTGCTGCTACTAGCATCTTTCTTCTTGCGCTGGCAGTTCGAGAGGTGCGTACCAGCCGGCAGACCTCCTCTACAGTTTGAGCGGTTTGAGCCGTTCAGCGGAAGGGCGCGTCTACCATGGCCGGTCCGTTCGCGCGAACACACTAACACTTGCACGTCCCCCTATGGCAGTCGTTTTTTCCGCTCGTGCTGCCCGCGGCCAGAGCAATGTAACCGCGCTCTTGGCGCTTGGGCTGCTAGCTTACGCTAACGTATCATACTCTTAAAGGCGTGGCTTGAGTGTCCCCCATAATGTTCCAGACTGCCTGACTTTGCGACCAGGCCAGCCAGAGGGCCTTCCCAGAATTGCGCTCGCGGCCAACTGCGGTAACGGCGACGAAGAAAGGACGGCTGGGAAAGAAGGAATCGGTGGAGCTCGGGAGGCCGTAGACAAAAGTGAAAGGAGAGAAGGGAAGGAGGACTCGGATGGGAGCGATGGCTCTCAACAAGGCGGCGATGTGGAATAAAGGTGGGTTCAGTCGAGAGGACCGGAGCTTGATCCGCACGCGTCAGCACGGATTTGGTGCCACGTGACCACGCGTCCGCGCGTCGATCCGTCCGTCGAGCATTCACACGAAGCCAGCGGACCATTCGCGTGTACTCTCCTCCCCATCGGTGGTAGCGCGCTGACGAAAACCTTTCTACCGAGAGTTTCAACATGGACGCCGAGCGAAACCGTCGTCTCGCTGCTCTGACTGTTCTACGTGAAGTGTGCGAGCACGACGAGAAAGCGAAAAATCGTTTATTTATTGCAAGCGTTCTTTACTGCAAGCATCGCCAATATTCTATATTGGTGGGCGGCACTCAACGAGCGCTAAAAACGTGACTGTCGCTTCTTCACTGAGGGCTTCGTTCGCTACTTCACTCATAATAAGAACTAGAAACCGAGTAAAGCTACAACTCTGGCACACCCACAAGCACAAACACAAAAAACGATACACTGCAATGAGGCTCCGTGCATAGCACGTATCTCCAGACCCTAGGCCTTTAACCGAAACGCTCGGTAGGAAAGTAAGGGCTTGTAGAGTGGCTTCTCTGTGTGAGTTTCTATTTTCTTTTATGTTACAGTTGTCTGTGTGACTCTGGTTGCTGTAATTTACAGTTTGCCAATGTATGCCATTTTTCTTGTGTGAATGTAATTCTCCTCTTGACTATCAGTGATTATCGTCTACTGCTTCTTTACTGCCGAATGACCACGTTTGAAGAGGCTTCAGCCCCTTCGAAGATTGGCAACGAACGAGCATAAAATTACTGGCGCAGCACAACAGAATTTGGCAACCTACGACACAGAGCCGACATCGTCCTCATTCAGCAGTTTCCAGGCATCACGAGACGCCCAGCTGGTAGCAGTCGTCCGGTAGGCCTGGTAGGAGCCGACCTCAGAGTACCATCAAGGGAACAACGAACCCTGGCGCCCCGATCCTAAGGCGTCGTCCATCCCGCAGCCCCGGTCAAGGCGACAACGGAGAAGCAACGTCAGCCGCTACCGACACCAGCACGGGTGAGCAGCATTCCTTACATATCATTGAGATGATTATGGCTCAGGCGTAGAACGGGCGTATGGTGTTGACAAGAAGCATGATGGCGAGCTCAGCTGGCAGACAGACAAAGCCCCGCAGGGGGCATCTGTTAAAGCAGATGTTTGCGTGTGCTGTGCGACACCACGGACCCCGAGCACCCACGCTTAGCCGTGCGTGGCATCGCCGTGTCTGGGGAAAAGGGGATCCTGGTGGTTGAGCCGATGCCGAGTGTTTTGGACCTTTAAGGCCCCTCGGCGGAGGCAACACACCACTTTGGCCCACGCTTCCCACAGACGGCACCTCCGGGCTGACCCACCCGGGGGAAATCGGCAGTCACCTTTTCCTGTCCTCCCCTCCATCTTTCACTTTCCTATCCCCTCTCTTACAACTTTCCTGTCTTCTCTTACCTTTCTTCGTTTCTTCCTACTTCCAGGCGGCGAGGGTTAACCTTGTGTGGCTAACCACCCTGAGTTACGCCATATTGGGTTATAGTTACGGTGTACAGCTGGCGTGGGCAGGACTTGATTGCCAATTCCTGTCCCGTCCCCTCGTTGGGCTCCATGGTGGGTGGCTGGCACCGCAGCCGAACAATATACATTTTTTATGGCTTCCTCTTCTTCTTCAACTGATCGCCCTCCTTCGAAACGAGGGCGCACCGACCAAACTGCCCAGTTCTTTTTGAAAACGAAGAGCACCTTCCCACACTTTTATGTAGTTCATAGTGAGCACTCAGAAAAGACAGCAAGACAAGCCTCATCGTTCATTGTTGCAAAGACACTGACTGAAGCTATAGGCAAGGATTACAAAATCAAGAAGCTTGCAAATGGAGACCTGCTGTTGGAACTTTTATATCATCATCAGTATGAGAAACTCTCAGGAGTCAGCGCTTTTGGTGACATTCCTGTTGTGATTAGCCCACATCGTTCTTTGAATACTGTTCGCGGTGTTCTTTCTGACCAAGATTTAAAGTACATGACAGAGGAGGAATTGCTGGAAGGGCTGAAAGAGCAACACGTGACAAATGTATACCGAATAAAAATAAGACGTGACAACAAAGAAATCGAGACTAAACACTTTGTCCTTACCTTTGCACTGAGCGTACTCCCCGAGTCTGTGGAGGTGGGGTACACAAAACTGAACCTGAAACCATACATTCCGAACCCACGACGTTGCTTTAACTGCCAGAAGTACGGTCACGGTGCTCAGAGCTGCCGAGGCCGACTCACTTGTGCAAAGTGTGCTGCACATGAGCACCAAACCGATGACTGCCAAGCTCAACCCCATCTCTGTGCAAACTGTCAGGGCAACCATCCTGCTTATTCGCGTAGCTGTCCGGTGTGGAAGACTGAAAAGGACATAATCACTCTAAAGGTAACAGAAAACATCACGTTCACCGAAGCACGCAAACGATATTCAATCCAACACCCTTCCTATTCCTCTGTGGAGCAGCAGGGCGCGGCACCACAGGAGTCTTCAGCACCTACCCAGGCCACGAAAAATGAGTCTGGGGTGGTGCCATCCGCGCCCCTGGTGGAAGTAGCTGGTGCTGCTCCACTACCCCCAAAACAGGCTGCGCTGACCCCCAGGTCAGCGGGCCCGAAGGCCTTGTCCCAAGGGGCAAGGCCTAAAACAAGTGCACCCGTGCCTTCTGCACGAACGTCCAACACATCTGAGGATGTGATGGACACATCTCCTTCCTCGCCGCCGCGTCAGCGGCTGCAAAACTCTCTCGAGCGAAAACGAAGGGACAAAGTCCCAATAACAGGTCCAAAGGACCCAACTGCCTAGGTTTTTAAACCATCCTCAACTAATGTTTTACTATGGCATTTTTAGTTCACTGGAACTGTCGTGGACTTTTAAACAATTACACTGACATAACAGATATATTAGGTTCTTTTTCCCCAGTCGCATTGTGTCTCCAGGAGACAAACCTTGGACCACAGAATAAAAACATCCTTAAAAAGCATCAAGTCTTTCATTGCGATTGACAGAACCCAAGCAGACTCTCAGGTGGCACTGCTATTGTGGTCCAAGGTGGTTTTCCAACCCGAAAAATCGACCTTAAAACCACATACGAAGCAGTTGCAGTCACAGTGCTCCATTTTAAAGCCATAACAATATGCTCCATTTACATTGACCCTCATCTAACCGTTACACTTCATGACTTAGAAACTCTTTTAATACAACTACCAGAGCCATATCTTTTAGTTAGGGATTTTAATGCTCACTCCTATTTTTGGGGAAGCAGACAAACTGACATCAGAGGTCAGGCTTTAGAAAGTTTTATTCTGTGCAACAATGTCTGTTTGTTAAATACGGGGAAACACACATACTGCTCTCCGAGCACTGGCAAATTCAGCTGCCTAGATTTGTCTTTTTGTTCACCAAGTGTTTTTACCGATTTTAAATGGGACGTCCTTGACAACCCCTATGGAAGCGATCATCTTCCAGTCATTATCAGCCTAGCATCGTCACCATCAATCACCCTAACAAAACCACGGCGCTGAAAGCTAAATTTGGCCGACTGGGCGCTCTTCCGCGAGGAAGCTGCCCTAGAAGAAATCTTTTCGGACAGTTCTGATGTGGATAAATTAAATGAAACTTTCACAGCACGTATTATTGCCGCCGCTTACCTAGCCATTCCACGGACTTCCGGTGTGGTGAGACAAAATCGTAAAGCATGGTATACGCAAGATTGTAGAAAGGCAAAAAAGGAACAAAAAAAAGCATGGGGAATTTTACGCCGCTACCCAACACATGAAAACCTAATAAATTTCAAGAAGGCAAAATCTAAAGCTCGGTATATCCGCCGCACAGCTGAAAAGCAATCATGGCAGAGGTATGTATCTTCTATCAACAGCTCAGTTACATCCAAGGACATGTGGGAAAAAGTACATAAACTAGATGGAAAGTACTCCCCCTTCACAGTTCCATTTTTCACAACCTCTGGTGCACAAACCAGTATAGAGGAACAAGCAGACATATTGGGAGAATATTTTGCTGCGCTTTCAAGCTCTACGCACTATACACAATCTTTTTTAAAGTATAAATCAACAGTTGAAAAACAAAAACTCCCAATGACTGGTAGCATAAATGAACCTTTTAATGCTTTAATTACACTAGAAGAAGTACATAGAGTACTGTCAGCTGGCAAACACACTGCGCCAGGACCTGATGATGTGCACTACGAAATGTTAGCCCATTTATCAGAAACCTCTGTAGAAGCATTGTTAAAACTGTTTAACAAAATCTGGATATCCGGAAAAATTCCTGAGTCCTGGAAGAAGGCCATTGTAGTGCCACTTTTGAAGCCTGGAAAGTCTCCAAATTCTCCAGGTAGTTACAGGCCAATAGCCCTGACGAGCTGTCTTGCAAAGTGCTTTGAAAGTATTCTAAATATAAGATTGATATTTGTCCTCGAATCCCAAAAACTGCTTGACACTCACCAGTGTGGCTTCAGGAAAACATGTTCCACTACTGACCACCATGTCCGCATCGAAAATACAGTTCGAGAAGCGTTTCTACATAAGCAACACTGCCTTGCCGTCTTTTTTGACCTTGAAAAAGCCTACGACACCACATGGAGGTTTGGGATCCTGCGAGATTTGGGAGAGCTTGGAATTCGCGGCAGGATGCTAAAATGTCTAGCTGACTTTCTACATAATCGATCCTTCCAAGTACGTCTTGGTTCCGTACTTTCTAAAAACTTCACACAAGAAACTGGAGTGCCCCAAGGGTGCATTTTAAGTACCACGCTTTTCATAGTAAAAATGAACTCTATAGCTAAAGTAATACCGAAATCCATTATGTATTCAGTTTACGTAGACGATTTGCAAATTGCGTGCACATCATCAAACGTAACTACATGTGAGAGGCAGATTCAGCTAACTGTAAATAAGCTGATATCATGGGCAGATAAAAATGGTTTCAAATTTTCCACGCAAAAGTCTGTGGCTGTTATCTTTTCTCTTAGACGAGGACTGCACACTGACCCCACCATCTACCTAAATGAAATCACACTACCAGTAAAACACGAACACAAATTTCTAGGTTTAACATTTGATAGGAAGCTCTCTTTTCTTCCTCACATAAACGTCCTGAAAAAGAAAGCTTCCAAATCTCTGAATATACTCAAAGTCCTCTCACGCAAACACTGGGGGTCTGACCGGACGTGCCTTTTGCACATCAACCGCACAGTCATTCGCTCTTGCCTAGACTATGGCTGCATTGTATACGGATCAGCAAGACCTTCATATTTGAAGCGCTTGGACCCTGTACATAATTCAGGCTTGCGTCTTTCTACTGGTGCTTATAGGACATCACCTATCGCAAGCCTTTATGTAGACACCAACGAACCATCCCTAGAACTTAGAAGGACCATGCTCACATTTTCATATATCCTGAAAATACGCTCCCTACCAAAACATATATGCTACCCCATTGTCACTAAATGTGCCTCCAGAATATTGTCCAAAAATAGGCCTCAGTCAATCAAACCCTTGTTACTTCGATTTGAGGATAAATGCAAAGAATTAGGAATACTAAACGCCCTCCCCAATATTGCATCAAGACAAAATTCACTGCCACCATGGTACAGCCTTCCTGTTGTGTGCGATTTCACACTAACTCAGTTTTCTAAACATAAAACACCACCTGAACACATCCTGCAAGAATTTCTAGCTCTTAAAGGAAAGTACGACAATTGCACACAATTTTACACGGATGGATCCAAGACAACAAAACACGTAGGAAGTGCAATAGTGCATGAAAAATGGGAAAAAACTGTGAGATTACCTCAGTGTGCAAGTATTTTTACAGCTGAATGTTATGCTCTGGCAGTGGCTGTAAGCAAAATAGTAAACGAGAACATTACAAACAGTATTATATACACAGACTCCTTAAGTGTTCTCACAGCCCTTCACCACAAAAATGCAGTACCACTACTCGGGGAAATCATACACAACATATCAACAGCCTCTGCTCGAGGACATAAAATAACGTTTTGTTGGGTCCCGAGTCATGTCGGCATTGGAGGCAATGAGAGAGCTGACTTTTGCGCTGCCCAGGCGCATGGAAAACGAATAAAGAACATAGACATGCCATACAGAGACTGTATGATGCTGGTGCACAACAAACTAAAGGACGAATGGCAGTCATCATGGAGTAAGGAGGTAAATAATAAACTGCAGTTGGTGAAGCCCACTTTAGGGGAATGGAAATCATGTCGCAATCAAGAACGTTTTATAGAAGTGATTTTATGCCGTCTCCGCATTGGCCACACGCATTTGACGCACAATTTTTTGTTGAGAAAAGAAAACAAACCTCTGTGTGAAGAATGCGGACAGCAACTCACCATAAACCACGTTTTACTTTCATGCACAAGATTTGAAATGCTAAGGAAAAAGCATTTTACTCGATTTTACGATGAACACATTCCTTTCCATCCAGCTTTGATTTTAGGTGAAAGCGGACTTGTCGATCTATCATGTGTTTTTAGCTTTTTAAAGGAAGCAAATGTTTTACGGAAACTGTAGAATAAATAGTGTACGCCATTTACAACCTTGTGCTTGGCGCATGATAGCCTGAGCTGCTTATGCGCCATTAAACCCAACACAACACACACAGACAGACAAAGAAGAATGTGTCACAAAAGAATGGTTTAGAGGGCAATGGTCCACCGGCTGAGGCATCACAACTGGATGTGACGGCTGGAGCAGCGGAGGAAGCGGCGATTACCGAGGCGGTGGCAGGCGCGCTACGAAAAGTAACGGCACTGTCCGAGACCAAGGCTATGTCAATTTGCCGCATGGAACTCGATTTTCAACTGGAAAAGCTCAAAATTGAGTCGCGAGAACGCCTCGAGTTGAAAGAGCTCGGATTGGGTACGACGAGGCGACGGGCAGACCCCCGTGATGTCGGAATCCGACGAGCAACAGTGATCGGGCTTTGATCCGGTCTCCCAGTGTGCCAAGGTGCTAAAGGGACTCAAGCTACTGTGTGACGCGGACGTGCCCTTTTGGTTCGATGAAGTGGAGAGGGTATTCATAACGTACGATGTACCTGAATGCAGCCGTGTGCACTTGATCAAGCCAGCCCTTACTGAGCGTATTCGGTACCTGCTTCGCGGTCTTAGTGACGAGGACTGCAGCGACTATTAGTCAGTGAAAACTGCTGTGTTTAGGGAACTGAAACTCACCCCCGCGCAGTACTTAGACCGGTTCGAACGCGCCATTAAACGCAGGAGGAAACATGGGTACACTTCCCCAACCGCGTAAAGACCTACTTTCACTTACTATCTTCGTTCGAGGCAAGGAGACACTAAGGATGATGCGATAGCCCTCATCGTTGCTGATAGGATGAAAGCTAGCCTAAGTGCAGAGGGCTTGAATATGTGCGCCTCCGCAAGGGAGAAAAATGTGTGAGACCGGATGAGATGTCACAGATATTGCAGAGATTCGAGCAGGCAAATGGAAAGGGATGCGCGGTGTAACAGGCGGCCGCTCACGGCGAGAAAAGGAAAAACGAATCCCTCCCGAATGGTAGCGACAAACGAAAGGCTTATTGTTACGTGTGCCGCGCAGTGGGCTATCGAGCCAAGGACTGCCCCCGAGCTGCTCAGAATGCGCAGAAACCAGATAGGCGCGTCCGAGCGCAAAAAGTAAGTTTCCAACACGGAAGCAGTCGAGAGCTTAGCGCTAGCTCATCTAGACAGCACGCTGATGAGAAATTGCAGAAATGAGAGCATACATCGAAACTACGGCAAGTGGATATAGAATGCGCTGGAGTGCCGACAACGGCGATCATAGACATCGGTAGCGAAATTACGGTAGTCAGGGAAAGTCTCGTGCCTGGCGAGTTTCAGGAGCCTAGCGGCAAGATATATCTTGTGTGAGCATCTGGAGAAACAGTAGAGGCAAAACTGGCAGCCCTCGCGGTCAGTGTGAGGAGGCGACCGTCAGTTATAGCACAACCGGAGGCTTCGTATGCGCACTTACCAGCAAGCTCACGGAGGGAGTAGACTGCCTGCTTTCGCGTGAGGACTGGGAGCTGCAAGTGCAGTCCGGCGGCAGTGACGGATTGTTTGTTCCAAATGGATATCAAGTGACTGCCAACCCAGCTAGTGCATGATTCGCGGTGGGAAAGCAAACCTCCGATTCATCCCCAACGAGCGATGGAACTCACCCAGGAGAATCTCTGACAGGCGAAGAGACGAACAGTGAGTCGACTGTGACATCAGGTGAGAAATACGGAGCGGGCCAGGACGCGCAGTCAGCTAATGACGAGTGTTTGACGCATGATAACGAGCACGCGGCCTCAAAGCAGAGCGACGAGCTCCGATCGGCCCCGCTGTCTGATGAAAGCCTTAGGAAAGCTTGGCAAGACGCTAAAACAGGCAAAGGGGGCATGTTCATCTTGGAAAGGTTTCTATATCACTGGAATTACATCGCAGGCACTAGAGTAAAACAGATCGTGCTACCCTTAAGTAGACGTGAAGTCCTTGTTCTGGCTCACGAATCACTCTGGGGAGGAAATTTGGGACCAAAGAAGACGAGGGCAAGAATTAAATACAGCTTCTTCCTGCCCGGTTAAGAGGCGGATGTGGCGTTACGCTGCAAGACGTGTCACGCGTGCCAGGTCAGGTCATACAGACGACATAGAGATAGGATACCTATCACGCCCCTTACCAGACAGGACCACCCTTTCCAGGCAGTGAACGTGGACATTATCGGGCCAATCGATGTTCCCTCAGGCCGGGGTCACCGGTGTGCTCTTTGTCTGGTTGATTTGTTCCCGCGGTGACCCGAGGTAGTCTGTCTGCGTTCACTGACTGCAACAGCAACATGCGACGCCTCAATCACTATTTTTAGCCGCACTGGCATCCCGGAAGTGGTATGTTCAGACCAGGGTACTAACTTCATGGCACAGCTTACGCAAGCAATGTTAGCGAGGTTGGGGGGCGCCCCCCGGTTTCTGACTCCCGAACACCCAGAGAGCAATGGGATCGTGGAAAGGTGGAACCGTGTCCTGAAAAACATGCTTTTCTACGTCATAGACAATGACCCAAGAAACTGGGACAAGCTGATACCATTCGTTCTCTGGGCATATAGAGAAGTTCCCCATAACACGAGGGTGGCTCCTTTCCGACTCCTTTATGGCAGGAACCCCACGGGGCCCACTGGCCATATTGCAGCGAGCCAGGGCATGTGAGCAGCCGCTCCCAGCTACTCTAAAGACCGCTGTGCGGTTGCTTTTTAGACCCGCTCCGCAAGCATGCGGTCCGCACGTTTTCTGTCTCAAGCGGACGTGGTGCGGAAAGGGTGTTGTACGATCGTTTTGCTGACTGCCGGTCAGCCGGACGGTTCCAGCATCCCGATTCGCGCGTTCGCGCGTCGCCTTCTGTCCAATGCCATCATACTCCAACTGCGGCGTGACCACCGCGGAGCTCTTTCGCGTCTTCCTTTCCAGCGTGCTGCATCTCGGCTGAGTCGGAATCGCCATGGCGTGGTTTTTGTCAAGGCTTTTGGTGTGGTCGATGGCTCTCGTCAGCTACCACATGAATAGCAGTTCAGCAGAGCGCCTGACTACCTACGTGGCCGCCATGAGCGATGTGAACTGGTGTTTGGTTGCTCAGTTCATCGCCGCCGACGCAATTGACCAGCAGCAACGTAAAAGGCGTAAGCCTATAAAACGTCTTTTGAAGGATCGGATGATGATGATGATGATGATGAACTGATTTTTTCTGGCGCAAGGGCATCTATGGCCAAAGAGCGCCAAACACAAGGTGAAATGCCATCTCCTGTTGATATGATAGTTTTGGCGATTATGATGATGATGTGCTAAAAGCTATGGTGTATAGGGCCTAAAAGTTCGTTTGCAGTGTATGATCTCTAAAAACAGTGGTGTATCCTCCTGAGACCCGGCTATGGGGATTTGTCCAATATATTGGACACTAAATAATCAGACAGTACTCCTATGCCAAGGCATTCATCCTCATAAAACCCTGCAATCCAATATATTGGACACCTGCTAGCGCCATCTATGCAACATAGATGAAAACGCATTGTTCAAATTCCCGCCAAAACTTTTCAAAAGGGCGACATTCAGCGGCGCGGTGTTTGATGGCACCTGTCGGCGAAGTAAGTCCTTTTTCTCGTATTTCTACCTGCTTTCAAAGCATATCATTGATTTTATATTAAAGGTAATACAACAACGAATGTGCAGAATAAGAAATTTAAACTGTTCAAGCGCTTACTTTTATTCATGCGTCCTTTGATTTCGCGTGTCCACTGTGTTGGACGCTGGGACTCAACCCGGTCATTTTGACCGCGCTTTTGCCACGGCCTTGTTATGAATAGCAGACGAATATTGTTGCTATTTAGCGGCTTGCTGACAAAATCGCCTCTATTTGTTGTGTAGCAGACCGGCCTCGCATGTCTGATGAGACAGCTGAAGCAAGTTTATAATTTTATAATTTATAATTTTAATCAAAAATTAAAATTTATAAATTATAGCATCATAAATTATAAATTTAAAATTTTATAATTTTGTAATATAAAACAATGTTCTTTTGCACCAAATGCCCGCTCTTCTTCTGCATTACAAAGGACAGAAGATGTTTTGAAATTGCCCACAGAAAGTGAAGAAGCAAGCGAAAGTTTTTTTTTTTTTTTTTTTTTTTGAGCAGACGAAGGCTCGCTTTTACGTTCTTTTTCACCATTTTACCTTAGAAGTTAATAAAAAAAATTGCACACGAGTTTGAGAGCATTATTTGCGGCATGTAAATACATACGCGTTTGGTGAAAAAAGAACGGGTAGAATCCCAGTGTCCAATATATTGGACATCGCACTGAGCCGATACTATCAGGGCTATTCAAAAACGTTTAACACTTTTCACCTTCATAACCATACTGACTTATTCTGAAAGTTAAAGAAAAATCTGTGCACCCAATGCATTCCGGGTCTCAGGAGGGTATAGAGCCTAAAACGTTCCGAGATAGTGGTCTGAGTGAAATATTAAAAGAAGAAATGTAAAGGTTAAAACGCTAGTTATCTAAGAGGGACGGGTGGGCGTTGATAAAAAATATGACATAAAAACCCTACCTTTGAAAAATATTTAAGAACTCTTTCGGATGAGAACATTGGGTCGTCGCCGAGAAATATGCACGGATGTTTCGGTATATGTTTTTTGTGTATTTCGGGAAAATGATTTCGCCTTTGTTTTTCAAGTGTTGGACATTCAATTAAAATATGTATTACTGTAAGGTGACCACCACATCTCGAGCAGCGTGGTGCAGGAGAGTTCGTTAGAAGGTATGAGTGTGTAGTATGTGTGTGGCCTATTCTCAGCCTGCACAAGGCGACTTCTTTGTATCTGTCTCTTTTGTCTGTAGTGTACCTGCCTATGATAGGTTTTATAGTGTGTAGTTTATTTTCAGTCGATGTGTCCCATTCCTCTTGCCACTGTTGTCGAATTTTGTTTTTAATGTGTGGCTTGAGGTCCTGGTATATTATTTTGTCGATGTCTGTAGTATTTCGACAGGCAGCTGACACAGCAAGCCTATCAGCCGCCTCGTTACCTGGTATGCTACAGTGGCCTGGCACCCAGCAAAGTGTAATTTTAAGTTGTAATTTATGGGCAGTGATAAGGTTGTTAAATAGAGTATTCAGGACTGGGTTCTTATTGTGCCATTTCCAAGAAGTTAGGGAGGTTAAAACACTAAGGGAGTCTGTGTAGATGACCGATGACTGTATTTTGTTTTCTATAATGTGTCTCACGGCTAACAGGATACCGTGGGATTCTGCAGTAAATATACTTGTATGTCTGTTCAGTGTTTTTGTTAGTGAAAATTGTGGTCCATGTGCGGCACATGAGACTTGAGTCGACTTTGAAGCATCAGTGTAATACTCATTACAAATGTATTTTGCCTGCAGAGACATGAAGTGCTGTTGTATGGCTATAGGAAGGGCATGTTTCCCGACTTGAAGGAATGTTAGGTCGCAATTAACAGCGTGCATTTCCCACGGAGCGATGAAGTCTTTTATGGAAGTTGTATGGAGGCTGCCAACCGGGATGTCCAGATATTCAATATGAGTGGCTAGTCTTATTGGGTATGGTGGTGTTAGTGACGGTTTTCTTGTGAAAAGTTCTGTGTTAGCTGTGTCAAGCAGGAGCCGGCGACAAGGATGGTCCAGTTGAGACAATATTTTGGTAGCATATCTTACAGCAGTAAATTGTCTTCTTCGCTGTAATGACCATCGGTTAGCCTCAACATAGAGGCTAGCAATTGGGCTAGTTCGAAAAGCACCCGTGGCAAGGCGAAGGCCGAGGTGGTGCACTGGATCGAGCATTTTTAGGGCAGAAGGTGATGCTGACCCATAAACCATTGAGCCATAGTCAATACGAGACAAAACTACGCTATTCAGAAGGCTCAAGAGGCAGTCACGATCTGTGCCCCAGGACTGGTGGGACAGAATTTTTAGCAGGTTCATTGCCTTCAGACATTTTAATCTCAACTGTTTTATGTGTGATATGCAGGAAAGCTTTTCATCAAAAACTACACCAAGAAATTTATGTTCTTTTTGAACTGCAAGGCTCTGACCACTCAGTGTAATGTTGGGCTCAGGTCTAATGCCACGCTGCTTAGTGAAAAGCACGCAGACGGTCTTTGCAGAGTTAAACTTAAACCCATTGTCGTTAGCCCATCTAGACAGTTTGTTGACGCCTAGTTGAATCTGGCGTTCACAGATGGCCAGGTTGCAAGATTTGAAACTTATCTGGACGTCATCGACATATAAAGAATAAGAGATGGTTCTTGGCAGCACGCCCTTTAGCGAGTTCATTTTGACAATAAAAAGCGTGCAGCTGAGGACACCACCTTGAGGGACACCATTTTCCTGTATAAACAGCTTCGAGTATGTATTGTCAACACGAACTTTGAAGGTTCGTTCAGACAAGTAGCTTTTTAACGTGTTCAACATGTTCCCTGTGATACCGAGAGAGAAGAGGTCGCGGATAATACCATAGCGCCATGTGGTATCATATGCTTTTTCAAGATCGAAATGCAGATAGATAGTGTTGTTTCTGTACAAAAGCATCCCTTGCATAGGACTCAAATGCAATGAGCTGATCGTCTGTTGATCGCCCAGCCCTAAAACCAGCTTGGTTTGTGTCAAAAAGGCCATTGTATTCTAGGAAGTGAACAAGACGACGGTTTACCATTTTTTCGAAGAGCTTGCATAAGCAACTGGTTAGGGCGATGGGCCGATAGCTCGCTGCAAGTGTGGGTTCTTTGCCAGATTTCAATATCGGGACAATGATTGCTTCCTTCCATGCTTGAGGAAAGCGTCCTGTGGCCCATATTTTATTATACAGGCAGTGTAGGGTTTCGAGGGTGTCCACATGGAGGTGCCTGAGCATTGCATATGTGATCCTGTCAGCACCAGCTGCTGTGTTCTTGCATGTGTCTAGTGCACTCTTCAGCTCCTGTAGTGTGAACGGGCTATTGTACCCTCCTGTGCATGGTCTCTTATCATGTATAGGTTTACTCTCTTCGGTCACCTTGTGCTGCAGAAAGGAATCTGTATAGTGTGCCGAGCTAAATATGTATTCAAAGTGTTTCCCTAGTGTGTCTGCTTGATGTTCTAGTGTGTCGCCACTAGTGCTGACAAGAGGTGTGAGAGTGTTATAGCCTTTGAGTGCTCTTATTCTGTTGTAGACTTTGTGTGCGTTAGTATAAGAGTTCACAGACGAAAGGAACGAGGCCCAGCTTTTTCGCTTGGAGACGCGTCGAACACGCCTGCCATTTGCCTTTGCTCGCTTAAAGGCTATTAGGTTTTCGGCAGTGGGGTGTCGTCGCAAGTTCGACCATGCCTTGTTCTGAGCTTCACGAGCAGTCTTACATTCTGCATTCCACCAGGGTCTTCGTTTGTTTCGTGGCTTACTTGACGTTTGTGGGATGCATTTTTCTGCAGCTTCTATAACGTGCAGTGTGATCAAGCGCTGAGTTTCATCTACATCTAGACCACTAATGGATGAACAAGGCAGTGATGAGTGTTCCCTGAACATCTTCCAGTTGGCTGCATTTTCTTTGAATTTTCTGGGATTCGACACATTTTCATTTCCGTTCCCAGTATATTTTATTAAGATCGGAAAATGGTCACTTCCGTATAGGTTGTTAATGACAGTCCACTCTGTAGCTGCCAGGAACATCGAGGAGCCAATGGCTAGATCTATGGATGTGTAAGAGTTGTGTGCTATATTGTAGTAAGTTGGCTGTTTCGTGTTTAGTAAGCATGATCCCGAGGACAATAAGAATTTTTCGATTAGAACACCTCGGGAGTCCGTTCTTGTACATCCCCATAATGGGTGGTGAGCATTAAAGTCTCCGACCAGCAACCAAGGTTCCGGAAGTTGATCAATCAATTTTTCAAAACTTTCGCTACTTAGCTTATAAGTTGGAGCAATATACAGGGAACATACCGTTGTTATTTTACCATAAACTAAGCTTCTGATTGCCGCTGCCTCTAAGTCTGTGTTGAGTGAGATGTTTCGAGAGGGGATTGATTTTTGTGTTACAATGGCAACGCCACCAGAGGAGTGAGAGCTGCCTTGCCTGTCGTTCCTGAATATATTATATTGCTTAAGGAAATTTGAGTCTGCTGGTTTTAAATTGGTTTCTTGCAGACATAGTATGTTTGGTTGATAGTCCGCAAGAATTTCATATATATCATCTAAATTTTTAAAGAGTCCTCGGCAGTTCCAATAAATGAGGAGCGCCATAATTAAAAGTTATTTAGGGGACAAGTTTAAAGTTAGGTTTGTAGGTCCTTGGGACCTGTTATTGGGATTTTTCCCCTTCTTTTTCGCTCCAGTGAGCTTTGCCGCCTAGGCAGCTGGGGTGAAGAAGCTGTGTCCATCGCATCTTCAGATGCGGTGGACGACTGTGCAGAAAGCACAGGATTGTCAGTTTTAGGCCTCGACTCATGAGTCGAGGCCTAAAACCTCGACTCATGGGTCGAGGCCTTTGGGCCGGCTGACCTGGGAGTCCGCGCAGCCAGCTTTGCGGGTGGTGGTGGAGTAGCGCTAGCTGACTCCACCGTGGGCGCAGGTGGCGCTGCCCTGGAAGAACTGTGTGCTTCCTGGGCAGGTGCCGACGACCGCTGTGATGCCGCGCCCTGCTGCGTCACAACGGAGTAGTGTGGCTTTTGAGGAAGAGAAAACCGCTTTCGTGCCTCTCCGTAAGATATGTTTTCGGTGACTTTCAGTGTAATTATTTCTTTTTCTTTTTTCCAGTACGGGCATGAGCGTGAATAAGCTGGGTGATTACCTTCACAGTTTGAGCAGAGAAGCGGCTGTTCTTCGCAGTTCTCTGTAGGATGTTCGTGCGAGGCACACTTTGCACATGTGAGCTGGCCACGGCAACTCTGAGAGCCATGGCCATATTTCTGACATTTGAAGCAACGGCGTGGGTTAGGGATGTAGGGCCTCAGTTTTATCTTTGTGTAGCCTACTTCAACAGATTCTGGGAGAGTGCTTGCAGCAAAGGTGAGTACAATGTGCTTTGTTTCTATCTCTTTGTCATCTCGTCTTATTTTTATCCGGTAAACATCTGTTACATTTTGTTCCTTCAGGCCTTCAAGAAGTTCTTCTTCACTCACGTACCTAAGGTGATCATCAGAGATGACTCCTCGGGCAGTGTTTAGTGATCGGTGCGGGCTAATCTGTACCAGTATTTCTCCAAATGATTTGACTGCACTTAGCTTCTGATACTGATGGTTGTTGTGTTGTTTGTGTTGTGTTGGGTTTTATGGCGCATAAGCAACTAAGGCTATCATGCGCCAAGAGCGAGGTTAATGTATGTTCTGGTTGCAAAAGAGGAAATGGATATGTTTAATCTATAGTTTATTCAAAAAGCTTCCTTCTTCTAGGAAACTGAGAACAGATGCTAGGTTTACAAGTGCTCTTTCTCCTAAAAGCAAGGTGGGATGGAATGGGATGGTATGATTGTAAAATATAGTAAAATGTTTTCTCCGTAGTGCCTCAAGTTTTGAGCATGTAATTAGAATGTGGTTTACAGTGAGTATCTCGTCGCATATTTCACAGGTCGGTTTGTTATGTTTCATTAGCAGAAAGTTATGTGTTAGATCTGTATGTCCAATACGAAGACGGCATACTATCACTTCCATAAAACGTTGTTGATGTGTGCTCGATTGCCATTCTCCTAGTACAGGCTTTATGAGACGCAACTTATTATTTTCTTGGTTGTTCCATCTGGACTGCCATTTATTCATCTGTTTATGTTTTATTAATTTCAAGCAATCACTATGTGGTATGTTTACTTTCTGAATCAATTTGTTGTGGGCAAGTGCAGCACATTTGTCTGCTCTTTCATTGCCGTCAATGCCTACGTGACTAGGGACCCAACAGAACACTATGTTGTGTCCTTGTGTCGTGATCATTTTTACATTATGTATTATGTCACCGATTAGAGGCATGGCAGCATTTCTGTGATTTAAAGCCATCAGTACACTCAACGAATCGGTGTAGATGACACTGTTACAAATGCCTTCATTCACTATTTTTTCTACAGCTGTCAGGATAGCACAGGATTCAGCTATAAAGATTGATGCGCACTGAAGAAGCCTAATTATTTGTTCCCAGTTCTCTTCAACTACGGCACAGCCAACATAAGTAGAAGTTTTTGATTCATCTGTATAAAATTCTGTATAATTACTGTACTTTTCTTTTATTGTGCGAAATTCTTGTATTATATGCTCTTTAGGAGTTTGGCTTTTGTTGAAGTGTGTTAGAGTGAGATCACAGACATTTGGAAGTTCGTACCATGGGGGTAGGGGGCTGTTTTTTGGTGCAGTGTCGGCCAAGGTGTCCAGAATTTCTAACTCACTGCAAATGTTTTCGAAACGCATTATCAGTGGCCTCGTCGCTTGTGGTCTATTTGTGAAAATTACTCGTGAGCGGCATGTTGAGACTATTGGATAGCAGAGGTGTTTTTTCTGTGACCTTATTCTAAGGACATAAGCACATGTAAGTGAAGCCCTTCTATCTTTCAGCGGAGGCTCATTCGTCTCTGCATACAGACTATCAACAGGGGATGTTCTGTAAGCGCCACAAGAAAGGCGTAAACCTAAGTTATGTACCGGGTCCAATTTCCTTAGGTATGATGGTCTAGCTGACCCGTAGACTATGGACCCGTAGTCCAAGCTAGACCGCACAACAGATCGATATATATGTAGAAGACACGCCCTATCAGACCCCCAGTGTTTCCGAGAGAGAACCTTCAGTATGTTTAGAGATTTTATGGCTTTCCTCTTTAGGATGTTTATGTGAGGCAGGAATGTTAATTTTCTGTCGAACGTTACACCCAAAAATTTATGTTCGCTCTTTACTGGCAACTCAATCCCATTTAAGTGTAACTTGGGATTGATCTGTATACCTCGTTTCAGCGAGAACATTACTGCCACGGTTTTCTGTGGCGAAAATTTGAACCCATTTTTAAAAGCCCATGAGTCTAGTTTATTTAGTGTTAATTGTACTTGTCTTTCACAAATTGATATGTTTGAGGATGTGCAGGCTATTTGAAGGTCGTCGACATACAGCGAGAACATAATGGATTTTGGGATCACCTTGCTAATAGAATTCATTTTTACAATAAACAAAGTTGTACTTAAAATGCACCCCTGAGGTACCCCATTCTCTTGAATAAAGTTCCTCGAGAAGGTGGTACCGAGACGTACTTGAAATGAACGACCTGATAGAAAGTCCTTCAGAACATTTAGCATCCGGCCTCGGATGCCCAAATCTGCTATATCGCGTAGGATCCCGAACCTCCAAGTCGTGTCGTATGCCTTTTCCATGTCAAAGAAAACGGCCAGGCAATTTTGTTTATGTATGAACGCTTCCCTGACAGTATTTTCAAGACGCACTAAGTGGTCGGTCGTTGCGCACCCTTTTTTAAAACCACACTGATGAACATTAAGAAGTTTATGAGATTCTAAGATGAAAGTTAGTCTGATGTTTAAAACACTTTCAAAACATTTTGCTAAACAGCTGGTCAGAGCTATGGGTCTGTAACTGCCCGCTGAGGTCGGCGGCTTTCCTGGTTTCAGAAATGGAACAATAGCGGCTTGTTTCCAAGCCTCCGGGAGTTTACCCAGAGTCCAAATTTTGTTAAAGAATTTCACAAGTGCCTCTACAGTGGATTCGCCAGCATTTCGTAATGAATTTCGTCAGGACCAGGCGCAGTCTGTTTTCCAGCAGCAAGGACGTTCTTTACTTCTTGGAGTGTAATAAAACTATTATATGATTCATTTCTCCACCACTTGTTGTGAGTTTTTGTTTCTCAGCTATGTTTTTGTATTTTAGGAATGTTTCTGTGTAGTGTGACGAAGTTGAAACGTGTGCGAAATGTTCGCCTAGTATATTGGCCTGTTCTTCTATGCTAGTCTGAACACCAGGGGCTGTGAGGATGGGAATTGTAAACGGGGAAAAGTTTCCACTGAGTTTACGAACTTGTTTCCACATTTTTTTAGATGTCATTGAGCTATTTATTGACGTGACATACTTCTGCCAGGATTCTTTTTCAGAGTTGCGACGGATGTATCGAGCTTTAGCTTTGGCCTTTTTAAAAGCTGTAAGATTTTCGTGTGTAGGGTACCTTCGGAAAACACTCCATGCTTTATTTTGTCGCTTTTTGGCCTCCTTACATTCCCGAGACCACCACGTCTTGTGTTTTTGTCGCACCACACCTAAGGACTGTGGAATGGCGAGGTGAGCGGCAGTGATAATGCAAGTCGTGAACAACTCATTTATTCTGTCGACACTAAGGGCATCTGTAAAAACTGCTCCTAGATTCGCCTCTACTTTAAAAAGCTCCCAATCTGCTAAGTGAAGTTTCCACCGTTTCGGTTTGGTCGGCATGAGTGATGGTGAGGATGATAAGCTGATTATTGCTGGAAGGTGGTCGCTACTATACGGGTTGTTCAGAACATCCCATTTAAAATCATTAAAAAGGGAAGGTGAACTAAAAGCCAAATCTAAAAAACTCATTTTTCCTGTCCTTGGTGAACAGTACGTGGGCTCACAGGAGTTCAATAAGCAAAAGTCTGAACTAAGAATAAAATCCTCGATAAGCTGTCCACGTGTATCACTTTTTTCACTTCCCCACAAAGGAGAGTGTGCATTAAAATCTCCTACTACTAGGTAGGGCTCTGGTAGCTGGCAAAAAAGGTTTTCTAGATCATGGAGTGTTATTTTAAGATTTGGTTGAATATATAGACAGAACACACCGTAAGAGTTTTAAAGGCAATTATTCTGGCTGCTACAGCTTCTAAGGGAGTGTTTAATTTCAGTTCTTGAGCTGGAACTCCACTTTGCAATATGATGGCCGCACCACCCGAAAGCCTGCTTGCTTGCTCTCGATCTCGACGGAAGACTTGATATTTTTTCAGTATATTCGAGTGCATGCAACCTAAATTTGTTTCCTGTACGCACAGTGCAACTGGCGAGACTGTATCTAGAATGTCTTTTATGTCATTAATATTCTTTAGAAGTCCTCTACAGTTCCACTGTACCAGGAATGCCATCTTTTTTTGTTGAAAGCTTGGAGATTAAGTTAAGTTTTTTCCAGGGCCCGTGATTCGGGCCTTGTCTGTTTTTGTTCGTTCCAAGGAGCTCCGCCGTCTCTGTGACGAAGACGGCAAAGAGCTGTCCTGGCCTATGTCCATTACCTCGTCTGAGGTGCTGGACGAACGTGCCAGAGGCACGTGTTCCTTATTTTTAGACCTTGCCTCGTGGGCAGAGGTCTTGTGGCCCGCCGACCCTGAGGGACGCGTAGCCTGTTTTGGGGGTGGTGGAGGAGCGGGAGCTGCTTCCACCAGGGTAGGGGATGGCACTACCTCAGCCTCGTTTGAGGTCTGGGTAGGTGCCGAAGGCCGTTGTGGTGCCCCGCCCTGTCGCACCACATCGGCGAGATTTGGTTTCGCTGTGAACTGAAAAGTGTTCTTGGTTTTGTTGTACTGGGTACGTGCCTCTTTGTATGTGATGTTCTTTGTTGTTTTTAGTGTTATGATCTGCTTTTCTTCTTTCCATTTTTGGCAGGATCGAGAGTATGCGGGGTGATCCCCCTCACAGTTTGCACAGCGTGGGTCTGCGGTGCAGTTATCAGAGTTGTGGTCGTTCGCAGCACATTTCGCACAAGTTCTGCGGCCACGGCAACTTTGCGAACCATGGCCGTATTTCTGGCAGTTGAAGCATCTCCTCGGATTTGGGATGTACGGTCGGACGTTTATTTTGATGTATCCAACTTCAATTGACTCTGGGAGGGTGCAGCTATTGAAAGTCAGAACAAGATGTTTTGTAGGGATCTCCTTGTTATCCTTTCGGATTTTTATTCTGTGAACCGCTATGACGTTTTGGTCTGCTAGTCCTTCTGCCATTTCATCATCAGTGAGAGCAATGAAGTCTATCTCAGATATTACTCCTTTTACAATGTTCAAGGATCGGTGGGGAGTGATGACGACGGGGATGTCCCCAAGCGACACAATGTTTTTCAGGTTGGAGGACTGGCACTTAGTTTGTACTTATAGCAAGAGGTCACCATTTGCAAGTTTTGATACTTTGTATCCAGGGCCCAGGTCTTTAGTGAGACACTTTGACACTATGAAAGGGGATATTTTTCGAGCGGGTTTTTCTAGCTCTTCGCTATGTATGACATGGAACTTTGGGAAAGTCTCTTTTGCTTTCACAAAGAAATGGCTTGTAGCATCGGTCCGCCCTCGTTTGCTTGGAGGGCGATCATTTGTTTGGGAGAAAGAATCCATGAAAGGGTTTGTGTTTTCGGTAGTTGTGCCTGCCACCCACCATGGAGCCCAACGAGGGGACGGGACAGGAACTTGCAAGAAGTCCTGCCCACACCAGCAGTACACCGCTACTATAACCAAATATGGGCAACTCAGGGTAGCTACTCCACACAAGGTTAACCCTCGCCGCCAAGAAAAAAGGAAAAACAAGAAATGAGGAGGAGACAGGACAGTGCTGAGAAAAGAGATAGGAAAGTGAAAGATGAAGTGGAGGACAGGAAAAGGCGACTGCCGATTTCCCCCGGGTGGGTCAGCCCGAAGGTGCCGTCTGTGGGAAGCGTGGGCCAAAGTGGTGTGTTGCCTCCGCCGAGGGGCCTTAAAGGTCCAAACACTCGGCATCGGCTCAACCACCAGAATCCCCTTTTCCCCAGACACGGCGATGCCACGCACGGCTAAGCGTGGGTGCTCGGGGTCCGTGGTGTCGCACAAAACACACAAACACCTGCTTTAACAGGTGCCCCCTGCGGGGACTGATGGTTGTATATTAATTCTAGTAGCAGGTCACCGTCTCCAAGTTTCTTTATCTTATAGCCCTGGCCAATGGCCTCAGTCAACGTTCGAGAAACAACAAATGGGGACACAAGTCGTGCAGTGATTTCCTCGTGGTCACTGTGGACCACGTGGAAACGAGGAAAGTTGTTTATGTTCTTTGAGCAGAACATGGTGGTCTCGGTGCGCCCCCTTTTAGAAGAAGGACGATCGGGGTTATGGAGTTTAGATGCCATAAAAAGTGTATTGTTCGGCTGCAGTGTCAGCCACCCACCATGGAGCCCAACGAGAGGACGGGACAGAAGTTGTCAATTCCTGCCCACGCCAGCTGTACACCGCAACTATAACCCAATATGGCGTAACTCAGGGTAGCTAGCCACACAAGGTTAACCCTCGCCGCCTGGAAGTAGGAAGAAATGAAGAAGGTAAGAGAGGACAGGACAGTTCTAGGAAAGAAAATAGGAAAGTGAAAGATGGAGGGGAGAACAGGAAAAGGCGACTGCCGATTTCCCCCGGGTGGGTCAACCCGGAGGTGCCGTCTACGTGAAGCTGGGGCCAAAGTGGTGTGTTGCCTCCGCCGAGGGGCCTTAAAGGTCCGAGCACTCGGCATCGGCTCAACCACCAGGATCCCCTTTTCCCCGGACACGGCGATGCCACGCACGGCTAAGCGTGGGTGCTGGGGTCCGTGGTGTCGCACGGTACACCAAACATCTGCTTTAGCAGATGCCCCCTGCGGGGTTGAAGGATCGGCGTCGACTTGGCGAGTATTTTACGTTGATGCGGGACCTGAGGAGTGGAGACGGCACAGACTTCTTCCAGTACTTCCGCATGTCTGTGGAAAGGTAAGTATCACATATTCATATCATCCTTGCCTGTGTTTCGTTTGTTTCTTGAGCGCAGTACGCCGGAGCGGGTAGTGTGTTCGCGCCAGGGATGCATGAGATGGGAAGTGCGTCTTCATTCGTCAGAGCATAGAGCGTTTGAAAACTTTATTACTAAGTTTGTTTTACACATAACTATAAAAGAGAATGGAAATGCAAACGCGGTTACATCTGTGCCTTATTAACTTCAACGAAGCCTTTCAACGAAGCGAGCCAAAGGCGCGGAAGTGCTCGTCAATGAAAGAAATAAAGTATGGACATCAATTTCTTGCATAGTTGGTGCTATTATTATTTGTGTGTGTGTGTGTTTTCCCATCAGCTTCGCGGTAATTACCTAGGCTCACCCGATACGATGGAGTACGGCCAACATCATTTTGATGAATTCCTCCATCTGTAAAAAGCATGAATTTTACCCATGGACGCTGTAGCGTATCGCCCTTGTTACTCAGCATACATGCATCTGCCGTGCTTTTTTGCGTACAGGAAACGCGGGGTTGTCTGACTCATTTTAGTCAATAGACAGGTGTTTCATTATGCTGTAGTTATTGTGTAGGTTTGACAGTCTCCTAGTCTTAGACCCCTGATTCAGCCACTCAAAGCCTTAGTGGTCAGTTTGTCAGCTGGGGAGAAGCTCGCATTCACATCAAGGTAAGCTATTGTATGTTTTTTTTTTTACAATCCAGTGCCGTGACATGTAAGTAGCATATACTATGTGCAGGTGGATGCAATGCTGTCATCTGTTTAAAGTGCATCCACATTTTAAGCTGCTCACTTGTAATTCATAGTGCACAGCGCCTCACGGGCTTTCTTCTTCTACTTGTGTGCATACTAAC
Organism: Amblyomma maculatum; assembly: GCF_055883805.1. Taxonomy (NCBI): domain Eukaryota; kingdom Metazoa; phylum Arthropoda; class Arachnida; order Ixodida; family Ixodidae; genus Amblyomma; species Amblyomma maculatum. The sequence goes on along the minus strand of NC_139348.1, from coordinate 51,616,410 downwards.
TGTACTAGTAAGCTTTTTGAGCGCTTATGGTTAGCTCCTACATGTAATCATCCTTTCAGCATTCCAACAACATCTGCTCAATCAAGAAGGCAATAATGTGATTTTGGGTTATACTAACTTTTTATTGTGGCTGTAAACATTCTTTTACATTTGTGATCAATTCTATAATGTCAAGTACTGACATGTCTGGTACAGCATGTGCCTTACTTTTCGTGAGATCTCCCAGTTTGTCTCTTGATTGCACATACCTTATTTTACAAACAATGCAAGACATCTATCGACCAGTGCTAAGTAGAAATGTGAAAATATGTTAGAATATTGTGAATATTTGCTTCACTGTTTACCTTGCTGTCAGTATTTTGTAGTGAAGCGGTTCCAAAGCTGCTGAAGAGGAAATGCTGAAAGCTGACAAATTTTCACAGCAGAATAATGCTGCAGCAATTACAGTAATCAGTAAACACATGAAAATATATCTTATTATCTTAGACTGAAAAAGGTATAAAATTTCATGCCACCATACCATGCTGAACTAATATTTAAGCATACTTCCATCAAAATGTTGAACATGGCTTATTGACACAAAGGGCTCCCAGCTGCAAAGTAAACATGTAGACTTGCTTGAATTTTGATTTAGGTGTGATGATCTTAAGTAAATTACACCTCCATGGCTTGATTGCATGCCTTGAATGTCAGGGTCTATTGATTACCTTTTTTTGCAAACATACTGCAATTTTTTTATGCATGGCTAGTCCAACATCGAATATGTAGATACTGAATACAAGGAAAACAAGAAGCCATATATTTACATAGCATGCAAAGGGACTGTGTAAGTCTAAAAAACAGTCCGATTATAAAATATCTCATGACAGTGCATTGAAAATTTGCGTTGTAGTAAGGGCGCAACAGGTCCTGATACTGTTATTTCAATTTAAGATGGCGGAAAACTAATATTTACGGATTTTGAGTCCTCTGTTGGTGACTTACATGCATCCAGCACATTTACGTTACTTCCTTTTATAAGGTTTCACACTCAAATGTCCATACATTATTTCCTTTGGATCCTCGTTGATCAGACATTTAGATGCCCGACCTTATAGTGAAAATCTGCACTTTTATATTCACCAAGTGTAAAGCTGTATACATTCTGCTGGCTTTTTACAAGGCACATGATTCCATTTCTCGTATACTAATATTGGCAGAGCATATCACATATACGTGGCCTAGCTCAAATTCTCGAGCTTATGGATGAGTGAGATAATGCTAGTATTTGCATCAACCAAGCATTCAGTGAAGAACTAATTGAAATCTAGAATACATATTATATTTATTTGACTTGTATAATCTGAGTCGTTTTGGGACATTTACACCCTACAAACCGAAACCAAACTGTACAAGTGAACAAAAGCTCAGTGGCCCGGCTCGGCAATGAGGAAACTCATTGCCAAAGTGCCTCTGACTTCAGGCATTGCAGCAAGTGTGTTCCAAGATTTGTTTGCATGTTCCTTTGCTTAATTAACAGAAACATTAGGGGTGTGAATGCCAGTGGCACTGCACTTCGTTACCAAAGTAGGTACAACCTATACGAAAGGTCTTGATCCCAAATGCATAAAATACCACTGCCAAGCCTTGTACAGTCTCGTTCTTCGACTACTGCTCCTTGCCCTCAAGGACTTTTATGACACAGATCAGCTGCGAGATATGAAGCAAAGGAGGCAGGTGTAGTAAGAAGCCAACTACGCCTATTTTTTTTATAGCTAATGATTGGTTGCTGATGTAGTGATCTGCTGACTACTAGATTAATAATTCCAAAATTCTTCCTGCTTGTACTAAGTACTTCACTCTTAATCAGAGTGGTGCAATGCCTATGTATTGCCTGTTTGAGATTGTGCTTGCATTTCATGCTTTTCAACAATATGAACTAGTATCTGACCACCATATCAGCTCGGTGGTGGACACTTACTCCGGAACTCAAGGATGTGTATTGATCCATGCTGTGGTGCCTGCTTTTCATTGAGGCAAAAAGTAAGGCACCTGTGTACATTGCAATGTTAGCGCACTGTAACGAGCCCCATGTAGTCAATAATTTCGAACCCTCCACTAACAGCCTCCCTCATAACCTTGGTTCACTTTGCAACGTTAAACCCGTAAACCAAATCATAAACTGCTTCACAGAATGACATCTGTGCCCAAAGATTTGTTCCATGTACAAATAGTGCTTTGCATTGGTCGTTCTCACTAGGTTTCCTATTTTTGCAGGTACCTGGCACACTGCTCCACGTTAAGGATTATAGCAAAGTCATACAGGATCTCCGACTCTATAGCAGGCCGTATTGTGAGGCAAACATGCATTGCCTTGCGGCAACTTCTTCAGCCCTTGTATCTCCCAGGGCCAACCACAGCTGACTGGAGACGAATGGCTTTTGAATTTGAAGACCTTTGTAATTTTCCAAATTGTATTGGGGCAATTTATAGGAAGCACATTACGATAGAGGCGCCTGCTAACTCTTGAACAATGTTCCACAACTACATGGGTGGCTTCAGCACAGTTCTACTTGCTGTGTGCAATGCCAGATATCTATTCATTAAAGTGGACATTGGAGGGGATGCTGGCCTCTTCAACAGCTGTGAACTGGGGAAGGAATTCAGAGCGTGCTCTTGGTCCATACCAGAACCAAGGCTGCTCCGAGGCACCTCTGTAGAAATTCCTTATGTCATAGTTGGGGATGAGGCATTCCCACTGTCTTCAGATCTCATGAGACCCTTCCCAGGAGCAAGCCTCAACTCAGAAAGGAGCATTTTTAACTATAGGCTTTGTCGAGCAAGGCGTATCGTAGAGAATGCCTTTGGTATTTTGGCTAACCGGTGAAGGATCCTTCGTCAGGCAATCAGGGCCTCTACAAAATACCTGAGGACACTTGATAACTATCTGAGGACACTTGATGATGACGAGGACACTATTTTTCAGTATTTTTCCCCAGCAGATGTAGGCAGGGTGGGAAAGGATGGGCGAGTAATTGATGATGAATGGAGAGGTGATGAGCGCACAGGACCTGGCTTTACACCTGTTCGCAGGTGCAGCAACAACAACTATGGAGCTCAGGCAAAAGCAGTGCGAGAAAAGTTCATGCAGTATTGTCTCTCTCAAGCTAGACGTGTGTCATGGCAGGACAAAGTACTTATAGCTGGCATTGTACTTCCAAAATAGCATTATATTTACCTTGAACGTGAACGTGGTGTAGCCATTGTCGAATTCCGGCCTACATTTTATTGAATGGACACTTTCAGGTGTGCTCGGTTAGCTCACGTTAAAGCTAGGCAGAAGAATTAATACCTGGCACCCCAGCTTGCACAGCAGTGAGTGGTTTCGTGCAACTGGTTCATGTGCTACATTTAGGAATTCAAGCAATTTGCGGCTTGCAGTGGCAGCATAGCGCTAGGACGCGACATGTGTTGACCATTTCTATTCTAGGTGAAAATCTCTTGAATGCATAACAGTGCTGCTGTTCTGCGGCCGCTGCCAGGTTCTGGTCTGCATCTTATTCAGCGGGACCTCTCATAGCGGTCCGTTTGATCCAGGCCCAGACCAGCTGGTGACTTTTCATGTACTGGCATGGCACCAGAGCTCGCACTGCATTGTGAGTGGATTCTTGCAACTGGTCCATGTGCTGCATTTAGGAATTCAAGCAATTACCGGCTTGCAGTGGCAGCACAGCGCTGGGACGCGACATGTGTTGACCATTTGTATGCTGGGTGAAAATCTCTTGAATGCCTAACAGTGCTGCTGTTTTGCTGCCGCTGCCAGGTTCTGGTCTGCATCTGGTTCAGCGCGACCTCTCATAGCGGTCCGTTTCATCCAGGACCAAACCAGCTGGTGACTTTTCATGTACTGGCATGGCACCACAGCTCGCACTGCATTGTGAGTAGATTCCTGTAACTGGTCCGTGTGCTGCATTTAGGAATTCAAGCAATTACCGGCTTGCAGTTGCAGCACAGCGCTACGACGCGACATATGTTGACCATTTGTATGCTGGATGAAAATCACTTGAATGCCTAACAGTCCTGCTGTTCTGCTGCCGCTGCCAGGTTCTGGTCTGCATCCGGTTCAGCGGGCCCTCTCTTAGCGGTCCGTTTGATCCAGGCCCAGACCAGCTGGTGACTTTTCATGTACTGGCATAGCACCATGCACAGCTCGCACTGCATTGTGAATGGCTTCCTGTAACTGGTCCGTGTGCTGCATTTACGAATTCAAGCAATTTCCGGTTTGCAGTGGCAACACAGCGCTAAGACGCGACATGTGTTGACCATTTGTATGCTGGGTGAAAATCTCTTGAACGCCTAAAGCGCGGTTCACATGCAACGATTGAGCGAACTGAGCGAACAGCGGCGCGGCGAAGCTTTTCGCGAGGCTTTGTTTCACAGCCGTCGCGTCAGGGCGATTTTCATCGCTGCGAAAACCAACGTTGCTAGTAAACAACGCATGCTCGCAGTCGGTTTCGGTGGCTTGCAAGAACGAACAAGCTCAGTTTTAAATGTGATTTCGTCACTTCTTTTAAACATTTGTATAAATAAATTCAAATCTTGCGTTTTAAGAAATAAATCATGATTACTTTTTATTGTTTATATGCTTTTTGTTTTGAGATGAAAGCATGAAAGTTCGGTGCGGCTGCATTGGCGGCTGTGTCAGCACACTCTTTCGCAAAAATGGACGCTGGAGAGTCGAGTGCGATGGAATTACGTGCTGTTCATGACGACTCTCTCATGCATCTCCTTTTGTTGGAGGAGTACTGCCTTCTCAAAAAGACGGCTTTAGCCAGCTTTCCAATTCCGCGGCGCTTGTGGGTGCGACCCATTTGGGAAAATCGGAAAAAAGAATCCGAATTCTACACCGCGGTGAGTTCAAAGTTTCCGTGTAGTACATAAGGTGCTTTTTTCGTTGTGTTGATGTTTTGTCATAATATATTTCTACAGATCCCGCTGCTCATGAGCGGGGACTCTGATTACTTCAATAAGTGTTACAGGATGTCGCCAGCAAAGTTTGAGGATCTTCACGCGCTCGTTGAAGCTCCGCTCACGAAACGTTTCGTTGTGCGGGAAAGCAAGACTTGCCATGACGATAAGGTACGACTAGGAAGTGTACACACTTTCACCGACTAATCGCTCACCCGATTATGCCAAGCTGAAATTGCTTTTATACTTTCAACCAGGTACATGGCATCAGGAATGCAGATTCAAGATATTGCTATGGCTTTCCGAGTGGGCGTGTCTACAGCCGACATAATTATCCGTGAGACCTGCCAGGTGCTGTGGGAGATTCTTCAGCCCATTGTTCTGAAGGTGCGTTCCTGGTAGAATCCGAATTCTACACCGCGGTGAGTTCAAAGTTTCCGTGTAGTACATAAGGTGCTTTTTTCGTTGTGTTGATGTTTTGTCATAATATATTTCTACAGATCCCGCTGCTCATGAGCGGGGACTCTGATTACTTCAATAAGTGTTACAGGATGTCGCCAGCAAAGTTTGAGGATCTTCACGCGCTCGTTGAAGCTCCGCTCACGAAACGTTTCGTTGTGCGGGAAAGCAAGACTTGCCATGACGATAAGGTACGACTAGGAAGTGTACACACTTTCACCGACTAATCGCTCACCCGATTATGCCAAGCTGAAATTGCTTTTATACTTTCAACCAGGTACATGGCATCAGGAATGCAGATTCCTGATTCAGGAATAGGGTATAGGTGTTCTTCTATATTTCGTTGTTTTGAAACCACATTCCTTTTCTTCAAATGCACCAGTGATGGAGGCTGGCGCACTCGCGCCAGACGAACGAGCTTCAGACAGGATTATCATGCAATTCGTTTTCTGTTTTTTTTTAGGGAATTCGACATGGAGTATACTAAAGGGAATGTAGAAACTGCTCTAATGCAGAATATGAGATTCCTTTTAAAAATCACTTGATTCGAAGAGTTTTTCAAATAGTTCAGCAATGAGTGTTCTGCCACTCAGGTAGTGTCTGTATGCACTCTGTTGGTCTGTAGACGAGATAAAGAAAAGGAAGCCCTAAAGTGAGAAAGGGAAGAAGTATATGTCGGAAAGGTCCAAAGTAATGCAACCAGAAGTTATAAAAGCACTGCATATACAACAAAACTATTTGCAAACTTGTACAGTGTTTCCATCCACATGATGTGCATGCTGGGATTTCGGCTACCAGAATTGTTGTGTGTGTCATACCCTCCCTAAAATGAATGGTTTAATAAATTTAGCACAGCGTTTGTTCATCCTCCATCTCCCAAAGAGGAAGTAATGCTTGATCAGTGCCATGAAACACTCAATGTACTGCACAATGTTGGTAATCTCTACAGTTTGTACCTCAAAAAAGTAGGTAAACCTAAAACGAGGTTCATAGAGTGAATTATTTACGAACGAATGTTTCATTTAAAGGGAGGGATTTTAAGAAATTGCAGGACGAGTTCTCTCTGCATGCCCGTCTTCGGTTTGCACTGCTACTCTACTCTGAAAATACTCTCATACATCTGATTTAATGCCTCTACAGGTGCCAACGACCACTGACGGCAGGAGGTGGCCGAAGGGTTTTTTGAGAAGTGGAACTTCCCCCAATATCTCGGTGCCATGGATGGAAAACATGTTCAGATCCAGTCCCCACCAAATTCAGGCAGCCTGTACTTAAACTATAAGGTAACGCGCACGTTAACCAATCCTTTTTTTTCCACAATATTGTTTTGCATATATGAACTGTTGGTCTTTACAGGGTACATACTATATACTTTGGATGGCTGTCGCCGACAGCAACCTGAAGTTTACACTAGTCGACGTTGGCGCCTACGGAAGGCAGAGTGATGGAGAAACGCTTGGGGCCTCAAGGCTCGGAAAACTCTTGACCCGTGGCCTTCTTGGTCTGCCGCCACCAAAGCTGTTGCCAGGAACGTAAACAGTGGCACCACATGTGTTTGTTGGAGACCAGCCAGTGACGTTTTATGTACTGGCTCCGCATCAGAGCTCTCTCTGTGCTGCACTCGTGTAAATGTGTGGCCTTTGCTATTTATAGCAGTTGCTTCATTTATTTTTCTTTCATTCCTTTGCCTGTTCGTGCTTGCGGTGTTCTGTTTTTGTTCTATGTTTCTTTTCAGGTGACTTCAGACTTGTCCACAAGGCAGCTGTGAAGTTTACAGGGGCGTTGCAGCCTGCAGTGCAGTCATGTGCATATCCTTTTTCTGATTTTGCTTGCATTGTCCTTGCTAGTTCTTATTCTTTTACTCATGCCTGGGCTGTGTCAAGTACATTCTTGGCCTCCATTGTGTCTTTATTATGTGATTGTGGGTTTTGTGTCCCTACCTTGCCACCCTTTGAACGGCTGGGAAGCCAGTCCATCGCAGTGGCACTCTCGGCAGAACCTACCTGCTAGAGAGCGCGGTCCCCAGGTGGCGGATAGGGGTCCTACTGTGGTGCTTTGCACTTCCGAGCTACATGCTACAGTAGTGGTGCTTGCACCTCGCGAACCAACAGGGTGATGCTTTCCCATAGGAGCACCTCAAGCAGCAATATCGGGGACCCATTCTACTTACAATTTCAATAAACATGGAATTGAATACAGTACTTTCTTGCCTCTGAGTCTTAATTTTTTCTTTATGCATGTGGCCTTGCATGCTGTGGTTCGCTTTATTGACACCCGTATTCTGTTGAATGTTGTGTGAGCATATTACCTAGTAAACGGTTCTTGTAGCAGGCATGTGCTGAAATAACAGCGTTAAGTTGAGGCACGCAATCCCTCGGCAAACACGTTTCGTACTCCCACAAACTGATATGAAACATCAGCCGTGTTCAGGATGCTCAAATCTTCACTGGGCAGGTTGTATGGGCCTTAAAAATACATGAACCTTTTTGTTGCTTTTGGGGTGCTAGCTGGTCACTTGCCAGTACAATCGTGCCAGCAACTTGTGCGGCACTACATAAAAGTGTGGCAATGGCGTAATGTTACGACCTGGGCAGCAGAAGTCGCCGCCCACAGTCAAAAAGGAATGATATGACGGTTCGGGCATGTATACAATACAGAAAAGAGCTACAAAAAAATCTAGTGGAGCCTGAATGAGCGCAACCCGGGAAAGATAACAATTATGGAAGAGGATCTATCAATGATTAGCCTCCAACCAATGCAAGCTCTTTTGCCTTCCACCACATTCGCCTAATGGAAAATTAAAATGAAATATGGGACAGATGTGTGCAAAAGGAAATGGAGACTCAAGGCGTTACCTGAGAAGAAAAACGGCTCACTCACAACTGATTGATTTCTTGGATGCAGTTCACTGCTGTAACATGCAAGCTAAAGCATGAGGATTTCGAAATGCAACATGTATAGCTATTGGCAATTGCTATGTGGGAATAGAGCCAGGGTAATTAGTGCCCATGACGGCAATTAATTATTTACATTAGCTGCAGTTTGCCATGTTGTTACTACATGTTTGTTGTACAGGGCTCTCTTTGTGCTGCTGCTTTATGAAAGCATTGATGCCGGTTAAATGCAGTTTATTTTCATTTCAGAAATGTTTGTGCTATAAAACACATTATTTTAATGCTAGAGTTCCTGAAATCAATACTTAGCATATTGTGTGATGTACTGAAAACAGAGGGTGGCTGCAAAATTAAACCAACTAAAAGAAAAAAGATCATGCATGTATGTTATATACCAAGTGTCCTAGCTTTCACAAAAACGATGTGCCCTAGCCCAGTGAAATAATCCAGCTGCGGGCTGTTGAGAGTTGCCTGGCCTAGGCTGGTGTTTCATTATTTATTCTTGAAATGACTAAGGCTATAAAGTTAACATTTAAATTATTGGCTTAAAGAACAATTAGTACCATTAAGCTAGTAAACTGTCTTCCGAAACAGCTGACAGAAACGTTTGCACCAAGGTGCCTTCTGTTTTGCATATTCTTTTTTCTCTGTCTTGAACGGCAACAAACCCAATAAATAAAGTGTCTCCATGACAGCAATTCTTTTTCAATGTCCCGAAACGTCGCTCACACAACAAAATTGGCTTTTGTCAGAAGTGCTCTGCATGGTGTGGCTTTGCATGATGTGGGTGAGAGATATGTGTGGGCAGCTAGTCATATGATAGCTCGATTTGGAAATCAGCTATGGAAATCATGCCATGAAGCAAACAAATTAACACTGCAGGCAGCTGTTTTTCAGCCCTATCTGCAATTTTAGAACTGATGCTTTGTTCCTGGGGCCAATAAATAAGTCACTAATTAGTTTTTACCGCCTGCAGAAAAACCATGGCAAATGGAAAGCCACTGGAGACTAGGGCAATCAACTCTGAATAGTTCTCGGTTGGTTTCTCTAGCCTAGACTCGTCTACCTAATTTAAGGTTTGATGAAATTTAGCCGGGATACTTGGTATGCATGGTTTGCTGGCATCTCTTGGGGTCAGCTTCAAGTGAAACGGTCATGACGCAGCTGTGGTCTTAACTGATATGGTGGAAGCTGTCCTGTAGTCTTTTATCAGATGCTTTGTATTGGAAGGGAGTGCACGCTTCTGGGATCATGATGAGAATAAGCAGCACTTTGAGGTCAATGGTTTGGTTTGGTTTGTGGGGTTTAATGTCCCAAAGCAACTCGGGCTATGAGAGACACCGTAGAGGAGGACTCCGGAAATTTAGACCACCTGGGGTTCTTAACGCGCACTGATATCGCACAGCACACGGGTGCCTTGCTTTTCGCCCCCATCCAAAAGCGGCCGCGAAGGCCGGGTTTCGATCCCATATCCTTGGGAACAGTAGTCGAGCGCCGTGACCACTGCGCCACCCCAGCGGGGACTTTGAGGTCAATGTATATGAGATTGCTAACTATAATGTGCATTACAAGTACACATACACACTGCTTTCTGTACTTTCTCCTGTCATGACTTTGAATAAATTCTAAAGGGCTTGATCCCAGTGCACTGTAGGGATAGCTCGTGGGAAAAGAAATGCATGAAGAAACAAGAACAAGAATTGCTACATAGTACAATTGCATTTATTCTTTCCTACTGTCCTTGTCCTTTAGCAATGTTTTTGCCAGCTCAACAAGACCCATAATAATGTGTTGTGTAAAAGTTTTAAGAACAAGTTAAGCCGACATATTTTCCACTGAACAAATGTTTGTTCCATGAAACACAGTGTTGTAATTATCTTGCACACTTTCCAAAGAGAAATGTCTATGTTGAGTCCCACAGTTTCAGAACACACAGCCTGGCTGTTTGTGTCATTACCGTAACTAAAAAAGAAATAAGTTCACATATACAGCTACACCTCGTTAAAATCTATTTTTGTGACCCATGTAATTTCCATTAATAAGCAAAGAAATGCTAGCAAACAAAACAGCCACTGTATATAATGTATTTGTGAATTCATGTATTGCGCGGCACACTGAGACCTTCAGCTCACACTCTCTTCCCAAATCACTTTTTCATATGTTAAAATAGTTAGCAGTAGTAAGTCACCAATGCAAGGATTGGCAGCTCATTCGCTAGTCATTGCACAAAATGAATTAGGCTGCCCGCTGAGATTGAAACCATTCTGTTATAACCTTATCCTGCAAAGCTAAGGTAACACTCTGCATAGGTGCAAAGCAGAGTAGTGAATCTGTGAATGCAAACAGCAAATCCAACACAAGCAGAAAAGGAATGAATTCAGATTAAGCTACATGTGACCTTAGTGTCAACAAGTCTGGTGTTACATCCATGCCTGAGAGCTTTCATACTGGATCAACATCAGATTTATAAAACCAATACCTATTTGATAATGCTCAACACATGATGAAAAGATAAGGTTATTAATCTTTGCCAATGTGGTATGAGACCATGCACAGTGGTTGCCATACAGCAAATGTAAACTGATATGTGAGAAAACCCAGCTGATCACTTTGCAAGGTGCAAAAAAGTTTAGGCGAGCAGCACATGTAACAAGGACTAAAAAAATATGTAATGGATTCTACATTGTTGTAAGATTTGCACACATACATCACCGATATCACTCAGTAGGCAAGTAATCATGGGCGTCACAGCAAAATGAAAGCAGCAAATAGGCACGGACATGAGCATCGACGACATCTCATTTTGATGGCATCGAAAATAACTCAATTGGTACCTTTTAGCAAAGAAATGCAGCTGAACAGCTACTCAATACTAATGAAACTTAGTTGGCATGCAGTCTGGCGAGAGTAGAACTGTTAAAGCAACAAGCATGGGATGTAATGTGTGCAACTCCATAACAGCATCATGTCAGTATAAAGCCTACATATATCATTTGTCCAATGAACTTAACTCATCCACGTTATGCAGGAAGAAAGCAGATTGTAATCACAATAATTTCTTCAATTGTTTTGTTTCTTTTTAACCAAATATGTTTCCATGCTCAACATGCCTTACGTACACCAAAGTGTCCATATCATGAGGCACAGTTGTATATGGTGTGCCTTTTTCTATAAGCACAACCTCCCGCCATACTGTACTTTATTTGGGCATAGCGTCTAAATAATGTTTTTTTAAGGCCTGATATAGTAATAAAGTGTTTAGCCCATCGCATACAGAAGTGTTCAGTCGACCGATTCATCGCACAGATATTTATTGCAGATATAGGTTCACATAGCTAGCAGGTAATAAAAATAAACAGGAAGGTGCTGTCAAAATGACAGCTGCTGTGAAAGTACACGATATTTTCACAGTGTACACAGTGCAGTCGAGCACCCATATCAGCACAAAGCGCTAACCATGGAATAGTGGCATATTAGTAGCCCGAAAGACGTGCAGCTAACGTCGTCGAAGGGCTCGGCGCTCGTACGGGAAGGGCTCGGGAAGAGCTCGGCAATTTTTACATGATATTAACCTTATTATGAAAACAATAAAAAATGATTTGATATTCATGACACCACTTGTGCTGGAAGTAGTAAAATGAGGCCAATAAATGATGAAGGTGATACCCGATGCAGTGACTTACAAATGAGTTCACCTAGTATGCAAGAAACTTCTAAAGCGTTAAAGAAGAGAGATTTCACAGAAAACACATTTCAAGCCCTATATATCCACCCATTGAGGCTTCATCTGTAAAGTAAGGCTAATAACGACATGCTAGATGCGAGGGCCGTAACAGCTAGCGGCACTTGACTACATGGTCAAGACTGAAATTTCATCTGAAAGTGAAAGTCATTTCTGCTGTGCCGTAATCAGTAACCGAGAAACTGAAGGACGTGATGGCATCTCCTGCCATTCCATTTCCCACTGTCACATATTCCGGTTTACCTTTATGTCGCTAGATGTACCATTAAGTTAATCAACTTCGGGTTTGACGCTTGCGCTATTCTTCTTGAAACTAGCGAAAGAAGCAGCCCTATGTACTAGTGCCCATAAAATAGAGCGGAGCGCGAGTGTGGGGAAAAAGCGGTCTCCGTCGGGGCTGCTGAAGTTGATTACCAAAGGTTTTAAGCTGAACATCCGGGTGACCCACACGCATTCAAGCTATACACATACGCATTCGCTTGCAAGGCATGCCACGGAACGAAATTTTGGTCGTATGTCTGCTCCGTTTTATTTTGCGGATACTAGTACACTCTTCTACGAGGGCAATATTCTAGTGGACTGCATTATCCGAAACCAGAGCTTGTTGCCCTATTGGACAAGCTTTTTTTTTAAGCAAAAAAGCTGCTGTACGCCCACTACACACAAATGTTCTCGAAATACTTAAGGTCCCCTCCTTCGAGATTTGAAAAATTTGTCAGAATTTTTCTTCCCAATTAATTATACCAGGAAAGTGACAGAGAAGAACGAGAGGCCAACCCCTTATCTGCACAAGCCGTACAGAAAGATTTTGAGGCAATTCTCTAGACGCAGGTCGCATTTTGATGAAATGTGTAACTTTGAAGGACAGTTTTTTTTATTGTTTGCCGCTCTTTTCAATTCTGCTTAACTGTAATGCCCGTTTCCTTGATTAAAAGTAGTCGCGAAGCTACTTATCCATCTCCTGTCTTTTAGCGTTTGTTTTGAACGAAGCTAGAATAGCCCACTCCGCTAGACAAGTGAAATTGTAACTATACTGGTAAATTTTTGTTGTTTCCTCTAAATCTGAGACGCGCCATACATTTTCGCCGGTGCCTTCTTTTATCTATATGAAAACGGTAGCGGTTGACAGAATCACCACTCAACAGTTCGCCATGCACTCACGTCAAGTCGCGCTACACGTGCTTACGACATTCAAACGAACATTGCATAGCCTGGTAAATTTATTTTTGTACAAAACTTAGGGGCAAAAAATATTGAAGTGCACCCGAAGCTTCATTTGACTGTGCACGGCCGCACTGCCGAAGGCGCGCACGCGCGTGAGCGGATTGTTGACTGTATTTTATTCCTCGTACACGCTAAATGCTCGATGCTGATTACGGCCTTTGTATAAACCATAAGGGGCGTTATTTAACATACATAACAAATAACGTTATTATAATGTTTTCCGCGACTTGTAATGCCGGGCAGCCATGCGCACCGCCGTGCAGCTGAGCCGCATGCAATACCGCATGCAATCACATCGTCACCAGCCCTTCGTTGATATTGTAAGCAATGAGAGAAAAAACGATTAAATCACGCGAAACTTTATTGCTTCAAAAAAGCTAATTTAAAAAATGCATAACAATGTAATAATTACAAATAATCAATTATGCTCAAACCTTGGTTCCGATGCGGCGCATTAGGCTTTCACGCTTGGTATGAAGCTATCAGCTACCTCCAAGATTCGGCGACGCCACAAGGCAAAGTTAGTGGAAGAAACCCTGTCCGCTCTCCCTTCCAGCCATGGGCCGGCGGCGGCTGCGTTTCGATAAGGCGCAATGTCAGTGCAAGTTAAAGAACCGCAGGTGGTCGAAATTTCTAGTCTTCCACTAAGGTGTCTCGCCTAGCCTAAGTCGCTTCGGGCCCTTAACCCCTAAAACCCAAACAAAACCATACGCTCCCTGAACGCGCCCTACTTTTTAAACTATTGTTACAATGATACCTTGTGTTGGGAGACGATGGTACCATTCTGGTAGGCAAATTAATTTTTGAAAAAGCGAGCAGGTATGGGGTGGAGAGAGAGCAATGTTGCGGGGCCTTGCTGTCGTGCCAAAGGTGCACCCTTTGGAGAATTTGGATTTTTTTTTTTTGCGCGGGTAGGGTTGGCCTTGGCTGGGTATCATCAAGAGCCCGGGTGTTTCATCCGTGGGCTACGCATGAACGCGCCGATTACTTGAGATACCACTATGGCCAAGGACGTGGACTGTGTTAAACTGTAAGATGATGCATGGCAGCAGTATATGTGTTAAAGGGCAACTCCGGTGGTTTTTTCATCATTTTGTGTTTTTGGTTGAATTACATTCCTCGGCACGTCCTGACGCCAACACAAAAAACCGTTTTTTGAAATTTCAATTAAAAGTATTTTTAAAAAGGAAAAACAGCAAATCGAAACCGAAGCTGCTTTCACGGTCAGAAACAACGACCCATTTGACGAAATGGTGACGTCACACTCAGTATTAAAAACACTTGTACGTGCGTTGGATGGTGATAAAAGTATGAAAATCATGACGCACTGCATAAAATGTCGAGGTAGTTCAATATAAGCCTCACAATGTCATTATCACGCGGGAAGTGGGCAGTAAGATCGGCATACTGTATACTGAAACTCGGTGTTGCCGGCAAAAATAATCAAAACTTGAGCCTTGAAAACAGCATAGTTTAAAGTGTCGCGCGCGAACGGATTATCGTACGGCGCCCAAATTTTGTAGAATGCGTCAGGACGGAGAGGAGAATCTACAGTAAAAATTTTATTAGAATATTCGAATGTCAAAAAAACCTCCGGAGTTGCCCTTTAAGCCTGGCACCGCATGGCGAAACAAAATCGTCGACCCCGCGCAGCCACCGGGAAACGGTAGAGGGTCAATGAGAGCCGAAGCAGCAACCGCGGGGTTCTGGTCGGAGCCACGCAGGTCGAGCGATTCGCGCCCCGATAGAGCAGCAGTTTGTTTCCTGCGCGTCCTGTTGAGTTCGCCATGAAATGACAGGTGGGCGTTTAATTAAAAGCTGATCGCTGGGGTTGAATGGTGAGGCATCCTATTCAGCGTCCGTAACAAGGACTGCAAAAATACTTCCAAGAACGAGCAGGCATGAAAGGGCGAGCACACTAAACACGAAATACCCGAAAAGGGAGTACCAACAATATGCAATCCGCTTTTTAGGTCCGATCCGCGGGAACGAACTCCGGTTAAACGGAGCACAGGACCTTGTCAACCTCGAAGCCTCTCCGTCTGGCCTTCTGCGGAGCTTTGGCAGAGGTTTGACGGAACTCTGAATCCACAATTTTAACGGCGTATAAAAAGAGAACGTATGGCAATTGAGATCGAGAAAAGCCGAAGCGACGCTGTGTTCCGTAAGCATATACGTCAGTGGAAAGTAAGCTACTTTGCATATTTGGTTTATCAGTTTCGCTTTCGAACCGGCAAGTTTTTGTTTGAGGCGAGAGATGCGCTCAACAGCAGACAGAGCAAACATCGTGTTGCGCGCTGAACAAGGCCGACGGTGCCGACTGTGCAAGCAGCAAGCCTCGTAGGTCTAACATATCGGATTGCGCCGTTAAATGGAGTCTGGCCGGCTGCACGATTTGACTGCGGCGTCTCTTGAAACAGTTATCGTGAGCGGTGCCATCGTGTTTTCATGAGTTCGAAGTGAGACTTGGAGGGCAAAGACGTCTGCGCGAGTGACGCTAAGGACCGAGTGATGGGGCCTGCCCCTGCGCAGCGTAGGGGCAGGCCTAACGTTCTCAAATTGCTCGTTCCATGGCAAGCAGGACTAACCAACTGAATTCCCTACTGCCAGTGTTGAAATGGATACGTTAGCGGTGGCACCTTTGCGTCAGCCTCAAACAGTTTCCAAGTGCGACTGAGAATAAAAAGATTCCTGCGCGAGTTGTTTACTTGAGTGTAAATTATCAACGGTGTGTTGGCTTTTGCTTCGCTCTGACTCGACGTCGTTGTGTGCGCAGCGTGCCGGCACAGGTTCTTGTGCGTGCTTCGTCGCGCTCCTGATCTGTGGAATTTTACTGCCCGACATGGCAGCCCTGAAGGATATGCTTGAAACTCATTCTAGTGTATTTCTGGGAGGAAAATATCATCGTGTTTTTACATTTGTCTGCTTGGACAGAAAATTCCCTTTTATCTTTTTTTTTTGCGTCTCATTCGCGTCGAGCCGGCAGTCAAGAGCGCTTGACGATGCTACAGAACAAAGGGGCGTATTAGAGCAAGTATACTGTTTTAAGGACTCGTTGGGTTTGTCATTTGCATGATTATACGCCTGCGTTCGAACGAAACATCGCTGAACTACCTGCGATAAATTTTGCGGAGCTCAGCTCGCGCGCTCTGTGCTAGCCATCTCAAATCTCTGCACTGATGTGTGCTGTCACCAGTGGGGATAGCTTTCTGGCATTTTTATTCAATTAAGCAATCTCAGAAGTATTTAGAGAGCTTTAGGTTACCGTGATCCGCGATCCACTGCGCACGCCCAGACCCTCCTTGGCGCCGATAGATGGCGCCACATACTGGATGTCGGCACACAGACCTACCGCGTCGGGACCAATCATCTTGAGCGCCCCGCCCACGCGCGGTAGAGTCACGGTGGCGGATCGCGGTAAGCTAAATATCTCTATTACAATATTTGTTTCCGTGCATACATTTAACATCTGCACCAATTCGCAACCGTTTTCCTTAGTCGCTTAACTGGGTGCACGCAAAACTAGAACCTTTGTTTTGAACTGATCGCTTTTTCTTTAAACTGCCAATAATTACAAAAGCATAGGAGTCGTGAACAAAAGTGGTATACGTACTTCACGCGATGCGCAACGGCTCCATTTTTGAGTATAAAAAAATGTGCCACACAAAATTGCTTGGACAAGATGGCAAGTATAATAAGGAGGGTACGTTATGCATATAGCTCTTAAATAACTGCTTCTCTGTCGGAAAATTCTGGCGGGTAATTTTCTCGCAGCACGTGGAGTTTATCACTTTTGTCCAGGGGGGTATATTTCATATGACATGCAAGCGGCTGTGGGAGCGCAGGAAAATCTGGACATAAAGCAACTTAATATAATCGCTTGCTTTGTAATCCCAAAATAGAGTAACAATGCAGTCTTGTTTAGTGAAGCAGCCTTGTTTAGTGAAGCCGTCTATGCTTTCGAAACAATAAACCATTCGCCGCTACTTTGTTAATGTTTATTTCAGTTTAACAAAGACATGGAGACATGTCGTCAACTGTTGGTTCCGTGAGGAGATAAATTTTACTGTCATATGTTGTAAAATGCAGTGCTTTAGCCACTGTCCTATTATTTCTGATTGTGTAGCGTATCTTCTAGCCTTTACTCAAAGTGGCAAGACAGGCTTGCCTTCCAGCTTTTATGACAAGGGCTTTGAAGACTGGAGATTGAAACGATGGTAGAAGAGCACTCCAAGCTAAGCCTTGTTGACACCGTCAGTGAAGATGTACCATGAGCATCAGGTAGTGGAAAAAAATTATTATATTTGCAATGCCCCCTATTTTATTGCATGTATACCATAGTAGTTATACAGTTTCGAATTCTTATGCGGTCTGCGTTTTAGCATGGCACCACCACTCACTATTGGATTTATTTTTCATTAAATCATAATGGAGAATTTGTCAAACTTTGTAGGTAGTCCGTCAATCAAGGCAAAAGTAGATTAACGAATGACAGCGATACGGCCACCTGATGTCGTGATACCGCTGCCTAGATCGCTGCATGAAACAGACTTCTGGAAGGCAGCTGAGTGGAGGAATTGATTACTATACTACTGCCTGCCATGCTGTCAGGGCATTCTTCCATGTCGGTACTGGAACCACTTTTCCCACCTTGTAGAATGCATCCATCTTCTACTGAGTGAACAACAATGCCTTGACGACCCCACTCATGCTGGTAAGCTATTTTATCTGCCCAACCAAAAGGAAAAGCGTTGTAATTAACTGTGTGAAACAAGGCAGAAGTGATACAGGAACAAAAACATCACGGGCACAGATTTGCAACTGTTTAGTTGCGAACGAAATCACATACAGTGTATGTAAGCAACCAAGACACGCAATCGCTGCTATTATTGACAAAAGAAAAAAGCGTTGCTTTAAAATGTGTGGATAGAATGTGATACCTAAATGCACCCCAGGAAGTTAAATGAAATGACCGAGGGCTGCGTTTTCATCTGGCTGGGAGAATCTGCATTTGAAGGAAAATGTATCATGTATAAGTACACAAAACCTAAATAAATTCCTTGTTTCGTGGGACAGTCAAACATGCAGCTTAGTTTTATTACTTGTGTAAAAGCGTCGACACAAATTGGGCAGAAATATGGTGTCCCAGCTAGGGCTCCATGCATGTGCAAAAATGATTGACAAGGAAATGTTTTCTGCTCCTGAAAGCCATCTTGAATTAGGCTTAGGAGATTCTGAAATGCATATAATCTTGAAAACGAAAATAGAAACTGAATGATGGTTTTCTTTTTCTCAGTTTTACAAGCATTGCATGATTAGCAGAAAAATAAGTAAACGATGTCCCAAGACATTACCTTTCTTAATTATTTACTCTAATTTTTCAGGTGCCACCAGCAGCTCAAATATTTTTCAGTAGCATGCTGCAATTGGAAGCATAACTTCCGATGGCTCAAATGCAGTCCCTTTACTTTTATTTAATAAAAGGGAACATCAAGAAACGCAAAGGCATGTCAGGGCTCGCTCGAATTATTAAGTATGCAAGTATCTCAATGAGCAGAAAAATGACATGTGATGCACAAAACTTCCTCCTCGAAAAAAGGGAAACATTTTCTAAACAATCTTTTTCTTGAAGAAAAACAAGCCCTAGTGAATATGGTCTATCACATTTACCCACATCTTATGTACGTGCACATGCTCCGCACCTGTTAAGCAACCACATCCCGATTCCTCATATCACTGAGCAGCACTAACTGCATATGAGGTAAACTCTCTAAGGGAGCAGCTGGAAGCTGAAGTTTCGGGACGCACCATAAACATGAGGACATCTGGATTAGCCATTCACTGAGCAATAGTACCCTTGTAAACCTATGTCAAACAGAAAGCACATAACTGAGACATTATCAGGCTCACTTGGCACAAAGCCATAGGCTATTGTAAAGCTTATTCACATTGCAAGAGTTGAAAAAGCAGTGTAAATTTAGTATTTAAAGAAAAATGTCAGTGAAATTTCATCCTTGTGTGCAAACAAGGAATAAAATAGGCTCAACTCTATCCTAACCTTCATATTAAGATTTTCGCAGCAACACTCAGGTTCAAGACGGGAACTCAGGTGGAAGGTTTTATTCATATGTTGCCTGAACTCACACGTGGTGCGCAGTTAGGATGTCTAGAGTAGAAATAAATATAGGAGGTGCTAAGAAATAAACATGATTCCACTATACATTGAGGGTTGGGGGAAGAATGCAGGCTCATATTTGCTCACAATCTTCCTCAAGAGACTGCGACAAGCCCTCACTCAGTACAAATTCTTCTTGCCACAGTTTTCACTATAATGGTCATGAGGCATTTGTGCCAGATTGATATGAATAGTCTCCATGCTTATCACTGGAATGTAACTTTTTCTTGTTGCCATAAGAAAACTTAGCTTATCATTTTAGCTTGACTTACATTTTTTATCCTTTTACGCATCCATGGGTAACTAGGAATGTTTTGTGCTGTTGTCTGGGGTCGTGTTGTAATATTTTACGGCTCCAGATGACATCCTTCGTAAGTTTGTGGAGCGAGTTGCGGCACTCTATGGTGTGTACTGCATGACATTTAATGCGCATCTCCTGCAGCACCTTGCCAGCAGCGCAAGGAACTTGGGACCATTGTGGTGCAATTCTGCCTTTGTATTCGAAAGGAGAAATAGGACAATAATGAAATACATAACATCAGCCAAAGGTGTGCCCAATCAAATAATTGAGTGAATCGCCATGGCCCAGCATCTGAATGAGAATCCTGTCACAGCCCCACCTATTCCCAAAGCTTTAGAATTCTTCCAGAATTTGGATAAAAGAATGCTTAACTCATGAATTATTGGCGATGTTAGAGTGTTTGGATCATCATGGTCATTAGCAGTGCTGTCAGAATCAGAAGAATTTGCCCTTAACACGCTTTGTGGTGGATTTAGCCATATGGTAGAACACTTTCGTTTTTTGTATTGTGAAAACAGTTTAGAGCTGCCAATATAAGCTTAAAAAATTGCACTGTTTTTCAGTGTGAAGATTGCAGATGTTATAAGAATAACCGTATTGTTCAAGTTTCATGCGGGCGGGCGCATGATAAGCTTGTGTTACTTTGCAAAAAACTCGTTGATGTGGAAAGTGGCAATACTTTTCCTCCTCACATAAGACAGTGGTTCTTTTCTTTAGGGCACCCCATGACTGGCTTTTTTATTTTAAGAAATTACGTAGCTTTGCTAATGTGCCTAAAATGAAAGTCCGTGGAACATTGATTGCTTCAAGAAAGTCCTTCGCAAGGGTCAAGTGGATGCAGTTAGCCCAGGATCAGGTTAATTGGGGTACGCTAAATGGGAGATCGAGTTCACACTGCAGTAGGTAGAGTCCAGCTGATGATGAATTGTCAACTGGGCATGGTCCCATTTGTGTGTTGCAAAAGTAATGCTGCTACACTGCTACCGCACGAATCCCATTGATTGCATCTTTTTGTTTAAATTTGCTATAGCTCAAATGAAGCTTTGGGTACTTCTCG
Organism: Amblyomma maculatum; assembly: GCF_055883805.1. NCBI lineage: Eukaryota > Metazoa > Arthropoda > Arachnida > Ixodida > Ixodidae > Amblyomma > Amblyomma maculatum. Next base: position 51,595,611 of record NC_139348.1, on the reverse strand, counting down.
TAGTGTACATAATAATAATGTGGGGAAGGACAGCCAAGAAGAAGGGGGAGGGGGTGCTATTTGCGTATAATTAGGCCTCGGGCATCTATTCTTCATTATCCGGCCTTGATTTCGTATGAAAACGAATTCAAATCATCCAAGGAATTAATGTCACTGAGGAGGCAATCATTTAGAAAAATGCAACCAAATTAAGCGCACCAAATGTATGTTCTCACAAATATGTAGTTCTTTAGGGCTTGCGCTTACAAAACTATGGAAGTCAGCTTCTCTGTACAGTAAACCCCCTTCAATATGGCGGCCAAACCTGTTTTGGGGGCAGAAATAATTCACAGCGCAGGAGGTGCCTCTTGTGACAACAATGGCCGTGTCCATTTCCTGCACCCCTCTGCCTTGTGTTGCTGTCGTTATTGAAGAATTTGCATCTGCCTTGCAATTATAATTACCATTCATTATGAGCAAGCTGTGTGGTTGCAAATAGCAGGAAGAACTAGCTGTCCGCTGTATATATACCTAGCTAGCTGTTTTAGTGTGTTTCCTTCTGCTGTGTTTTAATGTGTTTCCCTGAGTGGGCTGACTACGTAACACATTTGGTTTGAAGTTCTACCCTTCCAGCTTATTTCTGCGACAAACTTGCCTAGCACATTGAGGCGAGTTCCGCCTATGCCAGTCAAAACTTCTTGCACTTTATCAAGTTTTGTGAGAATGCCCGGAAACGTTGCTGGCAAAACCGAAACTTCAGCACCAGAGACTACCTTTGCAAAAACTGGCACCGAGTTTATCTGGACCTGCGCGTAACGTGTCTTACTTCCCGTGGCTTCTACAGTGGCCAGGAACCTTTCTCCCGTTTCCTCCCCGACTGCAGAAACGCGCCTTTCCAAAATGTCCTTTGTTGCCACATTTGTAGCACTTTTGTGCTCGAGCTGGACACACAGAAAACGGATGAGCGTCTCCGCCACAGAAGTAGCACTCTCCGCCATGCTGCTGTCGCCTGCGTCGGTAGACGGCATCTACGTTGGGACGATTTTGGTCGACGGCATCCACATTCTGCAGGATTCTGTTCCCTCTGGAAAACCGCTGCACGGGCTTTCACGGCGTCTTCATAAATTCGTGCTTAAAGGCTTGCCTTCTCTAGTGTCAACTTTCAACTGCTGCACAGTTTGTCCACTAGGTTTGTGTCACAAAGACCGACGACGAATCTGCCTCCAACCAGAGGTTCTTCCACATTGGCTGAGTCGTAATTGCACTTTTTCTCAAGCTCGCGTAGCGCAGTGTACAAGTTGTCACCGAATTCGCCTTCCTCGTGCACGCGCCTGTGAAAACGGACACTTTCGTAGACCCCGTTGGCCAGGTGGATGAAGTGGTCGGTGAGTTATTTTCTCACCGCCCCTAGCGAGCTCCATTCTTCCATGGTCAGCGCTCAAGTGTCCAAGACGCGACGAGCTACTTGGGAACCCATTGCGTATAGCAATGTCCTGACTTGAACTTCGCTCGGTGCTTGTTACAGGCCCGAAGCATAGCGATAGTCTTCGAATGGGAAATCCCATTCTTTCCATGCGCTGGGGTTCGCAAAGTCGAACTTTGGTGGCGGTTAAAGCTCTGCGCCACTGAACTGTGGAGCGTTTTCTCCGTCCCACATGGCGGCTTTTGTAGGCAACGCCGTTGAGTTTTCGCTCCCACTTTCATGTGTCGCTCGGGTTAAAACCCGTCCGGCCACCACGATCCCACTTCTGACACCATGTAGTGTTTGCGGTATCCGTGTCAGCCATAAACCCTGACTGCTCATTGCAGGATCAAATTCTAAAGTTAAAGCTCAGCTACTTTGGTCATCTGATGAGAAGAGAGGAGTCGCTGGAGAAAGATTTGATGTTGGGAAAGGTTGAGGGTCACCGGAGAAGGGGTAGGCAGCGAACGCGGTGGTTAGATGGCATCCTCGAGGCGCTGCAGATGAAGCTATGTGATGTTAGAAAGATAGTCAGAGACCGGAAAGCATGGCGTGATACGGTCCATAGGGTCACGAAGAGTCGGACACGACTCAGCTGAACTGAGTGTTTGCGGCGCCTGTTCAGCATGCGCCGCTCAGGCGCATGTTCCGCGAGGCTACTCGACGCAGTACATCCGGAGCACGGTGCTCCGCGGAGCGGCGAAAAACACGTCAGCAATCGGCGAGCGAGAAGATTCCCCCTCCCCCCCGTTTATTCGTTCCTCTCGGGACACACGAGACAGACAATAAACACTCGTGACAGCTGCAGGCAGAACGCATGAAGAGGCTACCAGCACATGAACCACAATGTGAAAAAAAAAAGAATCGTGTCCCGATCGGCTCGCACAGGTGTAGATAACACCCCCTTCACACACGCAATGCAAGCTGAGAGGGGGGGGGGGGGGCACACTTGTGGGTTAGTGCAGAGATGCAAAACTTTCCATCACGAAGGAAAAAAGAAACAAAATAGCTGTCTATGGAACCCTGCGCGGTTTGCAAGGCACTCGAAGTGGCACACTGTACAAAAAAAAAACAAAAACAAAAAGCAAGTCATAATTCCTCACTCCCGATATCGTTGCAAAACAGCTAGTCTCCCGCAGCTCACCACAGGTGCGAAGCTCTTCAACAACTTGGTGCAGAACATATGCCTGTCGCTTTTCGTTTGTTCCACGCGAGTGAAGTGCCTGTGAACACACAAGAAGGAGGTTGGTCTCCAGCACGGTATACATTGAAAAATAGGCAATCGTCTTTGATCACCGCAATCTGGGTTAGACCCAAACTGTGCCCGAAACCCGGATCCCGTAATCATGCGAGTGCACTTAGTTCTGCCAACCACGTAGTGCGCACACAAGTTTTCAGTTGCATCCACGTGCTGCGTTTCATAGCGAAGCAGTCACTAGTTAGTGCGAATTCCGACATTCCCACAATGGCATGGACAAAACAGGTCCGGCCGTCAAGCCGGAGACTTGTTTCCCGAGACACTTGTTTCCAAACAGGTTGTCACACTACACAAGCAGCTGTGAAAGAAGGCAGGTTGCCGGGGTGTTACATTGTTACATCGGTGTGACAGACTTGGGCCCGGAAAACTAAATGCGAACAGCACCCGCTAGAAGTGTTTGGCTCGTTCGCTGGCGGAGCGAAACTCAAAGCGATAACAGACCACCCCAGCATGCGCTTAACCGTGATTGATCGTTTTTTAATGGTTTTCGTGCTCGCAAGCAGTGCTTGAAAAAAAAAAAAGCTCCCCTTCATCATTGTCTGCCGCGGTACCGCGTTTTGCAAGCAGTTGGGCTCTGGGCCGCAATTGTCGCCAAATGTGGTGGGGTCACTCTGGCTCCCCTCTTCTTTTGTGCGCCGGACTCCTGTGTCCCCCGCGGCTAGGCTAGACAGGCAGCAGAGGAGCGTCACCGAAGTTATTTTTTCGGTGTGAGAAGGAGTTCGCCGAACATTCCTACAGATCTTTCTGTTCTCTGTAGCCAGGCGACAAAGAAATACTTCCGGACAGTTCGTGTTGAAGCAGTGTGACAGGGTAGCTGACATTATGGGAACAGGCTGTAGCCAAACAGAGTCCACCAAATGTTTCCGCAACGTGAACCGGACTTAATACGTACGCCAGTTCTGCCAACCACGTAGTGCGCGCACAAGTTTTCAGTTGCATGCGTCGTGCGTGTGCTATTAGTATTGCACAAGTATCCACCGAAAAATATCATGCTGCGTCTCGTAGCGAAGCAGCCACCATTTAGGACAAATTCCAACCTTCTTATCTCTTGCTGAAGTAGGTTTCGCAATCATGGAGAGCATCTTCTCAATTTGAAAACCTCGCACTGGTTGCGGAAAAAGCCGAACTGGTTCACGTACCATACAAAATAAGAAGAGTGCCGCGCCCATTCGGCGGACGCGAAATATTTTCGTTTTACGGATATTACCAGCTTACGTCACATGGAGATGAGCGTTCCCAAAAGTGTTGCGTCACTCACGTGAGGTGCGGGGCGCTTGTTTTTGGAGAAATGCGTAGCAGAGTCCACTCCAGACGTCGAGCAACAAATGGACGGCACCGAAGAAGAAAGGGCCCAGTCGACGAGCACTACCACCGGAATGTGCGCACTACACAAGGCATCCCAGGCCTGTGAGCCTCGTTGCCGCAGAAGCCACTTGCGGCGAAGCCCGATCATTTCCTCTGTCCATCCTACCCGACTCCCGAGCGCAAATGCAAACTACTTGCCGCCTCGCTCTGTCCTTCCTCGGCTGACATGTAGAAAGGGCGGAAGGATGAGGGGCATACTCGGGGAAGTTTCAGACGCAGCCTGCGACGTAGAATACTTACCCACGGCCGGTCTCGAGGGAGACGCGGTCTCCCTCAAGACCGGCCATGGCTTACCATGGCCTCCGCGATGGGGGAGGGAAGGCTGAGCTGAAGTGAACACTCATTTCTCCCTGCCAACAGCTTTACTCACTGACGGCATTCCCCAATCCTTCAGCCTTTTTCCCCCTCCATATCCTATGTGAACACAAGGCAGAGGACTACGCCTTTCTTTCCCATATTTTTTTTTAAGAGGCCAACTTGCAGGCACCGAAAGTAAAAGGCCGGAGCCAGCTGGCAGGCTTTTTTTCGTAGTTTTTTCTTGAGCCTTTTTTTCTGTCATACGGTGCGGCGAAACATGTAGGCTCCCTAGTTTTAGCTTCTAAAACCGCCGCAAATAAAAAACAATTTTCCGAGAACACTGCAGAATCTGCAGTGGAAAAATACCTTTTCCCACTCCACTCGCTGCTGCACACGATACATTGTGCATCTTTTGTCGACCACAATCAGGGTTCCATTGCACGCATCAAAGTTCACCTGCATTCTATAATTGCTTTATATCTGTCAGTCGCGGAATATCATTGACACATCTCGCCGCCGCGAGATTTTCATCATGGGTGACAGATACTGCGCCTTTACACGTCTCCCATTCAAACGTTCCACATACGATTTCGCTGTGCCACTGCTTCGACTAAACTCCGGCTGCCTCTGAAACAGTGCAAAGGGTGGTAGCAGCGAAGACGCCCGGCTACGCTACTTCTATGCTACTCGTCACATTGCGTACTGCTTTTAGGGTGCTGCTCTGCTTCGAGTGCTGTTTTTGACACAGTCGCAGGTTCACGCATACGTATAAAGCACACAGTGCAGGTTAAACTTAAAATGCAGTTACCAAGCGCACCTTTGCTGTCTTTCGCAGTACTTGAATTGTACAGCCGAAGACGACATGAGCCCGCATACATATTCTCGCTCAAGATTGTAATCTCGAGAAGGAGTGGAATTGCAAATACCCGTAACATTAAAAGCAACCTAAAAAGGAACGGACACGTAACATAGATGCGCAAACGACATTAAAAGAGCTGCCTGGTGTTTTTGTATTTTTTTTAATCGTCACTATTCGCCTGCGCTACTTCAGATTTCTTGCGTAATCAAGGCTAGCATCGAAAAACATCGGAGCTAGGCTTTGACAATTTTTGGCGTGCGTTTCTGCTACGCATGGGCGAAGCCTCCTGGCCGGCATTTTCTCCTCGATGCCAAGCGAAAATAGAGAGATTTAGCTTACCGGAGACGTATTACGTCTCCCGGAGACGTACAGACGTAGACGTATCGGACGCCTACTGCGCATGCGTGAAAATTGATTTAGACGTATTCGGCTGACACCGGGCAAAACACGTTTTAGCTGTACGTATCGCCCATACGTAAGACGTATCGCTAGACGTACATGCAGATGATGATGATGGCTATTCAATAAAAAAATAGAAGTTATTTGTAATAAATACTTCAAATAATGTCACAAAAATGTCACATGCAGATCCCCCGAAGTCATCATGTTGACGTGTTAGCTGTGTTTCGAATAATTATTAATTTGAGCTCACTTTTAACCACTTTGCCATCTGCAGCAAGCCTGAACAATCCAAGCCTAGTTGCATTAAATCCGTTTGTTTTGGTGCTCGCATGGAGGAAGGAAACAACTGCTCGTGTTTGCTGGTGTTCGGTCGTGTGCTAGAATTTGCTCCTGCTATCGGTGCAACCTGCCCATGTTACGTTACATCATGCCAACAGCATCCTTCACCCTTCACGACAGGCAGCTTTTAAGCACCCTATCATGGGATGAAATTGAAGACATGCATAGATTTCAACGGGAGCGCGATATTCCAAAGCCTCGAAGGAACTTAGTTGAGCGTGGTACCCTTCAACATCGGCGCCAACAACAACACAGTGTTCAACAGGATTTTTAGATTCTAGAAAGAGGATTTCGGAGAGCTGCAGTTAGCCCTCCTAACTCCAAATGAGGTCATCAGTGCGCAGTGTGTCAGAGTCTCCGGCTCCGAGGCACCTTGGCACAGCTCGATTTTTACTTCGGTCATCTACTCTACGATATGACAAGTGGCTTGATCTGCAAGCTCTTCAGCGATTCTCCGAGGTAAGTAGCGCTTGGTGTAGCGGCTGTGGTGGCTTGACGGTTACAAGCCAAATTATTGATAGCAGTGCTTTCTGTGTCAAATAAATATGCCCGCCGAAACATGTAAAGCAAAGCTGACTGGCTGTGGCGTTTCAGTAGTCATCTTTGAATGCGAATTAGCGCTAATCCTGAGGTTCAGAGCTTATCAAAACAGTCTAACACTTGTGCGACCGCTTATAGCGCTTTCAAATTAAAAAAAGAAAAAGGCCGGAGCGGATTTAAAGCGATAAATTCCTTGTGAGAAGCTGGGCGGGATATCGTATCATCCCGCGTGCACACTGCTACGCACTCTCGCGCTACTCATTGCACATCATCCCCATCAGCTTCCATGTGTGCATGAACGCTACCGAACCTTCTACTCGATATAACTACGTCAAAACCCTACCATTTTGTAGTCGAAAGGCACCAGCGCTCATGCTCCTAGGGATGATGGCATGGGGCCAATGCTCTCTGGCGCGTAACGGCGTTGTGTCGTTTCTAGCAGGCGAGCAGTTTTGGCTACTGTGAAACATAATATACATTAACGATTGCAGTTGACTCGTGCCCAGTCACCGAACGTCTGCTGTAATCATTCAGTTTTTTTTTTTATTTTTTTATTATTTTTTTTTACGTCAATTAACTTAGGCACACTTGTGCAAAGGCATATATATATACCCCTGCTCTCCAACTCGGTTGTAGAGCTTTGGGAAGGTGCTCTCTTGTCGACATCGAATTTAGTGAAACTGTTTAACGTCCCGAATGCAACCAGTGCTATGCTGCTTTTCGATCTTGCCTACTAGCACAGCATAAGGTCATCAACATAAACACTAGCACACTTACAAGTCAATATTTTTTTTTATTAAATTAGGGAAGTCCACGGAAACACAAACTGAGAAATACGCAAAAGGTTGTTATCAGCACAAGTTATTTTTAATTTGCTTCATGTATTAGAAATACTCAACACAGAAATTTCATAAAATTTTATGCAATAATTTAAACAATGTAAGCAATTTTGGATTTCGCCCTTATCGATATGAAAATCTATATTTTACCCTACTTTGACTGAAAATTTTTTTCAGAGTCATTTCTAGTCTGTTTGTGAAAATAATACCTGTAAATGATCATACTGTGAATACAGCCGATGAAGAGTTGTAATATTCATTGTCACACAAGCAGGAGCACTGATTTGCTCTAAAGTGAGCAAATAAATGCTTAGTGGGCTTCTGCTTCAAGCAAAGATGTGAGGCTATTTTCTATTGGTAGAAATTAGTTGGAATGTGTTTAATGAAGAGCTATTTTATTTCAGTGCACCATTGTACTGCCGGGGAATGGTAGATGCACATAGGATGCAAAGCGACAAGACAGCGGCAAATATTGTCGTTTCTTGCCAGTTTCGGCTATTTGCTTATGTTGCTAAATGCAGAAAGCCGCTGCCAACAGGCTAAACTGAATGTAGTCTTTTATAAGTTATTTTGCTAGCTTTATGCACAAACTGCTTCGTCTGCTGCAGGCCTATGTTCCCAGTGTTTTTATCTTCTGGCTTCAGATTTTCCTGTGATCTCTTCGTATCCTAGACAGTGATAAGGAAGTAGCTATGGAGAAGCAGTAATTGAATTTACACTCGCAGTAGTCCACCCTATCATGCTAAAGCTGAGAAAGAAAGCTGTCAAGAATAAAATAGATTTGGCTCATTTCCATCTGCACATCAGCAGAATCTGGCTCATTTTTGATTTGGCACATGATTTCTGTGAAATTCCTGGTCTTTATTTACATCCTTACTGTCTCAAATCCTTTGCAAAAGTGAGATGTATATATGATCTTTCAATTACAAAAAAAGAAAAAAAGAAAATAACCTAGTGTAGGTTTCTGAATTTCGCTTGCTTTTTTCACTGCGGAATCTACACTGCAGAAATGTGAAAATCTAAGCGTTGCTGGTGCACACGATGCATCACGTTTGCTCTCATCATTATGAATTAAATGCACCGTCATTATCATTGCTAATGTCATCACTGCTAATTCCAACTTCATTGTCATCGCTACTGTAGACAAGGAGAATTTTGATGTGTGTTTCACGATCCCGAGCGTTGCACAGTTGGCTAAAGCGCTCGGATGGGGATGCGAGGGATAGAGGTTCGGCTCCCAGCGGAAACAGGATTTCGATTTTTCTGATGGCATCATCATGACGTCATTTGATTGACAGCTATAGTGTGACGAAACAAACGAATGCCGACAGTATGAGCCATTAAAGATTTTCACCTTAAAATTGATGGGCACAGCAAGGCACAGCAAGGCAAATTTGTCGACCGTCTGTGGCTCAGAAGGAGGACTTCTCTGGGCACAAGTGGAGCCTGTGCAGAAATATCAGGCACTAATGTGTACCAATGCCATAGTCTGCCAGTGGGCCATTTAAAGGCAGGCGTCACGATGCAGGTAAGCCTGTTCAGTCATGTCTTCATTGCAGTAACTAGCTGTAATATGTTTTTCATATTCAGGGGAGTGCATTTCCAAATTAAAGCCTAACATCTCTGCTGCGAAAATTCCACAAGTACTTTTATATTTTTTGAGTGGTTTTTGGGATAGGGTACTCAATGACCCACCTCATGAAAAACAGGTTTTCATCTGTAAAGAAACGTGGCACTTAAGTATGTGATTGTGGCATTTTATAAATTTGTAGGAAAAAATTGTATCTAAAAACTTGCAACTGTGATTACATCTCATTATACAGAAAGAACAGAGGCACCTGTGTAGACCCGCATTGGTTATATTTTTAATTCTTGTTATCTTTTAGGGATCCTCAAGGAGACGGTGCACTTTGAGAACCTGCAGAAGATCACCATGGGTCATAAATATGTGATCTATAGTGATGCAGCCTACCCCCGATGGCCTCTACTCTACAAGCTGTTTGGAGGTGCCGTACTGCAGCCTCATCATGTTGCCTTCAACAAGGCAATGAGCAGTGTTAGGAAAGATGTAGAGGGGGGGTTTGGCAGCGTAGCACGGGATTTTGCTTTTATTGACTATTTCAAGAACCAAACTTTGAGATGGTAACAGGTAGGGCGCATGTATAAAGTTGCGCAATGAACTGCTGAACATCTTTGTACAGCTGTCATGTGTCTATGTACTTTGTCTTGTGTCTGCCTCAGTTGGTCAGTACCTTGTGCCTTTTCAGACATAAGTCGGCCTACGTCCTGCGGTCAAAAAATTTGGAACATTTTTTTTTTTTTTTTAGGCTGCCTTTCTCAGTAAAATATAGACAAGAATGGCAAGCAGTGACCTTCATAGTTGAGGCATTTGTCAACAGTCGCAGAATTCATCTCTGTATTCCTTACAGCAGTAATTGCAGCATGCAGTGGTGCATATCTTGTAAATAGGGTAAGTGCACTAGGAAACTTGGACATTAGAAACAAGTGGACAGGAGGCTTGCAGACTCACAACTGGATTTACTAAGTAAAGATGACACATATAAAGTGCACAACACCGCATGCTCAACGCTATACTTTTGCTTGCTGTATATATGTCCTCTTTCGGTTAGTAAAATACAGTTGTGAGCCTGTGTACGTCCATGTCCACTTCTGTTTCTGTTGTCCGTGTTTTCTAGAACAGTTGCTCCATTTCCAAGATGAGCATCACTGCATGCAACAATGCTACCCAAAGATTTATGCTGTTCATTTGTTGACGCTGTTATGCCGAGATGCAGCTTTATGAATTTTTTTTTATGCGAGATGCAGCAATATTTATCTCGATTGATTGCAGCAGTGCATGACTACTTTCTCGTTGTTCTCGTCTCACAGTGTTCAACATGACATGGTGTGTGCGTGGTGGCGTTTAGGGTGGCGTGTGATAGTGTTCGTGTTCAAATGCAGGGGTTTTTGCCTGAGTGTTGTGTGCAGCGATATGACAGCTTCGGTTTGCCATCTCGCTACTTGGCGAACTGAAAGGACGCGATGACTTTGGTTCGGCGTTGTCTCCCATGCTCCTTTGACTGCGTGACCGTCTACCGGTGAACACCTGACAGCTGCGCTCCGGACCAACGGCTTCACTTGTTCCCAACGCTAACTTCGAACTGTTAGTGGCACGAGATGCTTGTGACCGCAAATATGCACTAGACCACCAGTCTGAACGCTGTACTTGAGTTGTGCTGCGTGGGCCGTCTCTAGTGTTTCACCCGAACGGTTGTGTGTGCATTTGTGTATTGTCTAGATTAAGGAAAGGTGGCATCTGAGTTATAAAAGTGTCTGTATGTGTGAAATGCCATCTGCTTTGGCGAACCACCACAGCTTGTCTTTGTCAGGCCGTCTGACGGCTTCAGTGAGAACCTGTGCTACCAGATGCAAAAAGTGATGATGCCATTTTATGGTTTTTCACTTCATGCTGCTAATTCACAGCTCATGTATTCATTGATCGCATGTGCTGCTAGAGTCATTATTCAGAGTTTTCTGTACACTACTGAATTAATTGTACTCTCATTGAGCTGTCATGTTGTCATCATGCCCGAGACGCTTTGCATTGTAGCCCCATCCAGTAGTGCAGCCAGAGCTCGAGTTTTACCAACGTTGGCATCAACGAATGCCGCAGATGCCCTCTCCCTCTGTTTCTGCACTCTTTTTTTTTCATAAACTAAAGTCGCCTTTGAATCTCCTAGATTTTAACCCTGCAAAACTGTGTCTAGTCAGGCCAAAGCTATCACGCATATCTTTCTTTTCTTTTTTTTTGCAGCTGTGGGTTTCATGGACCCTGAAAATCACTTCGTGAGCCCTTATTTGAGAAACACTGACCTATGATATGCTTTTAGCAATTACCACTATGTGACGGGACATTTTGAATTTCTTTTGGTGAAGTGGTGACCACAGGCCACTAACAGTGTTTTCAACGTTGTAGCTGAGGCTCACTTGAGAGAGTTTGTGCACATATTTTTTTTTTCGAGTCATTGCATATGTTTACCATTCTAACAATGCAAATATTTCTTAAAATATGCAATTTAAAATTAGTGTAATGCCCTTTGCAGATAATTTTAGACCTGTATTTGCGAAACTGTAGCCTTAGCTACTTATGCACCATAAAATGCAAGAACAGAAACACACCGACAGCATTTGTGTTGCAAAAATGTATTTGGGATTTATTTGGCAAAGTGAACATGGTCGAGAGAGTTTTGGAGAAAATAAACTGGTGCTATCTGCAATGTGATATAGTGCCAACATAAATAACTTTCATTCTTTCATCAGCGCAATCAGGATCTTGTCAACTGATTGCCAAGATTTCACCAGCTGATCTTCATATGTACATCTTCACACGGGGCAGTGTTCGTCACCATGTGCTGCATAAAACATCCGTGTTGTATTCTTCTACTTTCCTGGAATGAAAAGGCGCAGTGTTCACAGAAATTACTGTAAAATTAAAGCTGTTATGAGAAAGCTGGAGGTTGTTTAATATTGCTCTCCAGCTTGTATTGCAGTGAATAACTACGCACATGATTATTCATGAAATGTCTGGGCATATGGCATACCCCTGTATCATGGCACAGAAGTGCACCAGTCTCCTCTTGTGAATGCACCTATCGGGGGTGGAATTGCCGCTCCATTTGCTCCATTCTGCTCCCAAACTGCTTTTCCTGCTCTATCCTGCTCCAAAATGCAATATTGCTCCAAAACTGCTCCAAACTGGCTGTTTTAATGTTCTACCATCAAATTTAGTGCAACACGCAAACAATATGTCTTTGCACCAGTGGCAAAGATATAACGCATCTAGCACTGGGCTTAATACAAACGAAATTTTTGTAAGGAAAGGAAGCATGTGGCATAATAAATATTTGTTTGTAAGTAAATTTAATATGAGTGACTGGCGATTGGAGATAATTGCAAAAAAAATGCACTGTGCATGTGCCGTAGCACCTCCTCTCAGCCTTCTGAATCTCCGGTGGAGGGAGAAGCAAGAGCAGCAAGCGAAGCAGATAGGCGCAAACTACTGTGAGTCGTTCGGAAGGAAACTTGTCCGACTGGAAAAACCACATGAGTTATTCTAATGGTTGTGGTCTAGGAACAAGCAGGCACTTATCGAGCCTCTTTTTCAGTAACAAGCTTGTCGGGCCTACGGCAGACAAAATCATACTTGAATCGTTATGGGTTGGTACTCCAAAGATGTCACTCACGAGGAAGCGTCTCAAGGGGAATAGGCCATGGTATATAGCAAGTACAAAAGGTCCATGGACAAGCAATTGAGTATTTTGATAATTATGAATCTTAAACTAGAATTTCATGAAGAAAAAAAAAGAAAGGAAAAGAAAAGGCAGTGAATTCTCATTGTAGCAATCTACCTGGTGTGATTATATAGCTGTGCACAGAATTGCACACAGGTTGTAGGGTATATCCCTCGGCACTTGCCCCAAAGGAGACGAGAATAAACACAAATAGCATGCCTGAGTAATCACCATTTGAACGATTTACAACAGTCACTAACAGTGTTTCACAAGGAAGCCTGCTTTGGCCACTGTTGTTGAAAGTGTTCATCAAAGACATTGCCCACATCGACATATCCATTAAATTTGTCGTACATATATAGGGTGGATCTGGTACATATGATATGGGCGTGTCCAGAAATCTAAAATATAAATCGAGAGACAAAAAATTTTGGGAAACTACTGTCGAGCTTACGCCCTGAAACTCTGCTAGGTCTAATCCGACTAGCTGACGTCGCCCATGTCCAAGGACTCCAGGCCGTCATCTTTGCGGATAAGTTGATACCTATCTTGCTCCTGTTGGATATTTATTAGTTTTGCCACCACCACATGCAGATGACTGTTCTATTATGACCGGCACAGATGCAGACACGTTGACAAAGTAAAGCAAAGCCTTCCTGTTAACATTATTGTTGTGGCTTCAATCAAACAAACTTAATATAAATTGTTCAAAGACAACGGTAATTATTTTCCCAGAAAAGAATTTTTTTTTAATCGTGCTGTCAGCAATGAGAGCCGGAACATTACAATTGTAGGCTCGTAGAGAATACTAAGTGTCACGTTCAACAGCAATCTATACTGGGACTTGTCTGTTGCTGGCATATGCAAAAGATTTTCCATGGTATTTGATGTTATTTTATGTCAGTGAACGCTCCTTCTGATGCACATTGAAAACAAATTGAATCATTTTTTTACATCAACCAATGCATTAAGACCACAGTGGAGGGTGGAGTAAACAATAATATAATTTTGCCATCCTTTTCTTGAGGATAAATAAAATTCACCAAATGGGTAATTGCGGTAGAAATGTCTCTATAAAATATTACTTCTGAGCTCTTGCGTTGATTACGCACATTATGCTCTTAGGTCATGGTGCAATGTCCTAAGAGCTGGAAATGCATCATGCGTCCAGGCAAACATCACAAAAAGGTGTGAAGCCGCAAAAAGAAAAAGCATATGGGAACTCCCCACGCTTTGCCCGATGATGAATACATTCTGGAGAGGGGTGCCTGAGGGCACACTGCACAGGAAGAAACGGTGGCTGTTTGGGAGAAGGGACATGGCCATAAAACCATTACACTGATCCATTAGGAGTTGAGTTCTACAGATGCTGTTTTGATCCGCTGTTATGTGACATCAGACATGCCCTGTGTTTTTTCTGGCAGACAGACTCCTTGTTCGACTATTGCAACGCTATCGAAGTGAAAAAGGAAGTTTCTATGTCTCCTCGCCTGTTCCCAAGGTATGACTGCAGGAACATTGCTTACCAATACTGTTTGATTGACTGGCTGATTGACCCGGGCCCGCTTGCACGAAGCATTTAATTCTAGTCTTATTCTTATCTTCAGGCTTAATCAAATCTTATTGGAGTCTAAACGTTCCCTAGCCGATAAGACGCTTGCACGAAACAAACTAGACTGGAATAAGACAGAAACTTAAGACTGGAATAAGACTGGAACCTAGGCTGCCTCGAGCAGTCTTATCCCAGTCTTATAGTCAGTCCAACATGGCTGCCCTGCGCTTGGTCTGTCTCGAGATGCTCGCCGAACTCTTGTTGCGCCGCGAACGTGTGTTCCGTGACAGGACGAATCCTCTCGATGCGTTCAGCGAGGAGCAGCTGCAGCGGCGTCTACGCTTCGGGCGGGGCGGCATAGCCTTTATTGCCGACATGCTTCGCCCTGAAATCGAACGCCCGACGCGCCGGAGCGGTGCTTTGAGCGCCGAGCTGCAGGTGATGCTGGCGCTCAAATTTTTTGCCTCCGGATGTTTCCTGATTACTGCCGGAGATATGATCGGGGCCCACGAATCAACAGCAAGCCGCACAGTACCTCGAGTTGCTCTCGCCCTCGTCCACCACAGCAAAGACTGGATCCGGTAAGCCTTATCTGTTTTCCCCGCTTGCTTATCTTTACACGGCGCGTTAGCTTACGCGGCTTAACGGCCGCGCGGTCGGAGCAGCTGAGCATGCGCGCTGTGCGTAGGATCTCTCAAGTGTGTATATATGTAGTATGAACCTGTATACTGGACGCGCAGAGTAACGCGAGGGTATCACTCACCGTGCGGCCGACGTGTTTTTCGTCATATGTGCGTGCGCGAGGGTGTGCAAGCCTGCGCATGACATCGACGGGGAACTAAAGATCACTACGCTCTTTCTTTTTATTTATTTACTTATATATATATATATATATATATATATATATATATATATATATATATATATATATATATATATATATATATATATATATATATATATATATATATATATATATTTTTTTTTTTTTTTTTTTTTCCAGTTGGCCGTCGCAGAACGAGCTGCGAGAAGTACAAGGTGATTTCTACGCGGTCGCCAGCTTTCCGCGCGTCGTGGGTGCGATCGATGGCACTCATGTGCGGATACAGGCACCAGTAGAACATGAGGAGGCCTATGTCAACCGACACTTTTATCATTCTATAAACGTCCAGCTGGTGGTTGACAGCCACTGCCGCATCACCGACGTCGTCTCGCGGTGGCCGGGTGGCACTCACGACGCGCGGATGCTGGCGAACAGCAGTGTCACCGAACGCTTCGAGAGCGGTGTTTACACCGGGGTGCTGCTTGGAGACAGCGGGTACCCGTGCAGGCCCTGGCTAATGACGCCGTTCCGGACAGCGGACACGCCAGGGAAAAGGCGCTACAACGCAGCACATGGCACTACAAGGTCGATTGTAGAGAGGTAAGTTTAGCGCTTTTGTCAAAGTAAATATAGCTGTCAATGTTTTCGCACTATTGCGTATACGCAGTCTGAGGACGTGGTTGACAGCCACGAGATGATCTTCGAAATAACAAGCACGTCTGCCGTTATGTACGCGATCGACATCTCATGTAGTCGGTCATACTGCCATGGAACAAAACAATGACATTAGGGGAGCATTATTGGTTCGCTTTTTTGTTTGTATTCTGATTTGCTTTTCATACACTGAGACATTAGAACAGACTCAGTGAAATGCTCTCTTAGCCTGCAGACTATATATAGGTCCACCATATTTTGTACATATTACTAGATTTCATTTCACTCAATTAGCAATCATTTTATCTGGAAGGGTGCTCATCTCTCATTAACCTTGAGTGCACTGTACTTTTAGTATTTTGATGGGATATTTTGTCAATCAAAAATGCATTATTGAGTGGAAAACACAACTTTCTAAATGTCACTGCAAAGTGTACAGTATACATTTATCAGCTGAGAATGCACATATCCTGAGGCAAATGCATGCATCAGTGTTTGAAATGTATTGTTGTTCCAGCATGTCTGTGGCAGTTCAGGGCAGCACTTTGCTTGTGCAGGACAATTGGGCAGCTGAAGCGGCGCTTCCATTGCCTACATGGGGAGCTCCGAATGGCACCTCATCGGTGCTCGGCAATCATTGTCGCCTGCTGTGTGCTGCACAACATTGCCAAAGAACACGCATGCAGTAGCGATGAAGATTGCCTTCTACCACCAGAGGTGCCAGTCTGCCCCAGTGACATGACCGATGATGGCAACACGGTTCGTAATGCACTGGTGCAGCAACACTTTTCTCGCTGTAAGTATCAAATTATTTTGTAATTTCTAAAGTAAATATTTTTATCCCCTGTATTATCAGTCACATCTTGCCCTGGAGTGTACAAATGCTTCTGCTTACTGAGCAATTATTTTGATATAACTGTAAGAAAACAATTACAGTTCAAAGCAAGACAATTTATTTCAGTTGTGTACAGAGACATTACTAAAATTCAAAAGGTAACACCAGCAAAAAGAAAACAGTGTTCACAAAAAGCGCATCAATATGCTTACTACTTGCTAGCCTTTTCTATAAGCATATTAACATTTCGCCCAAAAGTTGATTGAGTATTCCAACCTTATTCTGCACGCTTTGAGTAGTGTGTGTTGCCAGGACAGCACAAGTTGGGGAGGAATTTCGGCACATGGAAGCACATCATGCATGCAGGGTAAACCCGCATAGTTTATCACTGCATGTTGGTCCAAAAAGTGGTGGCAACAAGGGAACACACATCACTTACAGTTATGTCACTGAATTAACAGTGAGGAATTTTGGCACATGGAAGCATGTCATGCGTGCTGGGCAAATCTGTATAGCTGATCACTGCAGGTTAGTCCAAAAAGTGGTTGCCAAAAGGAAACTCATATCGCTTATGTCACTGAATTAATATGAGACCTATGCATCTATATCACTGTCTATAAAATATATGATGACATTTTTCAGCTAAATGCAAGAGGCAAGATGTTACAAGCAATGTGAATGCACCAACATGCATGTTTCTTGCCCCAGGCTACACTGATTTCCAGTCTATTATCCCGTATTTATTCATCATAATCAATGATAATCTAGCAGGAGGTGGATAGAAACATGCTAGGGACAAAAGAAGAGAAAGTAATGCAACAGCTGGACAGCATAATGTCAAAATTCTTCTGCTTCTTAGCACTTCACGTTGGTACAGTATTCTGAACTTCAGTAGGAAAGATGATTGTGCCTTAAGGCTTTGTTGTTAAAGGAGTGTAGACTTCTATATTGATTGTTTTATTATTTGCAGCAGCATGAAAGACATTTCTATACACAGATCAGCACATGGTATTTGCTATGAGTGCCAATATTTTTTATCCAATTTCTTCTCTTACTGTTCCTGCCTCTGTTTCAGCAGTATAGTGACAGCAGTGATTTCATACCACCACATAAGTCACATGAGGTATGGAAAACTGTGATACAATTGCTGTTTCTTCACTCGCCTCGATTTTAGCTTTTGAGGCATGCTGGCTTTAATAGTTAACCAAGATGGATGAGGGAACAATTATTTATATTTTTTCACGACTCATGAGATCTATACAAAATTTTGTCATCGCAGTCATCACTTGTTTAAGTGTGGAATTATGATACACAAAAACATCCCATGAACCAAGGCTGAAAGTGCACACTTGAGCAGCACAAAAAAAAAAAAAGAGAATGGCTGCATCAGGACTAGGCACATATCCGTGAAGGTTTTTTTACAGCAGTGTGAAAACTACACATATCACAGTCTAGGAAAAGGAAAGGCACAGAATATAATGCTGCTGTGCTTTGCTTTTACATGTTGAACACCATATATGTAATAACATTTTTAAAAATCTTCACCTATAAACCTTGCAGGTACCTATGCTTATAAGTTATGCTGACTGAAAAAAAAATATATATATAATAAAATGCAGGGTAATTATAAGTGCAGATAGGGCTGAAATTTGAGAAGAATGTGAGGATCCAGGTAGAACGAGAGGAAGAAGATGGTTTACACAGTATGAAGGAGCACTGAACAAGAGTAAAGGGAGGACGCCTCAGTTCGCAGGTCGACCCAACGTTTCGACAAGTGGGCTTGTCTTCGTCTGGATAAAGCGATCATCACTGACAGGGGTTTATATACAATTTTCGTTTCGACAAACGGGCTTGTCTTCATCTGGGTAAAGCAATCATCACTGGCAGGGGTTTAAATACACTTTTTCTTCAAAAAAAGTGTTTTTAAACCCCTGTCAGTGATGATCGCTTTATCCAGTCGAAGACAAGCCCACTTGTCGAAATGTTGGGTCGACCTGCAAATTGAGGCATCCTCCGTTTACTCTTGCTCAGTGCTCCTTCATAAGGAGATTGTGAGGCCACTTAGTTGCTTTCCTCATCTTCGGAAATTGTGCTTTTCTTTTCTTTGAGCTCCAACTCAAGTTTCTTTAGCTCAAGCTTGCGACGCTTCTTCTCGAGCTCCAGCAGCTCCACTTCCAGTTGTCCCTTGCGTTGCTGCGTTCTCATTTGAGCTTGTGTTGCTGCTAATACTGCATCAGCAACAGCCCCATATTTATTAACAACAGACACAGCAGCATTGCACAGTGTCTTCAATCCTTCAGCTGCACTTGACACTTGTGCAGCTGCTTCTGCGGCAGCTCCTGCTGCGCTCTCTTCCATATTTGTCACCGTCTTTCTGGCTTGCAGGATTGCCAGTTCCAACTCGGCGTTCCTGCGGTTCAGCTCTATAGCATTTTCAAGGTGTTGCGCTTGCTGGGCTGGCCTTGAGAGGCGTGGAGCAGGTAGTCTCCCTGCTGATGCTGCTGCTGCTGCTGTTGTTGCTGCTGCTGTTGCTGTTGCTGCTGTTGCTGTTGTTGCTGGTGCTGCGGCTGCTGCTGCTGCTGCTGCTGCTGATGCTTGTGGTGGTGCTGCTGATGGCTGTGCTGGGGTGGCAACCATTGCTGGTCGCACCACTGTTGTTCTTTCCATGGCACTCTCATTCGAATTGTGCAAGTCCACTTCATTTATATCTACAGAGCTTGTAGGGCTTCCTTGTCCGTTTAGTGAACCGAATGAGTAAAAAAAACTTTCTTCAATGGCATCTTCTGATGGCTGGAAGTCAGCATATAACTCTGTTGTACTGCTGTCATTCTGCGAATCTTCTTCTGGCTCATCAGCAGTGCCTGGCATAGGTTCATTGCAGCCATCTTCACCGAGCCTGTGTTAATGATTTGACCATTAGTGATCCTGTAGAATTAGTCAACCACTCGCGAGAATGTCACAGGTGTGCACATGCATTCTTGCTTTACATGATTCTTTTGAGTCATTTTAGTGTGTCTTTACCAAACATCACATTCAAAATTCTTATGCCACACGATTCCCACACAACTCTTCGCTCTAGTGGCAAACGTGAGGCCAGAATGACCGCAGTGCACTGCACTCACAGAATCGCCATACTTACTCGTCTAGATTCACCGCATCAGGTATGCCCTCTAGCATTGGATTATCGGCGCCAACAACATCCCTAACAGCCTCCAGCAGAGCAGGAAGCTCGTGGTCGTTGCGTCCAGCACCTGCACACATTAAAAAAATCAATTAGAATTCATCTAGCATTGCTTTAGAATTCCTAGAACTACAAGATATACATCACAATGAAATACCACGTTCAGCTGTCATTGCCAGCAACAAAAGTTCTGTACTGGACACTCCTGTGCAGCACAAGTAGCAGTAACTAATTACAAACTTCGGTGGTGACACAAATAGAACAAATACTAAATCATAGAGGTTCATGTTCATTGAGTAGTGCGGGAAAATGCCTTTGTTACACTGGGAACACAGTAGTCCTTTTTTGTGGAAAAGAAAAGTAAACATAATTGGTTTATAGAATAAGCCTGTTTTTTTTTTTCTTTCTGATTTTGTAAGGTTTGTGTATGCTATGAAGTGCTATTTATTGTGTAACTTTTTTTTTTCTGCAATTCTAGCTAGAATGGCAGCCCTTGGATTATTGTCTTGATTTTGTTGTTTGCTGTGTTGCAGAAATGATTTTTTGCATTTTGACTAAGTTCAATAAATGGCAAGTTTTGAAAGCCATCAAATCGCCAAATTTCTGTTTTCTCTTCTTACTGATTGTGTTAAAAACACAAACAAGAAAAATGCACAGGACGCAAATATTTTGCAGTTATTGAAATGCACGCAACAAAATGAAACTGGACGGATGTGGATTTTCCTTCCATCGTCGCGCTATTGTCCATCATCGTACAGTCTGCGTCACTCTTGTGTACAGCGCTCGATGGGCGCACTTCCCTGCATAAGCTCATGACAGTTTCTATTTTTTAGAAGCAGCGCTTGGGGGAGGGGGGGGGGGGTGCGGAATTAGATTCACACAGACCTGCGAAGAATGTGAGCGCAAGCACTTTGTGCAGAAAACATGCGCTGCTTTCTAATTTTAGTCTCTATGGCGGGATGAGCACTGCCAGAACGCTCTACACAAGGGTGACTCAGACTTTACGTGCAGCGCTTTTCACGCTCGTAGTAGATAGGGTTCACATGCAATGCACTTGACAGAATCAAGGAGGCCACATTTCAGCCGGCTGCAGTCGCGTTGTGCAAAACTGCTCAAATTAGATCCGCGAGCGACGATGAACCAGTGAGTTCCAAACAGCATGACCGTTACGGCATCCATCGAAATTAAACTATTTAACTGCAAGGAGAAGTAAAATCACTTACCGGTTTGTCGCTCATGCTGGCGTAGACGCTGAATGGCCACCTTCAGCTGCTGCTTGAGGTTCTGCCACTGTTTTTTCAGCTCCTTTGTGTCCCTCTTCGTGGTGTGATGCGAATTGAATTTTCGGGTAATCTCTGCCCAAGCTTGCTCCCGTTTTTTTCTCGTAATGGCCGAATTAAATTTAGAGAATAAAAGAACCGATTTTTCACTAATAAGCTGCACTAAATCAAACGTCTCGTCCTCACTCCAGTGCTGGCTCTTGAGTCGCTTGGCCGGCGGTTGAGAGGTCATATTCACTCGTGTTGCTGTACTGACAACTGCAGTGGCGTCGCAGGGGTGCAGGGCTCTGAGGGGTGCAGCTTAATTGGCAGTAAGAAGGAGGAAGGAGCGGGGGCGAAATGAATTATCGTGGAAAGACGCGAAAAGGCGCTCATCGGTGCCACTGACTGGTCAGTGCGATCTTCTCGTAGAACGAATTGTTCTGTTGTGAGTCTTTGAAAGCGCATGCCTTAACTTAGACCAGAGACTCCACAAAGTTTTGACTTGAACCGGGCCTGTGTACGTGCTTGTAAGGTATCGCTAGGCACCCCCGGATTAGCGGCTATGTACTCAGTACCTCGTGGTAGGTTTGCTTGTAGCATGAATTTGTGCTAGCTGCATGCAGACGAGTAGGCGCCGCGAATCACCGGATAAAGCAGGGAATGCCATTAGAGTGACGAGTGTCACCGGGCGGCTGACAGGCGATCGAGCCCCAAGAGGGGGAAGTTAAGCTGCTTTGTGCATACCTGCAGTATGCTTTTCATATGAGCCGACACGACACCGCCGTCGCGGTTGAAACGTCCGTTCATAGACACGCCGCGTCCAGACAGAAAGGTGACGTTCGGCGCCGGGGGAAGAGTGATGGGGAACGTTGAACAAAGGGGAAGACGTCCGCGGGAGGACCGGTTGACCGGGCGTCTTTTCGGCGCGCCGCCGCTAAGCCGGAGGTCACGGACTTTACAAGTTCTAGGAAGAGCGGGGGCGAGAGAGGAGCATGACGCATACGGCCATTAGATGATTTCCCGGGAATGCAGGAAAAGATTGCAATTGTCGGAAAGGGACAATGCTGGGAGCAGTATGTGCCGCGCACGTGCAGTTGGGTTTCTGAGAAGGAAATCCACTTGCCGGAACCAGCCTATCGTTTCTTTGCTGCTCAGCAACTGAGCGAAACCTCATAGGCAGTGTCTCGCACTGTTTTATAAATGTTATACACGATCAGACAAGCAGCGCTGTCAAAATGTTCAGTTTCCAACTTTCAAAAAGCGCGCGCAAGCAAAAGCAGCCGGATGTTTACATGGAACTGTGATCAGCTATTGGTCGGCGCGAACGCCGGCCGCGTTCGCGGTCGACTTCCGCCAGTTCCCCGTCTCATTCCCTGCCGGTGGCTGAAATCCTCGCCTAGGGACAAAAAGTACCTACAGTCTTCAATAAGTCTGGACTGTAGTTCAGTCTTATCGGTTCGTGCAAGCGCCCGGCGGCCGCCGGGAAGCCCAGTCTTATTTTAGATTCGGATAAAACTAGACTCGGTCTTAAGACTGGACTTATACCCTCACGTTCGTGCAAGCCGGCCCCGGAGAGATGTGCCGTGTTTTATTGGCCAAAGTTCTGTGAGAGGGCTGAATTGATTGTTTAAAGGTTTCTTGTGGAGTAAAAAAAACAATACTGGCCCTGGGCAAGAGGCTCAATAGTCTATCATTGCTGTGAACTTGCTTTTGACCTTTTGCTGTTAAGACCATTGAAGTATGTACATAAGTCTGCAGAAGTGCAATCAAATTTCATTGTTTTTGTTCTCTCAACTTCGAAACGTCATTCTTCTCTCAAACCGAAGACTCAGTCATGCCACCAAATGGAGTGTAGGTTCAAAACAGTCTGAGACAAGCATAACAATACACAAAGCATTGCGATGGTCTCGTGAGTGTGCACCATGAACATGAAAATTTGTGAATAATTTGTTTTCCTACTCATTTATTTCATTTATTGCTGCTTTCATAGACAATTGCATTTTGTATACTGCACAGTTGCTGCTGCTGGTCTGTGCATAGATTTGGCATGAATACAAAAGCTAACAACTAGGTTCTAGTGCAGTTGTACTAAGCAGTCTTGAGTTTTAAACTATAGTAAGTTGTTAAGGCATTGAGATAAATAAAACTTTTTACAAATTGGTACTGCTCAAAATAACGTAAATATGTCCTCACCCCTCAGGGGCACTGACTGCAGGCTTGGTGTTGACGGCAGCGGCTCCACACTGTGCAGACTTGTGGCTGTGCCATGGAAGCAAGCAAACTAATGAAAGAAATAATTATTTCTGCAGCCATGAGATCTTGGGCTGTTTTCCGGTGCATAACAACATGCACGAGCTTACTTTAGCACTCTGGCTAAACCTTGTACACAGCAGTAAGAGAATCAAGACTGAACGTTGCAGTGCTTTGTAAATAGCTGTAACATGTTCAACAACAACATTGAAGAAAGTAATATAAGAAGTGTTGTCGCTTACTATTCCGGGAGTTGTCATGATTGCTTTCATCATCATGAGTCTCTCTGGGCACCATGTCATTCAGGCACTTGCAAGCTCATTTTCATCTGAAAGGGAATAACCATACGAGACACAGATGATTGGTAATTAACTTGCCAACATAATACAGGATCTAATTGTGCAGCTGAAAGTTGCGCCAGGACACTAGAACCACGACGCAGACACTGTTGCCTTCATTCAATGCAATGGTCCTTAACAAGGATCCTTTTTTAATTTTCAGGTGTTTTTATAACACAATGAGCAAACCAGTTCAGCCTCTGCGACTTGTAAATGCTAATAGGACTTCCAGTGCCTGAATGTTTTGTCCAACAGCATAAAATATTGGCGCACTTCATTTCACGTGCTGACACAGGGACACAAGTTCATAAGCTTGGAGCAAAAAAAAATAATAATAAAATAAATGACCTCTTGCAATATTTGGCTTTGGCACTGCATTCAGCATGTGCTGTTAGCAAATGGTGCCAGACAATTGTCTGAGAAGATAAAGTAAATCATCTTGCAAACAATTTTCATTTATTGTGGCTCCTGGTGGCTGTGCACATTTACATGCACATGTAAACAAAAGCAGCTACACGACGTGTATTATATTATGCAACTCGAGCCATGCTCAGCAAAAATGCTGAAATATCATGTATCTAATTCGCACAACGTAAGTGGCTTTTTACTTTGCGCTGCTATTCCCCAGCAATCGACTAGGCGGTGTTCAGACGGGCGGGCCGTATGTATCGTAGGAAAGCATCATCCACCACCACTCCTACTCGGAGCGCACGCGATCGGCAGGCGCCGAGTCACTGCCATTCCGAGCTACTCGAAAGTGCCGTTTTCCTCACATATGATAACTAATTGTTCCGCTCGGACAGTCCGCTGTCCAGTCCGATCGTCTGAACAGAGAAGGTAGTGGGTAGTGACTTACCAGAATCGTTTTTTTTTTTTTTTTTTTTCTGACGCTGGATGGCTTGCAAAGGCCTTTGCGAACGCCTTCATTGCGCAGCGGAGCGAGCGCTCGTTCGCCGTCGGCGGATCCCTAGAAATCGTTGCAACTTCTTTCGACGGCGCCTTCTCCCTGCGCTGTACAGTGTATGTACAGGATGATGGCGATCTCGAGCTACTTGCTGGTCGTCCGCCGCACTGAAACGCTTGCGCATGATGTTTTCTTGGCACGGCCGGGGCAAGGGTATTACAGCATTTGATGACGCCAATGTGAAAACGGGAGAACTATGTGGCCCGTTGCGCACAGCAGCACTCTACAAGCACTCGTAGCACCATCCCATCGGCGCTTGGCTTAGCTTGGCGGCTTGTCTCCATGGCTGCTGAAATCTCGTGAGATCTCGCGAGATTACGGCAGGCTGGACGTCACGCGGCATACGTCTCCGGAGTCATACCGGAGTACGTCTCCAGCGCCTGTACGTATCGGCAGTTTTCACGCATGCGCAGTAGGCGTCCGTTACGTCTACGTCTGTACGTCTCCGGGAGACGTAATACGTCTCCGGTAAGCTAAATCTCTCTAATGTAGGGAGGAGTTCGCTGCACGTACTTTTCCACGAAACGACGTCCCTCGCTTCATCGATGCGTGGAGCAATTACTTCCCATAGCATCTTCTAGGACCTCGGAAAAATGCATGCAGTGTATTTTTGCCTTCCCTAGGTCGTCCGAAAAGAAGACAAATCGGGAAGAGGGCTTTGCGGGGCTGGTTGGTTAGGTTGAGTGGAAGAACGGAACAGCTCAAACGGACGGGACGTGTAGGAAGGCGAGACAGACACATGAGCTGAGTCAGCTCATGTGTCTGTCTTGCCTTCCTACACGTCCCGTCCGTTTGAGCTGTTCCTTTCTTCCAATAAAGACAAATTGGGGTTGACTAAGGGTCTTGTCATGCATTATAAAAAAGTAAAGGGGAGGGGGGGTCAGGGTAAAATCAGTAAAAACCAGCGAGGGTAAAAGCAAATCATCTGTGATAAGCTGGGCGCCAGGCGAGGGGAAGCTTTGCAATACAGCATTGTTTTATTGCACCCCCTTTGGGACATTTTTTCCTACTTTGCAAAAGGACACGTTTTTACCGCATCCCGTCCACAGGTGACTCATGCGTCTCTGTACAGGCTACGCGAGGCCAGCCCTGCACTCAGCTAGCGGTCGCAATATAGGCCCAGCCCTATTATTGTTAAGGGGGATTTAGCTGGCAAAGAAAGCGGTACAGGAAGGGAGCCAACCAGCACCTATTCAGAAAGGACGAGCTCTGCGCACTTATTGCAGTACGACCTTTAAAGCGCTGGCGTAACCGCGCAATGCGCATTATAGCGTCGAACAAGACAGGTTCGTATGTATTCGTGCTTTATTATATAAATCACGCGAATACGATGATCAAGCATACCAGCAAAATGTACAGCACAGTCGAGCAATATATATGTGACCATTGTGCATTACGTAAAGCCGTAACACATGCAGACGGCAGCTCACGTGCGAAAGTTCCTCGGGTAACAATGTAGTTCGACACCGACGGCAAAGTCCTCGATATTTCACGGCGCATCAGTCGTTTGCATGCCTCGAGCTCAGTTTTAGAAGCACTCTGAAAGGAATGAAAAGCATGCCGTAACATCGAGACAAGATGGCACAGGTCACACGTAGAAAAATAAAAAGACGGATTTACAAAACTAGGAAGCATCCTACCAAATAGTAATGACTGAGAGGCAACTTGCATCTAAGACGATAACTTTACAACCGGCACATTTGAGACAAGCGGGCTAACTATGTACCATTCCCGGGAGCACCATCGCAGACAGCGTGGGCCTCCTTCGAAAACACCTAACAAAGCCTGCAAAGTTCCACCAAGGTCCACGTAACATTGAGAGAGGGCGCATTAAATGTGTTGAAGATTTAAAAAAAGAAAAGAAGCATTTAATTGAAGCGAAGAGTTCAGGATCTCGCTAAAGAATAGGTATTCAGCTCTAACTGAGGCTGACGACATTACCCTAGAGGCAATGAACAATAATTTCAGAGATATCATTACTGAGTGCGCGGTAGAAGTAGGCGATAGGATAGTTAGAGAGGATACCGGTAAGCTGTCTAAGGAGACGAAAGATTTGATTAAGAAACGGCAGAGTATGAAAGCTTCCAATCCAACAGACCAGATCGAATTGGCCGAGATATCAAAGCTAATCAATAAGCGCAAGGTGGCCGATATAAGGAAGTATAACATGGAGAAAATTGAGCATGCTGTAATGAACGGGGGAAGCCTTAAAGCGGTAAAGAAGAAATTGGGCATAGGCAAAAACCAGATGTATGCGATAAGGGACAATGCGGGCAACATCATCACTAATATGGACAAGATAGTCAAAGTAGCCAAAGAGTTCTATACATATCTCTACAGTAGCCAAAGTAGTCAGGACCGTAATGAGATTGGCGGTAGGGAAAAACAGTCAGACGTTCAACCAGTAACGAAGGACGAAGTCAAGAAAGCACTAGAAACTATGAAAAGGGGGAAATCAGCTGGAGAGGATCAGATAACTACAGAGTTGCTGAAGGACGGGGGGGATATCGTGCTAGAAAAACTGGCCACCCTGTATACGCAGTGCCTGGTGTCATCGACGGTACCAGAAGCATGGAAGAATGCAAACATTATCCTCATTCACAAGAAAGGGGACTCTAAGGACCTTAAAAATTACAGACCAATCAGCTTACTGTCTGTTACGTATAAGGTATTTACTAAGGTAATCGCTAATAGAATCAGGACAACCTTAGACAGGAATCAAGCAAAGGATCAAGCAGGGTTTCGGAAACGGTACTCTACTATCGATCCTATCCATACCATCAATCAGGTGATAGAAAAATGCTCGGAATATAACCAGCCCTTATATATAGCATTCATTGATTAAGAAAAAGCATTTGACTCAGTTGAAACCACGGCGGTGATGCAGGCATTGCGAAATCAGGGGGTAGACGAGCCGATACGTGAAAGTGCTGGAAGATATATATAGTGGCTGCACAGCAACCATAGTTCTACATAAAGAAAGCAACAAAATTCCCATAAAGAAAGGTGTTAGGCAAG